>NC_047093.1:131248481-132728676 GCF_902459505.1 Geotrypetes seraphini
GGAACCTGGCAGCTGAGATTTCTCCAGCCCTGATAAAATGGCAGCACTCATTAGTAAATGTTATGAATTTTATACATCCCTCTGAATTGATATGTTGCCAACAATGCCGAGAGCCTTCTGTTCATGTTTAGACTCTAATCTCTTAGAACTTAAGAAAAGTCATGCTGTTAAACTAAGATTCTGGGTCCAAAGAACCTTTGACCTGACCCAGCCTTCTTTTCTTGTCCTTGCCCCATTCCTGCAAGCTCTGTCCTTACAGGAATGGGACAGAGACAGTGACAAAACTTGCGGGGACGGGAAAAAATTTGTCCCCATGTTTACATGCTCTAATGCAGTGTTTTTCAACCACCGGTCCGTGGACTGGTGCCGGTCCACAGAAATTTCCTGCAGGGCCTGCACGTGCATCAGGCCCAAAACAGTGTTCTTCAACCGCCGGTCCACGGTGTGATCGATCTGGCGTTATCTTCAGCCAGCTCCCTCTTTCTCACCGATTCAGTACACAAAGCTGCAGGTAGCGGCTCCTATGCATATCCTGCGCCTGAACCGGAAGTCTTCTCTCTGACGTTGCAATGTCAGAGAGAAGGCTTCCAGATGAGGCGCGGGATAGAAACATAGAACTAGACGGCAGATAAGGGCCACGGCCCATCTAGTCTGCCCACCTTAATGACCCTCCCCTACCTTTCTCTGTGAATAGATCCCACGTGTCGATCCCATTGGGCCTTAAAATCAGGCACGCTGCTGGCCTCAATCACCTGTAGTGGAAGACCGTTCCAGCGATCAACCACCCTTTCAGTGAAAAAGAATTTCCTGGTGTCACCTCGCAGTTTCCCGCCCCTGATTTTCCACGGATGCCCTCTTGTTGTCGTGGGACCCTTGAAAAAGAAGATATCTTCCTCCGCCTCGATGCGGCCCGTAAGACACTTGAACGTCTCGATCATGTCTCCCCTCTCTCTGCGCTCCTCGAGCGAGTATAGCTGTAATTTGTCAAGCCGGCAAGGGATGTGTCAAGGGATGTGCAAGGAGCCGCTGCCTGCAGCTTTGTGCACTTCATCAGTGAGGAAGAGGGAGCCAGCCTGAAATAACACCGGGGGTGGCGTAAAATGGCTAGGCAGGAGCAGGTCAGAAGGTAAGGCATAGCAAGGAGGGAGGGAGACAACAAAGGTAGGGGGGAAATGATTTTATTTTGAATTTAGTGATTGAATTATGTCAAGTTTGAGAATTTACATCTGCTGTCAGTGTGCTTTCTATAGTTTAATTTTGTGGTTAACCATTATGTGTTGTTAATAAGATTATACTGTGTGTATCTATGAAAAATGAATGGAAAAAATACTGTTTCAATTAGTACTATTATGGGGGCGGGGTCTGGGGTGGAGATTGGGTAGAGATGGGTGGGGTCTAGCCCACAACTTAGCCCAGTGTCCTTCAACCGCCGGTCCACAAAATAATTATTTTATTTCTGCCAGTCCATAGGTGTAAAAAGGTTGAAGAACACTCCACTAATGCAAACAGAATTAACTTGTCCCCTCCCTCCACCTTCAATACAATATGTAGGCAATAGCTTTAGAGAGTAGAGAGGGACAGATTTTTCAAACTTTCAAACCATAAAAGAACAAGAGGGCATTCGGAAAAGTTGGAAGGAGACAGATTCAAAACGAATGCTAGGAAGTTTTTCTTTACCCAGCGTGTGGTGGACACCTGGAATGCGCTTCCAGAGGACGTAATAGGACAGAGTACGGTACTGGAGTTCAAGAAAGGATTGGACAATTTCCTGCTGGAAAAAGGGATAGAGGGGTATAGATAGAGGGCTACTGCACAGGTCCTGGACCTGTTGGGCCGCCGCGTGAGCGGACTGCTGGGCGCGATGGACCTCGGGTCTGACCCAGTGGAGGCATTGCTTATGTTCTTTGCTTATGTTCTTATGTTTATGTTATCTGATCTGTCTGTAAGATCAGCTCTCCCCTACATTATAGCAAGAAGAGACCTCGGTGATTAATGATCTGTATAGATTGCCTGATTTTCAGAGGCCTGATATACTGCTCCCCTGATCCTTTAAATAATGTTTCTGCTGTGCATCACATTGGTCAGACATTCTTGCATGCAGCACTATTAATTTCTGAGCAGTAAAACATGCAACCTTGCAGTTGTGAGCAGTAAAAAACATGCAACCATGCTGTGTAAAATGATGACACATCCTTAATAAAAGTAGGAGGGAAGAGGGGAAACAACAAAAGAAGCTAGGATTAGCCTTACCTGGAAGTAGTAGCAGCAATAGCAGGAAGGGGCATTAGGACAGGTGATGGCAAATATTGGCACACCCTTGATAAGAACCAGATCTGCTGGATCCACACAGTCTGTGGTGCCATCTCTGTCCATATTCAAATCCATGCTAAAAGCTAACTCAAATCCATTTGTAAAGCACCCATATCTGTTTATCTTTCAAAGATCTGGAGGCGAGGAGTGGTAGAACTGCTGTCTCTACACTAGAGGTCTGCACGGGAACGGGGATTGTGAGAATCCCGCGGGGGTCCCGCGGGAATCTCCCCTAACCCAAGGGACTCCCACGGGGACCCCCCTCTGGCCCACGAGACTCCTACGGGGACCCTCTTCTAGCCAACGGGACTCCCACGGGGATGGAAGGCTTTGGAAGCAGGGTTCATCCATATAATATAATGGACACGTCAGCCTTAGTAAAAGAGGGGGTTTATAAGTTAATTACCTGAACAGAAAACAAAAAAAGGGTTCCACCAGAGATTCCACAAGGAAAACAGCAGCAAAAACACAAAAGAAACTGTGGAATTGATGATCCTGTCAGAAGTAATTGCTGCTTTTTATGGAGACGGGCGAGGATGGAGGTAATTCCTTGCGGGGATGGGTGGGAATGGAGAGGATCCTGACGGGGACGGATGGGGATGGAGAGGATCCTGGCGGGGTCGGGTTGGAACGGAGAGGATCCTGAGGGGGACGGGTGGGAACGGAGATGATCCTGAGGGGGACGGGTGGGAACGGAGAGGATCCTGAGGGGGACGGGTGGGAACGGAGAGGATCCTGACGGGGACGGGTGGGGATGGAGAGGATCCTGATGGGGACGGGTGGGGACGGAGAGGATCCTGGCGGGGATGGGTGGGATTTCTGTCCCCGCACAACTCTCTACTCTACACCCAGAAGTTGTGGAATCAAGTCCCAGCACTGTCAAGTCACTTAATCCTCCATCGCCCTAGGTAAACAACTTTGAATATGTAACCACATAAAGGAGGTATACAAGTCCTATCCCCATTCCCTTTCTATAGTTCCCTACCCAATGCAGCCTTAGAGTTAACATGGCCATGGGCTAAACATATTATTCATTCCTTATTTCTGCTTATGTCACAGGTTCACTTCTGTTGCATCACAGCATGTAATTTTGCTGGATTTAGGGAAGTCATTAAAGATTACGGCTGGGTAGCCAGAAACATGATGGCAGATAAAGGCCAAATGGCCCATCCACAGTAACCATTTTCTCTTCCCCTCTCTCTAAGACATCCCACATGCCTATCCCAGGCTTTCTTGAATTCAGACCCAGTCTCTGTCTCCACCACCTCTTCCGGGAGACTGTTCCACGCATCTACCACCCTTTCTGTAAAAAAGTATTTCCTTAGATTACTCCGGAGCCTATCGCCTCTTCACTTCATCCTATGTCCTCTCAGTCTAGAGCTTTCTTTCAAATGAAAGAGACTCGACTCATGCGCATTTACATCTCCCCTCTCCTGCCTTTCCTGGAACAGCGATCAATGTTCAAACAAATCTGCATGCAAATGATTTGCACGGCGGACCACCCTAATCATGTCCGTTCAGTCACTGCAAGAGCGACTTTAAACACATGCCCAGAGCTGGTTTGGGAAAGCTCAAACAGCTGAGCAGAAGGTGAAGCCCCAAAGCAACCTCCTGCCATTTAGCTTTTGGGGGCTTTTTTATTTTTTATTTAATGGCACAGCTGTTACACACGCACAATATCTGTCCCATTAAAAAAAAGCGAACTGCCCACCCAACAACCCCCAAAACCAAAATAGAGCCAAACGCCCGCCTGCCCCACGTATATCAATAAAAATTGGCAGGAGGGATGCCCACAGCCTCCTGTTGCTGCAAACCCTCCTCCGCCAGCCAAAATGAGCAGGAGGGATGCCTACTCCCTCCTTCCCCTGGGCCTGGGCCCACTCCCCCAAACCGTCCCCTCCCATTCCCCACTCCACCTCCTGCCACCAGATGCCCCCAGCCCCCTATACCCCTCGCAGGCCTGACACTCCAAATTGGCAGGCCTTCCCCATCCCAGTGCATCCCGGAATGTACAGGGATGGGCCTTAGGCATCTAAGACAATCAGGGCCTTAAGCTCCTCCCTCTGTGGCACAGGATACAGGGTATCCAATTAGGGCCTGAATTTTGAGTGCCATTTACTGAATTTAGTTCTATATGACTTTGCTCATTTGATGAAAAAATGGGCTAACAAAAATGATCAAAATGAACATTCCTGAAAACGTCATGAAAGATACACTTTCAAGAGATGACTGCATGGCTACGTGGATGGTGTCATCAAGAGTGTTTTGGCTACCTAGACCATGGGATGATTTTCTAAGGGCAGCTAAGTGGGGATGAAGTACATCTATCAAAGAAGGGAAGACGTGTCTTTGCCAGCAGGCTGGCTAATCTACTGAAGAGGGCTTTAAACTAGAAGTGATGGGGGAAGGGTGATCAAAGCTCCTGGGTGAGTATAAGCTCTCAGGTAAGTAAGCCACTGAATACCTCTACATGGATGGGAAAAGGGGGCAATGTCTGGAAAGCAATATATACTAATGCTCAAAGTATGGGAAACAAGATTCTGGATCTAGAATATGTGATGGAAGAAGAGGAGTTGGATATAGTGGCGATCACAAAGACGTGGTTCACGGAAAACCTTGACTGGGATGTAGTTATACCAGGCTATAATCTGTTCAGTAAAGACAAGGTAGGAAGAAAAAGAGGGGAAGAAAAGATCATATTAAAGCCACACAATTGCAGGATCTGCAGGGCAAGGAAGTGGCACTGTGGATCAATTTGGAAAGGAAATGGTGAATATATTTACATTGGTGTGATATACAGGCCTTCTTCACAGATGGAAGAAGTAGATAGAGATTTAATAGTAGACATTCAGAATATATCTAAAAAAGGGGACGTTTTACTAATAGGTGATTTTAACATGCCAGATGTTAATTGGGGTATCCCTATTGCGGGGTCTTATAGAAGTAGGGAGATCCTGGATTCTCTACAAGGAGAACTGTTCCAGCAGTTGGTAATTGAACCCATGCAGGATGGGGTCATACTGGACTTAGGACTTACAAATGGGGAAAGTGTTTCCGATTTTACAGTAGGTGATAATCTGGCATCCAGTGATCACTGCATGGTACGGTTTAATATTAAGATGGGTATAGAGAGGAGGAGATAATGGTTATTGTGGATGGGCAATTTGGTCTTTATCTGACATCAAGTTTCTATGTTTCTAATTGGCCAAAAAATCGGCCCTCAGCAATCTGCACGGTCTTAGCAACCATGTTTTGTGCATCTAGCCTTAAGTCTTTTACCAATGTAGATAGTATCAATTTCATCTCCCTGCCCCTTCATTAAGACTTTTCTCCCCAATGGCTGCTTGGTAACTTAGGAGGGCTGGAATGGCCTGGCCAAGGGCCATTGCCAGACCCCATGCACCAACTGCACTCCCAGGAGCCTTTGCCACCTCCACTGGTTGCCAAGTACCAGGGGCCTCTGGGCCCACAGAACCAACTGTATTCTCAAAGACCTTCTACCTTGCACTCTTTTCTTCCAGGTTGGCCCATTTCCTGCCAGGTACACTTCTTTCTGATTCCAACTCTCTTAGAGTCTGTGGTAAGAGGTGTGCGCAGGGACATGATCTGGTCCTCATCCCCACCTGTCTCCATTCAATTTCATTCCTCCCTATCCCATACCCATCCTACTGTAACTGACCCCTCACCGCAAGACTCATCCCAATTCTCTGAAGCAACTCGCTCTTCTGTTCAATTCCTCAGGAAATGGCCAGATAACTTCTTTTGTAATCCGCCCTGAACCGCAAGGTATTGGCGGAATAGAAATCACCAATGTAATGTAATGTAATTATCCCCAGTCAATTCTTGTCCATTCCTGTACCATCCCCATCTTATTGGTTCCATCCCCATTATCTCCACATTCTTTTCCATCCTCATCCCCAACCCACATTTAAAAGATCTTGAAAAAATTCAAATAATTGAGGAACTTAGAACAGAGCCCAGCTCTTACTCTGTAGATGGTTTATTAGTTTTTACATAGTTTGAAATATTTATTTTCTTACAGTCCAAGTTAATAAACACTCCTAACATTAGGATCCAGTGAGAAAAGCAATGAGGTTTACCATATTTTTGTTCTTAATCAATTTAGCATTTAATTTTGCACTTTTTCAGGCAATTTATTATAATCAACCCCTGCTACACTGAGCTTTCTACTTTTCTTACACCTAGCCATCATGGGTTCTAGTCAGTGTTACATTGAGAACACATTTGCCATTGTGTAGATTCTTTCATGATTTCTGAGATTAAGTTTTTTGATTGAAGCTTTTATCACATTCTGAACATTTATATGGTTTTTCTCCAGTGTGGATTCTTTCATGAGTTCTGAGATCATTTCTTCGACTGAAAATTTTACCACATTGAGAACATTTATATGGTTTTTCTCCAGTGTGGATTCTTTCATGAGTTCGGAGATCATTTCTTCGACTGAAAATTTTACCACATTCAGAACATTTATATGGTTTTTCTCTAGTGTGGATTCTTTCATGAGTTCGGAGATCATTTCTTCGACTGAAAATTTTACCACATTCAGAACATTTACATGGCTTTTCTCTAGAGTGGATTCTTTCATGAGTTCTGAGAGAACTTATGTTATTGAAGTTTTTATCACAGTTTGAACATTTATATGGCTTTTCTCCAGTGTGAATTCTTTCATGAACTCTGAGATTATATTTTTGAGTGAAGCTTTTATTACATTCTGAACATTTATACGGTTTTTCTCCAGTGTGGATTTTATATTTTTCATTGAAGCTTTTATCACATATTGGACATTTTAATATCTCCATTCCCTTGAGGTTCTCTTCATACACTTGTATCTTTCTAGTGTTGGTTAATTCATGACTTTTCAGCTGAAATGTCTCATTGAAACTTTTATTGCTTAAAGAACATTTTGATGGTTTCTCCCCTTGAAGTTTCTGATAAATTTTAACCTGTGATTTATATGTAAAACACTTTTCGCATTCAGTACATTGAAATGATTTGTGTTTGTGAATTATTTTTTCTTCTGTAAGGTCTGAATTCTCAGAGAGCTTTTCCTCACTTGCAGTGCTACGAAACAGTCTCTCTCTTTTGAGTCTCTGATTTTGTGCAAGATTTGAGAAATGGTTGACATTTTTCACTTGTTCAGTACATGCACTGGGTCTAGCTCTGTTCTGAAGTTTTTTTTTCATGCTGGATGGTGTAACTTTACTCCTACTTCTCGCACAATAAGCCGAATGATCTGTGTCGTCTCTGGAGGAATCTTTGTATGTCCTTTTCTCCATCTGCTGCCTATCACCCTCTCTCATTCTATTACTGTTGTTCCCAAATCCATCATCTGTTTGATAAAAAGAGAGATATGCACATAAATTATACAGCTATTGAGTAATCTTTAAAGATATTTGCTTTGCCAAGTCTCCACATGTCACATTAGAAAACAGTGTTGCATGTAGACACGTACTAGTGGGCAACAGCATGGAAACAGAGAAAAGACTAGCCTGATTTCATTGACTGGTTCTCGGCATCTCATCCTGTCCTCCAGCTTTTCCAGAGTTCCTTCATCCTGATTATATTCACTAACTTTCACTAACTAAAAAAAATCTGAAAACCCTGCTAGAGACCTGAGATTCATTCAGCTATTGAGAAAGATATATATTGGCAAATATCCCCAAAGGAATCTTTAAAGACATCTGCTTTGCCAAGGCCTATGTGTCATATAAATAGGAGGCTGTGAGCTGCATGGCTCATGGCTAAAAGTAACATGGTAGCTTCCAGCTGCGGGGGCACGGTCATTGTCCTCCCATCTTCTAGTTTGGGCGCCGTTTCTAAAGGCTTGAGGCCTTCCCGAAAAGACATAAGCAATTCAGGCTGACTGGGTTGGTGGCCGGCTGGTTTTAAGGGGGGAGAGGAACTTTTCTCAGCCCTCCCAAGGTTATTCAATTCTTCTCTTTCAGCATTTGTTTACATCTGTTAGTGAAAGAGTATTTGCTTGTTCATTTTAAGTATCTTATTGTAAGGAGGTGGCTATAGCTATTATTGTATCTGTCACTACTTGTGTGTTAATATCCCTTTTTGGGGGAGTGGGTTTCGGATCTCGCTCCTTCTTATTGGACTTGGCATAATCGTTTACATGCTTTGATACTATCCCTTCTCATTTTCTCTATTACATAAGATCCATTTCATCCTTCTTAGAACCAAAATCTGTTAATATCCTTGTCCACTCCATGATCATTTCCAAATTAGATTATTGTAATTCTTTGCTATATAATATTTCCCAAAAAGAAAAGAAAAGACTCCAAATAATCCAAAATACGGCCATAAAACTTATACATAAAGCAAAAAAATATGACCATGTAACACCCCTTCTTATTAAATCACACTGGCTACCTATTAATCATCGCATAACTTTTAAAATAGCATTTTTAGTCTTTAAGGTTCTAATATATAACACCCCTCAATTCATATCTAGAATGATTATCCCCTATCATTCTAATCGAACTCTTCGCTCATCACAACAAGAGTTACTTTTGGTCCCTTCACTCAAAATTGTGGGAACAAGGAGAAACGATATGTTCTCTGTTTTAGCTCCCCAACTCTGGAACACTCTGCCTCTTTTTATTAGAAAGGAGAGAGATATTATCTCTTTTAAAAAACTCTTAAAAACTTTTTTATTTAATGATGCTTTTAATGAATAACTTTTCTCTTTTTATTTTACATCCCTACTTTATGTTTTTTTCCTAATATATGTTTTTTTTCCTTTACCATTAGAAAATATGTAACTTTTCCCCCCTTTCCTCCCTTTTTCATGTTTGTTTTTAATGTATTATTTAATTATTTAACAAATATGTGTTTTATTGTTTTTTTTTAATGTTTTACTAATATGACTGAATGTTCTTTTATAATTTGTTTTTAATTGTACATCGCTTAGAATGTTTTAAATAGGCGATTCATCAAAAATAAAGTGAACTTGAACTTGAATAAGCAGTATATGCTTATTGGTTTGATTTCCTACAGTATTTATTTTAAAATTTTCTATACCGTTTTTGACCAAAACGGTTTACAAAACTGTTTACAAACATAAAATCGTAGAACAAATTAAAACAACTGTTAAATACTGATCAAGACAGATACACACCCTTCTTATTACATCTGTTGGATAAACGGAGTTATACGGCCTCTTTTACAAAGGCGTGCTAGTGGCTGCGCTGCGCTAACGGCCCGGAAGCCCATAGAGATTTAAAGGCCTTCGGGGCTGTTACCGTGCGGCTTTGTAAAAGAGGCCGATAGTCTCAATTACTGTCTGTGTGAATTTTGCAATACCTTTCTTATTTTATCTGTTAAATAAATACACTTCTCCCTCCGTATTTGCGGTTTCAGCAATCGCGGTTTTGATCATTCACGGTTTTTATCTTGCTGGCTCCTCCCCCCCCTCAATTACATCAGCTCGCATAGAGAAATCGCTAATTCCAAGCGTTTACAGAGAAAATCGCTGATTCACGGCACTTTCTTCACCGTGTTTTGCCTCTCCTTCAGAAACAGGCCAGGTCTCCCACCATGTTATTCATGGTTTCACGATATTCACGATGGTTTTTAATAGAAAACAGCGAATAACATATGAAAAAGTTATTCGCGGGTCTGTTAATCCCCTATCACAGCGAATACAGAGGGAAAAGTGTAGTATGTTTGCTAATTCTGATTATCTCATTGCAAGTAGGTTACAGTACCCTTGTTAATGTTGTCTAGCTTATTGCATGTATCTTACTATGTCTTCTGTATTGTAGTGTTCTTCGAATAAGTCATGCTTGTTAAGTTTATATTAATCAAACTGCAGTAACGCACCTCTTATCCATAATCTCTGACTTCTCCACCTCCTCACAAATTCCTCTCCTCTTAGGAGACTTCAACGTTCACTTTGAAGAGGTCTCTAGTCCAATCACAACTGATTTATTAACACACATAGACGACCTCAATCTAATATTATTAAATTCCGAGCCAACTCATTCTCACGGTCATACTTTAGACGCAATTATTGTTCCCAAAAAACTAAGTTCAAATTGTTCTCAACCTATTCCCCTTCCAGTCCCCTGGTCCGATCACTATCTAATTCAAACAACATTATCATTGTCATTTCCCAAGGTCGTTTATCCAGCCCCCAAAATTATCACCACAAGAGATTTTCAACATATAGATCATTCCCTTGTTTCTTCGACATTTACAATCGATTTAGAAAAATTTAGCTCCGAAACTTCAATCGAACAAACTAATACATGGAACAAGGCATGCAAATCATTACTAGATACATTAGCACCAATAGTTACCATGAAAATTTCCTCAAAAAAGCAAAGAAACCCTTGGTTCAACGCATCTTTAGGTCTTTTAAAACAACAAACACGATCAGCCGAACGAAAGTGGCGATCAAAGCCCACCCCGGAAAACTTAGATAATTACAAAAAAATATCACAATATTACCGGCAATCAATTAACGAAACTAAGAAACAATTCTATCATACAAAAATCTCTAGTACCAAAAACCCATCATTCTTGTTCAAAGTTCTCAAACAATTAACTACCTTTAAAAACAAAAAACCAATTTTAGACAAAGTAGCACCAACAGCTCAAACTTTAGCAAGTTATTTTCAAGAAAAAATCGTTCTGATTCGATCCAAAATCGCTAATAATTTACCCAATATCATTAATCCATCCAGCCCTCCAGAAAACGAGGTTATTACATCCACGAACCAATCACTTCGTGCTACTCTTTCCCATTTTATCCCTCCATCATTAAAAGCCATCGAAAATAACTTATATCATATGAATACTAAAGGCTCTATCCTCGATCCTATCCCTCCATTTTTCCTGAAACGACATTTTACAGTTTTTGGATCATATATCCTTCAAATAATTCACACTTGTTTATCTACAGCCAAAGTTCCACCAGACTGGAAACACTCAATCATAAACCCAATCATCAAAGACCCAAAAAATAATCTCGATAAATGTTCTAACTATCGACCAATAGCAAATCTTCCATTCCTATGTAAATTAACTGAGAAAACTGTCTTTCAACAATTGACGGACTTCATCGACAAAACACATGTACTTCACCCCAACCAAACTGGTTTCCGTATCAATCATTCTACAGAGTACTCATTACTTGGTCTCACTACATCCATAAATTATTATTTAGATCACCACAAATCCGTTCTCCTAATCTCCTTGGATCTTGCTGCAGCTTTCGATACCATCGACCATTATCTTTTATTACAACGTCTTGAATCCATAGGCGTAGCCGATCAGGCCCTTGAATGGTTCCGTTCCTATTTCTCCGATAGATCCTACACAGTACAAATTAACACAACAAAATCAAATCCTTACCACTCTAACTTTGGAATCCCACAAGGCTCTATTTTATCGCCTTTATTATTTAATATCTACTTGGCTCCACTTCTGACTCTTTGTCAATCAATAGGGTTTACAGTATACGCTTATGCCGATGACCTACAAATTCTACACCCCATTGACCCAACCAATCATTCTGAGATTCAGGCAATTAATCAAAAATTAAGTAAAATTCACGACTGGCTAAACATCAATAAATTATCACTGAGCATCTCAAAAACTAATACCCTCCTTTTCCCAGGAAAAGAGGGAGCGCAACTAATTTCCCCAATCATTATTGATAACATTCCACTATCATCAGTCACCACTATAAAAATTTTAGACGTTCTCATAGACAATAAATTGACATTTCGACCTCAAATAAGCGCCTTAGTTAAAAATTGTTTTTATAAATTGAGAATGATCCGATCATTAGCCCCCCTTCTCAACATTAGTTCTCTTAATATTCTGATACATTCACTCGTTATATCGAAATTAGATTACTGCAACTCACTTTTAAAAGGAATATATCATAAAGACTTAAAACGCTTGCAGTTGATTCAAAATACTGCTATTAAGATAATTTCAGGAGCAAAGAAGTATGATCACGTAACCCCTCTTCTTCAAAATGCCCATTGGTTGCCAGTCTCACAAAGAGTAACATATAAAATCGCCCTTTTAACATTCGGAACTCTGCAGTCAAATGCCCCAGCCTTCATAGACAGATTACTGATTCCATACGACCCACCAAGATCCTTAAGGTCCATATCTCAATTTAACCTCAACATTCCTTCCCTAAAAAATATCGGCACACGCCGTACCTCAATTTTTTCAGTCACAGCCCCAACAATCTGGAACACTCTCCCACTATATTTAAAAATGGAAAAAAACTTAAAAAAATTTAAAAGTAACTTAAAATGTTTCCTTTTTAACGAAGCTTTTAACTGAAAAAAATAAAATAAAATAAAATAAAGAGGCACATTTCAGACATCAAATCACTAATACTAGTTTTTAATTTCCACCCTTCCCCCCAATTCCTTTTGTGTTTACCTTAAATGTTTCTTATTTTTATTTTATCAATTGTATTTCTTACCCCCTTTACCAATCGTATCTATTGTATGCCTGTCTATAATTATCTAATACGTCAGTCATGTCGATCTTAAAAGTTTGTATTAAATGTTTTATTTTTTATCTGTAAAGTTATTTTTATTCTGTACAACGCTTTGAAGAAACGAAAAAGCGTTTAATCAAAAATTGAATAAACTATAAACTATAAACTATAAACTTAGTGATTTGTTTGTTTCATATACAGGTCCTAGTCGACTTACGACCTATTCAACTTACGACGGTTCGACTTTACGATGCTTTTCCCCCATCTCCCATCCCAACCCATACTAAATATTTTTTTACCCCTCACCGCTGGACCGCCAGGGAAAAGATACGTGGGGAGGGGTAAAAAATACTGTAGTTAGTATAGGCCGACTTACGTCCAGATCGACTTGCGACCTGTCAGTCGGAACTAATTGCGGTCGTACGTCGATGAGGACCTGTGCTATTAAATATAATGTGTTAAAGCGGTTTACACTTTTAAAAAGTAATATAACAAAGCGCATAGTAAATCAGTTATAAATGTTCACTGCTCCCTACATCAAGAACAAAATGTTCAACTAAAACAACCAATTCTTGACATCAAAATTTTGGAGCAATCAGTTTTTAACATATTAAAAAAAGAATATCAGTATAAATAACAAAATACAACCAAGACAGACAAAAACGGTCAGGTTTTCAAAGCTTTGAAATAAATAGCGTAACAAGAAATCGCATGAAACTTGGCCAATAACCCATTCCAAAGAGAAGGACCAATGTAATAAAACACTATTTCGACTAGGATGACCAGGTTGTCAAGTTCAAGTTTCTTTAGACACTTGTTTTGATAGACGGTATATCAAAAATAAACGGTATACAATATAAAAAGATTGTAGAAAACAATTAAAATAGGTAAATAAAAGCAATATTTTATCAAGTATTAAAAATACTAGACGAATTCACATTAACATACATCAAAGTAAAATTAATTTTAAAAAATGAAGGTAAATGGGGAGTGGCAAAACATTAGGATGGGGATCGCTTCAGAAGAAGCGTTTGGTGTTTCAAGGCTTCACAAGAATTAAAGGTTTGCTGGGTCTCTTTTCCCTGGAGAAGAGGAGACTTAGAGGGGATATGAAAGAGACTTACAAGATCATGAAGGGCAAAGAGAGAGTAGAGAGGGACAGAAAGAGAGAGAGAAAGGGAGAGAGAGAGAGAGAGATAGAGAAAGATTGGAGAAACTGGGTCTCTTTTCCCTGGAGAAGAGGAGACTTAGAGGGGATATGATAGAGACTTACAAGATCATGAAGGGCATAGAGAGAGTAGAGAGGGACAGAAAGAGAGAGAGAAAGGGAGATAGAGAGAGAGAGATAGAGAAAGATTGGAGAAACTGGGTCTCTTTTCCCTGGAGAAGAGGAGACTTAGAGGAGATATGATAGAGACTTATAAGATCATGAGGGGCATAGAGAGAGTAAAGAGGGACAGATTCTTCAAACTTTCTAATAACAAAAGAACAAGAGGGCATTCGGAAAAGCTGATAGGAGACAGATTCAAAACAAATGCCAGGAAGTTCTTCTTTACCCAACGTGTGGTGGACACCTGGAATGCGCTTCCAGAGGACGTAATAGGGCAGAGTACGGTACTGGGGTTCAAGAAAGGACTGGATAAATTCCTACTGGAAATGGGGATAGAGGGGTATGGATAGAAGATTACTACACAGGTCCGGGACCTGTTGGGCCACCGCGTGAGCGGACTGCTGGGCATGATGGACCTCGGGTCTGACCCAGCAGAGGCATTTCTTATGTTCTTATGTTTGAGAAGCGGAAGCTGGTACTAAAGAGTAAAGGCATCTTTAAAGAGAAAAGTTTTAAGTTTGGCTTTAAACTTTTCAAGAGAGTTCTCTAATCAAAGATCTAGTGGGAGGGCATTCCAAAGAGAGGGGAGGGTGACTGAGAAAATGGATTTGTGAGTAGTATCGTAAACAGTTCGCGTATTGACGGTATGGAAAGTAGGTTTCGATTGTTAGATCGGAGGGCCCTGGATGATGAGTATGGGATCAAAAGTTTATTTATGAATGCTGGTTGGTTAGAGTTTTTTGTTTTAAAGGTGAGGAGGAGTATTTTATAGGTGAGGCGACGAGTGATAGGTAGCCAATGTGCTTTGCGGAGGAGAGGAGTGACGTGGTCAAATTTTTTTTGCATGATAGATTCATTTGACAGCAGTGTTTAGCAATAGTTGTAAACGGCGGATTTCTTTCTGGGTTATACCTTGATAAAGGGCATTGCAGTAATCTATGGTTGAAATTACAAGAGAGGGAATCAAGAAAAGAAGAGAGAGAATGGATGAGCCTAAGCTTATGAAAACATTTCTGCAAAACTGCACTAATTTGTTGATGAAAGGTGAGGTCCTTGTCTAGCATGACTCTGAGAAGTTTGACTTTACTATCCATTTGAATTGAGGAAGAATCGATTCAGATGGGACACTTTTTGGCCAGTGTTTGTAGTTTATGAGTCTATCCATTGAAATCAGTGCCAGTGCTGCAGGTCCCATAATGCACCAGGATCAGGTTGGTAGAAATTCAGGACTGATCAAAAAAGTCTCCCCTTCTGGAATGGGTAACATGGTCACCCTAATTTCTAGTACACTTCTCCCTCCGAATCTGCAGGTTTAGTACCCGCAAATTTGGTTATTCAAGATTTTTTGCCCCTAGTTTTAAAACGCTGAATCATTGCGTCCTGGACCTCACCTGGTGGTCTAGAGGCGACTGTACCCTTATATATACCGGTAAAAAAAGGTGATATGCTGGGTGGGTGTGCCACCTGCTTATGTAGACAGGGACAGGTAAGCAATGATACATGAAGACACCATCCTGATTTCATTCACCGATTCTGAACATCTTGTCCTCTCTGCAAAGATTCCCTTTACTCAGATCACATTCACTAACCCAAAACTCTGAATACCCAGCTGGAGATCTGGGATTTATTTAGGACATGTCCCTGAACCTCATGCCTGGTAATTTAAGAAAACTGAACTGTAATTACTAAGAGACAAAAATGTAACTGAAAATCACTAGTAACATTCACGGATTTTATTACAAAGGAATTCTTGGCTTACCATTCCTGGTATCGGTATCCTGCTTTCTTCCCTCCAGCTGGTCACTCACAGGAACCTCTTCCATTTTCAGGATCTCTAATGTGGGGTCAGCAAGGTAACTTTGGCTGCCTGCAAGAAGAATAGAAAAATAACTGCAGGTATTAAAGGAAACCCAAGAAAAGCAACACTTGGCTATAGGACCAGCTTAAAGCATGAGACAGGTTAAGCACCAGCTCAGGGCACCAAAAGCCTCATTAGCTCATCCTTCACAGCAGTGAGAGGGTATTCCTTTAGTCTTGCATAAGTTGGGTAAGGGTGCAGCAATCTCTAGAGCCGGCCCTGTTGTCTAAAACTGAGATGATGGGAATTTTATGAGTTCTGAAAATGTAACTATCCTGATAGAGTTAACCAAGGACCCTCTCTGTCACTCTGCCAATGAACCACGACATTCAATACAAACAGATTTTTACATTAAGGTCATTAAAACTACTACAGAAGATGCCCTTTGTTATAGGATTCCACCTCTCTTCAACCTGGTGCTACCAATGTGGCTCGTCCAGTCTCCCTTCCCTCTACTACTGCCAATGGTTGGGCTATTCAATATTCCTCTCTTCCAATATGGATACCAGCGAATTGTTATGTATATTAATATTAGACCCCTAGTATATGTCAGGTTAGGATAAAAACTTGTATTGTAAACTTGTACTGAAATTATGTATGTTTAACATGTAACCCACAGGGGGCAAAGTCGGTCCTCGAAGGCCACAATCCAGTCGGGTTTTCAGGATTTCCCCAATGAATATGCATGAGATCTATGAGCATACAATGAAAGCAGTGCATGAAAATAGAACTCATGCGTGTTCATTGGAGATGTCTTTCTTGTAGAAAATGTTTGCATTACCCCATTTCTCACTTTAAGCTACATCACCTGCTTCCTGCAGTTCCTCATATGTGCCTGTGGGGGGCAGATTTCCTCTTTCCTCAGATTCCTGAGGCTCAGTCTTGAATTTCTCTTGCTCAAATCGGATTAAAATGTCTGGCTTGACATTATGGGAGCCTGTCCAATGAAATAGGTATTACAATAAATTTAGTAAAGTAACCCCAGCTTACATTGTAAGTGCTCAGAATTATGCTGTTTTCCTAGGTTCAAGTTCAATTTATTTGATATACCCCAAATATAAAACCAAAGTAAATCTAAACGGTTTACAATAAAATGTTATTTAAAAAAGAAAATAAGCACCTATTGGACAAAAGAGTCAGATATCATCGTGTAATAATAAACTTTTAACGATCATGACTGGAGTTGCCATCCAACATATTACTAATAATTGGAAAGATCATAGTAGGCTGAATTTTAATTTTTGGTGGAATTCATTATGTCACATATATAGAATGGAAAGATCACTAGCGATACAAAATGGAAATTATAATAATTTTATTAAAATTTGGGAGCCATTAACGTCTTTTTGTCATGATTAAATGCCATTTTTCTATTAGTTATACACCATATAGTATTGGGAGGGGGGAGGGATACAAATATAGGTTTTTCTTATGAATGAAGGGCTTTGAGGGAGGGTGGGGAGAGGGTTACATTTGTATTTTTAGATTATAATGATTAGATATGCAAGTGCTCTGATTAATTGTGTTTATTATGATTGTTGTACACTTGATGAAAGTTTTAAAAATGAATAAAGAATTATAAAAAAAAAGAAAATAAGAACAAAAACTCAAATAAGAAGGGGAAGGGAACAAAATAAACAAAACACAAAATACCAGCAACAAACAAATTTTGAAAAAGGAGGAAAGGAATGGGTAGGTTATAAGAAAAACAAAGGGGTAGGGGAAAGGGAATGCGTGAAACAAGGGAGGGGATAACAAGAGAGAGGAGCTGCTGCACTGTTTCTCATCCATTAATATCAACCTGCATTAGTGTAAACTGCATTATATACTGTGATTTATACTAATCCATCAGCAATAAACAACTCCGTTTGTCAGTCCTGTTCCCTCCATAACAGAGAAGCCTCCTCATCCTACCATTCCTTTTAAAAATAGATTTCTCAGTTCCATGAAATTAGGATGAAGGGTTTTGTAGGTCGGTTCATAGACAACCCCGCGAAAGACAAAGGCGCGCGCCGACAACTGAGCGCCAGACGGAAGCGCGCGCCGAAGAAAATTACAGTTTTTAGGGGCTCCGACGGGGGGTTTTGTTGGGGAGCCCCCCCAGTTTACTTAATAGAGATTGCGCCGGCGTTGTGGGGGGTTTGGGGGGTTGTAACCCTCCACATTTTACTGTAAACTTAACTTTTTCCCTAAAAACAGGGAAAAAGTGAAGTTTTCAAGTTTGAAGTTTCAAGTTTATTAGTTTGCTTGTTGAATCGCTTAATCAGATTTCTAAGCGATGTACAATAAAATATACATGTAAGGAAACGAAAACATTACATACAGTTAATTAATTATAACGTAAACAAAAGGTAAGAGGGGGTGAAATACATTTTTTATAGTAAAGAAAGATCATACAGGGAAAACACATAAGGAAATTAAAAAAAACAAAAGATAGAAAAATAATTCGCTAGAATAACACTTTATAATAAAATTTAATTAATTTGCAAATGCGTCTTTGAACAAAAAGGTTTTTAATTCGCTTTTAAATTTCCCAAACACCTTCTCCTCCCGTAAAAACATAGGAAGCGCATTCCAGATCTGGGGAGCTGTACATGAGAAGATAAATTGTCTTCTTGTGCTAATTACTTTTAACGAAGGAATTGATAAAAGGTTCCGCTCACTAGATCTTAAAGTTCTTTTAACTGAATATGGGATAAGTAGTCTGAATAAAAATGCTGGAGTCTTATTTTCTAATGTTTTAAAGATAATAGTACATAATTTATGTGTAATTCTATGTATGACTGGAAGCCAATGAGCCTTTTTAAGGAGTGGTGTCACATGATCAAATTTTTTAGATTTTGTTATTAATTTAATAGAAGCATTTTGAATAATTTGTAAACGTTTAATTTCTTGTAACGCAATTCCTGTAAATAATGAGTTGCAATAATCGATTTTAGACATCACCAGAGAGTGAATAAGAATATTAAGTGCTCTGGGACAGAGGAATTTAGAAATGGATCGAATTTTCCGCAATCTAGAAGGTGGTTTTAACAATACTACTAATGTGATCATGATAATTAAGTTTATTATCAAAAATTACTCCTAGAATTTTAGTATTTTTAACTAATTGAAGAGGAATATTTTGAATCAAAATAGGAGCAACTAAAGAAAAGTTTTCCTTACAAGGAAACAGCATGATATTTGTTTTTTTGATATTGAGGGCCAACCTGTTTTTGTCCAGCCAATGATGAATTTGCTCAAGTTTCGCATTAATTGTCAAAATTTCATTTATGTTGTTATTATTTAGGGGGTACAATAACTGTATATCATCAGCATAGGCAAAAACATGAAATCCTATAGATTGACATAATGTCAAAAGAGGTGCCAAAAATATATTTTCAGTAAAATGTGGGGGGTTACAACCCCCCAAACCCCCCCACAATGCGGCACGATCACGCACCCCCCCCCGTCGGAGCCCTAAAAACAGTAATTTTCTGCGGCGTGCGCCTCCGCGCTGCGCTCAATTGTCTGCGTGCGCCTTTGTCCCGGCGCGCTTTTGACCTGACACCTTGTAGGTCTGACTCCTCTATCTCCAAGGCAGCCTACTCCATCCAAAGTAGGTGAACAGGCCATGGGAAGAAGAGAGAGGATAATGGCCTTTTACCTCTCTGCATTCAATTACTGAATGGTCCAGGCTGACCTTATTAAAGATGTGCAGGAGGAATTTTATACTTACTTGTTACGGGAGGGTGAATCTGTTCAGATGTCTCTAATTCAGGAGGATCCATGAAAGGGAGATCTTCCTCTTGCTTAATACTCAGTGAGAACACAGACGTTATAACAGGAAGGCCTGTGATGAGGTAACACATTTACAAGCATTCACCAAGGATAGAATAATACTAAGTTAAAAAATACATTTTATGTCTCTAGACATTTGGGCCCTGATTCTCTAAAAGTGCGTCCCGATTTTAGGCAGCTGTAGACGTCCTACAGCTGTCTAATCAGCCAATCGGGATGCACGTTTTTTTAAAAAAATGCTCCCCAGGCAGGCCTGAAGGCGCCTCCGGGAGCCTAGGGAGACCCGCAAGATGCCTAAGCTCGTCTAAGGGCCTTAGGCGGGCCTTAGGCTGAACCTAGGCGGCCCTAGACGTCTCCCTAGTAGATGAGAAGCTTAAAAATGTAGGCACCCTCCTGCCAGTGATCGGTCAGGGGGCCACGGCCCGCTATACTTATAGCGGCAGAGAGATCCCTTGCCGCGATAAGTGTAGCGGGCCGTGTCTAATCTAACCCGATTCTCTAACCCGCGTCTGTAACATGGACGCCGGTTACAGAATCGGGGTTTAGTTTAGGCCGATTCTGAATAGGACGCCTCTCCCGGGCGTCCTATACAGAATCAGGGCCTAGGTGTCTTGCGGGCCTCGCCTTCAATATAGGCGGCCTGCCTGGGGAGCATTTTTTTAAAAAAAACGTGCATCCCGATTGGCTGATTAGACAGCTGTAGGACGCCTACAGCTGCCTAAAATCGGGACGCACTTTTAGAGAATCAGGGCCTTGATGTCAAAGACACATCTCCTATGAACTGAAAATGCAGAGCCCTTTAAATCATAAACATTTACTTACTTTTCATGGGGTCAAGTGTGTTTTCTTTTCTCTCACACTCAAAATGTTGAGTGAAATATTTCTCGTCTTCCTTTTTAATCTTGAATAAAACATTAGGATTAACAATTGAATAACCTGTTAATAAGAAGGAAGAAATTAAATTTTTAAAATTATATTATATTATTTAATTATCTATATATACTGTGTTTCCCTGAAAATAAGCCCTACCCCAAAAATAAGCCCTGGATTCACCGGCAGCAGCGCTTCCCCTGCTGCACAGCCAAACCGCCGAAACTCTGCTGACCCTCGCATCCTTCCCTCCCATCCAAACCCCGCCGACCCCATGCCTTCCTCCAGAGCAGTCGGGCCAGCAGCACTCTAAACGGGCTGCTTCGCGGCCTTCTCGCTGGGGTCTTCCATGTGCCATGTTAATAATGACATCATCAGTGATGCGGCAGAGGGAATTCCCCGGCAAGAAGGCTGTGAAGCAGCCTTTTTAGAGTGCTGATGGCCCGACGCTGCTCTGGAGGAAGGTATGTAGGGCTCGCGGTCGGCGGGGTTCGGATGGGAGGAAAGGATGGCGGGTCAGCAGATGTTCGGTTGCGCGGCGGGGGGTGCTCAAGGGTTATGCTGCACAAGGGATGGGAGGGAGGAATAGAAAGATGCTGCAGAGGGAAGGCACAAGGGGGATGGGTGAGAGAGGAAGGAAGATGTTGCACATGTGGGGGAGAGAAAGGAAAGAGGAAGAATTGGGGTGAAGGAGAGGAAGGGAGAGATGATCATGACATGAAAAAAAGAAGCCTTACCCGAAAATAAGACCTAGTGCATTTTTTGGGCCCAAAATGAATATAAGACTGTCTTATTTTCGGGGGAAACATGGTATATATAGCGTGTGTGTGTGTGTAAGAGGCAACTACTATCTGCCACTTGATTAAGCTTAAACCTTGAAGATTTGCTGTTACAAATATTTCTCTTCATGGTTCCCCTAGATGGAGCCATTGCATATCAGTCTTCTCTGCAACATTCGGTACCATCCGAAGGGTGTTACACATTCTACGGTACAGTTGACTAGTCTGCAGCCGACATGTCATCATACATGTCTTCTGTACCAAACTTTTATTCTATAGAAGGGGTTCTCAGGAAACACCACCATTCTGACTTTCAAGGAATCCACAATGGATATGCATAAGATAAATTTGCAAACAATGGAGGCAGAACATGCAAATTTATCTCATTCGGATTCATTGTGAGTATCCTGAAAACCCGACTTGTCATGGATGAAGCCTCTATTTTAAGGTCTGTTATTTTTTCCTGTTGGAGAACTTGAACTACAAAGAACGACTTAGAAAACTGGGACTGTTCTCCCTTGATAAGAGGAGACTGCGAGGGGATCTGATTGAGACTTTGTAAAATAATAAAAGGAATCGACAAGATAGAGCAGGACAAAAAGTTATTTACGATGTCAAATGTGACTAGGACAAGAGGTCATGGACTGAAGCTGAGGGGGGACAAGCCCAGGACAAATGCCAGGAAGTTCTGCTTCACACAGCAAGTGGTGGACACCTGGAATGCTCTCCCGGTGGAGATTACTGTGGAACCCACCGTTCTAGGATTTAAGGGCAAGTTAGATACACATCTCCTCGAAAGGCGCATAGAGGGATACGGGTGACTAAGTTTTTGCCAGGTTGCACCTGGCTGGGCCTCCGTGGGAGCGGATCACAGGACTTGATGGACCCAGGGTCTGATCCGGAGATGGCAGTTCTTATGTTCTTATGATATGGGATGACATCAGATTGTAAGCTCTTTCGAGCAGGGACTGTTTCTTCTTCTCTGCGACTCTGTGCAGTGCTGTGTGCGTCTGGTAGCACTATGGCAATAATTAATAGTAGTAGGAGAAGCCAGGTTCTAAATTTCAGATGCCCATGGGACCTGAAATCTGAGATTTTTCAACCATTGATTCCCTAATGGGCCTGTGAGACATGTTTACCTCGTGACAGGAGAATCCCATGAACCTCCTTGACGACTTTCTTGTAAAGCTCCTTCTGCTGTTCTCCCAGAATGTTCCACTCCACTTCCCAGAAATAAGCAGCGACGTCCTTGAATGTGACCAACGCCTGGAAAAGGAAATAGGAGACCCTCAGCCACAGTTTCACTGGGTTTAATAGACCGTTATATGAGCTATGTCAGCGAGATCAGATCGCACCAAAGAACGGGGATAATGATAGACAATGCCAGTGGTGTCCATAAAATCTTTTACACAGAAGCACAGCGCAGGAAACAGAAACCAATGGAATGGAATAGGAACACTTTATTAAATATGACTCGACATGAAAAAGGAGAAAGAAAAACAGTTGAGATGAAAAAGGAGAAAAAAGAAAAACACTAGAGAAGAAGAAGAGAGAGAAGAAAAAAAGTATATCAGTATCAACTTTTGTTTATATAAAAGTATAAGAAATTAAATATAATAAATGACCATACTGAGATAAACTTTTTTTTTTTTTTAATTCTTTATTCATTTTAAAACTTTCATCAAGTGTACAAATATTATATAATAAACACATTTAGCTTGAGCACTTGAACATCTTATCATCATAACTTATAATTAAAAATGTAACCCTTATCCCACCCTCCCTCAAAACCCTCTATTCATTATAAGATCATATAATTTAAATCCCATCCCCCACCCAATACAAAACTTAAATAGTTCCTTGTCCAATAGGTGCTGGCATTGTAAATTAGAGATTGGGACTTTGGATCATCTTTTATTCTACTGTCCCCACATCTTAGCCTTTTGGAACTCAATCTGGGATCAAATAAATTGTTTATTGGAAAACCATGTAGCGTTATCATATGATACTGTGATATTTGGAATGTCTATGAGATAAAAAAGAGTCAGATATCAGCGTGTAACAACAAACTTTTAATGATTTTGACTGGAGTTGCCATCCAACATATTACTAATAACTGGAAGGATCACAGTAGGCTTAATTTTAATTTTTGGTGGAACTCAGTATGTCACATATATAGAATGGAAAGATCAATAGCGGTACTGAGATAAACTTTATAATGGGTATAGAAAAAATGTATAGATATCGAGACAGCACACAATTTTTTTTAAAAAAGTGTCATAGAATCATGTGCCGACAGTGTACTGTGCAATGCCGGCTGCTTTCAAACGGAAGTGCCGTGTAGGAAGACATATTGGGGTCCTTCTATCAAGGTGCGCTAACCCAGTGGTTCCCAACCCTCTCCTGGAGGACCACCAGGCCAGTCGGGTTTTCAGGAGAGCCCTAATGAATATGCATGAGAGAGATCTACATATAATGGAGGTGCCGGGCATGCAAATCTGCTCCATGCATATTCATTAGGGCTAGCCTGAAAACCCGACTGGCCTGTTGGTCCTCTAGGACAGGATTGGGAACCACATCGCTAACCGATTTAGCTCGTGCTAAATCAGGGAACTCAAAGTCCCTCCTTGAGGGCCGCATTCCAGTCGGGTTTTCAGGATTTCCCCAACGAATATGCATTGAAAGCAGTGCATGCAAATAGATCTCATGCATATTCATTTGGGAAATCCTGAAAACCCGACTAGATTGTGGCCCTCAAGGAGGGACTTTGAGACCCTTGTGCTAAATGCTAAGATGCCCATAGGAATATAATAGATGTCTTAGCTTTAGCGCATGCTAATAAAAGGAACCCATTGTGCAATATCAGCAACTTTCAACCAAAGAGTGCCGTATAGATCAGAGCTAAAAAAAATCCCATATACATAGATCAGGGGTAGGGAACTCCGGTCCTCGAGGGCCATAATCTAGTCGGGTTTTCAGGATTTCCCCAAGCAGTGCATGCAAATAGATCTCATGCATATTCATTGGGGAAATCCTGAGAACCCGACTGGATTACGGCCCTCGAGGACCGGAGTTCCCTACCCCTGACATAGATGGACAAAAAAATGACGCCAACAACTAAATGGACAGTTTAAAGTGATGCAAGTAAAAGATGTACAGTATTTATAAAACTCTGCTGTGAATATGAATGCTGCAAAAAAAAATTTTTAATTGAGAAACTTAAATAATAGCATTTAAAAAAGGGACATGGGGGGAAAGGAAGAAGCGGGGAAGGGAAAAAGAAAAACAATGAAAGGGGGAAAAAACATCATTTCTTTTTTTAATCTTTATTCCTTTTTATTTCTTTCAACAAACGTCATTTCTTATTGATTATAATCTAGGTGAGTATCTCTTAGATCAGTGTTTTTCAACGTTTTTATACCTATGGACCGGCAGAAATAAAAGAATTATTCTGTGGACCGGCATCAGTCCGTGGACCGGCGGTTGAAGAACACTGGGCTAAGTCGTGGGCCAGACCCCGCCCATCTCTACCCAATCTCCACCCCAGACACCACCCCCATAATAGTACTAATTGCACCTTGCACGTCCTGTGCCTCATCTGGAAGCCTTCCCTCTGACGTTGCAACGTCAGAGAGAAGGCTTCTGGTTCAGATGCAAGATGCCCGTAGGAGCCACTGCCCGTGGCTTTGTGCACTGAATCAGTTAGGGAGAGGAGCTGGCTGGAAGATAACGCCGCATCGATTGCACTGTGGACCGGCGGTTGAAGAACACTGGGCTAAGTCGTGGGCCAGACCCTGCCCATCTCTACCCAATCTCCACCCCCATAATAGTACTAATTGCACCTTGAACGTCCCGTGACTCATCTGGAAGCCTTCCCTCTGACGTTGCAACGTCAGAGAGAAGGCTTCCGGTTCAGATGCAAGATGCCCGTAGGAGCCACTGCCCGTGGCTTTGTGCACTGAATCAGTTAGGGAGAGGAGCTGGCTGGAAGATAACGCCGCATCGATTGCACTGTGGACCGGCGGTTGAAGAACACTGGGCTAAGTCGTGGGCCAGACCCTGCCCATCTCTACCCAATCTCCACCCCCATAATAGTACTAATTGCACCTTGAACGTCCCGTGCCTCATCTGGAAGCCTTCCCTCTGACGTTGCAACGTCAGAGAGAAGGCTTCCGGTTCAGATGCAAGATGCCCGTAGGAGCCACTGCCCGTGGCTTTGTGCACTGAATCAGTTAGGGAGAGGAGCTGGCTGGAAGATAACGCCGCATCAATTGCACTGTGGACCGGCGGTTGAAGAACACTGGGCTAAGTCGTGGGCCAGACCCTGCCCATCTCTACCCAATCTCCACCCCCATAATAGTACTAATTGCACCTTGAACGTCCCGTGCCTCATCTGGAAGCCTTCCCTCTGACGTTGCAACGTCAGAGAGAAGGCTTCAGGTTCAGATGCAAGATGCCCGTAGGAGCCACTGCCCGTGGCTTTGTGCACTGAATCAGTTAGGAAGAGGGAGCTGGCTCGAAGATAACGCCGCATCGATCGCACCGTGGAACGGCAGTTTTGGGCCTGATGCACGTGCTGGCCCTGTGGATCGGCAGGAAATTTCTGTGGACCGGCACCGGTCCACGGACCGGTGGTTGAAGAACACTGTCTTAGATGGTAAGATTTTTATAAAGACAAATTTCGAGAAAGATAAAATCAAGATACTGCTCAAATATGACGCTGTTAACAAACAGCAAGTCATGTGACCCAAATCAACTAAAACTGCAACTTGATTTTTTAGCCGTGATTTGACCCTCAAAATTGTAGAAACCATTTTTAATTTGCCACCCTGAGAGAGTACTCGCCAGGGGAAAAAAAAATTCTTAAGTAAACACGTGGAACTCGCATACTTAAACCGCTGAAGTTTTATTTGGTCAGAGTGGCCGACAAGCGCCTGTTTGAAGCTAATGCCACCGCAAAAGATTGCTCCGTTGATGTGACTAACGTAACGCCAGTTTGGTTTAACGTCGCTTTTGAAACCGGTGAAGAAGTCTGTGAATACACCACCACCATAATAAATTGCAAACCAAAGAGAAACCAAACCAGAAGGTACTAGGTGTGTGAACCAAACATCAACTTACGTCTAGTCAAGTGCAGACTGAAGAGCCAACAAACAAACTTGTAGTGGGTAGAAGCCGCTTGTAAAAGAGTGAAAGACAGGGAACCACTCCGTTTTTAAATGCTGTCTAATGGTGGAAAGGTAGTACACTTCCCCCTCCAGATTCGCGGTTTCCGTATCTAAGGATTCGATTATTCGTGGTTTTAAAACAAATAATGCTTTTTCGTTTTTCGGGCTATTTTAAGCCCTGTAGGCCTCCCTCCCCTTAAGCCTTACCTGGTGGTCTAGCGGGTTTTCGGGGCAGGAGCGATCTTCCTACGCTCCTGCCCCGTGCAGATCGCTCACAGGAAATGACTGCCTTGAGCTCCCGTAGTCTCTCGAGCCATTTCCTGTGAGCGATCTGCACGGGGCAGGAGCGTGGGAAGATCGCTCCTGCCTGAAAACCCGCTAGACCACCAGATAAGCTTAAGGGGGGGGCTTTCAAGACTTAAAACAGCAGGGGGGAAGCAGTGGTGAGGGGCAGAACCGGCCCAAATATTATTCACGTTTTTTTTTAATATTCACGGGCCGGCTCTGCCCCTAACCACCGCAAATATGGAGGGGGAAGTGTATAACAAAATAAACACAGAGATATCTTTGATATCAATAAACTGCAATGAGAATAAAGACCTCAAATGTCTCCGTGCCCAAAACCCGAGGGTTTAATTCAAAGGACACAATGGGTGCGAAAAACCATTGCAGAGTGCTAATAGTGCAAAAAGCAAAAAGGTTTAGGGGTCCTTTTACTAAGACGCACTAGTGCACCTTAGTAAAAGGACCCCATAGTGTCTTTTAAATAAATATTTAGCTAGTGCACTAAAAAGTGTTTTCCAAACAAGTCTCAGTAAATTTTTAGACTTTTCAAGGAAAGATTTTCTTAATTCAAAAATAACTTATCGCCAGCTGGCTGAGAAAGGTTTAAATTTTTTAACCGTAGTGTTCGAACCAGCAAAAGTTGGCATGGAGACACTTATCTCAAATGCCAATGGTGGCCTGCACTGTTTCACCCGTCGGCTTCCTCAGGGGATATAGCTGGTGTCGCTCATTACATTACAATGTACTTGTTAACCGCATTACCAAAAGTTCTATGTGGTTTACAAAAAAATTATTAATTATAACATAGTACATAGAAAGAATGGATTAATTAGTCAAATATTTAAGGAAAAAATGGGTTTTCAATTTTCTCCTGAAATGTTTGCAAGAGTCGCTCGCCGCATTTCTTCATTTTGAGCCGGAGAGATTTATAGTACCAGTGGATTCTAATGGCGAGCGACCCCCAGACACTTTGACGTGCATTAATGCAGCTAGGAAATCACACAACCTTAGCCGCATTAAATGCATCGGTGCTAGGCCCTGATCCTGAAACTATCTAATAGGGCTCCTGTTGCAAGGCCACACTAGCGGCTGCTGCTGTGATAATCGCTCCGATGATTTAACGGGCACTGGAGCATTTGCCGTTGGGTTGCCACTAACGCAGCTGTGCAAAAGGAGTGGGTGGGTGTGGGGGGGGTGTTAATGAGGCCAGGCACGGAGGAAATAAAACGGGCAACTCTCCTTTCCTCCTTCTATTCTCATAAATCCTGAGGCCCGATCCTCCAACAACCACCAGGCTACTGCTCCCTGCAAGAGACCAACAAGGAAAGGGAAGGTTGGAAGAGCTGCACAGGGAAACTTTTTCCATCTAGAGCTGGCACCCTGTGTACAAGAAGAGAACCAAGAATTCCTTACCTGATCAGGCATTTCTCTCCTGTTTTTCCTCTGATTTCTGCAGCTGCTGGGATGGATTCAGGCTGGAGATTTCCCTCTTCCCAGGAAAAAGAGTTAAGACAGAAGGAGGCTGGGCTGATTCTCCTCTGTAGAAAGGGAATTGGGTCTCCCAGGTGCAGGACACAAATTTCTCTACCTCCTGTTCTGAATCTTTTCTGTTTTTTTGCAGACCTAGAGGAAGAGGAAGCAACAGAGCATGCACAAAACTCTTCACTCTACCCTCCCTCCTGTGAGGTCATTCTGGAATATCCTTCCCCCCCCCCCCACCCCTCCTTCTTAAGGTAGTTGACTAAAGATAGCACATCAAGGGCTAGATTCACTATTTTCCCAGCTCCAGCTTAAGGAGGTGGACTATTCCATGATGACCTTAGCAAGGGGGGGGGAGGTTGAAGAGCTTTGAGCATGCTTGCTTTCTCAGAGCTCCAGTCCAAACCACAGGAAAGTTTAGAATGGAAGCAGAACTTTTTCTGTGTCCTTCAGAGGGAAATCCCGGCTAGACCCAGTTCCCTTTCTGCAGAGGGGGGAGAGGAGGGATTTTATCCAGACCCTGAGGATCAGCCCAGCCTCCTCCTTGTTTTACTCCTCTTTCTTAGAAGCACCAAAATCTCCAGCCTGAATCCATCTCAGCAGCTGCAGAATTCAGAGAAAAAAAAAGAGGAGAGAAATGTCTGCCTTGCAGGGATCTCAAAGTCCCTCCTTGAGGGCCGCCATCCAGTCGGATTTTCAGGATTTCCCCAATGAATGTGCTTTGAAAGCAGTGCATGCACATAGATCTCATGCATATTCATTGGGGAAATCCTGAAAACCAGACTGGATTGCGGCCCTTAAGGAGGGACTTTGAGACCCCTGGATTAGGGAATTAAAAGAAATGTATTATGTTGGGTTAGGCAATTCCGGTCCACGAGAGCCGGAGCCAGGTCAGGTTTTCAGGATATCCAGGAGGCTGTGCATGCAAATCCATCTCATACATATTCCTCTAGCCAATGGGACTCCCATGGGGATGGAAAGCTTTGGAAGCAGGGTTCGTCCATATAATATAATGGACACGTCAGCCTTAGTTTATAAGTTAATTACCTGAACAGAAAACAAAAAAAGGGTTCCACCAAAGAGATTCCACAAGGAAAACAGCAGCGCAAACACAAAAGAAATTGTGGAATTGATGATCCTGTCAGAAGCAATTGCTGCTTTTTATGGGGACGGGCGAGGATGGAGGTAATTCCTTGCGGGGATGGGTGGGGACGGAGAGGATCCTGACGGGGACGGGTGGGGACGGAGAGGATCCTGGCGGGGACGGGTGGGGACGGAGAGGATCCTGGCGGGGACGGGTGGGGACGGAGAGGATCCTGACGGAGACGGGTGGGGACGGAGAGGATCCTGACGGGGACGGGTGGGGATGGAGAGGATCCTGACGGAGACTGATGGGGACGGAGAGGATCCTGGCGGGGACGGGTGGGGACGGAGAGGATCCTGACGGGGACGGGTGGGGATGGAGAGGATCCTGGCGGGGACGGGTGGGGACGGAGAGGATCCTGACGGAGACGGGTGGGGACGGAGAGGATCCTGGCGGGGATGGGTGGGGACGGAGAGGATCCTGACGGGGACGGGTGGGGATGGAGAGGATCCTGACGGAGACGGATGGGGACGGAGAGGATCCTGGCGGGGACGGGTGGGGACGGAGAGGATCCTGGCGGGGACGGGTGGGGATGGGTGGGATTTCTATCCCCGTACAACTCTCTACTCTGAAGGAGGCTGTAGCGGCTAATGCGTGCGGTAATTTAGCTCACGCTATTCTGCGCGTTAAGGCCCTAGCGCGGCTTTGTAAAAGGAGCCCTAAGTCTAACAAATAAACCAAGTACCCCTGCCCAAGCTCTGCTCCACCCCCATAATAATAGCACTACTAAATCAAAAACTATGCTCTTCCCCATCTTTGGCTAGTCCAATTAAACTCAGTTCTACCCCGACAGAAACAGTACCAACCATTAAACTCTTGGGGGTTACCTTTGATGGAAAACTTTCGTATCATGATCAAATTAGCTCAATCATAAAAAAAAGGGCTTCTACCATTTGTGTACGATTCATTCGCTCACCAAACTGTTAAACTCATCTTCCCTAAACATTCTAATCCACTCGCTGGTTATTTCATGTCTTGACTACAGTAACGCATTATATAAAGGAATTACCCCAAAAGAAATACGACGCTTACAAATTGTACAGAATACCTCTATTAAAATTATAACTAATGCAAGGTTTGGGCGGAGAGTGGGTGTGGTGTGGGCGGGGCTTAACCCGGAAGTGAACGCTGATTGGTCAATCCTTATCTTTGACAGCTGTCAATCATTTTGACACGAGGTGTACCCATTATACTAATAATGCAAAAAAATACAATCATGTAACCCCATTTTACCAGTTGAGCATTTAGTTATATATAAAATTCTGCTATTAACATTCAAAACTAAAGCTTCCGGTTAACCTGAGTTATCAATAAGCTTCTAATTCCATATTCCCGCCCCTCAGATCTGTCAATTAGTATTTGCTTTTGATTCCATCCTTAAGATATATCAACACTATGCATACAAATATTTTCTCTATCACCGCTCCTGCACTTTGGAATTCAGCCCCAATCCAAATGGAAAACTTTCTTGTTTAAGGATGCCTTTGGTCTATGACCGTCCTTTATAATCATGTTATGCTCGCTTCCTGCAGGACCCTGTTTCCCCTTCCCTCTTGTCTTCCCAATATAATCATAGGCAAAAAAAACACCAACCACCTTTTAGTTTAATTATTTTCTTTTCCTCTTTCTTTTCTTTTTCCTTTTTTCTTCTTATTATAATCTTTTTATAATCAATCAGTTCAATATCTCTTTTAAATATAATATTCACTCAACAATAAATATATCAGTGAGTTTCAATGGTAACCAGTTTGGTAGCATTCAAAGATTGAGAAACACTGTCCACTATCCAGCAGCAAATGTACTTCAAAAGAGTTGTTTGTCACTTATCTTATATGCTGCATTTAATACGCAAGCAAAATATTGATGAAAATAATACAATGAAGGCTCCAATCATACATTGAGCAAGAACTACCCAAAGTTCAGGCTGATTTCAGAAAAAGTTGAGGAACAAGAGACGTTATTGCCAATGTTAGATGCCAAAAACCCCTACACCTTAGCTTCATTGATTATGGCAAAGCTTTTGACACCGTGGATCACAATAAACTATGGAGAACTCTAGTGCAAATGGGAATACCCAAACACATAACTCAGCTGATAGACAGCCTATATGAAAATTAACTTCCATCATCTGCCCCTTCTCTCTCTCTCTCTATCTCTCTTCTCCCCATTTCCATCATCTGCCCCCTTCTCTCTCTCTCTTCTCCCCACTTCCATCATCTGCCCCCTTCTCTCTCTCTCTTCTCCCCACTTCCATCATCTGCCCCCTTCTCTCTCTCTCTTCTCCCCACTTCCATCATCTGCCCCCTTCTCTCTCTCTCTCTTCTCCCCACTTCCATCATCTGCCCCCTTCTCTCTCTCTCTTCTCCCCACTTCCATCATCTGCCCCCTTCTCTCTCTCTCTCTCTTCTCCCCACTTCCATCATCTGTCCCCTTCTCTCTCTCTCTCTCTTCTCCCCACTTCCATCATTTGCCCCTTCTCTCTCTCTCCCTTCTCCCCACTTCCATCATCTGCCCCCTCTCTCTCCCTCCACCCCAGGCCCATCTCCCTCCCTTTCTCTCACCTTCGAGGGTCACCTTGCTTTCCGATGTTTTCTTTTTGATTTTCAAACAGTGACAGGCCCCGGCATCGATGGCAAATAAGTTCAGCAATCATTACCTTGCTGCTCGGCCAAAGCGTCCCCTCTGATGCGAGCTGCCCAGGCAGAAACAGGAAGCTGCATCAGAGGAAAAGCTTTGGGCTGAGCACTGCTTGCAACATAACAGTTGCTGAACTTACTTGCCGTCAATGCCAGGGCCCACCATTTGAAAAAAAAAAAAAAAAAAAGCAGATAGAAAGGTGACCCGCGAAGGTGAGGGGAAGGGAGACCCCCAGGGCAGCTGCTCTATTTACCCTCCTTCAGCAGGCCTCCCCTGACAATTTCAGGCCCTAGGCACGTGTCTACTGGGCCTACATTTAATCTGGCCCTGGATGGAAGAGATAGGAAGAAAACCAGGAGAAAGCTCATCAATGACAGCAAAAATGAGTGAAAATAAAGAGGGTCTGAATTGCAGGGAAGACATTTACTGTAAGAATAGCATTATCTGATGCACAAAATCCACAGTCTATTCTGAAAAATTAGTCCAGTCATCTGTGTCTTTCTCCACAAATCACCATTATTGGAAGAGGCCCATAAAATTAAAGCATATGTGATTTGAACATGTGAATTGTGGTGCAAAGTGGTGTACTGGTATTCATTGTTTGACCATAAAATTAAAAGCATACACAGCAGAATACAAAAATGCTATCAACAAAACCACAGTAAATCATTCAATTTTCTCTTTCAAGTCCACTTTATTGTAAGATGGCAGAATATCTCTTGGGTCTCGTTCTCTTTATAGTAGGGTTACCAGAATTTGTTAGCTGAAATCCCGGACTCATGGCCAAGCCTCGTTTTGCCTTCAACTCCGCCCTATTCTGCCCCCAGCCACACCCCCACACAAGCCTCTGTGAGGGCAGCATGTGGAGGACCTCCGCACATGCAGAGATGTTGATGCGATGACATCACATGCATGTGTGCATGCATGACATCATCATGTTGACTTCTGTGCATTTGTGGAGAACCTCCACGTGCTGCCCCGACATCGGGGACTTCCATAACCCAGACAAACTGCTGGGTTTTGAAAGTCCCTCCGGACACGTCCTCTAAAAAGAGGACATGTCCGGGTTTTCCCCAAACATCTGGTAACCCTACTTTACAGCAGGCAGTGTTATCAGATAGATTCAAGTCACAAGTATTGCAATGCAAAATGACTAAGGGTCAGAGTCTCAAAACTTAAGGTTGCCTTTAATGCAGTCGCTAAACTGGTACTTGCATTTTAGCGGCAGATTATCAAAACAGCTTACCGTGGTCTTTTCCAAGCTTCCTATCAGTCTCCGATTCTGCCATGTAAATGGGCTTATCAATATTTAAACGAGCACTCTGGTGGATTCTTCAACATCGCCGAGTGATTCTCCAAGTGTGGCGTTGACTTTTGGTGACCAAAAATCAGAGACTGATCCGGGGGTGCCAGTACTGTGAAAAGTGCATCTCAGGCATGTGTTTTGACTGTGGCTCATGAAAAAAAAAAAAAATTTACATGATTCACATAAATTATAGCCTTTTTTTGGGGGGGTGGGGATGGACAAAAGCATGCTTCTTTAGTGCGTGTATTATAGTCGTGTCATGTGTTTCTGTCTGTGATTCATGATAAAATTTGACATTAAAAACAAATTACAAGATTTACATGAATTATAGCAGTTTTAGGGGGAGAAAAAGGCATGTCTTAGAAACATAGAAAGATGACGGCAGAAAAGGGCTACAGCCCATCAAGTCTGCCCACTCTACTGACCCACCCCATTAAGTCTGAGTGCTAATGACCTAGTTCCTTAACTCGACCCTCGTAGGGATCTCACGTGGATGTCCCATTTATTCTTAAAGTCGAGCACGCTGGTGGCCTCGATCACCTGCACCGGAAGTTTGTTCCAGTGATCTACCACCCTTTCTGTGAAGAAATACTTCCTGGTGTCACCACTTATGCACGCTTGGTTTTTTTTTTTTTTTCAAATCTTTATTCATTTTAACATATACATCAAGTGTACATTAAAATATGAACACAACATATTACATTATCATTTCGCTCTTGCTCATTAGTGAGACATCTGAGCCTGCATTTCATCCACCAGCTTTTTGAAGTTGGCTGAATATTGCGTGAGGGCCAGTCTCGGGGAATCATGGAGATGTTCATCTGTCATGTTGGTACGTTGTGTACTCTGTCATTTTCAGATGGGAAAACGCAGCTTCGCACAAATAAGTTGAACCGAAACAGGAGTCTACAGCTTCACTGCATCTTCTCAAGTTGGGAAATTTGTCTCTAGGCACTAGCTTCCAAACCAATTCTTGCTCAGCACAGGTCTTGAGAAAAATGTCATTTTTAAGGGTTAATATTTCGTTTTCAAGAGATGGCTTGTTCAATGAGTAAGGCATAGGCAAGTTAAAATAAAATTGGAAAAGCCCACCAAAATCACAAAATTCTTCACACTTTGTTGTGTCTGGCCGAAAACGTTTGATGAAAGCAAACTATAAAGCGACCAACGACCAGCACACGACAACTAATATGGCAAGTGTATTCAGGTAAACCTGGATGAATGGATATCACCCGGTATATAATACACTTCTAAGGGGTGTTGGGACGGGGACAGGAATGGGTGATTCTGAGAAGCAGGAGACCAGGTATGATGCCGGGCCTGTGGTGTATCGGCGCAGAACATGGGCGGTGGACCCCTGGGGTACCCACAAACTATTGGCACAAAACCAACCAGCACCCCCAAAACACCTGCAGGCAAGATTCCCGCAGGCAGGGAAAAAAGACAGGCAAAGGATCAGCAGTAGTGGCAAGCCCTCGGCAGACGGCCTGCCAGCATAAGCTCTCTCTTAGCAACGGGGGCGAGCTGCTGGAGAGATGGAGCCAAGTGGTGCTGGAGATCTACCTTTGACCCCTCCGCAATCTACAGGTAGAAGAGATGATGGTTACTGAGGATGGGCAGACTGGATAGGCCATTTGGCCTTTATCTGCTATCATGTTTCTATGTTTCTAAGTTAAGTAAGTACCATCTACACCTGCCCATCAAACTATCTATATGCACTAAGTGTTTGCATACACAGGATCTCAAGATATATTATACTTATTCTACAAATACATGTACTCAGCACATCAAAGTATTCTGACCTGTATCATGTGTTCTGCTTTCACTGGGCTGGGCTTCAGTAACTTGCTCAGATCATCATCCCACTCTGCCAAAAAGAAGGCTTCTGGTCAAACTCAGCGCAATTAAGGTACTTTACCAGGGCTTCTACAGCTAAGACAATCTCACATTCTTCAGAAACAAATCTAATTACCGTATTTCCTAGCCAGATTAAAGCACGCTTGTTGAAAGCCGACAATGCATCTCCTCTCCCCTTCATCCAGTAGCTCTGGCACACCTATGATTGACTCACCACCCTGTTCCGTTGTCCCCACGCACAGCTTCGGGATGCTGAAATGTCCCGTTTTCAGGGACAGCATCCCGAAGCTGTACGTAGGGACAACGGGACAGGCGATCGCTTCCCCTCTTTCCAGCGCTGAAGCTGAAGCCTGCCCCCCCAAGACTGGCCCTCGCTGCTGCTGCCTACTGCCGCTTCAAACACCACCACCCTGCTTCAAACACCACCATCTGCTAATCCTGGCGAAGGTTTGTGGGTCGGTGCCTGGACCTTGCTTTGCTTTAGTTGCGGCGGTCAGCACTGGTGACAGACCGGGGGGAGGGGGTATTTGAAGCGGCGGTAGGCAGCAGCAGTGGGGGTAGGTCCATGGGGGGGCAGGCTTTGGCGCAGGAGGGAGTGAGACAAGCAGGCTGGCTGGCTTTAGCGTGACAGGGAGGGAGGGAGGTAGGGTGGCTAGCTTTGGGGGAGGGGTGGAACAAAGGCTGGAAGGCGGTGAGGGGGACATAGGAAGGAGCACTGGGGGCACTAAGGACATGGGAAGGAGGCACTAGGGGCATTAAGGACATAGGAAGGGGCACTAAGGACATAGGAAGGAGGCACTGGGGGCACTAAGGACTTTGGAAGGGACACTGGGGGCACTAAGGACATGGGAAGGAGGCACTAATGACAGGAAGGGGCACTAAGGACATAGGAAGGAGGCAGTGGGGGCACTAAGGACATAGGAAGGGGCACTAAGGACATAGGAAGGAAGGAAGGAGGGAGGGAATAGAAAGGGACAATTATTGTGCCTGAGTGCAGAAAGAAAGAAATGAAAGAAAGGATGCACAATCAGAAGGAGACTCATGAAATCACCAGACAGCAAAGGTAGGAAAAATGATTTTATTTTCAATTTAGTGATCAAAATGTGTCAGTTTTGAGAATTTATATCTGCTGTCTATATTTTGCACTATATTTGTCTATTTTTCTATAGTTACTGAGATGACATTGCATATTTTAAAGTCATCTGCCTTGACATCTTTGAAACCCCCCAAAATATAAATGATAATTAACATTTTCTCTGCGTATAGTGTGCTTTGTAGTTTTTAAAAATTTTATGGTTACCATTATGAATTAATAAGATATTATGTGTACATGAAAAATGAATGGAAGAAATTGAGGGCGGAGCTGGGGCAGGGCTAGGGCGGGATTGGGGCGGGACTGACAAATAATAAGATGTCCCGTTTTGATGAAAAAAATAAATGGTCTTGTTAGGTCTGCTGCACAGTAACTAAAGAACCACCTTAAGTAGGCGGGATCCCCCAGGATGACCCCAGCTGGAGGGGGGCGGGGTGAAGAGCTCTGAGCATGCTCTGTTGCTTTCTCTTCTTGTGCAGGGCAGCAGAGAAATCTGTGTCCTGCAATTGAAAATCCCTGGGAGACTCAGTTCCCTTTCAGCAGAGGAGAGATTATAGCTCAGATTCAGGAATTAGCTCAACCTCTATCATTCCAGGAAGAGGGAAATCCCCAGCCTGGATCCGTCCCAGCAGCTGCAGAATTCCGAGGAAATGTCTGCCCTGGGTTCGGATCAGGTAAGGAATTCTTGGTTCTCCTTTTTGTGCACAGGCCGCCGGTACTAAAAGGAAAACCTTCCCTTCTCTTTACTTGGATAAATTTAAGAGCAAATTAAAAAGCTTTCTTTTTAAGGATACATTTGATAATTAGTAAGCCTTATTTTAACTTTACTGCATAGCTTCTTTAAAGTGTACTGCTTTTTCCTTTCCATTCGTTTTTTCCTTGAATGTCTTGCCTACTGTCAAATATTTTGTATTCCCCTCCCTATTTTTCCTTATGTTGAATGGGTTTCTCATGTTAGTCCTTGGTCTTGCAAGACTTAGTTTTTGTCATCTGTCGTATTGTTCCCTAAATTTTGTCATTTTAGTGATATGTACATCGCTTAGAATTCTGATTAAGCGATTAATCTCGTTTTTATTAAACTTGAAACTTGTCGGTCTCTTCTGGAGGGAGCAGTAGTTTGGTGGTTGTTGGTATTACTTTTCATCTGTTGGAGGTAGATTTGGGGGGATTTCTGAGAATAGGAGGAGGAAAGGAGAGCTGCCTCTTATTTTGTCTGTGCCTGGCTGCGTTCATGAAGGGTAGGTTCATGTGTGATGTTCCCTGCTACAAAAAGTACTGTGGGATTTTCTTTTTTTTATCAATAAATGTTTATTGAAAGTTTTGTAGTGTGAAAATATACAAACCAGAATATAAATATCAGGGACTACAAATGTGAAGCAAGCATCTAATAAACACCCCAATACACAGAATGCTCCCCCATCAGTACAAATATCAAAAATGGCTCCCAACATTAGTAACAAGCCCCCAATATTTATCAGTAACCAGGACTCCACAGTACCCCCCCCCACCCCTCCAGCATCAGCACCCTGCAGGAGGGACCCCCTGTTGTTTCTTCAGGTACGTCCCCCTCAAGCACTATCCCCCCCCCCCCCCCAGAAAGAAGCTCAATTTAAAGATTCGATTTTTTCTAATATTTACTGTGGGATTTTCTAACCTATAGACCTGATACTTCAATCCACTTCTGTCAGCTTAAAGTCCCGCCCCAAAGCCCCGCCCACCCATTTAAATTCCTGCCCCCCTGTTATGTGTCTTCGACCAGATCTCTGTTCATTTCCTCCAGCTGACTCAGAGATGTATAAGATGAGCCACAGCATCTTCTTTCTCCATGGCCCCTGCATTTCGGTCACTTTGATATTTACTCCCAGAGGGGTTACGTCCACCTCTGCTTCAGAAAGCAGGTGAAAGCCTCGCTCTTCTCCCTAGCCTTTAATGCATATATCACTCTCCACCTGGACTAGACTGCTACACACACTGTAACTTAGATCAGTTCTTTATTAGAGAATGACACGAGAAAAAATGGATCATTATTCCCACCCTGTCCCCGTCCCTGCCTCGTCCCCACGAGCTCAGTCCCCGTCCTGCAAAATGTTGGATCCCCTCCGCACAAGCCTCAAATAGTTATGATTTTATACCGAACTTATTTTATTAAAGTACTAGCTGATGCCCCGGCGTAGCACGGGTATTTAATTATAGCAATAACACTGTAAATGGATTCAAATAAAGATACTTTATAGTGGTGAATGAATGCAAGTCTCACTGGAATTAGCAATCTCTTAAACTGAAAAGGAAGATCTGTTGGAATAAGTGGCATCCAAAAGTTTCAGTATTGATTTAAACAACTCAATATGTGGAAACTCAGGTTGAAAAGAAACTCCATGCAGTTTTTTCCCGGTTCAGAATGGAACCTGTGTGCCTAGTTCAGCATATGTGAGTACTCATGTAATGTAATAACATTATGAACTGGGGTGCATGAAGGAAACAGTTACAAACACATTTAGAACATACAAACTGTATATGTATGGTGTCCGTGGTAGAATAGAAACAATGTCCCTAGTGGTTATAGTGTCATAGAAAGTGTTTTATAGTTGGAATTACTGTGAGAATGGAAGCTTTTTACATCCTTTCCATTGACATGAATGGGTGAAATCTGATTTTCTGTTTGTAGCTCCGCCCACGTGTGCAGGTGGGCCGCGAGACCCCCAGAACATATCATCCCAGGTAGTGAGGGATCTGCATATCAAGTTTCGTTCAAATCGGTCAAGCCGTTTTTGCGTGATCGCGGCACATACACACATACAAACACACATACATACACACATACATACCTCCGATTTTATATATATTCCGTAGATAAAGAGAGACAATATTTTGTACAATTGTCATTTTATAAACACAAATAATACAGAGCAAGGATCAACAAAACCCATCTCCCCTCCCTTTCACAAATATCCCCTTCACTATTGTGAAAACTGAACAAACCAAATTACTACAGAATGCTATATAGAAAAATCAAGCTAACAGAATACTTTAGTCACACATGGCAAGAATAATGTTAGGAGAATGCAACTAGGGCAACTGCCCCCTGGTGAGAGAGAGAGCCCTAATCCAGCTGGAAGCTAAAGAAGCACAGCCTGAACTTTGTGGTCTCCAGTTATGTCTAATACCAGCTCTAGCAGGATACATATTTCAAATCTGAAATATTCTAATCACAAAATATAATTTTTTTTTTTTTTTCTACCTTTTGTCTTCTGGTAATTTTATTCTTCAAATCACATTGGTCTCAGGCTTTGGTTTTAGGTTCCTTCTGTTGTCATTGTGGCATGGCTGGCTCCTGAAGGTAAAATAGGCACAAGAGGAGCTTGAGAGGAGATGCCGAGTCTGACACAGGCGCAATTTTTTTTACCACAGGAGTAAGACTTTTCACCGCTCCCAAGGGGCGGTAAAAGGTCTTGTCCCCATTCCTGTGGTAAACCAGTTGCAAATGTCTTCATTCCTGCGGATTTACTGCGGTAACCATGGTTTACCGCGATAAACGGTCCCATGTCATTCTCTGTTCCTTATATCTAGTTTAAGTGTACAAAGAACTTGCCTTGAGTTTAGCCACCCATCTATATATCTGCACTTGGCCCCCTGGGTTATATGAAGCATTACATATCTATGTTATCAGAGTATTCTCTTGTGTTTCATTAGTATTATGCTGACATCATATTCTATATTTTATTGGAATTCAGTGCTGTATATTTCTGACACTGTTTCATGTTAGTCCTATTATTAGGTTTCAATTTGTCATTTCCAAGTTTAACTTTTTATTGTATTTATGTTTATATTTGTTCATTTTACTATACTTTATGCTTTAACAAAATTATAAATTTTATGTTAAACTGTACCTGCCGTATACTTCCTTGGGTGAGTCTCTTCATAAAGATGGTTAATAAATCCCAATGAATAAATAAATATTACTTTTCACATAAAGAGCTACTTCTCTCTACTCTGCCATTCCTGAAAAGATCACGGACTAATAATAGCAATACATGCTAATAATACATGCTAATACATGCAATACATGCTAATACATGCAATACATGCTAATAATACATGCAATACATGCTAATAATACATGCTAATACATGCTAATAATACATGCTAATACATGCTAATAATACATGCTAATACATGCAATACATGCTAATAATACATGCTAATACATGCTAATACATGCAATACATGCTAATACATGCTAATAATACATGCAATACATGCTAATAATACATGCTAATACATGCTAATAATACATGCAATACATGCTAATACATGCAATACATGCTAATACATGCAATACATGCTAATACATGCTAATAATACATGCAATACATGCAAATAATACATGCTAATACATGCTAATAATACATGCAATACATGCTAATACATGCAATACATGCTAATACATGCTAATAATACATGCTGACCCCAGCAATCTCCACTTTCCTGCCTTCAGACCCCAGCCCAGCCCACTTCAATCTTTCCCTCCCGCCTCTTCCTTCCAACTGCTAAATTGGTCAGCAGGTGAAATTGTCAGTGTTTCTCTAAGGAAATCTGTCCAAAATGCTGGAGACTTAAGGGAACAGAGCTTTCTTCATTATACTGTATTATACTAGAGATCTGATCTCACTGACAGGTCTATTAAATTAAAAACAAAAAACTGTGGCTGAGGGTGTCCTATTTGCTGTTCCAGACATTGCTCACTTTCAAGGATGTCGCTGCTTATTTCTGGGAAGTGGAGTGGAACATTCTGGGAGAACGGCAGAAGGAGCTTTACAAGAAGGTCATCAAGGAAGTTCATGGGATCCTTCTGTCACGAGGTAAATATGTCTTCTCTATCATCTACCATTCAAGCCCATTAGGAAATTGGTGGAATAAAAATCACAGGTCCCATGTCCAACGGGCATCTGAAATTTAGAACCTGGCTTCTGATGCCATCTAGTATCCAACAGGAACCAGTAAAAAACCTTAATATAGACTCCAGCTGGTCATATACTAAGCCTCCATCTCCCTTTTCTATACAACAGTCTTTGGGACACCCCAAGTCAGTCAGATTTTCAGGGTTCCCACAATGAGATAAATTTGCATGTTATGCCTCCATTGTATATAAAGCTATCTTATGTACATTCATCTTGGAAACCAGAGTGCGTCTTGAGGACTGGTTTGAGAACCCCCGCAATAGAACAAAAGTTTGGTACAGAAGACCAGGAGGAGGATTGATTATTTAAAAATGTATATACTGCATACAACTATACGATTTACATGTTACACACATAATATCCTGCGTTCCCTACGATCACCATACATGTACCATAGACGTAACGGGCCCATCAAGTCTGCCCACTCAAGAACCCTCCCTCCTCGAGAATCCAACTTTTAAGCATTCCTCTGGAGTGACCCCACCTGACGGTCCCATCGTCCCTTGAAGTCGAGCGTTGTACTGGCCTCAACTACCTGGCGTGGAAGACCTTTCCATTTATCAATTACCCTTTTGGTGAAGAAGTATTTCCTGGTGTCCCCATGAAATCTTCCCCCCCTGAATTTTAGCGGGTGCCCTCTTGTCGCCGTGGGACCCGTAAGATGAAAAATTTCTTCTTCCACTTCAATGCGGCCCGTGATGCATTTGAATGTTTCTATCATGTCTCCCCTTTTTCTGCGCTCTTCGAGAGAATATAAGCGTAGCCTGTTCAGACGTTCTTCGTATGGGAGATCTTTGAGTCCTGAGACCCTCCTAGTGGCCATTCGCTGAATTGACTCTATTCTCTTCACGTCCTTTTGATAATGTGGCCTCCAAAACTGAACACAGTACTCCAGGTGAGGTCTCACCATGGATCTGTATAATGGTAGTATAACTTCAGGCTTTCGGCTGATAAAGCTTCTTCTAATGCATTTGTCTAGCCTTTGCTGAAGCTTTCTCCACCTGATTGGCAACTTTCATTCTTCCCGGATGATTACTCCCAAGTCCCGTTCTGCTGCAGTTCTTGTCAATATACCAAATCAACATATATAGGCATCAGATCAAATTCTAACAGTTAAAGAAACAGAAAGGCATTATTATTCCATGGTAGATGACAAAATATCAAGTCATCATATACAAGCAAGATCAGGTCAGATTTAAACAAGTTAACATAAGCAGTGCCTCTGCTGGGTCAGACCAGAGGTCCATCATGCCCAAAGAGATGCAAAGAGGCATTAATTCATGCATTCCTGTCAGAATATTCTGGAGAGCGATATTTTCAAATGAGATAAGCATTAATATAGGAAAGCATTAACGAATAATTGCGTTTTCAACATTTTCTTAAAGTTAATCTTACCAGGCAGGGCATTGCCGCTTAGATTTCTTGCTGAGAACTACAAACTTTATATGAGGATGGATGGTAGCACATGTCACCGAGAAGACTGACATCTGCAATGCCTCCATCTAGGAGGACTATGAAGAGAAAGGTGTGTATCAGCAAATCACCGAGGTTTAAGTTTAATCAGATAAATACTCAACCCCCCCTCCCCCACACACCTTCATGCACACGAACAGGAAACAGATAATAATAATAACTTTATTTTTTCTATACCGCCATAATCTTGCGACTTCGAGGCGGTTCACAATGAAAAAAAGCTGCACAAGCAGCGAATTACAAGGTATAGGTAGATAAGAGAACATTGAAAGATCAGTGAAAGTACAAGGTGAGTTACAGGGTCGGTGAATTACAAGGTTCACAATAAATAACACTATACAATCAGCGAATTGCAGAGTGGATGTAGATAAGAGAACATTGTGTGATCAAAGAATTACAAGGCTTTCTATATACAATTAAATCTCATTCTCCTCTTTCTGATTAACAGGTTACTCAATTGTTAATCCTGATGTTATATTTAAGATTAAAAAGGAAGATGAGAAGTATTTTACCCAACACTTTGAGTGGGAGGGAAAAGGAAACCCGCATGACCCCGTGAAGAGTAAGTAAATGCTTAGGATTTTAAGGGCTTTGCATTTTCAGATCATGGGAGTTGGGTCCTTGACATCAAACATTTGGAGACCTAAAGTGTACTTCTTAACTCAGTATTATTATATCCTTGGTGAATCCTTATCAATGCGTTTCCTCATCACAGGCCTTCCGATTGTAACGTCTGTGTTCTCGCTGAACGTTAAACAAGAGGACAATCTTCCTTTTGTTGATCCTCCTGAATCAGAGACATCGGAACAGATTCACCCTTCTGAAACAAGTAAGTCTAAAACTCCTCCTCCATATTTCTACTAAAGTCAGCCGGGATCGTTTAGTAATTTAATGCAGGAGAGATAAAAGGTCATCATGATCGCTCTTCTTCCATTGTCTGTTTTCCTACTTTGGATGAAGTAAGCTGTCCTGGAGATGGAGGAGGCAGTTAACGGAGGTGGGATCAGACCTGCGAAACCCTCCAACCTAATGTCATGGGGCTGAGAAATCTGTAACTGCTTGATTAATATGAAAATGCATTAGTGTAAACTGCATTATGTACTGTGAATCAACCGGCAATACAAAAACTCCATTCAAACTGTATCCTGTTTGTCAATCATGTTCCCTCCATAACAGAGAAACCTAACGCTGGTGGTGATCAGGAGGCTTTTCTGTTATGGAGAGAACATGACTGACAAACAGGATGCACGGTTAAAAAAAATTAGATAGCTCTAAATCTGATAGATGCTGGCATTGTCATCTTGAAGCAGGGACTTTAGATCATATGTTATTCTATTGTCCGTATATACAGGGCCGCCATCAGAAATTTCTGGGCCCCTTACTGAGCAATCCTATTGGGCCCCCCCCCACGCACCCCTCCCCCCCCTTTTGTCCGGGGGGGGGGTGCTATCAGGAAATCGGCAGGGGACAAAAAAAAGTATGACAGCAGTGTTTATTGTTGTGCACAGCAGAAACATAAAGCATAATTTGTGCTATGGTGGCCTAGGACCAATGTTTCCTCTAAGGATTGATGAGGTGTGTGCAAAATAAAATATGCATGAGCGACAAGTTACATACTCCACAAATTTATGAGCAGGCGCGGAGGACGCATTTTTAAACAAATGTAGTTAGAAACATAGAAACATAGAAAAAAGCGGCAGAAAAGGGCTATAGCCCACCAAGTCTGCCCATTCCAGGTATCCCCTCCCCTGAATTTACTCCCTTAAAGATCCCACGTGAGTATCCCATTTTTTCTTAAAATCCGTCACGCTGCTGGCCTTTATCACCTGGAGTGGGAGTCTGTTCCAGTGATCCACCACTCTTTCAGTGAAGAAGTACTTCCTGGAGTCGCCATGAAACTTCCCTCCCCTGATTTTCAGCGGATGTCCTCTGGTGGTCGAGGGTCCCACTAGTTTATCCTTGTACTCCTTATGTATTTTTAATCATCTATGGATATGTTTGTATGTTTATTGTTCAAATGGTTTTATTTATTTCCCCAAATTTATTTTTGTTATACGCATTGAAAATATTTGATATTGTGTTTAAATCAAAATCTCAATAAACTTGAAACGAGTGCTCGTGAGATTGTGGGAGGATTAAATACTCAAAACTTAGAAGAATAACAATTTACTTAAAGTTTTTGCTACGCCAGCTTTCTGGTATCTTTACATACAGTGGCGTACCTAGCATATGTAACACCCGGGGCCCATCATTTTTTGGCACCCCCCCCCCATCTGTAAGAAAAACATGATTTTTAGTAACAAACCACACGTCACACATGAGTACCTAGGAAAAGGCAGCATCTTACATATTGCAGTGAGCAGTACATCAATACACCCATTGTAAAACTAAACAAGCCAGACCAGCACAGATCAATCCTAACAGAAAACCATGTCTTTCGAACACAAAGAACACAGAAAACACCTTCGCCTAGTATGGAATATGCCATCACAAACTAACCCCTCCCCCTTTTACAAAATTGTAGTGTGGATTTTAGCCACGGTGGTAACAGCCCTGACGCTCATAGAATTCTGAGCATCAGAGCTGCTACCACCACGGCTGGCGCTAAAAAACGCTCCACAGTTTGGTAAAAGGGGGGGATAAAAAAGAAATACACAGTTTCAACGCTCTAGCTCAGAGATGCCCAAACTTTTTGGGCTTGCGAGCTGCTTTAAAATGACCAAGTCAAAATGATCTACCAAAAATAAAATAAAAAAACACAAAGCACACTATACGCTGAGAAAATGTTAATTATCATTCCTATTCTGGGTTTTTTTCAAAGAGGTCAAGGCAGATGACTCTATGCATTGTCACCTCAGTAACAACCATACAAAAATAGACAAATATACCCCCCATCCTTTTTATTAAACCACAATAGCAGTTTTTAGCGCAGGAAAATGCCCAGCGCTGCTCTCGACGCTCATAGGCTCCCTGCACTAAAAAACACTATTGCGATTTAGTAAAAGGGGGCCATAGTGCAAAATATAGACAGCATATATAAATTCAGACACATTTTGATCACTAAATTGAAAATAAAATCATTTTCCTACCTTTGTTTGGTAATTTCATCTGGTTGCACTTTATTCTTCTGACTGTGCATCCAATATTTCTTCCCTTCTTTCAGCCTCCTGAATGCTTCCTCTCCTCCAGACCTCATTCCCTCCCCCAACTTTTTCTTTCTTTCTCTATGTCTGTCTTTCTCTGATTCTGTGCCCCATTTTTTTGCTTTGTTTCTGGTTCCCTGTCCCCCCCTTCTTTCTTTCTTCCTTCCTTCCTCCGTGCCCCATTTATTGCTTTTTTTTCTGGCTCCCTGTCCCCCCCCCCCACACACACACCCCTTCTTTCTTTCTTCCTTCCTGCCTCCCCCATGCCACCACCGCCGCGGAATAGGCTGCCGCCGCTGCCGCAATCGGGAACAGGACGAAATCTCCCTGCTTCTCTTCTGCACTGGGCCGATCAACTCTCGCTGCCCGACGTCAATTCTAACGTCGGAAAGGACGTTCCGGGCAGCCAGGCAGCGATTGGCTAGCCAGAACGTCCTCTCGACGTCAGAATTGACGTCGGGCCGCCGCAAGAGTTGGTCGGCCCAGCAGGGAAGAGAAGCAGGGAGATCAAAGACACGGTGCCGGCCTGATCCCCGATGGCAGCAGTGAGAAGGGAAGGGAAGCAGGTTGGGCACCACTGCTATAGACGAGCCGCGAGCCACACGCTAAGGAGAACAGTTGACCACCCCCCCCCTTGGTACGCCACTGGAGCAGCAGCGTGTCTGGCCGGCTCATTCGTTCAAAGCCGCGGGTGGCAGCTCCTTGCAAGATCCGCGCCTGCGTCTGAAGCCTCTCTGATGGTGTGACATCAGAGAGGCTTCCGATGCAGGAGTGGATAGCGCAAGGAGCCGCCAACCCGCGGCTTTGAACGAACGAGCTGGCTGCTGCTCCAAAAGGAAGAGAATGATCGCCTCCAGACCGCGGGCCACAAATAAAACCTGGAGAGCCACACGGGGGCCGCGTGTTTGAGACCGCTGCCTTAGAGGGAACACTGCTAGGACCCTGGGGGAGCCCGGGCCCCCTGTCACCTCCGGGCCCCTGAATGCAGGACTGGTAGTACTGCCCTGATGGCAGCCCTGCGTATATATTAGAATTTTGGAAATCAATCTGGAATCAAATTAATTAGAAAATCATGTGGCCTTATCATATGACACAGTTTTATTTGGTATAGAAATGAGAGCAAAGAAACAAATATCATCTAATAATAACAAATTATTGTTAATTTTAACTGGGATTGCCATTCAACAGATCACATCTAATTGGAAAAATTTGGAAGAGTCTTAATTATTGCTTTTGGTGGAATTCTGTTTGTCATATACATAAAATGGAAAGGGTGTTAGCTGTCCAAAAAAGGTATTATAACACATTTCAAAAAGTGTGGAGGCCATTGATGGACTATTGTAAAGATTAAAAATATTCTTCTCTGAATAAAATGTTTAAGATATTTAGGGAGGGAAGGGGGGAGGGGGGGGAGGGAGGTGGGTATTTTTTGATTATAATTAAATTAATTCATCTTTATGAATGATTAAGGAAAAGATTTATTATATTAATTTATAAGAACAAATTATAAGGTGTCAGATGTATTTGAAAGGTAAAATGTTATTTATATTGATTGTACTTGATTTGAGATTTGAAATGAATAAAGTTTAGGACAAACAGGATGCAGTTTGAATGGAGTTTTTTTTATTGCTGGTTGATTCAAAGTACATAATGCAGTTTACACTAATGCATTTTAATATTAATGGATTGATTTGTATGAGTTTGTATACAACGCAGTTCATTACGGTCCCCTTCTATCAAGCTGCAGTAGAGCGTTTTACTGCTGGCTGGCAAGGTAAATACTCCGCAGCTCATAGGAATTAAATGAGGGACGGAGCATTCGCCGAGCCGGCCAGAGCTAAAACGGCTTGATAAAAGGGAGCCTAAATTATTTTGTTAATCTACTTTAAGTCTGGATTAAAATTCATGATAACTGACACAGATTTTACTGACCTCTCGATGATATTCAGCGCTATTTAGCAGGCCTGGAACTGCTGGATGCAGCTGATTAAATAGCGCTAGGCCCAAGTAACTGGCGATGTTCAGTGGGAGTACAAACAGTGAAGTCCACAAAGCAAAAAGGAACACCACAAAGTTAAAAAAAAACAACAAAAAAAAGTAGATATTACCCGTCTCCCATGCTCCTCTCCCCATCCCCTAGTTCAGAAGTCATGGATAGGGCTAACAAATCATGTAGATCAGGGGTGTCCAACCTGCGGCCCAGTGAAGTATTTTGTGTGGCCCCGGTCGAGGGCAATGCAGTGTTTTCCTTTGCTGCCCCTGGGTGTTTACTGTCTTGCCGGCTCCCTCCTGAGTCTTACTGCAGCGTTTGGCCCCAGAAACATTTTTTTTTTCGGCCAATGCGGCTCAGTGACGCCAAAAGGTTGGACACCCCTGATGTAGATAATAATAATAACTGAATTTTTCTATACTGCAATGCCATTACTAGTTCAATGCGGTTTACAGAAAAAGAAACTGTATACAGACAGCGATAATACAAAAAAACTTTCAGAATTACATCAGCCAAATAAAGCTTAAAGTGTCTAGAAATACATCGATATAAACATGAGGTCAAAAAAGTTTACTAAAGAGATAAAAGTCTTAATCGACTTTCTAAACATTTGATACGTGCAGGCATTTGGAATTAATTTAGTTAAACATTCATTCCATTTGCCTGCCTGAAATGATAATGTTCGGTCAAGAAATCTCTTATAAATGCAGCCTTTCAAGGATAGAAATGCAAACAGATGAGCACTACATGTGCGGGTTAAGCCTGAAAATTTGAAATGATGTACTTGATCCGTTGGCGATGAGCCCGTTAAAGTTTAAAAGCAGAGGCAAGCAAATTTAAAAAACAACCCTTGCCGCGACAGGCAACCAATGTAATTTTTTTTTTTTTTTAATAATAAGGGCTTACGTGATCTGATTTCTTAAAGGAGTCGTGCTGCAGCATTCTGGACAATTCTCAGTCTCTTAATGGTTTTCTTAAAAGAACCCAAATAAGGGGGGGGGGGGCGCTGCTGAGCCCGCAGGGAATGGCAGCATAACATCGGAGCTCCTGCACCCTACTTTAGAATATATAGAATATCACATTCCAATCGCAAAGTGAACCAATTAAATATAGTAGTCCTGCTGTGGGGGGATTACTTATCGGCGTATCGAGTGAACTTAGAGAGTGATGGCCGACAAAAAGGCGAATAAACGACATAAGCCGGATCCGGTCTCGCCATCTAAGGCCCCGCTGCCCGCTTCGGATGCCGACATTAACAGAGAGGTGCTAGCAGAACGTAGATCGCTGAAAGATCTGGTAATAGACACAAAGACTGCAACCGAAGAAATTAATGAAAAACTAGCTGGCATGGGAACCGACAGAGGAACAGAGGAACAGAACAGAGGAAAGACATAGGAAGAAACCTCCCAAAGCAACCCTTTAAAGGGGCTCGGCCACATTTCCCTCCCTCCGCGTAGTATAAGCAGACCAAAGTTTTTGAAAAGATCCCATGCGATTCCTGCGTAAGGCTGTGAGCTTAAGACATATTATATACATAATGCACTTGATGACGCTCTGCCTCCACAGGAGGGAGGTCCACACGTTTCCAAGCAGCAGCTAACAACAAACGTGCCGCAGTCATCACCACCGCTATCCATTTACGATAGCGCAAATTCCGTGGCACAATATTGAGCAAGCGACATTCTATAGACTGAAGAAATGGAAAACCCCCAATACTTCAGAAATGAAGCCCGCCACCCATGTGGCACCAAGGATTTTAATGGTGGAATTTATTAGGTAATCTAACTCAGTGGTTCCCAATCCTGTCCTGGAGGACCACCAGGCCGATCGGGTTTTCAGGCTAGCCCTAATGAATATGCATGAGAGAGATTTGCATATAATGGAAGTGACAGGCATGCAAATCTGCTCCATGCATATTCATTAGGCCTGGTGGTCCTCCAGGACAGGGTTGGGAACCACTGATCTAACCCATTTAATCTCAGTGAAGTCTTCTCGATTTTATTATTGGGACCCACCAAAAAGATCTTAGTCTTTTCCGCATTCAATTTTAGTTTGAATTGTATAGTCCATTGTTCTATCTTACTAAGGACAGATGAAATAAATTGTTCTGTCTCTTGAGTCAATGAGATAATGGGAATAATGATAGTTATATCATCTGCATACATATATCATCTGCAGGTTTGACATCCCTGATTTAGAGATTTCCAGTTGGTAAATTCAGGAAGATTCTGATTTTTGATGTGAAAAACAGTCTGTGTTAAAAAGAAAACTCTCTTGACAGAAATTTCCATTCTGTTTTTACAGTAGCAGCATCCATAACAAAACTATTTGTAGCTTTTGAGAAAAGGAGCTTTGCTAGAAATGATTTCTGATGACAATCAGTCCAGTAGCTCCCCTCTCTTTTTGGCTCTGTACTAGTGGCAAAGCCTAGGAAAACAGAATGATTTTGAGCACTTACAGTGTAAGGCTGGGGTAACTTTTCTAAACATATTGCAATATCTTTTTCGTGTAATAGGCTCCCATAATGTCAAGCCTGACATTTTAATCCGATTTGAGCAAGAGAGATTCAAGACTGAGCCTCAGGAATCTGAGGAAAGAGGAAATCTGCCCCCCACAGGCACATATGAGGAACTGCAGGAAGCAGGTGATGTAGCTTAAAGTGAGAAATGGGGTAATGCAAACATTTTCTACAAGAAAGACGTCTCCTGGCCCAGGCACTGTTAGAATGAGGTGTTATAATCATTGCCCCTGCTTCTAACCTTTGTTATGAAGATAATGTGTTTGTTCTATCTCCCTTATTTCTACTTTTCTCCTTTCCTTATTAGATCTGCCTTTGTGTCTTTCATTTTTTCTCATTTCCCTATGTCTCTCTGTCCCTTTCTTTTGCCATCTATCAACGCTTACTATGTTATCTATTATCAAATTTTATAATCTTCCTTGTATCTCTCACTTTCTCTGACCTCTCTTGGTGTTGCTCCACGATGCTAAACTTTCCTCTTAGCCAACCGTTTCTAGTCTCTGTTCTTTGTGAGCAATGCAGGTGGAGACAGGCAGCCGGATGGTCTTTCTGGAAGAGGCTGGAGGAAAGATGGTTCCCACTAGGATCAGGAGGAATAATTAGCACCAGGAGAGAAGGAATTGTAAGGGTGGGAGTGAGGCAGAATGATTCACAATGGCATCAGCAGGATGGATGGAGGCAGAAGCAATAGAAGAAGGGGGAAGCAAAATGACTCCTCCCTCTCAATGGACACAAATGTGGAGACAGACAGATCTCCAAACAAAGCAACAGAAGGGGGGAAATGAGGGTGAGCGTTGGTATCCATATTGGGAGAGAGGAAGGTTGAGGAACCCAGTCACTGGCGGCAGCAGAGGAAGGGAGACTGGACGACCCACATTGGTAGCACCAGGTTGAAGAGAGGTGGGATCCTATACCAAAAGGCATCTTCTGTAGTAGTTTTAATGACCTTAATGTAAAAATCTGTTTGTATTGAATGTTGTGGTTCATTGGCAGAGTGACAGAGAGGGTCCTTGGTTAACTCTATCAGGATAGTTACATTTTCAGAACTCATAAAATTCCCATCATCTCAGTTTTAGACAACAGGGCCGGCTCTAGAGATTGCTGCACCCTTACCCCACTTATGCAAGACTAAAGGAATACCCTCTCACTGCTGTGAAGGATGAGCTAATGAGGCTTTTGGTGCCCTGAGCTGGTGCTTAACCTGTCTCATGCTTTAAGCTGGTCCTATAGCCAAGTGTTGCTTTTCTTGGGTTTCCTTTAATACCTGCAGTTATTTTTCTATTCTTCTTGCAGGCAGCCAAAGTTACCCTGCTGACCCCACATTAGAGATCCTGAAAATGGAAGAGGTTCCTGTCAGTGACCAGCTGGAGGGAAGAGAGCAGGATACCGATACCAGGAATGGTAAGCCAAGAATTCCTTTGTAATAAAATCCTTTGTAATAAAATACTAGCGATTTTCAGTTACATTTTTGTCTCTTAGTAATTACAATTCAGTTTTCTTAAATTACCAGGCATGAGGTTCAGGGCCATGTCCTGAATAAATCCCAGATCTCCAGCTGGGTGTTCAGAGTTTTGGTTAGTGAATGTGATCTGAGCAAAGGGAATTGGTGCAGAGACTCGAGGAGAGGACAAGTGAACGAGATCAGGATGGTCCGTTTCTGAGTTTTCATGTGCCATTGCCCACCTGTCCCTGTCTACATATAGCACTATTTTCCGTTACATTGCCTCAAAAGTTACAGAGACTTTTATCAGTAAATATTTTTATTGAGCTCAGCAAGGCAGAGAAAAGTACAACAGAACAAAGCAAGAACAAGCTCATAATTTTGAAGAATAGAGCCAGAACACAACAAATCCCCCCCCCCACCCCCTCAGTCCTCCTCCAAGCTACAAAGCAAAACTCAGTGCAGGAAAGACAATAAAACATAAACTCTTATAGGGGCAAGGTACACAAAGGACACACAAAAAACTAACTGTTCACACATCAACAGTTCAATAAGCAGCTAAGAGCGACTGGGGTCAAAAGTGTTCCAAAAAGGTTCCCAGATATTCTGGAAGGTGCAGCCCTGTAGAGATGTAAAATCTCGATGTTCCCACATCATGAGCGTGATCAAGCGACACCGCCATAGGGAATAGTCTGGAGCCTCCACCTCGAGCCAGAATGCATTTTAAAGCAACGAGGACTGTCCACTTGAGGTAAGGAGACTTTTATGATTATCCATCGATACTTATGATTCAGGAAGCACCTCAGCCACATCCAGGTGATGTTTTTGCCTACTTCACCCCTCTATTCCTCTCCAGCTGGGTGGTTGTGCCTTCCAAAGATCTGCTTTGTTATCCAGCTAGGTCATATGGCAAGTGTTACTTTTAATGGCATATCAACTCTATTCCATGCCCTCTTTGTCATCCCAGATGAACTCTGACCTGCCTTATTGTCATGTGACCTAGCCTGATAACAAGGTTTGCCTTTTTTTGTGGCAGGGCAGCTCCATTTCATGCCCATTTTGCGTCTCTATAGGACAGCTTAGTTTCATGCCCGCCTTCCCTTCATCTAGGCATTTCTGTAGCGTCCAGGCACCTGTTCTAGGCCCAAATTCTTTGAGTTAAGTGGGATCCTCTTCATAACCTCTAATTTCTTATTATGTCCTTCCTTTATTTATTGAATTACCTGTGGGTAACACAATAATAATGGGTGATTTCAATTATCCTGATATTGACTGGGTAAATGTAACATCAGGGCATGCTAGAGAGATAAAATTCCTTGATGAAATCAAAGTCTGCTTTATGGAATAGCTGGATCAGAAATTACTACTGCTATTACTTGAACTCACTCAGTCGCATCCTTCTCCCCTATCCACCATCCACACTCCTGACCTTCAAGCCTATACCACCCTTTCTCCCTTTGCCCAAACAACTCAGGAAGCTCACCTTGCCTGGTCCTACCCTCTCGACCCTCCATCAACTATCGCTGACTTTTCTTCCTTCTCTGAAATCACAGAGGAAGAAACCGCACAACTTCTGTCCTCAGCCAAGCCTAGACCCTATTCCCAACCCTCTACTTGACACGCTTCTTACATACCGTTATCTCTCCCATCTGCCATATCCTCAACCTATCCATTTTCATTACAACTGTACCCAATGCCTTCAAACATGCGGTGGTTAAGCCACTCCTCAAAAACCCCTCGCTGGCCATCCAACTATCGCCATGTCTGTCTTATTCCAGGTCTATCTAAACTACTCAAGCGTGCTGTTCTCCGTCGCTGCCTTGACTTCCTTTTATCTCGACAGACTCTTGATCCTCTACGATCAGGCTTCCACAGAGACTGCCCTCGCCAAAGTCTGCAGTGACCTGTTCAAGGCCAGATCTAAGGGCCTTTACTCGATCCTCACCCTTCTTGACCTGTCTGCTGCCTTCGATAGTGTTAATCACTGCTTACTCTTTGATACGCTGTCCTCACTTGGATTCCGCGAATCTGTCCTCTCCTGGTTTGCCTCCTACCTCTCCCATCGCACCTTTAGTGTATGCATTGGTGGGTCCTCCTCTGCTACTATTCTACTAGCGGTTGGTGTACCCTAGGGCAGTGGTTCCCAACCCTGTCCTGGAGGACCACCAGGCCAATCGGGTTTTCAGGCTAGACCTAATGAATATGCATGGAGCAGATTTGCATGCCTCTCACTTCCATTATATGCAAATCTCTCTCATGCATATTCATTAGGGCTAGCTTGAAAACCCGATTGGCCTGGTGGTCCTCCAGGACAGGGTTGGGAACCACTACCCTAGGGTTCTGTCTTAGAACCTCTTCTTTTCTTTCTCTACACCTCTTCCCTCAGTGCCCTGATCTCCTCCCATGGCTTCCAGTATTCCCTATATACTGATGACTCCCAGATCTACCTGTCTACGTCCAAAATGCCACCTAAAATCCAATTCCCTCTCTGTTAGCAACAGATACAATAAAAGGTATAACATAACATAACATTGTGCTTCTAAATGGTGTAACTGTAAGTTTAATGCGGTTTACAAAAGATTATATAAAAAGGAGGAACAAGGGAAACACAGATATTTTGAGAAGAGACAAGTTTTCAACTGGGTTCTAAAATGTTTATAAGAACAAGCTATAAGCAACGGGATATAGAATTTTCCTTTTCCACTACGAACTGGGAAGTTATATGCAGGGAGGTGTCCCGGGCATCGACTTGTGCTTTGATCCAGGAGAATGCGTACAAAGTGCTCACTAGATGGTACTATACTCCTGAGCGTTTACACAAAATGTTTCCCGGGACGCCAGCTCTCTGTTGGCGTTGTGGGAAACAGGTGGGTACTTTTTTACATATTTGGTGGGCCTGTGATTCTATTGGACCATTCTGGAAGGCTGTTGCCACTACCCTGTCTAACCTGTTGGGGGTTCAGGTAGGGGTTACGACGCAATCGTGTCTTTTGGGGCTCTATAATGAGAAAGAACACCTCTGGCAAACTAAATTGTTGCGCTGGGGTCTCGCTGCAGCCAAATGTCTCATAGCGAATCACTGGAAAAATACTGCAGCCCCATCTCCATCGGCATGGATAACGAGATTCCTGTCTATCGGACGCATGGAGATAACAGTGGCTACTCGGCGTCACAAATTCCTGTCCAGGTCTTTTACCTGGGATAAAATTAGAGATTTACTGAACACACTGTAGAGTTTTGATAGTTATTCCTGCCTGGTCTGCTCCTTGGATGGAGCGAGGGTCTGGGAGGGGGGGTTTCTGCAGGGAAATTGTAGATGGGAAGCTGTGCATTGCAAGGGGATGGGGGGGGGATTTGGGGGGGGTGATTTTGCGTGAGGTATGGGCATTCTTTGTTTTTGAGCATTTCTTGCAGCTGTTGATTTTGATGTTATTGTGCCTGCAACTTGATATTCATTGTGCATTGTATAATTTGAAAAACTTGAAATAAAAATTTAAATATTAAAAAAAAAAGAACAAGCTATAAGCCTCATCGGTTGAAATTCTTTATTGTGGGAAGCTGTCTGAAATGCTAGTATATGATCAAGCAATTTCTTGCTTTTACAACCCTGAACAGATGATAATATGAACGGGGCAAGTGATCTTCTACTATACTTATAAGATGCCATAAGAAATCTATCGGCAGGACCATACATAACTTTTTTTTTTTTTTTAATCTTTATTCATTTGTAATACTTTCATTAAGTGAATACAAGAAAAAAGATACATTTTACACTTTATACATCACTTAAAATCCTTAGAATATATAATAAGATCAACATATTTCCCCATTAAAAATTATTATAGATATAGTTATTGATAAAGTATATTTATACCCTTCCAAAAGTGCAAATGTCAAATTTCATCTTTATAAGGAAATAGTAAGCACCTATACAAATACTTAATTATTCAAGACTCAACCCAATCCCTCCTACCCACCCTATCACCCAATCAATAAAAAAAACCAATATGACACTTAAACAAGCCTATACTCTATCACTAAGAGATGTAAACAAATGGTGAAAGAGATGAACTGAATCACCTTGGAAGGTGATTCAGAAGAAAAGCAATAAGAGCGCCGAGAAAAGCTTCTCCCTCCCTCCTAAAGCCAGCTGGCCTCCAACCCAGTCAGTCTGAGTTGCTTATATTTTTCTTGGGAAAGCATCCTCAAGCCTTTCAAAATGACAGTCAGCCCTGACAAAAGTGAGGACTGTGACCGTGCCCCCGCAGCTGGCATGCAGCCCACAGCCTCCTATTTATGTGACATACGGAAACTTAGCAAAGCAGATGTCTTTAAAGATCCCTATAGGGATATTTGCCAATATGAAATCATAGCTCAATAGCTGAATGAATCCCAGGTCTCTAGTAGGGTGTTCAGAGTTTCTAGTTAGTGAATGTAATCAGACTGGAAGAGAGGATGAGATGTCAAGAACCAGTGAATGAGACCAGGCTAGTCTTTCTCTCTGCTGTTGCCCACCAATACATATCTAAATGCAACACTGTTTTCTGTAATGTGACATGTAGAGACTTGGGCAAAGCAAATGTCTTTAAAGAGTACTCAATAGCTGTATAATTTATGAGCATTACTTTCATTTTTATCCAGCAGATGATGGATTTGGGAACAAAAGTAAGAGCATGAGAAAGGATGATGGGCAACAAATGGAGGACTGGAAACTTAAAGACCTGTCCAGAGACTTTACAGATTGTGTGGGAGGTATGAGTAAAGTTACACCACCCAGCGTGAAAGAAAAACTTCAGAATGGAGCTAGACCCAGTGTGTGTACTGAACAAGGGAGATATGTCAACTGTTTCTCAAATTTTGCACAAAATCAGAGACTTAATAGAGAAAGACTGCTTCATAAACCTGCCAGTGAGGAAAGGTTCTCTAAGAAATCAGACCTTTCAGAAGAAAAAATTTACACACACAAGTCATTCCAGTGTACTGAATGTGAAAAATGTTTTATGTATAAATCACAACTTATAATTCATCAGAAAGTCCATAAAGGGCAAAAACCATCAAAATGTTCTGTACACAATAAAAGCTTTAGTCAGACATTTCAGCTGAAAAGTCATGAATTAACAAACAATAGAAAGATACAAGTGTATGAAATGAACCTCAAGGAAATGGAGATATTTAAATGTCTAATATGTGATAAAAGCTTCAATCAAAAAAGTAATGTCAGAATTCATGAAAAAATCCACACTGGAGAGAAGCCACATAAATGTTCTGAATGTGAGAAAAGTTTCATTCAAAAATATAAACTCAGAGTTCATGAAAGAATCCACACTGGAGAGAAACCATATAAATGTTCTCACTGTAATGAAAATTTCAATCAAAAATATAATCTCAGAGTTCATGAAAGAATCCACACTGGAGAGAAACCATATAAATGTTCAGAATGTGATAAATGTTTCAATCACTTAAGTACTCTCAGAACTCACGAAAGAATCCACACTGGAGAGAAACCATATAAATGTTTTGAATGCGGTAAAAGTCTCAGTCGAAGGTATGAACTCAGAATTCATGAAAGAATCCATACTGGAGAAAAACCTTATACATGTTCTGAATGTTATAAAAATTTCAATCAAAGATATAAACTCAGAATTCATGAAAGAATCCACATTGGAGAAAATCCTTATAAATGTTCAGAATGTGATAAAAGCTTCAAACAAAAATATAATCTCAGAGTTCATGAAAGAATCCACACTGGAGAAAAACCATATAAATGTTTTGAATGTGATAAATGTTTCAATCACTTAAGTACTCTCAGAACTCATGAAAGAATCCACACTGGAGAAAACCCATATAAATGTTTTCAATGTGATAAAAGCTTCAAACAAAATTATAAACTCAGAACTCATGAAAGAATCCACACTGGAGAAAAACCATATAAATGTTCTCAGTGTGATAAAAGCTTCAATCAAAAAAATAACCTCAGTACGCATGAAAGAATCCACACTGGAGAAAAACCATATAAATGTTCCCAGTGTAATAAAGGCTTCTATCAAAAAAATAACCTCAGTACGCATGAAAGAATCCACACTGGGGAAAAGCCATATAAATGTTTTCAGTGTGATAAACTCTTCAATCAAAAATGTAAACTCAAAGTTCATGAAAAAATCCATATTAGAGAGAAAAAATATACATTTTGAATGTGATAAAATCATCCACACTGGAGAAAAACCATATAAACATTCTGAATGTGATAAAAGCTTCAATCAAAAAATATTAATCTCAGAAATTATGAAAAGAATCCACACATGGGCAAATCTATATAAGTGTTCTGAATGTAACACTAGGTCTAAGAGAAGTTGAAAGCTCAATGTACAAAGAGCTTAATAAATTGCCTTAAAATGTGAAAAATGATATACTAAATTTAAGCATGTTAACTTCATCACAAAAATGTGGTAGACCTCATTCCTAATCTTCGGATCCAGTGAGGAAAGCAATGGACTGCAAGAAAACAACAATTTCAAACTATGTAAAAACTAATAAACCATCTACAGAGCCAGAGCTCAATTCCATTCTAAGGCCCTCGATTATTTACTAGATCTTGTAAATGGTGGTTGGGGATGGGAGAAAACCAGTGGAGATGGTACCATTATGATGGGGATGGTGCAGGGATGGAAATAATTGACTGGGGATAATGAGCCAGTAAGAATAGGATGGGGTGAGTAAGTTTCAAGTTTCTTTTAATTTGATGAGTTGCTTAATTTAATTTTTACTAAGCGAGTTACAACATTGGAAAAAAAACAAAAAACATTAATTTTAACATACCGTTTAAAAATTTATAAACAATAGTTAAGACCAACAGACTTACAGACCAACCGAGACACTGGGTAAAAAAAGGGCAGAACTACAATTCAATATTTTTAGAGTGCAGGGTAGAGAGGAATATAATTGACTGGGAATAGGTAGGGACGCGGACAAGATGATGTCCCTGTGCACACCTCTACCAAAGGCTCTAGAGATTTGGAACAATAGAGATATAGTCCTGGCTGTAATGTGATCCTTACAGGTCCCTCCTGCCCACATGGAAGAAAATGGGGCTTAGCAGCAGGATGGCCCTTGCAAGCATGCTTAGTGCAAGATGGAAGATCATTGAGAATACAACTGGTGCTTTGGGCCCAGAGGCCTCTGAGCGTACACTGGATTCCCTGGGAATGCAGTTGACACATGGGGTCTGGCAATGGCCCCAGGGAGTGCATTTGGCATTCAGGTTTAGGCAGGCCATTCTAGCCCTCATGGATTACCCAGCAGCCATTTGGGGAAAAATTTTTAATAAAGGGGAAGAGAGATAAAATTAATACTACCCACATTGGTAAGAGTCTTAGAGACTGGCAGTAGGAGCAAAGATTATACTGTTACAGGATGCTTAATAAATTCCTTGCCAAATATTTTTCATAAAGTTGCCACTATTTTTTTTCATATAATGTAAGTTGTAATTAGAGACTGATTAGTACTAGGATTTAAGATGCTTAATAAATTGCTTATGAAATATTTTTCATAAAGTTCCTGTTTATATTGTTTTCATATAATGTAAGTTGTAATCAGTTCAGCCAGCCTCTTTTGATCTTTCCTGGAGGAAAAGGAGGGAAATCCCATCCACTAATACCTTTCCTGGCCATATGGAGGCGACAGGTGCCAAGCTTTTAAGGTCCTGACGGAGTCTGCCCAGATCAGCCTTGGACACAGGGATGCTCTCGGGGGGAGGGGGGGAGCATTACATCAAGTTTCCCACCTTTCCTACATAACAAGCTCTCAAATACAGTGAAAGGTCTAATGCAGGGATCTCAAAGTCCCTCTCGAGGGCCGCAATCCAGTCGGGTTTTCAGGATTTCCTCAATGAATATGCATGAGATTTATGTGCATGCACTGCTTTCAATGCCTATTCATTGGTGGAAATCCTGAAAACCCAACTGGATTGCGGCCCTCAAGGAGGGACTTTGAGACCCCTGGTCTAATGCGTATGACTGTACATCATTTTACTTTTCACCTGTTGTAAAAGTTCTCATTTTCTCTTGATTCCACAATCTCCTGAACCACTTGTTAATGAGATCTACAGGAGTCAGGAGCTGTTAAGCCCGAAGACTGTCTTTTGCATTTGAAGATCATCGCACATGTGCTTGCTAACATGCAGTCTTTTAAAAGAATACCCAGAATCCCTCAGATCAGGGGTAGGGATAGTTAAGTTGAAATAGGTTACCCAAATCACTAGAGATACGAACCCCCAGATACCGAATTGATTTAGCAGCCCAACGAAACGGGAAAGCACCATGTAAATGAGATAATAAGTCAGCGGGGAGTGAGACATTGAGCAGTTCAGACTTAGTAACATTGATTTTAAACCCAGCCACCCTACCATCCTGCTCTAACACCCAAAGAACTTCCGTCAATGATTGGCGAGGGTGAGTAAGCGTAAAAAGAATATCATCCGCGTGGAGCGAAATCTTAAGCTCCTGAGCACCTACTTCAATTCTTCGAATGCTCACATTATCACGAATGGCCCTGGTCAGGGATTCCATAACTAAAGCAAAAATAAGGGGTGATAGCGAACATCCCTGTCGGGTCCCACACTGGACCGAGAAGGAAGCAGTATACCTCCCATTTACCCACAAACAAACCTCTGGGTTGGCATATAACAAGGTCAGCCATTGCAGAAAATTGCTCGAGATCCCCACCCGATGAAAAACTGCCTGCATAAAAGGCCAAAAAACCCTATCAAAGGGTTTCTCGGCATCAACTGAGTGTAAGACCAAGAGAACAGAAAAATTACGCACCACCCACTTAAGATCCAACACCTTACGAACATAATCACCAGGGTATCTCCCTGAGATGAAACCATGGATCATCATGGATCAGAGCTGGCAAAAAACGTTGCAACCGGACTGCCAGAATACGAGCAAACAACTTATAATATACCCTCAGTAATGATATCGGCCTATAAGACCCACAATTAGTGGGATCCTTGCTAGGTTTGAGAAGAAGCATAACGGCCACTTGATGAAAAGAAGACTGCAGATGCCTGTCTCCCCAAAAGGAGTTAAATAGGCACGTAAGAGGTTCCACAATGAAGGCCTCCATTTTTTTGTAAAACAAAGGGGAGAAGCCATCAATACCAGGGGCCTTGCTGGCCGACAAGTGTTTAATGGCCGCCACAACTTCCCCAGACTGAATGGGGGAAGAAAGCCAGTCCGCATCAATCTCCACCAACCGGGAAACTGAACACCCAAAAGGAAAATCTCTATGTCCGACACAGAGGCACTAATCTCAGGAGTGTACAACTCCTGATAAAACGCCATAAAAGCCCAATGAATGGCAGCCTTCCCAGATTGGAGCTGTCCAGCGGCATCTCTTACTCAAAAGATGAGGTGCTGCGCCTGAGTCTGCTGAAGCTGTGAGGCCAGCAAATGCCCTACCCCCCACTTAAAAAACTGCCTCCGCCATTGAAAAGCCCATGCCATTTCCTCCAAATCAAGCTCCCGAAGATCCTTTCTGCAAGCGTCCAAGGCTGGACCCCCCTCCCAAGGAAGGATTCCACTTATGACGGTATTCCAGCCGTCTAAGGCGGGCAAGCAATTCCAGCTTACGGACAATCTGGCATTTGTTATGGTACGAACCCCGAGATATACAGCAAGCCCGCAAAGTCGCTTTGAAACTTTCCCAGAGGACACTAGGACTTACCTCGCCCGTATCATTCAATGCAAGGAAGTCTTTACATCTGCCTCCAACAGCGACAAAGTATGGGGATCACAGAGCAAAACATCATTCAGTCGCCACTTACAGAACCCCTCCCTGTCCCCACCTACCCACAACACCATGGAAAGGGGGACATGATCAGACCATGGGGCTCAATAGTAGACCCAGAAACCCACGTCAGCATAGCAAGATTAGTCCACCACATATCGATTCTGGTAGAGGAATTATCTAATGCCGAATAAAATGTATAATCTCTCTCTCTCGGATGGTGGAAGCGCTGCACATCCTCCAGATCATGACGGTGGAGAAATCTATGGAAAGCTCAGTGATCACCTCTAGCATAACGAATTGCCAAATTGGAATTGTCCTCTTGTGGATGGCAGGTAAGATTGAAATCCCCCCAATCAAAACAGTGCCTTCCGCATGGTCCAACAATAAACGCTCCAAAAGAGCATAAGCCCCTTGACCAGAATTAGGAGCATAGATGTTCAATAAACTATACAATTGCCCATCCAACTCCGCCTTCACAAGAATGTACCGCCCCTCCGTATCCCTGATCACCTAATCTAATCTAATCTAAACCTTAGGTCTGTATACCGCATCATCTCTACATTCGTAAAGCTCGACACAGTTAACAAGAGTTAGGGTAGAAAGGAACTCCAGTGGAGGGAAGAGGCAAAATGCGGAGAAAAATTTAGAGGGCTAGTATGACCAGAGAAAGAGGAGGAGTTACGTTTTCGAGAATAACCAGGTTTTCTCTCTGACAGCTGTGGCAGATCTGAGAATGTGGAACTAATAGGTTCACTGCAGACTTTAAGTCTTTTAAAAAATCTCTAAAGACGTATCTATTTGTGAGAGCCTTTCATAATTGACTTTGAAGATAGCAGATGGTTCCGCTTCCCTTGACATACTGAAAACAAGAGAATGGTACTCTAATGTAACCTGTTTATTTATGTATTTGTTGTTATTTTATGTATTTAAGAATTGTAACCTACTTAGTTTATAAGCGGGATATAAATTTTTAAAATAAAATAAAATCTAAATATTAATCATATGTGTGAGATAGACCTCATGACAAAATGAAAAGTTGAGGGGTTTCCTTCCCTCCCAGCTCCAGATCCTAATACAAATAAAAGCCAAAGAAGGCAGTTCCTATGAAAGCTAATAAAATAATGTATTAATTAGCCCAATAAAAAGGTATCTTCTCATTTTCTTTTATTTGTGTGTGTGTGTATTTTTTTAAAATCTCTATTAATTTCCACAGTTAAAAATGGGTCAGGGATCCATCATCTACCCTGTATTCTGAAAAAGTACCACAGGAGGGCAGCATTGGGCATAATAGGGATGGCTGAGGCAATGGTGCCCTCTTGTGGGAAATCTTCAGAATTGTGTGTTCAAATGAAGGTAAACCTTAGACATTTTTACAACAAAAAGGGGCTGGATAGGATTTGAACTTTATAACACTTTAGGAATTTATTTTTCCCTTATTTCAGGCTCAGATCACTGCCAAAGAAAGATGTTATCCAAAGGTTGGTTGGTTGAAGTACTAAACTCCTCTGGTGCAAATTCAAGTGTGTACATTGTTTTCAATAGATGTAAATAATTTATATATTTAACACATTTTTTTTCTCATCTCATTCATTTAAGAGGTTAAACATACAATAAAATAAATTATTCCAGGTACTAATCCTCATGAGAAATCCCTTCAAATCAGATTCCTCAAACACTTATATAGAGAGCAGATCTTGTCGGAAGGCACAGACTCGCCCAGCAATTGAGACTTTTGTACTATCTTCATCTCATCAAAACTGCTGCCCTTTCCTTTTCATGTTTGAGGAAGGGGGGCTGGCAAATTACAAAAGCCTTAAGGTGTTGTCAGAAAATTGCCAAGTTAACCCAATTCTAGGAGGGAGACCTTTTGGCCAGTTGGTTCTGAACTCACACCCCAAGGTGTGGGATTTGTAGCCTGATTCGGGGCACTGAAATCAGTACTGTAGGTCTCGTTAGGCACCAGGACTGGCCTTAAAACTCCCTCCTGGCTATCTTTGCGCTTCTGCATTGTAAAACATGTGGGTAGGGTTTCCTTGACTTGTGATATTAGCAGTCACGCCTTCAGACATGCCAACCTGCCAGCTTACAAAGTCATTTCACTGGAGCTATATGGTAATCCTACTCAAGAAAGATGGAGGGATGAAAATAGAGAAGACACTTGGGCAACGGGAGAGGAATTCTGGGCAGAAGGAGATGCCATGCCCGAGTGGTAGGAGGGAGTAGTTCCCAGTAGGAGGCAGCATTGCATTGGATCTGTTACTGGTTGGTAAGCTGGTGGAGGGGGGTGTGCGGTTCAAGGTTCACCTGAATCTCCTAATACCCTTGAGCCAGCCCTAGGGTTACCAGATTTGTTCCAGAAAAAAAAAAAAGACATGTGGCCCCACCTCATTCTGTCCCCAGCCCTGCCCCCACACAAAGCTCATCTCTCTTTCCCTGAGTCCAGGCCACATCTGGAGGGCCTCCAAGCATGTGCAGATGTTTCTATATGTCATGTCTCTGTCCAAGTTAGATTATAAGCTCTTCTGAGCAGGGACCGTTTATAAATATCAAAATGTACAGCGCTGAGTACGCCTTTCAGCACTTTATAAGTGATAAGTAGTAGTAGATGTGACATCATTGCATTACATCCGCACATGCTCAGAGGCCCTCCAGATGCAGCCTCAAGCCCAGGGCCTTCCAAAACATGGACAAACTGCCAGGTTTTGAAAATGGATCTGGACATGTCCAGGTTTTCAGAGTCATCTGGAAACTCTAAACAGCCCTGCACCAAGCAAGGTGATCGTCCATCTTACACGCCACACGGGATGGCTGATAATTGTTTGTACATGCAAGGGTGATGGCCACTGAGCCTTAAGATACCAGAAAGGTTTTACCACAACACAGAAAGAGGGAACGGAAGAGGAGGGAGAGGAAAATGAACAGCAAAGCCGTTTACAAAAAAGAAGAGTTTTCTTTTTAATTCAGGCCTAAGAGTCCTCCACACTTGGTCCCAAAGCACGGAGAACCCCAGGAACTTCTTTAACTATTCAGTTCATATATAAATACACCTGCTTTATTATAGTGGAGAAATATGTTACCCTCTTCTTAGGTTTACAGCGACCTCTTGACTGTTTTGTGGAAAAGCTTACATACAAAGGAAAGCAGTTTCACCATTAGCAGGTCCCTCACCCAAGCACCAGCGCCTCACCCTACAGCCGTTAGCTAGGCTGTCTGTCCCTCAGTCTTGCATCAGGGTTTCATCACCTCTTCCAGCATTTCGGTCTGAGATACTCCCAGCTTCCAACAGACAGGCTTTAGCTGGTGATTCAGTGGCTACAGCACAGAGGGGTGAAGGTGACAAATGAGAGAAATTACAAAGTTAACACATGGAACTGCATCAGATTTACAGTGACGATAGTTCTCAAACCATAGCACAGAGCGCCTGAAGCACTGGGGGAGGAGAGGGGCTGGAATGTGTCTGTCTGAGACCCTGAGGTGTACCTCCCTGGTCAGAGGTTAAGGTTCAATTAGGATCCCAGGGGGGACCAGGGCAGGGAAAGCTGTGGGGGTGGGGTAGAGAGCTGCATAGGAACGGAGACGACGGGAATCCCGTGGGTTCCCCCTTCAGGTCACGGGGATCCCGTGGGGACGCCCCATAGGGTCGCGGGGATCATGTGGGGACGCCCTCTAGGGTCACGGGGTTGGATGCACTCGAGCCGCGAGGCTCGTCTTCTTTTCCCTACCTGCCCTGCCGCAGCACACAGCCGACCCAGAAGTCTTCCACAATGTCAGTGCTGACGGAGGGAGGGCTTAAGCAAAGCCCTCCCTCCCTCCAACGTCAGCGCTGACATCGGAAAGACTTCTGGTTGGCTGTGTGCTGTGGCAGGGCAGGTAGGATAAATTCAAGGCAGTGGCGTACCAAGGGGGGGGGGGCGGTCCGCCCCGGGGCAGCCTTAGGAGGGGTGCAGAGCCAGCCAGATCCCCTTACCTTCGTGGCGCTTTCCCCCGACCGACCAACACCAGGCCCGGTCCGACAAAACTCTCTGCCCTGTAGCCGCGAATCTAAATTACCTTTTTACAGCAGCTGGATTCAGGGCAGGGAGATTTGTCGGACCGGGCCTGTTCTGTTGTCGGGCGGGCAGGGAAGCGCCACAAAGGTAAGGGGCAGGGAGGAAGAAAGGGAGGAAAGGTGGAGTGGAGAGGAAAAGACACTAAAGGGAAATGGGTAAAACTGAGGGGGGTGAAGGATGCTGAAAGCACTGGGGAAGACCGAGGAGGGATAAGGACGCTGAAAGGACATGGGGAAGACGGAGGGGGGGGGAGAAGGATGCTGAAAGGACATGGGGAAGATGAGGGGGAGAAGGACGCTGAAAGGACATGGGGAAGACAGAGGGGGAGAAGGACACTGAAAGCACATGGGGAAGACAGAGGGGGGAGAAGGATACTGAAAGCACATGGGGAAGACAGAGGGAGGAGAAGGACGCTGACAGGACATGGGGAAGATGGGGGGAGAAGGACGCTGAAAGGAAATGGGGAAGAGAGAGGGGAGAAGATGCTGAAGGGAAATGGGGAAGAGAGAGTGGGGAGAAGACGCAGAAGGGAAATGGGGAAGAGAGAGTGGGGAGAAGATACTTAAGGGAAATGGGGAAGAGAGAGTGGGGAGAAGACGCTGAAGGGAAATGGGGAAGAGAGAGTGGGGCAAAGACGCTGGCAGGGAAGAAGACAGAGATGCCAGACTATGGGGAGAGCGGAGGGAAGAGGATGGGTGGCAGACCAATTTGGAAGGGGAGAGAAAGGGAGAGGCACAGTAACAGAGCAAATGGAAGACGCAGAGAAAAGAGAAATAGTGGATGGAAGGAACTGAATGAGAACATGAGGAAATCAGAAACCAGGCAACAAAGGTAGGAAAAAAATTATATTTCTTTTTTTTTGCTTCAGGATAAAGTAGTATATTAGTTGTGTTGATAAAAATTTATAAACATTAGAGGCTCTAGTAGAAACCCGTTTACAAAGTATGTATTCTTCCCAATTAATATTTCCAAATTAATAAAGTCTCTTTGCTTATTTGTAAATGGGTTTCTACCAGAGCCTTTAATTCAGTAGCATAATTAAATGAAATAACTAACTTTCTGAAGTTTATAGGGATGGGCGGGGACGGATGGGATTCCTCGCGGGGATGGGTGGGGATGGAGGGATTCCTCACGGGGACGGGTGGGATTTCTGTCCCCGCGAAACTCTCTAGGTTGGGGGAGGAGGTGGGGTTAGATAGACCTGTGTTCCAAGTATAGTGCATGAAACCTAATAACTGCAAGAGCCAACAGCCACTGTGGATTATGCTATTTTTACTATGAAAAATGTACTAAATTTGAGCAAAACTTGTTAGTTTCAATAAAGCCATCAGCTTGGACATCGACTCTCCACAATTTTCTGTTTTCTCGTGTGTTCTTCTTGTGGGGAGAATAGGGTCAGTTTCTTTTGCTATTTATACTAATCCACCAGCAATCCAAAAACTTCATTCCAACTGCATCCTGTTCCCTCCATAACAGAGAAGCCTTCTCATCACCACCGTTTCTTTTAATAATGCAGGGTTTTGCCAGTTGCTTCCTCCATCCCCGGGGCAGCCTACTACATCCAAAGTGAACAGGCCATGGGAAGAAGAGAGAGGATAATGACTTTTTATCTCTCCATGAAATTAGTGAATGGTCTAGGCTGACCTTAGTAAAGGTGTACAGGAGGAATTTTATACTTACTTGTTACAGGAGGGTGAATCTGTTCAGATGTCTCCGATTCAGGAGGATCCACGAAGGGGAGCTCTCCCTCTTACTTAACACTCAGCAAGAACACAGATGTTACACTCGGAAGCCCTGTGATGAGAAAATATTTACAAGGATTCACCAAGGATATAATTATATTAAGTTTCCAAATGTTTGATGGCCAGGACCCATCTCCTATGAAAAATGCAAAGCCCTTTAAATCCTAAACATTTACTCACTCTTCATGGGGCCATGGGACTTTCCCATCTTCCTTTTTAATCTTGAATATAACATCAGGATTAACAACTGAATATCCTGTTAATATGGAGCAGGAAAATGACATTTAGTTGTATCTAGAAACCATGTGAAGGTTCCATTTGGTTCCTATTCTGAAGAAGCAATGCATGAAAGTGTGCATGGAGGTGTGTTTACGTGTGTGTGGATGGAGAGGAGTTAAATATTTGTCTGACAAAGCTTGGAGAGAAGAGGCAGCTACAACCTGTCACTTGATTAAGTTTAAAAACCTCAGACATTTCTCTTCATTGTCCTTCCAGTTGGAGGCATTGCATATGTCAGTCTTCTCGGTAACATCTGCTACCATCTGAAGTGTGCAGCTGACATGTCATGTCCTCATACAGAGTTTTAGCTCTCAGTAAGAAATCTGAGTGGTAAATCTTCCTCCTGGTCTTTTATACCAAATTTTTATTCTATAGCTGAGGTTCTCAAACCAGTCCTTGGGACATACCAAGCCAATCAGGTTTTCAAGGTATTCATAATGAATATTCATAAGAAAGATTTGCATACACAATGGACTCAGAGCATGCAAATTTATCCATGCATATTCATTGTGAGTATCCTGAAAACCTGACTGGTCATGTATGAAACCTCTATATTAAGGTCTTTCACTGGCTCCTGGAGGATATGGGTTGGCATCAGAAGTCAGGTTCCAAGTTTCAGATGCCCATGGTACCTGAAACCTGTGATTTTTTTTAACCACCGATTTCCTAATGGGTCTGTGTAGATCAGGGGTGTCCAATCTGCGGCCCCAGAAACATTTTTTTTGGCCAATGAAGCCATAAGGTTGGACACCCCTGGTGTAGATGATAATTAGACATATTTACCTTGTGAAAAGACGATCCCTGCTCGGGACAGAGATGACATAAGGGCTGGGGATGCCCTTGGGGTTCACCGAGGAGGAGTCAGGAGTTGAAAGCAATTCTCGAAGAGGTGAGCTTTTAACTTGGACTCGAACACTGCCAGAGACAGAGCCCACTGTAGGGAATCAGGCAGTTTGTTCCAGGCATATAGCGCAGCAAGGCCAGAGTCTGTAGTTGGCAGTGGAGGAGAAGGGCACAGACAGGAGGAACCTACTGGATGTGCAGAGTTCACCAAGGGGGGGTGAAGGGGGGTTAGGAACATAGGGGGAGATAAGTGAGGAGAGATAATGAGGGGCTGCTAAGTGAATGCATTTGTAGGTCAGTTGGGGGTTTCTAACGCCTAACGGCATGAAATTGAAGGAGTTAGATAAGCATTTTGTTAACACCGTAACAATAGTAAAATGATCAAATGTAAACATAAACCCAATAATGGAGGGGAGGGGGGATTCATCAAGGGGTGCTTTCACCTGTTTCCTGAAGTAGAGGGAGATTTAGCCCCTCTGGGAGTAAATATCAAAGTGACTGAAATACAGGGGCTATAGAGAAAGGAGATGATATGGGAGTAAGTGGCAGACGGTGGGTTAGGGGGGGGATGTTAACCTGCCAGAAATGGACTGTAGTATCCCTGTTCTGCGGGTTAGAAAATCTCACAGTACTATTGCACACATTAATATAGCAAGGAAATCACACATCCTCAGCTGCACAAATGCATGATCCAGGCTGAGGATTTCCCTCTTCCTGGAAGAGGCTGGGCTGATCCTGATCTGCAGATCTGAGACTAGGGCTTGCAGGGATTTCCAGTTGCAGCACAAAGTTTCTGCTTCCTTTTCTCAATCTTTTCCCCTTTGGCAGCTCTGGGGAAGTAGAGGAAGAGCTGCCCATGCTCAAAGCTCTTTCAAAGGGTCCCCCCTTGATGAGCTCATCCTGGAATATCCCGCCTCCTTAAGGTGGTTCTTTAGAGATAGCTCAGGCAGCCCCCACAAAGACGATTAAATGAGTTCCTCAAACTCACGGCCCGGGGGCCACACGCCAGGTCCTATTTTGAGGCCCTCGGTATATTTATCATAATCACAAAAAGTAAAATAAAACAGTTTCTTGATCATGTCTCTTTAGCTATAAATGACAATATTACTATTAAGACTTAGCCAAAAGGAAAGATTTAGAAACTATAAAGTTTTTACCTCATGCAAAATTGTCATTTCTTTAATAAGACATTAACTATTTTTTTCTGAGGCCCTCCAAGGACCAACAAATCCAAAATGTGGCCCTGCAAAGGGGTTTTCCTGCATTTGCTGTTTCTACAGCTCCACCTTTAAGGAGGTGGGATGTTCCAGGATGACCTTAGCAAGGGGGGAGTAGGCTCAGCTTTTTTCTCTACTCCCCCCACCCCAGCTGCAAAACCGGAAAAGATTCATTAGAGGAAGCAGAAACTTTCTTTGTCCTGCAACTGAAAATCCCTACCACACCCAGTCTCCTTTCTGCAGAGGGGCATCGATGGGACTTAGCTGAGACCCTCAGGATCAGCCCAGCCTCCTCCTGTCTTGCTCATTTTCCCAGGAAGAGGGAAATCTCCAGCCTGAATCTGTGGCAGCAGCTGCAGAATTCAGAGGGACACAGGAAGAAAATGTCTGTCCTAGACTGTGATCAGGCAAGAAATGTTTTTCTCTCCTCTTATATACAGTGATTCCCTTCGCTTTCCTTCTGTCTGTTTTGGAGGGAAGGGAGGTAGATTGCAGTAATCTGTATATTTGGGTCCAGTCCTAGGGGTTTATGAGATAGGAAGAGGGAAAGACGGATGTCTCTGGTTATTTTACTCATGCATGGTCTCTTTAATACAGTGGTCTCAAACTCAAATCTTTTGCATGGCCATATTTTGGATTTGTAGGTATTTGGAGGGCCACAGAAAAAATAGTTAATGTCTTATTTAAAAAATTGACAATTTTGCATGAGGTAAAACTCTTTATAGCTTATAAATCTTTCCTTTAGGCTAAGTCTTAATAATAATATTGTCATTTATAGCTAAAGAGACGTATGATCAAGAAACGGGTTTTATTTAACTTTTGTGATTATGATAGACATAACGAGGGCCTCAAAACAGTACCTGGCGGGCCGCATGTGGCCCCCGGGCTGCGAGTTTGAGACCACTGCTTTAATAGATGTTAGGCTCAAGGCTGGAGTCCACTAGACTAGAGTGCATTTGTGCAGCTGAGGATATGTGGTTTCCCTGCTGCATTAATACATGTCAAAGTACTGTGGGATTTCATAACCTGCAGGCAAAATACTGCAATCCACCTCCAGCAGGTTAAGGTCTTAGATGCACTAAAGTTGGTGTCGCTAAGCCAGTTTTGACTGCTTTAGCGACAATTGCATTTGCCGACCCGATGCGCAAAACGGCTCAGCATGTGTTTTCCCCCTCATAGTAACATAGTAACATAGTAGATGACGGCAGATAAAGACCCGAATGGTCCATCCAGTCTGCCCAATCTGATTCAATTTAAATTATTATTTTTATTTTTATTTTTTTCTTCTTAGCTATTTCTGGGCGAGAATCCAAAGCTTTACCCGGTACTGTGCTTGGGTTCCAACTGCCGAAATCTCTGTTAAGACTTACTCCAGCCCATCTACACCCTCCCAGCCATTGAAGCCCTCCCCTGCCCATCCTCCTCCAAACGGCCATGCACAGACACAGACCCTCGATCGCCCATTTTCTGATCCGGCCATTCAAATTAGCTGTTTAATTTTAAAACCCGGTCCAAACTACCCGAGCGAATGATGCACTAACACTGTTTGGCAATACACACAAAAAAAGCGACTGGTCAAGACCAGTTGCTTAAGTGTCTTGCCAGTAAATTTTTTTTAATGCGCATAGATGCTGTGCATGTGTTACACATGCACAATATCTGCCCCATGACCCCCCCCTCAAGAAAAAGCACTCCTCTGCCGATGATGGCCCTCCCTGACGAACTGGCACTGGGGACTGACCTGCCCCACACCAGTGAAAATTGGCAGGAGAGATGCCCACTCCCTCCTGTCTTGCTTTTTCCCCCCCCCCCACAATGTGAGAAAAAATTGGCAGGAGAGATGCTCATTTCCTCCTGCCAACAGAGGCCTTCCCATGCCAGACACCCTCGAACCATCCCTTCCCCCCCCCCCAAAAAAAAAAAGGCAGGAGGCGCCTTAGGCATTTGAGCCAATCAGGGCCTTGCGCCCCCCCTCCCTTGCATCACATGATGCACCAAGGAGGGAAAGGCCAACCATTTTGGATCGACGGGTCTCAGATTTGGAGAGACAGAGTCTCTTTCCTGCTGACTTCACACTAAGATGAGGGGGGAGGGGGATAAGCCAGTGGCAGGAGGGAGTGCACATCCCTCCTGTCTTTTCGGGGGGAGGTGGAGGGAGGGTAGGGGATGGTTCGGAGGGGTGCCTGGGTGGGCCTCTGTTGGCAGGAGGGAGTGGGCATCCTTCCTGCCAATTCTTTTCTCACATTGTTGGGAGGGGGGAATCGGCAAGGCAGGAAAGAGTAGGCATCCCTCCTGCCAATTTTCGCTGGCATGGGGAGGGGGGTTGGTTGGTCCCCAGTGCCAGTTTGTTAGGGAGGACAATCATTGGGGGGGGGGCTTTTTTCTTTTAAATGGGGCAGTTATTGTGCATGTGTAGCACACATGCAGCATCTGTGCCCATAAAAAAAGAATAAAAAAGGTTTCCTGCCCCGAACAGCTGAGTGGCAGGAGGCTGCTTTGGGTCTTCCCCTGCCGGCTCTGCACATGTGTGAGAGTCGCTCTCACAGCGATCAATCGGGTGGGAGAGATGAGGATTATGACGAACTTCCACTCAAATCATTTGCATGCAAAATTTTTAGTGCATCAATAGCTCTTTTAGAATTGGCCAAAAATCTGATTAGATTTTGACTCACGGAGTTTTACCAATCCTGTTTAGTGCATCTGGCCCTAAGTTTCTTACCAACACTCACTCGCCCCATTCCCAACTTTGTATGTGTTCAGCCGGTTCATAGACAAAACCGCCAAAGACAAAGGCGCGCGCCGACAACTGAGCGCAAGACGGAAGCGCGTGCCAAAGAAAAAGAGTATGTTTAGGGGCTCCGACGGGGGTTTTTGTTGGGGAACCCCACCACTTTGCTTAATACAGATTGTGGCGGCGTTGTGGGGTTTTGGGGAGTTGTAACCCCCCTCATTATACTGGAAACTTAACTGTTTCCCTGTTTTTTAAGGAAAAAGTGAAGTTTTCAGTAAAATGTGGGGGTTACAACCCCCCAAACCCCCCCACAATGCGGTGCGATCTGTATAAAGTGGGGGGTTCCCCCCCCCACTCCCTCCATCGGAGCCCTTTAAAACAGTCATTTTCTTCGGTGCACGCCTCCATGTTGCGCTCAGTTGTCTGCACGCGCCTTTATCCCGGCGCACTTTTGACCTGACACCGTTCAGCCAGATCTCTGTCCAGGTTTTCCATCTGACTCAGAAATGTTCAGATGGTCCACAGCATCTCCTTTCCCATGCGCCCACCATGTTCACTTCTTTGATATTATTTTCACATTAAGAACTGTTCGTCCTTCCCTACTCTGCCATCTCTGTCCTTCCTGTTAATAGCAACAACACAGACAAATACACTGACCCCAAAACTCTCCACTTCTCCTAGGACAAGCAGGATGAGTCAGCCACATATGGGTGTTGTCCCAACAGCTCCCAATTTGCAGATAAGCTCTCCAATAGCTCAGAGAGATTTTTTTTTTTTCACATCCTTGCTTCTCTCTTTTCCTCTTCCTTCCTCCAAGGACTAAATCAGCCAACATATTTCCAGTATTGTCTAAGGAGCAGGAAATCTATTTCTGGAATTTTTAAAGGAACAGAACTGTCTTCATACTATAATGCACTAGAGATCTGATCTTACTGACAGAGGTCATATAACAAAGCCTGCTACAGAAACATATGGAAACTGGCCGACTGTGTTCTTGTCCGCTTTCCAGACGTCCGTCATATTCAAGGATGTCGCTGGTTATTTCTTGGAGATGGAGTGGGACGTTCTGGGAGAATGGCAGAAAGAGCTGTACAAGAAGGTCATCAAGGAGGTTCATGACATCCTCATCTCGCGAGGTAAATACACTTTTTCTATAAACTATCGCAGGCTTGTCATCAAGAAGATTAGCATCTGTAATGTCTCCACCTACCGTAGTTGGGCCAGGTAAATACTCAAATCCCAATATACATATGTAGCCCCTGGCTTCCTATGGTACCCTGTGGCTGGTTATGTTCAGGTATGAACACATTAATCCTATTTTGAAGAAGCTTCACTGGCTGCCATTTCGCTTCCGTATATAATTAAAAATTTTGAAATTTGTCCAGCGGGGAATCTATGACACTCTATCTATTTGTTAAAGTGTTTGACATTGTATAGGCCGTCTAGATCAGTGTTCTTCAACCTTTTGACACTTATGGACCGGCGGAAATAAAAGAATTATTTTGTGGACCAGTAGTTGAAGAACACTGGGCTAAGTCATGGGCCAGACTCCGCCCATCTCCGCCCCAGACCCCGCCCCCATAATACTACTAATTGTAACACCAGTTTTCCATTAATTTTTCATATATACACACAATATAATCGTATTAACAACACAAAATAGTTAACCACAAAATTAAAATACACTACAGGTAATTGAGGCCAGCAGCGTGCCAGATTTTAAGAAAAGATGGGATTGGCATGTGGGTTCTCTTCATAGAGGAAGTTAGGGGGTGGGTCATTAGTGTGGGCAGACTAGATGGGCCGTGGCCCTTTTCTGCCGTCATTTTCTATGTTTCTAAAGCATACTCTATGCTTTTCAACAGATAACCCCCATGCAAATGCAGGACCAAAAACTAAAAGTACTAATATATACGAACAAAACCCTAAGATGCAAGACTGCAAACAGTACAACCCCAGAGGAAAAGAAACAAATGCATTTCTTCCTGAACAGACAGCAGATGTAAATCAATCACTAAATTAAAAAAAATAAAAGCATTCCCCCTACCATTGTTGTCTCTCTCCCTCCATGCTGTGCCTTGCCTTCTGACCCCCGGTGTTATCTTCAGGCCGGTCCCTGAGTGCTGCAGTGCACAAAGCTGTGGGCATTGGCTCCTCACGCGTGTCCTGTGCCTCATCTGGAAGCCTTCCCTGTGACATTGCGACATCAGAGAGAGAAGGCTTCCGGTTCAGGCGCAGGATGCGCGTAGGAGCCTTGTCCCACGGCTTTGTGCACTGCAGCAATCAGGGAGCCGGCCCGAAGACGCCGCATTGATCGCACCGTGGACCAGCAGCTAAAGAACACTGTCTTGGGCCCGATGGACGTGCTGGCCCTGCAGACCAGCAGAAAATTTCTGCGGACCGGCAGTTGAAGAACACTGGTCTCGATCATTGAGGTCTGAAAAATGTTTACTATTGGATGTGAATAAAAGAGAGGAAGTCAGATATGTGAGCACAATGAAGTCTTGCTTTTCCATTGCGGGCCCGGCTTTGTGGAATGCATTGTCAGGTACTCTGCGATTTTGTGGAGATTGTTGACGTTCAGACAATTGCCGAACAACACATTTCTTTGTTCAAGCCTTTTACTGATGTAAGAAGGTCATACTTTGTGAGATGGAACTCTTCCATTTTAATTATGTTTTATATCATTGGGAGATAAATGATGTCTTCAAATGGTATGCATGTTTATTGTGAGCCGCTGAGGCATTAAGCAGATTAAAATATTTTAAATATATTAAATAAATAAAAGGAGAGTAAATAGTGCCACTAGAAATTCCCTCTTTGCTAGTATATTCAGGGTTCTGGGACGCTGATCCCCAGAGCTATATGCATAAAGGTAGCCTGATGCTTAGAGAAATTCGCAACCAGCTCCCCTAAAAGTAGTAACCAGAGAGAGACAAACTTGTTTCTCCCTACTCCCTTCTGACTCCCAAACTGCCTCTCTCTGCTTTTCTGTACACCAGGGGTGTCAAAGTCCCTCCTCGAGGGCCGCAATCTAGTCGGTTTGTCAGGATTTCCCCAATGAATATGCACGAGATCTATTTGCATGCACTGCTTTCATAGATCTCATGCGTATTCATTGGGGAAATCCTGACAAATCGACTAGATTGCGGCCCTCGAGGAGGGACTTTGACACCCCTGCTCTACACCAGTGGTCTCAAACTCAAACCCTTTGCGGGGCCACATTTTGGATTTGGAGGTACTTGGAGGGCCACAGAAAAAAATAGTTAATGTCTTATTAAAGAAATGACAATTTTGCATGAGGTTAAACTCTTTATAGTTTATAAAACTTTCCTTTAACAGTTTTACCTTATGCAAAATTGTCATTTCTTTAATAAGACATTAACTACTTTTTCTGCGGCCCTCCAAGTACTCTATTTTTTCTGCAGCACTCACATTTAAAGGTTAATATCTTTTCTTTCTCAAAACTGGCACATTTCAATTATTAAATTGGAAATAAAATCATTTTCCTACCTTTGCTTGATAATTTCATCAGTCTCTGGTTGCACTTTATTCTTCTGACTGTGCATCCAATATTTCTTCTCTTCTTTCAGCCTCCTGTATGCTTCCTCTCCTCCAGACCTCATTCCCTCTCCCAACTTTTTCTTTCTTTCTCTATGTCTGTCTTTCTCTGATTCCGTGTCCCATTTTTTTGCTTTGTTTCTGGCTCCCTGACACCCCCCCCTTCATTCTTTTTTCCTTCTGGCTACCTGTCCCCCCCTTCTTTCTTTCTTTCTTCCTTCCTGTCCTCCCCCATGCCACCACCGCCGGGGAATAGGCTGCTGTTGCTGCTGCTGCCGCCATCGGAAACAGGCCGAGATCTCCATGGGGCCGACCAACTCTCGCCGCCCGGCGTCAATTCTAACGTCGGAAAGGACGTTCCGGGAAGCCAGGCAGCGATTGGCTAGCCAGAACGTCCTCTCGACGTCAGAATTGAGGTCAGGCGGCGAGAGAAGCAGGGAGGTCAAAGAGCATGGTGCCGACCTGTTCCCCGATGGCAGCGGTGAGAAGGGAAGGGAAGCAGTTGGACACCCCTGCTCTAGACGAGCCGCGAGCCGCACTCTAGGAAGAACAGTGGAGGGTGACCAGTTGTGCGGACCGCCCCCCCCCCCTTGGTACGCCACTGGAGCAGCAGCGTGTCTGGCCGGCTCATTCCATTCAAAGCCGCGGGTGGCGGCTCTTTGCGAGATCCGCGCTTGCGTCTGAAGCCTCTCTGATGTTGTGATGTCAGAGAGGCTTCCGATGCAGGCGTGAATAGCGCAAGGAGCCGCCAACCCGCGGCTTTGAACGGAACGAACCGGCCAGACACGCTGCTGCTCCAAAAGGAAGGGAATGATCCAGTCCAGACCGCGGGCCGCAAATAAAACTTGGAGAGCCACATGTGGCCCACGGGCCGCGTGTTTGAGACCGCTGCGCTACACTGTTTATATCAGGCAGAAAAAAAGAACTCCGACTTTCAAAAGAGCCAATGGTAGCTCTCTGCTCCAAGAGCCAATAGTAGCTCTCTGCTCCACGCAGTGGGAGGAGTCCACACAGTGTGCATGACAACCTCCCCACTGCCAGGACATAGAGCAGTGAATCGCAAACTGTGTGCCACGGCGAGATTGCAGGTGCGCTGGGATTCGCCGGCGCTAGCAGACTGCCTACAGAGAGGCACGTCCTATAGACAGTCAGCTGGTGTCTCTCCTGTTGAGCACGCTCTCACTGTCAGCTCAGGGCCTGTCTGCAGGGCCTTCGCACATGTGCACATCATCGCATCAACGTCCACGCGCTTCGAGGTGTTTAGCGTGCCACGGCTCCGGATAGTTTGCGAGACACTGCAATAGAGAAACCTCTACAAGATTCAGTGAACAGATTAATCCGCTCTCCTCGCACATCCACCTCTCTATGTACCCCTTAAAACACTGCTCCATCAGAACAGGAGACTCATTTCACCTCCCCAGGGGTTTTACAAACCAAATAAAATGTAAATGCCATTTTCCTATATTTTTATTAACAGGTTATTCAATTGTGAATCCTGACGTTATATTCAAGATTAAAAAAGAAGATGAGAAATATTTTGCACAACCCTGTGAAATGGAGGGAAAAGAAAACGTGAATGAGCCCACCAAGAGTAAGCAGGCTTTGCATTTTCAGAACATGATTGACATTAAACATTTAGGGGCCCTTTACTTAAGCTTAGAGGGTGCTAATGGAACTGGTGCATGCTAAATCCCTTAGAAGGGAATAGACTTAGGGCTAGATTCACTAAGCAAACCGATCGTGTACCGATCGGTTTTGTGAGCCCTTTATTTCGGCAGTTGATTTCGGCAGAGATTTCGGCAGTTGGAACCCAAGCACAGTACCGGGTAAAGCTTTGGATTCTCGCCCAGAAATAGCTAAGAAGAAAAAAAAAAAAAAAAAAAAATTTTAAATTGAATCAGGTTGGGCAGACTGGATGGACCATTCGGGTCTTTATCTGCCGTCATCTACTATGTTACTATGACCAGATTTCCCTCCTGCACTATTCACTAACGTCTGTAGCGATCCGATCCCGATCGTATCATGCAAATTAGTAAAGCCCCATGCAAAATAGCCAAGCGATTAATTCACTAACAATTGCTTGGCTATTTTGATCGGGTTTTACTATTGGCAAACCCAACTGCTGCAGACCTGTCGGTAACTGAGTTACCGTCAGGTCTGCAGGTATTTTGACAGGCCTGCCTGTCTTTTTTATTCATTTTTTTTTCATGGCACAGATATTTTGCGTGTGTTACACACACAAAATAAATGCCCCATAAAAAAAATGAAAAGACAGGCAGACCTGTCAAAAAAAAGACCGAGCCCCCCCCCCGACAAACGCGAGGGCCCTCCAGCGACCTACATATAGCAGGAGGGATTCCCACTCCCTCCTGCCTCCACCCAATGCTGCCCTCCCCACCCGCACGAATATGGCAGGAGGGATGCCAACTCCCTTCTGCCGCCAACTAACTTCCCCCCCTCCTACGACCCAACACGGCACGGCCCACCCACACCCGAACGGCCCGACCACGTTAAAGTTGGGAGCAGGAGGGGTGCTCCGTCCCTCCTGCTCCTAGGCCAACCATCCCCTGGCCCACCCCTGGTCGGCCCAGGCGGTCGGGCCTGGCCCACTCACCCAGTGCCTTTAAAATAGTTGGGAGTAGGAGAAATGCTTGTTGTGAGCTCTCTTTTCCACTCAGGGTGAGTAGAGAGCTTCCAGCTGTCTTTGCAGGGAACAAACAATACAGCCTTGAAAAGTGCGCCCACGCTGAGGCTTTCCAAGGCTGCACTTTTCAAGACTATACTGTTTGTTCCCCTGATGAGCCAAACATTGGTGAAACAAGGTCACTTGTTGGGAAGATTGGAGAAGACGTGACAGCGTTGGAGCTCAAGTCGTCTTTTGTCAGCTAAGTCCTTGAACGTGCCTCCGGGTGACTTTGCCCTTTTCTAAACCTGAGCTGTTCTGTGAGAAAGTTTTTTGCCAGTGAAAGTATCAAAAACAGTTTTGATTTGTACCTTATGGTGTTATATTGCTGTATTAGTCTGAGGCTTTTTCTCCCTCTTTTTGGGTGCATGCTGGGTTTGAAGAGGTGGGGTGGGGGTACCTTGGTGCCATGATCACACAACATTTTAAATCATTATATGAACATATTATATGTTGTGCATCCTCGTATAATTTGTTAATACATTTGTGTTTTTCCATTTTTTTTCTGTACTGTTTAAGATTTTTATTGTGCATGTTTGGTTTTTTTTATGGAAGCCACCTAGAACATTTGGATAAATAAAAAGATGAAAACATCACATTAAGCGCTTATAGACTTTGTGGTAATATTTTAAAAAAAACATTTTGTACTATTGTTCTTCTATAACAGTCTCCCAGAATGTCAAGCCCGACATTTTAATCCGATTTGAGAGAGAGACTGAGCCTCAGGGATCTGAGGAAAGAGAGAATCTGACTACCACAGGCACATATGAAGAACTGCAGGAAGCAGGTGATGAACCTTGGATTAAAGCTAGTAATGAGGTAAGACTAACTTTTCCCAAAAGAAAGATGCCTACTCTGGACCAGGCCTAGTGTGAATGAGATTAAAATCACAGCCTCTGGCTTTAATCTTTGTTGTGTAGCTAATGTGTTTCTTCTGGTTTTATTTCTACTTTCTCCTCTCATTGTCGGTTCTCCCTTTTTCGTATCTTTCATTCTTTCTCTTATTCTCCCCTGCCATTATCCCATGTTTCTCTGTTTCTTTTCTGTGGCCTGGGCAAGTCACTAAATCCTCCAGTGCCCACCGCTTTGAAATACCAAAAGCAACAAAAGGTCGGGATACAAGTTCCCATTCCCTTTCTTTCAATATCTATTCTCTCTCATTCTTTTATCAGTTTTTACAATTTCCTCTTAGCTCTCACTATTTCTGACCTCTCTCTATCCATAAGGATTACACATTGCAGCTGTTTCCTGTTGAATTTGTATTCTGTTTGACTCAATTCCATCTTTAACATATAATGTTACCACCCTCCAATTTGATCCACTGTATCATTGCAATATAATTTGTACTCTGATATCACAGTATCTCATTGGTTATCCTCCTTTCACAGATCTTTGAGATGTCTATTATATCCACCTTTTCATTTAGTGCAAAGTACTCTTATCTCCCTTATTTTTCAGGTTTTAAGGATTGGCATACATACATTTCAAAGCATTCTTTTTGTTTGTATTTACAGCCTGCTTAGTAGTTGACCAGGATAGTTAGCAATCTTTACTCTTTGTCTGCTATTCCTTTAAATACTTCTGCTTTTCTTGCAGCTTCTATATTATGATGCCTTTACTTCCTTGATTAAATAGTATCCTTCAAAGTACCTTACTCCATCTGTGTACTCTTAAGTGACTATCAACTTTTCCTTGGATTCTAGTTTAAGAGCTGCTATATCTCCTGTTCAAACTTTAGTATGACCAATCTGATCCTACCCTGTTTAAATTCATCTTCCCTGTACTGCTGTCTCATCCATGCATTGAAACTCTACACCATTGGCTACCTCTTGGGATCTGTGTGTGGAGCAGGAAGGATTTCTGATAATGTTACCCTAGAGCCGCTAGATTTCAACTTTCTATGTAAGAGCCTAACTGTAGCTTCCAGGACCTCTGTCCACACTTTCCAAAGTCTCCGGTACTTTACTAGACAGCTGGTTCCTCCTCAGCACTGTCTAAAATCTTATCTTGGCGATACACGAGGTCTGCCACCTTTGCACCATCCTAAGTTTCCAAGTTTATTTACATTTTAATATACCGACCATCAGCGTGTGTCTGGCCGGTTTACAAAGCTAAAAGTATAAAAGTAAATGTAAACCTGATTCTCTCTCAGTGAAAATACTACACCGACCCTTGCGGAAGGTTTGGCGTTGGGTCTCTCCCTTCCTGCCTATTCGCTTTAATAGTTCCTTTTTACCTGGGATTGATGGGCCGAGTTTTGCTCGGTGGGAAATGAAGGGTATTCATTATGTCTTTCAGTTGGTTAACGATGATGGAACCATTAAAACCTTTGCTCAGCTGCACACAACCTTTGATCGGTGGCTTACAATGCGCACAACCTTTGATTGGTGGCTTACAATGATGGAGTAAGGGGAAGTCACGAGATTAGACGTCTACATGGCTGTGAGGGAAAGGGGATGGAACTACAGTTTGTATAGACTAATGAGGAAGGATAACACACAAGGGTATCCTTTTTGTGTCTCAGAAAATCATTCCTCACCTGGGCGGAGGATCTGAGAGAGGATGGTGGGTCAAGCTATGAATATGCACCTTTCTACAGAAAAGTTTTAAATCTTTTTAGGGAAGTTTGTAGGCGTAGGATTACGAGTAGTGAATTCTAGAGGGAAGGGCCTTGGACAGAGAAGATAGATTGGCGAATGTGCTCATTTTAGACTTCACAATGGGCTGGGATGATGACTTGTTTCTAGTCAGTGTCCTAAAGGGGGTGTAGGGTGTGGTGGTTTATTCCTCTGAAGTACCTTGAGAACCAACAGAAGGGTTTTATAAGTGATTCGATGGGTAATTGGGAGCCAGTGTGATTCTTTTAACAGTGGAGTGGCGTGATCGTACTTTTGTGCATTGTGTATTAGTCAGATTGCAGTGTTCTGGATGATTTGCAATCTATGTAAGTCTTTTGCTTTTAAACTGCCTAGATGATAGGTGGGGATCATTTTAATTAAATGGGGGAAAAAAAAGAATCTGTGACTTAGGGTGTCCTGTTCTCCTTTCCAGGCGTTGGTCACATTCAAGGATGTCGCTGCTTATTTCTTGGAAGTGGAGTGGAGCATGCTGGGAGAATGGCAGAAGGAGCTTTACAAGAATGTCATCAAGGAGATTCATGACATCCTTCAGTCACGAGGTAAATGTTTTCTCTATCATCACCACACAGGCATATTAGCGGTATAAATATCACAGGTCCTAGGTCTCATGGTACCAGAAATGTCTAATCTGTTTTCTGATGCCATCTCATATCCAACAGGAGCCAGTGAAAGACCTCACTGCTTCAAGCTCTGCCAAAGATGCTGCTCTGTGCTAAGAGATCAAATGTACACCTTAAATAGAGGCTTTTAAAAAAAAATCTTTGTAAACCACCTTGAAGCCTGATTAAGCGGTATAACAAATCTTTAGTCAATTTGAAACTGAGTCTGCCTCCCTTTTCTATAGAGAATAATTTGGCACAAAAACCAGAGATGATATTTGCCTTTCAGATTTCTTGCTGAGAACTACAACTTCTGTGTAAGGACATGACAAGTCAGTCCATACTAGTTAAATATACTGTACAACTTGAAACTAGAAAATGACACGGTGACAAAATTCATCACCGTTCCCGTCCCCGCGGATAATCGCGGGAAACCATCTTCATGTCATTCTTTAAGGAGAGAGGGAAGATTCGGAGTATGAATGGCCACAACCACTGACCCGCAAGCTTTGCTTTGAAGAATGCTGGTGTAGAAGGACCGAGGTTGAAACAGACACTATAGAATGACAGTCTCTGGTATCCAGAGCAGATATTGTGATGTCATAATGCCTCATTCCACCAGGGCCTAAGAGCCAATCACATCAGTGATGTCACAATGGCTTCATTATCCTTGGCTCCCATAAGAATCAGAGTATGAATGGCCACAACCACTGACCCGCAAGCTTTGCTTTGAAGAGTGCTGGTGTAGAAGGACTGAGGTTGAAACAGACACTACAAAATGACAGTCTCTGGTATCCAGAGCAGATATTGTGATGTCATAATGCCTCATTCCACCAGTGCCTAAGAGCCAATCACATCAGTGATGTCACAATGGCTTCATTATCCTTGGCTCACATAAGAATCAGAGTATGAATGGCCACAACCACTGACCCTCAAGCTTTGCTTTGAAGAATGCTGAGATTGAGCAGCAACATTCCTGAGCAGATATTGTGATGTCATAATGCCTCATTCCACCAGTGCCTAAGAGCCAATCACATCAGTGATGTCACAATGGCTTCATTATCCTTGGCTCCCATAAGAATCAGAGTATGAATGGCCACAACCACTGACCCGCAAGCTTTGCTTTGAAGAATGCTGGTGTAGAAGGACTGAGGCTGAAATAGACATTAAAAAATGACATGAGATTATTTTCCGCGGTTATCCGTGGGGACGGAAACGGTGATGAATTCTCTACTTGAAACTTCTTCAAATGGTAACCAGAAGATTGCGCCTGAAATACCACCACTTAGAAAGGTCATAACGAGAAACGTCCGTACCAGAAAATCTCTGTGGTATAATATTAGTCAAGTGGTAGGCCACTGCGGCCCCTTCTCTCCAGTCTTCATCAGATAAATATACATACAGACACACACATCCTTGTGCACACATCCTGCTTCATTAAGACAGGAAATGGATGGAAACTCCCCAGGGGCTCTACAAATACAGTTTAAATGTCATTTTCCTATTGGGATTCTTCAGCCTATTGGGAATGACAAGAACAAGGGGGCACTCGGAGAAATTGAAAGGGGACAGGTTTAGAACAAATGCTGGGAAATTTTTCTTCACTCAGAGGGTGGTAGACACCTGGAATGCGCTTCCGAAGGATGTGATAGGACAGAGTACATTAAGGGGATTCAAAGAGGAATTGGACAAGTTCCTGAAGGATATGGGGATTGAGGGATATAGATAGAGGTAGAAATAGGATTAGGATAGAGGAACAGATAGGATTATGAAAGGGTATAGAAAAAGGAACAATGGGGATTGAAAGGTTTTAGACAAAGGATCACTTACAGGTCATGGACCTGATGGGCCGCCGTGTGAGCTGGGCACGATGGACCCCCTGGTCTGACCCAGCGGAGGCAACTTATGTTCTTATGTTCTTATTGACAGGTTATTCAATTGTTAATCCTGATGGTATAGTCAAGATTGAAAAGGAAAATGAGAAATATTTCACTCAACACTTTGAGTGGGAGGGAAAAGAAAACCCAAATGGCCCTACCACGAGTAAGTACATGTTGAATTTAAAGGGCTCTGCATTTTTGTATTGCAGGAGATGGACCACCGGCATCACATTTGGAGACTTAAAATCCGTTTCCTAATTAATTTCAAATTCTTGGTGAATCCTTCTGGCTGTGTTTTCTCATCACAGGCCTTCCGATTGTAACGTCCGTATTCTCACTGAGCGTTCAACAAGAGGACGGTCTCCCCTTCATGGATCCTCCCGAATCCGAGACATCTGAAGACACTCACCCTCCTGTAACAAGTAAGTATAAAATTCCTCCTGCCCATCGTTGCTAAAGTGATCCAGGACCATTTAGGAATTTGGCACTGGCAAGCTAAGGAGGCTGTCATCGTTTCAAGTTTATTAAAAGATTTTTTTAGACCGCTTAATCAAATATCTAAGCGGTTTACAATGTAATGTTACATAAAAACATATATCATTATAAAGATAAATAAAAGCAAGGGATACTGGAAGACAATCCAAGTGTTGGAAGCGCAAGACGTACGGACCTACTGCAAACAATAGGAGAGTGGGGAAGAACTACAATTTTTATAGAAAAGATGCAACATAAAAGGAAAGTACGATAGGCTAGGGTAAAAATTAACTTAATATTTTAAATTTTATGAAATTTTTAAATTTCAAAATTTTTAAAATGTTAAAATATCAGAATGTATTAAGATATTAAAATACAGTGGTACCTTGGATTATGAGTATAATCCGTTCCAAGAGCATGCTCGTAATCCAAAATGCATGTTTATCAAAGCGAGTTTCCCCATAGGAAATAATGGAAACTCGCTTTGATGCGTTCCCCCCCCCCCGAGAACCGGCATTGCTCTCCTCGAAGCCCCCCCCTGTGATCCAGCACCCCCCTGCCTCGAACCGGCACCCCCCACCACCACGATCCGACCCCCCCCCGACACGATTGGGCACCCCCCCCCCACCGCCGCTTCTTACCCTCATCTGGGCACTCTTGAAGATCGGCCTACTCGTCTGCTGGGCCTTGAACATGCTCAGATGCTCAAGGCCCAGCAGACGAGTAGGCCGATCTTCAAGAGCCCAGATGAGGGTAAGACGCGGCGGGGGGGGTGCCCAATTGTGTCGGGGGGGATGTCGGATCGTGTCGGGGGGTGCTCAATCGTGTCGGGGGGGGAGTCAGATCGTGGCGGGGGGGTGCCGGATTGCGGGGGGGGGTGCTCGTCAATCGAGCCATGCTCGGTTTCCGAGACACCGATTTTGCAAATGTTTTGCTCGTCTTGCAAAACACTCGCAAACCGGTGCCCTCGTAAACCGAGGTACCACTGTATTAAGATTTTATGTTTAAATCTGTTTATTAATTTTTGAACACAGCAAGGAAACAAACATATTAGAAACAGTGCATAGGAACAATCATCTCTCATACCCCCCCCTACCCCCCTCCCACCCACCCATGGGAACAGTCAATACCTCAGCTAACTTTCAAATAATTAATTAAGTAACCTGCTACGTACAGCGGGTTGTAACGTAGAACAAAATGGCAACCAGCAGGTAAGGTAAGAGGAACCTGCTTTGGTGTCCATATTAGAGATAGCCAAGTGTTCAAATCCTGCCAACTGAATCAATTGAGTCCTCCAATGGGATACAGTCGGAGTGTTAGAGGACAACCAGCATTGTTAAGATTTTAAAATATGCCCTTAAAAGGACAGTTGTTATCCAAAGGTGTCTTGGAACAAAAATGTTTTGCTTTAAACTGTTTTAAGTCTGGTTCGCTACGCAAATGGTTAGGCATCGAATTCCAAAGAGTGGGGGCTGTGATGGCAAAGTTATTGGAACGCAACGTATTAAATCCATTTTAGAGAAGGAATAACGTCCTCCCATTGTCTATTTCCCTACTTTGGATGGAGTCGGCTGCCTCTGGAGATGGAAGAGACACTGATGGAAGTGGGTGTCTCGGGGGATCGGATCTAGGTTGAAAAATTCTTCACCTGTATTGTTGAATGGACTGGTTGTGGTGGAGAGGCTACCCCACAGTTGCAGGGGAACATAGCTGATGAACACGGTGCAGTTTGACTTAGAAATGGAGGATTTCCATTTGCTGATGGATTAATGCAAATCGCAGTATATAATGCAGTTTATAGTAAAGCATTTTTAATATTACATTAATGTAAGAACATAAGAATTGCCGCTGCTGGGTCAGACCAATGGTCCATCATGTCCAGCAGTCCGCTCAAAGCAGAGCGGCGCATAAGGCAAGAGCGCGACCATTGCGCTTCCTGCCTGGTCCCGTGCCGCTCCGTGATTGGCTACCAACCAGAATCTTAGGTTGGCTCGTGCCTAAGGCTCCTCCCCTGGGCCTACTTTTAAGATTCCTGCTGGCCCAGGTGCCTAAGGCCCCCAATCAGGCCTTGGGCTCCTCCGCGGTGCATCCCATAATGCACCAGGAAGGGGCAGGCCTGCCTCATTCCGACGGAGGCGGACTGGACGGAGGGAAGACCCGGCCGGCTAGTCATGTTACAGGTTAGGGGGGGTCTGGAAGGAGTGGGGGAGTTAGGAGGAGTTCTAGTGGGGGTGGAGGGTTGTGAAATCTGAGGTGGGGGGTCGCGGAATCTACAGGGGTGGGGGTGGGGAACTCTATGAGCATTGGAGCAGCGCAGGGCATTCAGCGCAGCTTCCTGCGCTAATAATTGCTATCGTAGTTTAGTAAAAGAGGAGTTTATTGAACAAAAAGCAAAATATCAGGAAAGAAATTAGGAGAAGTATAGCTCTTTGGGGACATCGGGATAGAAAACGAATTAAATCAATAAATAGTGTATGATCCGCCTTCTACTATTTTTGTTTTTGGTATTTCTATACCACTTATAGTCGAAGTGGTTTACATTCAGGTACTCAAGTATTTTTCCATCTGTCCCGGTGGGCTCACAATCTATCTAATGGAGGGATTTAGTGACTTGCCCAGGGTCAGAAGGAGCAGTGTGGGATTTGAACCCACAACCTCAGGGTGTTGAGGCTGCAACTCGAACCACCGCACCACACCCTCCCCTGATAGAGTGGCGGTACCTCTATCATTCCAGCATTTCATCGCTTCCAGTTCACTGTCTTGCCTCGCTTTGAACAAATACAACATACCCACCCTGGTGAACTTGCACGCCTGCCCTTTTACTGTAAGCATCCTCCTGGATCTCACCAAGCCACATGGAGCGTCATCTCATCTGCTTCTCACTTACGATCCTAACAGATTCAGAATTCCAGTGTCCGAGACTCCAGTCTCTATGTGGTTAGCGGATTGCACCTCCTCTTGCTATGCTCAGGCTGGGGCTGCCACCGGAAGGTCGTGTCACGGCCCACAAAGTCAAAGCGATTGCAGATTCAGTGGCTTTTACAGCTTGAGGATTTCTTTTGATAACAGCTTCTTGGACCTCAGTCCATACATTCACATCCCATCTTAGACACGTTTGATTTTTCACCACAGGACTTCCGGTCGTAACGTCTACATTCTCACTGAGCGTGAAGCAAGAGGAAGATCTCCCCGTCACGGATCCTCCTGAATCAGAGGCATCTGAACAGAATCCTTCTTCTGGAACAGGCAAGTGTAACGTTTACTTTTTACGTAATTTATTTATACTTATGGACTCCAGATAAAAGATAGAACATGAAATATAAATAATATCCAACAGTACAATGAAAACCAATAAATAACAGCCGGACCAAAGCGATAAAATTTACATCCACAAAATCCATGTAACAATTACTAGAATGAAAAACAAAGCAACCCCATTTTAAAACTGGTTCAACGGAAAATAAAAATGAATTCTACACAGGTGAAGGCAGATGAAAGTAATCAGGTCTTACCACAGGGCCCTTAACAGCAAATGGGACCAGCATGGTTTTGTTTTGTTTTTAAATCTTTATTCATTTTAAATTTTACAACAAGTGTTCAGAAAATCATTCAAATAATATACAATTCCACTTGAAATTCTACAATACTCACACAAAAAAGTTTTAACCCCTCCTCACCCCACATAAAACATACTTTATAAATAATATCTCATAATACAATAACTACATTATTCTTTTATTTAATAATAAGAAAACTAAAACCCACTCCCCCTCCCTATAACATATATATTAATAGGGGAAAATACTAATTATTCATTATAGTAATTTATTAATGGCCCCCATACATCCTTTAAATTTATTAAAACATCCTTTTTTAACAGCTAATATTTTTTCCATTTTATACACATGACGCACCGAATTCCACCAAAAGCAATAATTTAATCTTGTGCAATCTTTCCAATTATAAGTTATCTGTTGAATGGCAACTCCTGTTAAAATCATCAAAAGCTTATTATTGTTAGAAGATATTTGAGATTTAGCCCTCATAGCCATGCCAAATAAGATGGCATCATATGACAGAGCTACAGGATTCTCAAGCATACAATTTATTTGGTCTCATATCAATTTCCAAAAAGCATTAATAATCTTAATCTAATCTAATCCTTAGGTTTGCATACCGCATCATCTTCACGTTCGTAGAGCTCGACGCGGTTTACAGTAGGAGAAATAGGAAGGAACTACAACAGAGGGTTAGAGGTAGAAGTGTGAAGAAAATTTAGAGGACTTGGGATGCCAAGATATAAGAGTTTCCCTGATTCCTAAGTTGGAGGGAGACTTACATTTTTTGAGAAAAGCCAGGTTTTCAGATGTTTGCGGAAAACTTGGAGAGAGCTCAAGTTCCGAAGAGGGGAGGTAAGGTTGTTCCAGAGCTCAGTGATTTTGAAGTGGAGGGAGGTCCCTAGCTTTCCTGTGTGGGAAATGCCTTTTAGCGAGGGGAAGGATAGTTTTAATAAAAGGACAATAAAATAATAAATGATCTAAAGTTTCAGCTTCAAGATGACAATGCCAACACCTATTAGACTTAGAGCAAGCCTGGACATTTCTTAGATGTTTCTGGCATCTTCAAGATGGTAAGTAGAAAAAGTCTTGATTGTAGACAAAATGGTGATGGAGAGCTGTGGAAAAATCCGACCGATGGGAACGGGCGGAAACTAAAGACTGGGGATTAGAGGGAAGCAGAGGGAAATGGGTAGGGCTCGGGCATGCCCAGTGGGGCCCGGGCACTGCACGTGCTCAGAGAGAGAGAGAGAGAAAAAACCAAAAAATCTCTCTGAGCTATTGGAGAGCTCATCCGCAAATTGGGAGCTGTTGGGACAACACCCATATGTGGCTGACTCATCCTGCTTGTCCTAGGAGAACTGTTTGCGCCTAGCACAGATGCCCGTAACGTCTCCTCTCGAGGATGCGGCGAGTCCACCCACCCTAACTGTACGAGTGACCGTGCGTTGGTTGCACTGTGTGGTTCCCACCCTTAACCCAACACGCTTTTAACGTGTGAACTAGTGCAGGCCGTCACGCCACTGGGGAACAGTGCACACTGATTTGCGGGTTCACTGCTTGACACATTTTAACACCCAGTGCGGCCTGAAACATTCCTCGTAGTCCTCACCAAGATATGTTTTGCAACCGATAACTGCTCCCTTGACTCGTCCCTGAAGAAAAACTTAGTTTGAAACAGGCATTGATGAAAATTGAGAGCTTACCTCAAGGCAACGTAGCCATGGTTATTATCAGGACTATGAATTGTAAATGAATGAAAGAAATTAATCCTAATTAATCGGATTGAAATGAAAGGACATATAAATGAAATATAACTGAAATTAAGAATGAATCATTGAAGCTAAGTGCTGGTTTTATACATATTAAAAACGTTAAGAAATAAACAATAAATTGGACCCACGAAGACAAGTTTCAAGTTTAATAGATTTTTTGATTAATCGCTTAATCATATTTCTAAGCGATGAACATGTTAAAATTACAATATTTGGGAGACAATACAATACATAACTATATATAATGTCCTTGGGGACTAATGGACTAACTTAACAAACTCATAAACACAAGGAAAGGAGGGAGGTGAAATACAAAATCATTAAAGAAAAGCAGGCCGTGTTGTTGCTAGTAATAAAATCAATATCTAGCTACATATACAAAGAATCAGTTTCTTATCTATTATTGTGGTGCCGCTGAGAATGAGCTGGCAGCACATGGCCTTACATTGAAAATTGGGAGAATAAGATCTCTGGAATTGTAGTTAGTGCTGAAGTTATGTGGTAAAATTGATAAAGCACTGAAAGTTTTGGCATTAGTCTGGTCCTTTAAGGAAGTGGCACTAAAAGAAAATTCTTATGAAAAGCGAAGACATTTTTTCCTTGTCCATAATATCTCCGTCATCAGGGACGTGCCAGAGTAAATCAGGGCAGTAAAAGGCCCCGAAGCAGCATGTGTAGAGTGCTGCACACGCTGCTGGAATAGGCAGGTTTGTGGGACCGTGGGAAGGGAAGGGTGGAGGCGGCAAGGGACTAAGGGAGCAGGCAAAAGACCGAGGGAAGGGAAAGGGGGGGTAAGGGAAACGCTGCTGCTACACAGGGAAGTGGTGTAGGGTGGGAGGGAATGCTGCTGTGGCTGCTGCACAGGGAAGGGGAGGATCTAAATGCTGCTGTACAGGGAAGTAGTGGAGGGGGAAGGAATGCTGCTACGGCTGCTGCACAGGGAAGTGGGGGGGGGAGAGAGACAGATAAATAGAAAGAAAGAAAAGAAGAAAGGCACAGGGGCAGAGAGAGACACAGAAAGACAGACAGACAAAGGGGGCCAGGGAGAGAGACAGACAGAAAGAAAGACAGCAGGAGGGAGAGAGACACAGAAAGAAAGACAGACAGACATATATTCTAGCACCCGTTAATGTAACGGGCTAAAATACTAGTTTAGACATAAAATACAAGTATGTTGGTAGCCATGTCGGCCACTTTCTGAAATGAATTCAAAAATTTTACCAGCAGCTACAGCTGTGGTTCTACGATGAGACTTCAGTTTTCCAGCTTTATTAATAAAAGCTCCCATTTACAGGACAAACATATCCTGTCCTTCCTGTCATCTTGTTACAGTTTTGTTTTGCTTTTTATCTTTTATTTACATCAAAGCAAAAAATTTGAAAAGAAATTGAAATAAAAATCAAGAGAAATATTTTCACATCTTACTTACAATATTACAGTCCACAAAAGGGGAAAGAGAGAGAGAAAAAACCTGTCGCAACCCAGGGAAGTTGGAATTAAGAAAAAGACAAAAGGAAATACGGAGACTGTTAATCAAATTTATATTCGGCCGGGTTCCTGGACATTGGCTTCACTCTCCGGGTTCCTAGAAACTGCCTTGCCTTCCAGGAAAAATTGGGTTCATAGACAACGGCACGAAAGACAAAAGCGCGTGCCGACAATTGAGCGCAGCGCGGAGGCGCGCACCGCACAAAATTACAGTTTTTAGGGGCTCCGACGGGGGTTTTTTGTTGGGGAACCCCCCCCAGTTTACTTAATAGACATCGCGTCGGCGTTATGGGGGGTTGTAACCCTCCACATTTTACTATAAACTGAACTTTTTCCCTAAAAACAGGGAAAAAGTTCAGTTTTCAGTAAAATGTAGGGGGTTACAACCCCCCACACCCCCCACAACACGGCGCGATGTGTATTAAGTAAAGTGGGGGGGTTCCCCCCCCCCCCGTCAGAGCCCTAAAAACAGTAATTTAGAGCGGCGCGCGCCTCCGTGTTGCGCTCAATTGTCTGGGCGCGCCTTTGTCCTGACACCAAAAATTGTCATTGTTCAGGTTCATATCTTGTTACAGTTTTAAGCAAGTTTTGCTTTTCTTAGGTCGAAACTTATCCTATGGAACCTGAAGTTATTTGCCCATTCTCCATACAGGCAGCCAAAGTTCTACTGCGGAGCCCACAATAGAGATCCTGAAAATGGAAGAGGATCCTGTGAGTGACCAACTGGAGGGAGGAGAGCAGGTTACTGATACCACGAGTGGTGAGCCGACAAGTCCTATGTAATAAAATTCTTGCTAGCTGCTGTGGAGTATTTCTAAATTTTCACACTTGAGGTTTTGGTTAGTGAATTGGCGACCGCGGCAGGACCGCAAGCGTACTTTGCGTTTCTAGGTTTCATATTTTTGAACCTTTGGTGGACAGGGGTTTCGTTTGGACGTGCAACATAAGGTATGTCTGTTCTTTGATTAACAGACTGGGGGGCCTCTTTGAAGCTACGGAATACCGTGAGTTATATGTATATTTTATTTGAATAATAATACTAATCGAAAAAAGGAAAAAAAAAAATTAAAATTCAGACGTAGGAGGAATTAATGCTTTGTATGTAGGCATAGTGTTTGGGGATATTGTATTATATGTTTAGTGGGTTAAGATTTGGGGGTATAGAGGAAAACTTGTATCTTCGATTTGCTTTAAGACTTTATTTCTGCTGTCTATCTGGCCAGGTCTCTCTTCTTTCTCTCTCTCTCTCTGTTTTTTCCCTCTATGGTTTCACAGCTGTCCTGTTAAGGTTGGCTGTAGAATGTAATCAGAGTAAGGGGAATCATTGCAGAGACTTGAGGGGAGGATGAGATGTCCAGAACTTGCATTTGTCAACCAGAAAATAACTTTATGGGGATTTTTGCCTCTATATGTCTTACTAAATAGCTGTATAATTTATGTATATACTTTCATTTTTATTCAACAGTTAATGGAGTCAGGAATAAGAGATTGAGAGTATGTGATGGGCAGCAGAAATCGGAATGGAAACATGAAAACCCCTCCAGAGACAGCCCGGATACTTCAGCTGATAGTGTAAGACCACCTAGCATGAAGGAAAATACCCCAAAAGGAGAAAGCTTGAACGTATGTCCTGAACAAGAGAGAAATTCCACCAACTACTCAAATCTCAGTCAAAATGAGAGATTCAGCAGGCAGAAACTTTGTCAGAGCACTACATGTGAGGAAATGTTCACTGGGAAGTCAAAGCCGCCAGGACCCAAAAAAATTCAGCGACAAAAACTGTTCCAGCCTACGGAGTGTGAAAAAACATTTACATATAAATCAAAGCTTATAATTCATGAAAAAATGCTTAAAGAAAGAAAACTGTCAAAATGTTCTATAACTGATAACAACTCTCATCAGGTGTTTGAACTGACAAGACATGAATTAAGCTGCATAAGCAACCAACAAGTGCATCAAGTGGACCCCAAAAGAGCAAAGCTATTTAAATGTTCAATATGTGATAAAGGCTTCACTCAAAAACTTAACCTCAGAATTCATAAAACAATCCATACTAAAAGCAAACCATATAAATGTAATAAAAGCTTCAATCAAAAAGATCAACTCGTAATTCGGGATAGAGTCCGCACTGGAGAAAAACCATATAAATGTTCTGAATGTGGTAAAAGCTTCAAACAAAAAGGTAACCTCACAACTCATAAAAGAATCCACACTGGAGAAAAGCCGTATAAATGTTCTGAATGTGGAAAAAGCTTCAGCCAAAAAAGTAATCTTAAAATTCATGAGAGAATCCACACTGGAGAAAAATCGTATAGATGTTCTGAATGTGGTAAAAGTTTCAGGCAAAAAAATGAACTCAAAATGCATGAGAGAATCCACACTGTAGAAAAACCGTATAAATGTTCTGAATGTGGGAAAAGTTTCAAACAAAAAGGTAACCTCACCGCTCATGAGAGAATCCACACTGGAGAAAAGCCGTATAAATGTTCTGAATGTGGAAAAAGCTTCAGCCAAAAAAGTAATCTTAAAATTCATGAGAGAATCCACACTGGAGAAAAATCGTATAGATGTTCTGAATGTGGTAAAAGTTTCAGGCAAAAAAATGATCTCAAAATGCATGAGAGAATCCACACTGTAGAAAAACCGTATAAATGTTCTGAATGTGGTAAAAGCTTCAATAAAAAAGGTAACCTCACAGCTCATGAGAGAATCCACACTGGAGAAAAACCGTATAAATGTTCTGAATGTGGGAAAAGCTTCAGTAAACGAACTGGCCTCACTGCACATGAAAAAATCCACACTGGAGAAAAACCGTATAAATGTTCTGAATGTGGGAAAAGCTTCAGTCGACGAACTGGCCTCACTGCACATGAAAAAATCCACACTGGAGAAAAACCGTATAAATGTTCTGAATGTGGGAAAAGCTTCAGTAAACGAACTGGCCTCAGTGAACATGAAAAAATCCACACTGGAGAAAAACCGTATAAATGTTCTGAATGTGGGAAAAGCTTCAGTCGACGAACTGGCCTCACTGCACATGAAAAAATCCACACTGGAGAAAAACCGTATAAATGTTCTGAATGTGGGAAAAGCTTCAGTAAACGAACTGGCCTCAGTGAACATGAAAAAATCCACACTGGAGAAAAACCGTATAAATGTTCTGAATGTGGGAAAAGCTTCAGTCGACGAACTGGCCTCACTGCACATGAAAAAATCCACACTGGAGAAAAACCGTATAAATGTTCTGAATGTAATAAAAGTTTCAATCACATAAGTGCACTCAAAAAGCATGAAAGAATCCACACTGGAGAAAAACCTCATAAATGTTCTCAATGTCATAAAAGCTTCAGTCAAAAAAGTGACCTCAGTAAGCATGAAAGAATCCACACTGGAGAAAAACCTCATAAATGTTCTGAGTGTGGTAAAAGCTTCAGTCAAAAAAGTTGTCTTAAAATTCATGAAAGAATCCACACTGGAGAAAAACCGTATAAATGTTCTGGGTGTGGTAAAAGCTTCAGTCAAAAAAGTTGTCTTAAAATTCATGAAAGAATCCACACTAGAGAAAAACAATATAAATGTTGTGTATGTAATAAAAGTTTCAATCAAAAATGTATACTCAGAAAGCATGAAGGGATCCACAGTGGAGAAAAAACATATGAATGTACTGAATGTAATAAAAGTTTTAATCATATAAGTGTTCTCAAAAGGCATGAAAGAATCCACACTGGAGAAAAACCATTTCAATGTTCTCAATGTCATAAAAGCTTCAGTCAAAAAAGTGACCTCAGTAAGCATGAAAGAATCCACACTGGAGAAAAACCGTATAATTGTTCTCAGTGTGCTAAAAGCTTCAATCATAAAGGTAACCTAATAATTCATGAAAGAATCCACACTGGAGAAAAACCATACACATGTTCTGAATGTAATAAAAGTTGCTCAAGCAAATCTGATCTAAGAAAGCATGAAAGAATCCATACTGGAGAAAAACCGTATAAATGTTCTGAATGTGGAAAATCCTTTAATAATACAAGTAGCCTCATAACTCATACAAGAATCCACATGGGAGAAAAACCATATAAATGTTCTGAATGTGATAAAAGCTTCAATCGAAAAGATAACCTTATAATTCATAAAAGAATGCACACTGGAGAAAGCCCGTATAAATGCTCTGAATGTGATAAAAGCTTCAATCGAAAACAAAACCTCACAATTCATAAAAGATTGCACACTGGAGAAAAACCATATACTTGTTCTGAATGTGATAAAAGCTTCAATCGAAAAGATAAACTCATAACTCATAAAAGAATGCACACTGGAGAAACCCCGTATAAATGTTCTGAATGTGATAAAAGCTTCAATCAAAAAGTTAACCTCATAACTCACAAAAGAATTCATACTGGAGAAAAACCATATCAATGTTCTGACTGTGGTAAAAGTTTCAGTCTTAGAAATGACCTCAGGAATCATGAAAGAATCCACACTGGAGAAAAACCATATAAATGTCCTGAATGTGGTAAAAGCTTCAGTCGAAGAAATGAACTCAGAATTCATGAGAGAATCCACACTGGAGAAAAAATGAATAAATGTTCTGAATGTGGCAAAAGCTTTAGTCGAAGAAATGACCTCAGAATTCATGAGAGAATCCACACTGGAGAGAAACCGTATAAATGTTCTGAATGTGGTAAACGCTTCAGTCGAAGAAATGAACTCAGAATTCATGAGAGAATCCACACTGGAGAGAAACCGTATAAATGTTCTGAATGTGGTAAATGCTTCAGTCGAAGATGTAACCTCACAACACACAAAAGAATCCATACTGGAGAAAAACCATATAAATGTTCTCAATGTGGTATATGTTTCAGTGAAAGATATAGACTCCGAATTCATGAACAAATCCACACTGGAGAAAAAATGTATAAATGTTCTGAATGTGATAAAAGGTTCAATCGAAAAGATAACCTCATTATTCATATAAGAATCCATACTGGAGAAAAACCATATAAATGTTCTGAATGTGATAAAAGTTTCCATGGCAAATCTAATCTAAGAAAGCATGAAAGAATCCACCCTGGAGAAAAATGTGGACAAATGTGATAAGGTGATTTTACTTAGGGAAAAGCTAAGAAACTGAATACATTTCTCTGACTAATGACTGTGAAATAAAAGAACTTGAATAGGAAGGTAAATATCTAGGAATTGAGGAAGGAGCCATTCTTAAGCAAGAATCACTGAGAGAAAAAAATCAGTAAAGAATATTATAGGAGACTAAACCTGATATTAAAGAATATATTAACATTATGGAATAAGATGCTGGCTGTTAATCAACTGGCTCTTCCTGCATTCTCATATAGCTTTGATATCGTAGACTGGCCACTTAAATATTTTAAAAACTAGATGTGTAAATGAGAAAATCCTCCATGCCCACAAGGAGATTTGTAAGAATCAGTGTGTGCCAAGACTTTATGGATTACATCTATTGATTATGGATTATTGATTAAGGATTACATCTATTGATTATGGATTATTGATTATGGATTACATCTATTGACAACTATCATAGGCCTCCAAGCTTACTACTATTAATTATTTCTAGAGTGCTACCAGATGTATGCAGTGCTGTACAGTCGCAAAGGAGATGGTCTCTGCTCAAAAGAGTTACAATCTTAACAGACAAGACAGGCAAACTGGATGCCAGGGTGGGGATACAGTTAGGGGGAATGGTTAGCCTGCTGCCTAGGGTGGTGAGCAGTGGGAAGAGGGGTGTAGGGTAACGGATTGAAGGCTAAATCAAAAAGATGGGTTTTCAGTCTGCTTTCAAACAAGGGAAGGGGTGTGACGGACAAACTCAGGTAGTTTATTCCAGGCATACGGGGCAACTAGATGAAAGGAATGAAGCCTGGAATAGGCAGTGTAGGAGAAAGGTAAAGCTAAAAGTAGCTTATCTGAGGAACAGAGTTCTCGGGGAGACGTATGAGGTTAGATAATAGAGGAGAGATACTGAGGAACTGTGGCATGAACACACTTGTAGGTTAGTAATAGGATTTTGAACTATATGCGGAGGCAGATAGGGAGCCAGTGAAGTGATTTCAGGAGAGGAATAAGGTGAGTGTTGCAAGATTGACAATAGATAAGTTGTGCTGCTGAGTTTTGCATCGATTGCAGGGGGGGAGAGGCGGTTTAGTGGGAAACCTGTTAGAAGTAAATTATGGGGGGGTCACGTGATGGCAGCACTGTAACCAGACGTTTCCTGCTCGAACTCTGCTCTCTTTCCTCCTAAAAGTACCCCTAACTCGTGCTTGTCAGCACTAAAAGCACCTTCTACCCCAGATTTGTTCCTGATCCCGACCGCGGGGTTTATCGGAGCCAGCAAGGGCACATTGCGGCAGGAATGCTGATAAAGACGACGCGGTCTGGAAAAGACAAGCCTACCAAATCCACCAGCATGGCGACTCCAAACCCAGCGTCCTGCAGCACGCTCGCACAAGAGAAAAGCATGCAGGTTTCTGTCCGTCGTCTCTCCCAACTGTTTGACGAAAAGCTGTCTAAATTGCACATAGTACTGGAAGAAGTGAAAGACAGCATTGCCTGGCACGTGGCACGCATTTAGAATGTGGAGGAGAGAATATCGGCTTAGGAGGATCGGGCGGAGACATCGGATCAGCGCCTTACCTCGTTGGAAGCCCAGATAAAATTGTTAGAGGACAGGGCGGAAGATGCAGAGAACTGTGGCCGCCAAAACAATATCAGGCTCATCGGCTTGCCAGAATCAGTTCGGGACTCGGAGTTGGGAGATCTGGTGGCGAGCTGGCTGCCACAGACTTTGGGATTAGCGCCTTCCCTGGGCCCTGTCCATGTGGAGCGGGCCCATCGCATCGGGGTCCCAAGGGTGGAGGGCGCCTGGCCAAGGCCAGTGATAGCTGGCTGAGCGACGACGACCCTGGCCCCTTACTATACCCAGCTGCACTCAAGAGGGATCAAATTTACACTCCAGTATCCTGCTAAAGTCTGGATAAATTATAACAACGGGACCATCACCCTGGATACTCCAGCAGATGTCCGCTCTTTTTTGGACAAGCTGCCTGCCTCTTGACGGGGGACTACCTTGGAACTGCAGCCTTGTGAGCCTGCTTGGATTCCTGCTCCTAACCACATGGGGGATACTGTGGGTTTCTGCCACCTAGGGAGTTGACTGCTGGAGCCTGGATCTTTGGGCTTCCCCTGCCTGGTTTGCCGGACCAGTGTAAGGGTAGAACTAAAGGAGGTCAGCAAAAATTTAAAGTGTGCAAGATTTGAGCTAAAGGCGCTCAGCACAGTGGGTACAGGAATGTATGTAGCAGATACTGGGAGTGAGCCAAGGTTGAGATTTGGTATGCCTGAGAGTGCAGGGAACAAGGGGAGTAAGGGTGTCCAGAGCAGAGAACAGACTTGTATGAAAAGACAGCCTTGTGGACAGACTTGGATAACATAGTGGAGGCAAGCAAAAGTAAAACAGTGGTAGAGAACGTAGAAGGATTGAGGGCTTGAAGATTTTGAAACCTGTTGGTGATGACTGGGCTTAGGGGAGGGGGGTTAGTTGTGAAGGTTATCAGAAGGTTAGGGGCATTGTCAGATCTCAAAATACAAAAGGTGTTGAAATATGGAAGAAAACTTCCTGAATCTAGTTCCACTATTAAACTTGGACAAGTATTCCAACTTGAGTAGAAGGAATGGGTGAAAATCCTAGGAGGAAACATGTCTACAGACACTCCCTGGTCTTTACTTTGTTGTCAAAAGGGGAGGAAACAACAGAATTTGCAAAGGAAGTGAAGGAGAAGTTAGGTTCTTACCTGCTAATTTACTTTATTTTAGCTTCTCCAGACCGATATAGGTTAATCTTACAAGAGGGTATATATCTCATCATGACCAGCAGGTGGAGACTGAAAACCAAACTGTGGAATAGTACATAATAGGTACCTTACCCTATTTCTAGCAGTCTGCCGAATAACCAAGCAGAACTAATAACTTGCAACAGAAATAAACAATACTCCAAACAGGAGTAACAACTAACATACACAAACGTTGTTGGAAAATGCAAAGGAGAGATCCCAGCAAGAAAAATGTCCCCACAGCTCGCCAGCTATGCCAGCCGAGCCACAGCTGCTGTTCTTCAATTCTCCCCGGCCCTAGAAAAATACTAGAACCCGATAGACCGGTACAGTTCTTCATCACTGATGGGACATACCAAAGCAGTCCCCATCATGGGTGGGATCCCCGAAGGGCCGACACCAGAACATGCTCACCGAACACCAAGTCCCGATGCGCCTGAACAAAGGAATGCAAGGAAGACCAAACAGCAGCCTCACAAATGTCCACAGGAGGCACTAGTGAACACTCAGGCCAAGACGCCGCCTGACCCCCAAGTGGAATGAACCTTGAGAAATTCCGGAACAGGCTTTTTCTGTTGAAGATATGCGGATGCAACAGCCTCTTTGATCCAACGCACAATGATAGTCTTGGAAGCGCCATCCCCCTTACCAGGACTCGCAAGAAAGACAAAGAGATGATCTGATTTCCTGAACTCCTGGGTCCTCTACACATAACAGCGAAGAACCTGACAGACATCTAGCTTGCGCAACTGTTTCTGCTCAGAAGAACCTTCCCAACTACCCATCGGACAGCAGGCAGTGGCAACAAGGCGAGTCTGCTGCTGTCGGTCTGCCCCAGACGCTGCCTATCAGCAGCAACTTCATGTTCCTGCATAGGTGGGACTTGAAGAGAGGCGACGTCTTGGGCAGGCTGATGACAGCAGGCTCCTCGTTGCCACTGCCAGCTGCCCGAAGATTCAATTGCAGCGGATGGAGAGGAGGTAGATGGCCATTGGCTGCGGTTCCTCCTCTACACATCAGAGGGAAACCTTTCTGGGTCAGCTCCGGCAGTGTGTGTGAGGAGCCACTGCCGGCGAGAAGTAAGATTGCTGCAAGTATGGGCTTGGGGGGATGAGAAGGGAGGGAAAGAGAAATGCTCTAGGCAGGAGAGAAAGGTAAAATGGTTTGGAAAGGGTGTGTGGAGCAGGAGGGGAAGAGATGGTGCACATGGGGAAAGGAAGAGAGGGAGAATTGTTGGACATGGTGGTGGAGAGGAGGGAGGGAGAAATATTGGATGTTGTGGAAAGAGAAGGGTAGGATCGATGGAAATGGACGCAAGAGGGAAGAATTTTAGATATGGTGGTGGAAGGAATGGAAGGAGAGCTGTGGCATGGTGCTGGAAAGGGGTAATAGGAGAAATGGTGAGCATGGGGCTAGTGGGCAGGGGTGAAACATTCTGCACAGGGTCCAGGGGATGAGAGAGGGAGAAATGTTGGATGTGGCAGTAGAGGGAGTGGAAGAGATGGACCCTGGATCTCGATCTCTCTCTCTTTCCCCACTCCCTTTGCAGCAACAGAGGGAATTAGAGAGAGGGAGACATGGGGATGGAGGAGAGAGAGGAAGAAATGCTGTGCAGGGGAAAAAAGAGGGAGCTGGATCCATGACAGAAGGTAGCAAGGAAGAGAGAGAGAAAGAAATGCTTGACCATGGTAGGAGAAGCCAATGGACAGCGACTGCTTGAAGAATTTGCAGAGGACAGGAGGAAAGCAGACAAAAAAGAGAAACTGGAGCCAACTTGATGGAAAAATAATTCTCCAGACAATAAAGATTTTTTTAAAAAAAGGAATTTATTGACTGAAATATATTAGCTTTGGGCAATGTACACAAGGGGCCGCTGAAAGATTCTCAAACCAACCAACCAAGTTGGGGCATTCTCCATCGAACGAAAAAAGTAGAAGCTCGCTGGACTAAGGGGCTCATAATCAAAAAACCCCTAAAATGTCCCCAAAACCGCGCTGTTCTAACTGCCAGGACAGCCAAATGACAATAATCAAAACCCTTCTCCTGGACATCTAGTGAGATGTTTCACTGTGCGTCCAGAGTTCCAGGGGAAGGCATGTTATGTGCTTGTTTTGGGCGGGCTTTGGGTAGGCTTAACTTGGACGTTTTGTGGTGATAACTGAACCTTTTCCATGATGTTCTGGATGGAACTTAGACATTCTGAGCTAGTCCTGTTTTAGAAGCATCTAAGTGCCACAAAGGGACCTAAACTGACCACTGGATACATTAAGGTATGATCCCCTACTGCTCACTATTCCCCTCCCACCCCAAAAAACTCCAGAACAGCAGCACTTGGTATGGGAAAGTCTAGTAGACCACCACACAGGTGTTTGAAGTAACCTGGCAGACGTGCTAGCAGCTAGTGAACCATAGAGAGAAGGACCCAGGCCCATAAGGCACTCTAACCATTACATTTACGCTGGAAAATGTGAGCCCACTAAAACCCACCAAAACCTTTATTCTACTGCCCTAAAAGTGCCACCTATAGCCATGAGGACTATTGGTATGGTAGGTGGGTCTAGTACAGGGATCTCAAAGTCCCTCCTTGAGGGCTGCAATCCAGTCGGGTTTTCAGGATTTCCCCGACTGGATTCCAGCCCTCGAGGACTGGAGTTGCCCACCCCTGCTCTAGATCCAACCAATATGAAGAACCTATATCAGGGGTCCCCAAAGTCCCTCCTTGAGGGCCGAATCCAGTCGGGTTTTCAGGATTTCCCCAATGAATATGCATGAGATCTATTTGCATGCACTGCTTTCAATGCATATTCATTGGGGAAATCCTGAAAACCCGACTGGATTCCAGCCCTCGAGGACTGGAGTTGCCCACCCCTGCTCTAGATCCAACCAATATCAGGGGTCCCAAAAGTCCCTCCTTGAGGGCCGAATCCAGTCGGGTTTTCAGGATTTCCCCAATGAATATGCATTGAAAGCAGTGCATGCACATAGATCTCATGCATATTCATTGGGGAAATCCCGAAAACCCGACTGGATTCGGCTCTCGAGGAGAGACTTTGGAGACCCCTGTATTAGCATTTGGAATAGTTTTTTTGTGTCTTGGGTTTCTTTGCCTATTAGTGTAGTGCAGGGGTCTCAAAGTCCCTCCTCGAAGGCCGCAATCCAGTGGGGTTTTCAGGATTTCCCCAATGAATATGCATGAGATCTATGTGCACGCACTGCTTTCAATGCATATTCATTGGGGAAATCCTGAAAACCCCACTGGATTGCGGCCCTCGAGGAGGGACTTTGAGATCCCTGGTCTAGTAGATTTGGGGGGAGTTTTGGAAGGCTCATCATAAATTATAAGGGGGTTAGGATGAGATGTACATCTGGCACCCTTTATGTGAAGTTCACAGCTGTGCTTTCTAAGGTGTCCCGCTGCTCTGTTGGCATGTCTATGTGGCCAGTCCATCATAAAGGTGGCCACTCTAACGTCCAAATGGTCTGGATTTGGATGTTTTCCACATTTGGTCAAAAATGGGGTATAAAGTTGCATCCTAAAGGTCCTTGGTTGGATCAGAGGTTGGAATGAGATAAAAGCCATTGAACATTTCCAGGCAAAATCCCATCAGGACTCTGCCCAGATAGGAAGCATGTGACCAGCCAAAACTAGATGATATCATCCGACTTAGAAAGAAACCAATTTTGAACTGTTCTTGGTAGTATAAAGAAATAGAAAAAACAAAGAAAATAAGGTGATATCTTTTTCATTGGACTAACTCAATGCATTTTATGAAGAGCTTTTGAAGGTAACCCTTCTTTAGATTAGAAATAAGCAAATGTTGACAAGTATCAGTATATATAAGGAAAGCATTTCAGGGATAGGAAGAGGGATGGGTGGGTAGGTGACTGGTAGGTCCTGTCAGGTAGGTGACTGGTGAGAACACTAAAAAGAAACTTAAAGACAATCCAAGAACATAAAATCTTTGAAATAAAAATTATAAGGTATTTTGACGCCTACCAATAATTCGCTTACATGCGGGTTGTGGCAGCACTTCAGCGTGGGCCTGTGCTGGGAGGCCTCATACCATGCTGGTTTCCTCTTTCTCCCAACCTGGATAAAGATAGGGAAGGAAAGATGAGATGTCAGGACTGGAGGAGGGAAGGGGGTACCTGAAATCTTAGCTCTGTTCCCCTTCCCTTCACACAGGGCCGTAGCAAGCCATAACTGCGCCCCGTAGCAAGCCATACCTGCTCCTACCCCCCCCCCCCCACGCAGAATGCCTTCATATTTCCCTCCTGCCTTACCCAAACACACAATGCAGTATCTCCATCCGTCACGCCTCTCCAAACTCCTCACCCGCAGGCAAAAGTCGTCGCTCAGCAACACTCCGCAGAGCCTCTCACTCAAGCACATCCAGGCCCTGACAACCCAGGAAGAGGAAGTGCGCATCAAAGGGGGTGGGACTCATCAATGCCCGTAACACGCCCGAGCAGGAGGCTCCACGGAGCACTGCTGCGCCCACAGAACATGGTCCCTCACCCACAAATGGAAGTCTCGAAGAGAAGGAGACCCTTGGAGAGAGTAGGCAGGAAAAGGATAGGCAGAGGCTCCGCACTGTGTGCCCTAGGGGGAAGGGACAGCAGGGAGGCCCAGTTTTAGCACTCCCACCTCTCTTGCTACGGCCCTGCCTTCACAGTGCTGCAGGAACTAAAGACTTGCCTAAATCTAATCTAAGCTTCAATTTCTGGGTCACTCTGTGCCCATCTAGGCTCAAGGTGACTTACAAAATCAAGTTTACTTTACATTTAGGAGTTACAACAAGGAAATATAAAGTAAGCAGTATACTATAAGGTAGTTAGTAGAGCTAAGAGATGTAGTAATCAATAGAGGAGAACATTGAGCTGTCATTAGAATTACAGCAATGCAGTTTGGAGTACAAATACAGTCGAGTTGGTGCAATTATGTTATGTCGAATTTGGGGAGGGAACTCTTGTGGTTTCTGGAAAGGTGAAACGCTGAGTATCGATGGAGTATATGTTCTCAAAAAGGAAAAGGCTTCAGTTTCTTTCAAAATCTGGGGTAGTTAAGTTCTGGCTTGATAATTATTAGATTGTTCCAGGTCTTGGTGCCAAGGTATGCGAGTAGCGAGTTAAATATCCGCTCCACCCCAACCAGTCTTCAACAGAACTTAAACCTGCCTTTGACCAGTTTTGCCAATTCACTGCACACAGCCAGGACTTAGTATTCCATTGCTATACTGCAGGAATGCAGCTTGCAAACAAAGTGTTATAAGGAGGGCACTGGAAATCATAGAACGGAGACCCCCCCCTAATACACAAACGCCCACTGTGAATCACCAAGCAGACAACTTAGAATGTGAGCCCTCTAGGTCGGTGGTCTCAAACTCGCAGCCCGGGAGCCACATGCTACCCGCCAGGTCCTATTTTGAAGCCCTCGGTATGTTTATCATAATCACAAAAGTTAAATAAAACAGCTTCTTGATCATCTGTCTCTTTAGCTATAAATGACAATATTATTATTAAGACTTAGCCAAAAGGAAAGATTTATCAACTATAAAAAGTTTTACCTCATTTAAAATTGTCATTTCTTTAATAAGACATTAACTATTTTTTTCTGGGGCCCTCCAAGTACCTAATCTAATCTAATCTAATCTAAACCTTAAGTTTATATACCGCATCATCTCCATGAGAATGGAGCTCGACACAGTTTACAAGAACTTAAAATAGTGGGTAGAGAAGAAGAAAAAGGAATTACATGAACTTATGTGTAGAAGGGGGGAGAGAAAGGGGGGGAAGGATAGAGCTACAATTTGCTGAAAAGCCAGGTTTGCAGTTGTTTGCGGAATAACTGAAGGGAGCTCAGGTTCCGCAGCGGGGTGGTGAGGTCGTTCCAAAGACCTGTGATTTTGAAGAGAAGGGATTTTCCCAGTTTGCCTGAATAGTGGATGCCGCGTGGAGAGGGGAAGGCTAGTTTAAGCCTTTGGGCAGTTCTGGAGGAGTCGGGGCTGGAGGAGTTGAAAGACAGTGGGATAAGAGGAGGCAGGATTCCGTGAATGATCTTGAAAGCCAGGCAGGAACATTTGAAATGGATTCTGGAGATTATTGGGAGCCAATGAAGTTTGGCAAGGAGTGGGGAGGCATGGTCAGACTTGCGTTTTGAGAAGATCAGTTTGGCTGCAGTATTCTGGATTAGCTGGAGTCTTAGAATACTGCAAATCTAAAATGTAGCCCTGCAAAGGGTTGGAGTTTGAGACCACTGCTCTAGGTCGACCACTTAAAGCCGACTTGAGTTCATGTTTTGGAAGGAGAAGTACTTACATCTAAAATCCCCAACTCCAGATTTCCTGACCCCACTCCCCCATACACATGCATGCATTCACTCTCTCCAGGAAGTCATCCTGAGAATGTCTTTGCTCTGTGACACTGACAACCCAGCTCACCTCAGCTTAGCAAGTTTTCTGGTTCCCCCATCATGTGATTGCAGTTTAAAATACTGCAGAGGAGAAGTGGAGCAGAAAGTTCAGAGTGTGTTGTTTTGGAAGTTGACAGCAGACAGTTTTCTTCTATTTAATTCCGGAATAACAGTATGTGTTTCTGTGTCCATATGCACCCTGTGCCCCTTTGAGCCTGTCTGCATGAGGATGTTTGCCTTTGTGCTCAGCTGTGTGTAAGTCTGATTTCTCTTTCAGGAGCTCTCATTGGATCTGTCATCAGGGAGGCAGACCATTGGTTGGAATTAAAAGTAGGCGTGGCCTCCTTGGGCTATAAAAAGAATCCAGCACGCTCTCCACTTCTAGACTGCGGGAAGTCTCGTTGAGTCTTGTTGCCCCAGTTTCTGCTGCCTTTCTGGAGGTTACTGTCTCTTTCGACCGCCACCATGAGTTCTCAGATTTGTCAGAACTTCCACCAGGAGAGTGAGGCCGGAGTTAACAGGCTGGTGAATCTGCTGCTGCAGGCATCTTATGCCTACCTGTCACTGGTAAGTGTAAAGGGGTTGTGTGTGTCTGTGTGAGGAGCAGAGTGTGCCTTTCTTTAAGGATCTACCGTTCCACCAGGATACCTGGTAGGGTAGAGAATGAGAGAGTGTGAATGTACAAAAAATCCTCCCAACACTCTTAACTAGAGCAAGGTGTACATAATTGTCTAATTCCCCTTGGTGAAAGTAGTGCTTGTAGGCCAGGGTTGGCTTATGGAAGCCTGAGCCTATCCAAAACTGTGATGCCCTTGATACGGTTGGCCGGATTCCTCAAGTTCTGCCAGCTGAGAAGGTCCTGCTTCAGCAACCCAGAGTTCTCCCTTATTTGGTGTAGCCAGTGGCAACCTTAAGGCCACTGCTCTGCTGGCTTAGTTTTTGCACAGGAAGGTAAGGGCCAGTTTATTACTGTGCACTATATGGTGGGAAGGAAGACCTGGCTACCCTCGCATCAATGTTTTGGCCTGAAGGGAGGGTGCCAGGAGCCCCTTCATTCTGGAGTTGAGGCAGAAGCTTGAGATTACATTCCTGACCTTATCTCTGGTCTCAGATACCATCTATTAAATTCATAAAAGCAAGTATCTTCCCATTTAATGAAAGGGGTAGGGTTTCCCAAAGTTGGCTTCTCATATGCCTGAACTATGGCCTCTTCTGTGCTACTTTTTAACTTTCTGGTTCAGGATACTTCAAAGGCTTTTTGGTGCATGGCTGGTATCTGATTAGTTGTATGTGATAGGTCTGGTTTAGTGACCCAGAATGTCCTCAAAGTCCTTGGTGGAAGAAGAAACACTTTCTTTTTTTTTTTTAATTTAACTTGATGCCACATGTTAAACTTTAAATCTGATTGATGGGTTGGGCATTGGAGCTGGCTTGGATGTGCCTGAGGAGAAGGAAAAGAGGTCCATCGAGCCTGGTTTCTCACCCAAGGCTCTTGACTTTGGGGATTAAATAAGCAGAGCTCACACATGCATAAGAGAAGCTTTAAGTACTGAGAACTGAGGGATTTCATTTAGGGGAAGATAGTGGGTAGGGGATGGAATTAAGGGGGGTGTAGATAAGATTGAATTAATTCATGTGGAAATTAAATTTGAAAGAATGATTTAAATTTGTATGAAATATTATTGTAATTCTTATTGTATTAAAATGTATTTTTGTATTATCCTATTGTATTGATGATTTGATTCTTTCAATAAAAATTGTTATACATAAGTACTGAGAACGTGTTGAAAATCAGACTTAACTATAGTTCTAGTCTAACCAGGTTCATTCTGTGGCATTTTTATGCTGGCCTTCTACTACCTTTAGGGAACTGGTGGACAAAATGCAAACTCTAGGTAAAAATAAAGCTATGCTTATCAACCTATACAGAATACTCCTTTCCACAATTATACTGTATAATTAATCCTTTGAGCCCTTGCTCAATACTTAGGCTGATTCCTTGTATATAGGGTGTGTTTTTGGTGGGGTGGGGTGGGGTTGGGAGGGGATCTGTTTGACTTTGCTGCTGCTCTTATCTGTTTCAGGGACATTACTTCGACAGGGATGATGTGGCCTTAGCAAAGTTTTCAAAGTTCTTTCTGAAGCAGTCCAAGGAGAAACGTGAGCAGTCGGAGCGATTCCTGAACTTCCAGAACAAGCGTGGGGGGCTTGTAGTCCTGCAGGACGTGAAGGTAAAAAGAGGGGCTTCACCCAGCCACTGTACCCCCCTCTGACACAATTATCCCTTGATCTTTCAGGCAAGATGGGTATTGATATCTTGGCTCTTCACTCCTGCTTGCAGGAACTTTTAACCATTGATGGCTTGGTTATAGATTTCTTTTTCTGCCATTTAAAGATGGCAAGTGTTCCACATGTTCTCCTAGTCTGTCATAAACTTGTCTGGCTGAATATTTTATATCTCAGTCACTAACTTGCTCGGTAATCTGTCCTGCAATATAAAAAACAGTTTCCTGGGCTGGTATTTACCCTGTACCCTGTATTTCAGAAGCCAGAATCTGATGAGTGGGGGAATGGGACCCAGGCCATGGAGTTTGCCTTAAAACTGGAGAAGACTCTGAACCAGGCTCTGCTAGACTTGCACAAGACTGCCATGGACCATATTGATCCCCATGTATGTATAAGTAACTTTGGGGGGGTGTCTACTACATAGTTATCTGTGGTGGTAATATTGAGCTCCCTCTGGCTATAAACAGACCAGTTAGCTGCTTTACAATACACACCAGAATGTAGCAGCTAACTTAGTGTGTGTGTGTGGGGAGTGGGTTAGTACTAATTCCTGTGACCTAATACATTTACTAGGCTTGCTGTCTCCTTAGTCAAGAGCTACAGAATGACTTGGACTCTTGGTATAGCATATTTCAAATACTGTAGTAATGTCTGATCTCATTTCTGGACAGATGTGTGACTTCCTGGAGTCCTGCTTCCTGGAGGAAGAGGTGAAGCTCATCAAGAGGCTGGGCGACCACCTGACCAACCTGAAGAGGCTGAAGGCATCAGAAGTGGGCATGGGAGAGTACCTCTTTGATAAACTGACCCTGGGTGAAGGTGACAGCTAGGCAGTTACTCCAAGTGGAGCTGTAATATTGTATATTTTTTTTTTTGTGATAAACAAAATAAAAAAAAATTTTCTTCTCACTGGCTTTCATTCTCTGATGTGAGTGGAGGCTTCCCTTAATTTTCTTCTAGATTAGAGGGAACATGTTCCACAGCAGGATTCTTCCATTCAGATTTGGCTGAATTTGTGCAGGGCCAGCTCTAGGCAAGGCAATTAAGAAGGCTTCCTAAATTCACCTACAGAACTGGGCCAAACTTCAGGAAGAGAACTGTCTTCTGCTGCAGTTCCAAAACTCGAGGCAAGGCGCAGAGACTAGACTAGGGGTCTCAAAGTCCCTCGAGGGCCACAATCCAGTCGGTTTTTCAGGATTTCCCCAATGAATATGCATGAGATCTATGTGCATGCACTGCTTTCAATGCATATTCATTGGGGAAATCCTGAAAATCCAACTGGATTGCAGCCCTCAAGGAGGGACTGTGAGATCCCTGGACTAGATGGTACAGAGTAAAGACACTAATCCTTCATGAGATACTTATCTGAGCAGCAGGGAACAAATGGTTCAGGTGTTTCTGTATATTTCTAGCTATAATTGCAACAACCACAAATGTGTTTGACTTAATTTTTTTATAATGGTATTCTTCATCCAGTATTGAGTTCTACTATTCTCGGTAGAAGGTACCACTACATTAACTTAAGGCTCTTTTACAAAGGTTTAGCATATACTAAAACACCCCTAAGGTATATAATAGGCTTTTTAGTCCTTAGTGAAAAAAGTCTACCTAAAGATGGTGCCTTTATCAGTGCACCTAGCTTTTAGGCTAGGACAGGTGGGCAACTCTGGTCATCAAGGGCCGGAATCTGGTTGGGTTTTCAGGATATCCCCAACAAATATGCATTGAAAGCAGTGCATGCAAATAGATCTCACGCATATTCATTGGGGAAATCCTGAAAACGCAACTGGAGTCCAGACCTCGAGGACTGGAGTTGCCCACCCCTGCTTTAGATCCAACCAATATCAGGGGTCCCAAAAGTCCCTCCTTGAGGGTCGAATCCAGTCGGGTTTTCAGGATTTCCCCAATGAATATGCATGAGATCTATGTGCACGCACTGCTTTCAATGCATATTCATTGGGGAAAATCCGACTGGATTGTGGCCCTCGAGGAAGGACTTTGAGATCCCTGGTCTATTAGGTTTGGGGGGAGTTTTGGAAGGCTCATCATAAATTATAAGGGGGTTAGGATGAGATGTACATCTGGCACCCTTTATGTAAAGTTCACAGCAGTACTTTCTAAGGTGTCCTGCTGCTCTGTTGGCATGTCTATGTGGCCAGTCCATCATAAAGGTGGCCACACTAAAGTCCAAATGGTCTGGATTTGGATGTTTTCCACATTTGGTCGAAAATGGGATATAAAGTTGGATCAGAGGTTGGAATGAGATAAAAGCCATTGAACATTTCCAGGCAAAATCCCATCAGGACTCTGCCCAGATAGGAAGCATGTGACCAGCCAAAACTAGATGATATCATCCGACTTAGAAAGAAACCAATTTTGAAACTGTTCTTGGTAGTATAAAGAAATAGAAAAAACAAAGAAAATAAGGTGATATCTTTTTCATTGGACTAACTCAATGCATTTTATGAAGAGCTTTTGAAGGTAACCCTTCTTTAGATTAGAAATAAGCAAATGTTGACAAGTATCAGTATATATAAGGAAAGCATTTCAGGGATAGGAAGAGGGATGGGTGGGTAGGTGACTGGTAGGTCCTGTCAGGTAGGTGACTGGTGAGAACACTAAAAAGAAACTTAAAGACAATCCAAGAACATAAAATCTTTGAAATAAAAATTATAAGGTATTTTGACGCCTACCAATAATTCACTTACATGCGGGTTGTGGCAGCACTTCAGCGTGGGCCTGTGCTGGGAGGCCTCATACCATGCTGGTTTCCTCTTTCTCCCAACCTGGATAAAGATAGGGAAGGAAAGATGAGATGTCAGGACTGGAGGAGGGAAGGGGGTACCTGAAATCTTAGCTCTGTTCCCCTTCGCTTCACACAGGGCCGTAGCAAGCCATACCTGCTCCTACCACCCCCCCCCCCACGCAGAATGCCTTCATATTTCCCTCCTGCCTTACCCAAACACACAATGCAGTATCTCCATCCGTCACGCCTCTCCAAACTCCTCACCCGCAGGCAAAAGTCGTCGCTCAGCAACACTCCGCAGAGCCTCTCACTCAAGCACATCCAGGCCCTGACAACCCAGGAAGAGGAAGTGCGCATCAAAGGGGGTGGGACTCATCAATGCCCGTAACACGCCCGAGCAGGAGGCTCCACGGAGCACTGCTGCGCCCACAGAACATGGTCCCTCACCCACAAATGGAAGTCTCGAAGAGAAGGAGACCCTTGGAGAGAGTAGGCAGGAAAAGGATAGGCAGAGGCTCCGCACTGTGTGCCCTAGGGGGAAGGGACAGCAGGGAGGCCCAGTTTTAGCACTCCCACCTCTCTTGCTACGGCCCTGTCTTCACAGTGCTGCATGAACTAAAGACTTGCCTAAATCTAATCTAAGCTTCAATTTCTGGGTCACTCTGTGCCCATCTAGGCTCAAGGTGACTTACAAAATCAAGTTTACTTTACATTTAGGAGTTACAACAAGGAAATATAAAGTAAGCAGTATACTATAAGGTAGTTAGTAGAGCTAAGAGATGTAGTAATCAGTAGAGGAGAACATTGAGCTGTCATTAGAATTACAGCAATGCAGTTTGGAGTACAAATACAGTCGAGTTGGTGCAATTATGTTATGTCGAATTTGGGGAGGGAACTCTTGTGGTTTCTGGAAAGGTGAAACGCTGAGTATCGATGGAGTATATGTTCTCAAAAAGGAAAAAGGCTTCAGTTTCTTTCAAAATCTGGGGTAGTTAAGTTCTGGTTTGATAATTATTAGAAGATCGTTTCAGGTCTTGGTGCCAAGGTATGCGAGTAGCGAGTTAAATATCCGCTCCACCCCAACAAGTTTTCAACAGAACTTAAACCTGCCTTTGACCAGTTTTGCCAATTCACTGCACACAGCCAGGACTTAGTATTCCATTGCTATACTGCAGGAATGCAGCTTGTAAACAAAGTGTTATAAGGGGGGGCACTGGAAATCATAGAACGGAGACCCCCCCTAATACACAAACGCCCACTGTGAATCACCAAGCAGACAACTTAGAATGTGAGCCCTCTAGGTCAGTGGTCTCAAACTCGCAGCCCGGGAGCCACATGCTACCCGCCAGGTCCTATTTTGAGGTCCTGGGTATGTTTATCATAATCACAAAAGTAAAATAAAACAGTTTCTTGATCATATGTCTCTTTAGCTATAAATGACAATATTATTATTAAGACTTAGCCAAAAGGAAAGATTTTATTCAAGTTTTTTTTATTCAAATTATTTGATGAAACGCTTTTCAAATTACAAAGCGTTTTACAAAAATAAAAATGAGATTTTAAAGAAATCACTGATACATAATATTTATAACTAGACCAACAGGGGTAATTAAACTTGAGAAACAATAGGAATGGAGGGAGAAATACAATTTTTCAAGAAAAGTACATAAAAGGGAAGTACATTGGGAGGGTAAGAGAAAGTAGAAAGTGGATGTGAGAGATCGAAAGAGAAAAATACTAGTGAACTGGTTTCATGAATGAGAAAAATCATAAGATGTTATCTCATGATAGACTTAGTAAATTCAGTTGAAGGCTTCTTTGAAAAGAAGACACTTTAAACTACTCTTGAATTTCTGCAAATCTTGTTCAAGTCTCATGAACAAAGGGAGACTATAAAAAGTTTAACCTCATTTAAAATTGTCATTTCTTTAATAAGACATTAACTATTTTTTTCTGGGGCCCTCCAAGTACCTAATCTAATCTAATCTAAACCTTAAGTTTATATACTGCATCATCTCCATGAGAATGGAGCTCGACACGGTTTACAAGAACTTAAAATAGTGGGTAGAGAAGAAGAAAAAGGATTACATGAACTTATGTGTAGAAGGGGGGAGAGAAAGGGGGGGAAGGATAGAGCTACAATTTGCTGAAAAGCCAGGTTTTCAGTTGTTTGCGGAATAACTGAAGGGAGCTCAGGTTCCGCAGCGGGGTGGTGAGGTCGTTCCAAAGACCTGTGATTTTGAAGAGAAGGGATTTCCCCAGTTTGCCTGAATAGTGAATGCCGCGTGGAGAGGGGAAGGCTAGTTTAAGCCTTTGGGCAGTTCTGGAGGAGTCGGGACTGGAGGAGTTGAAAGACAGTGGGATGAGGCAGGATTCCGTGAATGATCTTGAAAGCCAGGCAGGAACATTTGAAATGGATTCTGGAGATTATTGGGAGCCAATGAAGTTTGGCAAGGAGTGGGGAGGCATGGTCAGACTTGCGTTTTGAGAAGATCAGTTTGGCTGCAGTATTCTGGATTAGCTGGAGTCTTAGAATACTACAAATCTAAAATGTAGCCCTGCAAAGGGTTGGAGTTTGAGACCACTGCTCTAGGTCGACCACTTAAAGCCGACTTGAGTTCAGGTTTTGGAAGGAGAAGTACTTACATCTAAAATCCCCAACTCCAGATTTCCTGACCCCACTCTCCCATACACATGCATGCATTCACTCTCTCCAGGAAGTCATCCTGAGACTGTCTTTGCTCTGTGACACTGACAACCCAGCTCACCTCAGCTTAGCAAGTTTTCTGGTTCCCCCATCAGGTGTTTGCAGTTTAAAATACTGCAGAGGAGAAGTGGAGCAGAAAGTTCAGAGTGTGTTGTTTTGGAAGTTGACAGCAGACAGTTTTCTTCTATTTAATTCCGGAATAACAGTATGTGTTTCTGTGTCCATATGCACCCTGTGCCCCTTTGAGTCTGTCTGCATGAGGATGTTTGCCTTTGTGCTCAGCTGTGTGTAAGTCTGATTTCTCTTTCAGGAGCTCTCATTGGATCTGCCATCAGGGAGGCAGACCATTGGTTGGAATTAAAAGTAGGCGTGGCCTCCTTGGGCTATAAAAAGAATCCAGCACGCTCTCCACTTCTAGACTGCGGGAAGTCTCGTTGAGTCTTGTTGCCCCAGTTTCTGCTGCCTTTCTGGAGGTTACTGTCTCTTTCGACCGCCACCATGAGTTCTCAGATTTGTCAGAACTTCCACCAGGAGAGTGAGGCCGGAGTTAACAGGCTGGTGAATCTGCTGCTGCAGGCATCTTATGCCTACCTGTCACTGGTAAGTGTAAAGGGGTTGTGTGTGTCTGTGTGAGGAGCAGAGTGTGCCTTTCTTTAAGGATCTACCATTCCACCAGGATACCTGGTAGGGTAGAGAATGAGAGAGTGTGAATGTACAAAAAATCCTCCCAACACTCTTAACTAGAGCAAGGTGTACATAATTGTCTAATTCCCCTTGGTGAAAGTAGTGTTTGTAGGCTAGGGTTGGCTTATGGAAGCCTGAGCCTACCCAAAACTGTGATGCCCTTGATACGGTTGGCCGGATTCCTCAAGTTCTGCCAGCTGAGAAGGTCCTGCTTCAGCAACCCAGAGTTCTCCCTTATTTGGTGTAGCCAGTGGCAACCTTAAGGCCACTGCTCTGCTGGCTTAGTTTTTGCACAGGAAGGTAAGGGCCAGTTTATTACTGTGCACTATATGGTGGGAAGGAAGACCTGGCTACCCTCGCATCAATGTTTTGGCCTGAAGGGAGGGTGCCAGGAGCCCCTTCATTCTGGAGTTGAGGCAGAAGCTTGAGATTACATTCATTACCTTATCTCTGGTATCATTAGATACCAATTATCAAATTCATTAAAGCAAGTGTCTCTTTCCATTTAATGAAAGGAGCTAGAGTTTCCAGCAGTTAGTGTCTCATATGCCTTGAACTATGGACTCTTCTGTGCTACTTCATAACCTTCAGGTTCAGGATACTTGAAAGGCTTTTGTTGGTGCATGGCTGGTATTTGATTAACTTTATGTGGTATGGGTCTAGTTTAGTGACCCAGAACGTCCTCAAAGTCCTTGGTGGAAGAAGGAACACTCTTCTTAACTTGATGCCACATGTTAAACTTTAAATCTGATTAATGGGTTGGGCATTGGAGCTGGCTTGGATGTGCCTGAGGAGAAGGAAAAGAGGTCCATCAGGCCTGGTTTCTCACCCAAGGCTCTTGACTTTGGGGATTAAATAAGCAGAGCTCACACATGCATAAGAGAAGCTTTAAGTACTGAAAACGTGTTGAAGATTAGACTTGACTATAGTTCTAGTCTAACCGGGTTCATTCTGTGGCATTTTTATGCTAGCCTTCCATTACCTTTAGGGAACTGGCGGACAAAATGCAAACTAGGTAAAAATAAAGCTATGCTTATTAACCTATACAGTATACTCCTTTCCACAAGTATACTGTATAATTAATCCTTTGAGCCCTTGCTCAATACTTAGGCTGATTCCTTGTATATAGGGTGTGTTTTTGTTGGGGTGGGGTGGGGAGGGGGTCCAGCTGTCCTGGGATCTGTTTGACTTTGCTGCTGCTCTTATCTGTTTCAGGGACATTACTTCGACAGGGATGATGTGGCCTTAGCAAAGTTTTCAAAGTTCTTTCTGAAGCAGTCCAAGGAGAAACGTGAGCAGTCGGAGCGATTCCTGAACTTCCAGAACAAGCGTGGGGGGCTTGTAGTCCTGCAGGACGTGAAGGTAAAAAAGGGGCTTCACCCAGCCACTGTACCCCCCTCTGACACAATTATCCCTTGATCTTTCAGGCAAGATGGGTATTGATATCTTGGCTCTGCACTCCTGCTTGCAGGAACTTTTAACCATTGATGGCTTGGTTATAGATTTCTTTTTCTGCCTAGTGAATAATATACTATTTAAAGATGGCAAGTGTTCCACATGTTCTCCTAGTCTGTCATAAACTTGTCTGGCTGAATATTTTATATCTCAGTCACTAACTTGCTCGGTAATCTGTCCTGCAATATAAAAAACAGTTTCCTGGGCTGGTATTTACCCTGTACCCTGTGTTTCAGAAGCCAGAATCTGATGAGTGGGGGAATGGGACCCAGGCCATGGAGTTTGCCTTAAAACTGGAGAAGACTCTGAACCAGGCTCTGCTAGACTTGCACAAGACTGCCATGGACCATATTGATCCCCATGTATGTATAAGTAACTTTGGGGGGTGTCTACTACATAGTTATCTGTGGTGGTAATATTGAGCTCCCTCTGGCTATAAACAGACCAGTTAGTTGCTTTACAATACACACCAGAATGTAGCAGCTAACTTAGTGTGTGTGTGTGGGGAGTGGGTTAGTACTAATTCCTGTGACCTAATACATTTACTAGGCTTGCTGTCTCCTTAGTCAAGAGCTACAGAATGACTGGGCTCTTGGTATAGCATATTTCAAATACTGTAGTAATGTCTGATCTCATTTCTGGACAGATGTGTGACTTCCTGGAGTCCTGCTTCCTGGAGGAAGAGGTGAAGCTCATCAAGAGGCTGGGAGACCACCTGACCAACCTGAAGAGGCTGAAGGCATCAGAAGTGGGCATGGGAGAGTACCTCTTTGATAAACTGACCCTGGGTGAAGGTGACAGCTAGGCAGTTACTCCAAGTGGAGCTGTAATCTGTATATTTTTTTTTTTGTGATAAACAAAATAAAAAAAAATTTTCTTCTCACTGGCTTTCATTCTCTGATGTGAGTGGAGGCTTTCCTCAATTTTCTTCTAGATTAGAGGGAACATGTTCCACAGCAGGATTCTTCCATTCAGATTTGGCTGAATTTGTGCAGGGCCAGCTCTAGGCAAGGCAATTAAGAAGGCTTCCTAAATTCACCTACAGAACTGGGCCAAACTTGAGGAAGAGAACTGTCTTCTGCTGCAGTTCCAAAACTCGAGGCAGGGCGCAGAGACTAGATCAGGGGTCTCACAGTCCCTCCTTGAGGGCCGCAATAGTCGGGTTTTCAGGATTTCCCCAATGAATATTCATGAGATCCATGTGCATGCACTGCTTTCAATGCATATTCATTGGGGAAATACTGAAAACCCGACTGGATAGCGGCCCTCAAGGAGGGACTTTGAGATCCCTGGACTAGATGGTACAGAGGAAAGACACTAATCCTTCATGAGATACTTCTCTGAGCAGCAGGGAACAAATGGTTCAGGTGTTTCTGTATATTTCTAGCTATAATTGCAACAACCACAAATGTGTTTGACTTAATTTTTTTATAATGGTATTCTTCATCCAGTATTGAGTTCTACTATTCGCAGTAGAAGGTACCACTACATTAACTTAAGGCTCTTTTACAAAGGTTTAGCATATACTAAAACACCCCTAAGGTATATAATAGGCTTTTTAGTCCTTAGTGAAAAAAAGTCTAACTAAAAATGGTGCCTATCAGTGCACCTAGCTTTTAGGCTAGGACAGGTGGGCAACTCTGGTCCTCAAGGGCCGGAATCTGGTTGGGTTTTCAGGATTTCCCCAACAAATATGCATTGAAAGCAGTGCATGCAAATAGATCTCATGCATATTCATTGGACCTTGAGGACCAGATTGCTCACCCCTGGACTAGGATGCACCTAAATCTTGAGCATTTAAGCATGATTCTATACAGTATATCTAACAACGCTCGGAATTATTAGAAAGGGCATGGTAAACAAGACTAAGAATATTATACCTCTATCGCTCAATGGTGAGACCTCACCTTGAGTGTGATATTCAGATATCTTATCTGAAAAGATATAGCGGCACTAGGAAAGGTTCAAAGAGCAACCAAGATAAAATGGATTGAACTCCTCTTGTATGAGGAAAGACTAGAAGTTAGGGCTCCTCAGCTTGGAAAAGAGAGCTGAGGGGAGTTATAGTTGAAGTCTACAAAATCTGGAGTGGTATAGAATGGGTACAAGTGGATAGTTTGTTTTTTTTTTGTTTTGTTTTTTTGTGGGGGTTTTTTTTACACTACATCAAGATTTACAAATACTAGGAGATATTCAAATGAAATTACAGAGTAATACTTTTAAAACCAATAGGAGGAAAATTTTTTAACTCAGAATAGTTAAGCTCTAGAATGAGTCTGCCAGAGGGTGTTGCAAGAGCAGCTTATGTAGCTATCTTAAAGTTTAACATATAGCCTTACTGGGTCAGACCAATGGTCCATCATGCCCAGTAGCCCATTTTCATGGTGGCCAATCCAAGAGTGTAAACATTCCATGCTACCCGATGCAGGGCAAGCAGTGGCTTATCCCATGTCCCAATGGCAGAGTATTGGGACAGGAAACTGTCCAAACATTTCTTAAACCAGTTCCTAGAGGAGAAGTACATACTCTGCCATTGAGACAGACTATGGACTTAACCACCGCTTGCCATGGAGTGGTAGCATGGAATACTGCTATTAATTGGGTTTTTGCCAGGTCCTTGTGACTTGGCCTCCATTAAGATGGGATACTGGGCTGGATGGACCATTGGTATGACCAGTAAGCCTTATGTTCTTATTGCTGTGTACTGAGCTTCAGGGTTTTCTGCCTTGTAACTTAAATAACCTTAGTCATTCAAGCAAGGATTTGTGTTGGGTTGATAGCAGCAGATTTCCTGAGGCAATTAGCTCAGGAGTGTCAAACTCAATCACATAAGGGGCTGAAATCTAAAACATAGGCAAATCGCAGGCTGAATTTTTTTTATTAAGATACTTGGGGGGAGGGTTGGGAGTCCTTTTTTTATTAAGGTACACTAAGCAATTGTTTGCTAAATGTGCACCTTAATAAAAGGACCCCCTTAGTCTTAGTAGTAGAAGTATAGGGTTATAATTTCTCTTAACCCACGCTGGCTCTATGACAAAATAAGACTTTTCCTCTTTAGGTCATAGTTCACGCCTGCTGTCTGACAGGATATATATTTCAAATCTGACATATTGTAATCAGAACAGTTATTTTTTTCTACCTTTTTGTTGTCTGGTCATTATTCAAATCTTGTTTCCCTTCCTCTTTCTTTCATGCTGTCTTCCTTTTGTTACACTTAGTGATGTCACATCCTGCTCTTGCTCCTGCTCACCATACCTAGACATAGTAACTGCACCAACTGTAAAGCTCTGTTTACTCATCTGTTCCCCTATTCCTGACTCTCTCCAAACAGCTCAATCATTTGTCCTCTTTCCCCCTCCTTCATTCAATTGTCTTCTCTACAGAGAACTTTTTTTTTTTCTTACCCCCACCTCTCCCCCCCAGTCCCATCAAATACTAGCATCCCCAATCCCTGTAGTGAGGTTTCAATGGTATTTAAAAAAAAAATCCTTACCACAGTATTTGCAAAACAGTTTTCTAGTCCTTGAAAACTAAAGTCACCGTTCATGAAAACCTTTTTGCTGTCCGATGCCATTTTCTCTCTTCACAGTCTGAACTAAGGTTCTTCTTGGTCACCATTTTGATCACTACCCTCTGTGATGTAAACAAAATAAAGTCTAGTCTCAGAGTTATATACCGGGTCATCTCCCAACGGAGCTCGACTTGGTTCACAGACAATTAAAGACCAGAGTACGTAAGAGAGAATTGCAGTGCTATCAATTTGGGCCTGTAGGTAAACTATTTAGGTACTGTATTGTGTAAACAGCAAAGTTTTTAGGACTTTATGAATTGTTGTAAAGTCCTAAAGCAACCTGCAGAGGCTTGCTGGTCGGCCGTAGCGAACCTAGCAGGCTGCTGTCGGCTGCCACAGCATGTTTCCTCTGATGTACAGGATTGTGGCAGAGGGAACATGCTAGGATCGCTACAGCCAACTAGTGATCCTCTGCAGGCTGCTTGTACCTGGCGGTAGGCCAGCTTAAATTGAAAATTTGGAAGTGCCCGGTGGGCCAAATTTGACATGTTTGATCTAGCGCAGGGGTAGGGAACTCCAGTCAGGTTTTCAGGATTTTCCCAATGAATATGCATTGACAGCAGTGCATGCAAATAGATCTCCTGCATATTCATTGGGGAAATCCTGAAAACCTGACTGGAATACGGCTCTCGAGGACCGGAGTTCCCTGTCCTGGAAGACCACCAGGCCAATCGGGTTTTCAGGCTAGCCCTACTGAATATGCATTGAGCAGATTTGCATGCCTGTCACTTCCATTATATGCAAAACACTCTCATGCATATTCATTAGGGCTAGCCTGAAAACCCGATTGGCTTAGTGATCCTCCAGGACAGGGTTGGGAACCACTGGCTTAGTGGAATTAGAGCTAATGGTCTGAACTCGGGCTCTAGTCACTTAGCTGGCAATAGTGAAGTTGGTTTTCTAGGATCCATTAGAATAGCTGTGCTGCCTCTTCATAGTTTGTTCCTGGTAATGGAAGGGTGGTGAACTTGAAAGTTGTGTGGTTAATGAAGGAAAAAAAATCCTACTTCAGCCCATTCAGTCAGAGATTACCTTTTAGCCAACAGTTTTCATCATTTTGTATCTGCTTAACATGATATCTGAAAATACTCCTATAAGTAATTTGTGCTGCCTTATACTAGTTTATGACATGGCTCAAAGATGTATTAACGTTCACTTCATGGAACTATAATGTTGCAGTCATCCTGCCATGATGTGTGCAATGCATTGTGGGTAATCTTGTGCAGGCTGCAGCCACTCTTGCATACCTGTTAGCTTCATGGCTAGCGGTCACTTCTCTTGTAAAGACCACCCTTCTCTTTCTCAACTGGGCTTGGGTCTTTTGTCTCCATGATCACATCTACCTTTGCCCTGATGGGTCAGCAAGGCCATAACCTCTTCTTTGTATCATGTTAGCAAGCTCAGTCCCTATTGGTCTTGTCTCTTTACCCCAAGCCCTATGCGTGTTTTGGACCTTTTGTCCCTATGAGTTAGTCACACTAATCTCTTCCCCCCCCCCCCCCTGTCTAAGGAGCACGTCTTTTTACCTTGAGCAATCTGACCCCACACTTGCATGATTCAGCCTCTCATTTCTGGAAATTGGAATAGTTTAATCGAAGCCCCTGAGCCAGGTCCCTTACGAAGATATTAAATAGGATCAGACCCAAGACCGAGCCCTGCGGCACTCCACTGATCACTTGACGTTTTGGAGAGAGTACCGTTCACCACCACCCTCTGAAGTCAGAGGTAGACTTCAGAGGGTGGTGGTGAACGGTACTCTCTCCGAAACGTCGGAAGTGATCCGTGGAGAGCTGCAGGGCTCGGTCTTAGGCCCGATCATATTTAATAATCTTCATAAGGGGCTTCGAGGTAAAATTACATTCGCCAATGACACCAAACTATGCAACATAGTAGGCAAAAGCACAGTGCCCGACTGTATGACGCAGGACCTACTCTAACTGGAACATTGGTCCTCAACTTGGCAACTAAGTCTTAATGCCAAAAAGTGTAAGGTCATGCACCTTGGCAGCAGAAATCCATGCAGAACTTATACCCTAAATAGTGAGACCTTAGCAAGAACTGCAGCAGAACGAGCCTTGGGAGTGATCATTAGTGAAGACATGAAGACTGCCAATCAAGTGGAGAAAGCTTCATCCAAGGCTAGACAAATGATGGGTTGTATCCGAAGACGTTTCGTCAGCCGGAAGCCCGAAGTTATAATACCGTTATACAGATCCATGATGAGACCTCATCTGGAATATTGTGTACAATTCTGGAGACCACATTATCAAAAGGATGTGCTTAGAATTGAGTCGGTTCAACGAATGGCCACCAGGATGGTCTCAGGACGGCTGGGTAAGTTGCAGCTGTACTCACTCGAGGAATGTAGGGAGAGGGGAGACATGATTGAGATGTTCAAATATGTCACGGGCCGTATTGAGGTGGAAGAGGAAATCTTTTTTCTTAAAGGACCTACGGCAAAAAGAGGACAGCTGTTGAAACTCAGGGGTGGGAGATTGCATAGTGACACCAGGAAGTATTTCTTCACTGAAGGGTGGAATGGTCTTCCTCTGCAGGTAATTGAGGCCAGCAGCGTGCTGGATTTTAAGAGAAAATGGGATAAGCATGTGGGATCACTTCAAGGAAGAAATTAGGGGGGTGGGTCATTGGAGTGGGCAGACTTGTTGCGCCATGGCCCTTTTTGCCGTCATCTTCTATGTTTACCTAATTACTCCCTCATATCTGCCACATCCTTTTGCTCTCAACTTTCACTTCCTGCTGCAACATTCAGGACAATGGTGTCTCTTACATTGGGGGCAGTGAACACTGAAAAGTCAGTGTGCTAAGGTTATAGTATGGGGCTCATAATTGAAACTGAAATAACATCTAGAAACCCGCCCAAGTGATCTATAAGCCAGGTCGTCCAAGTGTCGATAATCGAAACGGCTTTTTAGACGTATCCAGGGACTTTTTAGGCCTCTGAAACCTGCTGCGCACCCACTGAAAGGGGTGTTTGTGGAGGAATGGTTAGGACGGGATGTGAGCCGATCTAGAGTTAGTCGGCCTGCAGGGATAATCGAAGGTTTAACAAGACTTCCTGGATGGAACTTATGCGTTGTGAGTTAGACAGTGTAAAAACAGGTATGTGCCCAAAAGGTAGCCAAAGTGACCAGATAACTACTGCAGGGATAAAGTAAAGACCCCCCACACACACACACACACACCCACCCATGTGCACTGACCCTGTTGCAACCCCACAAAGTTCAAAATAAAAATGTACATACTTACCTCTGGAATATCAGCACCTGGTATAGGAAAGCCTAGTACAGCTGCATAGATTTGGCTTAAGTAGCCCAGCAGGTGGGCTAGTGAGCCATAGAGAGGAGGACCCAGACCCATAAGCCACTCTAACCACTACATTCATGGTGTAAAATGTAAGCCCCCCCAAAAACACCTTACTGTACTGCCATATAGGTGCCACCTGAAGCCATAAGGGCTATTGAGTTATAGACAGGCGGGTTTGGGGGAGGGTTCACCGTAACCTATAAGGGAGTTATGGTGAGATGTTTGTGACACCCTATTTGTGAAGTTCACAGCAGTGCCCTGTAAGATACCCCCACTACTCTGTTGCCATGTCTGGGTGGCCGGTCTATCACAATACTGGCCCCTCCCATGTCCAAAAGGTCTTGTTCTGGATGGTTGAGACTTGGACGAGTTTTTGGCTGAGAATGTGGTATAAAGACAGACGTAGTGGCAGCCTGGACCTACAGATAGATATTCAAAAGAAAATATTTTGGATGTACTTTTATAGACATTTTGCTGCTGCCAACTTTGGGTAATCAGCACAAGCTTCCAGTGCAGGTGATCGAGGCAGACAGCGTGCCAGACTTTAAGAATAAATGGGATCCCTACGAGGGTCAAGATAAGGAAATTAGGTCATTAGGGCATAGACAGGGGGTGGGTAAGCAGAGTGGGCAGACTTGATGGGCTGTAGCCCTTTTCTGCCGTCATCTTCTATGTTTCTATGTCCAAATCAGACTTAAAAGTATCTTTTGATTCTGCCCTGCCACGTCCACCTAAGAATCAGGAACCAGAAGAGTATGCTATGAGACCAAAATAGGAATGGGGTTTCTAGCTACTGTTCTCTCCCCTCTGTTTAGTACTGCGGAGCCTTCATTTTGATTTTTTTTTTTTTTAATTCTTTATTCATTTTCAAAATTTCATTAAGTGTTAAATATACTCCTTCACAATAATAATAAATATATCACTTACAATCATTGGTACATTACATAAATTCTTATCCCTTCCCCATCCCTCCCAACCATAGATTCCATTATCATATAAAATATGTAATAATTAAATATCCCCTTCCCTACACCTTAAACTGATAAATATAAGGGAAACAATTTCAACTAATCCGTACAATATTTTGTTAATGGATTCCACACATCCTGAAATTTCTTAAAATATCCCCGTTGTAATGCAATAAATCTTTCCGTTTTATAGATATGGCATAAAGAGTTCCACCAAAAGTTATAATTCATTTTGATTTTTTTCCCCCTTCCACTACACACTTACGTCACAGCTTGCTCATCTGTGTCTCTATCCTGTGTTTCTTCCCGGCTCTTATCCCTTGTAGAAATGCAGGAATGCATTGGGCGACTGAGTAGCCATGTGCCTATACAAATGTAAAGTGATACGCATTGGAAGAATAAGCCAAATTTATAGCTATATGCTTTAATGATCCATACCAGTTGCCACCAAGGAAAAAGAGCAGGTGTCAATTTGGAGAATGCATTAACCTTCTTACCTGTAAGATTGTGGCTGAAAAAGCAATGTTGGAGTCACTGAAAGAGAATAAAATAATCTCTTAATGCAGTACTCCATGGTGTGTGTGATTAACTTAACTACGGTATGAGGGGGTGCTGCTAAAATCCTTAGCTTTATAAAGAAAACAAGCAACAGGATTGAAAAAATGTATTTACATATTTGCCACTGAGCTCCACCCACTAATAAATTTTCAAAATACAAACAAGCAAAACCCTTCTCCCGCCCTCAAGCCCAGTCCTTAGCCGAGAACCCCTTGCACCCTCCCTTCCTTACCCAAAGCGCAGCCAGTCAGCAGTCCCAAAACAGGCTGCTGCTCATGATCAGCCCTGGCGCATCAGAGGACAGGCCCTACCTGAGCAGTGTGTATAAGAAAGATGTGCTTCGAGCCAAGTCGGTCCAGCGGAGGGCCACTAGGATGGTCTCCGGACTCAAGGGTCTCTCATACGAAGAAAGACTGGGCAAACTGCAGCTCTATACTCTAGAGGAGCGCAGGGAAAGGGGTGACATGATTGAGACTTTTAAGTACGTCACAGGTCATGTCGAGGTGGAAAACGACATATTCGTTCCCAAGGGACCCTCGTCACAAGGGGGCACCCGCTCAAACTCAGAGGAGGGAAATTTAGCGGTGACACCAGGAAGTATTTCTTCACGGAAAGGGTGGTAGATCACTGGAACAAACTTCCGGTGCAGGTGGTCGAGGCCACCAGCGTGCTCGACTTTAAGAATAAATGGGACACCCACGTGGGATCCCTACGAGGGTCGAGTTAAGGAACTAGGTCATTAGCACTCAGACTAAATGAGGTGGGTCAGTAGAGTGGGCAGACTTGATGGGCTGTAGCCCTTTTCTGCCGTCATCTTTCTATGTTTCTATATAGATTCACCCTTTTTGCTCTGTTTGTCTGCCATAATTAGACTGTAAGCTCTTTCAAGCAGGGACTGTCTCTTGCGTGTTTAATGTACAGTGCTGTGTGGTAGCACTATAGAAATGATAAGTAGTAGAAGTGGATTGCAGGTTAGAAATTCCCACAGTTCTTGTACATGCATTAATGCAGCTGGGAAATAAACACATTACTGGCTGCAAAAATGCATCAGTGGTAGGAGCTGATCCTGAAAGACCAGACCCAGGCAAAAGAAAAGAGGCAGCTGCTCTCCTTTCCTCATCAATCCCTGGGACCAGATCCCCCAAGGACAGAACACTGCAATCTACCTCCAACAGGTTAAAGTATCCCACCAAAGACACCAACAAGGAAAGAGAAGGGAAGGCTGGAAGAGCTGCTCAACCTGTGCACAAGAGGAGAAAGAAGAATTTCTTACCTGATGAGAACCCAGAATTCTGCAGCTGCTGGGAGGGATCCAGGCTGGAGATTTCCCTCTTCCTGGAAAGATGAGCAGATTGGGCTGATTCCTGAGGGTCTCACATAAGGCTCCTCTTCTGCCCCTCTGCTGGGTCTCAGGACACAGAAAGTTTCTGCCTCTCTTCTGAATCTTGTCTGATCTTTGCAGCTCTGTGGAACTAGAGAAAGCAACTGAGCATGTGCAGAGCCGTTCACCACACACACACCCTCCTGTGAGGTCATCATAGAATATCCCACCTCCTTAAGGTGGACCTGTAGACACAGCGCAGCAGGTCCCCCCCAACAAGGATCTGCTATGTCTACAGCTCCACCTTAAGGAGGTGGGATGATCCAAGATCACCTCAGCAAGGGGAAAGGTTGAAGAGCTCTGAGCATGCTCAGTTGCTTTCTCTACTTCCCCAGATCTGCAAAGAAACAGACAAGATTCAGAAGTGGAAGCAGAAACTTTCTCTGTGCTACAACTAGAAATCCCTGCAAGCCCCAGTCTCTTTTCTGCAGATGGGACTTTATCTGAGACCCTCATCATCAGCCCAGCCTCCTCCTGTTTTACTCATCTTTCCAGGAAGAGGGAAATCTCCAGCCTGAATCCCTCCCAGCATTTGCAGAATTCAGAGGGAAACAGGAGGGAAATGTCTGCCCTGGGTTCGGATCAGGTAATTCAAAGAAAGTATTTAGTCTAATAGTAAGGCATCGTCTTAATATCTGTGTTTGTTTGTTTTTTTGCCTCTTATCACAGGGAACAAATTCTTCTCTCTGCTCGGTGAAGCAATATTTTCTGGTGTCGCCATGAAATTTCCCCACCCCTGATTTTCAACGGATGCCCTCTTGTTGCCGTGGGTCCTTTAAGGAAAAAGACATCCTCTTCCACCTCGATATGTCTCTTTTTCCTTAAAGGACCCACGGCAACAAGAGGGCATCCGTTGAAAATCAGGGGTGGGGAAATTTCATGGCGACACCAGGAAATACTTCTTCACCGAAAGGGTGGTTGACCACTGGAATAATCTTCCACAACAGGTAATTGAGGCCAGCAGCGTGCCAGATTTTAAGAAAAGATGGGATTGGCATGTGGGGTCTCTTCATGGAGGTAGTTAGGGGGTGAGCCATTAGGGTGGGCAGACTGGGTGGGCTGTGGCCCTTTTCTGCTGTCATGTTCAATGTTTCTATTTGGCATGTGGGATCTCTTCATGGAGGTAGTTAGGGGGTGAGCCATTAGGGTGGGCAGACTGGGTGGGCTGTGGCCCTTTTCTGCCGTCATGTTCAATGTTTCTATTTGGCATGTGGGATCTCTTCATGGAGGTAGTTAGGGGGTGGGCCATTAGGGTGGGCAGACTGGGTGGGCCGCGGCCCTTTTCTGCCGTCACGTTCTATGTTTCTATTTGGCATGTGGGATCTCTTCATGGAGGTAGTTAGGGGGTGGGCCATTAGGGTGGGCAGACTGGGTGGGCCGTGGCCCTTTTCTGCCGTCACGTTCTATGTTTCTATTTGGCATGTGGGATCTCTTCATGGAGGTAGTTAGGGGGTGGGCCATTAGGGTGGGCAGACTGGGTGGGCCGTGGCTGCCGTCATGTTCTATATTTCTATTTGGCATGTGGGATCTCTTCATGGAGGTAGTTAGGGGGTGGGCCATTTGGGTGGGCCGTGGCCCTTTTCTGCCGTCACGTTCTATGTTTCTATTTGGCATGTGGGATCTCTTCATGGAGGTAGTTAGGGGGTGGGCCATTAGGGTGGGCAGACTGGGTGGGCCGTGGCCCTTTTCTGCCGTCACGTTCTATGTTTCTATTTGGCATGTGGGATCTCTTCATGGAGGTAGTTAGGGGGTGGGTCATTAGTGTGGGCAGACTGGATGGGCCGTGGCCCTTTTCTGCTGTCATGTTCTATGTTTCTATTTGGCATGTGGGATCTCTTAAGAACATAAGCAGTGCCTCGGCCGGGTCAGACCATAGGTCCATCCTGCCCGGCAGTCCGCTCCCGCGGCGGCCCAAACAGGTCATGACCTGTCTGAATCACCAGAAGGGGCTCCCTTGCCACCTTGGTTTCTCATTGAAGTCCTATCTTCCCATCGAAGTCCTAACCCTCCGGTCTTGCACATGCACGACCTGGTTGGGTTTCTATACTTATTACCTGGTTAGCTTTCTATACTTGTGTTACATCCCAGCTCCTCCCTCAGTATCCCACGATCCTTTTATCCCTCAGGAATCCGTCCAATCCCTGTTTGAATCCCTGTACCGTACTCTGCCTGACCGTACTCTGCCTGTACCGTACTCTACCTTCATGGAGGTAGTTAGGGGGTGGGCCATTAGTGTGGGCAAACTGGGTGGGCCGTGGCCCTTTTCTGCCGTCACGTTCTATGTTTCTATTTGGCATGTGGGATCTCTTCATGGAGGTAGTTAGGGGTGGGCCATTAGGGTGGGTAGACTGGGTGGGCCGTGGCCCTTTTCTGCCGTCATGTTCTATGTTTCTCTTGTAAAAGGACCATCTTTCCCTGTACACCTCTTCCATCCTTCCCTTCTCTTGTTCATCTGTTTTGGAGGGAAGACTAACCTGTTGGAAGTAGATTGCAGTAGTCCGGAGGGCATCGGCGCATGCGATGTAGTGACATCACAAACGCGCGCACCCCTTCAGACGTGGCCCCTCCCTCGAGCTCAACGCTTTTCAAAAGCCGGGCAAAGTGCCGGATTTTGAAAAGCCGTCCGGACGCCAGGACGGCCGGTTAAATCCAGACATCTGGTAACCCTAATGTACTGTAAACCCAATTCGTGTCAGTCTTGCAAGGTGACTGTGGGAGTGAGTGGGCCTAGTGGTTAGAGCTGCTGCCTCGGCACCCTGAGGTTGCGAGTTCAATCCCAGCCTGCTCCTTGTGACTCTGGGCAAGAATCCCTACATTGCCCCAGGTACCACAGTTAGATTGTGAGCCTGCAGGGACAGATAGGCAAAATACCTATGACTTCCTGATTACTACTCAATGTATTGTAAACCATTTTGGGTGAATCTCTTCATGAAAAGGCAGTAAATAAACATAGTATCCACTGTGGGAACTCGCGTCGGCCATTTTGAATAGTGAGACTGCATGGGGAAGGAGCATAGGAGGATCGCTCTTGCCCTGGACTCGCCACTGGACCAGCAGAGAGGCCTGCAATGGGGTCTTGAGAGGCAGAACACTCAAATATAAACTGAGACCCCCATTTCTGGGCCATTTGTTTGGCCACAAAATCTAAGTTTATATTCCGGTATATGCAGTATTCATCCTTCCTTTCTCTGCCATCTCTATCCTTTCTAAACAGATTACAGACTGTTAGTAGCAACAACACAGACAGACAAACTGACCCCAGAACACTTCTCCACTTTCCTACCTTCAAATATCAATCTATTTGCTTCTCTCTTTCCCATCTCTTTAACTTTTGCTGAAGTTCCTTTGACCAAAAAAAAACTACCTTTCTTCCAATTACTAAATCAGCCTACGTGAGAAATTTCACGAATTTGTCTAAGGAGCAGGAAATCTGCTCCTGGAGATTTAAAGGAACAGAACTGTCTTCAAAGTATAATGCGCCAGAGATCTGATCTGATCTTACTGACAGAAGTCATATAACAAATATCTGTTACAGAAACATGCCAAGGTTTTTCTTTTTTTTAAATACTTTGTATTTGCCAGGATTTGTTATGAGGTGTAACAAATATAATTATAAAGAAAGAAAGAGAGAGAAAAAAAAAAAGAAAAACATGATAACGAAACTGGCTGACTGTGTCCGTGTCTTGCTTTCCAGACATCCGTCACATTCAAGGATGTCGCTGCTTATTTCTTGGAGATGGAGTGGGACGTTCTGGGAGAATGGCAGAAAGAGTTGTACAAGAAGGTCATCAAGGAGATTCATGACATCCTCATCTCACGAGGTAAATACACCTTCTCTATCTTCTATCTCAGGCACGTTATGGAATGGGTGCTGTTATTTTTTCAACCTTGGAGAATTCCCAAGTATTGGGTCCCATAATCATCTGAAATTTAGAACCTGGCTCTGATGCCATCCCATATCCAATAGGAACCAATGTAAGAAGCCTCTGGTGTAAGGTATTTTTATTTAGTTTTAAATATTTATTGAAAAATTGCAAATATAAGCGTATCGATGAGCAATACAACCATCATCCCATAGAGTCAAATCCCCATCTTCTAAATGCTAAACAGAACAAACCAAAACATAACCCTTCCCACCCCCCAAGGTTTAAGGTATTTCAACTTCAACTGGAGTCTGTCTGTCTTTTCTAAACTACAAACATTTGTTACAGAAGGCCAGGGGAATGATTCGCTTGTCAGATTTCTTGATGAGAACTACAACATCTGTGTAAGGCCATGATATCTCAACTGCAGACTAGTCACCTGTACTGTGCAGTGTATAACCTCCCTTTAGATGGTAACAGATGTCACCAAGAAGACAGCGACTGCAATGTCTCCATCTAGGAGGACCATGAAGAAAAATATCTGTACTAGCAAATGTCTAAGATTCATTCTTAATCAAGTGGCAATTTGTAGCTGCCTTTTTATTCTCTAAGCTTTAAGCTTTATCAGGCATTTACTCAAATTCCAATACAGTATGTAGATCAGTGGTCTCAAACTTGCGGCCCGGGGGCCACATGCGGCCCGCCAGGTACCATTTTGAGGCCCTCAGTATGTTTATCATAATCACAAAAGTAAAATAAAATAGTTTCTTGATCATATGTCTCTTTAGCTATAAATGACAATATTATTATTAAGACTTAGCCAAAAGGAAAGATTTATAAATTATAAAAAGTTTTACCTCATGCAAAAATGTTATTTCTTTAATAAGACATTAACCATTTTTTCTGAGGCCCTTCAAGTACCTCCAAATCCAAAATGTGGCCCTGCAAAGGGTTTGAGTTGGACACCACTGCACTAGAGGCTGACCAAATTTTGGTTACAGTCCCAAAATTTGTTTTCTGCCTGGTTTTGGCAGAAACTGTGTTTTTGGTGGAAGCTGAAAATTTATGCTTCATCCTGTTTGTCTCCGTCCCCTCTAAACTGGAGTTGCCTTTTCTCCCTTCTTACTTGTACGTCACCTCCCTTGGGCCTATTTTATAATCCCAGGCAGTCTATGGGGTGTAGTGAGGGCAAGAGGGCTGGCTCTGCTCTCAAAATTGCCACAGAGACACAAACACACATGGAAATAGATAGGATTCTATTTATTTATTTATTTCTAAAATTTATAGACCGCCTATAACTAAGCGGTTAACAATAAGAACATTCACAATAGTTCACGACAGCAAAGTTAATATTTTGGTTGCAGTACATCACACAAATATGTGAATTTAATTTTCCTATTTCTTATTAACAGGTTATTTAATCGTTAATCCTGATGTTGTAGTCAAGATTAAAAAAGAAGATGAGAAATATTTTCCACAACACTGTGATTTGGAGGAAAAAGGAAACCCGAATGAGTCCACCAAGAGTAAGCAGGCTTTGCATTTTCAGAGCACGATTGACATTAAACATTTAGGGGCCTTTACTAGAGTTTAGAGTGTGCTAATGGAAGAGGTGGATGCTGAATCCTTAGAAGCCCACTTTATATGTATGGGCTTCTTAGTATTCCCTTAAAGACATAAAATCTATTTCCTAATTTATTGTTATCAGATTCTTGGTGAATCCTAGACGTGTTTTCTTTTAACAGGGTTTCCGATTGTAACATCCGTTTTCTCGCTGAGCATTAAACAAGAGGAGGATCTCCCCTTCATAGGTCCTCCTGAATCAGAGACATCTGAACAGACTCATCTTTCTGTACCGAGTAAGTATCAAATTCCTCCTGCATATCTTTATTAAGGTCAGCCGAGACCATTTACGAAATCAGTGGTGGTGGTGGTGGTGGTGGTGGTGGTGAGAAGCCATCATCCTCTCTTCACCTTCCAAATTTCCAAGTATATTTAAACCTACTTTGATGAAGCAAAGTGCCCACAAAGGCAGAGGAGGTGGGATCAGATCTGTAAGACCCTTAACCTAGAATGTAAAAAGGGATTGAGAAAGGGTTGGTGTTGGTGGAGAGGCTTCTCCATTGTTACGGGAAACCTGACTGATGAACGTGAAGCACTTGAACTCGTCATGCAGATTTTTATTGAGGGCGGGTTAGTGCAAATCACAGTGCATAATGCAGTTCACAATAGTGCTTTAAGATTTATTGATGGATTTATTGGGATTTGGTATCCACCTTTATAAAGAGATTCACCCAAGGCGAATATAAGCACACATACAATCAATGAGGCAAACTTGGGAGTCGGTGAACTGAAACCTTGTGATAGGACTGTAGAAAAATAATTTAAGAGAAAAATGATAAACGTCAGCACAATACAAAGCCCCATAAGAGACGGCAGGGAAGAACATTCCAATTAATTGACTGATTTGCAGGAACTTGTGTGCATTTTGGCCCTCATTCTATAAAGTCTGCCTACTTTAATTGAGTTATAGGCTTCATCAGTGCTGCCACTGGCACTCAACACTTCACAATCAGCCTTAAGTGGACTTAATTGAAGGTTAGACACCTAACTCCAAAAACATGGTTCTATAAAAAGTAGGCTCCTAGCCCAGAGCGCCTAAGCTAAAAGTGGGCGTGGTTAGGAGGCGGCTCTATACTCTAGAGGAGCGCAGGGAAAGGGGTGACATGATTGAGACATTTAAGTACGTCACAGGTCGTGTCGAGGTGGAAAACGACATATTCTTTCCCAAGGGACCCTCGGTCACAAGGGGGCACCCGCTCAAACTCAGAGGAGGGAAATTTAGCGGTGACACCAGGAAGTATTTCTTCACGGAAAGGGTGGTAGATCACTGGAACAAACTTCCGGTGCAGGTGGTCGAGGCCACCAGCGTGCTCGACTTTAAGAATAAATGGGACATCTACGTGGGATCCCTACGAGGGTCGAGTTAAGGAACTGGGTCATTAGCACTCAGACTAAATGAGGTGGGTCAGTAGAGTGGGCAGACTTGACGGGCTGTAGCCCTTTTCTGCCGTCATCTTTCTATGTTTCTATCGTGGGCATGTCTTTGAGTTGGGCGTCTCTTTGTGATTCAGGTGCCATTAAGCTTTGATATCGGCGCCTAGCTCTGGACACAGAAAACCCTGGCATCAGTTGGGGACAGGTAAATGTCAGGATGCTGAGTGTGGTTTTATAACGGGTGCCTACGTTTTATAGAATCGGTGCTGATATTGGCACCTAACTATAGAATCGTGGCCTTTGTGCCGTTGTTGTTTTCCGCCTCGCCTTTAAGAATTCGGTGTCAGGTCATAAGCGCGCCGGGACAAAGGTGCGCGCAGACAATTGAGGTGCGCGCCGCAGAAAATTACTGTTTTTACAGCTCCGCCGGGGGGTGTGTGGGGGGAACCCCCCCACACTTTACTTAATAGAGATCGCGCCGCGTTATGGGGGCGTTGATTTTACTGAAAACTTCACTTTTTCCCTGTTTTTAGGGAAAAAGTTAAGTTTACAGTAAAATGTGGAGGGTTACAACCCCCCACAACACCGACGCGATCTCTATTAAGTAAACTGGGGGGGGGGCTCCCCAACAAAACCCCCCGTTGGAGCCCCTAAAAACTTTAATTTTCTTCGGCGCGCGCCTCCGTCTTGCGCTCAGTTGTCGGCGCGCGCCTTTGTCTTTCGCGGAGTTGTCTATGAACCAAGAATTCTTTGGGGTTGATATTTAAAACGACATAACTGGGGAGGAGCGGCTTCTACCCCATTAAACGGCGCTGAACTGTCCAGGAGGGGATATTCAGGGGTACTGACCCAGAAACCGCCCCTGAATATCCCCTCTGACTGCTGTAACACTATCCCAGAGCCAGTCGTGCTGGTCCCAGAATTTAACCAGGTAGTGGTGGTGTTCACTCCACTACCCACTTAGCTCACTGAGTGAAGTTAGGATATTTCTGTGTGTTAAATGCTGAGCATCTTATTTTATACCTGTTCGCTTTAGCAAAAGGCCCTTTAATGAGTTTAATCCTTTTATTATGATTGTAATCGTAAGCCAGTGAGATGCTTTGCAATCTCAACTGGATGTCAAGAACAAACGAACTTACTCACTGGGGGCTGAAGAAGACCTCTCCAGCCCCGTCTCATTAAATCAGAACAATTTAGCAGATCTCTAGTTGGTGGTATCAGGCAATAGAAGGTGGTATATCGCAATGCTTCTAAATCAATCTATTCTTTATCTTCTTGCTATAAATCAGAAATCAATCTGATGACCAGAGCTGTTTGTAGCTCTTGAGGAAAGGACTTGCCCACCTCAGTAATAAGATAATCAGGGTCTGGGGTAATATTTTTTTTAAACATATTGTACTAACGAAGATCATCATCCCATAACAGGCTCCAACAGTATCAAGCCTGAGATTTTAATCCGGTTTGAGCAAGAAGGATTCAGGACTGACCCCACAGGATCTGAGGAAACAGGAAATCTGACCACCACAGGCTCATGTGAGGAACTGCATGAAACAGGTGATGGAGATGGAATTAAAACTAGTAATGACGGGATACAAACTTTTCCTATAAGAAAGATTCCTCCTCTGGATCAGGCACAATGAGAACGAGGTGTTATCATCACAGTCCCTCCTTTAACATTTATGGGTGTTTTCTAGTTCCCTTATTTTTACCTTTCATTGTCAGATCTGCTTTTTATTTATTAATTTTTTTTTTTTTTTGGGGGGGGCGGGTTATACCTTCTCTTTTTCTTAATCTCCTTCACCATTTCCCCATGTCTCTCTCCTTTCTCTTTCTCTTCTTTCAATACCTTTCTCTCACCCTTTATCAGTTGATTATATCTTCTTATATCTCTATTTCTGATCTCCCTCAGTGCTTCTCTAAGGTGTTAAACCTTCCTTCTGTGTCGCCTGATAGACCGGTACAGTTCTTCATCACTGATGGGTAATATCTCATCATGACCAGCAGGTGGAGACTGAAAACAAAACTTTGGTATAGTATATAATGGCTGGCCCTTCCCAATATAGCTTAGTCTTTTCTCAGTCTCCAGCAAGTGTTGGTGAGCTGTACCCATCTCCAGCAAGTGTTGGAATTTGTTTAAGGCTCCTAGTCCCCTTTTTGGTGCCGGACTGAACTTGGGGGGTCCATCCGACCTCAGGAGGGTGTTACACCCAGCGGATCTCATGCTGGGACCCTCCCCCTCTTCCTCCACCTCCCCAACTATTTTGTAGAGGTGCCTCAGCAGAAAGCCTTGCCACCAATACAGGCAAGGCATACTGCTTGGAGAGCCAGTGGAGTCTGCTCTGTTACCAAAAAAAAAAAATCCTGAGGCAGTGCCAGTCTAAAAGTCTGCTTTCCCTTTAAATTTAATGTCATTTACTGTATTTTTTACCTAACCAGCACTTTTCTTTCAGCTAGGTCGCGTGTGGAGCAATGAGCTCTTGGCAAGGGAAAAAGTGCTCATTGTGCTCCACACCGCGAGGTGCTTGCGGCCGGCCTGTGCAAGCGCTGTACAGGCCGAAGCGGTGGGGGGAGCCTCGTCGGCATCCCGCTGCTAGTGCCTCGCTAGTCGGCAGCTGACAGCGGAGAAGCCTGGGCTTTCTGCGCCGCCCACGGAGGGATTTCCCCAGCCGCCAACGGTCAGGGTAAAAAGGATTCCCATACTGTCAAAGCGGCTGGGGATTCCCTTACCGCTGCTGCCTGCTTGCCTGCTTTAGTGGCTGGGACAGTTTAGGCTTCTCAGCCGCTACAGGCCTCGGAGGGGTCGTTTTTGGCGGGTTCTTCACCAGATTTGGCGGTAAGCCCCTCCATTTTGTTGTCAGCCTCCGGTGACCTTCCCCCCTGTGTCGGAAAGACAGGAGCTGGTTTCTTATGGGTCCTCTGCTTTGGCAATGAGTCCCATGGGGCCACCTGGGGGATTTTTCCCTGATTTCTATTTTTACTTTATGCAAAGCTTATTTTCAGGCGGCCGGGGGTCCTGCTTCCGCCCCAGGGGTCTCGGGGGTCCCCTCTGCACCCTTTCCAGTTTTGCCCCCCTCAGTGCCCTTAGTGTCCACCCTCCTCCCCCCTCGTCCAAGCACCCGCGGGTGTCTTGGGACAATGACTTTATTTCTGAGGAGCGGTTTTCATTGGATGGGGAGACCTCCAGGATCCTCTCGGGGGGATGGATGCTGGTAGTGGGGTCTCTGCGGTTCCATCTACCGGCGAGGATGCGTCCATGGTGCGCCTTTTTCAGTGGGACAAGCTCCCGGATCTGATTCAGCAGGTCTCCTCTGTGTTACGCTTTGCAGAGGAGCCTCAGGAGACCCCGCGTGTGGAGGACCCTCTTCTTAGGGGGGGTTCTGCTCTGCATCCCGCACCTTTCCCATGCATCGGGATATTCAGGATGTTGTCCTGGCATTGTGGAAGATGTCGTCCTGGCATGGTGGAAGATGTCGGAGGCGCCTTTTTGGTTTGCGCGCTCCATGGCTCGTCTGTATCCCATCCCGGAGGGGGCTCGGGATACCTTGAAGTCACCAGTGGTGAACATAGTGGTCTCAGCTATTGCTAAGTGGCATAAGGTGCTCATTGGCTTCCTGTCAGCCACCGCATTTTATTTAAGGTAATGATGCTTATTTTTAAAACCCTAGTCCACAACGAGCCTTAGTTTATATCAAGAATGTTAATTCCTTATAATCCCGTACACTCACTCAGATCATCCTCTCACAACTTACTAGTTATACCTTCCCTTAAAACAATAGGAACAAGAAGAGCTGACATGTTTTCTGTTATGGGCCCACAATGGTGGAACTCTCTACCACAACATATTACAAATGGAAAAGATCTTCTTTCTTTTAAAAAATCTTTAAAAACTCACCTTTTTAAAGATGCTTTTAATACTCAATATTAAAAAACTTTTTTAGTTTTTAATTTTTTACCTATCCCCGTTTCCTTATGTTTTTTTCCCATATTTGTTTTTCTAGATATAACAGATGTAATCTTTGCCCTTCTTTCCTCCCCATTTCAAGTCTGTCTTGTCTTAAATTAGATGTTAATGAATTTTAATTTGTATCTCTATAATTTTATCTCTTTTTTACTTGTGTACATCGCTTTGTAAACAGATTCAGCGATACATCAAATATTAATAAACCTTGAATCTTGAACCATAGAGCGTAAGTTGGAGACCCTTCTTAACCCTTTCAGGACCATAAGGATCGTAGGCCAATTTTTGTGGTTTTGACGACATTTTTATGGTAAAAAGGGCTTGCAGATGCCAAAAAATTGATTTTTTTTGTGAAATATCATTATTTTTTTTTAAAAAAATCAAACTTCTGGCTTATGGACAGTGTGGCAAGTGAATCTTCTCGTCAATCTGGCAACGACGCTAATGAATGAATGTCGGAACCAGTTTGTTTACATAAAGGCAGTATCATATGGAATCCGTACATATCAAATTTAGAACTGTAGACTATCCCAATCAAAATTTATAGGATTTTAAAGTTATGGGACAAATATGTCCCTTGGTCCTGAAAGGGTTAAGCGGAATTTTGATATCTCTGCTTTGAGGGTCCAAAGGCCATTTGTGGGGGGCTGGTGGCTCGGGCCGTGTTTCGGTGAGCCGAGCATGTCCTTGACCTTGAGTCTGATGATTGGTCCTTGGTGGATCAGGAGGTGGCAAAGATTGAGATGGCTGCCACTTGTCTCTCGGTGTGGCCGCGCGTCGTACCTTGTGGCTTTGTGCTTGGGCGGCGGATGCGGCATCCAAGATTAAACTTACAAAATTTCCCTTTCGGGGGTCTTTTTTGTGTGGAGAGGATTTGGATAAGTTGGTTCAGATTCTTATGGGCTCTAAAGTGCCCCGCCTGCCTGAAGATCATGCCCAGCCGGCTGCTCGGGGTGGCACTGCTTGTGGGCGTCTGCGTAAGTTCCACAGGTACCGCCCTGTTCGAGGGGCTGCTTCCTTCATGACCTCTGGTTTTTCCCGGGGTCATTCCCAGTGGGGAGCTGTGAATCCCTCCGTCGGTTCCCCCACTGCCCGTCCAGCCCCATGGCTCCTTGTAGGCGCTCCCTCTGGTTCCGGTGGGCACCCATCTGTGCAAGTTCTTTCCAAAGTGGGCTGCGATCATGTCCGATCAGTGGGTCCTGGAGGTGATTCGGGACGGTTATGCTCTGGAGTTTGCCCGCTCCTTTGCAGATCTTATTCTAGCTTTTCCTTGTCACATGGTGTGGAGGAAGCAGGCCTTTCGCCAGACCCTTCACAGATTGCTAGTTCTCAAAGCAGTGGTTCCATTGCCCCTTCAGGGGTGTTGCACTGGCAGGTACTTGATTTACTTTGTGGTGCCCAAGAAAGAGGGGTCATTTTGGCCCATCCTGAATTTGAAGGGGGTCAACTGGGCCCTCAGGGTTCCATCTTTTCGCATGGAGATGCTGCAATCTGTTATTCTGGCAGTTCAACTGGGGGAGTATCTGACTTCTCTAGATCTGATGGAGGCCTACTTGCATGTTCCAATCCGGTCCTCTCATCAGCGCTCCCTTCGCTTTACGATCTTGGGTCAGCACTATCAGTTTTGTGCGCTCCCTTTTGGTCTGGCCACGGCTCCGCGGACATTCACCAAGGTTATAGTGGTCGTGGCGGCGGCTTTGCGCAAGGATGGCATTCTGGTTCATCCCTACCTGGACGACTTGTTGATTCAAGCAAAGTCTTTCCAGGAGAGCACCCGGGTCATGGCTCAAGTGGTGGAGTTTCTGGACTCGCTGGGATGGCTTGTCAACCTTTCCAATTTTTTTCTTCTATTTGCATCTTTGCTTTCCTGACTACAAGACCAGCCTCTCTTAACTTTTCTAGATATTTTTGTCTGTCTTCCTCTTACTGCGATCTTTTGTAGTTTATGAAAGCTAACTTCTTATTCCTTACCTTCTCAGCTACTACTTTTGAGAACCAAAGTGGCCTTCTTTTCCTCTTCCTTTTACTTACATGCCTCACAAAAAGGTTTGTCGCCCTTACAATCGCTCCTTTCAGTTTTCCCTACCACATTTCCACTCCTTCCAGATAATAATTCCTTGACATAAATTCCCATCCGAACAAAGTTAGTTTTTTTAAAGTCTAGAACCTTTGCTTTTGAATGAGCCCTCTCTATACCCATCACTGGATGCCAGATGATCACCCACTGTAACTTCAGAAACACAGTCCCCGTTCGACACCTCCTTGGGGAAGGTCTTCCTCCCAGAGGCCTGGGTAAGCAAATTGCAATCTCAGATTCGCCTGCTTATGGCATCCCGGTGTCCTCAGGCGCAGGATTTCCTCCAAGTCTTGGGGTCGATGGTAGCTTCTCTAGATGTTCTGAGGTGGCTCGAGCCCAAATGCATCCACTTCAGTATGCCTTTCTTCGGAGGTGTTCGCCCCAGAGGCACAGTCTAGACTTTCATGTCCCTCTTCAGGGGCGGCTCGCTGCAGTCTTCGTTGGTGGCTTCAGGCCTCCCATCTAGTACAAGGGGTGAGTCTGGATCAGCCCCAGTGGACGGTGCTTCTCACGGACACCAGTCTCCTTGGCTGGGGAGCTCAGTGTCTGGGTCGCTCTGCGCAGGGCAGTTGGTCCCCGGAGAAGGCTTGGTCAATCAATGTTCTGGAGACCAGAGCCATCCGTCTGGCGCTGTTAGCCTTCCAGTCCTTCTTGATGGGCAAATCGGTCCGGGTTTTCTCGGATAATGCCACGGCGGTGGCCTATGTCAATCGTCAGGGGGGCACCAAGAGTTCTCTGGTGGCGTAGGAGGCGGCTCTGCTCATGGTCTGGGCAGAGTTTCATCTCCTGGATATCTCAGCTTCCCACATAGTAGGCGTGGAAAATGTTCAGGTGGACTTCCTCAGTCGTCACGTGCTAGATCCCGGAGAATGGTGTCTTAGTTCTGTGGCCTTCCAGTTGATAGTGCAGTCTTGGGGTCAGCCCCTCATGGACCTGATGGCCACGGCTGCCAACACCAAAACACTCCACTTCTTCAGTTGTCACAGGGACGGTCAGGCCGAGGCACTGGATGCTCTGGTTCAGCCATGGCCAATGGAGGATCTTCTGTAAGTGTTTCCTCTGAGGCCGTTGGTGGGCAGAGTTCTTTTTCACATTGTTCGACATCCCAGCCTTGCGATCCTAGTGGCCCTAGACTGGCCCAAACATCCATGGTACGCGGACCTGGTTTATCATCTGGTAGCGGATTCTCTGCCACTGCCTCTCTTGCCTGACCTTCTGACTCAGGGCCCCTTCCAATGTTCGATCCGGGTCCCTTTTGTCTTACGGCTTGGCTCTTGAAAGGGAACGCCTAGGTAAGAAGGATTATTCAGATAAAGTGATCTCCACTCTCTTGGGGTCCCAGAGACTTTCAACCTCTCAGGCTTATGTATGTGTTTGGCGTCTCTTTAAGGAGTGGTGTGCTGCGCGTGGAGTGGTCTCTTTTTGCGCTTCCTTGCCTAACCTCTTGGAGTTCTTGCAAGATGGCCTGGACATGGGCCTGGCTTGGTCTTCTCTCCAGGTTCAGCTTGCAGCCTTGTCTGCCTTTCGTGGGTTGTTACAAGCTCAGCATTTGACTGCCATTCCTGATGTCGTTCACTTCTTGCAGGCAGCCAAGTTGCTCAGGCCTTCTGTTTGACCATCTGTTCCTTCTTGGGATCTTAATCTGGTCTTGTCCTTGCTGGTGTGCCCACCGTATGAGCCTTTGGGTGCCTGCTTGTTGAAGGACCTTACTCTGAAAGCGGTCTTTTTGGTGGACATTACTTCTGCGAGACGCGTTTCTGAGTTGCAGGCTTTCTCTTGTCGGTCTCCCTTCCTGAAATTCTCTAGAGAGTGGATAGTGTTGCTGCCTGTTTCTTCCTTTCTGCCAAAGGTAGTTTCTTCTTTTCATGTCAATCGGGTAGTGGTCCTCCTGGTGTTGGGTAGTTGGGAGGGATCTTCGAAGCAGAAACAATTATGCAAATTGGATGTCTGTTGGGTCCTTCACTCTTATGTTCAGCGGACCCAGGAGTTCAGGAAATCGGATCATCTTTTTGTCCTCTTAGCGGGTCTTCAAAAGGGGGATGGAGCTTCCAAAGCTACCATTGGATTAAGGAAACCATTGCTTCCGCGTATCTTCTTCAAGAAAAGCCTGTTCTGGAATTTTTTAAGGCTCATTCCACTCGGGGTTAGGCAGCTACTTGGGCCGAGTCTTCTCTAGTGCCTCCAGTGGATATTTGTAAGGCTGCAGTTTGGTCTTTCCTGCATTCATTTGTCAAACATTACCTTGTGGACCTTCAGGCGTGTCGGATGTGGTGTTCGGTGAGCGTGTTCTGGTGTCGGCCCTTCAGGGGTCCCACCCATGATGGGGACTGCTTTGGTATGTCCCATCAGTGATGAAGAACTGTACCGATCTATCGGGTGACACAGAAGGAGAAATTAGGTTCTTACCTGCTAATTTTCTTTCTGTTAGCCGAAGACCGGTACAGTTCCCCACCCTATCTGCCTTTCTGCGGTGATTGTGGGTTTTGTACATGTGCAGATTTTGCTTTTTTTGTGGGTTCTAGTATTTTTCTAGGGCCGGGGAGATCTAAGAACAGCGGTTGTGGCTCGGCTTGCGTAGCTTGCGAGCTGTGGGGACATTTTACTGCAGGGGCCTCTCCTATGCATTTTCCAACAGCCTTCATGTATTTTGGTTGTTTATTTACATCTCAAGGAGGCAGTGCATGCAAATCCATTTCATACATATTCATTGTGGATATCTTGAAAATCTGACCTGGTCTCAGTCTCCACCTGCTGGTCATGATGAGATATTACCCATCAGTAATGAAGAACTGTACCGCTCTACAGGCTAACAGAAAGAAAATTAGCAAGTAAGAACCTAATTTCTCCTTCCACCCAGCAGGTTGTGGGTTTTGTTCTCTATGAAATACACAGTGCTTCTAGGTGGCGAGAGACAGAGAGGATAAGAATAAAGACACTGGGATCAGCAGGATGAGCGAGGAAGCTGAATGGCTCAAGATATCATCAGCTGAATGGAGGGAGGCAGAAAGGAAGCAAATAGACCCTGCCCCAATTGAAGAAAGAAAAGGGATTGAAGCAGATATGCCCCCCCCACCCCCCGGAATTAAAGCAGCAAGAGGGAGAAGGCGAGATTGACTACCAATATCCATATTAGAAGAGGGGAAGGTTGAATAACTCATGGCTGGCAGTAGGAAAGGGAGACGGGAAGACCAACATTGATAGAAGCAGGTTGAAGGGAGGTGGGATCCGATACCAAAGACAGATTCTGCTGCAATTTTCATTACCATAGTATTGTAGGACCCAGTTTGTGTTGAATGTCACGGTTCGTTTTCAGAACGACAAGAGGGTCCTTAAGTCCTTCCACCAGGACACTTGAATTTTCAGAGCTCATAATATTCCCATCATCTCAGTATTAGCAAAATCTTACTTTTTTTAGGTTCTAATCTCTCCGTTAAACCTGAAGCTATTTTTCCATTCTCTTTACAGGCAGCCAAAGTTACACTGCTGAGAATACAATAGAGATCCTGAAAACGGAAGATGATCCCGACACTGAGCAGATGGAGGGAGTAGTTGAGGATACTGATACCAAGAGCGGTGAGCCAAAAATTCCTTTATATTCAAATCCTTGCTTGTTGTTGTGGAGTATTTCTAAATTTTCACTTGGACACAAATACTACCATGTTTCCCCGAAAATAAGACAGTGTCTTATATTAATTTTGGGTCCAAAAAACGCACCGGGGCTTATTTTCGGGGAATGTCTTATTTTTTTTCATGTACAATGATCATCTCTCCTCCACTGCAATTCTTCCTCTTTCCTTTCTTTCCCCCACATGTTTCTTTCCCTCTCACCCATTCCCTTGTGCCTTCCCTCTGCAGCATCTTTCAATCCCTCCCTCCCACCCCCTGTGCAGCAGAACCCTTGGGTGGAAGAGTCAGCGGGGTTCAGCTGCGCTGGGGGGAGGAGGGCGGGAAGCACTACTGGTGGTCAATCCAGGGAAGGAGTTGGGGAGGGGCTTTTGGGGCAATCTAACTTGGGCTTAATTTTGGGGTAGGGCTTATATTTAGACCTACCCCGACAATCATGCTAGGGCTTTTTTTCGGGGTAGGTCTTTTTTGGGGGGGAAACACGGTATTAATACTACTACTATTAATTATTTTTATAGCGCTACCAGACGTATGCAGCACTGTACAGAGTCACAAAGAAGACATTATTTTGATTTTTGGGGGGTAGATAATTCTCTGGAGTGTATACAGCATGCATAATACTATCAGTACTGCAAGAAGCAGCTGGTTAGACACTGCATTACATTATTGATCGCTAATTTGCCCCAGAAAGAGTTCAAAACAATTTGCAATGTAATGTAATCCTCGGCCATATCCAGGGATTATATTATTTCATTAGGGTTCATGACACGGATGACTTGGTTTGTGTAGGCGTCTGATTATGGCATATGGTTTGGAGAGAAGACTGGCTATATCTGGTGTTGTAGTCTTGATATATTATGGGTGCCTCTTTCCTGGACTGTAGGGAGCTTGGTCAACTATCGAGATAGGAGAGGTAGTTTGTGTCTGGTTTGGTTTCTGGTGGTCATAGCCTGTGTGAGGGCATGGAGCTTAACAAACAGTATAAGCATAAGAACATAAGCAATGCCTCCGCTGGGTCAGACCTGAGGTCCATCGTGCCCAGCAGTCCGCTTGGGCCCAACAGGTCCAGGACCTGTGCAGTAATCCTCTATCTAATAATAATAATAACTTTATTTTTGTATACCGCAATACCACAAAACAGTTCAGAGCGGTTTACAGGAGAAGAGACTGTACATTTACAGTGAAGATACAGAGTCGAAGTAACCAGTAACAATAACAATTAAAAAGTAAGATAGGTACTTAGAAATTCCCTTACTGTCCCGAAGGCTCACAATCTAACTAAAGTACCTGGAGAAGAACAAAGAAGTGAAAAATAGGGATAGAGGAAAAATAAGAAAATATACATTCTAACAAGACTACATTGATCTAAAGTACTTTGGAAGGATGAAGAGATGAGAGACAGGAATATATACAGTTACAAGGGAGAGCAGGAAATTGTCCAATCCTTTCTTGAACCCCAGTACCGTTCTCTGCCCTATTACGCCCTCTGGAAGCGCATTCCAGGTGTCCACCACACGTTGGGTAAAGAAGAACTTCCTAGCATTCATTTTGAATCTGTCCCTTTTCAACTTTTCCGAATGCCCTCTTGTTCTTTTATTCTTCGAAAGTTTGAAGAATCTGTCCCTCTCCACTCTCTCTATGCCCTTCATGATCTTGTAAGTCTCTATCATGTCCCCTCTAAGTCTCCTCTTCTCCAGGGAAAAGAGTCCCAGTTTCTCCAATCTTTCTCTATCTATCTCTCTCTCTCTCTCTCTATTTCTCTCTGTCTCCCTTTCTCTCTGTCTCCCTTTCTCTCTCTCTTTCTGTCCCTCTCTACTCTCTCTATGCCCTTCATGATCTTGTAAGTCTCTATCATATCCCCTCTAAGTCTCCTCTTCTCCAGGGAAAAGAGTCCCAGTTTCTCCAATCTTTCTCTCTCTCTCTCTCTCTATTTCTGTCTCTCTCCCTTTCTCTCTCTCTTTCTTTCTCTCTCTCTCTCTCCCCCTTTCTCTCTCTCTTTCTGTCCCTCTCTACTCTCTCTATGCCCTTCATGATCTTGTAAGTCTCTGTCATATCCCCTCTAAGTCTCCTCTTCTCCAGGGAAAAGAGTCCCAGTTTCTCCAATCTTTCTCTCTCTCTCTCTCTCTATTTCTGTCTCTCTCCCTTTCTCTCTCTCTTTCTTTCTCTCTCTCTCTCTCTCCCTTTCTCTCTCTCTTTCTGTCCCTATCTACTCTCTCTATGCCCTTCATGATCTTGTAAGTCTCTGTCATATCCCCTCTAAGTCTCCTCTTCTCCAGGGAAAAAGAGTCCCAGTTTCTCCAATCTCTCAGCGTATGAAAGGTTTTCCAGCCCCTTTCATACGCTGAGAGATTGGAGAAACTGGGTGTCTTTTCCCTGGAGAAGAGGAGACTTGATTTTTTGACATCTAGTTTTTTTTTATACATGCACTAGGCCCGGCCGAGCTGAAACACTAATGAGCAAACAGAGAGAGAAAGGGTTAAGTCCCAAGAGAGTTGGATGGAGAACATACACTGAAATTCTGCACAAGGCCTTGCGGATAAAAACTAAGGACTCCTTTTACAAAGCTGCGTTAAGGCCTTGAACACGTGGAATAGCGCACACGCTAGCCACTCCCACCTCCTCTTGATCAGGCAGTAGTTTTCCGGGCAGCGTGCACTAATCCGGCACGTGCGTTAACGCTAGCACACCTTTTGTAAAAGGAGCCCTAAGGGGTCCTTTTATCAAGCCGTGCTAGCAGGGTTAGCGCGTCGGACATTTCATCACGCGTGAACCCCCGCGGCCGGCTAAAAAAAAACAACTAACGCCTGCTAGCGCGGCAGGCGGTTTAACCTGCGGTATTACGCGCGTTAAACACCCCCCCCTACCACAGCTTGATAAAAGGACCCCTAAGTTTCTGGTTCTGATATCTTTCGGTGGTGCTGTAGAAGCTGGCTGCTCTATCGTATCTCCCCTGAGCCATCTCTTCTCCAAGCTGAAGAGCCCTAGCCACTCCTCATAGGGAAGTTGTCCCATCCCTTTTATCATTTTTTTTGTCGCCCTTCTCCGTACCTTTTCTAATTCCGCTATGTCTTTTTTTTTTTTTGAGATGCGGTGACCAGAATTGCACCCAGTATTTGTGGTCCAGCATACCATAGAGCAGTGGGTCTCAAACTCAAACCCTTTGCAGGGCCACAGTTTGGATTTGTAGGTTCTTGGAGAAAATAGTTAATGTCTTATTTTAAAAAAATAACAATTTTGAATGAGGTAAAACTCTTTATAGTTTATAAATCTTTCCTTTTGGCCATGTCTCCAATAATAATATTGTCATTTATAGCTAGAGAGACAGATGATCAAGAAACTGTTTTATTTTACTTTTGCGATTAGGATAAACATACCTAGGGCCTCAAAATACTACCTGGTGGGCCGCATGTGGCCCCTGGGCCGCATGTTTGAGACCACTGCCATAGAGCGATGCAAAGGCATTCCACTTCTCCCTCCGTATTTGCGGTTTCAGCATTCGCGGTTTCGATTATTCACGGTTTTTAGCTTGCTGGCTCCTCCCCCCCAAATTACATCAGCTTGCACAGAGAAATCGCTTTCTTCACCGTGTTTTGCCTCTCCTTCAGGAACAGGCCAGGTCTCCCACCGCGTTATTCGCGGTTTCACCCTATTCACGATGGCTTTTAATAGAAAACCGCGAATAACATCTATAAAAAAGTTTATTTGCGGTTTTTCTGTATTTGCGGTTCTGTTAATCTCCTATCACAGCGAATACGGAGGGAGAAGTGTATAACAATTTCAATTTGTTTTCCATTCCTAATATGCTATTTGCTTTTCTAGCCGCTGCCACACACTTGAGTAGAGGGTTTCAATGTATCATCAACAGTGACCCCTAATTCTTTTCCCGGGCGGTGACTCCCTGCATCACGTAGCTAGAGTTCAGGTTCCTCTTTCCCATATGCATCACTTTGCACTCACTCACATTAAAAATCATCTGCCAGTTTGATGCCCAGTCTCATTCTTGCAAGGTCCTCTTGCAATTTTTCACAATCCTTTTGCGATTGAACAACTTTGTGTCATCAACAAATTTAGTTATTCCCATCTGTAGATAATTGATAAATATGATAAAAAGCAGCTGTCCTGCACTGGCCCCTGGGGAACCCCACTATTTAATAAGAATATAAGAATTGCCGCTGCTGGGTCAGACCAGTGGTCCATCGTGCCCACACTCACAAACACAAAGGGACTGTAATAATAATAATAATAACTTTATTTTTGTATACCGCAGTACCATAACAGTTCAAAGCGGTTAACAGAGTAAGAGACTGTACATATACAGCGATGTTAACTTAGCAAGTCGGGAGTAGTCAGGAGATCCGGAGGCATATCGGAGATACAAGGCTGGGAGGGAGTCAGAAAAATTTATCAAAGAGATAGGTTCTGATTGATTTCCTGAAAGTTTGGTAGGAGGGTGAGTTAGAAATGAGACATTTATTCCATTTGCCTGCTTGGAATGCCAGAGATCTGTCAAGGAATCTCTTGTAGACACAGTCCTTTAGGGACGGGAAGGCAAACAGGTGGGCATTACGTGTGCGGGTGGGGCCTGAATGCTCAAAGTGATCAGACAGGTAGATTGGAGACGAGCCTGTTATGGTTTTGAAGCAGAGGCAAGCAAATTTGAAGATGATCCTTGCCTCCATCGGCAGCCAATGCAATTTTGTTGTAGTAAGGGCTTACATGATCTGATTTTTTGAGATCGTAAATGAGGCGAACAGTGGCATTCTGAACGATTCTTAGGCGTTTGATGTTTTCTTAAAGGATCCCAGGTATATGATATTGCAGTAGTCAAGGATGCTTAAGATTAGTGATTGGACCAGAAGTCGGAAGGAGAGGAAGTCGAAATAGTGTTTGATGGTGCGAAGTTTCCAGAGGATTACAAAACATTTTTTAACCTGAGCATTAGTATGGACTTCGAAAGTCAGGTATTGGTCCGGGTTGACTCCAAAAAACTCAAATACCCTTAGTGCAAATCCTGTTCTCAAAAAAAGCGATTTGTCTTTTTACTCTTTAGAATAATATAATTTTTAAACCTCTTCCTAAGGCTCAACAATGCACTGTGGACTTAAAACTCAAAAAGCCACTACTATGCTTGACGATGGCCAGCCAGCGTTTCGCTAAGCTGCGTCAGGGCTTCCTGGGCTGCAATCGGCACTTAATCTCTGTGCTCACAGGATAGAGGCCAACCTGCCCTGGAAAGGGGGGGAAGCTGTTGGCTCACTGGGAGGCTTGGGCCACGATTTGCACGGATCAGTGGGTGCTGGACATCGTTCAAGAGGTCTACAAGCTGGAGTTCTCATCTCATCTGCCGTATCTCTTCATGGATTCTCTTTGCAGATGCCTGGAGAAGGCAGAAAGGGTCTGGGCGACGGTGTGGTGGCTGTTAACTCTGGATGCCATACTGCCGGTACCATTGTGCCCAAGAAAGACTCAGAGGATGCGTCTGGCTCAGTGGTGCCAGGGGAATTTCTGGCCTCTCTGGATCTGTCAGAAGCCTATTTGCATATCCCCATATTTCTGGCACACAGGAAGTAGTTGAGGTTCCATGAGTTGGGTCAGCATTTCCAGTTCAAGGCGCTCCCATTTTGACTAGCAACTGCTTTGTACATGTTCAGGTGCATCCATACTTGGATGACTGGTTGATTTGGGCATCTTCCATGGAATTCTGCATCAAGTCAGTGGCGCGGATTGTCCAACTCCTGCAAGATCTGGTTTGGGTGATCAACTTTCAGAAGAGCCATTTGGAGCCGACTCAAGTCGCTGAAATATATGCTTACTGTTTCAGACATCTGCATTCTTTGTCAATGCTTGATCTTCTGCTGCTCCAGGGTCCGCAGGGTCTTGAATATCCTGGATGTTTTAACTGACTTCAGGTAAGAGCCTGTTCAAGAGGTGATGTTGTGCCATTTTCACTTTGGAAAAACAAAACAAATGAATCCAAACTGTTTTAGATTATTTTATCAGTGTTAGTGCCGGTTGCGCTAAGAGTTGTGGGCTTGTATAGTATTCTACCTTGTTATATGTGGCTTGTTATATTTTTCCATTTTATTTTGTTGGTTTGTTTTGAAGTCAGAGTAGACTTGAGGGAGTTGAGTTGCCCGTTCCCCTCCTTGTTCTTTCCTTTCTCTACTGCTTTGGTATGAACTGAGCAAGCAAGCACAGAGCAGGTCGGTGGAGCTGAAAAATATAGATGATGCCTTCTACACAAACTCGCGAGTAGGGATATATAACCCACTGGTCCATATTCATATGCCCTTCTACTAGAAGGACGATCATCAAGGTAATTACCTACTTTTCCCTTTTGTAGTTGTTGAGGAACGAAGTTGTCCAACTCGATATTAAAGTGATCTTGGTATTGTTAGAATAAATTTTTTATGATAAGTACAGCAGCACTCCTCTTTTTCGGCTCTTCTGGTCGCAATGCTTATGAAAACAGCATAATTCTAAGTAATCATAAGCTCTGTGGTAACTGTTTTTAAATCATATTTTACTCTTTTTTTTTCCTACAACAGGTTCCCACAATGTCAAGCCTAACATTTTATTCCAAGTCAAGCAAGAGGAATTAGGGACTGACTTTCAGAGATATGAGGAAAGAGGATATCTGACGACCACAGACACATATGAGGAAGTGCATCAAACAGGTGATGTAGCTTGAATTAAAGGTAGTAATAAGGTAGCACAAACTTTCCTACAAGGAAGACAGCTGCTTTAGACCAGGAACAGGGAGGATGAGGTGTTTTAAAACAGAGTCTTTGCTTAGATTGAAGAAAAGTAATAAGATTACACCTACCTACATGAACTGCACTGGCTACCTATAGAAGGGTGAATACTTAATTCTATTGTATACTATTTAAAATACATTTTGGAGAAACTCCAGATTATATGCCTCAATTCTTTAATTTTTTCCAATAATCCATCTTTGAATCTGAGAAACAATTACCGTATTTGCCGGCGTATAAGACGACTTTTCAGTACCTTAAAATCCTCCCCAAAGTCGGGGGTCGTCTTATACGCCGGGTACTGTTTACATGCCCTTACTTTACATTAGAGAGCTGCACGGGGACGCCTCTAGGGTCGCGGGGATCCCGTGGGGACGCCCCCTAGGGTCGCGGGGATCCCATGGGGACGCCTCCGAGGGTCGCGGGGCTCCTGCAGGGCTGGATGTACTCAGTCTTCTGGATGTACGCGGCTCTTCTTCTCCCTACCTTCTCTGCTTGCAGCACAGAGCCGAACGGAAGTCTTCCCGACGTCAGCGCTGACGTCGGAGGGGAGGGAGGGCTTAAACAAAGCTTAAACAAAGCCCTCCCTCCCTCCGTCGTCAGCGCTGACGTCGGGAAGACTTCCGTTCGGCTCTGTGCTGCAGGCAGGGCAGATAAGGAGAAGGAGAGTAGCCTCGCGGTTCGAGTGGCTACCAAGGGAGAGGGGCGGCCCGCCCCGCCCCGGTTGCAGCACAGCCGGCCAGGTTCCCTTACTTTTGTGGCACTTCCCCGACCGACCGATAACAGGCCGGGTCCGACAATCCTCCCTGCCCTGTAGCCGCGAATCTAAATTACCTTCTTACAGCAGCTGTAAGAAGGTAATTTAGATTCGCGGTTAAGGGCAGGGAGGTTTGTCGGACCGGGGCTGTTGTCGGTCGGTCGGGGAAGTGCCACAAAAGTAAGGGGACCTGGCCGGCTGTGCTGCACCCGGGGCGGTAGAGAAGGTGTGCGGAAGAAGGGGTAGTCTTATACGGCGAGTATATAACAAACTCTATATTTTAACTGTAAAAGTTGGGGGGTCGTCTTATACGCCCAGTCGTCTTATACGCCGGCAAATACGGTACATCGGTATCCGGTCATTAAGAATATAAGATACAATAGATCTTTTAACTCCACATGGGCTTATCAAGCAGCAAAACTTTACCAACTAATATATTAACCAGCAATCTAATTTTAAGATTTGCAAAAAAGGCCTAAAGACCTATTTCAAGAATGTGTTATTAATAATTCCTAAATATTGTAATACTACTTAATAATTTGTATCTTCATAATTCTTTATGTAAACTGCTGTGAACTTCACGGAGGTTGTGTGGATAATGTGTTTGCACTGTTTCCCATATTCCTACTTTTCTCCTTATATTATCTGATCTGCCTTTTGCTTGCATTTTGTGTCCTTATCTTTCTCTTATTTTCCCTCACCATGTCCCCAAAATCCTTCTTCCCTTAATTTTCTTTCTGCACCCACTGTCTCTCATCCTTTATCAGGTTTTGTAATTGTCCTTGTAGCTCTCACTGTTTCTGTCCTCTCTCTCTCTGCTGGTCCCGGATGCTTGACCTTCCTTCCACCTCCCCGGCCTGTGAGTTTTGTTCTCTGTGAATCACACAATGCTGCCAGTTGGGACCAGGCAGGCAGGCAGGCAGGATGGTCTTCCTGAAAGAGACTGGAGGAAGGACAGCCCCCACTGGGATCAACAGAAGGAATGAGGAAAGATGGCCAAATTGGTGACTCCAGGAGGGGAGGATATAGGAAGGACCACACTGATAGCAGTAGAGGGTACGAGTGAGGCAAAGTGACTCAACATGGCATTAGTGGAATGGATGGAGGCATTTTCAGAACTACTCAGGATCCTTAACTCCTTCCACCAGGATACTTACTTTTTCAGCGGTCATAAAAATCCCTCCATCTCAGTTTTAGCCAAGCTTTCACTTTCTTAGGTCTTAAGCTTTCTTTTAAATCTTGACGTTATCTTCCATTCTTCTTACAGGCAGCCAAAGTTTCCCTGCTGACCCCACAGAAGAGATCCTGAAAATGGAAGAGGATTCTGTCAGTGACCAGCTGGAGGGAGGAGAGGAGGATACCAATACCAGGAGTGGTGAGACAAAAATTCCTATGTACCGTATTTTCACGCATATAACGCGCACCCTTGTAAAACGCGCACACGGGTATAGTGCGCGGGAAACTGAAATTTATGTAAACAAATTAACAGATAGCGCGCACACGCGTATACCGCGCATGCTGCTCATTGAATTAAAACCTCCTCCTGCCTTGCCGTCCCGACTCTCCTCTTGCCGCTCTGCCCCGAATCACCGCCCTGCTCCTGCCTTGCCGTCCCGACTCTCCTCTTGCCGCTCTGCCCCGAATCGCCGCCCTGCTCCTGCCTTGCCGTCCCGACTCTCCTCTTGCCGCTCTGCCCCGAATCGCCGCCCTGCTTCTGCCTTGCCGTCCCGACTCTCCTCTTGCCGCCCTGCTCCTGCCTTGCCGTCCCGACTCTTCTCTTGCCGCTCTGCCCCGAATCGCTGCCCTGCTCCTGCCTTGCCGTCCCGACTCTCCTCTTGCTGCTCTGCCCCGAATCGCCGCCCTGCTCCTGCCTTGCCGTCCCGACTCTCCTCTTGCCGCTCTGCCCCGAATCGCCGCCCTGCTTCTGCCTTGCCGTCCCAACTCTCCTCTTGCCGCCCTGCTCCTGCCTTGCCATCCCGACTCTTCTCTTGCCGCTCTGCCCCGAATCGCTGCCCTGCTCCTGCCTTGCCGTCCCGACTCTCCTCTTGCCGCTCTGCCCTGAATCGCCGCCCTGCTTCTGCCTTGCCGTTCCGACTCTCCTCTTGCCGCTCTGCCCCGAATCGCCGCCCTGCTCCTGCCTTGCCGTCCCGACTCTCCTCTTGCCGCTCTGCCCCGAATCGCCGCCCTGCTTCTGCCTTGCCGTCCCGACTCTCCTCTTGCCGCCCTGCTCCTGCCTTGCCGTCTCGACTCTTCTCTTGCCGCTCTGCCCCGAATCGCTGCCCTGCTCCTGCCTTGCCGTCCCGACTCTCCTCTTGCCGCTCTGCCCCGAATCGCCGCCCTGCTCCTGCCTTGCCGTCCCGACTCTCCTCTTGCCGCTCTGCCCCGAATCGCCGCCCTGCTTCTGCCTTGCCGTCCCGACTCTCCTCTTGCCGCCCTGCTCCTGCCTTGCCATCCCGACTCTTCTCTTGCCGCTCTGCTCCTGCCTTGCCGTCCCGACTCTCCTCTTGCCGCTCTGCCCCGAATCGCCGCCCTGCTCCTGCCTTGCCGTCCCGACTCTCCTCTTGCCGCTCTGCCCCGAATCGCCGCCCTGCTCCTGCCTTGCCGTCCCGACTCTCCTCTTGCCGCCCTGCTCCTGCCTTGCCATCCCGACTCTTCTCTTGCCGCTCTGCCCCAAATCGCTGCCCTGCTCCTGCCTTGCCGTCCCAACTCTCCTCTTGCCGCTCTGCCCTGAATCGCCGCCCTGCTCCTGCCTTGCCGTCCCGACTCTCCTCTTGCCGCTCTGCCCCGAATCACCGCCCTGCTCCTGCCTTGCCGTCCCGACTCTTCTCTTGCCGCTCTGCCCCGAATTGCCGCCCTGCTCCTGCCTTGCCGTCCCGACTCTCCTTTTGCCGCTCTGCCCCGAATCGCCGCCCTGCTCCTGCCTTGCTGTCCCGACTCTCCTCTTGCCGCCCTGCTCCTGCCTTGACGTCCCGACGCTCCTCTCGCTGCCCTGCCCTCTGCCCCGAATCGCCGCCCTGCTCCCAGCTCTGTAAGCATGCGCAGACCATCTACAGACAAAGAAGATGGTCTGAGCATGCTTGCGCTCAGTTTTCTGCGCCGGGTTGTCAGCGCGCCTTTGTCGTGGCGCACTTTTGATCACCGTGGCCGTGTCCCCCCTCATCTCATTCTGTTGTCTATCTGGCCTTGTAATTTGCCCAGTGACCCATTGAATAGTATTTTGCCTATACAACAGCATCCCAGCCTTTGGGTAAGCCTATAAAAGATCATTAATGCTGCATGTAGAGCCCACATTTTAATTTGATCTCTTCAGATTGGTATTCTGCATTTATCTAGTAGAGTTTATCAATTAAATTTAAATTTATCTCCATAATGCCAGGAATGAAACGAAAGTCATATACAGCGGACTTTAAGCTTAAAGTCGTTGCGAAAGCTGAGGAAATAGGCAACCGGGCCGCAGCGAAAGAGTTCAATGTTGGAGAAACATCGGTGCGTGAATGGAGAAAAGATAAGAAGGAACTGGAGAAATGCAATCCGCAAAAACGGGCACGTCGTGGGGCCAAACCAAAATGGCCTCAGCTGGAGGATGACTTGAAGCAGTGGATTCTGGGGAGAAGGGAGCAAAATCAATCAGTCTCTACCGTTGCGATTCAGATGAAGGCAAAACTACTTGCCAACGGAAGAGGAATACCCGACTTCAAAGCTGGCTTCACCTGGATCTCAAAATTTCTGAAAAGGAACGGACTATCGGTTCAAATGAGAACAACTGATGGCCAGCGACTTCCGGATGACTGGCAGCAAAAATTGATCGATTTCCGTGACTTTGTCGCCAAAGAAATATCAGAACTTGCCATCACCGCAAAGGACGTCATCAACATGGATGAAATTCCAATGGCATTCGACATTCCAGCGACAAGAACTGTAGCCCCCACAGGTACTAAATCTGTTGCCATCACCACAACTGGGCATGAAAGAACGTGCTTTACAGTCGTTCTTGGTTGCTCAGCTAGCGGGGTTAAGTTAAAGCCCATGGTCATTTTCAAAAGGATCACTATGCCCCGTGAAAAACTGCCCACCAGTGTGGTTGTGCACTGCAACAAGAAGGGATGGATGGACTGCGACATAATGAGATTGTGGGTAGATAAATGCTTTAGGGCAAGACAGGGTGGATTCTTTGCAAAAAAATCCTTGTTAATTTTTGATGCCATGGCTGCCCACAAAGAAAAAAATGTTCAGGCCTACATTAATTCTACTCGTGCCCACATCGCTGTGATACCTGGAGGCCTGACGTGTAAGCTGCAGCCACTTGACATCGCAGTGAATCATCCATTCAAGACTTTTGTTAGAAAGGAGTGGGAGGAGTGGATGCAGAGCGGCACGCACGAGTACACACCCACGGGGCGGCTGAAGCGGGCAACTTTCACAGAAGTCTGCAAGTGGGTGGCGTCAGCATGGGATAAAATAACACCAGATACTATTCGAAACGGATTTAGAAAAGCGGGCATTGTTTATGAAACCAATGACACTACTACCGGTAATCATGCAGCGGAAGGAGGCAACAATATGGATATCAGCGATGATGATGACGACGATGACGATATCACTTTGGAAATAAACGAGGATCGTCTGCAGGCTGTGCTCACTTTATTTAATGACAATGACGACAATTCGGATTTTGATGGATTCAACGATTCAGATGACTGTGATGATGATGATTGAATAAACCAGTAAACTTTGTTTATTTACAACTTTACCGTAATTACGGTAACTATTTAGATTATTTTGTCCTTGATACTTCGTTTGATCTAGATTAAATGTTATAGTTTATAAGAATGAACATGCGATTTCTGTTCTTGTTGCTGAATTCATACTAACTCTAGATTAAAAGTTATATTGTAGTTTATAAGAATGAACAGTTTTTTTCTTTTGACGTTTTTGGTTGGAGGGTGTGTGAATGGTGCATGAGTTCTCCTGTCTGGTTGAGGTGGATTGAATTATTTAGCTGAAGAAATTACGGTAGTTAACCCCCCCCCCCCCCCCCATTCCACACACATTACGGTAATTCTCTTCCATTTTTGTTTCCATTATAAAAAACACTGATAAGTTCCCAGAAAAAAATACATTAAAATAAGAAGTGAAAACAACGGCCCCTACAGATGAGAACATAACATAAGAATAGCCTAACTGGGTCAGGCCAATGGTCCATCATGCCCAGTAGCCCATTCTCATGGTAACCAATCCAGGTCATTAGTACCTGGTCAAAACCCAAAGAATAGCAATATTCAAGTTTCAAGTTTATTCAATCTTTTGATGGATCGCCTATAACAATTTCTAAGCGATGTACATAATATAATAAAAAGAGATAAGAAACTTAACGTAATAATTATATTAACATAACATAAAAACATTCAAAACATACTTGAGGGGCAAGGGAAAAATAAAAAGTTACAATTTCGGGTTTTGTAAGAAAAAAGGGAAAGTACAAAAGGTAGGGTAAAATAGGTAGCACAAAATGGCTTAAGCATACTTCATAAACAATAATACCAAAGCATAGGTAATTTAAAGGAACTATTAAAAATCAAAGGCATCTTTAAATAAATATGTTTTTAAAAGTTTTTTAAATGTTGTAATATTTTTTTCAATTCTAATAAATTGAGGAAGTTTATTCCACCTTTGCGGACCGGCGACAGTAAAAATATCTGCTCTTCTGGTGCCTATGATTTTCAGAGACGGAACTGCTAATAAGCATTGATCAGTAGAGCGAAGAGATCGATGAGGTTTGTATGGGATTAGAGATTTGGAGATGAATTGCGGTTCATTGGATGTTAGAGTTTTGAAAATTAGGAGCATTAGTTTAAAAAAGATCCTATGATTTACTGGTAACCAGTGTGCATCTATCAGTAATGGAGATACGTGGTCAAATTTTTTAGAATTATAAATTAATTTTATGGCTGTATTTTGAATTATTTGTATTCTTCTTATTTCTTTTTGTGTAATGTTTAAGAGTAGGGCATTACAGTAGTCAATTTTAGCTATTATAAATGAATGGATTAGTATATTTAAAGAAGAAGGAGTGAGAAATTTGGCAATAGATCTTATCTGCCGTAATTTAAAAAAACAATTTTTAACCATATAAGATATATGTTCATGGTAGGATAGTTTATCATCTATGTAAACACCAAGAATTTTTGTTGAAGATACCATGTTAATGGGGGTGTTATTAAGAAGAAAAGGTTTAGAAAGAAAAATATCTTTTTTCCAATTGAATAGGATGGATTGAGTCTTATTAATATTTAATGCCAATTTATTTGTGTTTAACCAATTTTGCACATGCTCTAGCTTTTGATTTATTCAGGAAATATCTGTAGTGTTTTCTGGGTCTAAAGGGTGTATGAGTTGGATATCGTCTGCGTATGAATAGGGGATGAAGCCTATGGCCTGACAAAGTTCTAATAGAGGAGCAAGGAAGATATTAAACAATAAGGGAGACAAAATAGATCCTTGTGGAATTCCAAAGGTTGAGGTGTAAGGGACGGATTCCTCATTATTAAATCTAACGGTAGAGGTTAGATTTAACCATGCCACCGATCCAGGGCAAGCAGACACTTCCCCCATGTCTTAATAACAGACTATGGACTTTTCCTCCAGGAATTTGTCGAAACCTTTTTAAAACCAGCAACGCTATCTGCTTTTACCATAACTTAGATCTTTCCTTCCAAACAGAGACCTTACTAGATGTCAAATACAGAAAGAACAAGGTAACTTCACAAGGACTTAGCTATGCAGGAAATGTGAATCTCCTCATACACCCACCATATGGTGCAAAAATGTACAAAGGTCTGGTTTTTTCTTTCAATCACTACATAGCCTAATGCCACACAAGCAGCGTGTTACAAACATATTCTGTAGGTCAATGCTAAGGATAACAAAGTTTCCTTCCTTGGACCAGAAGGAGATACTGACAAACCACTAGAAGAGATCCCAAAACAACTACCCAGGCACAACACCCAAAGATCCACTCAGTGTGTGAACCAGTTGAGTGGAGTGGACTAAATGGGGGGTGGAAATGGGCCCAGAGTTTGCTCAGCAGAATTTCCCAGACCACCTCTTCCTCTCAACACATTGACATGCTGGTGGGTTTATTTTATAGCTTTTTCACCCCCTTTGGCTTCTCCTAACCACACTAGCCCCCCCCCACCCCTTGAAGTTCTGTCCCCCCCTGAAGTCCTGTCCCCCCTTAAAGGTCTGCCTGTCCCCCGTTGAAGTCCTGTCCCCCCTTAAAGGTCTGCCTGTCCCCCTTGAAGTCCTGTCCCCATCCTGAAAGCCTGATGCCCCACCCCGAAGGAATGCTGGCCCCCCCACCCTGAAGGACCGCTCGCACCCCCACCTCGCACCTACCCTGACGTCCGATTCATCCCCCAGCCCCCCCGCACCGTTTGCGGTGGAGAAGCAGCCTACCGTGGGTTCACGCTGCTTCCTCTGCCGCGGTCCCGCCCTTTCTCTGACATCAGAGAAGGGGCGGGACCGCGGCAGAAGAAGCAGCGCAGGGCTCAGAGAAGGGGCGGGACTGCCGGCAAAGGAAGCAGCAGGGTTCACTGGCATCGCGAACCCACGGTAGGCTGCTTCTCCACCGCAAACGGTGCGGGGGGGGGGCTGGGGGATGAATCGGACGTCGGGGGGGTGCGAGCGGTCCTTCAGGGGGGGGGTGCGAGCAGTCCTTCAGGGTGGGGGGGCCAGCGGTCCTTCGGGGTGGGGCATCAGGCTTTCAGGGCTGGGGGATGAATCGGATGTCGGGGGGGGGGGAACCAGCAATGTAAAAAACAAATTGTAAAACGCGCTCGCGCATATAACGCGTATGGTTATGCTTGGTTTGTAAAATCGTGTATAACGCGCGTGTTATATGCGTGAAAATACGGTAATAAAATCCTTGCTTTGTGCTGTGGAGTATTTCTAAATTTTTCACATAGAGTTTTTGATTAATGTCTGTAATCAGAGGAAAGGGAGACTGGAGGGGAGGATGAGATGTCCAGAACCAGATAAGGATGGTCTATTTCTGTCTCTTCAAGTGCCATTGTTCACCTGTCTACTAGCAAATGACTTTAAGACTTCTGTGGAGATATTTGCCTATATATATATATCTTACTAATAGCTGTATACAGTACTTACTTTCATTTTTCTCCAACAGATAATAGATTTGGGAATAAGAGAATGAGAGTATGTGATGGGCAGAAGGAGGAATGGACACACAAAGACCCTTCCAGAGCCAACCCGGATTCTTCAGCTGAAATTGTAGGAGGCATTAGTAGGCTAAAACCAACTAACATGAAAGAAAATACCCCAAAAGGACAGAGCTCAAATGTATGTACTGAACAAGAGAGAAATTCCACCCACTGCCCAAATCTCAGACAAAATCGGAGAATCAGCAGGCAGAAACTTTGTCAGGGTGAGGAAATGTTTACTGAGAAAAACCTGACAAGACAAAACAAATTTCAGAAACAAGACAAACTGCTCCAGTCTATAGAGTGTGAAAAATCATTTACATATAAATCACAACTTACAATTCACGAAAAAGTGCCTAAAGAAAGAAAACCTTCAAAATGTTCTATACATGATAACAACTTCAGTCAGGTATTTGAGCTGAGAAAACATGAATTAGTCAGCGTTAGCAAGAAAGAAGTGCATCAACTAAATCCCAAGGGAGCAAAGCTATTTAAATGTTTTGAATGTTATAAAAGCTTCAGTCAAAAAAGTAACCTCGTGCATCATGAAAGAGTTCACACTGGAGAAAAACCATTTAAATGTTTTGAATGTTATAAAAGCTTCAGTCAAAAAAGTAACCTCGTGCATCATGAAAGAGTTCACACTGGAGAAAAACCATATAAATGTTTTGAATGTTATAGAAGCTTCAGTCAAAAAAGTAACCTCGTGCATCATGAAAGAAGCCACATTGGAGAAAAACCATATAAATGTTCTGAATGTGGTAAAAGTTTCACTCAAAGGCATCATCTCACAAATCATGAAATAATTCATACTGGAGAAAAACCATATAAATGTTCAGAATGTGGAAAATCCTTCAATAACAAAGGTAGCCTCAAAAATCATGAAAGAATCCACAGTGGAGTAAAACCATACAAATGTTCTGAATGTGGTAAAAGCTTCAGATACAAATTTTATCTTGGAATTCATGAAAGAATCCACTCTGGAGAAAAACCATATAAATGTTCTGAATGTGGCAAAGGTTTCAATCAAAAACATCAACTCAGGATTCATGGAAGAATCCACTCTGGAGAAAAACCATATAAATGTTCTGAATGTGGAAAAGGTTTCAATCAAAAACATCATCTCAGAAATCATGAAATAATCCATACTGGAGAAAAACCATATCAATGTTCTGAATGTGGAAAATCCTTCAATAATAAAGACAGACTCAAAAATCATGAAAGAATCCACACAAGAGAAAAATCATATCAATGTTCTGAATGTGATAAATCTTTCAGTAATACAAGTAGTCTGAAAAATCATGAAAGAATCCACACTGGAGAAAAATCATATCAATGTTCTGAATGTGATAAATCTTTCAGTAATACAATTAGCCTGAAAAATCATGAAAGAATCCACACTAGAGAAAAATCATATCAATGTTCTGAATGTGATAAATCTTTCAGTAATACAAGTAGTCTGAAAAATCATGAAAGAATCCACACTGGAGAAAAATCATATCAATGTTCTCAATGTGATAAATCTTTCAGTAATACAATTAGCCTGAAAAATCATGAAAGAATCCACACTGGAGAAAAATCATATCAATGTTCTCAATGTGATAAATCCTTCAGTAGTACAAGTAGCCTGAAAAATCATGAAAGAATCCACAGTGGAAAAAAATCAAATCAATGTTTTCAATGTTGATAAAAACTTCAGTCGTACAAGTAGTTGTAGAATTCATGGAAGAATCCACACTGGCAATAAATCATATAAATGTTCTAAATGCAGTAATGGCTTCAATACTAAAGATGAACTCATGAAAAAATCCATACTTTATCAGTGTTCTGAAAGTGATAAAAGTTTCGATCAGAAAAGTAATCCAAGATATTATAAAAGAATCCATAGTGAAGAAAAACCATATAAATGTTCTGAAAGTGATAAAAGCTTCAATTGAAAAGTCACCTTAAAATTCATTAAAGAATCCACAGTGGAGAAAATCCTTATAAATGTTTTCAATGTGATAAAAGCTTCCATCAAAAAGTAACTTTAGAACTCATGAAAGAATTCACACTGGGGGGAAACCATATCAAAAAAACCAAATGTGCTGATTTACTGTTAGTGTCCTGTAACGTGAATAAAATCATTCGCAATACCTGAAGATTGGATAGTGGCAATTTTTATAAAGGGTTCCAGGGGTGCTCTAGAAAATTACAGATTTGTAAGCCTGACTGACTAGTGCCAGGCAAAATCCTGGTAACTATTATAAAAAAAACTAAAATTACAGAACACATAGACAAACATGGATAAAGGGACAGACTTGGTTTCAGCCAAGGGAGATCTTGCCTGACCAATTGGCTTGATTTCTTTGAAGGTGTGAATAAATGTGGATAAATTAACCAGTTGGCATAGTGAATCTACACTTTCAGAAAGCTTTTGACAAAGTTCCTCATGACAGACTTCTGAGAAAATTGAAGAGTCACGGGACAGGACTATGTTATGGATTAGGAATCGGTTATGGGATAGAAAACATTTTTCTCAGTGGAAGAGGGTGAATGGTGGAATACTGCAGGGGCCTGTACTAGGACCAATGATATTTAACATTTATAAATGATGTGGAAATTGGAATAGAAAGTGAGCTGATTAAATTTGCAAAAGACACTAAGGTGTTCAAAGTTGTCAAAAACATGGACTGTGAAAAATTACAGGAAGACCTTGAGAGATTGGAGAACTAGACATCCAAATAGCAGATGAAAATGTGGTGAGTGCAAAGTGATGCACCTGGGGAAGAATAATCCAAATCAAGGATGCTGGAGTCCACCTTAGGGATCAGTACCCAAGAGGGATCTAGGTGTCCTGTGGACAATACACTGAAGCCTTCTGTCCACTGTGCAGCAGCGACAAACAAAGCAAATCGGATGCTAGGAATGATTTGAAAAGGGTTGGTGAATAAGACTAGAAATGTTACGGTGCTTCTGCATCGTTCCATGCCAATATCTCTCCCGCTACAGCACCATCGCTCCAAAAGGAGTTCAGGCTATGCGCAAGACAAGAGCTTTCGGGGCTACTGGAGACGCAGTCTTCATAGGCTTAGAAGGCTTCCATGCCTACCTCGGCTCAGCCCAAGGGTACCTCAAATTGTCAATCGAGGACTAAGTCATGGACTCCTGCTCGATGTCAAGCATTGGGTTCAGTGTGGACCATCGGATGATTTTTCTTATCTTATGTCCCTGTACCTCTACATGTGTCGGAGATGGTTAACTAACTATGGTGCTTTTCCATCTTTTATTACAAGAGTATCCTGTTCAAGAAACATGTACTATTTAAATAACTGATGGCCCCTTTTGGTCAAGCTGTGCCTAGAGGATTTTAGTGTAGGCCGGCGAAGAAGTGCTCCGATGCTCTTAGGAATTCTATGAGTGTCGGTGCATTTACTGCGTCAGCCCAAGCTAAAAACTTCTAGTGCAGCTTGCTAAAAGGGGCCGTGAATTTGTACTCTAGCTTAGTCTGAAGACACATTTTATAACTGTTTGTTTTTTGTTTTACTTTGGTTTGTAATTCCTAGAATGATTACTTCTAGTTTCTTAATGTGTAATCTACCCCGAACCAGTTTTGGTGTGGGCGGAATAGAAATACTGGATAATGTAATGATAACCAGTCGATGTTGATGGGACTGGCTGCTAATCTGTAATAGCGATGAGCTATATTTTGTAATCCAAAAAGGAGCAGCTGAACAGTTCAATAAAGTTTATTCAAAATCAACCTTTGATTCAACGGTGTGTTTGTATTGTCCTATCATACAGATGTGTTAGAAAAAGTCCAACATGTTTCAGCAGCTGACTGCCTGCGTCGGGGACACATTAAGATGTTATCATAGGGACAATTCTACATCTAAAAATAACAGATCAGAATAAGTGCAAATAATGAAACAAATAATTAGAAATAATATGGGGTTCATAATAAAAAAAAACCATCTAAAAAGTGTCCTAAATGGCTACTTGAACGATCAAAAAGCCTGATCGTCCAAGTACCCATAACCAAAGCTGGTTTTTAGACGTATCTAAAACCAGCTTAGGCCTTTCCCCTGCCTCTAGACGCACAGAGAGAAAAGAGGATTGTTTAGAGGAGGGGAAAGGGCGGGCAGTGGGCGGGAGGTGGGCCGACCTACAACAGGTATAACCAAAACATTTACAGGTTGCCTAGTCGGCACTTAGACCTTTTTGACTTGGACGAAGTCAAACCAGGTCTAAGTGCCGAAAAAGGGGCCGCTGAGCTGATGGCCGCTGGCGCCATCAGTTCAGCGGCCCGGCAACCTACCCACCGCGAGCATCGCGGCAGGAGAGATGCCTCATCTCCCCTACCGCGATGCCATCACTCTTCTACCCGAAATGCTGCGGGTCGCGGCAGCTCGGGTAGAGGAGTGATGGCATCGTGGTAGGGGAGATGAGGCATCTCTCCTGCCACGATGCATCACCTCCCCACACACATACAACATCGGGGCAAGAGGGAGCCCAAGCCCTCTTGGTCCGGCGATCGTGCCCCCCCCCCCCCCCTGACTCGATCTGGCCAGGAGGGAGCCCAAGCCCTCCTGGCCCTGGCGACCCCCCCCCCTCCAATTCAACGGGCCTGGAGACAGCCCAAGCTGGAAGGGACAGAGAAAGAGGGTGGATGCTGGATCAAAAGGAGAGTGAAAAGAAGATGAGGAAACCAGAGATGGTAAATGGTAGAAAAAAGATTTTTTTTGTTGCTTTAGAATAAAGTAGTATTGGAGCTGTATTGATAAACATTTATAAATAGAAATTGGAAATAAGGTAATAAATTTTTTTTCTAACATTTGGAGACCAAATATCCCCTTACTCGGGCAGTGGCGTACCAAATGGGGATGGAGGATTAGCGGGGAGGGGGGGAGGTCTGCCCTGGGTGCAGTTCCCAGTGGGTTCTCCTCTGATCCCTTTTTATATTGGGGGGGGAGGGAGGTTGTTAAAAAAAGATTGGCCCCAGGTGTCACATACCGTAGGTACGCAACTGGATCACCAGAAAACAAGAAGTAAACGTCTACATAAAGAACATCAGACATCCAACATGAACAATGCAAATGTGTGCAAATAACCAATGCCCAGATTAAAAAAAAAAAAAGACAGTGTACAAACTACATATTAATGAAGTGACATAACACATAAGGTCAGTGAAAACCTTAAATAATTAAAGGGCGACGAACGACATGACCACTTGAACCGCCGAACCTGAGGGTGCACAGAAAAAGTCAACATGTGAAGTGCCAGCGTGAAAAGTGTTATCGTGGGGTCAAATACAAATCCTTTTAAATTGAGTGAAAAGCCCACCCAAAAAATAATAAATGAAAAACCAACCATTTTTAGTGCTGGCTGCGGCGATGACAGCTCTGACACTCGCAGGAATACTATCACGGCGGCCGGCGCTAAAAACGCTACTGTGGCTTTGTAAAGGAGGAGTACAAAAATTGTGCACCAGACAAGTAACAAGCGTGGATTTTGGATTGAACCAATCAAATGTAATTCCCTACCTGAGCAGCATGTATAGATTCATCCTTTTTGTCCTGTTTGTCTACTACTATTAATTATTTCTACTGCGCCACCAGACGCAGGCAGCGCTGCACAGAGTCCCTGCTCAAAAGAGCTTACAATCTAAACAGGCAAGACAGCCAAACAGTATGTCATGGATACAGTAAAGTCCCTCCTTGAGGGCCGCAATCCAGTCGGGTTTTCAGGATTTCCCCAATGAATATGCATTGAAAGCAGTGCATGCAAATAGATCTCATGCATATTCATTGGGGAAATCCTGAAAACCCAACTGGATTCGGCCCTCAAGGAGGGACTTTGGGGACCCCTGATATTGGTTGGATCTAGAGCAGGGGTGGGCAACTCCAGTCCTCGAGGGCTGGAATCCAGTCGGGTTTTCAGGATTTCCCCAATGAATATGCATTGAAAGCAGTGCATGCAAATAGATCTCATGCATATTCATTGGGGAAATCCTGAAAACCCGACTGGATTCGGCCCTCAAGGAGGGACTTTGGGGACCCCTGATATAGGTTCTTCATATTGGTTGGATCTAGAGCAGGGGTGGGCAACTCCAGTCCTCGAGGGCTGGAATCCAGTCGGGGAAATCCTGAAAACCCAACTGGATTGCGGCCCTCAAGGAGGGACTTTGAGACCCCTGAGTTAAGGGGAACGGGTTTGTCTGCCATAATTACATAGTAACATAGTAGATGACGGCAGATAACGACCCGAATGGTCCATCCAGTCTGCCCAACCTGATTCAATTTAAATTTTTTTATTTTTTCTTCTTAGCTATTTCTGGGCAAGAATCCAAAGCTTTACCCGGTACTGTGTTTGGGTTCCAACTGCCGAAATCTCTGTTAAGACTTACTCCAGCCCATCTACACCCTCCCAGCCATTGAAGCCCTCCCCTGCCCATCCTCCACCAAATGGCCATACACTGTTAGACGGTAAGCTCTTTCAAGCAGGGACTGTATCTTGTGTTACTGTATAGCGCTGTGTGCGTCTGGTAGCGTTATAGAAATGATAAGTAGTAGAAGTGGACTGCAGTATCCTGTCTGCAAGTTAGGCAATCTCACAGTACTTTTAGGTTCATTAATGCAGCTGGGAAATCGCATATTCCTGGCTGCAAAAATGCATCAGTGGTAGGAGCTGATCCTGAAAGACCAGACCCAGGCAAAAGAAAAGAGGCCGCTCTCTTTGCCTTTCCTCCTGCTATTCTCATAAAGCCTGGGGCCAGATCCCCCAAGGACAGAAAACTGCAATCTACCTCCAACAGGTTAAGGTATCCTACCAAAGACACCAACAAGGAAAGAGAAGGGAAGGCTGGAAGAGCTGCTCAACCTGTGCACAAGAGGAGAAAGAAGAATTTCTGACCTGATCAGAACCCAGAATTCTGCAGCTGCTGGGAGGGATCCAGGCTGGGGATTTCCCTCTTCCTAAAGATGAGCAGATTGGGCTGATTCCTGAGGGTCTCACATAAGGCTCCTCTTCTGCCCCTCTGCTGGGTCTCAGGACACAGAAAATTTCTGCTTCTCTTCTGAATCTTGTCTGATCTTTGCAGCTCTTTGGAAGTAGAGAAAGCAACTGAGCATGTGCAGAGTTCTTCACCACACCCCCCCCCTCCTGTGAGGTCATCATAGAATATCCCACCTCCTTAAGGTAGTTCTGTAGACACAGCGCAGCAGGTTCCACCCAACAAGTATCTGCTATTTCTACAGCTCCACCTTAAGGAGGTGGGATGATCCAAGATCACCTCAGCAAGGGGAAAGGTTGAAGAGCTCTGAGCATGCTCAGTTGCTTTCTCTACTTCGGCAGAGCTGCAAAAGAGAAGCAGAAACTTTCTGTGTCCTGCAACTGGAAATCCCTGGGAGACCCAGTTCCCTTCCTGCAGAGGGGGAGACTCAGGGATCAGCCCAATCTGCTCATCTTTCCAGGAAGAGGGAAATCTCCAGCCTGAATCCCTCCCAGCAGCTGCAAAATCCAGAGGGAAAGAGGAGGGAAATGTCTGCCCTGGGTTGTGATCAGGTAATTCAAAGAAAAGTATTTAGTCTGTAGGGTCATGAAATAGTTAACTGTTGTTTAAAATATTGCACTGGCCTAAATAGCTGAAAACAGTGTACAATCTATTGACTTCATCTGCCTGAAATGTATGTCCTTGCCTTACCACATTGTAAGCTGAATAGATAAGAGTTTGAGCCATGATGTGCCCTGCCCTTCTGTACATGTAACATTTAGACCTGTAAGATTTAGATAAGCAGAGAAATGAGCTAGTTTCCTATAGGACTATAAGTTGTATCCCTGAACCTATCATAAGTGCTGGCTTAGGACCAATAATAATTGTAGAAAATTATAGAAGTAACAAATGAAAATTGTAGTTTTTGCATATATTAGTTTGTGAAAAGGGCATAAAAGTCCGTGTATTTCCTGTTTCTGACACTCTAGTAGGCAGGCTATTAACTGCACTAGAGTCCCGGCATGCTGTGAATAAAACTCTTGTACTTTCTTCACGCCTCTGACTTTGTGTATCCAAGTGACCTTTCAAGTCTAATAAAAAGATGTCTTATTTTCTTTGTTTTGATTTCTATGTCTATTGCCTTGTATCACAGGTAAGAAATTCTTCTCTCTACTCCTTGAAAAAGGAAAACCTTTCCCTGTGATAATAAAAAGTTTACCTTCTGCAAGACCGTAAAGTTCCATGCGGTTTACAATAGTTAAAAATGCTACAAATAGAGTAAAACTTACGAAGTTAAAAACTAGTAACTAAAAACCTTCTCTTTCCTTGCTCATCTGTTTTGGAGGGAAGACTAACCTGCTGGAGATAGATCGCAGTAGTCTGTATCATGGGGTTTTGAGATAGCAACGTAAGATTTGCCGCTGCTGGGTCAGACCGGTGGTCCATCGTGCCCAGCAGTCCGCTCACGCAGCGGCCCTTAGGTCAAAGACCAGTGCCTTACCTGCATATGTTCTGGTCCAGCAGGAACTTATCTAACCTTTTCTTGAATCCCTGAAGGGTGATTTCCCCTATAACAGCCTCCAGAAGAGCGTTCCAGGTTTCTACCACTCTGGGTGAAGAAGAACTTCCTTACGTTTGTACGGAATCTATCCCCTTTTAACTTTATTAATAATAATAATAATTTTATTTCTTATATACCGCTATACCCTAAGTTCGAAGCGGTTTACTTTAGCGAGTGCCCTCTCGTTCTCTCCACCCTGGAGAGGGTGAACAATCTCTCTTTCTCTACTAAGTCAATTCCCTTCAATATCTTGAATGTTTCAATCATGTCTCCTCTCAGTCTCCTCTTCTCAAGGGAGAAGAGGCCCAGTTTCTCTAGCCTCTCATTGTACGGCAACTCCTCCAGCCCCTTAACCATTTTAGTCGTTCTTCTCTGGACCCTTTCGAGTAGTACTATGTCCTTTTTCATGTATGGCAACCAGTGTTGGATGCAGTACTCCAGGTGGAGGTGCTCCATGGCCCGGTATAGCGGCATGATAACCTTCTCCGATCTGTTTGTGATCCACCTTCGGCAGGAAGGAAGGAACCATTCTCAAGGAAACCCCAGTCTCTGAGAATCAGAGGAACGGTACCCTGCAAGAAAAAGCCTGGAGATCAGAAACATGTCTCACTAACAGAACACGACCAAAAAGACCATCTTGAGCAACAAGTCCAAGAGGAAAGCATCTCAAAGGGGCTCAAAGGGAGCCTTGTCGAGACTAGACAGCACCAGGTTGAGGTTCCAAGAAGGGAACGGTGGTTTAATCAGTGATTTGATGCAAAGAGCCCCTTTCAGAAATCTGCCAATGTCAGGGTGAGACTCCAGGCTCTAAAATGAGAGAGCCCATACACTGGGACCCGAAGGGACGCAACAGTGAGGCCTTTATCAAGATTAGCCTGGAGAAAGGCAAGCACCATCAAAATCAGAGCAGAATACAGCTTCATTGTGCCTGAGTATACCAATGTGGGAAAGTCTTCCACACCTTAGTGTAAGCAGCTGTAAAAGCAAAGCATCTCGAGCCCTCCATGCAAACCTGACCCTGCATAAGTAGGTCTGGATAGGCACACAACCGAAGGCCACACCCCTTGCGAAGACACATCAGATCTGTGCACCATGATATGTGAGGCTAGCCTGGAGTCACCAGAATGTCATGTCCTAGGGAGACCGTGATCCACCAAATGACTCAGCCTATCATGGGCTAGGGAGGAAAGCATACAGGAGTATTCCCTGAGGCTAAGGCTGCACCAGAGTGTTGAGACCCTCGCTTTCAAGCTCAGTTCCCGAAGAATTGATCTGCGTTCTCATTCTTTGCTGTGGCCATGAGGTTGAAGCTGCACAATAGCTCAAAACATCGCCCACGCGCCCTGAACCATGGTCTGTCTATTGAGGAACTTGGCCTGAACATTGTCAACTCTCGCCACATGTGCTGATAAGAGCATCCAGAGGTGGCGTTCCACCCACAGAAAGAAGAGGCAGGCCTCCTGAAGCAGAGAGTTGCGCTTGGTACCTGTCTGGCGATTGACATAGGCTACTGCTGTGGAAATGTCAAACCCTGACCGCTTGGCCCACCAGAGTCTTTTACAAGCACTCCAGAGCCAGACGAATGGTTCTCAGCGCCAACCTGTAGATCGACCATTTGCTCTGAGAGGGTGTCCAGCACTCCTGGATGAGACACCAATTGCAGCGGGCTCCCCAGCCCTGAAGGCTGACCTCCTACATTATCACGAACCAGGAAGCAAGCCGCAGTGGAACACCCTTGCAGAATGATTGTGGGAGAAGCCACCAAGCCATGCTGGTCCAAGCCTCCAAGTCCAGGGCAGACTGGTCTGTAAAGCAACCCTGTGTGGAGCCCAGCAAGAGAGTAAGGCATGCTGGATAGGACACATGTGCACCCGCACCCAATGAACCAAAGCCAACGTGGCTGCAAAGGACCCTAGGACCTGAATAGAGTCCATTACGATGGAGCTTGCTGCTTCAAGAAGGAAGAAACTGGGAGAACACAGCTCCTGTCTGCATGCCTCTGGAAGATAGATGCAACCCACTGTTGAACAGAACAGCCAGATAGTTCAGAGACTGCATGGGTGTCAGACTGTTTGTCTTGGAGCTCGCAATCCAACCAAGGACCTCCAGGATCGCCGAATCCACTGTAGGTCAAACACGGCCAACGATGGGAGTCCTTAAGAGGCAGTCATCCATGTAAGGGTGTGCGAGCAGATCCATGTTTTGTAAAAAAGCTGGCATGACCACCATCACCTCAGCAAAGGTATGGGGAGCTGAGCCAGTCCATAGCTGAAAACTGGGAAGAAATTGTGGTTTGTTTGGTTTTTTTTAGTAGAATGTGAGGAACTCTCCCTGGGCCACCACTTCCATGACAGATCACACTGTCTGCATGTGAAAGTGTGGAAACATGAGAGCCACATTTACTTGCTGGAAATCCAGAACACGTGTCCGATCGTCTGAGCCTTTCTTTGGTACAATGAAGCATATATAGAATCTGCCTGAGCCTCAAAGTGCAGGCAGCCCTGGCACTAGAGCCTGAAAATCCAGCAAGCGTGGTACAGTGGCTTGCACCTTGAGTGCTTTGGCCGGTCGACCTGCGGAAGAGTCCACAAACCAATCCATCGGAGGCCAGGCAAATTCCAACTCATAGTCTGACCGAATAATATCAAAGACCCACCAGTCAGACGAAATGTGAGCCTAGGCCAGCAGGAAAACTGAAAGTCTGCCCCCTTCTGCAGAGGGGCACTCCTTAGCCCAAAATCATTGAGCCGCTGTGTGCGAAATGGGAGTCAGATGGCTGGGTTCACCAGTAGTTGGAGTACCGCTGCCAGGAGCTCTGGGAAATCTCTGAGACTTTGCATTCGTATACAGGTGAGTAGTAGTAGAAGTCCTTCCTTACTCTACCATCGCTATCCTTTCTAAAGAAATACAGACTGTTAGTAGCAACAGCACAGACAGACAGACTGACCTCGGAACTCTTCTCCACTTTCCTACCTTCAGATATCAACCTACTTGCTTCTCTCTTTCCCATCTCTTCAGCTTTTGCTGAAGTTCCTACCTTCTTCCAAATACTAAATCAGCCAACACGAGATATTTCCAGAATTTGTTTAAGGAGCAGGAAATCTGATTCTGTTCCTTTTAAAATTTCCAGAACTGTCTTCATACTATAATGCACCAGAGATCTGATCTTCCTGACAGAAGTCATATAACAAAGTCTACTAAAGAAACATGATAAGGAAACTGGCTGACTGTGTCCGTGTCTTGCTTTCCAGACATCCGTCACATTCAAGGATGTCGCTGCTTATTTCTTGGAGACGGAGTGGGACGTTCTGGGAGAATGGCAGAAAGAGTTGTACAAGAAGGTCATCAAGGAGATTCAAGACATCCTCATCTCACGAGGTAAATATACGTCCTCTTATCATCTATCACAGGTACATTATGGAATGAGGGCTGTTATTTTCTGAACCCTGCAGAGATCCCAGGGATTGGGTCCCATAATCATCTAAAAATTTTTACATAGAAACATGATGGCAGATAAAGGCCAAATGGCCCATCTAGTCTGCCCATCCGCAGTAACCATTATCTCTTTTTAACCTGGCTTTTGATGCCATCCCATATCCAATAGGAGCCAATGGAAGAAGCCTCTAGTATAAGGTCTTTCAACTTCAGTTGGAGTCTATCTTTCTTTCCTAAACTACAAAAATTTGGTACAGAAGGCCAGGGGAAGGATTTACTTAAAAGAGTGCACTATATAGCCCTCTTCAGATGGTAACAGATATCTCCAAGAAGACAGCGACTGCAATGTCTCCATCTAGGAGGGCCATGAAGAGAAATATCTGTACCAGCAAATCTCTAAGATTTATTCTTAATCAAGTGGCAATTTGTAGCTGCCTTTTTTTCTCTAACCTTTAAGCTTTGTCAGGCATTTTACTCAAATTCCAATAAAGAGAGATAGATATACACACCAGAGTAGCGGTCTCGAACTCACGGCCCACCAGGTACTATTTTGAGGCCCTCGTTATGTTTATCATAATCACAAAAGTAAAATAAAACCGTTTCTTGATCATATGTCTCTTTAGCTATAAATGACAATATTATTATTAAGACTTAGGCAAAAGGAAAGATTTATAAACTATAAAGAGTTTTACTTCATGCAAAATTGTCATTTCTTTAATAAGACATTCACTATTTTTTCTGAGGCCCTCCAAGTACCTCCAAATCCAAAATGTGGCCCTGCAAAGGGTTTGAGTTGGAGACCACTGCACTAGAGGCTGACCAAATTTTGTTTACAGTCCCAAAATTCGTTTTCTGCCTGGTTTCGGTTTTGACAGAAACTGACCATGTGTTTTTGGTGGGAGCTGAAACTTTGTGCCTCGTCCTGTTTTGTCTCCCTCCTCTCTAAAAATGAGTTGCCTTTACTCCCTTCCCACTTGTAGGTGCCCCCTTGGGCCTGTTTTACAATCCTTGGCGATTTATGGGGTGTGGTGAGGGCAAGAGCGATCCTTGGCTGTTCCTCCCCTGCTGGCTCTGCTCTCAAAATTGCCACAAACACATAGACACAGATGGAAATAGATGGAATTCAACAAATAGAAAGTAAATTTCATTTTCCTATTTCTTATTAACAGGTTATTTAATCATTAATCCTGATGTTGTATTCAAGATTAAAAAAGAAGATGAGAAATATTTTCCACAACACTGTGATTTGGAGGAAAAAGGAAACCCGAATGAGCCCACCAAGAGTAAGCAGGCTTTGCATTTTCAGAACATGATTGACATTAAACATTTAGGGGCCCTTTACTTAAGCTTAGATGGAAGTGGTGGATGCTGAATCCTTAGAAGCCCATATTATATGTTTGGGCTTCTTAGTATTTAGCATGCGCTAATTCCAATAGCATGCACTAAGGTTTAGTAAAGGGCCCATTAGAGACTTAAACTCTATTTCCTAGTTTATTATAATCAGATTCTTGGTGAATCCTAGATGTGTTTTCTTGTAACAGGGCTTCCAACTATAACATCCATTTTCTCGCTGAGCGTTCAACAAGAGGAGGATCTCCCCTTCATAAATCCTCCTGAATCAGAGACATCTGAACAGACCCATCTTTCTGTACCGAGTAAGTATAAAATTCCTCCTGCACATCTTTATTAAGGTCAGCTGAATCCATGTAGGAACTTGGTGGTGGTGAGAAGCTTTCATACTCTCTTCCCCTATTTTGATGAAGTAAGTGCACAGAAAGGCAGAGGGGGTCCTGGAGGTGGGATCAGGTCTATAAGACCCTTAACCTAGAATGTAAAGGGGTTGAGAAAGGGTTGGTGGTGGAGAGGCTTCCCCGTTGTTATGAGGGGGAACCTGACTAGTGAATGTGGTGCATTTTGACTTAGGCATGGAGAGTTTTATTTTTATTTAGATAATTTACTTATTTATTGGGATTTATTATCCACCTTGATGAAGAGATTCACCCAAGGCGGTGTACAGCAAAACATATTATAATTTTTTTAACAGCATAACAATACTAAAATGACCGAATATATACACAAATACAATCAATGAGGTAAACTTGGAAACTGTGAATTGACTAAATTAGACTATTGTAATTCTCTTTTACTTAACATCACTCTAAAAGAAAAAAGAAGGCTTCAAATAATACAAAATACGGCTATAAAACTTATCCGTAATGCCAAAAAATACAATCGCGTTCACCCCCTTACTGATTAACTCTCACTGGCTTCCAATCATTACATTACATTACATTAATGACTTCTATTCCGCCTGTACCTTTCAGTTCTAAGCAGATTACATCAAAAAGATAACTGGACATTTCCAGGAAGAGGAATACAATCAAAGACGTTGGGCCTAATACATCAAACTGATAGCTGGACGTTTTCAGGAAGAGGAATACATCAGCCATCACATTACTTTCAAAATACTTATTTTAGTCTTTAAAATTTTAATGAACCTCAATTTGTCTCCAGAATGCTCATTCCTCATAATACTTCCAGACCTCTTCGCTCAATGTCTCATAACTTTCTAACTGTTCCATCTTTGAAAATTATAGGCACCAGAAGACCCGATATTTTCTCGGTTATGACCCCTCAACTGTGGAATCCACTCCCCCAACACATTAGAGAAGAAAAAGATCTCAATTTTTTAAAAAAATTACTTAAGACTCATCTTTTTAAAGATGCATTCAACATTTAATTCTAGACCAATATTTTCTGGTTTAGTTTTTTACCTTCCCTTTTGTTTTTCAAGGTTTATTAATATTTGATGTATCGCTGAATCTGTTTACAAAGCGATGTACACAATTTAAAAAAGCATAAAATTATAGAGATACAAATTAAAAGTCATTAACATCCAATTTAAGACAAGGCAGACTTGAAATGGGAAGGAAAGAAGGGCAAAGATTACATCTGTTATATCTAGAAAAACAAATACGGGGAAAAACGTAAGGAAACGGGGGTAGGTAAAAAATTAAAAACTAAAAAAATTTTTAATATTGAGTATTAAAAGTATCTTTAAAAAGGTGAGTTTTTAAAGATTTTTTTAAAAGAAAGAAGATCTCTTCCATTTGTAATATGTTGTGGTAAAGAGTTCCACCATTGTGGGCCCATAACAGAAAACATGTCAGCTCTTCCCCCATTTTTGTTTCTTCTCTCTAACTAAGAATTGTAACTTTTTCCCTTTATCCATCACCAGTCTTGTCTGTCCTGGAGTTTGAAGTCTTAAGTTATTTGTTTGTCCACACATCCCTGTTTTTATGAAGTTGTACATCGCTTAGTATATTGAATAAGCAATTCATCAAGTATTAATAAAATCTTGAATCTTGAAATCTAGTAACTTGAAATAGGATCTGAAATACACACATTTAACAGTGATGTAGAACAATCACATAACAGAAATATGATAAATGTCTGTACGAAACAAACAGTCCCATAAGAGACAGCAAAGAAGAACGTTCTAATTAATTGACTGATTTGCAGGAACTTGTGTGCATTTTGGCCCTGATTCTATAAACTCCGCCTACTTTTAATTGATCTCTAGGCTTAATCAGTGCTGATACTGGCACTCGGCACCCCACAGTCGACCTTAATGTTTGTTTATTAAGAACTTTCTATACTGCATAACAGCCTAAAAGGATCTAAGTCAGGGATCTCTAAGTCCCTCCTTGAGGGCTGCAATCCAGTCAGGTTTTCAGGATTTCCCCCATGAATATGCATTGAAAGCAGTGCAAGTACATAGATCTCATGCATATTCATGGGGGAAATCCTGAAAACCCGACTGGATTGCGGCCCTCAAGGAGGGACTTTGAGATTCCTGATCTAAGTGGTTTACAATACACAATTCATATTCATGAAGAAAAGAACTCCATTAAAAATAGAAAGGGAAAGATTGAGAACAAAAGTTAAATTTTTATTTTTTATAAAATATCATAGCAAATATCTGAACAGTAACAATTCTAATAGTAAAACCGTAAAACACCGATCACAGTCCCAAACTCTGTTCTAAGTTGAGAAAGCCAATTGGGAAACAAATGTGCTTTTAAGTGTCTTTTAAAATATTGTTTATTGTTTATTTAGTTATTTGATTAAACGCTTTATCGATTCTACAAAGCGTTGTACAGAGTAAAAAATTTTTCCTTTAGACAAACAATATTACAGTTAATACATACTTTCTAAAAACTACAATGCGAACAATAATACATGCAAAGTTATTGTGGACGAACGAACAAAAGACACACAAGGTAAAGAGGGAGGAAATACAATAGCTATAGTAAATGGAAGAAACATTAATGGCAAGTACAAAAGGGCAGGGAGTTAAAAAAAAAAACAAAAAAAACCCTAAAATAAGACATCAGTTAAAATCAACTTTGAAATAAAATAAAACTTCAGTTAAAAGCATCTTTAAAAAGGAAGCATTTTAAGTTGCTTTTGAATGTTTTTAAATTATTTTCCATTTTTAAATAAAGCGGAAGAGAATTCCAAATCGTTGGGGCTGTTACAGAAAAAATGGTAGTACGGCGTGTGCCAATTATTTTTAATGAAGGGATATTAAGATTAAATTGGGATATGGATCTCAAAGATCTTGGTGGGTCATAAGGGATCAATAATCTGTCGATAAAAGCTGGAGAATTAGTTTGCATGGTTTTGAATGTCAAAAGGGCTATTTTATAAGTTATCCTATGTGAAATTGGCAACCAGTGGGCATCTTTTAGCAAAGGGGTAACATGATCGTACTTTGATGCTCTTGAAATTAACTTAATGGCCGTATTTTGAATTAACTGCAAACGTTTCAAGTCCTTATGATATATTCCTTTTAAAAGTGAATTACAATATAGGTGCATGGCCCAAATTGCCTACACTAAAGGTGGGTGTGGTTAAGGGGGGGGGCGGATCCTGGGCGTGGTTTTGAGTTGGGCGTCTCTTTGTGAATCAGGTGCCGTTAGGCTTTGATATTGGTGCCTATCTTTAGGCATAGAAGACCGTGGCATAAATTGGGGACATCTAAAGGTCAGAGTGCTGAGCGTGATTTGATAATGGTTGCTTAGGTTTGATGCCTGACTGTAGAATCGGGGCCTTTGTGCCGTTGTTGTTGTTTTCCTCCTCGCCTTCTAAGAATTCTTTTTTGGGTTGATATTTAAAACCATGCAACTGGATAGGAGAGGCTTCAACCTCATTAAACGGTGCATTAAGGCATCAATTCTTATCATGGGTCAAAAAGCCTTTTGTGAATATAATGATATTGCAGTTCACAGTGGGAATACAGTACTCCCCCGATATTCACGGGGGTTTCGTTCCGGGAACCCCCCGCGAATGCTGAAAAAATGCGAATACTGTTTTTAGCAGGGGGGGGGGGGAGACAGGAGAGGGCGGCCGGAGAAGCAGGAGAGAGCAGCTGGAGCGCCAGCGAGTGAAGGAAATCACTCGCAGTATGCTCCAACCGCCTCTTCCTGCACTAAAGTCGGGCCTCACCAATCGGGAGAAGGGTATAGATAGAGGATTACTATACAGGTCCTGGACCTGATGGGCCGCCGCGTGAGCAGACTGCTGGGCATGATGGACCTCTGGTCTGACCCAGCAGAGGCACTGCTTATGTTCTTATGCTGAGCTGCCCAGAAGGGAATATTCAGGGACACTGACCCGGACACCTTAAATATCCCCTCTGACTGCTCAGTTTTCTATAGTACTTGAGTATTTCCCCTATCTGTCCTGGCGGGCTCACAATCTATCTAATGTACATAAGAACATAAGAAGTTGCCTCCACTGGGTCAGACCAGAGGTCCATCGCGCCCAGCGGTCTGCTCCCGCGGTGGCCCATCAGGTCCATGACCTGTGAAGTGGTTCCTGACCATTTCTCTAACCTACCTCTGCTTCTATCTGTACCCCTCAATCCCCTTATCCTTTAGGAACCTATCTAAACCTTCCTTGAACCCCTGTACTGTGCTCTGGCCTATCACAACCTCTGGAAGCGCGTTCCATGTGTCCACCACCCGGGGCAATTTTTTTTTGGGGGGGTGGATTAAGTGACTTACCCAGGGTCACAAGGAACAGCGTGGCTTTGAACCCACAACCTCAGGGTGCTGAGGCTGTAGCTTTAACCACTGCGCCACGCTCAGAATTGGAGTCTAGAAATTTAACCGGGTAGGGGTGGTGTTCAGTCCACTACCCGCTTAGCTCACTGAGTAAAGTTAGGGCATTTCCATGGGTTAAATTTCACAAAGCATTAGTACACTCTAAGCTTTAGCAAAAGGGCCCCTTAATGATTTTAATTCTTTTATTATGATTGTAATTCAATATTTTAATTGTAAGCCCGTGAGATGTTTTGCAGATTCAGCTGTAGCAGGGACTGTCTTCTTCTTTGTGACTTTGTACAGCGCTGTGTACAATAGTAGTAGTCGTATATCAAGAATAAATGAACTTACTGGGGGCTGACGACCTCTCCAGCCCCGTCTCATTAAATACGAACACTTTAGCAGATCTCCAGTTGGTGATGTCAGGCAACAGAAGGTGGCAAATGTAAATGCTTCTAAATCAATCAATCTGTGTAAAAAGAAATAAAACAAACCTCCTGATGACCAGATCTGTTTGTAGCTCTTGAGGAAAGGACTTGCCCACTTCAGTAATAAGATAATCGGGGTCTGGGGTAATATTTTTTTAAACATATTGTACTAATGAAAACTATCATCCCGTAATAGGCTCCAACAGTATCAAGCCTGAGATTTTAATCCGGTTTGAGCAAGAGGGATTCAGGACTGACCCTCCAGGATCTGAGGAAAGAGGAAATCTGACCACCACAGACTCATGTGAGGAACTTCATGAAACAGGTGATGGAGTTTGAATTAAAACTAGTAATGACGGGATACAAACTTTTCCAATAAGTAAGACTCCTCCTCTGGATCTGGCACAATGAGAACGAGGTGTTATCATCACAGTCCCTCTTTTAACCTTTGCTGGGAGGATTATGGGGGTTTTCTAGTTCCCTTATTTTTACTTTTCTCCTTTCATTGTCAGGTCTGCTTTTCTATTTTATTTAATTTTGGGAAGGATACCTGTCCTGGGGAGCGAAAGGAGTTTCATGTCTAGAACATATTTTGGGGGATGATGGGGAGCTGTTGACCCGTGCAGATTTGCTAGCTAAGGTGGGGGGAAGACCTGGGGAGCGCAGTTCGCGTGTCTTCAAGTGGAGCATTATGTGGGATCCCTCGACAGAGCACAATTGCGCAAGCACTTGGGGGTCCGGCTGTGGGAGTTTTTTGCTCGGGAGGAGGGGGGTGTCCCTCTCGGTGTCTAGCATTCATGCTGGTTTGCAAGAGTTACAACCAGCCAAGGACTACCTGGGCATCCAGGGTAAATGGGAGGGGGAATTGGGACATTGGGATGTAGCCCGTACCTTGAGGGCGACGCCTGGGGTGACCCCATGTGCTTGGTTGAGGGAAAGATATTATAGGGTGACCTTACGCGCCTACTACACTTGTACGCAGTTGTATTACAGTGGCGGTTTCCCTACACCACCGTGTCATAAATGTGTTAGGGGGGGACACATTGTGACATGCCTTTTGGTCCTGTCCTATTATTCAGTGCTTCTGGAGGCGAAAAATCTCTTACATGTCAGGGTTAATTGGGAGAGCCTTGCACAGTACCCCGGCCCACTTTGTCTTGGATCTGCCAGAGGCTTTTGGCCATTTGCCTAGGGGGTATCGGGCTCTGTGCAGGAAGATGAGCTTACTGGCCTGGAAATGTATTCTTCAGTGCTGGACGGTCCCGGACCCTCCGGCGTTTTGGCATTGGCGGAACCAGTTTGCATCAGTTGGCCATCTGGGAGGCGCGAGATGCCGGAGGGGGCCAGGAAGCGAAAGATGTTCTTGAATATCTGGGAGCCATATCTGCAAGCCTTGCATCCAAAGGGCCGCAGTGCGGTCTTAAGATGGGTGTCCTAATTTGGGTGCTCAGATAGTCGGGCTGGGAGAGTAATGGCGAGTACTGGTGGGGCGGGGTGGAGAGTACCATTGGGGGGGAGGAGGGATTGGGGAGGGTAGGTGGGGGGAATGAAAGGTTCTGGCACTTAGTCACAGATAGGATAAGTGGACTTAGGTGGGGGAGGGGATGGTGCAGCATCTTCGGGGCTCATAAGAGTCCAGGGCCTCGGAGTGCTTTTCCGCCCGCATTAATCTCGCTCACCCTCTGTAGAGTAGGATGGGGGGGGAGTTTGGTTGAAGTTACTCTTCTTTTGTCCATGCTTGTTATATTATTGTATATGATACATCATTGTACTGTGCACCTTTGGGGTGCCCTAGCGTTGTATTTGCAGTTGTTTGCATCTAATTTGGGGGAAGGGGGCAGGGGGGTTATGCCTTCTCTTTTTCTTCTTCTCCCTCACCCTTTTCCCATGTTTCTCTCCTTTCTCTTCCTTTCCTTCTCTCCTTTCTCTTCCTTTCCTTTCTCTTCCTCTTCTGTCTCTCATCCTATTTGTGTTGAATGTCACGGTTCATTTTCCGAGCTACAGAGGGTCCTTAACTCCTTCCACCAGGACACTTGATTTTTCAGAGCTCATAATATTCCCCTCATCTCAGTATTAGCAAAATACTACTTTTCTTAGGTTCTAATCTCTCCTTTAAACCTGAAGCTATTTTTCCATTCTCTTTACAGGCAGCCAATGTTACACTGCAGAGAATACAACAGAGATCATGAAAATGGAAGAGGATCCCGACAGTGACCAACTGGAGGGAGTGGTTGAGGATACTAATACCAAGAGTGGTGAGCCAACAATTCCTTTATAATCAAATCCTTGCTAGTTGTTGTGGAGTATTTCTAAATTTTCACGTAGACACAAATACTATTCTGTTCAATATGTTGTATTATTTTTCTGTACATTATTTTGGGATTTTTTTTGTACATAATTCCCTTAAGTCAGGGGTCTCAAAGTCCCTCCTTGAGGGCCGCAATCCAGTCGGGTTTTCAGGATTTCCCCAATGAATATGCATGAGATCTATGTGCATGCACTGCTTTCAATGCTTATTCATTGGGGAAATCCTGAAAACCCGACTGGATTGCGGCCCTCAAGGAGGGACTTTGAGATCCCTGCCTTAAGTGTATACAGTGTGCATAATACTTTCAATAGCAGAAGTACTGCAAGAAGCAGCTGGTTAGACATTGCTTTACATTAGTATTTATTGATTGCTAATATGTCCCAGAAGGAGTTCAACGCGATGTACAATTTAGAATGTAATGCAATCCAGGGATTGTGTTATTTCAATAGGGTTCATGACACAGATAACTTGGTTTGTGTTCGTGTAGACATGTGATTATGGCATGTGGTTTGGAGAGAAGATTGGCTATATCTGGTGTTGTAGTCTTGATATTATGGTTTCTATTATGGGTGCCTCCTGGATTGTAGGGAGCTTGGTCAACTATCGAGATAGGACAGATACTGATATTCAGATGAGTTTAATGAGATTTTATACCCAGTTATATCAAAAAGAGCAGGGAGATAGAGGACAAGCTTTGGAAACCTTTCTGCAATGTTTGCATATCCCTCAGTTGACTGGGGAGAATCAAAGGGAATTGAGTAAACCTATTACCCCTTTGGAAGTTTTAGGGGTGATTAAACAATTGAAACTGGGCAAGTCGCCAAGTATAGATGGTTTTATGGGTCTCTTTTATATAAGAAATTTTCAGAGATTTGGGGAGACCTCATAGCGAGAGTGGCTAATGGGGTGCAAGAAGGGGGGTCCTTGCCTCCTTCCATGGGGGAAGCAGGGATTACAGTTTTGTTAAAGCTGGAAAAAGATCTCACAGGCTGTGGATCATATAGACCTATCTCACTATTAAATATAGATGTTAAGATTATAGCAAAGGTTTTGGCAAATAGGTTGGCCGGAGTACTCCCAAGACTTGTCCATGTTGACCAATCAGGCTTTATTATGTGATGGCAGGTGCAGGATAATATCCGTCGTACTTTGCATTTGATTTGGCATGCAAAGAGGCATCCAGAGAAAACAGCGTTAGAAACATAGAAATATGACGGCAGAAAAGAGCTATAGCCCATCAAAGTCTGCCCACTCTTCTGACCCACCCCATTAAGTCTGAGTGCTGATGACCTAGTTCCTTAACTCTACCCTCGTAGGGATCCCACGTGTATGTCCCATTTATTCTTAAAGTCAAGCACGCTAGTGGCCTTGATCACCTGCATTGGAAGCTTGTTCCAGTGATCTACTACCCTTTCTGTGAAGAAATACTTCCTGGTGTCACCATTAAATTTCCCTCCTCTGAGTTTGAGCGGATGCCCCCTTGTGACCGAGGGTCCTTTGGGAAAGAAGATGTCGTCTTCCACCTCGACACGTCCTGTGATGTATTTAAATGTCTCAATCATGTCCCCCCTTTCCCTGCATTCCTCTAGAGTGTAGAGCTGCAATTTGTTTAGTCTTTCTTCGTATGGGAGACCTTTAAGCCCGGAGATCATCCTAGTGGCCATCCATTGAACCGACTCAACTCTAAGCACGTCTTTATGGTAATGTGGCCTCCAGAATTGCACACAGTATTCCAGATGAGGTCTGACCATGGTTCTGTATAGTGGCATTATGACTTCAGGTTTGCGGCTGATGAAGCTTCTACTGATACATCCCATCATTTGCCTTGCCTTGGATGAGGCCTTCTCTACTTGTTTGGCAGCCTTCATGTCTGCACTGATGATTACTCCCAAGTCTCGTTCTTCTGAAGTCCTAGCTAATGTTTCTCCATTTAAGGTGTAAGTTTTGCATGGATTTCCACTGCCGAGATGCATGACCTTACATTTCTTAGCGTTGAAGCCCAGCTGCCATGTCGAGGACCAGTTTTCCAATGTAAACAGATCCTGCGTCATACTATCCTGCAGATTGCTTTCACTTACTATATTACATATTTTGGCGTCATCGGCGAATAATGTTACTTTACCCTGAAGCCCTCGGGACAAGTCCCTTATGTTGGCCATTGATGCAGAGAAGGCCTTTGATAGGGTAAATCGGGACTTTTTATGGGTTGTGATGCAAAAAATGAGCCAGGGACCTGTCTTTTGCTCTTGGGTTCAGGCTTTATATATTCGACCTAGAGCTTGTTTAAAGATTAATGACTCTTATACGGATTTCTTTCAGATCGGGAGGGGAATGAGACAGGGTTGCCCCCTATCATCCCTTTTATTTGCTATTTCGGTGGAGCTTTTGGCAGTGTATATTAGGGAGCATCCAGATCTGAGGGGAATATGGGCAGGAGGCCAGGACCACAGGATAGCATTATTCATAGACAATATTTTACTCTATATGAGGGATCCGGAGACTACACTTCCGGTCATAATGGATGTTCATCAACAATATGGAGCATTAGTGGAATTTAAGGTCAACATGAACAACTCCGAGTTTATGGGAGTACATCTGAGCGATGAGGATGAAGAAAGGATAGGGGTGGTATTTCCTTTTAAAATTGATGGGCCTCAAATTAGATATTTGGGGATTTACCTACCACGTCAATTGAACCAGTTGTCTCAGTGTAATTACGAGCGGATATTGCGGCAGGTACGGTCTGATCTTCAAAGTTGGAAGGAGTTATGGCTGCCTTGGTGGGGTAAGATAGCTGTATTGGAGATGAATGTTTTGCTACGGCTCTTGTTCCAATCTCTACCCATGCAGATGCCAAAAGGACTCTTACACAAGTTACAGAGGGAATGTTCTACATTTATTTGGAGGGGAGCAAATCCCCTAGATTGGGGAGGAAAACTCTTTGGGCTACAAGGGAACAAGGGGGTAAAGTTGTTTCTAATTTGCAGTGGTACTATCAAGCTGCACAATTGAGGTTTATTTTAGATCAGTCAATTTCAGATACCAACCCTGGGGTGCAGCTTGAACAATCCTTTGTGGGCCCCCAGCCCTTAAAACGATGGATGTGGGCTTCATATCCTACTTGGGAGAGATTACGCCAAGTGACCAACCCTTATGTGCATAATTTGATAGAACTTTGGGGGAAATTGAGAATGAAGGGGTAGGATATCCACTCTAGCTGTTCTTAGGGAAGAACCAACCTTTGCTGTGGGGAGGGACAGTGGGGTTTATGCTAGATGGGAAGAGTTAGGTCTCCAGGTGTTTAGCGATTTCCTATCTGGAAGTCGGATAATAGCTTTCCCTGTCCTACAGGATCATTATCAGATCCCTTCTGGGGATTTTCTGCAATATATGTAACTCCGTCATTTCATGCAGCGGCAAGGCTGGTTGGATTCTCCTTCAGTACCCTCAGAGTATTTAGAAAATTTATGGGTCTTATTGGGTAGAGTGCCAAGGCCGATTTCAGTGATGTATGCTTACTTTCAGGGAGGGGAGAAGTTTAGTTGTCCTTCTAAAGCAACTTGAATCAATCCTTTACAAAAATCCAATGGTGTACCATTTGTTTGGAGGTCCAACAGGCATTGGTGCAGGAAAATGCATACAAGGTACTGTCTAGATGGTATCTTTCCCCAACATGTTTACACACTATTTATCCCTCGGTGGTAGATAAATACTGGAGATGTGGTATACAGGGGGAACATTTACACATTTGGTGGGCCTGCGCATGTATTCAAAATTTCTGGACTCAATTGACGACACAGTTGACAAACTGGATTGGAGTTGTTGGGGCTCACTAATAAGAGATGTTTGAAGTGGCAAAGCCGTTTGCTCCGCCAAGGGTTGGTGGCGGCTGAATGCCTAATTGCACTGCATCGGAAAGATCAGGAGGCACCCTCCATAGTTGAGTGGCAGGCCCGTCTACAATGTCTAATTCATTTGGAATGTATAACGACTAAACGTAAAGGACTTTGAGACCCAATGTAAGGTCTGGTTGTTGATTCTGCAGAAAATCAGTAGCTAATTGATGCTGTTTAATTTGGGGAGGGGGGTTGCTCTCAAACAATTGATGTCTGTGTGTTAACAGAGAGAAGAGATGGGGTGGGATGGGAGGGCTGGGGAACTAGATAATTATGGATGATATGGGGTGCGCAGTTTCTATTGTTTGATGATAGAAACATAGAAACATAGAAGATGACGGCAGAAAAGGGCTACAGCCCATCAAGTCTGCCCACTCTGCTTACCCACCCCCTGTCTATGCCCTAATGACCCAATTTCCTTATCTTGACCCTCGTAGGGATCCCACATGGGTATCCCATTTATTCTTAAAGTCTGGCACGCTGTCTGCCTCGATCACCTGCACTGGAAGCTTGTTCCAATGATCAACCTCTCTCTCTGTAAAGAAATACTTTCTGGTGTCGCCATGAAATTTTCCGCCCCTGATGATGATGTACTTATGAGCGATATATCTTGCTTGCTGTCGAGTATGCAACAATTTTTTTTTTCTTTATGTCTTGTGTATTGCACAATTTGTTAGTTGGTGTGATTTGGTCCTATTTTGTTGCTGTTCATCCTGAAGTTTGCTTATTGTTCTTTTCTTGAAAATCTTAATAAAAATGTATTGAAACAAACAAAAGATTTTGCGCAGAGGTTCGTCGTAATCCCAGTCTCTCCCGTCCGGTTGATCGCTGTGAGAGCGACTCTTACACATGCGCAGAGCCGGAAGGGGAAGCCCAAACAGCTGAACGGCAGGGGAAGCCTCCTGCCATTCAGCTATTCAGGGCAGGAAATCTTTTTCTCTTAATGGGCACAGATGCTGTGTATATTACATACGCACAATATCTGCCCCATTAAAAAAAGAACCCCCCCCCCCCTCTGCTGATGACGGCCCTCCCTGACGAACAGACACAGGTGAGCCCCTGTGCCAGTGAAAATTTGTAGAAAGGATGCCTACTCCTTCTGGCCATGCCGACCCCACCCCACGCAATAAAAAATTGGCATGAGGGATGCCCGGGTAGGGGGTGAGGGAGGTTTAGGGGAGCATCTGTTGGTAGGAGGGAGTGGGCATCCTTCCTGCCTTTTTTTTTGGGGGGGAGAAGAGGTTGAGGGGAGGGAATGGTTTGGAGGGATGGCACCTGGTGCAGGGTGTGGGCCTCTGTTGATGGGAGGGAGTGGATATCCCTCCTGCCAATTTTCGCTGGTGCGGGGGGAGGGGTTGGTCCCTGGTGCCGAGTCATCAGGGGGATGTCGGGGAGGTCCGTCATCAGCGAGCGGGGGGGGCTTTTTTTCTTTTTTAATGGGGCAGATATTGTGCATGTGTAACGCACACACAGCATAAGTGCTCATTAATAATAAAAAGTTTGGCATGTTATAAATATTTTTGTATCGGTGGGACAGCGATCACTTTATTTTTGTGCATCGGGAAGCTATGTTAGAGCATCAGTCGCTCTGCCTGTTTATGTGGCATTTCAATATAAATGAGCTTATTTGCATGGCCGGGGTGGAGAATGAGCAGTCCTGCAGAAAACCACGTGATGAGCCATTTTCTGCGTCAGGTTAGCAAATCCGTTCGTCCAAAAACTGGTTTAGCGACAATCGTTTGAGGATCACTGACTTTAGTGGAAGCTGAAAATTTGTGCTTCATCCTGTTTGTCTGTCTCCCCTCTAAATAGAAGTTGCCTTGACTCCCTTCTCACTTGTAGGTGCCCCCTTGGGCCTATTTTACAATCCCTGGCAGTCTATGGGGTGTAGTGAGGGCAAGAGCGTTGGTCTCAAAATTGCCACAGAGACAAAGACACTCGTGGAAATAGATGGAATTCAACAAATAGAAAGTAAATTTCATTTTCCTATTTCTTATTAACAGGTAATTTAATCGCTAATCCTGATGTTATATTCAAGATTATATTCAAGCACCTGGAGTACTGTGTTCAGTATTGGTCACCGTACCTTAAGAAGGATATGGCAATACTTGAGAGGGTCCAGAGGAGAGCGACACGAATGATTAAGGGCATGGAAAACCTTTCATACACTGAAAGATTGGAGAGCCTGGGGCTCTTCTCCCTGGAAAAGCGGAGCCTCAGAGGAGACATGATAGAGACCTACAAGATCATGAAGGGCATAGAGAGAGTAGAGAGGGACAGATTCTTCAAACTTTCAAAACATAGAAGAACAAGAGGGCATTCGGAAAAGTTGGAAGGAGACAGATTCAAAACGAATGCTAGGAAGTTTTTCTTTACCCAGCGTGTGGTGGACACCTGGAATGCGCTTCCAGAGGACGTAATAGGACAGAGTACGGTACTGGAGTTCAATAAAGGATTGGACAATTTCCTGCTGGAAAAAGGAATAGAGGGGTATAGATAGGGGTCTACTGCGCAGGTCCTGGACCTGTTGGGCCGCCGCGTGAGCGGGCTGCTGGGCGCGATGGACCTCGGGTCTGACCCAGTGGAGGCATTGCTTATGTTCTTATGATAAATATTTTCCGCAACACTTTGAATTGGAGGAAAAAGGAAACCCGAATGAGCCCACCAAGAGTAAGCAGGCTTTGCATTTTCAGAGCACGATTGACATTAAACATTTAGGGGCCCTTTACTTAAGCTTAGATGGAAGTGGTGGATGCTGAATCCTTAGAAGCCCATATTATATGTTTGGGCTTCTTAGTATTTAGCATGCGCTAATTCCAATAGTATGCACTAAGCTTTACCCCCTCTTCTATTAAACTGCACTAGCAGTTTTTAGTACAGAGAGCCGCTCTGAATGGCCCGTGCTGCTCCCAACGCTCCTAGGAACTCTATGAGCGTCGAGAGCAGCGCGGACCATTCAGCACGGCTCCCCCGTGCTAGAAACTGCTAGCACAGTTTAACAGAAGAGGCCCTTAGCAAAAAGGGCCCACTAGAGACTTAAAATCTATTTCCTAATTTATCATTGTCAGATTCTTGGTGAATCCTAGATGTGTTTTCTTGTAACAGGGTTTCCGATTGTGACATCCGTGTTCTCGCTGAACGTTAAACAAGAGGAGGATCTCCCCTTCATAGATCCTCCTGCATCAGAGACATCTGAACAGACTCATCGTTCCGTACTGAGTAAGTTTCAAGTTTTATTATTTTTTAATATACCGACCATCAGCATGTATCTGGCCGGTTTACAATGCTAAAAAAAGAAAATAAAAGGTAAATTTCTCCTGCACATCTTTCTTTAACTGATTTATAAACAATCTGAAAATTGGAATGACGAGTGAGGTGATTTGCAGACGACACCAAACTGTTCAAAGTTGTTAAAATGCATGCGGACTGTGAAGAATTGGAGGTGGACCTTAGGAAATTGGAAGACTGGGCGTCCAAGTGGCAGATGAAATTTAATGTGGACAAACTCATATTGGGAAGAACAACCTGAATCACAGTTACTGGATGCTAGGGTCCACCTTGGGGGTTAGCGCCCAAGAAAAGGATCTGGGTATTATCGTAGACAATACGATGAAACCTTCTGCTCAATGTACGGTGGCAGCCAAAAAAGCAAACAAGATGCTAGGGATTAATTAAAAAGGAATGATTAACAAGATTAATGATATTATAATGCTTCTGTAGCGCTCCATGGTGCGACCTCACCTGGAGTATTGCGTTCGGTTCTGGTCTCCTTATCTCAAGAAAGCTATAGCGGCACTAGAAAAGGTTCAAAGAAGAGCGACCAAGATGATAAAGTGGATGGAACTCTTCTCGTATGAGGAAAGATTAAAAAGGCTAGGAAAAGAGATGGCTGAGGGGAGATAGGATTGAAGTCTACAACGGGTACAAGTGGATCGATTTTTCACTCCGTCAAAAATTACAAAGATTAGGGGGACACTCGATGAAACTGCAGGGGAAATACTTTTACAACCAATAGGAGGAAATATTTTTTCCCTCAGAAAATAAATTAATCTCTGAAACGCATTGCCAGAGGTTGTGGTAAGCGTAGATAGCGTAGCTGGTTTTAAGAAAGGTTTGGACAAATTCCTGGAGGAAAAGTCCATAGGGTTCATAGACAAAACCGCCGAAGACAAAGGCGCGCCCCGACAACTGAGCGCAAGACGGAAGCGCGCGCCGAAGAAAAAGAGTGTTTTCAGGGGCTCTGACAGGGGGTTTTGTTGGGGAACCCCCCCCACATTACTTAATACAGATCGCGGCGGCGTTGTGAGGGGTTTGGGGGGTTGTAACCGTCCTCATTATACTGGAAACTTAACTGTTTCCCTGTTTTTTAGGGAAAAAGTGAAGTTTTCAGTAAAATGTGGGGGGGTCACAACCCCCAAACCCCCACAACGCCCCCACAATGCAGCGTGATCTGTATAAAGTAAAGTGGGGGGGTTCCTCCCCAAGCCCCCCGTCGGAGCCCTTTAAAACAGTCATTTTTTTCGGCACGCACCTTTATCCCGGCGCGCTTTTGACCCAACACCGTCCATAGTCCTCCAAAGGAGCCCAGAAACGGGTTACAAAGTACATCCATAATATAATCGAGATAGGACAGAGATGACATAATTTACAATATAGACATGACAATAAAACATATACATTAAGTAGTATCTGGTGATATTAGATGGCGTAGGTGTGTTGACTCTGAATGACATTTCTGGATGCATGTCCTTAAGGCGTTGGGTTTGTAATAGAGAGCTGCACGGGAACGGGGACGGCGGGAATCCCGCGGGTTCCCGCCTTGGGTCGCGGGGATCCCGTGGGGACGCCCCCTAGGGTCGCGGGATTCCTGCGGGGTTGGATCGCAGTGCACTCGAGCCGCGAGGCTAGTCTTCTCCTTACCTGCCCTGCCGCAGCACACAGCCAAACGAAAGTCTTCCTGATGCCAGCGCTGACGTCGGAGGGAGGGCTCAAGCAAAGCCCTCCCTTCCTCCGACGTCAGCGCTGACATCGGGAAGACTTCCGGTCGGCTGTGTGCAGCAGGACAGGTAGGAAGAAGGCAATGGCGTACGAAAGAGGAGGGGGGGCGGTGTGCCCCGGGGAGTGTGCACAGCCAGTCAGGTCCCCCGATCGACCGACAACAGGACCGGCCGACAAACCTCCCTGCCCTGTAGCCGCAAATCTAAATTACCTCTTACAGCAGCTTCACTACTCCAGATTTGTCCGACCGAGCCTGTTCTGTTGTCGGTCGGGTGTGGAAGTGCCACAAAGGTAAGGGGCAGGGAGGGAGGAAAGGTGGAGTGGAGAAGAAAAGACGCTTAAGGGAAATGGGTAAAACTGAGGGGGGAGAAGGCCGCTGAAAGCACTGGGGAAGACAAAGGGGTGGAGAAGGACGCTGAAAGGACATGGGGAAAACGGGAGGAGGGGGGAAGGACCCTGACAACACATGGGGAAGACAGAGGGGGGAGAAGGACCCTGAAAGCACTGGGGAAGACAAAGGGGTGGAGAAGGCTGCTGAAAGGACATGGGGAAGATGGGGGGGAGAAGGACACTGAAAGGAAATGGGGAAGAGGGAGTGGGGAGAAGACGTTGGCAGGGAAGAAGACAGAGGTGCCAGACTATGGGGAGAGCGGAGGGAAAAAGATGGGTGCCAGACCAATTTGGAAGGGGGGAGAAAGGGAGAGGCACAGTAACAGAGCAAATGGAAGACGTAGAGAGAAGAGAGACAGTGGATGGAAGGAATTGAATGCAAACATGAGGAAGCAGAAACCAGGCAACAAAGGTAGGAAAAAAATTCTATTTCTTTTTTTTTTTTTTTTGCTTCAGGATAAAGTAGTATATTAGTTGTGTTGATAAAAATTTATAAACATTAGAGGTTCTGGTAGAAACCCGTTTACAAAGTATGTATTCTTTCCAATTAATATTTCCAAATTAATAAAGTCTTTTTGCTTATTTTTAAATGGGTTTCTACCAGAGCCTTTAATTCAGTAGCATAATTAAATGAAATATCTATTTCTGAAGTTTATAGGGACGGGCGGGGACGGAGGAGATTCCTCGCGGGGACGGAGGGGATTCCTCGCGGGGACGGGTGGGGACGGAGGGATTCCTCATGGGGACGGGTGGGAGTCCTCACGGGGACGGGTGGGACTTTGGCGGGGACGGGTAGGATTTCTGTTCCCGCGCAACTCTCTAGTCTGGAGAGGTTAAAAGAAAGCAAACAAAAACACTGTGGAGAAGATGTCCTAGAAGCAGGCTTTATTGAAGATACAGTCATTTAATCCACATGATAAAATGTCTAGGACCCAAATGATAGGAATTATGGACCCAACACGGTCCGTGTTTCGACTACCCTGTCTTCCTCAGGGGTCCTACAGATAAAAAGTTGAGTGAAATATATTTTGGAATGATACGCAGTTTATTTGTGAATAAACGTGTGGTACTTTAGGTAGTGAAAAGTCAGAGAAAGTACTACATAAATGTGTGATGGTGAGGAATCGTAAGAAGTGTATGAAAAATGTCCCCCAGTTGGTAAAAAAACATGATGTCCCCCAGTTGATGAAATACATAGTATAAAACACATTGATATAATGAATATAAAGTAGATAGCATTAACATAAATAACTTAATAGATTGGGTGGAGAAATAGATTACAGGACAAATATGCAAAAAAAGATCTACAATAAAATCCATGTAATTGAAGGGGATATACTAAGATGGATAGCCAATTGGCTGGAGAGCAGATTGCAGAGGGTAAGCATAAATGTGAAGTTCTCGAACTGGGAAAAGGTGACAAGCGGTGTGCCCCAGGGCTCGGTCCTTGGGCCAATCTTATTCAATATATTCATAAATGACCTGGAAGAGGAAACAACAAGTAATATAATCAAGTTCGCAGATGACACGAAACTATGTCGGTCAGCTGGATCACAAATGGACAGTGAAGAACTCCAGAGAGATTTGAAGCAGCTAGAGAAATGGGCGGAAAAGTGGCAGATGAAGTTCAATATAGAAAAATGCAAAGTGATGCACCTGGGCATGAAAAACAAGGAACATGAATATAAAATGTTAGGTGTGGCATTGGGCAAGAGCGAACAGGAAAGGGACCTGGGGATACTGATAGACGGGACTCTGAAACCGTCGGCACAATGCACAGCGGCGGCAAAGAAAGCCAACAGGATGTTGGACATGATAAAGAAGGGAATCACGAGTAGATCGGCGGACGTCATAATGCCGCTTTACAGAGCAGTGGTCAGGCCACACCTGGAGTATCGTATCCAACACTAGTCTCCCTACCTAAAGAAGGATATAACCCTGCTGGAGAGTCACAAAGCTAGTAAAAGGTATGGGAAATTTGAGCTACAAAGAACGCCTCAGAAAACTGAGCTTGTTCACCCTTGAGAAGAGAAGACTGCGTGGGGATACGATAGAGACATTTAAAATACTAAAAGGATTTGACAAAATAGAGCAAGAAGCATCGTTAGTCACGTTGTCAAATGTGACTCGGACGAGAGGTCACGGACTGAAATTGAGAGGCGACAGGCCCAAGACAAATGTCAGGAAGTTCTGTTTCACACGGCGAGTGGTGGATGCTTGGAACGCTCTCCCGGAAGAGGTTGTGACGGAGACCTCCATTATGGGATTCGAGGGCAAGTTGGATGCACACCTCCTTGCAAATCACATTGAGGGATACAGGTAAGCAAGGTCTCATCAGGAAGCACCTAGTTAAGCCTCCGCGTGTGCGGGTCGCCGGACTAGATGGACCAAGGGTCTGATTCGGTGAAGGCGTTTCTTTTGTTTTTATGTTCTAAATATGGTGTAATGAGGAAAACGTCTGGGACACTGTGCTACCGGGAAACAAGCTATACCGCAGAAACAGAGTGGGTCAAAAAGGTGGTATTTCTTTATATGTCAAAGAGGGAATTGAGTCTACCGGAGAGAACACGTCGGAAACGATTCCTCACCATCACACATTTATGTAGTACTTTCTCTGACTTTTCACTACCTAAAGTACCTTTCACTTATCAATTTATTTTATGCATCACATATGTATTATATCATACTAGTCTTTAAGCCCGTTACATTAACGGGTGCTAGAATAGATGTATCTGTCTGTCTGTGTTTCTTTATCTCTCTCTCCTTGGCCGCTGTCTGTATCCTTCTGTCTCCCCCTCCCCCCCGAGCAAAGCTGTCTGCCCCCAGCACCCACCTCCCCCCCAAATGCCTCTCCATGGCCCTCTTCTGTCTTCCCCCCCAGAGCAAAGCTGTCTGTCCCCAGCACACCTCCCCCCAAAGCAGCCCCCTTTCCCTATCTCTCCATGGCCCCTTCTGTCTCCCCCCAGCACACCCCTCCCCCCAAAGCAGCCCCCTATCCCTCTCTCTGTCTCTCCATGGCCCCTTCTGTCTTCCCCCCCAGAGCAAAGCTGTTTGCCCAAAGCACACCCCTCCCCCCAAAGCAGTCCCCTTTCCTTCTCTTGCTGACTCTCTCTCTGGCCCCCTTTCTCTGTCTGTCTTTCTGTCCCTCTCCCTGCCCCTGTGTCTTTCTTTCTTTCTTTCTTTCTCCCTCCCTCCCGCTGTGCAGCAGCATTTCCATCCCACTTCCCTATGCAGCAGCAACAGCATTTCCCTCCTATCCCCCCCTTTTCCTGTGTAGAAGCAGTAGCAGCATTTTCCCCCCACTCCCCCTTTCCCTTCTCTTACCTTCCCTTCCCTGCTCCGTTCGGCCCCTCCCCCTTCTTTTACTGCCGTTGTCGATCCGGCCTGCTCCTGACCCTCCCACCGCCGACAAACCTCGGGGCTCCAGCCGCGTAGGCAGCACTTTAAACACGCTGCTTCGCGGCCTTCTACTGGCGATTTCCTCTGCCGCGTCTGTCTCCGATGATGTCATCAGAGACGCGGCAGAGGATATCGGCAGAGAAGGGCGCGAAGCAGTGTGTTTATAGTGCTGCCTACGCCGCTGGAGCCGGGAGGCGACGGAGAGGGCAGGGGGTGCTAGCGGCCGGCAGCCACCGCTCCACAGATGGGAGAGCAGGGAAGGGCGCGCATGTGAACTTGTCTTGCCTCGCGCGAGGCCAGACCGTAAGCCGCGCATGCGCACTTCCTATGGGTCACTTCAGCTTATGGAAAACGGACGCACGCATAGGAAGTGCGCATATGCGGCTTACCGTTTTATTATATTAGATGCACTTTGGTTTTGTTATTTGGCAATTCATTCATTCATTATTTTTAACACAGAACACACTCTTTAGTGTTACCACTCGAGTACACACCTCGAGTTTATATATTTTTGCCTCAGTCACCTTTAAGTCTGGAAGATTATCTCCCCCTTGACTGAAACTTCGTTCTATCCCCACCCCTTAGTTACCCACCCCACCCCAGTAAAGTTAGAGTTTCTCAAGTTATTTTTATCTACTCCCCCTTTTGACATCACACCCTGGGCTCCGCCTCTCTTTAATCACGTTACTTTTACTCTAGACTCCCCCCTTTTGACATCACACCCTGGGCTCCGCCTCTCTTTAATCACGTTACTTTTACTCTAGACTCCCCCCTTTTGACATCACACCCTGGGCTCCGCCTCTCTTTAATCACGTTACTTTTACTCTAGACTCCCCCCTTTTGACATCACACCCTGGGCTCCGCCTCTCTTTAATCACGTTACTTTTACTCTAGACTCCCCCCTTTTGACATCACACCCTGGGCTCCGCCTCTCTTTAATCACGTTACTTTTACTCTAGACTCCCCCCTTTTGACATCACACCCTGGGCTCCGCCTCTCTTTAATCACGTTACTTTTACTCTAGACTCCCCCCTTTTGACATCACACCCTGGGCTCCGCCTCTCTTTAATCACGTTACTTTTACTCTAGACTCCCCCCTTTTGACATCACACCCTGGGCTCCGCCTCTCTTTAATCACGTTACTTTTACTCTAGACTCCCCCCTTTTGACATCACACCCTGGGCTCCGCCTCTCTTTAATCACGTTACTTTTACTCTAGACTCCCCCCTTTTGACATCACACCCTGGGCTCCGCCTCTCTTTAATCACGTTACTTTTACTCTAGACTCCCCCCTTTTGACATCACACCCTGGGCTCCGCCTCTCTTTAATCACGTTACTTTTACTCTAGACTCCCCCCTTTTGACATCACACCCTGGGCTCCGCCTCTCTTTAATCACGTTACTTTTACTCTAGATTCCCCCTTTTTGACATCACACCCTGGGCTCCGCCTCTCTTTAATCACGTTACTTTTACTCTAGACTCCCCCCTTTTGACATCACACCCTGGGCTCCACCTCTCTTTAATCACGTTACTTTTACTCTAGATTCCCCCTTTTTGACATCACACCCTGGGCCACACCCTGGGCTCCGCCTCTCTTTAATCACGTTACTTTTACTCTAGACTCCCCCCTTTTGACATCACACCCTGGGCTCCGCCTCTCTTTAATCACGTTACTTTTACTCTAGACTCCCCCCTTTTGACATCACACCCTGGGCTCCGCCTCTCTTTAATCACGTTACTTTTACTCTAGACTCCCCCCTTTTGACATCACACCCTGGGCTCCGCCTCTCTTTAATCACGTTACTTTTACTCTAGACTCCCCCTTTTTGACATCACACCCTGGGCTCCGCCTCTCTTTAATCACGTTACTTTTACTCTAGACTCCCCCCTTTTGACATCACACCCTGGGCTCCGCCTCTCTTTAATCACGTTACTTTTACTCTAGACTCCCCCCTTTTGACATCACACCCTGGGCTCCGCCTCTCTTTAATCACGTTACTTTTACTCTAGACTCCCCCCTTTTGACATCACACCCTGGGCTCCGCCTCTCTTTAATCACGTTACTTTTACTCTAGACTCCCCCCTTTTGACATCACACCCTGGGCTCCACCTCTCTTTAATCACGTTACTTTTACTCTAGATTCCCCCTTTTTGACATCACACCCTGGGCTCCGCCTCTCTTTAATCACGTTACTTTTACTCTAGACTCCCCCTTTTTGACATCACACCCTGGGCTCCGCCTCTCTTTAATCACGTTACTTTTACTCTAGACTCCCCCCTTTTGACATCACACCCTGGGCTCCGCCTCTCTTTAATCACGTTACTTTTACTCTAGACTCCCCCCTTTTGACATCACACCCTGGGCTCCGCCTCTCTTTAATCACGTTACTTTTACTCTAGACTCCCCCTTTTTGACATCACACCCTGGGCTCCGCCTCTCTTTAATCACGTTACTTTTACTCTAGACTCCCCCCTTTTGACATCACACCCTGGGCTCCGCCTCTCTTTAATCACGTTACTTTTACTCTAGACTCCCCCCTTTTGACATCACACCCTGGGCTCCGCCTCTCTTTAATCACGTTACTTTTACTCTAGACTCCCCCTTTTTGACATCACACCCTGGGCTCCGCCTCTCTTTAATCACGTTACTTTTACTCTAGACTCCCCCCTTTTGACATCACACCCTGGGCTCCGCCTCTCTTTAATCACGTTACTTTTACTCTAGACTCCCCCCTTTTGACATCACACCCTGGGCTCCGCCTCTCTTTAATCACGTTACTTTTACTCTAGACTCCCCCCTTTTGACATCACACCCTGGGCTCCGCCTCTCTTTAATCACGTTACTTTTACTCTAGACTCCCCCTTTTTGACATCACACCCTGGGCTCCGCCTCTCTTTAATCACGTTACTTTTACTCTAGACTCCCCCCCTTTTGACATCACTTCGCGGGCCCTTCCGGTTTCCATGATGATCCACCATTTTGGTTAAATGGCTTCCCCTGCAATCGCACGTTTTTTTACAGCATTTGAGCTGCAGAGTTCTTGATCAGGACTGGCAAGCACTTTTTACTTCCATATCCTTTCTTCTTTTCTTCATTTTATTTTGGCATTGCTCGTATATACCGGTTAGGCTTCATTTACTGCATTACTTGTATTATCGGCGTGAGCCCAGTTGACACGGGACAACAATCTTGGGTCCCCACTGATGGATTTTTACTGCACATTGTTTTTAGATACTGTGTTTAGATTTTGTTTTCACAATTTAGGATGTTAGTTATTTTGTTTTGTTTTCAGATGTAGAATTTTAATTTCTAATCCTGAGTTTAACCTTATACCTCTACTTGTCTTGCCCAAACTATATGTTAAGGCAACTGCAGTCGGTTCAGAACACGGCCCTCAGACTCATCTACTCCCTTGGCAAATATGACCACATCACCAACGCATACCTAGACTCACACTGGCTACCAATAAAAGCAAGATCCCAGTTCAAATTCTACTGTCTACTATACAAAGTAACACACGGAACAGCACCCATATACCTAAATAACAGAGTACACCGTAACCTATCTCATAGATTAAGGAGAACTTGGAGCCTATTCATTCACCCCCCTCTCAACGGAACAAGACGAAAGAAAATATACGACAGCCTTTTAGCGACACAAGCAGCAAAGATTGATCCCACCATCAACAATCTACTGATAAATTCAACAGACATCAAAATATTCCGAAAAGAAATCAAAACTCATCTCTTCAAAAAACACTTTCCATCATCATAACCCCTCAACAACAATAGAAAATACTCTCATGACCACCACCATCACCACCATAGCAATACATCAGAACCCTGACTTTTATTATTTCTATTCATCACAACAACCTACCAGAATCCTGACTTTATTATATCTACTCATCACAACTACTTATCACAATCTACTATTAGCTTTCAAGTTCTTCCGAAAAACCCAGATTAACAATTGTATCTTGACACATTCTTGAATCTATGTACTGCATCGCTACTGGAAATGTCCAGTCTTATAAATTGTAATCCGCTTAGAACCGCAAGGCACAAGCGGAATATAAATCACTAATGTAATGTAAGGTAATGTAATGTAAAATTTAGTCTTTTGAACATAAAAATGGATTCTTTTAATAGTAAATGCTTTTATATCAAATCTAGTTATCTCGATATACACAGACTCACTTTAGTCTTTAGCCTTTGATCCACGTGTTTTCGCCTTAGGACTTTTAGGGTACGTATTTACATTTCACAATGTCATTCTGTCCATTCATTTTTCTCTTCCCCCCTTCAGGTATGCTGTATACATTTATCACGTTTTTCACTGAAAGGGTATCTTTTTAAATCCACTCACTCCCACTTCATACGTCACTTTTACACTATCAAATGCAAGTTCGCTATTTCACCATTTTTAAATATGGAGCTTCCTTTTTATACACTTTCTATCACAGTTTTGATTCGGTCATTTTAAGACATTTTCCAAGACTTATACATTCACAAAATGTCATTTTGACACCAGTCATTTTTTTGACTTGTTAATTTAATCACAAATTTAATTCACAAATAAACTACATATCATTCCAAAATATATTTCACTCAACTTTTTATCCATAGGATGCCTGAGGAAGACAGGGTAGTCGAAACACGGACCGTGTTGGGTCCTTAGTCCCCATCATTTGGGTCCTAGATGTTTTATCATGTAATAAAGCCTGCATCTAAGACATCTTCTCCACAGTGTTTTTATTTTTGGTTGCTTTTTGGTTCTGTGGCGTATCAAGGGTCAATTTTTGTTTCTTTGTGTTTGATTTAGGCTAAAAAAAATAAAATTAGCAGATAAGAACCTAATTTCACCATTTGTGTTATTACTAGCTGTATAATTTACGTATATACTTTCATTTTTATCTGACAGATGATGGATTTGGGATTAAGAGAGTGAGAGTATGTTATGGACAGCAGAGGGAGGAATGGACACACAAAGACCCTTCCAGAGACAGCCTAGATTCTTCAGCTGATAATATACACGGTATTACTAGTGTAAAATCACCTAGCATGAAAGAAAAGACCCCAACAGGAGAGAACTCAATTGCATGTACTGAGCAAAAGAGAAATTCCAGCAACTGCCCAAATCTCAGACAAAATGAGAGAATCAGTAGGCAGAAACTTTGTCAGAGCACTACATGTGAGGAAATATTCACTGTGAAGTCAAACTTCAGTCAGGTATTTGAACTGAGAAAACATGAAGTAATCAACATTAGCAAGAAACAAGTGCATCAAATGAACCCCAAGGGAGCAAAGCTATTTAAATATTCTGAGCGTTATAAAAGCTTCAATCAAAAAAGTAACCTCATACTTCATGAAAGAATCCATACTGGAGAAAAACCATATAAATGTTCTGAATGTGATAAAAGTTTCAAACGAAAAGATAATCTCAGAGATCATGAAAGAATCCACTCGGGAGAAAAAGCATATAAATGTTCTGAATGTGGAAAATCCTTCAATAATGCAAATAGCCTAACAATTCATAAAAGAATCCACACAGGAGAAAAACCATATCAATGTTCTGAATGTGGTAAAAGTTTCAAACGAAAAGATAATCTCAGAGATCATGAAAGAATCCACACGGGAGAAAAACCATATAAGTGTTCTGAATGTGGAAAATCTTTCAATAATACAGGTAGCCTTATAACACATAAAAGAATCCACACAGGAGAAAAAACATATAAATGTTCTGAATGTGGTAAAAGTTTCAAACGAAAAGATAATCTCAGAGATCATGAAAGAATCCACTCGGGAGAAAAAGCATATAAATGTTCTGAATGTGGAAAATCCTTCAATAATGCAAAACGCCTAACAATTCATAAAAGAATCCACACAGGAGAAAAACCATATCAATGTTCTGAATGTGGTAAAAGTTTCAAACGAAAAGATAATCTCAGAGATCATGAAAGAATCCACACGGGAGAAAAACCATATAAGTGTTCTGAATGTGGAAAATCTTTCAATAATACAGGTAGCCTTATAACACATAAAAGAATCCACACGGGAGAAAAACCATATAAATGTTCTGAATGTGGAAAATCTTTCAATAATAAAAGTAGCCTCATAACACATAAAAGAATCCACACAGGAGAAAAACCATATAAATGTTCTGAATGTAGAAAACCTTTCAATAGTGCAAGTAGCCTCATAACACATAAAAGAATCCACACCAGAGAAAAACCATATAAATGTTCTGAATGTGGAAAATCATTCAATAATGTAAGTAGCCTTACAATTCATAAAAGAATCCACATGGGAGAAAAACCATATAAATGTTCAGAATGTGGTAAAAGTTTCAATCGAAAAGATAAGCTCGGAGATCACGAAAGAATCCACACGGGAGTAAAACCATATAAATGTTCTGAATGTGAAAAATCCTTCAATAATGCAAATAGCCTTACAATTCATAAAAGAATCCACTCTAGTGCAAAACAATATATATGTTCTGAATGTGGAAAATCATTCAACAATGCAAATAGCCTCACAATTCATAAAAGAATCCACTCTAGTGCAAAACAATATAAATGTTCTGAATGTGGAAAATCCTTCAATAGTAGAGGTAGCCTCAACACTCATAAAAGAATCCACTCTGGAGAAAAACCATATAAATGTTCTGAATGTGGTAAAACTTTCAAACGAAAAGATAATCTCAGAGATCATGAAAGAATCCACACGGGAGAAAAACCATATAAATGTTGTGAATGTGGAAAATCTTTCAATAATACAGGCAGCCTCATAACACATAAAAGAATCCACACGGGAAAAAAAACCATATAAATGTTCTGAATGTGAAAAATCTTTCAATAATACAGGTAGCCTCATAACACATAAAAGAAGCCACACGGGAGAAAAACCATATAAATGTTCGGAATGTGGTAAAAGTTTCACTACTAACTATAATCTCAGAACTCATGAAAAAATCCACACAAGAGAAAACCTGTATAAATGTTCAGAATGTGGTAAAAGTTTCACTACTAACTATAATCTCAGAACTCATGAAAGAATCCACACAAGAGAAAACCTGTATAAATGTTCAGAATGTGGTAAAAGTTTCACTACTAACTATAATCTCAGAAGTCATGAAAAAATCCACACAAGAGAAAAACTGCATGAATGTTCAGAATGTGGTAAAAGTTACAATCGAAAAGATAAGCTCAGAGATCACGAAAGAATCCACACGGGAGTAAAACCATATAAATGTTCTGAATGTGGAAAATCCTTCAATAATACAAGTAGTCTCATAACTCATAAAAGAATCCACACGGGAGAAAAACCATACAAATGTTCTGAATGTGGGAAATCCTTCAATAATACAAGTAGTCTCATAACTCATAAAAGAATCCACACGGGAGAAAAACCATACAAATGTTCTGAATGTGATAAAAGCTTCAATCAAAAATATATGCTCAAAGATCATGAAAGAATCCATACAGGAGAAAAACCATATAAATGTTTTGAATGTGGAAAATTCTTCAATAATGCAAGTGGCCTCATAACTCATAAAAGAATCCACACAGGAGAAAAGCCATATAAATGTTCTGAATGTGATAAAAGTTTCAATCGAAAAGATAATCTCAGAGATCATGAAAGCATTCATAGAGGAGAAAAACCATATAAATGTCCTGAATGTGGCAGAAGTTTCAATACTAAATATAATCTCAGAACTCATGAAAGAATCCACACGAGAGAAAAACTGTATAAATGTTCAGAATGTGGAAAATCCTTCAATAATGCAAGTCGCCTCATAACTCATAAAGGAATCCACACGGGAGAAAAGCCATATAAATGTTCAGAATGTGGAAAATCCTTCAATAATGCAAGTTGCCTCATAATTCATAAAAGAATCCACACGGGAGAAAAGCCATATAAATGTTCAGAATGTGGAAAATCCTTCAATAATACAGGTAACCTCATAACTCATAAAAGAATCCATACGGGAGAAAAGCCATATAAATGTTCAGAATGTGGAAAATGCTTCAATAATACAGGTAGCCTCATAACTCATAAAAGAATCCACACGGGAGAAAAACCATATAAATGTTCTGAATGTGGTAAAAGTTTCAGTACTAAATATAATCTCAGAATTCATGAAAGAATCCACACAGGAGAAAAACCATATATATGTTCTGAATGTGGAAAATCCTTCAATAATACAAGTAGTCTCGCAATTCATAAAAGAATCCACACGGGAGAAAAACCATATGAATGTTCTGAATGTGGTAAATGTTTCAATACTAAATACAGACTCGGAACTCATGAAAGAATCCATGCTGGGAAAAGCCATATTAATGTTCTCAATGGAATAAATCCTTCAGTAATAAAGTTAGAATCATAGGGGCTGATTCTATAAACAGGTGTTCCGATTGTAGGCAGCGGTATGCACCCTACCACTGTCCAGCAGCCAATCGGGATGCACATTTTTTTAAACAAAAAATCCAGAGGTGGGACACCTACACTGCAGGCATTTGTTGCGGTTGAGGGAGATGCCTTGGGACACTTAAGTTCACCCAAGGCTGGGCATGGGCATGGTTTCACCAAGAAGTGACTGTCGAGCTTAAGTGGTCCTAGGCTTCTCCCTAGAGCGCGACAGACACCCGAAATGTAGGCCAGGAAAATGCTGGCATACATTTCAAATAGATGCAGCTGCTGAGCTGATCGCTGCAAGGGAATCCCCCTACCGTGATCAGCTGAGCAGTAGGGAACCCCAACCCCCATGAAGTCCCCTAGCATTAGGGATGCTCACTCCCTCCTACCCCCAAAACCCCTTCCAAAGTACCCTGCCAAGAAGGATGCCCACTCCCTCCTGCCTCCACCCCGCCGGAACTTCCCACCCATGAACCAGCAACACCACCCCTCCAGACACCTCCCCAAACCCCCCTTCCTGGCACCCATAAGTTTTCACACATACCCCCATACCATTCCAGAAGAAAGTCCAGCCAGAGGGATGCTTACTTTTACTAAACCGCGATAGCGGTTTTTAGTGCAGAAAGCTACGCTGAATGCCCTGCGCTGCTCTCGATGCTCATAGGCTCCCTGCGCTAAAAACCGCTTAGTAAAAGGGGGCCATAGTGCAAAATATAGACAGCAGATATAAATTCTCAAAACGGACACATTTTGATCACTAAATTGAAAATAAAATCATTTTCTCTACCTTTTTGTCTGGTGATTTCATGAGTCTCTGGTTGCACTTCCTTCTTCTGTAAAGCCAATATTTCTTTCTTTCTGTCTTTCTTTCTCTCTCCCCCTGCCTACCTGTCTTTCTTTCTCTCCCTGCCCTCCCCCCAAGCCACCACGCCAATTTCTCCCTGCTGCTTCCCCGAGCCAGGCCTGGCGCGTACAAGCGCCGGGCCCACAAGACTTTACCTCCAACATCAATTCTAACATTGGGGAGGAAGTTCCAGGCCAGCTAGAAGGGTTCAGCCCCAGATGGACTTGATGGCTTCAGCAGAGAACTCTAAGGCCAGGCACTTTTTCAGTCGATGAAAACAGCGCAGAAGCCTAGGGTTGGATGCCTTGGTTCAGCCGTGGCTGGCTCATGAGCTCCTGTATATGTTCCTTCTGTGGCCTCTGGTCGGTCAGGTCATTCGCTGGATAGCAACGCATCTCAGCCTAGTGATTATAATAGCTCCATGGTATTGTGGATCTTGTCTGTCTTCAGTGGGACGAAAAACTCCGGTTCCCTCTTCATTGATACCTTTACAGTCAGGGGCCGGTGCCATAAGAACATAAGCAGTGCCTCCGCCGGGTCAGACCATAGGTCCATCCTGCCCGGCAGTCCGCTCCCGCGACGGCCCAAACAGGTCACGACCTGTCTGAATCACCAGAAGGGGCTCCCTTGCCACCTTGGTTTCTCATTGAAGTCCTATCTTCCCATCGAAGTCCTAACCCTACGGTCTTGCACATGCACGACCTGTTGGGTTTCTATACTTATTACCTGGTTAGCTTTCTATACTTGTGTTACATCCCAGTTCCTCCCTCAGTATCCCACGATCCCTTTATCCCTCAGGAATCCGTCCAATCCCTGTTTGAATCCCTGTACCGTACTCTGCCTGATCACTTCCTCCGGTAGCGCATTCCAAGTGTCCACGACCCTTTGGGTGAAAAAAAACTTCCTTGCATTTGTTTTGAACCTATCTCCCTTCAGTTTCTCCGAATGCCCCCTCGTACTTGTTATCCCCTTCAGTCTGAAGAATCTGTCCCTATCCACCCTCTCTATGCCCCTCATGATCTTGAAGGTCTCTATCATATCTCCCCTGAGCCTCCTTTTTTCCAGAGAGAAGAGCCCCAGCCTATCCAACCTCTCGGCGTATGGGCAGTGTTACAGCCCTTTTACCAATTTCGTTGCTTTCCTTTGGACTCTCTCAAGTACCGCCATGTCCTTCTTGAGGTGCGGCGACCAATACTGGAGATTGGAGAACCCATGACATTTTGGTCTTATGGTGTGGCTCTTGAGCACTCAGCTTTGATGAAGTGCAGTTATTCGGGTGTAGTTATCTTGACTCTATTGCACTCAAAGAAACCCTCTTCTATGGCTTCTTATGCCAAAGCCTGGAAGACTTTCCAACAGTGGTGTGCTAAGGGTCAGGTGAAGCCTGAGAGGGCTCCCATTTCGGTGGTCCTGGCTTTTCTTCAGGCGGGCCTAGAAAAAGATATAGCAGTGGCCACCCTTAAAGTTCAGGTTGAAGGTCTTTCATGTTTTAGAGCACGCAGAGGTGCTAGTTCACTTACTGCTCATCCAGATGTGACAAGGTTTATGAGAGGGGCACTTCATTTGCGACCTCCCTAGGGTCTTCCTGTCCCTTCATGGAATCTTAACATTATTCAGCAGGCCCTTGAAGAGGCCCCATTCGAACCTCTGAAGGATGCTTCTCTTCTTGATCTAACGATCAAGACTGTCTTTCTGGTCGCGATTGTCTCAGCACGGCGTATATCGGAGCTTCAGGCTGTTTCATGCAGGGAACCCTTTCTACATATTACAAATACAGGAGTTGTCCTTCATACTGTACCTTCCTTTCTGCTGAAGGTGGTATCAACCTTCCATGTCAACCAGGAGATTTGTTTACCTGCGTTTCATTCCATAGCTTCGGAGCGCATAGATCAGCTCTTACGCAAGTTGGATGTTCGGAGAGTCTTGCTTCACTATTTGGAGAGTGCTAATGATTTTGGGCTGTCTGATCACCTTTTTGTCCCGATTGCTGTACTTCGCCATTGTCGGCCAGCGTCCAAGTCCTCGATCACTCAAGTGCTCACTGGCAATTCATGAAATTCAAAGATGGATTCAAGTGGGATATAAATATAAAGTGCAAAGACGCCATGCTTTTTTCTTTTCCTGTTCCAGCGTTTTGATTGTTGTACGTTGTGGATCTTCTGATCGACAGGCTTGAGCAGCTGATGTCAGTTTATCTCCGCTCCTGACGAAAAAGCGAAACGGAGCTCTGTCGAGTGGTGATTTTTATCGATTGGTGATATTTATCCTATGTGATTTGGGAACTCCTTGATGATATTTATTGATTGAGTGGTGATACTTTTCGACTGGTGACATTCATTCTATGTGTGATTTTGGAATCCCAATGACGACATTTATTGATTAGCAATTTTCATTGTATGGGTGCTTCTGGCCTCATATTATTATGAGGTCTCTTTATTGTGAATGAACCCTTCTATGAAATGAGAAGTACTTTTGGTTGAAAAATGCCATTTACTTAATGACGTTAGGGACTCATTAATTCATGCACTGCTTTGGACATGTATTTTTTCATTCACTTTATTTAGTCATTCATCTATTTAATAATTTATTTTTTTTAACTTTATCGGACTCATGCATTATGTCCGTATGGATTTTTGAGGACTCGTACATTGGTCTTTCAATTTTTGTATGAGTTTTTTCTAATCTTTTTTCTTTAAGCAATCTTATGAATTATTGTCCGGAGAATGTATTGATTTGTTATAAGTATGCATGTTCTGTTTATAGAAGTAGTTAGTGTTTTTGGGCCCATCTTATGTATTTATATTCGTATGGTTAGTTAGTGGTTAGTGGGTCTGCATTAAGATTGTCCCCTTTTTTACATATATATGAACTGTTAGTGTATTTTGGCACGTTGCACTTTATATTTATAATTTTATATCACACTTGAATCCATCTTTGAATTTCATGAATTGCCAGTGAGCACTTGCATTTGTTATTTAGCATCTCATTATAGTATATTTTGTTTATTATTTAGAATTGCACTTTTGCCTTAAACTCATCTTATTGTCATTTATCACTCAGCACTTTATATCTTGCATTGTATTATCTCACTTATTAGGTTGGTTTTTTTTGGGGGGTAAATTATGTATTTATTGTGCCTTTGTCACCTTTTTCCCTGGGTGCATAAGTCTGAGCAAAAATTTTTTTCCTTTTTTGGGGGGAGTGTGATTTCATTCACATGTTTATCTATTTCACAATGGACTATATGATGTATGAGGCAGTTCTCATTTAGACTGCGGTCTGGCGCTGGTCACCTATGAGATATCGCCTGAGCCATAAGTTCTCGTGTATCCACCAAGGGCTCATACTTTATTTATAGAAGTTTTTTCTTTTTTTCTTTTCTTATTTTTTTTCTTTAATTCAGACTTTTTACCCAAGGGATTAAGTTTGTTAGCCAATTCTTTAGTATTATCATTTTTAGGATAGTATTGGCTATTTTCCTAAGGGTTATAGTATAATGCTGAACTCAACCCTAAACATGATGCTAAAGATCAAACAAATCATAAAAAACGCTTATTGCAAACTCTACTGGGTTAGAGGACTTAAACCCTAACTCATCCTTCAAGCAGAGTCTATCATCATAATAACCCTGGTACTCTCAATCTTTGACTACTGCAATGCAATCCTACTGGGCATTCCAAAGTACATGATCAAGCAGATTCAAATGGTACAAAACACAGCAGGATTTCTGCTGGGAAAATCGAGGGAGATGAGTGTCACCCCACTACTGAAAGAGTTACACTGGCTCCCGATTGAAAGCAGGGTGAAATTCAAGATCTTGTGTTTGACACACAAAATCATTCATCTCTCAGAACCGCTATATCTAGCAGCCAGACTACATTACCATACACCAGCACACAGCCTACGCTCAAGCCAAGAATACTTGCTGGAAATACCCTCCTTCAGAGACGTCAAATACAAAAGCGTCAGGACAAGAATGTTCTCAGTGATGGCTCCAAGGTGGTGGAACTCTCTTCCGAAGGAATTAAAACTAGGAAAGGACACCGGAAAGTTCAAGAAAGGGATAAAGTTCATCCTCTTCACAGACTACTGTAATTAATAAAGCAACATAGAGGAGATAGCTGGCTGGTCCCCACTAGGAACATGACATAGAGCATGATACAGGAATTACGTGTACAAATATGTAGGATTTAGTTTGAATATATTACACGATACTAGTATTATATGTATATACTGTATATGTAGGATGATTGATTATGGTATAAACGTGTCTGTATTGAACACATTCTCAGAAAACGCTAACTCTGTATTGTAACACCATTACAGAAGCTCATGTAAACCGTTCTTAATTGACTCCTCAGTTATTAGTAGCATTACATTGCATTACATTAGTGATTTCTATTCCGCTTTTACCTTGCAGTTCAAGGTATACCTAGCAGTATAGAAGCTTTCAATAAACAATATCAGTGTTCTGAAAGTGATAAAAGCTTTAATTGAAAAAGTCACCTTAAAATTCACTAAAGAATCCACAGTGGAGAAAATCCTTATAAATGTTCTCAATGTGATAAAAGCTTCCATCAAAAAGTAGCTTGAAAACTCATGAAAGAATTCACACTGGAGAAAAGCTATATATATATATATATATTAATGTGCTGAATAGCTATTAGTGATCTGTAACCTATAACTAAAATCATCCATAGAACCTGAAGATTAGATAGTGGCAAATTTTTTTAAGGGTTCCAGGGGTGCTCTGGGAAATTACAGACTTGTAAGCCTGACCAGTGCCAGGGAAAATCCTGGTCACTATTCTAAAAATAAAATGACGGAACACATAGACAGACATGGTTTAATGGGACAGAGTTGGCGTGGTTTCAGCCGAGGGAGGTCTTGCCTCCCTAATTTGCTGGATTTCTTTGGAAAGTGTGAATAAATGTGGATAAAAGTGAACCAGTTTACACAGTGTATCTAGACTTCCAGAAAGCTTTCGACAAAGTTCCTCATGACAGACTCATGAGAAAATGGAAGAGTCTTGGACTAGGAGGCAATTTTCCGTATTGGTTATTGGACAGAAAACAGGAGGGTTTGGTTCAATGTTAAGATCGGGACAACAATGCTGCCTGTGGCTGGCGCCAAGCTCTGGAATGCGCTGCCTGGTATTCCGCGAATCTGTGATGAGAGATTGAACTTTAAGAAAATTTTTAAAAAGCAATTAGTTGTCAATGCCTTCCTGTCCCGTAAATGATTTTATGGGATCTTGTGATTCCATCTTGAAGGATGAATTGAAAGATTTACAGAATGATACCATTTGTTAAGGTCTTCCTGTGTTTGTCTTGTTGAAACACGTTTAGCATTTGTTAAATATGTATGCATGGTAATTTTGTAAACCGCATGGTTATTGTGAGGTATATAAATTTGAAAATAAATGGTCATTTTTCTCAATGGAAGAGTGTAAATGGGTATGTACCAAGACCAATGCTATGTAGCCCTTTCAGGACCAAGGGACATATTTGTCCCATAACTTTAAAATCCTATAAATTTTGATTGGGATAGTCTACAGTTCTAAATTTGATATGTACGGATTCCATAGGATACTGCCTTTATGTAAACAAACTGGTTCCGACATTCATTCATTAGCGTCGTTGCCAGATTGACGAGAAGATTCACTTGCCACACTGTCCATAAGCCAGAAGTGTGATTTTTTTTTAAAAAAATAATGATATTTCACACAAAAAATCAATTTTTTGGCATCTGCAAGCCCTTTTTACCATAAAAATGTCGTCAAAACCACAAAAATTGGCCTACGATCCTTATGGTCCTGAAAGGGTTAACATATTTTTAAATGATCTGGAAATAGGAATGGAAAGTGAGGTGATTAAATTTGCAGATGACACTAAGCTGTTCAAAGTTGTCAAAACACATGAGGACTGTGAAAAATTGCAGGAAGACCTTGGGAGATTGGAGATGAAATTCAATGTGGTGAGTGCAAAGTGATGCTCATGGGGAAGAATAATCCAAATCACAGATGCTGGAGTCCACCTTAGAGGTCAGCACCCAAGAGAGGGATCTAGGTGTCACTGTTTACAATACAGTGTTCCCCCGGTCGTTCGTGGTCGGCGGTTCGCGATCCCAGTCATTCGCGGTATTTTCCGACCGCGAACCGCCGACAAAGAGAGGACAGCTGGAGAGGCAGGAGAGAGCAGCTCCTGATTGGTAAGGCCCGACTTAGTGCAGGAAGAGGCGATCGGAGCATACAGCCAGTGATTTCCTGCACTCGCCAGCGCTCCCGCTGCTCTGCCTCTCCCGCTGCCCTCTCCCCCACGAAAAACCGCATTTGCGGTTTGTCAAGATTCGCGAGGGTTCCTGGAACGGAACCCCCGCGAATATCGGGTGAGTACTGTACACTGAAGACTTCCGTCCACTGTGCGGCAGTGACATACAAAGCAAATAGGATGCTAGGAATTATTAGAGAAAGGATGGTGAACACGACAATCAGTACATCAAGCTCCTTCATGCCAATGTCTTGTCCAGTACTGACACCGTCTCTTCAAAAGTAGTTTCAGGCTATGCTCAAAACGAGAGCTTTCGGGGCTACTGCAGACACAGTCTTCATAGGCTTTAAAGGCTTCCAAGCCTGCCTCAGCTCAGCCCAAGTGTACCTCAAAGCATCAGTCGAGGACTAGGTCATGGACCCAAGCTCTGTCCCAGATTTATTAACTGGTAATGCAATTTTTTCCTGTCATTTTTCATATACACACAATATACACAGCAGATATAAATTCTCAAAACTGACACATTTCAATCACTATATTGAAAATAAAATCATTTTACCTACCGGCGATCCTCTACAGCAGGGGTAGGGAACTCTGGTCCTCGAGATCCATATTCCAGTCGGGTTTTCAAGATTTCCCCAATGAATGTGCATGAGATCTATTTGCATCATGAATATGCATGAGATCTATTTGCATGCACTGCTTTCAATGCATATTCATTGGGGACATCCTGAAAAAAACGACTGGAATACGGCTCTCGAGGACCGGAGTTCCCTACCCCTGCTCTACAGGCTACTGTAATTAGCTTTAAAGGTAAGACTGGGAGGCCAAAGGGGAAGCCACAGGACACTAGAGAGGGAAGGGGTAAAACACGGACCTCACGGATCTAAAACCACACGTCCTCAAAAATCTGAGGTCCGTGCCACTTGTAGTTTCTGGCTCTGACAGACCTCGATGACAATTTAGCTCTGACGGATCCATCTCAGCATAGGGAGGGAAAAGTATTAGGACCTGTCAGCGCTAAAATGTCACAAAGGTCTGTCAGAGCCAGAGACTAGTGCTAGAGCAGTGGTTCCCAAACCTGGCCTGGGGGACCCCCCAGCCAGCCAGGTTTTCAAGATATCCCTAATGAGTATGCATGAGAGAGATTTGCATATAATGGAAGTGACAGGTATGCAAATATCTCTCATGCATATTCATTAGGGATATCTTGAAAACCTGACTGGCTGGGTTTAAGCAGACCCCCAGAGGCAGGGTGGGATAGGGATATAGCAAGCACAACCACCTCTCACTTTCTTTTACCAGGAAACCGGTTTAAAGGATTTGTTTTAGAGATGCTCTAGCGCAGGGGTCTCAAAGTCCCTCCTCGAGGGCCGCAATCCAGTCGGGTTTTCAGGATTTCCCCAATGAATATGCATGAGATCTATGTGCACGCACTGCTTTCAATGCATATTCATTGGGGAAATTCTGAAAACCCGACTGGATTGCGGCCCTTAAGGAGGGACTTTGAGATCCCTGCTCTAGCACTAGTCTCTGGCTCTGTCAGACCTCTATGACATTTTAGCGCTGACGGATCCTAATACTTTTCCCTCCCTATGCTGAGATGGATCCGTCAGAGCTAAATTGTCATCGAGGTCTGTCAGGGCCAGAAACTACAAGTGGCACGGACCTCAGGTTTTTAAGGATGTGTGGTTTTAGATCTGCGAGGTCCGTCAGGTCTGTGTTTTACCCCTTCCCCACTAGAGAGAAGGGGGAAACATGCAGGCCTTCGGCGAATCGGGCAACACTGGCGCTGTACTGCGTAGGGAAGTCAGCTGGCACACTTGGAATCTCAGGAGGCACACAGTTTTGAGAAACACTGTTCTAGACCAAGGGTAGGCAATTCCGGTCCTCGAGAGCCAGAGCCAGGTCAGGTTTTCAGGATCTCCACCATGAATATGTATGAGATGGATTTGCATGCACTGCCTCCTTGAGATGCAAATCTATCTCATGCATATTCATTGTGGATATCCTGAAAACCTGACCTGGCTTCGGCTCTTGAGGACCGGAATTGCCTACCCCGGTCTAGACCATAGGGTTATTTCTCTTTACCCGCATGGACTGCAGAAGAGAACCATTCCAGGTTTTCCATTCGGCTTCTAGAGTACATCACAGCCTAGCTTAGCTCCTCCCATCAGTCTTTCTTTTCTGCATGGCTGCAGGTGGTAGAGTTCTGCTCTTTAATCTAATCTAATCTAAACCTTAGGTTTGTATACCGCATCATCTCTACATTCGTAAAGCTCGACACGGTTAACAAGAGTTAGGGTAGAAAGGAACTCCAGTGGAGGGAGGAGGCAAAATGAAGAGAAAATTTAGAGGACTAGAATAACCAGAGAGGGAGGAGGAGTTACATTTTTGAGAATAACCACATTTATTATTTTTAATTGGGTGAAGTTGGTTCCCTTTCGCTTTTCAAGCACTTCCTGCGTGAGAATTTACAGACTTGGGCCTGTAGCTGACAGGCCGATCCCTTCGCGGTACCCGTTAGCCAGTCTGCTTAGTCTTCCTTGGAGTTCAGGGCCGTCCTTGACCTAGTCTCACTCCCTGTTCGTCAAGGTGGGGGTGGGGGGGGTGTCGAGCGCAGATTCTGTAGCGCGCTTAGGGGGGCTCAGCGGTGTTCCGCAGCGCGCTGACTGTTGGTTTTTTTTCGCGCCTCCGTCCGTCCAGATGCACATCCGGTGGTCCGCAGGGGTGGAGTCTTAGTCAGACAGGGGGTGTTTGACTAGCAGCCCGAAGATCAGTTTGAAAGATTAATTTCCAGCGGGGTGGCAATGAATTCTAGACTGGCCAGTGCAAAGGCTTGGGGGGGTGGGAGGGGGTCTCTCTGTAACTGTGAGTAGGAGCTGAGAACAGTGGCGTACCTAGGGTATGTGGCACCCGGGGCCCATCATTTTTTGACACCCCCACCATGTAAAAAAATATTTTTTGTAATAACCATGAAAAATAAATGGTCATAATAGAAACAGGCACTGAAAATTTTCTTTTATTGAACCTCATATATGTAACCATTAATCCAAACATAACATAAATTATGTCTGAATTGTCATGACATCAGAAGTACATATGGAGTAGTTGCAGGTGATGCTTGGGACAGTTCTGATTGTGTTAGTTCGGTTTTATGTGTTTTTGAATAGAAGGGTTTTTATTTCTTTTTTGAAGGTTTTGTAGTCTGTGGTCGAGGTCAATAGGTTGTAGAGTTGGGGGTCGAGTGTTGCAGCTCGAATGGCTAGGAGGTTGTCGAACAGTTTTTTTCTTTTGACGATTTTGGTTGGAGGGTGTGTGAATGGTGCGTGAGTTCTCCTATATCTGGTTGAAGTGGATTTAATTATTTAGCTGAAGAAATTAGTAAACCCCCCCCCCCATTCCACACACATTAATTCTCTTCCATTTTTGTTCCCATTCTAAAAAAACACTGATAAGTTCCTAGAAAAAAAATACATTAAAATAAGAAGTGAACACAAAGGCCCCTACAGATGAGAACATAACATAAGAATAGCCTAACTGGGTCAGACCAATGGTCCATCATGCCCAGTAGCCCATTCTCATGGTAACCAATCCAGGTCACTAGTACATGGTCAAAATCCAAAGAGTAGCAACATTCCATGCCACCGATCCAGGGCAAGCAGACACTTCCCCCATGTCTTAATAACAGACTATAGACTTTTCCTCCAGGAATTTGTCCAAACCTTTCTTAAAATCAGCAATGCTATCTGCTTTTACCATAACTTCTGGCCACTTCATTTTTTAGCTTAGTTCTTTCCTTCCAAACAGAGACCTTGCTAGATGTCAAATACAGAAAGAACAAGGTAACTTCACAAGGACTTAGCTGTGCAGGAAATGTGAATCTCCTCATACACCCACCATATAGTGCAAAAATGTGCAAAGATCTGTTTTTTTCTTTCGATCACTACATAGTCTAATGCCACACAAGCAGCGCTGTTACAAACATATTCTGAAGGTCAATGCTAAGGTTAACAAAGTTTCCTTCCTTGGACCAGAAGGAGATACTGACAAACCACTGGAAGAGATCCCAAAACAACACCCAAAGACCCACTCAGTGTGTGAACCAGTTGAGTGGAGTGGACTAACTGGGGGGTGGAAATGGGCCCGGAGTTTGCTCAGCAGAATTTCCCAGACCACCTCTTCCTCTCAACACATTGACACACTGCCACCACCACCACCACTAGGAACACCTCACCGGGTAGGCCAGCAATGCTATAAACTTTATAAAACACATTATTATATTTTCTTATAAAGCACATATTTTAACTGAACTCTCTGACATCCTCAGCCTTGCCATTCACAAAAATAGAAGGAAGAAAAGTTCCTGTTTCCTGCTGTCTCATGTTCCCGGCCTATACAATATTTTTCTTCTGCAGACCCTTCAAAAGTCTGACCAAATTCTCGTTTCACTTGCATTATAAAGTACTGAGGATGCCATCTCTCTCCAATCCCAGGTCCTAAAGTCTAAGACAGTAGTGCAAACTAGTGCTGCCCAATTCAAGAAAAAAAAAAATATTTTCGATTCAATTCAGCCTATTGAATTGGTTTTTCAATTCAACTTTCCTGCCCAATTGGGTGTTTGTTTGTTTTTTTAAAAACATCCTGGTGGCTTTATTTTATAGCTTTTTCACCCCCCTTTGGCCTCTCCTAACCACACTGGCGCTGTGGTGTAAATAAAATAAAGAAACAAAAAGGACTTTTCCTCTCTGTTAAATCCTAGCTCACGTTTGCGGTCTAACACCAGCTCTGGCAGGATACACATTTCAAATCTGACATATTGTAATCACAAAACAGAAAATAAAATTAGTTTTTCTACCTTTTGTTGTCTGGTTATTTTTCAAATCTTGTTGGTCCAAGGCTCTGGTTGTCTTCTGATAACTTGCTTGCCAGGGTCTCCTTCTTCCTGCATGCTAACCATCCATCTGCCATCTCTGTCCTCCCCGTTTCCCTTCCCTCCCCAGGAGGTCTGGCATCTATCCTTTTTTCGTCTCCCTCCACAGATCTATCTTTTCTTAACTACCCTTTCATCCAGCATCTCTCCCTCCTTCCCCACCACCCCAGGGTCCACCATCTCTCCCTTTCTTTTCCCAACTACCCTCCTATCCAGTATCTCTATCCCCCCTCCACACCATCCCTTGTGTCCAACTTCTCTCCCTTTCTGTTCCTTCCCTCTCTAAAAACTATGGTCCATCATCTCTCCCTCTTCTCTATTTTCAGACCCATTATTTCTTCCCACCCAAAGTCCGGCATATGCGCGTCTCTTTGAACCCCCTCATTCCCTCCGTGTATTTCTACACCAGGGCCCCCCTTAAAGGTCTGCATCCCACCCCTTAAAGGCCTGCACTCCCCCCCCCTGAAGGCCTGCCTGCCTGATACCCTTGAAGACCTTTCCCCCCCTTGAAGGCCTGTCCCTCCCTTGAAAGCCTGCCTGCCTGTCCCCCCCCCCTTTTGAAGTCCTGTCCCTCCCTTGAAAGCCTGCCTGCCTGACCCCCCCCTTGAAGGCCTGTCCCCCCTTTGAAGGCCTGCCTGCCTGTCTCCCCTTTGAAGGTCTGCCTGTCGTCGTCCCCCCTTGAAGGCCTATCCCTCCCTTGAAAGCCTGCCTGCCTGCCTGTCCCCCCCCCTTTTGAAGGCCTGTCCCTCCCTTGAAAGCCTGCCTGCCTGACCCCCCCCCTTGAAGGCCTGTCCCCCCTTTGAAGGCCTGCCTGCCTGTCTCCCCTTTGAAGGTCTGCCTGTCGTCGTCCCCCCCTTGAAGGCCTATCCCTCCCTTGAAAGCCTGCCTGCCTGCCTGTCCCCCCCCCTTTTGAAGGCCTGTCCCTCCCTTGAAAGCCTGCCTGCCTGCCTGACCCCCCCCCCCCCTTGAAGGCCTGTCCCCCCTTTGAAGGCCTGTCTGTCCCCCCTCTTGAAGGCCTGCCTGTCACCCCTCCCTCCCCCCCCTTGAAGGCCTGCCTGCCCGCCCCACCCCGAAGGACCGCTCGCCCCCCCTGGCTTCCCTGCACCATCTGAAGCAGCCGCTTCGGAGCTGCTTCCTCCTCCGCGGTCCCGCCCCTTCTCTAGCGTCAGAGGAGGGGGGGCGGGACCGCGGCGCAGGAAGCAGCTCAGGGATCGCCGACATCGCAATCCAGCTGCGGGCTGCTTCATAGGTGGTGCAGGGAGGCGAGCGGTCCTTCGGGGGTGGGGGGGGACTGAACGGCAAGGCCGGGAGCACCCCCTCAGGGTTGGCACCCGGGGCGGGGTGGACCGGACCGTCCCCCCCTTAGTACGCTACTGGCTGAGAAGCTCCAAAATCGATCTCTTAAAAAGTAATTTCGAGGGGGGTTTGAAGGTTTCCTAATGTTCCTCTATGTTCCCCCACCTGACATTTATTATTTTTGTAATTTTTTTAAGTTTCACAAATGTGGGGGTTTTTTTGGGCGCGATTTTGAAGTCATTCGGGTCCGTCGGCCATTTTGAATTGTTAATGAGCCGTTTTTCAACTTTCCCCTGCCTCTGTAAAATTCAAACTTTTGCCAGGAAAACTGCCGGAATGGAGTCCTTAGGGTCTCCTTGTGTGGATTTATGCCACATTTTGGGCAAAAATTTCTGCGTGTAGAGCGTTTTGCGCCACGTGCAGCGTGGCGCGGTCCGGGGTGGGTGGCTGGAAGGTAACGACTGGTTCAGCCCCCCCTTCATTATTAGAATTCATCATTTGGAATACTCTCCCTTTATATATTAGAAATATCAAAGACCTCTCCCTATTTAAAACTAACTTAAAAACATTTCTCTTTAAAGCCTCTTTCAATCTTTAAAAAGGAACTTTTTCCTTGACAATTTAAAATAATAAAAGAGAAAAGTTTTTACTTTTTTAAAACCCCATCCTTAGTGTTTTTTCCCATCCTTTACTATCTTCTTCTCTTCCCATTGGGAATTCAACAAATTTGTAACTTTCTTTCCCTTATGTTCTTTCCCATTATTCCAGTCTTGTCCAAACTGTTAGTCTGTATTAACCCTGTCTCTTTTTGTTTTTTCTTTTAATATTTTTTATTTAATTAATTGTTTTATCCCTATTAAACTGTTATGTAATTCGCTTAGAATTTATTAGGCGAACCATTAAATCTAAATAAACTTGAAACTTCACAGAAGCAGATGATTACACGCTCAGCTAGCCCTTTGGGGTGGCCACATTTATTGGGGGGAGGGGGGGGCTAGATTTCTGCAGCTTTGTCCGTCCGCCGCGAGACGGACTCTCCGCAGCCTAAGAAACGCAAGTCTAAGTCATCTAAGGGTGTCTCTATGCCCCAGATGTGTTCTCGGAGTTCATGAAATTTTGGCTGCAGGGTGTTCATCTGTTGCCCCTCTGCCGTCGCACAGTGCCTGTATTTCTTCAGGGCTGTCAGTTTCTCAGACCGCTCAAGCTGTTTCACAGCCTGTTCAGGACATGGCAGCAGCGGACCTGGACCTCGCTGGTTATTTGTTCCCCAGATTGGAGGATCCGGATTGGGATACTGGATCTCTTAGGGGCTCCGGATTAGAGAATGACACGGTGACAAAATTCATCACCGTCCCCGTCCCCGCGGATAATCGCGGGAAACCATCTTCATGTCATTCTTTAAGGAGAGAGGGAAGAATCGGAGTATGAATGGCCACAACCACTGACCCGCAAGCTTTGCTTTGAAGAATGCTGGTGTAGAAGGACACTACAGAATGACAGTCTGGTATCCAAAGCAGATATTGTGATGTCATAATGCCTCATTCCACCAGTGCCTAAGAGCCAATCACATCAGTGATGTCACAATGGCTTCATTATCCTTGGCTCACATAAGAATCAGAGTATGAATGGCCACAACCACTGACCCGCAAGCTTTGCTTTGAAGAATGCTGGTGTAGAAGGACCGAGGTTGAAACAGACACTATAGAATGACAGTCTCTGGTATCTAGAGCAGATGTTGTGATGTCATAATGCCTCATTCCACCAGTGCCTAAGAGCCAATCACATCAGAGATGTCACAATGGCTTCATTATCCTTGGCTCACATAAGAATCAGAGTATGAATGGCCACAACCACTGACCCGCAAGCTTTGCTTTGAAGAATGCTGGGGTAGAAGGACTGAGGTTGAAACAGACACTACAGAATGACAGTCTCTGGTATCCAGAGCAGATATTGTGATGTCATAATGCCTCATTCCACCAGTGCCTAAGAGCCAATCACATCAGTGATGTCACAATGGCTTCATTATCCTTGGCTCACATAAGAATCAGAGTATGAATGGCCACAACCACTGACCCGCAAGCTTTGCTTTGAAGAATGCTGGTGTAGAAGGACTGAGATTGAAACAGACACTACAGAATGACAGTCTCTGGTATCCAGAACAGATATTGTGATGTCATAATGCCTCATTCCACCAGTGCCTAAGAACCAATCACATCAGTGATGTCACAATGGCTTCATTATCCTTGGCTCCCATAAGAATCAGAATATGAATGGCCACAACCACTGACCCTCAAGCTTTGCTTTGAAGAATGCTGGTGTAGAAGGACTGAGGTTGAAATAGACATTAGAAAATGACATGGGATTATTTCCCGTGGTTATCCTTGGGGACGGGAACGGTGATGAATTTTGTCACCATGTCATTCTCTACTCTGGATCCTGGAGAAGACCCAACTGTGGTGCGCTTGTTTTAAAGTTGCGGCTCTCCCCCACTTGATTGCTGAATCCTCACAGGAATTGGGCTTGGATGACAAGCCCCCTCCTTCCTCTTCTTCTCCATGGCTCCGCAGTACGCGTGCCCAATCTGCCATTTTTCCCTGGCATCCGGATTTGAGTTTTTTTAGTCACAGAACACTTTGACTCTCTGGAGAGTTCCTTTGCGGAATGCTCGGGTCATGTCTTGTTTGTATCATCTGGCGCAGGAGTGTCGGCAGCTGCTGGGACAACCAAAGGATTCTTCTCTTCCTCCCTGCTTGTGACGTGAAAGATAGTCAGTTCCCCCAAATTATGTGTGAACTTTACCCCCTGCCATGAGAGGCAAGCAGTGTGGATCCCACTAACCGTAGAGAGCACAGGTGGCACCTTTCTGTCATTTAGTTGCATAGCGGGGAACATTCAAGAGAGAGACTGGCAATCCTTATTCCCCGTCCATTCGGATCCTAGTACAGCGCCTTCATGCAGTGCATTCCTTGGGTCTTCTTTTCCCATCCCAAAGGGAAGGGTACTACCTGAGCCACTGGTCGCTCAGAGGCACATGCATAATAATTACTCTTCTGCAAACTTGCTACTGTAAATTTAACCCATTCTACCCAGGCATTAGTATCCCTAGAACCTGTTTCTATTTCTGTGGTCTGTCTTTAGTCTTTTATTTCAAAAACCTTTACCACCTTGGGATCATTGGGAGGTTTGAAAGGCGTGTGCTGGGGCAGTAGAGAATGCTGATCTTACCTTTCTGCCTTATCTTTTTCCACTAGAATTTTAAAGCAACAAGCTACCGTACAATGAGAGATTAGAGAAGCTGGGCCTATTCTCCCTTGAAAAGAGGAGATTGAGAGGGGACATGATCGAAACATTCAAGATAATGATGGGATTAGATTCAGTATATAAAGACAGATTGTTCACCCTCTCCAAGGTAGAGAGGATGAGAGGGCACTCTGTAAAGTTAAAAGGGGATAGATTCCGTACAAACGTAAGGAAGTTCTTCTTCACTCAGAGTGGTGGAGAGCTGGAATGCTCTTCCAGAAGCTGTTATAGAGGAAAACACCCTCCAGGGATTCAAGACAAGGTTGGACAAATTCTTGCTGAACCAGAACGAACGCAGGTAGGGTTGGTCTCGGTTAGGGCACAGGTCTTTGACCTGGGGGCCGTCGCATGAGCGGACCGATGGGCGCGATGGACCGCAGGTCTGACCCAGCAGTGGCAATTCTTATGTTCTTATCCCTGATTCCAGTATCTCCCATCCAAATAAAGGGCTAGATTCACTAAGGCCATGGATCGGATCTGATCCATGGCCGAGGGGCTGATTCACGAAGCATGAGGGCTTTCGGAATCGCGTCCCAGTGATCCCAACGCATGCGCAGACCATCTGTAGATGGTCTGTGCATGTGCTGGCCCTCCAAGCCTGGCAGAGTTTTTTTAAAATTTTTTGCGAGCCTGTAGTTTTAACCCTTGGGTTAAAACCACAGGTTCGCACTGCAGGGAAGGTGATCGGGGCAGAGTGCTGGAAAGTCTAGGGGAGAGAGCAGGAGAGTCGGGGCAGAAGCAGGGTGGGGATTGGGGCAGACAGAGCTGGAAAGTTGGGGGGAGAGCAGGAGATGCAGTTGGAAAGACGTGAGCGACCGATCCCCCCAGCAGACGCTTGTTTTGGGATTGTCCAACCCAGGTGGGTGTGCCTCATTTTTAGTGAATCACTGCCTGCCTGTATTTGCATGTCGTTCCCACTCATTTGCATGCGCGGATCGGAGGATGAGCGGGACAGAGGTTAGTGAATCGGGTCGCAGGAAAATCGGGTCGCAAAGGGGTCGCTAAGTGGTCGGGACTTGATCGGTGGGCATAGTGAATCTAGCCCAAAGTGTTATTTACACTATTGTCTTGATTCTGTCCCTCAATGTGTTCTCTCCATGAAGTTTGCTTGATAGTCATGTAAATGGTGTGGCATTGCTTATCTTCACAACTAGGATTAAGGTATCCCTTTACAATGGAAATGAACTCCTTAATCCGGATGCCTGGGTGGACTACCACACCTGCTCCCAAACAGAACAGGAGGTGTCTACATACATATATTTTTCTTCAGCACTATACTTTCTTTAACTTTGCACATCCCCACAGTCTATCAAAGCGCACACATCAAATTGTATCACCTGTGGGTTGTTGGTTTCTGTTACCTTAATTGTGAAGTGTTGTTTAAAGTGTACTTTTCTTGATTTCTACATTGGAGCGGCAATGATGGCTTGATTCCACTCCGGTATGGAAAACAACAAAGCCAGTGCAATCATCTTCTTCAAGTCTAACATGTTCCCTTGGTCACCCACAAAATCTCTCTCTTTCAAAGAAATAGATTATCAATAAGTCTAACCCCACTAAAAGAAAAAGAAAGTACTTCAGTAATTACCGTATTTTTCGTTCTATAAGATGCACCGGGCCCCTAACACGCACCCCCTAGGTGTGTCTGGTGCTGGAAAGCTTAAAGCAGCCCCCCCTGGTACCTTTTTTTAACTGGCGGTGGTCCAGCGTGGTCTCCTGATGGACGGCTGCCTTTCGTTGCAGAGCGGTAAACAACGCAGGAGTGCGACCTTTGTGCTTCCTGCCTGGTCCTGCGCTGCTCCGTGATTGGCTGAGGTCAGTTCTCGATGAGACCAGCGTTCTATACAGAATCAGCCACTAAGAGTGTTATTGGCTTTTTCCTAGGCTTAGCGCCTCAATTGCCTTGGAACACTGTTTTGTAGAATGACTCGATGCAATCCCTGTGCTTTTCTTTTTTCTTATTTACAGTGGCCTCTTGAGCCCAGGGCAAGCAACCTCTGTGCTTTGAATTAGAGAATGACACGGTGACAAAATTCATCACCATTCCCGTCCCCGTGGAAAACCGCGGGAAATAATCCTATGTCATTTTCTAGTGTCTATTTCAACCTTGGTCCTTCTACACCAGCATTCTTCAAAGCAAAGCTTGTGGGTCAGTGGTTGTGCCGAATTATACTCTGATTCTTTCCTCGCTCCTTAAAGAATGACATGAAGATGGTTATCCCAGGACAAGCAGGCATGATATTCTCACATGTGGGTGACGTCATCTACGGAGCCCCAGCGCGGACAGCTTTTCAAGCAAACTTGATTGAAGTTTCAAGTTTGCACACTGCACCACGCATGTGCTAGCCTTCCTGCCCACTAGAGGGCGCATCTCCACCTCGTGGTCCTAAGTTCAATTTCATCCGCGGAGCCAGAAGCCCTGTGGAAAATTGTGCTCTTCAATTTGCCTTCTGTCGCCGCGGCTGTGTCCTGTTTTCGGCGCGGTCGCTGCGTTTTTCTCTACTGTCTGGACACTTTGTCCAGAAGCGACGGCCGGTTTGGCCAGTCGGTGTTACGTAATCTGTTTTCCTAAATTGCCATCCTCCCACCTGCCCTTTTTTGGTTGGCTTGGAGGTCACCCACATGTGAGAATATCATGCCTGCTTGTCCTGGGATAAAGCACAGTTACTTACCGTAACAGGTGTTATCCAGGGACAGCAGGCATATATTCTCACAACCCGCCCACCTCCCCGGGGATGGTTTCTTTGCTTGATATGGAACTGAGGACCACGAGGTGGAGATGCGCCCTCTAGTGGGCAGGAAGGCTAGCACATGCGTGGTGCAGTGTGCAAACTTGAAACTTCAATCAAGTTTGCTTGAAAAGCTGTCCGCGCTGGGGCTCCGTAGATGACGTCACCCACATGTGAGAATATATGCCTGCTGTCCCTGGATAACACCTGTTACGGTAAGTAACTGTGCTTTTCCTGCGGTTATCCGCGGGGACGGGAACGGTGATGAATTTTGTCACCTTGCCATTCTCTACTTTGAAAGACCTATTGTAAGGTAATAGCCTCTTCCTTTCCTTCTTCGATTGAGTTATTTTGCATGTTTTTAACACAGTGCTTTGCTTTGTATGTACACTCTAAATATGAATTTGAGCCATTAAGACCATATTATTTATAATTATACATTCCATTATTTGTACTTAACCTGATCTGTTATTTTAGATGTGGCAATTGTCCTAATTATAAGAACCTAATGTGTCTCTGATGCAGACAGTCAGCTGCTGAAACATGTTGGGCTTTTTCTAACACACTTGCATGGTAGGACAATACAAACACATTGTTAAATCAAAGGTTGATGATTAATAAACTTTATTGAACTGTTCAGCGGCTCCTTTTTGGATTACAAAATATAGCTCATCGCTATTATTGATTAGCAGACAACGGCTGATTAAAATCTCATTACATTATCCAGTATTTCTATTCCACCAACACCAAAACTAGTTCAGGGTAGATTACACATTAGAAGTAATCATTCCAGGAATTACTAAATAAAGTCAAAATAAAATAAAAACCAGTTATAAAATGTGTCTTCAAATTCACAGCCCCTTTTAGCAAGCTGCACTAGAGGTTTTTAGCGCGGGCTGACGCAGTAAATGCTCCGACACTCACAGAATTCCCATGAGCCTAGAAGCACTTACCTCATTGGCCCACGCTAAAATCCTGTAGCGCAGCTTGATAAAAGGGGTCGTTGGTTATTTAAGTAGAACATGTTTCTTAGACAGTAAACTCTTAATAAGAGATGGAAAAGCACCATATGAAGTTAACCATCTCTGACACATGTATAGGGACATAGCTCAGGTGTGTGATAAGAAAAATTATCTGATGCTGCATGTGTCAAGCAGGGATCCATGACCTAGGCTTCGATTGACACTTTGAAGTATCCTCCAACTGAGCTGAGGCAGGCTTGGAAGCTTCTTTTTTTTTTTTTTAATCTTTATTCAGTTCAAAACTAACAATAAGTGCAACATAATAAAGAAACATTTTACACTTTAACAACACTTAATATTTCATCAAATTATATTTCATATCAAATATGTATATCAACCCCCCCTCCCAGTATATACATGACAGTTGCCCTTGACCATAAGTAAATCAAAGTATCCCCCACCCACCTTGGACGTGTATATTCAAAGGGAATAAATATTAATCATTCCTTATAGAATTTTGTTAATGGCTCCCAAACATCCTTAAATTTCCTATAATGCCCTTGCTGTATGGCTATCACACACTCCATTTTAAAAATGTGGCATAAAGAGTTTCATGAGAAATTATAATTTAACCGATCCCAATTTTTCCAGTTTTTCATAATAAGTTGTATGGCAACCCCTGTCATTATAAAGAGAAGTTTATTATTAAGAGAAGATATTTGGTTTTTAACACTCATTGACGTTCCAAATAGCACGGTATTGTATGTCAATGACACTGGATTTTCCAATAAATTATTCGCTTGACCCCAAATGGATCTCCAAAATCTTAAGTATCAAGGGACAATAGAACAGCAGAAGATCCAATGTCCCTACATCGAGATGCAGAAAATTAATTGAAAAGGAAATGAGGGAAAAAAAGGATTGCAGAGGAGAGGTTTGAGAGAGGGAAGGAGACAAGAGAGATGCCAGACCAATTGGGGTGAAGGGAGAGATGGAAGGGGGAGGCATACAGTTTCTGGAAGAGGCATAGAAGGAGAGAAGATGCCATATAGAAGTGGCAGAAAGAGGGCAGACAGTGGATGGAAGGAAGAGAGTAACAAGAAGATGAGGAAAGCAGAAACCAGAGAAGACAAGGTAGAAAAAAATTTTCTATTTATTTTTTGGTTTAGGAGACGTGTCACTGTTTCTGTGGTGTTGCATTGTATGCAGAGTTCAGCTTCTTGGTGGTTCAATTTAACCTTTGTCTATATATTGCTATTTTATCCCCCTTTTACAAAACTGTAGAGCGTTTTTTAGTGCCAGACGTTGCGATAGCAGCTCTGATGCTCAGAATTCTATGAGCGTCTGAACTGTTACCACCCAAGCTAAAATCCACACTACAGTTTTGTAAAAGGGGGAGGGGTTAGTTTGTGATGACATGTTCCATACTAGGAGAAAGTGTGTTTGAAAGACATGGTTTTCTGTTAGGATTGACTGTGCAGGATTGATCTGTACTAGTCTGGCTTGTTTAGTTTTACAATGGGTGTATTGATGTTGTACTGCTCACTGCAGTATGTGAGATGCTGCCTTTTCCTAGGTACTCTCTTGTGTGACGTGTGGATTGTTACTAAAAAAATAATGTTTTTCATACAGATGGGGGGAGGGGTGTCAAAAAAATGATGGGCCCCGGGTGTCACATATGCTAGGTACTATAGCTGGAAAAACCCAGATATCATGAAAACTCAATGTATGGTAGGATAAACACTTTCAAAAGGAGTGTGGTAAAGTGCAATAAAGTAAATCAGACAGACACAGCATAGACCAAATCACTTCAATATGAAGGAAAAAGCCTCAGAAAAGGCCCTCCCACCTCACCAAAACGGCTTAAAGAGGCGGTCGAGCGGTCACCTCACTGGCAAAAAAAACCTTCAGTTTATGTTCATGTCTTATGCTGTGCTGTATAATGCCAATGAACATTAAAGATAGAGGAATAAAATCCACTTATCCTGCTGATCGGTACACCATGTGTTGTAGAGTCTGATCGGCAGCATGAGAATGTGAAACGCTGGCCACCATTGGTGTACCGATCAGCAGGATAAGTTCATTGGCATTATACAGCACAGCATAAGACATGAACATAATAAACTGAAGGTTTTTTGCCAGTGAGGTGACCGCTCGACCGCCTCTTTAAGCCGTTTTGGTGAGGTGGGAGGGCCTTTTCTGAGGCTTTTTCCTTCATATTGAAGTGATTTGGTCTATGCTTGTGTCTGTCTGATTTACTTTATTGGACTTTACCACACTCCTTTTGAAAGTGTTTATCCTAACATATGCTAGGTACACCACTGCTCTAATCTTACAGATCACTAACAGAAAATTTATATGGTGTTTTATATGAACATAAGAACATAAGACTTGCCTCTGTCGGGTCAGACCGGAGGTCCATCGTGCCCGGCAGTCCGCTCACGCGGCGGCCCCTCAGGTCCAGGACCTGATAGTGCTCCTACCCTAAAACTCACATATGCTTTTTGCTTTTGTCCTGTAGTGTAACCTTCTATCTATACCCTGTAATCCCCTTCTCTTTCAGGAAGTCATCCAGTCCCTTTTTGAAACCCAGTATTGTACTCTGTCCTATTACCTCCTTTGGAAGCGTGTTCCAGGTGTCCACCACCCTCTGAGTGAAGAAAAACTCCCTTGCATTCGTTTTGAATCTGTCCCCTCTCAGTTTTTCTGAGTGACCTCTTGTTTTTGTTGTCCCCGCTAGTCTGAAGAATCTGTCCCTATCCACCCTCTCTATGCCTTTCATGAACATAAGAACATAAGACTTGCCTCTGTCGGGTCAGACCGGAGGTCCATCGTGCCCGGCAGTCCGCTCACGCGGCGGCCCCTCAGGTCCAGGACCTGATAGTGCTCCTACCCTAAAACTCACATATGCTTTTTGCTTTTGTCCTGTAGTGTAACCTTCTATCTATACCCTGTAATCCCCTTCTCTTTCAGGAAGTCATCCAGTCCCTTTTTGAAACCCAGTATTGTACTCTGTCCTATTACCTCCTTTGGAAGCGTGTTCCAGGTGTCCACCACCCTCTGAGTGAAGAAAAACTCCCTTGCATTCGTTTTGAATCTGTCCCCTCTCAGTTTTTCTGAGTGACCTCTTGTTTTTGTTGTCCCCGCTAGTCTGAAGAATCTGTCCCTATCCACCCTCTCTATGCCTTTCATGATTTTATATGGTTTTTCTCCACTTTGCATTCTTTTATGACATCTAAGATTTTCTGATCAAAGCTTTTATCACATTCACATTGATATAGTTACTCTCCGGTGTGGATTCTTTCATGAGTTTTAAGTTTATTTTTTTTTAGTAATGAAGCCTTTACCACATTCAGAAAATTTATATGGAGTTTCTCTAGGGTAGATTCTTTCATGAGTTCTGAGATTATGTTTTCAATTGAAACTTTTATCGCATTGGGAACATTTTATGATTTTTCTCCAGAGTGGATTCTTCCATGAATTCTACAACTGTTTGTATGATTAAACGATATATCACTTTTAGAACATTTATATTGGGCTCCTTTTACAAAGGTGCACTAGCGTTTTTAGCACATGCACCGGATTAGCGTGTGCTAGCCAAAAAACTACTGCCTGCTCAAGAGGAGGCGGTAGCAGCTAGCGTGCGTGGCATTTTAGTGCGCGCTATTCCACGCTTTAAAGCCCTAATGCACCTTTGTAAAAGGAGCCCATCGTTTGTTTCTACTATGGATTCTTTCATGAGTTCTGAGATTACCTTTTTGATTGAAGTTTTTATCACATTCAGAACATTTATATGTTTTTCTTCCCAGAGTGGATTCTTTCATGAATTCTAAAGTTACTTGCATAATTGAAGCATTTATCACAGACATTAGAAACATAGAAAATTGACGGCAGAAAAGGGCCTTAGCCCATCAAGTCTGCCCACACCAATGACCCACTCCCTAACGTTTATTCCCCTAGAGATCCCACGTGAATATCCCATTTTCCCTTAAAATCTGACACGTTGTTGGCTTCAATCACCTGCTGAGGTAGCTCGTTCCAATGATCGATTACCCTTTCGGTGAAGAAGTACTTCCTGGTATCACCGTAAAATTTCCCTCCCCTGACTTTCAGCGAGTGCCCTCTTGTAACCGAGGGCCCTGTAAGACAGAAGATAGCATCTTTGACCTCTATACGTCCCGTAATATACTTAAAGGTCTCAATCATGTCTCCCCTCTCTCGCCGTTCTTCCAGCGAGTACATCCGCAGTTTTTTTAGCCTTTCTTCGTACGTGAGTTCCCTGAGCCCCAAGACCATCCTGGTAGCCATTCGTTGAACCGACTCCATTCTCAACACATCTTTCCGGTAGTGCGGTCTCCAGAATTGAACACAATACTCCAGATGAGGTCTCACCATGGATCTGTACAACGGCATTATGACTTCAGGTTTTCTGCTGACAAAACCCCTACGGATGCAGCCCATCATTTGTCTTGCCTTGGACGAAGCCATCTCCACCTGATTGGCAGCCTTCATATCATCACTATTGAATCATTTATCACGGACTCAGAGGAGCTCATGAGTGGGGAACAGGCCGAAAAATTGGAGCACATAGAGGTAAGTAAGGAGGATGTCCTCAAACAGATAGGTTAAAATGCGGTAAATCACCGGGCCCGGACAGGATCCACCCAAGGGTTTTGAAGGAACTAAGACAAGAAATAGCGGGCACAATCCAGCATGTTTGCAACCTATCCTTGAAAACTGGTGAGGTACCAGAGGACTGGAAATTGGCGAATGTCACACCTTTCTTCAAGAAGGGATCGAGGGGTGACCCCGGGAACTACAGGCCGGTGAGCCTGACTTCAATTATAGGGAAGATGGTGGAAGCTATGATCAAGGACGGCATTTGCGAGCACATCGAGAGGAATGGCCTACTGAGAACAAGCCAGCACGGATTCTGTAAGGGAAGGTCGTGCCTAACGAACCTTCTGTACTTCTTTGAGGGAATAAGCAGTCGGGTGGACAATGGGGAACCCATAGACATCATTTACCTCAATTTTCAAAAGGCTTTCGACAAGGTGCCACATGAAAGGCTGCTTAGGAAGCTGTGGAACCACGGGGTGGGAGGGGATGTGCACAGATGGATCAAGCAGACTGCAGAGGGTCGGAGTGAAGGGCCAATATTCTGACTGGCGGGGAGTCACAAGCGGTGTGCCACAGGGATCGGTGCTGGGGCCGTTACTCTTCAACATATTTATCAATGACCTGGAAAAGGAGGCAAAGTGCGAGGTTATAAAATTTGCAGATGATACCAAACTGTGCGGCAGAGTTAGGTCCAGGGAGGAGTGTGAGGACCTGCAAAGGGACCTGGACAAGCTGGAAGACTGGGCAAACAAATGGCAAATGCGCTTTAACGTGGAAAAATGCAAGGTCATGCATATAAGGAAAAAGAACCCGTTGTTCAACTACAAATTCATTGTTGGGAGACAGCAGACTTGAGAGAGACTTGGGTGTGCTGATGGATGCATCACTGAAGCCATCTGCACAGTGCACAGCAGCCTCGAAAAAAGCCAACAGGATGCTGGGCATCATAAAGAGGGGCATAACAACCAGGACGCGGGAAGTCATCATGCCATTGTATCGAGCGATGGTGCGTCCACATCTGGAATACTGCGTTTAGTATTGGTCGCCGCACCTCAAGAAGGACATGGCGGTACTTGAGAGAGTCCAAAGGAGAGCAACGAAACTGGTAAAAGGGCTGGAACACTGCCCATACGCCGAGAGGTTGGATAGGCTGGGGCTCTTCTCTCTGGAAAAAAGGAGGCTCAGGGGAGATATGATAGAGACCTTCAAGATCATGAGGGGCATAGAGAGGGTGGATAGGGACAGATTCTTCAGACTGAAGGGGACAACAAGTACGAGGGGGCATTCGGAGAAACTGAAGGGAGATAGGTTGAAAACAAATGCAAGGAAGTTTTTTTTCACCCAAAGGGTCGTGGACACTTGGAATGCGCTACCGGAGGAAGTGATCAGGCAGAGTACGGTACAGGGATTCAAACAGGGATTGGACGGATTCCTGAGGGATAAAGGGATCGTGGGATACTGAGGGAGGAGCTGGGATGTAACACAAGTATAGAAACCCAACCAGGTCGTGCATGTGCAAGACCGGAGGGTTAGGACTTCGATGGGAAGATAGGACTTCAATGAGAAACCAAGGTGGCAAGGGAGCCCCTTCTGGTGATTCAGACAGGTCGTGACCTGTTTGGGCCGCCGCGGGAGCGGACTGCCGGGCAGGATGGACCTATGGTCTGACCCGGCGGAGGCACTGCTTATGTTCTTATGAACATTAAATAGCTTTTCTCCAGTATGGATTCTTTCATGAGTTCTTAGAGTACTTATGTGATTGAAGCTCTTATCACATTCAGAACATTTATAGGGTTTCTCCCCAGTGTGGATTCTTTCATGAGTTCCGAGATTATCTTTAGTATTGAAGCCTTTACCACATTCAGGACATTTATATAGTTTTCTCCTGTGTGGATTCTTTCATAAGTTCTGAGAGAACTTATGTAATTGAAGGTCTTATCACATTCAGAACATTTATATGATTTTTCTCCATTGTGGATTCTTTGATGAGTTCTGACTTTAACTTTAGTATTGAAGCCTTTACCGCATTCAGAACATGTATATGGTTTTTCTCTAGTGTGGATTTTTTTCATGAGCTCTGAGGCAATCCTTACTATTGAAGCCTTTACAACATTCAGAGCAGGTATATGGTTTCTCTACAGTGTGAATTCTTTCATTTTTACTGAAGCTACCATTGTTAATGACACTTTTACAACATCCAGAACATGTATACAATTTTTTCCCAGTGTGGATTCCTTCATGAAATATGGGTAGTTCTGAAAATGTTTCCATCCATTTCACTAATGCCATGTTGAGTCACTTGAGCCATCAGAAGAGAGAGGAAAAAAAAAAAAAAAAGAAGGGTGCTGCTGTACTGATCATCATCAGAAATTTAATTTTAACAATACCATGATCATTTTAATACTGAGATAGATAACAACTTTCCTGAAGAGCTACAAAAAGCTCTGTTATGGAACTGCTACTGCATTCTACAAAAAAAGCAGAAAACCATACAATTCCCATACAACATAAAAGGTAGCGAAGGAATAGAGTGGGAATGGCTAAATATGAAAACCTGATGATCCAAGATAAAAACTTGGTAAGTGGCCTTAGCACATGCCCACTCTCTCCTGCTGCACTAAATCCTGCCGTGATCCGACCGCCTCTCCCCATCCCTGCAGCAGGAGATGCCCACTCCTGCTGCACTAAACCATGCCACGACCTGACCCAACCGCTCCCCCACTTAGTAGTGACCCCCCCTCTCCGCCGCCTCCCTCCCCCTTACCTCAATAGATGAGCCAGAGGGATGTGAACACCCTCCTCCCAGCTGTTGCTGCGTCGTCTAAAATAGGAATTCCCCTCATAGGTGCATCTTGGGATGTGCCAGGGAGGGGCCTGAGGCTCTGATTGGCCCAGGTTGTTTAAGGCCCCTCATATGGAAGGGGCCTTAAACAACTCGGGCCAATCAGAGCCTCAGGCCCCTACCTGGATGCATTGGCAAGGGTCCTAAGGCTCTGTTTGGCCTAGATGCCTAAGGCCCCTCCTATGGTATGTCTGGGCTAATCAGAGCCTTAGGACCCTTCCCGATGCATTCATAGGAGGGGCCTTAAACAACCTGGGCTAATCAGAGCCTCAGGCCCAGATGCACCCGGGAGGGGAATTCCCATTTTAGACAACGCAGTAGCAGAGTTTATTGCAGCAGGAGAGAGTGGGCATCTCTCCTGTTGCAGGGGGATTGTGGCCAGGATTTTAGGGCAGCGGGAGAGTATGGGCCTCTCTCCCGCTGTTGTTGTGTGTTTTGTTTTTACAGCTGTCAGCGTTTTTCTGCACATGTGCCCATTGCTATCACCAGCGATGGCCACATGCAAATTTAGCGAATCTTCGCTGCGATCCGCCAACCTCATTTGCATGTGCAGTTTTTTTAAAGAATGTCTCGGGTTTTTAGATTCGGTATCAAAACGGCTGCATTAGCAGACCGTCGCTTTTTAATGCAGGTTTTTGAGAATCCTGGTCTGAGTTTACAACTGCCTTTTTGCAAGCTGTTTCCTGTTCAGTAACAGTGCATATCAGGCTTCATTAACCTATACTAACAGGCAGGAACTCCAGTCCAGACTGCTGCTGTTATCCAATTCACATTGTTCTAACCACATTTAACACATAGGCAGCCCTAAAATAGAGATTGCTGATGTTCTTTACTTAGGTTGGGGAGATTCATGCACCAAATCTCACATCCCTTGGGGTATGAATTTACCTCCAGGCTACATTAGCATATATGGTAGGTCTTTACAAGCAGTAAGGCAGCAGGAAATCCCACATCCTCAGCTGCATAAATGCACTCTAGTGGACCCTATTAAAGGGACCATGCAGCTCTCCTTCCCTCTTCCGATCTCATAAACTACTGTAATCTACCTTCAACAGGTTAGTCTTCCCTCCAAAACAGATGAACAAGAAAAGAGAAGGGAAGGCTGGAAGAGATGCACAGGGAAAGGTTTTCCTTTTACAAGAGTAGAGAGAAGAATTTCTTACTTGATACAAGGCAATAGACATAGAAATCAAAGCAAAGAAAATAAGACAACACCTTTTTATTAGACTAAATACTTTCTTTGAATTACCTGATCACAACCCAGGGCAGACATTTCCCTCCTGTTTCCCTCTGAATTCTGCAAATGCTGGGAGGGATTCAGGCTGGAGATTTCCCTCTTCCTGGAAAGATGAGTAAAACAGGAGGAGGCTGGGCTGATGATGAGGGTCTCAGATAAAGTCCCATCTGCAGAAAAGAGACTGGGGCTTGCAGGGATTTCTAGTTGTAGCACAGAGAAAGTTTCTGCTTCCACTTCTGAATCTTGTCTGTTTCTTTGCAGATCTGGGGAAGTAGAGAAAGCAACTGAGCATGCTCAGAGCTCTTCAACCTTTCCCCTTGCTGAGGTGATCTTGGATCATCCCACCTCCTTAAGGTGGAGCTGTAGAAATAGCAGATACTTGTTGGGTGGGACCTGCTGCGCTGTGTCTACAGAACCACCTTAAGGAGGTGGGATATTCTATGATGACCTCACAGTAGAGAGGGTGTGCGAAGAGCTCCGCACATGCTCAGTTGCTTTCTCTACATCCCCCAGAGCTGCAGAAGAGAAACTGAAACTTTCAGTGTCCTGCAACTGGAAATCTCAGACCCAGTTCCCTTCCTGGAGAGGAGGGAATATATCTGAGGAATCAGATGAGTTTTACTCATCTTTCCAGGAAGAAGGAAATCTCCAACCTGAATCCATCCCAGCAGCTGCAGAATTCAGAGGGAAACAGGAAGGACGTGTCTGGTAAGAAATTCTTGTTTCTCCTCTTACACACAGGCTGCCAGTATATTACTACTAAAAGGAAAATCTTCCCTTCTCTTTCCTTGTTGGTCTCTTTTGATTATTGGTATTAGATTTTAACCTGTTGGAGGTAGATTGCAGCATTCTGTCCTTGGGGGATCTGGCCCCAGGGATTTATGAGAATAGGAAGAGGTCTGTGTCTGGTCTTTGAGGCCTGTGTCTGGTCTTTGAGGATCAGGTCTTACCACTGATGCATTTTTGCAGCCAGGACAAAAAGGCTGAATCTACACACTCTGTTCAGGTAGGGAATTACAGAGGGAGTGATAAGGCAGATGGGGAAGGGGACTACCACTTCTGGCAGGTTAAAGTTTCTTACCACACCACCCCTCCCCCCTCCCTTTCATTCCCACCTTTCAGCCAGAGTTCCTATGAGAGCAGCGCGGGCCATTCGGCGCGGCTCTCCGCACTAGAAACTACTATTGCAGTTTCATAAAAAGGGGTTTAAAGTAGATAGAATAAAAGTGCTATTCAATGTGATGGATGTGCTTGTTTTTGTGTGCAAATTAAATCAAAATGCAGCTCGATAGTCGACAAGCAAACAGGCATTTCACCATCCACCATCTGCAGTTCTCTTTTTTTTTTAATTTAATTTCTGTCAGAGTTGAAAATCCAAGTCCACAAAGATAAGAAGATCCAAACGGCAACAAAGCCTTGATTGCTTTGTTGCTCAAGTTAGGATAACTACTACATAAAAACTAAAATTACATACTGTTGGTTTTCACGTCAAACAATGATTCTTGTCTGGGTAGTTGTATCCTTACGCAAGTAGATGCTCATAACATTGACAGACTCTTATGTACACGATATACATGTCATCTATTCTAGTGTAGGCCATATTTTTTGCTCTGTTAGATGCACCTGACCATAAGATGCACCCACCTGTAGAGGAGGAAAACCCAAGAAAAATAATTCGCACCACCCTGCCCTATACCCCCCTCTGGTGGTCTAGTGGTAGGCCGGGACAAGGTCTTATAGAGTGAAAAACCCTTACGCAGCGTAGGCACCCCCCTTGTAGGCAGCAGAGGCAGGCACACACCCCCCCCCCGGAGGCAGCACAGGCAGCCCCCCCCCCGATACCTTTTTTTGAAGTCCATTGGAGCTTTCCCTGCTCTTGCCTATCTCCCTCATCGGATGGCTCTTCTGTTCGGGCAGAGCGGCGCAGAAGGCAGACGCGTGCTGTTCATGTTCCTGCTGGGTCTGGCGCCGCTCGCGAGAACTGACTGCAGCCAATCGGGGAGCGGCGCCAGACCAGGCAGGAATGCGAACAGCATGCGCCTGTCTTCTGCGCCACTCAGCCCAAACTGATGAAGAGCTGTCCGGCGAGGGAGACAGGCATGAGCAGGGAAAGCACCAATGAACTTCAAGAAAGGTACCAGGGGGCTGCCTACGGGGGGTATTTTCTCCATAAGATGTACCCTTATTTCCTGCCCGTTTTTGGGGGTGGACAAAGTGCATCTTATAGAGGGTCATTCCATGTCAAGTTGACCAATACTGAAAACCGCCCACGCTTGACCCCCTTGAAATCCAACCAAATTTTACAGGGGTGTTGTCTAGTGTCTCAAATTAAACTGCAAAATTTTTCGGGTCTATCTCAATTTGGTCAGGAGCTAGGGGTGGTTGAACAAAAGCAATCGATCCACTCCCATGCCTCGTGTGACCTAAAACGCCAACTTTGCTTAATTCACAAATGAAAATTTTTGGCACTGTTTGGCTCCATATTGCTGCTGGTAGGTAAGTCAGCTGAGGGTACAACTTTACCAGCAGACATGTACTATGAAGTACTTCCAAGATTTGCAGTATGAGCTTTTAGTCAAGTGAAGCTGAAGATATGACCATCCAAAAAAATAGGGCTTTATGCATTTATGCAAATTTTCACAGTTTTTCAGATTCAAATATCTCTAATGTGGAGTTTGTTTGTTTTTTTATATCATTTGAAAGAGCATTTTTTTTTTTTTTTTTGCTACAGAAGCTATGCTGTTTCATCTTGGACCTGACCTTTCTTTGGTGAGAATTGATGGTTTAAAGATAAGCATTACTTGCTTGCGTAAACATGTTATGTTGAAGGGTCAATGGCACTTCATTGTGAATGTGCAGTGGAACTATATTGATCTGAAAACTTATAACCAAGCTTTGCCAGCCACAAGTATTCGTCTCATACTATGCTCAGCGTTTGACAAACTTACTGTGTACTTTTGCAAGATGACAGTTAAAACATGCACTGGCTTGCACTAACTACTTACTGCGTGCAAGCCCAAATGCATAATCATGTGATTCACAAGAATGTACGCATAGCTGTAGTAGTATGTCTGATACATGCAGCTTTTCTGGACTTGTTCTGACTTGCAACTATCACAGCACAGTGGCTGTATGAACAAGACTGACTTTAAGGTTCATTATGACCTTATAACACCATATGACTTCATTATTTGACAAAGCTTTCCTTTGGCGTGTTGCTTTTCATCTATTCTTTCTGTGCAGCATCTGGTTCTTTCCCTTGTTAACTAGGCTATGCCTGTGTGGATTTTGGAAACTTACTCTGCACTTGCTGACATATACAACTTGCTTTGCTCTGTTTTCATTGTGTTCTTACACTGATATTTTTCACCTTACTTTTATTCTGTATTTTTAGGTGATTCTTATCTTATGGAGACTAATAATAAGCTAGAGCCCTGCAATATTGGAATCTATGATAGTTCTGAGTGCCAGAAATCATCTACCTTCTATTCTGGAGAAAGCTGCTTGAAGCTTATTTCTGATTTCTCTTTGCCTGACCAAGAATTAATTAAAAGACGTTCTGGACTTTCTACTTTGTCCGTGGAATCTAATATCTGTACTCATCATGAAGCCTTGATTCTGACGAAGTTTGAATTTCTACAGAAAAACTGCTGTAATCTGCTCAGAAAACAGAATCACAGCAATATCAAAGGTCTACACCCAATTGATCTTCCTACAGCTGATTTAAAAGCTATCACAAAACACGAATTTAAACCAGGCCAAAAGCTTTCCCCAAGATGCAGGCAAGACTTGTGTGTCAAACTGCAAGATCCAAGTAGCCCTAAGTCTGATTCTGACAGTGATGACCCTACCAATGCATCTGAAAACCTCAGTGCCAGCTTTTCACCACTAGTAATCTCTCCTCTAAAGATTCAACGGATTAGCAAGCAAAATTCCTTAAGTTATGCTAAACACAAACTCTCTGAAGCCCCTAATGCAATTGCAGACCAAATTGCAGTTATTGATGACTTAACTCCAGCTAATATCAAAGCAGAACCAGAAAGTGGCCAATGTAAAAGGTGTTCTGACTGTGATCTTCTATTGACTGAACTGAAGCAGAAACTGGAACTATCTAGTAATAGGGAGAAAATACAAATTCTCACTCTTGCTCCACACAGCTGGACTGTTGAGAAAACTGCTTTAGAATTTGGTGTTTCAACAAGAATGGTTAAAAAGGCCAGGAAGCTAAAACAGCAGGATGGCATTCTTGCTGTTCCAGTAACAAAGAGAGGAAAAGTGCTTGCTCAGCAGATTACACAGAAAGTCCTGGATTTTTATGAAGACAATGAAATCTCTAGAATATGCCCAGGCGAAAAAGATTATGTCTCTGTTTGGATCAGTGGTGAAAAAGTGCAAAAGCAGAAAAGATTGTTATTATGCAATCTGAAGGAACTGTACACCACCTATTGCAGTCAGCATGGGCCTGAAATTAGGTTCTCAAAGTTCTGTGAGCTTTGACCAAAGTGGTGTGTCACAGTCAGTTCATCGGGGACTCATTCAGTCTGTGTCTGCACAATCCACCAGAATGTGAAACTTATGCTTTCAGCAATTGCAGTTCCAGATGACTACAAGGTGCTTCTAAATAAAACTGTATGTGATATAAACAAAAAAAAACTGCATGTTGCAGCGGTGTGAAATATGTCCTAGGCAGATCCCTCTGGAGGAATATTTTACTGAGTTCTTTGGTGAACATGATCCAGATGATATCATTGAATTTAAGCAGTGGATTCACACTACTGCTGCCTGATTCACGATTCGAATCAGTTCACCGATTCACTTCGGGTGAATCGATTCGAATTCATTCCCTTTTAAAAAAAAATTGGCCTTCCCGATTTGGTGCCCACAGATTGGCTGCTGTTGCTTCGGGGTGGGGTTATGCGTGGCACGGATTGAATCTGAAGTGTGTGAGTCGGTGTTGCTCTCGCCTTCTCCCTTCCCCTTTGGGGAGAGAGCTGGTAGGTGATTGGTGGACGGTTGTGCGGGCGGGTTAGTTCCCCCACTTCCTCCGGTGGCTCGCGGCTGGTGAAGGAAACGGTGAACGAATGAAGGTTAGGCCCCCTTTTACTAAACCTCACTAATAGTTTGTATCGCCGGGAACTGCGCTGAATAGAGTTCCTATGAGTGTTGGGAACTATGTGCAGCGTTCAGCGCAGCTCCCGGCGATAAAAACCACTAGCGAGGTTTAGTAGAAGGGGGCCTAGTCTAGAAACAATTCCGCGTCCCTCCCCTCGTTGTCTGTCACTGCCGTTATGGTAAAGAAGCCCATGAAGGAGCAGGATGAGGTCGGGGGTCAGTGAGTACAGGAGTTGGGCTCAGCCTGCCCAACCGCCACTGCTTTGAGTGTGAGCAGCATGGGGTGACATAAATTGACATCACCGTCGGAAGCTTTGTGTGCACCTCCTGCTCCGGCCTCTTGTGAGTATCATCTAATAGGAGTCCCAGGGAATTAATAATCATCTCGGCTGGTAATAGGGCTTATGCTGTTCCTATGTGTATTCCCTCTTTATTTTACCAGCAAACGGCAGTCACAGTAAGATTTTCAAACAGAAAAAAAAGAAACCCATTCATACAGTTCCTAAGCTCTTTAGCCACAAACTTCCATTTAGGAAAACAAGCTATCCACATGCAGGAAAGTACCCTTCTTGTACCCAAAATAATAGATAGCTCAAAGGCAGCAAAAATACTTAAAGCTTTTGTGTCTTAGAAAGGAACAAAACACCACCAGTTTTCCAGCTACTCACTGACTCTCAGTTTGTGTTCATGAGATCTGCCTGGCTCTCTGGTAAAGGGCCAGCGTCTTGTACTTCCATTCCTTCTACACCTTCAGGAATCTGGAAGTCAGAAGTGGGGAGGCTTTCTTCCACCTCCTGCATTGGCCAATCTGAAAACTCTGCCTCTGCTGCTTGATCCCAAGGCTCTGGCACTGCCTTGGGCTGCTGGAGTGATTCACCCTCGTCACTCGCTCCTCTCCTTGCTGCTTGCCTCTGCCTGCTTTTAATCAACCCACAGCCAATCCCCTTCAGCCTGTAGAGGGGGATGGGCTTTGGTTCCCATGTAGGCTTTCCTTGCCTGGGTTTTCTAGGTGCAGCTAATTTCTCTCTGGCTGTCCTAGCTGCCTTATAGACCGGAGGCTGCTGTTGCCAGTCTGCCTGCCTCTGCTCCGGATCACTACTGCTCTGATCATATGGGCAAGGGAGGTCAGCCTCAAGTTGGTCACCAGAATTAAACTGGTCAGCTCTTCTGCACCAGATCTTATTAGGGGCAAAACTAGTGCTGGTGCTAGGTTTGTCACAATATGCAATGCCGTCCATATGGGGGATTGATATCGGAGCTACTACCTTTAAGTTATCGGTTTTTGCGGATGATATCTTAGTACACCCTATGGATCCTTTGCCCTCTTTAATGTCCTTATTGGACTTAAAGAATATGGTGACTAAGCAGGATTCCGCCTAAATTTGGACAAATTGGAGGCGTTAGCCTCCTTTGTGGCAGTTCAGGTGGGAGTCCGTAAGGATGTCAAGGCAGTATTAGTGGAGCTTAGTGGTGAGGTAGCGGAACTTGGAGGCTGTATGTCGGCCTTGGAAGAGCATGTATCTGGGCTCACTCCAGCGGTGGCAGACATGAGAGCGGAAGCTGATAAGACTGTCTCCACAATTCATGACCTACAGAGCCAGGTGGAGGATCTGGAGAACAGATCTCGCTGCTATAATTTGCAATTTAAAGGCGTTCCAGAAACAGATGACAATAAAGACTGCGTGGCGGTGGTGCACATTATTTGTCTGGAACTCCTTACTGAGGCTGATGGATCCGCTCCTGCATCTGTTGCCATTGTTTGGGCCCACCAAAATTTGAACCCTACGAGAAGCTCAAGCGCAAAGACATTATAGCTTGCGTTGAACAATTTGCGCTTAAAGAAAAACTTCTCCTACTGGTGCTCCAGAAGCAAGACTTCTGCTGGCAGAATGTGTTTGTTGGAATATATCAAGACTTGGCCTGGGCAACACTACAAAAATGAGAGAGGTGACATAAGTGCTTCGGGCGGAGGGGCATCGGTACAGATGGCTTTTCCCATTGGGTAAGAACATTAGAATTGCCGCTGCTGGGTCAGACCAATGATCCATCCTGCCCAGAAATCCGCTCATGCGGCAGCCCCAAGATCAAAACCAGTGCTCCAAATGAGTCCAGTCTCACCAGTTTAGCATGAACTTGTCCAACTTTGTCTTGAAACCCTGGAGGGTGTTTTCCCCTATAACAGACTCCAGAAGAGCGTTCCAGTTTTCTTCCATTCACTGGGTGAAAAAGAACTTCCTTACGTTTGTACAGAATCTATCCCCTTTCAACTTTATAGAGTGTCCTCTCGTTCTCCCTACCTTGGAGAGGGTGAACAGTCTGTCTTTCTCTACTAAGTCTATTCCCTACAGTATTTTGAATGTTTCGATCATGTCCCCTCGCAGTCTCTTTTCAAGGGAGAAGAGGCCCAGCCTCTCCAATCTCTCACTGTGCAGCAACTTCTCCATCCTCTTAACCATTTTAGTCGCTCTTCTCTGGACCTTTTCGAGTAGTACCGTGTCTTTCTTCATGTACGGCGACCAGTGTTGGACGCAGTACTCCAGGTGAGGGCGCACCATGGCCCGGTACAGCGGCATGATAACCTTCTCTGATCTGTTCATGATCCCCTTTCTTGATCATTCCTAGCATTAGCCCAGGACATGCAGGCAGCCTATTCTCACATATGGGTGACGTCATCCACGGAGCCTGGATGCGGACAGCCTCACAAGCAGACTTGCTTGTAGAAACGTAGAAGTTTCGAGTCAGCCGACAGCAAGAGAGTTAGGATGGTGAGCGTTTCCGAATTTACATTGGTACTATTTAGCAGTTGTGCTTTCTAGTAGATTGGTCTATAGCAGAGTTTAAAGTGGGGGTGCGGATAGAGCAAAGCTGTATTCTGTAAGAGACTTTGAAATATTGGTTTAGGGCCTCTTATTCTGAGCTGAGAGGATTCGGGAGGGGGGCTATTCCCTTCTTAAAACATTTGTTGCAATTGTGGTCTACCGTCTTACGGAGCGGGGATCTTTTGGTATCTTCTCTCTGTCTTCGATTTGGGGTGAGCCCCAGTTTTTGGTGGGTAAAGAACGGGGGGGCTCTTGAGCAATGGGAGTCTCAGGGGCTAATTACCTTTAGAGATGTAATGCAAAGAGGATCATACCTACTTTTGATGATCTAGTTACTAGAGTAAATGGGGTTCGAGGGGACTTTTTTGCATATATGCAGCTCAGACATTTTCTGATTTCTTTATTTATATTTTCAACATTTGACAATTTTCAATATTTGACAATAATATCCATCAAAAAGCAAAAATACAATGAACCGAAACAGTTTTTATCAACAAGAATCAAATACTCTTGATCCATAATTTTAAAGTAATAAGCTGTACTTATCAAAGTATAGTTAATCCACAGTAACCGAAGACAGAACTAAAGAATAGACTGAGTAACATCATTTCAGGAAAACTTAAAAATGAGATAAAGACGGGGCTTGACAACCCCAGAACCATATTCACTGAGCAGATCTATTTGAATTCAATCCTCACAGTGAGGTTAATTGACCTTTAGTAACAATAAACTTAGAAAGATGCTGCGGCTCATAAAATATATATATATCTATTCTGTTTAAATATCATTACACATTTACAGGGGTAACAGAGTGAAAGATGCTCCTAACTGCAGAACCTGCGGCCTCAAAAGCAAAAATTGTTTTCTTCTATTTTAGCCAAAAACAATGGCCAATCAGGGACTTCCTTGGACTCCTCCCTAAGAAAGTCCCTGATTGGTTGAGGTTCGCCAGGCCCCTCCCAAGGCACGAACCAGAGGCACCTCAGCCAATCAGGGCCTTAGGCCCCACTCCATGCATCACATGATGCACCGGGCAGGGCCTAAGGCTGCACTCGTCAGAGGCCTGGAGCAGGAGAGACTGAGCACCCCTCCTGCTCCCAACTGTAAAGGTACGGGGAGGGGGTGGGTCCAGCCAGGAAACGGGAGGGGGCATCCCTTGGGTGACAGGAGGGTATCTGCAACCCTCCTGCCATTTGTTTTATGGGGTGGGTAAGTAGTAGAGATGGCAGGAGTGGCGTTTTAAGATACGGGCAGGGGTGGGCTCAGCTGGGCCAATGGCAGGAGGGAGTTGGCATCCCTCCTGCCATATTCATTCTTTGGTGGGCAGAGTCGAGCTCAATGGCAGTGGATTTTGATGCGGAGGGGGGGGGGCATTTTTTGGTTCCGGGAGGGGGGCACACTGTCGGGTTAAAACCACGGGCTTGCAAAGTTTTGCAGAATATATAAAAAAGGAACTTTTCCTTTTTTATATATTCTGCAAAAAAGCATTGCGAGCCTGGGCAAGGATAGAAGCAACTGGTCTTCAGCAGTCACTGCTTTTCTGATCGGCAAGCCCAATCGGTGTTGTACAAACTGTTTAGTGAATTGCTGCCTTCCAAAATTTTCATGCCATTTCCCTCATTTGCATGCGCTGATCTGGTCGGGTGCTGATTGGATCGGAAGGATGGTTAGTGAATCGGGTCTGGGAACAATCGGGTCGCATACACGATCGGTTTGCTTAGTGAATCTAGCCCTCAGTTTCAAGTGGAACATGTCCAGATTGTGATAAGGTCTGTGAGGTAAGAGTCCTGGGCTTTCAAGCTCTCTCATAGGGTGTATCGGGCATATATCCAGGATTAGTGGGTCCGGTTTCACTCATCTCAGAAGTTTCTTCAGCCGGTTCTCTGCGATGGATTTGAACTCTTCCATTCTGGCTCCCATTTCCCTTGTCTTTCATTATTTTAGAAGTTGCTGAATTCTTTATTGGTTAGGGAACATTTGTTGGTGATTTCTTTCTATTTTCCCCAAGAAACCCTACACTACCTGATATAGGGTTTTTGTGGAGTTTCTGGCTTCTAGGATCTTTTTTGAGAGGAATTCCCTCTTTTCTTTTCTTCTTGATAGTAATTTTGTTGACTCTAAACCAGGTTTTTCTGGATTTTTTTATCTTCATCTGATTTCTTTCATTTCCTTTTGAGTTTTCTTCTTTCTTTCTTTCTCTTCATGATTTCATCTAAGGGGTGAACCCATCTTTTTTTAAATTGGTTTTTGTAATTTAATGGAGCCACCTCCTCTAGGCTACATTCCAGTACCTCGTCTCACAGTCTCTGATCTCGGGTTTTACTTTTCTGAGGTATGTCTCCAGTCTGTTTTTGAATTTGATGCTGTCTATGAATCCTCTCCCTATTTTTGGTCTCGTTCCGGAGTTTTTGATTGCTTCCTACTGTCTGGTTGTCTTATTTCGAAGTGTACTAATACTTTCATAGAGGTGGGGTTGCAGTCCCCTATATCTTTCTCTCTGCCGAACAGTACATCTAATGTGTGTCCTTTAAGGCGGGTTTTCTCCATCACTGTTTGGTGTAATCTTAGACCTTCCATTTGTTGGACTATTTGTTGGGCTTTTTGGCATTCAGGGTCATCTACGTATAGATTAAAGTCATCACATATTCAGAATGAGGAGAATTTTAGGTTGACTTCTGTGATGAGGTTCACAATTTTTCCTACTCTTCTGTGTCTAGGTCTAGGGATGACATATAACACCATTATGCTCACTGTGTTTCCTACTCTTAAGAAGTAGACATTCTGCTCCTGTTGGCTGGGTAGTTTTCATTTGTTGGAAGTCCAGGTTGGATTTGTATATTACTGCTAAATCCCTACCCCACCACCTATTCTATTTTGGAGCATGATGTGGTCTGCTAGGCACACTTCACTTATGACGACCCCACTGTTGTCTGTGAGCCAGGATTCTGCTACCAGTAGGAAGTCCAGTGTTTGTTCCTGTATTAAGTCCGCAATCTGAGTTCCCTTCTTATTCATGGATCTCGTGTTTAGTAGGACTTCTCTCCATGGTGTATTTTGTTTTTGTGTTTGTTGGTTGTCTGGTTTTATTTTTTGTGTATTCCTATAGAGTGGATTCTTTTTTGTGTTCTGAGTTTATCTGTAATGTTGAGTTTAGCTTTAGTATTTAAGCATTTACCACATTCAGAATGTTTATATGGTTTTTCTCCAGTGTAGACTCCTTTATGAGTTATGGGGCAGATTCTGTATAGGACACTAGTCTCATCAACCGCCTGCTGAGAATCATACATCAGTGTCCTATAAAGAACCGCATTTATCTAACCAGCATCCGTGTCACAGGCGTTGGTTAGAGAATCGCACCTGCTTGATCGAGAGATCCCTTGCCATCAGCTGATCGCAGCAAAAGAATCCCCCTGTCACATCAGCTGAGCAACTGCAGCAGGGGACCCCCACAAGTCCCACTGAAATTGGCAGGAAGGATGCCCATTCCCTCCTGCCACCGCAGCCCTGACCACCTCCCTAAGAAGCAGCCAAGCGGGAGGGATACCCACTCCTTTCTATCCCTAAACACCTCTCGAACCAGCCGAGCAGGAGGAATGTCCACTCCCTCCTGCAGCCCCCCCTCAGTTTTCCAGAAGAAAGTCCAGCCAGAGGGATGCTTACACCCTCTAGCCGGCAGTCCAGTCAATCCAAATTGGAAGGCATTTCCCTTTCCGGTGTATTCTGGAATGCACAGGGGAGTGCAGCCTAAGGCCCTGATTGGCTGAGATGCCTAAAGCCCCTACCATAGGAGGGATTTTAGGCACCTGAGCCAATCTGAGTCTTAGTACTCCTTCCCAGTGCATCCTGGGATGCAGTGGAAGTGGCCTAAGACTTCGATGGATGCCAAAGGGTAAGAGGCACTGGGAAGGAGGCTTAAAACTCCAATTAGCCCAGGTGGGAGGGGCATTAGGTATCTGAGCCAATCAATGCCTAGGCCCCCTCCCTGGTGTATCCCAGAATGCACTGGAAAGTGGAAAGCCTTTGGAGTGGCAGGCCTGCCAACCAAAGGATGTAAGCATCCCTCTGGCAGGACATTTTTCTGGAATGGTATGGGGGGTGCTGGGTCTGGAAGGGTGGTGTAACCAGTTGTTGGGGTGGGAAATTCCGGGGATGTGGTGGCAGGAGAGAGTTGGCATCCCTACTGTGTGGCTGCTTCGGAAGGGGTTCAGGGGTTCCGGTTGGAGGGATTGAGCATACTTCCTGCTGGGAGACTTCACGGAAGGGGGAGTTCCTTGATGCAGCCGCTCAGCTGATCATGGTAGGGGAATTTCCTTGCCGTGATTAGCTCAATGATCACATCTATTTGAAATGTAGGCCAGAGAGTGTTGCGGCCCTAGGGAGACACCTAGAGCTGCTGAGGCTAACCCAAGACCACTTCTGGGCAATTCCACGCTTGATGCGTCTCCCTCAATCGCAACAAGCACCTACAGTGTATGTACCTTGCCTCGAGGGTTTTTTGTTTAAATAAAAAGATGTGTCCTGATTGGCTGCTGGACAGCAGTGGGATGAGTACCGCCGCCTACAATCGGGATACCCATTTACAGAATCAGCACCTATAAATCTAACTATATTATTGAAGGAATTATCACATTGAGAACATTAATATGGTTTTTCTCCAGTATGGCTTCTTTCAAGAGTTTCAAGTTTGTATTTAGTAGTGAAACTTTTACCACAATCAGCACATTTATATGGTTTTCTCCCGTGTAGATTCTTTTATCCCAGGATAAGCAGGCAGCATATTCTCACATGTGGGTGACGTCATCCACGGAGCCCCGATGCGGACAGCTTTTCAAGCAAACTTGATTGAAGATTTCAAGTTTGCTAGTGCTGCAGCACGCATGTGTGTGCCTTCCTGATCCACTAGAGGGCGCATCCCCTCCTCATGGTCTTCAGTTCTTAGTTTTCCGCGGAGCCAGAAAGCCCTGTCTCTCTTCTCTGCGTTCTTCTAAGTGCCTTTCTAGCACCGTGGCTTCTTTATTTTGTTAGGGAGTCACTGTGCGTTTGTTGATTGATCGTGTATTTCTTTGTTTCAAAAAAAAAAAAAAAAGGACTTTTTATTGTGTTTCTGCTGGTTCTACCGGAAGGCCCTTCTTGGGCCTCAGCCATGCGACTAGGCCTCAATTGGCTGCAGCTGTATTTTCTTCTTCCCTGGCCTCTCTCTGGGCTCACCTCGTGTGAGCAGGATGGCCGGGACCCTTTTTCCTTCGTTGGAATCGGACTGAGTAGCTTCGATCCCCGATAAGTCTTCTTTCTTTCTGTTCTTCTAGCTGCGTTACCTCGGTAATGCCACCGGCTGAGTCTCAGGCATTCCAGGCATCGTGTGCAGTCGTGCCTGCCTCTACGAGACCTTCGAAGCGTGCCTCCTTTCATGGGAATACTCATCTCGAGGTTGCCCTTTATGGAGCGCACTGCTGCACCTTTATTACCAGTTTCATTGGTACGGTGCCGACTTCTGAACCTCGATGTGCCTCGACGTCGACTGGAGCTTCGTGCCTCGACGTCGGCTGAGGCTTCGTGCCTCGACGTCAACTGGGGCTTCGTGCCTCGACGTCGACTGGGGCTTCGTGCCTCGACGTCGACTGAGGCTTCCTGCCTCGACGTCGACTGAGGCTTCCTGCCTCGACGTCGACTGGGGCTTCCTGCCTCGACGTCGACTGGGGCTTCCTGCCTCGACGTCGACTGGGGCTTCCTGCCTCGACGTCGACTGGGGCTTCGTGCCTCCACGTCGACTGAGGCTTCGTGCCTCGACGTCGTGTGGGGCTTGGTGCCTCGACCTCGACTGGGGCTTCGTGCCTCGACCTCGACTCCGGCTTGTGCCTCGACGTAGGATGCGGCCTGGTGCCTCGACGTCGTCTAAGGCTTTGTGCTTCGACTTTCTGCCTCGACGTCGACTGGGGCTTGGTGTCTCCAAGTCGACTGAGGCTGGGTGTCTCGACGTCGATGGATGCTTTGTACCTTTGACGTCGGCTGTGGCCGTGTGCTCCGCGTCACTTGACGCTGGTGCTTCGACTTCGCCTGAGGCTTGTGCCTCATCGTCGACTGAGGCTGGGGGCCTCATTGTCGGCTGGAGCTCTGTGCCTCTTCGTTGCCAAGGCTTCGTGTCTCGCCGTCGACTGGAGCTTTGTGACTTGATGTCACTTGGGGCTTTGTGCCCTTTGGTTGGCTGTGGCCTTGTGTCTCGATGTCGACTGTGGCTTGGTGCCGCAACGTCGCTGGGGGCTTTATACCTCGGCAGCGGCTGGGGCTTTGGGCCTCGGCGTCGATTGCGGGTTTGCGCCCTGTTATCGACGGGGGCTTAGTGCCTTGACGTCGTCTGGGGCTCTGTGCCTCGGCGTCTCCGGCTCCTGTTCGAAAGGGTCCCCCGCTTTCTCTTCGGTTCATTCCGGGCAGCCGTGACGGAATCTTGTAGTACGGAGTTTGGTTTCCTGGAGGAGACTCTCTCCCTGCTCCGGCTCTATTGCTCCTGCCATGCGTCATCTCGCTTGGCGCAGAGTGTGGCTGAGGATCTGAACCTCCAGGATCGTCTCGCCACTTTTACTTGCGTGAGTTCTGTGCTTCTTGAGGCCTCTCTTGCAGTGGCCACTAACCGCCTCTCAGAACGCGACCGGTCCTTCGCCTATCGGGATGCCTTCAGCTGAATCCCGTCTGCCTTGGTGGTTTGGACTCCTTCTCCGGTGGGGCCCTCCGGATTCCTTTCTTGTGTTATCTCGGCCTCCTTCGCAGCAGCCGTAATAGCTGCAGCAGCGCCGGGTTATGGACTCCTGGCCGTCTTTATGACTATTCTCGCATAGCCTCCGGGCTGCTCTCCTTCTGGGGATTCCTCCCCTCTCTTCGGGAGGGTTGTCTCCGTATCTGCGCACCGGGAGTATAGCCTTGCTTCTGTCGGTTGGGCATTCCCATCCTCCCATCTGCGTCTGGTCCTGGCCCTTCGTGATCTGCACTAGTTTCTAGTCCGGGAGTGGTTCAGACTCTGCCCGCCCCAGTCTCGGGAGTCCGTCGGGGCGGACCTGGACCCAGTTTGTCTGTGATCCTTCTTGTCTCGGCCTCAGGGGGAGGCCCTTGTTTGTTTATGCCGGAAGGTGGCCCCTCTGTCCTTGGCCCACCTCCGGTCTTTTCTGCCTCGGCAGGCCGTCTGTCTGCGCTTGAGTCAGCTGGTGTCTCAGCGGTCTTCGGCCTCGGCCGAGCTGATGCTGATCCTTTTGGGATCATGGGTTCGATGTTCGCCTGGTTTCATCTTCGTGTTCCCCGCTGGACCCGAGCATCTCAGTGATGGCAGGATCGGGATCCCGCTTCCCAGCACATTGTGGTGCCTCCCTCCTTGACACGCTTGTTTCGTTGGTGGGCCACCTCTTCGTATCCCCGCATCAGAAGGTTCTGCCGATGGACTCCTCGGCATGGGCTTAGGGGTGCACCTCGACGGCCTTCGGACTCAGGGTCTTTGGTCGGGTGCGGACCGTCGCAGCCGCATCAATCTGCTGGAGCTCCGGGCCATTTATAATGCCGTGGTGGATTTTCATTATTGGTTGCAAGATTGCGGGGCCCTGGTGCGTCCCGACATCCCGGTGGCGATGTATTCTGTGACCAAGCCAGGGTGTACAGGTTCCCTGTTATTTTGCAGGGAAGCCCTTCGTCATTGGCAGGGGGCATTACACCACTACTTCTTTCTTCGAGCAGCATTGTCTGGTGGACACGTTGAGTCGCCCTTTTCGGCCGCATGAATGGTCGCTCCATTCTCAGACTCTGCGGCATGTGGTTGTTCGGTGGGGAACCCCACAGGTAGTTCTGTTCGCTTCGCCCCTCACTCACTGGTTGCCTCGATATTGCTCGAGGATGTTCTCCCGGGTTCGCATCAAGGTGGATGCTTTCCTTCTCGATTGGATGGGCAGGTTCCTCTATGCGTTCCCTCCCTTTACTCTGATTCTCAGATCTTTGATGCACCTCCTGTCGGGCTGCGCCACCATGATCTTGCTGGCTCCTCTGTGGCCCTGACAGCTGTGGTTCTCCCTGCTCCTTCAGCGTGTCAGGGAGCCTCTGCTTCTTCCTATGTTTCCTTCTCTGCTGTCTCAGTGTTGAGGTTTCTGTTGCCTCCCAATCTGCAGTCTCCACACTTATCAGCTTGGTTCCTCGCATCGTGCCTCCCTCCTTCTGTTTCTCTCAGTCGGTGGGGATATTCTCGAGGCTTCTCGTATGGGCTCCAGTCGGCAATGCTTTTCCCAGAAATGCTCCTAATTTGCTGCGTGGTGTGCTGAGCACTGCATGGATCCACTCTCTGCCTCCTTGCCTTCAGTGCTGGATTATCTGTTCCACTTGTCTCGGTCTGGTCTCAAATCGACATCTATCCGAGTCCACCTCTGTGCGATTGCTGCCTTTCCTCGGCCGCTGGATGGGAAGCTGCTCTCCGTCCATCCGACGGTTTCCCGCTTTCTGAAGGGTCTCTTCAATGTTCATCCTCCGCTCAAGCCCCCTCCGGTGGTTTGGGATCTTAGGGTAGTCCTAGCTCAATTGGTGAAACCTCCGTTTGAACCCATTGATAACGCTCTTTTGATCTGTTTCACCTGGCGAGTGGTATACCTGGTTGGTCTCACGTCTGTTCGTAGAGTTCGTGAGCTGCAACCTCTGGTTGCGGACCCGTCTTCTGCTGTATTTTATCAGGACACAGTGGTCCTGCGTACTCATTCCAAGTTCTTGCCCAAGAAGGTTTCGGACTTTCATCTCAATCATTCCATTGTTCTTCCGGTCTTTTTTCCGAAGCCCCACTCTCATCCTGGCGTGGTGGCGCTTCCTGCGATTGACTGTAAGAGGGCGTTGGCTTTTTATCTTCAACGCACTCAGTCTCATCGGACGGTTCCTCAATTGTTTTTGTCCTTCGACCCTACTCGGGTGGGATGCCTAGTTTCCCAGCGCACCTCGTCCAACTGGTTGGCTACTGGTATTTCCTTTTGCTACGCTCAGGCTGGTCTCGCGCTGCATGGTCGAGTCCCGGGACATAGAGTCTGAGCGATGGCGGCTTCTGTAACTTTCCTCAGGTCAACGCCTATCGAGATTTGCAAGGCTGCCACTTGGTCTTCGGTTCATTCTTTCACCTCCCACTACTGTCTGGATACTCTGTCCAGGAGCGACGGCCGGTTTTGCGTAATCTGTTTTCTTGAATTGCCAACTTCCCTCCGTCCCTTTTTGGTTAGCTTGGAGGTCACCCACATGTGAGAATATGCTGCCTGCTTGTCCTGGGATAAAGCACAGTTACTTACCGTAATAGGTGTTATCCAGGGACAGCAGGCAGATATTCTCACAACCCGCCCGCCTCCCCAAGGTTGGCTTCTTTGCTAGCTATCTAAACTGAAGACCATGAGGAGGGGATGCGCCCTCTAGTGGATCAGGAAGGCACACACATGCGTGCTGCAGCACTAGCAAACTTGAAATCTTCAATCAAGTTTGCTTGAAAAGCTGTCCGCATCGGGGCTCCGTGGATGACGTCACCCACATGTGAGAATATCTGCCTGCTGTCCCTGGATAACACCTGTTACGGTAAGTAACTGTGCTTTATGAGTTATGAGGCTACCTGTATTAGTGAAAGATTTTTCACATTCTGAACATTTATATGGTTTTTCTCCCGTGTGGATTCTTTCATGATCTTCAAGATAAGCTTTTCGATGGAAACTTTTACCACATTCAGAACATTTATATGATTTTACTTGAGTGGATTCTTTTATGACAAATGTGTTTTCCACTCCATGCTCACCTTTCTAGGTGTAAAAACTTGGAATGACCTTATTGAAATGACTAGGACGGAACCTAACTGCACCCTATTCCGGAAGAAACTGAAAACTAATCTATTTGACACTTAATCACCTGTATCCTCTCCTCCCTTCTCCCCCCTCTCCCTCCCCCATTCTCCCCTCTTCACTTCTCCTCCCCCTTCTCTTTCCTCAACCCCTCTTTAAGTCACCTTGAGCCTACCTAGATATGAGCGATGCAAATAGAAGATTAAATTCATTTTTCTCCCATATGGATTCTTTTATGATTTATAAGGTTACTTGTTTTATTAAAGGATTTTCCACATTCAGAACATTTATATCATTTTTCTCCATCTTCAAGATGATCTTTTTGATTGAAACTTTTACCATATTCAGAACATTTATTTTGGTTTTCTCCAAAGTGGATTCTTTTATGAATATTGAGGCTACTTGTATTTTTGAATGATTTTTCACATTCTGAACATTTATATGGTTTTTCTCCCATGTGGATTCTTTCATGATCTTCAAGATGATCTTTTCGATTGAACCCTTTACCACTTTCAGAACATTTATATTGTTTTTTACCAGGGTGGATTCTTTTATGAATTGTGAAGCTCCCTCAATTATTGTAAGATTTTCCACATTCAGAAAATTGATGAGGTTTTTCTCCCTTGTGGATTCTTTTATGAATTGTGAGGCCCCTCTATTATTTTATGAATTCTGAGGCTACTTGTGTTAGTGAAGGATTTTCCACATTCAGAACATTTGTATGGTTTTCTCCAGAGTGGATTTTTTTATGAATTCTGAGGCTACTTGTATTATTGAAGGCTTTTCCACATTTAGAACATTTAAAAGGTTTTTCTCCAGAGTGAATTCTTTCATGATCTGTGAGATTATGTTTTCGTTTGAAGCTTTTATCACATTCAGAACATTTATATGGTTTTTCTCCAGAGTGGATTCTTTTATGAATTTTGAAGCTCCATCTATTAGTGAAAGATTTTCCACATTCAGAACATTTATATGGTTTTTCTCCAGAGTGAATTCTTTCATGAACTGTGAGATTATATTTTTGATTGAAGCTTTTATCACATTCAGAACATTTATATGGTTTTTCTCCCGTGTGGATTCTTTCATGAGATATGAGGCTACTTGTATAGTTGAAGGATTTTCCACATTCAGAACATTTATATGGGTTTTCTCCCGTGTGGATTCTTTTATGAATTATAAGACTACTTGTTTTAGTGAAAGATTTTCCACATTCAGAACATTTATATGGTTTTTCTCGTGGATTCGTTTATGAGTTATGAGGTTACTTGTTTTATTGAAGGATTTTCCACATTCAGAACATTTATATGGTTTTTCCCCCGTGTGGATTCTTTTATGAGTGTTGAGGCTACTTCTATGTTTGAAGGATTTTCCACATTCAGAACATGTATATGGTTTTTCTCCTGTGTGGATTCTTTCATGAACTTGAAGATTAGCTTTTTGATTGAAACTTTTACCACATTCAGAACATTGATATGGTTTTTCTCCAGAGTGGATTTTTTCATGAGTTCTGAGAGTACTTGTATTAGTGAAGGATTTTCCACATTCAGAACATTTATATGGTTTTGCTCCTGTGTGGATTGTTTCGTGAGTTATGAGTTTGTATTTAGTAATGAAACCTTTACCACATTCAGAACATTTATATGGTTTTTCTCCCGTGTGAATTCTTTCATGAGTTATGAGGTTACTTGTTTTATAGAAGGATTTTCCACATTCAGAACATTTATATGGTTTTTCTCCAGAGTGGATTCTTTTATGAGTGTTAAGGCTACTTCTGTTATTGAAGGAGTTTCCACATTCAGAACATTTATATGTTTTTTCTCCAGAGTGGATTCTTTTATGAGTGTTGAGGCTACTTCTGTTATTGAAGGATTTTCCACATTCAGAACATTTATATGGTTTTGCTCCTGTGTGGATTGTTTCGTGAGTTCTGAGTTTGTATTTAGTAATGAAACCTTTACCACATTCAGAACATTTATATGGTTTTGCTCCTGTGTGGATTGATTCATGAGTTCCGAGTTTGTATTTAGTAATGAAACCTTTACCACATTCAGAACATTTATATGGTTTTTCTCCCGTGTGAATTCTTTTATGACTGTTGAGGCTACTACTGTTATTGAAGGATTTTCCACATTCAGAACATTTATATGGTTTTGCTCCTGTGTGGATTGTTTCGTGAGTTCTGAGTTTGTATTTAGTAATGAAACCTTTACCACATTCAGAACATTTATATGGTTTTTCTCCCGTGTGAATTCTTTTATGAGTTATGAGGTTACTTGTTTTATAGAAGGATTTTCCACATTCAGAACATTTATATGGTTTTTCTCCAGAGTGGATTCTTTTATGAGTGTTGAAGGTACTTCTGTTATTGAAGGCTTTTCCACATTCAGAACATTTATATGGTTTTTCTCCCGTGTGAATTATTTTATGAGTTATAAGGTTCCTTGTTTTATAGAAGGATTTTCCACATTCAGAACATTTATATGTTTTTTCTCCTGTGCTGATTCTTTCATGAGGTATAATATTACTTTTTTGATTGAAGCTTTTATAATACTCAGAACATTTAAATAGCTTTGCTCCCTTGGAGTTCATTTGATGCATTTGTATCTTGCTAATACTGATTAAGTCATGTTTTCTCAGTTCAAGTACCTGACTGAAGTTTGACTTCCCAGTGAACATTTCCTTACTTGTAGTGCTCTGACAAAGTTTCTGCCTTCCGATTCTCTCACTTTGTCTGAGATTTGGGCAGTTGATGGAATTTCTCTTTTGCTCAGTACATACATTTGAACTCTCTCCTTTTGGGGTCTTTTCTTTCATGCTAGGTGGTTTTATACTACTAATACCTTCTGGGCTGTCTCTTGAAGGGTCTTTGTGTGTCCGTTCCTCCCTCTGCTGCCCATAACATACTCTCATTCTCTTATTCCCAAATCCATCATCTGTTGGTTAAAAATGAAAGTATATGCGTAAATTATACAGCTATTAGTAACACATATATAAGCAAATATCTCCAAAGATATCTTTAAAGTCATTTTGTAGACAGGTGAGCGATGGCACAAGAAAAGATATAAACAGACCATCCGGATCTCATTTGCTGGTTCTGAACATCTCATCCTCCCCTCCAATATCTGCAATGATTCCCTTTACTCTGATTATACTCACTAACCAAAATCTCATTACATAGCAATTCTTGGCTTACCACTCTTCATATCAGCATCCTCCTCTCCTCCCTCCAGTTGGTCACTGGCAGGATCCTCTTCAATTTTCAGAATCTCTCCTGTGGGGTCAGCAGGGTTACTTTGGCAGCCTATAATAAGAATAGAAAATCACTTCAAGATTTAAAAGAAAAGTGAAAACTTGGCTAAAACTGAGATGATGGGACTTTTATGACTTTTGAAAATGTAAGAGGAGATAAGGATCCTTAGTTCAGAGAATGCCTCCATTCCATTAATACCATGTTGTCATTCTGCCCCACTCACACCCTCTACTGCTATCAGTGTGGTCCTTCCTATAGCTTTCCCTCCTGGAGTCACCAATTTGGCCATCTTTCCTCATTCCTTCTGTTGATCCCTTCTACTACAAAGAATATTCAAGGTAAGTACCTAATATTCCCATCTAGTGCAAAGGGCGTACGAGTCTGTACCAGTGGGATGTACCAAAGCAGTCCCTCAAGATTAGGGTGGGACACATAAGCCTGCTGCGTCCATTCAAGCTGCCACGTCCACTCTGGAAAATTTGGATGAAATTATGAAGCAGGGACCAAGTAGCCACTTCTCTGGTGGAGTGTGCCTGCAAAGAAACCGGATGCTGCTTGCCACATCCGATGTATGCTGAGGAAATAGCTGCATGAATCCACCTGGAAATAGTGGCCTTCGAAATCAAATGGCTAGGATTAGTCAACATGAAAAGATGATCTGTAATGCGAAAGGCATTTGTTTCCTCCAGATTACGGAGCAGAACCCTGTGGACATCCAGTTGAGCAAAGGCCTCTTCCTACATCTTTGAATCTGTTGGATTAAATGCTGGCAGCCGAACTTCCTGATTCATATGGAAGGCAGAAACCACTTGAGCAGGAAAGAAGGCACTGTGCGCAAGGAGAATCGAAGGAAGCGCTCCCTACACAAGAGAGCCTGAAGCTCTGAAACCCTCCTCGTCAAGGAGCTAGCTACAAGAAAAAACATCTCGACCATGAGATCCATAAGCGAAGCATCCTACAAAGGCTCATAAGGGGTTTTGCTCATGGAATCCAGGACAAGGTCAAAATTCCATTCTGGAACAGGCGGCCGCAACCTCACAGCCCTTTCTCAGGGCTCTCATAGAATTTAGGGAAGTTCTGGTGGCTCCGCTGACTGACCTTTTCAATGCTTCTCTACGTTTGGGAGTGGTACCGAAGGTCTGGAGAAGGGCGGATGTGGTCTCTCCACAATAGGGAATTACAAGTCAGTACGTCTGACTTCTGTGGTAAGCAAATTAATGGAAACGCTTTTAAAACACAGAATGATGAAGTTTCTGGAATCTGGTGGATTACAGGACCAGAGGCAACATGGATTCACTAGAGGTAGGTTTTGTCAGACAAATCTGATCAATTTCTTTTACTGGGCTACCAGAGAAATTGATAGAGGGAGTGTGTTAGATGTAGTGTATTTAGATTTTAGCAAAATCAGTGTTCAACACAGACGTCTCGTAAATAAACTGAGTGCCGGCGGGATGGGCCCCAAAGTGGCAGGCTGTGTTAGGAACTGGTTGAGTGGAAGACAGAGGGTAGTAGTCAATGGAGATCGCTCTGAGGAAAGGGATGTTACCAGTGGTGTGTCTCAAGGTTCTGTTCTTTTTAACATTTTTATAAGCGATATTGCTGAAGGGCTGTCAGGTAAGATTTTCCTCTTTGCGGATGATACCAAAATCTGCAATAGAATAGAGTAGTCACCCCAGATGGTGTGAATAACATGAAGTAAAACCTAGCGAAGGGGAGAGGAAGTGACATCACAGCCCATGCTGGACCTGGCCCTATTTTGCAATAATTAGCGTCTTACCTCATTTCTCCCCATCCGGCGAGAGAGCAGCCTCCATTTCAATAGTGGTGCTTTCAGGGAGTATGCACAGCAGGACCGCGGTTTGGTCAGAATTGACCATTTTGCCTATCAACCTTCACCCACGCTGAATTGTCCAGCAAAGATTGTGAATGTGCAGGGAGACCCATCATCTGGGTCGCAGCCCAGTGCAGGATCACAGCCTTTAATTTTGACGATGTCAGATCCAATTCTGGAATTTTGACAACTTCGAGGAAATCAAAATTGATATAAAAGCAGTTTGATTGGAACTAACTACTCTCTCAGCAGACCTATGAGGAGAAATAGTGGAACTGAGCGGCCACGTGGCGGAATCAGAGAACTGACTTGAGAAGCATCAAGATACGATTACCGCTTTGGAGACCTCTTGGCATGAATGTAAGACCACCAATTCATATTTTATGGATAAAATTGAAGACCTGGAAAATAGGTCTCAAAGTAACAATTTGCGAATCCAGGGGTTACCAGAGCTATCTGAATATAACAATTGTGAGCTTACTACTCAGAGACTAGTGAGTGTGCTCTTAGCTGAATCGTCCAAACCACTGGTGCCTGAGAGAATATCGAGTATGCGGGCTCATTATACCCTGGGTCGATTACGCATGAATGTCCCATGGGATAGTGTGGTATGTTTTTCTGAATTTAAGCTGAAGGAGTTTATTTTATCAATTGCACGCAAAGTAGAAGCCTTTACATGGGACACATACCCTATTCAGTTCTTTCAGGATCTGGCTGCTACCACAGTATGCTGCAGGAGTGACCTGCGGCCTTGCACGCATCTACTGGCTGACAGGGGTATCAAATATAAATGGCAATACCCCTTTGCACTAACTTTCCACTGAGAGGGTAAATTGCAGTGGTTGTGCACTTTGCAGGAGGCATTGAAACTGTTTCCAGAACTGGCGACATCTACATTGAACCTTGCTATAGTGGCGGGGACTGTCTCTAAGATGCCTGTTTCCGCATTGGCTTGCCTGAAATGGCAGAGTGTCCCGTAGAAGGGACACCTTACGTGACAGTCCTCAGCTGCTCATCTTTAAACATCTCTGTTATTTCTGACAATTGCATAGACTGCAGTTGACACTTGCAATATATGAAACTAAATCACAGCTTACAGCTTACTCCTTGATATGCTGTCCTCATTATGAATCTGTGAATCTGTCCTCTCCTGGTTTGCCTCCTACATTTCCCAACGCACCTTTAGTGTGTGTGTTGGTGGATCCTCTTCTTCCGCTAACCCGATAATGGTTGGTGTACTCCAGGGTTCTATCTTAGGACCTCTTCTCTCTCTATACCTCTTTCCTAGGTGCCCTGATCTAAACTAAACTAAACCTTAAATTTGTATACCGTATCTCCATAAAGATAGAGCTCGGCACGGTATACAGGTAAATTTAATGAGGGAAGGACATAATAAGAAATTAGAGGATATGAAGAGGATAGCTAGCTTTACATTTTAAATAGATAGCTATATGTTTTGGAGAAAAGCCAGGTTTTCAGATGCTTTCGGAATAATTGGAATGAGCCTAGGTTCCGCAGCGGGGCAGGGAAGTTATTCCAAAGCTCAGTGAATTTGAAGAAAAGGGATTTCCCTAATTTACCTACACACATGACGCCTTTTAACAAGGGGAAAGATAGTTAGAGTTTATGGGTGGATCTGGTAGTGTCAGGTCTCGAAGAATTCCAGGATAGTGGAATTAGGGGAAGAAGAATGCCATGTAGGATCTTGAATATTAGTATTTGCATCTAAGTGAAAATTTAGAAATACTCCACAACAACTAGCAAGGATTTGATTATAAAGGAATTGTTGGCTCACCGCTCTTGGTATCAGTATCCTCAACTACTCCCTCTAGGTGGTCACTGTCGGGATCCTCTTCCATTTTCAGATTCTCTATTGTATTCTCAGCAGTGTAACTTTGGCTGGCTGGAAAAAATGGAAAAATAGCTTCAGGTTTAAAGGAGAGATTACAACCTAAGAAAAGGAGAAATTAGGTTCTTACCTGCTAATTTACTTTCTTTTAGCTTCTCCAGACCAGTAGAGGTTAACTTTACGAGTGGGTATATATCTAATCATGACCAGCAGGTGGAGACTGAAAACAAAACTTTGGGACAGTATATCCTAGCCCCTCCTCTCTATTTCCCTCAGTCTGCCGAATAGCCAAGCAGAACCAAGAACTGGAAAAAAACAGAGAGAAAAAACAATACTCCGAAAGGAGTAACAAATAACATACCCAAAATGCTGTTGGAAAATGCAGAGGAGAAATTCCCGAAGGAAGAATGTCCCCACAGCTCGCCAGCTAAGCCAGCCGAGCCACAGCCGCTGTTCTTCAATTCTCCCCGGCCCTAGAAAAATACTAGAACCCGCAGCAAAAACCAAAAACTGCCCGCGCAACAGCCCCAACAACAACAACAACAGACAGGGTGGGGACCTCTACTGGTCTGGAGAAGCTAAAAGAAAGTAAATTAGCAGGTAAGAACCTAATTTCTCCTTCTTTAGCACTCTCCAGACCAGTAGAGGTTAACTTTACGAGTGGGACGTACCAAAGCAGTCCCTCTTACGGGCGGGACCCCCGAAGGGCCGAAACCAGAACACGCTCACCGAACACCGCGTCCCGACGCGCCTGAACATCTACCCGATAATGTCGAACAAAGGAATGCAAGGAGGACCAAACCGCAGCCTTACAAATATCCACTGGAGGCACGAGCGACGACTCAGCCCAAGAAGCCGCCTGACCCCAAGTGGAATGAGCCTTGAGAAACTCCGGAACAGGCTTCTGTTTCAGAAGATAAGCGGAAGCAATCGCCTCCTTGATCCAGCGCGCAATAATAGCCTTAGAAGCGCCAGCACCCCGACGAGGACCCGCCAGAAGGACAAAGAGATGATCGGATTTCCGGAATTCCCGAGTCCGCTGCACATAAGAGCGGAGAACCCGACCGACATCCAACTTGCGCAGCTGCTGTTGCTCAGACGAGCCCTCCCGATTTCCCAAGACCGGGAGGACCACCGATTGATTGACCTGAAAAGAAGACACTACTTTCGGCAGAAAGGAAGGAACAGGCCGCAAGACGACCCGCTCCCTAGAAAACTCCAAGAAGGGAGCCCTACAAGAGAACGCCTGCAGCTCAGAAACACGCCTAGCAGACGTAATGGCCACCAAAAAGACCGCCTTCAAAGTAAGGTCCTTCAAAGAACAGCCATCCAAAGGCTCAAAAGGCGGACGCACCAGAACCGAGAGAACCAGATTGAGATCCCAAGAGGGAACCGAGGGCCGAATGGGAGGCCGAAGCAACTTGGCCACCCGCAAAACCCGAATCACATCAGGAAGGGCCGACAAAGGCTGACCTGACACCAACCCTCGAAAAGCCGACAGGGCCGCAAGATGCACCCGGAGAGAAGACCAAGCCAGGCCTCTATCCAGGCCATTCTGCAAGAATTCTAGAATGTGAGGCAGGGAAGCGCGAAAAGAGACCACTCCCCGCGCCCGGCACCATCCCTCAAAGAGACGCCAAACCCGCACATAAGCCCGAGAGGTAGAAAGCCTACGGGACCCCAAGAGTGTAGAAATTACCTTGCCTGAATAACCCTTCCTGCTCAGGCGACCCCTTTCAAGAGCCACGCCGTAAGACAGAAGGGAGACGGGTCGAACATGGGACCCTGCGTCAGAAGGTCGTCCAAGAGAGGCAGAGGAAGAGGATCCGCCACCAGATGCCTCACCAAATCCGCATACCACGGACGCCGAGGCCAATCCGGAGCCACCAGAACCACCAGTTCCGGATGGCGAACAATGCGAAGAAGTACTCTGCCCACCAGCGGCCAAGGAGGGAACACATACAGGAGCCCCTCCATTGGCCACGGCTGGACCAGAGCATCCAGACCCTCGGCCAGACTGTCCATGCGCCGACTGAAGAAGCGGGGCACTTTGGCGTTGCCACTCGTGGCCATCAGGTCCATCAGGGGCTGCCCCCAAGCCTGCACTATCAACCGAAACGCTCCGGCGCCGAGAAACCACTCTCCTGGATCCAGGAAGTGTCGACTGAGGAAGTCTGCCTGAACATTTTCTACCCCGGCTATATGAGAAGCCGAGAGGTCCATAAGATGGGACTCCGCCCAAACCATGAGCCGAGCCGCCTCCTGCGCCACAGGAGTGCTCTTGGTGCCCCCCTGACGATTGACATAAGCCACCGCCGTGGCATTGTCCGACAGGACTCTGACCGACTTGCCCAGCAAAAGGGAGTGGAAAGCTAACAGCGCCAGCCTGACCGCTCTGGTCTCCAACACGTTGATCGACCAGTAGGCCTCCTCCGCGGACCAGGTGCCCCGAGCTGAGTGGCCCATAAACTGAGCCCCCCAACCGAGGAGACTCGCATCCGTAAGGAGCACCGTCCACTGCGGGAGATCCAGACCCACCCCCTGAACCAGGTGAGGGGTCCGGAGCCACCAGCGCAGACTGCAGCGCGCCAAGCCTCGCAGGGGAACCGGAACATCCAAATCTTGCCTCCGGGGAGACCACCTCCGGAGCAGAGCATACTGAAGAGGACGCATGTGGGCCCGCGCCCACCTCACCACATCCAGGGACGCCGCCATTGACCCCAGGACTTGGAGGAAATCCTGCGCCCGAGGACCCCGGGACGCCAAAAGCAGGCGAATCTGAGATTGCAATTTGCTCACCCGGACCTCTGGAAGGAAGACCTTCCCCAAGGAGGTGTCGAACATAACCCCAAGGCACTCCAGACGCTGAGCCGGGACCAACCGACTCTTGGAAAGGTTGACCACCCAGCCCAGCGACCGGAGAAACTCCACCACCCGAGCCGTAACCCGGGAGCTCTCCTGCAACGACTTTGCCTGAATCAACCAGTCGTCCGGGTAGGGGTGAACCAGGATGCCCACCGACCGCAAGGCTGCCGCGACGACCACCATTACCTTGGTGAACGTCCGAGGAGCCGTGGCCAGACCAAAGGGAAGCGCACAGAACTGAAAGTGCCGCCCCAAGATCGCAAAGCGAAGGAAGCGCTGATGAGAGGCCCGAATTGGAACCTGCAAGTAGGCCTCCGTCAGCTCGAGAGACGTAAGAAACTCCCCCGGCTGAACCGCCAGAATGACCGACCGCAGCGTTTCCATGCGGAAAGACAGAATCTTGAGAGCTCTGTTGACCCCTTTCAAATCCAGGATGGGCCGAAAGGTCCCCTCCTTTATGGCCACCACAAAGGGTCTGACGAAAAGCCTGCGTCTTCCATGGAGTCTGACATGGAGAAGCGAGAAAAAGGTCCGGCAGAGAGCGGGTGAACTCCAGAGCGTAACATTCCCGCACCACCTCAAGGACCCACTGATCGGACGTGATCTCGGCCCATTTGGGGAAAAATTTGCGCAGCCGGGCCCCCCACCGGAACCAAAGGGGGCGCCGGCAAGGAGTCATTGCGCAGGACGGGAAGCGGGGGACCGGCGGAGGGATTCCCTGCCCCCCGACGGGCCCCCCGAAAGGGCTGCATGCGCTGGAAGAACCGACCCCGGGAAAACCCCGGAGACTGGAAAGAAGCAGCCCCACGCCCAGGGCGATACTTGCGAAATTCCCGCAAACGCCCCCGGGCCGCACCCCCCCGAGACGCCGGGCGGGCACGGTCCTCCGGCAGACGGGGAACTTTCGAGTCCGACAGAGTCTGAATCAACTTATCCAAGTCCTCTCCAAATAAAAACGACCCCCGAAAGGGAAATTTAGTAAGCTTAGCTTTGGACGCAGCATCCGCCGCCCCAGCGCGCAGCCACAACACACGCCTTGCGGCCACGCCAAAAGCCATAGACTTAGCCGAGATCCGCACCAAGTCAGAGAGAGCATCTGAGAGGAATGAGGCCGCCATCTCAATCTTCGCTACCTCCTGATCCACCAGAGACCAGTTGTCAGACTCTCGATCCAAGACCCGCTCCGCCCACCGAAACACGGCGCGAGCGACCAGTCCCCCACAAATAGCCGCCTGGACCCCAAAGGCAGAGACCTGAAAATTTTGCTTAAGGATGTTCTCCAATTTGCGCTCCTCAGAGTCCCGCAAGGCAGAACCGCCCTCAACAGGCACGGTATGCCGCTTGGAAATTGCCGAGACCACCGCATCCACGACTGGCGAAGCTAACGTAGCCCGATCCCCTTCAGGAATGGGATACAGGCGAGCCATGCTGCGCGCCAGCCGAAACGGCGTCTCCGGCGTTTTCCACTGCTCCAGAATAATATCCCGAATATCCTGATGCATAGGAAAAGAGCGGGAAACGGAACGGATCCCCCGTAACAGGGGGTCCCCCACACGCGGAGTCCCCGGCGGCGCGTCCTCAAAACGCCAAACCGAAGAAACCTGCTGAATAAGGTCAGGCAGCTCATCTTTCTGAAAAAGGCGCACAACGGACGCCTCGTCACTGGAGAACGGGAAATCCGACAACCCGCCGCCAGCTTCCGTCCCCTCCAGAGGGTCCTGGAATTCCTCCGAAGGGTCCAGGTCCTCCTCCAGACCGACACGTTCCTCCGACCACAAATTCTCGTCCCACGACACCCGCGGACGCTTGGACAAGGGAGGCGGCGGAGGGGACGTCACGTCAGACGAGAGAGGCAAAGCCGCAGGGAGCGCGGAGGAAACCCCACCCCCCGAAACCCCCTGGGCGCAACCGGGACCCCCAGCCGCCTGAAAATAGGCTCTGCATAAAGAAAAGAAAAATTCAGGGGAAAACCCCCCGAGGGTCCCAAGGGACTCCCTGCCACAGCAGGGGACCCAGCAGAACCTTGCCCCTGCATAGTCAAAACAGGGGGAAGGTCACCTGAGGTGGAAGACAAAATGGAGGGGCCAGACAGAGAAGATGGCGGTTTTCCCGCCAAAAAAGCTCCCTCCATAGCCTGAAGCGGCTGAGAAACCTGAATAGTCTCAGCCGCTAAAGCAGGCAAGCCGGCATCAGCTGTCAAAAAATCAGCTGAGAGGGAATCCTCTAAAACCCGACCGTCGGCGGCTCGGGGATTCCCTCCGTGGGCGGACGGAGAAGACCGGGCTTCCCCACCGTTCCCTGCCGACTCGCGAGGCACCATCGGCGGGGAGCTCTGGGCGCCTGCAGCCGCTGCCGACGGAGCTCCACCACCTCACCGACCCAAACCGCCGAGTTCAGGCCGGCCGCGAGTGCCTCGCGGCTGGACTAAATTTGTGTCCTACTCCCCCGGAGAAGGGCACAATTGCTCCATACGCGACCTAGCTAGAAAAAAGTGCCGGTTACATGAAAAAATACAGTAAAATACAGTTTTCTTAAAGGGAAACAACCCTTCAGACCAGCACTACCTCAGGATTTTTTTTTTTTTTTTTTTTTTACAGAACAGACTCCACAGGCTCTCGAAGCAATATGCCTTGCTTGATTTAGGGGGCAAGGCTTACTGCTGAGGCTCCTCTAAAAAAATGTGGGGAGGTGGAGGAAGTGGGGGGAGGGACCCCGCTCGTGACCCGCCGGGTTTGACACCCCCGAGGTCGGACGAACCCCCAAACAGAGTCCGCCCAAGCTCCGTCCGGCCAAAAACAGGGACAATAAACCCCCTAAACAAATTCCAACAGCCCTACCAAGGGAGATGGGTACAGATCACATCAACACCTGCTGGAGACTGAAAGAAGACTGAGGGAAATAGAGAGGAGGGGCTAGGATATACTGTCCCAAAGTTTTGTTTTCAGTCTCCACCTGCTGGTCATGATTAGATATATACCCACTCGTAAAGTTAACCTCTACTGGTCTGGAGAGTGCTAAAGAAGTAGTATTTTGCTAATATTGAGATGAGCTCTGAAAATTCAAGTGTCCTGGTGGAAGGAGTTAAGGAAAATGAACCGTGGCATTCAACACAAATAGGATGAGAGACAGTAGATGTTTAAAGGAGAGAAACATGGGGAAAGGGTGAGGGGGAATAAGAAAAAGAGAAGGTATAACCCCCTGCCCCCTCCCCCCAAATTAAATAAAATAGAAAATCAGACCTGATAATGAAAGGAGAAAAGTAAAAATAAGGAAACTAGAACACACACATAATTAAAGGAGGGACTGTGATGATAACATCTCGTTCTCATTGTGCCAGATCCCGAGGAGGAATCTTTCTTATAGGAAAAGTTTGTATCTCGTCATTACTAGTTTTAATTCAAACTCCATCACCTGTTTCATGAAGTTCCTCACATGAGCTTGTGGTGGTCAGATTTTCTGTTTCCTCAGATCCTGGAGGGTCAGTCCTGAATCCCTCTTGCTCAAACCGGATTAAAATCTCAGGCCTGATACTGTTGGAGCCTATTACGGGATGATAGTTTTCATTAGTACAATATGTTTAAAAAAATATTACCCCAGACCCCGATTATCTTATTACTGAAGTGGGCAAGTCCTTTCCTCAAGAGCTACAAACAGCTCTGGTCATCAGGAGGTTTGTTTTATTTCTTTTTACACAGATTGATTGATTTAGAAGCATTTACATTTGCCACCTTCTGTTGCCTGACACCACCAACTGGAGATCTGCTAAAGTGTTCGGATTTAATGAGACGGGGCTGGAGAGGTCGTCAGCCCCCAGTAAGTTCATTTATTCTTGATATACGACTACTACTATTGTACACAGCGCTGTACAAAGTCACAAAGAAGAAGACAGTCCCTGCTACAGCTGAATCTGCAAAACATCTCACGGGCTTACAATTAAAATATTGAATTACAATAATAATAATGAGCAACTGGGTAGTGGACTGAACAACACCGCTACCCGGTTTAATTCTGGGACCCCCCACGACTGGCTCTGGGATAGTGCTACAGCCGTCAGAGGAGATATTCAGGGGCAGTTTCTGGGTCAGGGCCCCTGAATATCTCCCCCTGGGAACTTTTAGGGCTCCTTTTACTAAGGTGCGCTAGCGTTTTTAGCACACGCACGAAATTACCGCTCGCTAAACTGCGCGGTATGCTTTTAGAATAATGCCAGCTCAATGCTGGCATTAAGATCTAGCGCGCGAAGCAATTTAGCCTGCACTATACCTCGCGTTAAGGCCCTAACGCACCTTAGTGTAGGCATTTGGACTAGGCATCTACTTTCTATAGAATCGCGTTTTTCGAGTTAGGCACCTAACTTTCAATTAAGTCCAATTAAGGTCGATTGTGAGGTGCTGAGTGCCAGTATCAGCACTGATTAAGTCTATAGATCAATTAAAAGTAGGCAGAGTTTATAGAATCAGGGCCAAATCAGTCAATTAATTAGAATGTTCTTCCCTGCTGTCTCTTATGGGACTGTGTTTCGTACAGACATTTATTATATTTCTGTTATGTGATTCTTCTACAGCAGTTAAATGTGTGTATTTCAGATCCTATTTAATGTTACTCTTATCACTAGGTTTCAATTCACCATTTCCAAGTTTACCTCATTGACTGTATATATTCGGTCATTTTACTATTGTTATGCTGTTAACCAAATTGTGTTATGTTAAACTGTACCTCCTGTACACAGCCTCAGATGGATCTCTTCATAAAGGTGGATAATAAATCCCAATAGATCCCTAAATAATCTAAAGCATTATTGTAAACTGCATTATGTACTGTGATTTGCACTGATCCACCTTCAATAAAGCTCTCCATGCCTAAGTCAAAATGCACCACGTTCATCGGTCAGGTTCCCCCTTGTAACAATGGAGAAGCCTCTCCACCACCAACCCTTTCTCATCCCCTTTAGATTCTAGTTTAAGGGTCTTATAGACCTGATCCCACCCCTAGGACACCCACCTCCTCTGCCTTTGTGGGCACTTTACTTCATCAAAATAGGGGAACGGACAGCGGTATAGTAAGTTTTCAATAAACTTGGAAATTTGGAAGGAGAAGAGGATGATGGCCTCTCACCACCACCAAGTTCCTCAATGGTCTCGGCTGACCTTAGTAAAGCTGTGCAGAAGGAATTTGATACTTACTCGGTACAGAAAAGTGAGTCTGTTCAGATGCCTCTGATTCATGAGGATCTATGAAGGGGAGATCCTCCTCTTGTTTAACGCTCAGCGAGAAAACGGATGTTACAATCGGAAACACTGTTAAAAGAAAACATATCTCGGATTCACCAAGAATCTGATACTAATAAATTAGGAAATAGATTTTAAGTCTGTATTGGGACCTTTTATTAAAGTTTAGTGCATGCTAGTGGAATTAGCATGTGCTAAATACTAAGAAGCAGTGGCGTACCTAGCATATGTGACACCCGGGACCCATCATTTTTTGGCACCCCCCCCCCCCCCCATCTGTACGAAAAACATGATTTTTAGTAACAAGCCACACGTCACACATGAGTACCTAGGAAAAAGCAGCATCTTACATATTGCAGTGAGCAGTACATCAATACACCCGTTGTAAAACTAAACAAGTCAGACCAGCACAGATCAATCCTACACCGTCAATCCTAACAGAAAACCATGTCTTTCGAACACACAAAACACAGAAAATACCTTCACCTAGTATGGAATATGTCATCACAAACTAACCCCTCCCTCTTTTACAAAACTGTAGTGTGGATTTTAGCCACGGTGGTAACAGCTCTGACGCTCATAGAATTCTGAGCATCAGAGTTGCTACCACCACAGCTGGCGCTAAAAAACGCTCCACAGTTTTGTAAAAGGGGGGATAAAATAGAAATACATAGACAAAGGTTAAATTAAATCAGCAAGAAGCTGGACTCTGCATACAATGCAACACCACAGAAACAGTGACACATGTCTCCTAAAGCAATAAATAAATAGAAAATTTTTGTTCTACCTTTGTCTTCTCTGGTTTCTGCTTTCCTCATCTCTCTGCCCCTATATGGCATCTTCTCTCCTTCTATGCCCCTTCCAGAAATGTATGTCTTCTCCTTCCACCCCCATTGGTCTGGCATCTCTCTCCTCTCCTTCCCTCTCCCACACCTCTCTTCTGCAATCTCTTTCTTCCCTCATTTTCCTTTTCTATTTATTTTCTGCATCCATCTAGATTACGTTCTTACTACCCTCTCATCAATTTCCTTTTTTACTGTCTACCTATAGCTCGCCACCTCTTTCCCTCACCCCCAGTATTTCCCTAACTCAATCCTTTTCCCCCATCATGTGCCCTCCTTTTATTTATCCCCTCCTTCCATCCTCTGCCCTCTTCTCTCTCCCTTTTCTCCACTTTCATCTGCCCCTTCTCTCTCTTTCCCCCCACTTCCATCATCTGCCCTCTTCTCTCTCCCCCTTCTCTCCCCTTCCATCATCTGCCCCTTCTCTCTCTTTCCCCCATCCTTCCATCATCTGCCCTCTTCTCTCTCCCTACTTCCATCATCTGCCCCTTCTCTCTTTCCCCCACTTCCAACATCTGCCCTCTTCTCTCTCCCCCTTCTCTCCTCTTCCATCATCTGCCCCTTCTCTCTCTCTCCCCCCATTTCCATCATCTGCTTTCTTCTCTCCCCTTCTCTCCCCTTCCATCATCTGCCCCTTCTCTCTCTTTCCCCCCATTTCCATCATCTACCTTCTTCTCTCTACCCTTCTATCATCTGTCCCTTCTCTCTCTTCCCCCCCTGCCCTCTTCTCTCTCCCCACTTTCATCATCTGCCCTTTCTCTCTCTTTCCCCCTCACTTCCATCATCTGTCCCCTTCTCTCAATCTCTCCATCCACCACAGGCCCATCTTTCTCCCTTACCTTTCCGATTTTGGCAACAAGATCGGCAAGGCCCTCCCCCACGACGGCACTGAGCGGTGTCGGTGCCCCCCCCCCCCCGCGACAGCACTCAGCGGCATCGGCGCCCCCCATGCCCTGCGACAGCACTCAAGTTCGGCCTCCTTCTCCTGGCATCAGCAGAACTTCAGATCGGCAATAGGTGCTCAGTCAAAAGCTTCCCCTGACTGAACTGCCTGGGCGGAAACAGGAAGCTGAGTCAGGGGAAGCTTTTGACTGAGCACCTGTTGCCGATCTGAAGTTCTGCTGATCCTGGGAGAAGGAGGCCAAACTTGTGTGCTGTCGCGGGGCAGGGGGGGTGCCGATGCCGCTGAGTGCTGTCGCAGCCCAGGAACTTTCCTGACCTGTCTGGCTGTGCACCCCACCTAAGGCTGCACCCGGGGCGGACCTCCACCCCCCCTTGGTATGCCACTGCTAAGAAGCCCACACATATAAAATGAGCTTCTAAGGATTCAGCATCCATCACTTCCATTAGCACCCTCTAAGCTTAAGTAAAGGGCCCCTAAATGTTTAATGTCAATCGTGCTCTGAAAATGCAAAGCCTGCTTACTCTTGGTGGGCTCATTTGGGTTTCCTTTTTCCTCCATTTCACAGTGTTGTAGAAAATATTTCTCCTCATCTTTTTTAATCCTGAATATAATATCAGGATTAACGATTAAATAACCTGTTAATAAGAAATAGGAAAATGATATTTACATTATATTTGTAGAATCCCATCTACTTCCATGTGTGTCTGTGTCTCTGTAGCAATTTTGAGTTGAAAGACCTTAAACTAGAGGCTTCTTACATTGACTCCTATTAGATATGGGATGGCATCAGAAGCCAGGTTCTAAATTTAAGATGATGATGGGACCCAATACCTGGGATTTCTCCAGGGTTCAGAAAATAACAGCACCTATTCCATAGCGTACCTGTGATAGATGATAAAGAAGGTGTATTCACCTCGTGAGATGAGGATGTCATGAATCTCCTTGATGACCTTCTTGTACAGCTCTTTCTGCCATTCTCCCAGAATGTCCCACTCCATCTCCAAGAAATAAGCAGCGACATCCTTGAATGTGATGGATGTCTGGAAAGCAGACAGGACACAGTCAGTCAGTTTCCTTATCATCAAATCATCTGACTATGGCGGTATAGAAGAATAAAGTTATTATTATTATTATAGAAGACTTTGTTTTATAACTTCTATCAGTAAGATCAGATCTCTGGTACATTATAGTATGAATACAGTTCTTAGACAAAGTCTGTAAATCTCTCATGTTGGCTGATTTAGTAGTTGGAAGAAGGTAGTTGGTTTTGGTCAAAGGAACTTCAGCAAAAGTTAAAGAGAAGGAAAAGAGAGAAGCAAGTAGGTTGATATCTGAAGGTAGGAAAGTGCAGAAGAGTTCTGGGGTCAGTCTGTCTGTCTGTGTTGTTGCTACTAACAGTCTGTAATCTGTTTAGAAAGGATAGAGATGGCAGAGTAAGGAAGGATGAATACTGCATATAGTTGAACATAAACTTAGATATTTGGGCCAAAGAAATGACCGAAAAATGGGGGTCTCGGTTTATATTTGAGTGTTCTCCCTGGGCCCAGTTTAAGCCCTGCTGGTCCAGTGGCAAGTCCGGAGCAAGAGCGATCCTCCTTGCTCCTGCCCCATGCAGTCCCACTATTCAAAATGGCCGACGCGAGTTCCCACAGTGGATACTATGTTTATTTACTACCTTTTCATGAAGAGATTCACCCCAAATGGTTTACAATACATTGAATAGTAATGAGGAAGTCATAGGTATTTTGCCTCTCTGTCCCTGCAGGCTCACAATCTAACTTTGGTACTTGGGGCAATGGAGAGATTAAGTGACTTGCCCAGTCACAAGGACAGGCTGGGATTGAACTCACAACCTCAGGGTGCTGAGGCAGCAGTTGTAACCTTCTTTTCAGTTAAAAGTTTACCTCAGTTTACATTTGGATGGGTTTAAATTTTAGTGTAAGGATGGTCCCCTTGTTTTACCCAGCAGTAGGGTAGAGATCCTCAGAATTTACTCCTTTAGGCGAGCTGTGAGCCAGGACCAGACATTTGCTGGTAGGCCAGAGAAAGTATTCTTCTCAATAATGCCAGACTATACAGATGGTTTTAGTGAACAAAACTTTAAATTTATTCCATCTCTCTAGAACCAAAGAGAGGCTCTTCTAGAACAGCAAGTTGCAGGACAAAACAACAAACTATTTACATATTCAAGTATATTAAAGATGGCATGTTGTTTTAATATCTCGTAATTGTGCGATCCCCTGTGCTGATAGGAATCTGATCTATTGGTGGACATAGCCCAAAAGACATTCTTCCGCCCACGGCAGGAGTGTAAGAAATCGCTGTTGATGTCAGTCATATATTGATGTGAATCCACCAGAGAGATCCAAGCCCTGCCTGAGGTCTTATGCACTGCACATTTCTAGACATTGCAAGCTGTTTCCTGTTCAGTAACAATGCATGTCAGGTTTCATTGACCTATACTAAGAGGCAGGAACTCCAGTCCAGAGCTGCTGTTATCCATTTTTCTAATCCACCTTTAACACATAGGTAGCCCTAAAATAGAGACTGCTAATGTTCTTTGCTTAGGCTGGGGAGATTCATGCACCCAATCTCATATCCTTTGGGATATGAATTTACCTCCAGGCTACATTAGCATATATGGTAGATCTTTGCAAGCAGTAATGCAGCAGGGAAATCCCACATCCTCTGCTGCATACAGTAAATGCACTCTAGTAGACCCCAGTCCTGAGCAGGGCCAGATTAATGAATAGGCCCAGTAGGCATGTGCCTAGGGCCCGAAACTGTGAGGGGAGCCCGCTGAAGGAGTTCGACTCACCTTGCCATTTTTTATAAACAGCAATGGCCTCGCCCCATCGACAGCAACAGACCCCCCCACCATCAAAGGCAACAGACCTCCCGGCATCAATGTTAACGGGCCCCCCTCCATTGACGGCAATGTGGCCGGCTCTATTACAGGAAGGTCCCGCGATGACTGCGTCTGCTGGTCCATCCCCCTCCGATGTCACGTACTTGCTCCAGAAGAAGTGACGTCAAAGGGGGATCGACCGGCAGATACAGTCATCGCGGGACCTTCCTGTAACAGAACCAGCCACGTTACAGTTGATGCTGGGGGCCCTTTGCCGTTGATGTGTGTGTGTGGGGGGGTGTTGGCGTAACCAGCTGTTCTATTTCTGTTTTTGGGCTGCCTTTTGCAAAGGAGCTCAGAGGGCAGAGCCAGCAGCTGCAATATTTGGAGGGAGAGAGAAAGGAGCATGGAAGTGTGGTGGAGCGAGAGAAAGGGGGCAGGGTAGTATGGAAGGGTTGTGAGAAGGATGGTATGGAAGGGTGGTTGAGGAAGAGAAAGGGGGCAGGTGGTATGGAAGGGTGGTGGGAAGGATGGTGGAGGGAGAGAAAGAGGGCAGGGTAGTATGGAAGGGTGGTGGGAAGGATTCTTTGGAAGGGTGGTGGAGGGAGAGAAAAGGGGCAGAGTGGTATGGAAGGGTGGTGGAGGGAGAGAAAGGAGACAGATGCTGATGGAAGTGGGGGGAAGGGAAAGGATAGAGAAATAATGGGGAAGGATACCAGATGGAATTGGGTTGGAGGGAAAGAAAGGGGGCAGATGCTGAGGGAAGTGGAGGAAGGGAGAGGAGAGAGTGAAATGCCAGACCAAGGGTGTGTAGGAGAGGGAAGGGAAGGAGAGAAGAATGATGCCAGACCATTGGAGGAGGAAAGGGAAGAAGATGGATGCCACACCAATGAGGGGGGAGGGAGCAAGAGATGAAAGGGAGAAGCAGACAATTTCTGGAAGAGGCATAGAAAGAGAGCAGATGCCATATGGATGAGGCAGAGAGAGGGCAGACAGTGGATAGAAGGAAGAGAATGATGAGAAGATGAGGAATGCAGAAACCAAACAAAGATAGGAAAAAATTTCTATTTGTTTTAGTTCTTTTTGCTTTAGGATAAAGTATTATTGTAGCTGTGTTGATAATCGTTTATTAATAGAAAATGAAAAAAAAAAGTGATCCTGTTTATTGGACTAATTTAAATACATTTTTTACTAATTCAGAGACCATAACTCCTTTCTTCAAGTCAGGACAGGGAAACTGTAACAGCAGTATAGTTTACTTACCTGAAGAAAAAGGTTTTAACCTCTGAAAGCTAAGTGAGAAAAATAAATAAATAAAAGAAATAAAGTGGAAATAAAGAAGTAAATAAAATGGGTAACTAAATGGGGGTGGGGCATGGTGGGGTAGAGCGAGGGGGGGGCCCTCTACGAATTAATCCTGCCCTGGTCTTGAGCCTACCATCTATTCTTCCGATCTCATAAACCCCATTATACAGACTACTGTAATCTACCTCCAACAGGTTAGTCTTCCCTCCAAAACAGATAGTACATAAGTACATAAGTAGTCGCCTCCGCCGGGGCAGACCAGAGGTCCATCCAGCCCAGCGGTCCGCTCACGCGGCGGCCCATCAGGCATATTGCCTGGTCAGCGGTCCCTGACTAATTTTATTGCCTACCTCTACACTTATCTCTAAACCTTCCACTGCTCTTATCTGTACCCCTCAATCCCTTTGTCTTCCAGGAACCTATCCAGGTCATCCTTGAAACCCTGTACTGTGCTATTTCTTATCACGGCCTCCGGAAGGGTGTTCCATGTGTCCACCACCCTCTGTGTGAAAAAGTACTTCCTTGCGTTTGTTTTAAACCTGTCCCCCTTCAATTTCATCGAGTGACCCCTTGTTCTTGTGGTTTCTTTCAAATTGAAAAATCTGTCTTTGTCAACCTTTTCGATGCCCCTCAGGATCTTGAAGGTCTCTATCATATCTCCTCTGAGTCTCCGCTTTTCCAGGGAGAACAGCCCCAACTTCTTCAGTCTGTCAGTGTATGTAAGGTTTTCCATACCCTTAATCAGTTTAGTTGCTCTTCTCTGGACTCCCTCAAGCATTGCCATGTCCTTTTTGAGGTACGGTGACCAGTACTGTACACAGTATTCCAGATGCGGGCGCACCATAGCCCGGTACAGTGGCAGGATGACTTCCTTCGTTCTGGTCGAGATACCCTTCTTAATGATACCTAACATTTGGTTTGCTTTCCTCGAGGCTGTGGCGCATTGTGCCGACGCCTTCAATGTCGTGTCTACCATCATTCCCAAGTCTCTTTCCAGATTACTGACCCCTAGCATTGATCCCCCCATTTTGTAAGTGAACATCGGGTTCCTTCTCCCTATATGCATGACCTTGCATTTCCCTACATTGAAGCTCATTTGCCACTTTTTCGCCCATTCTTCCAATGTCGTAAGATCCCTTTGGAGATTCTCGCAGTCAACCGTGGTTTCAACCTTGCTGAATAGTTTGGTGTCATCTGCGAATTTGATGACCTCGCATTTTGTTCCCGCCTCCAGGTCGTCAATGAATATGTTAAACAGGAGCGGTCCCAGCATCGATCCTTGAGGAACCCCGCTCGTGACCCCTTGCCAGTCCGAGTAATGGCCCTTTACACCAACCCTCTGCTTCCTGTCTGCCAGCCAGTTTTTGATCCATCGGTGGACCTCCCCGCGCACCCCATGATTCCATAGCTTCCTGAGCAACCGCTCATGTGGTACCTTATCGAAGGCTTTCTGGAAGTCTAGGTAAATTATGTCTATGGGTTCACCTTTGTCCACCTGGTTATTTACCCCCTCAAAGAAGTACAACAAGTTTGTGAGGCACGACTTACCCTTGCAGAACCCATGCTGGCTCGACCTTAGCTGTCCATTTTTTTCGATATGGTCACAGATGCTGTCCTTAATCAGTGCCTCCATCATCTTTCCCGGGACCGATGTGAGGCTTACCGGCCTATAGTTTCCCGGGTCGCCCCTCGAACCCTTCTTGAAGATGGGCGTGACATTAGCTATTTTCCAGTCCTCCGGGATCTCTCCAGTTTTTAGGGATAGGTTGCATATTTGCTGAAGTGTCTCTGCTATTTCATTCCTTAATTCCTTGAGCACCCTTGGGTGAATGCCGTCCGGACCTGGTGACTTGTCGCTCTTTAGCTTGTCTATCTGCCTGAGGACATCCTCCTGGCTCACCTCTAATTGGACCAGCCTGCTATCTTGATCTCCATTTTCTATTTCCTCTGGTTCCGGAATGTTGGATGTGTCCTCCCTCGTGAAGACCGACGTAAAGAAGTCATTTAACTTGTCAGCTATTTCTTTTTCCTCCCTCACTACTCCCTTTCTATCCCCATCATCCAAGGGCCCCACTTCCTCCCTCGCTGGTTGCTTTCCCTTTACGTACCTGAAGAATGATTTGAAATTTTTTGCCTCTCCCGCTAGTCTCTCTTCATATTCCCTCTTTGCTCTCCTAACCACTCGGTGGCACTCCTTCTGGCTTTCCTTGTGTTCCTTTTGGTTGGCCTGCGTTTGGTCCTGTTTCCATTTTTTGAAAGATGCTTTCTTGTTACTGATTGCCTTTTTTACAGCTGCCGTTATCCATGCTGGGTTCTTTATTCGATTTTTCTTGCACTCTTTTCTGAACCTGGGGACGTACAGGTTCTGTGCTTCGTGCACCGTACGCTTGAGCAGGGTCCAGGCGCTTTCTACGGACTCTACCTTCCTTGTGCTGCCGTTGAGTTTCTTCCCCACCATTTTCCTCATTGCATCATAATTCCCTTTTCTGAAGTTGAGCGCTGTTGTTGTGGTTCTTTTCACCCTGGATGATCCCAGTTCTAGTCTGCACTGGATCATGTTGTGATCGCTGTTCCCCAGTGGGTCTGATACCGCTACTTCCTTTGCAGGTCCCCCAGTCCACTGAAGATTAGATCAAGAGTAGCTCCTCCTCGTGTAGGTTCCGTGACCAGCTGTTCCAGGAAGCAGTCCCTCGTGGCTTCCAGGAATTTGGTCTCTCTCTCGCAACTTGAGTGCCCGATACTCCAGTCTATCCCAGGGTAGTTGAAGTCCCCCATCACCACCACACTTCCATTCTTGCATACCTGCCGCAGTTCCGTCTCCAGGTCCCGGTCGATTTCTTCCGATTGGCCAGGCGGACGATAGTATAGACCCAATTTGATGTCTGTTCCAGATCCTCCTGGTAGCTTAACCCATATTGATTCCAAGCCTTCCGACCTTACTGCTGTTTCCATTTTGGTTGAGGGTATGGAGTCTTTTATGTATAGCGCTATTCCTCCACCCTTCTTGTGTGTCCTGTCTCTCCTGTAAAGTTTGTACCCTGGTATGACCACATCCCATTTATTGTCATCAGCCCACCACGTTTCTGTGATTCCAATTATGTCCAGGGCTTTTTGACTGGCTATAATTTCCAGCTCTCCCATTTTGGCCCTGAGGCTCCTCGCATTTGTGTAGAGGCAATATAGGTCCTGATTTGTCGCCCGCCCTGCTGTTTTCTTTCCATGGCTCGGCGCTCCCACCTGGCTTGCCTTTACTCGGTCATCCACCTCCCGTGGCGTGTCCGTTTTGCCCCCATCCAGTATCTCCTTTTTTGGATGGTCCTCTTGCTCCCATTGTTCTCTTTCAACCATGCCTGTAAGGTTCGTTTGGGCACTGGGCCCCTGCATTGCATCTGTGGGCCTTTTTTCTGGAGATTTCCACTCAGCCCTTTTGTCTAAAAGTTCCCTCCCAGTCCCTTTGTCCAAAAAGTCCCTCCCAGCCCCTTTGTCCAAGAGTTCCCACTCGGTCCCTTTGCCCAAAAGTGTCCCCTCAGTCCCTTTGTCCAAAAAGTCCCTCTCAGCCCCTTTGTCCAAGAGTTCCCACTCGGTCCCTTTGCCCAAAAGTGTCCCCTCAGTCCCTTTATCCAAGAAGCCTCTCATAGGAACAAGGAAAGAGAAGGGAAAGCTGGAAGAGATGCACAGGGAAAGGTTTTCCTTTTTCAAGAATAGAAAGAAGAATTTCTTACCTGTGATACAAGGCAATAGACATAGAAATCAAAGCAAATAAAATAAGACATCTTTTTATTAGACTAAATACTTTCTTTGAATTACCTGATCACAACCCAGGGCAGACATTTCCCTCCTGTTTCCCTCTGAATTCTGCAGCTGTTGGGATGGATTCAGACTGGAGATTTCCCTCTTCCTGGAAAGATTAGCAGATTGGGCTGATCCCTGAGTCTTAGATATAATCCCTCCTCACCCCTATGCAGGAAGGGAACTGGGTCTCCCAGGGATTTCCAGTTGCAGGACACAGAAAGTTTCTGCTTCTCTTCTAAATCTTGTCTGTTCTTTGCAGCTCTGCGGAAGTAGAGAAAGCAACTGAGTCTGTGCAGAGCTCTTCACCCCACCCCTCCAGTGAGGTCATCCTGGAATATCCCGCCTCCTTAAGGTGGAGCTGTAGAAATAGCAGCTACAGGTAGCAGATCGTTCTTGGGTGGAATCTACTCTGCTGTCTCAAGATTCAGAAGAGAATCAGAAGCGTTCTGGGTCCTGCAACTGGAAATCCCTGGGAGACCCAGGTCCCTTCCTGCAGAGGGGGAGAGGAAGGATTATATCTGCCAAGTCTGTTCCTCTCTTGTTCATCTTTCCAAGAAATCTCCAGCCAGAATCCATCTCTGTAGCTGCAGAATTCCTATTGTAACGTCTGAGTTTCATCACTGACAGTTAAGCAAGAGGAAGATCCTGCACATTTTTACTAAGGTCAGCCTGGACCGTTCAGTCATTTAATGCTAGATGCATAAAAGGTCATCATCCTCACTTCATCCCATTTGGGGGTTTTTTCTCCCCTACTTAGCATGGAGTAGGCTGCCTTGGAGATGGAGGAGGCAGCTGATGGAGCTGAGATCAGATCTGCAAATCCTAATATCATGGGGCTGAGAAATCCGTATTGTTAAAAGAAATGGTGGTGAGGAGGAGGCTTCTCTGTTATGGAGGGAACACGACTGATGGACGGTTCATAGTCATTTGTGCGCAGGAAAAAGTTAAGTTTTCTCTATAATGGGGGGGGGGGTTGCACCCCCCACACTCCCCCCAATGACAGCACGAAGAGTATGAAGTAAAGTGGTTCCCCCACACACACATCCCACCGGAGCTCTTTAAAAGTAACTTTTTCGGCGGTGCGCTGGAGTCTTGCGCCGAATTGTCAGTGCGCTGAAGTCTCACGCGCTTTTCTCCCGTCACCTTGATGAACAGGATACAGTTTGGATGTTTGTATTGATGGTGGAGTAGTATATATAACAGTACATAATGAAGTTTATATTAATGCATTTTAATATTAATGGATTGATCTGTATGAGTTTGCAGGCAATGCAGCTCATTAACTTTTTTGGTTAATTCACTGAAAGTTAATGAGAACTGACGCAGAGTATGAACCAAAGAGTATGAGCAGATCAAAATACCAGTTAAGGAAGATTATAAAATAAAGTTATTAAAGAGAATATCTCAATGTTTATCTCAATAATAAGAAATACTCAGCACCTCAGTACAAGAAGAGGTAGTGAACAATTAATTCAATGGAACCATGAGGCAAATTTGGGCAGGAAAATTTTCTGATAAAGAACAGTAATTCGTTAAAGGTGAGGAAAGTTAAGGGAATCAGAATCTATTTCAAAAGAGGTATAAGATTAAGGAATGACTAGTTTCATCTGGAACTGTTGCTTCTAGAAGTGCCGATTTCCATCTAGCACTCATGAACACAAATAGGTGACATCTTTGAGGACCTAGGGTTTTGCTTGGAAAAGCCGCCACTGCAGCAGCACGCAACTGCAGGGCATGGCCTAAGGGGCATGCTAGGCCCCTTGTAGCCACGAGGAGTATGAATATTATTTTTGAAGAAGAACCTGCTCCTCCTGTGAGTGCGGGGCCCAGTCGTGGGGGGCTTCCACCCGCCTCGAGATGGCAGCAAGTGGATCGTGGATTCCGGAGTGGGAGGGGAGGCCGTGGTGGTGGACCTTCACTTCCGGCTGATACCATGGCTATGCTCATATATGGCATAGGTTTCGGGCTTCTATAGGGATTAGTGGGAGGGGGGAGTGGGGGGTTGGATTGGATGTTTAATTGGGACTCTGGGCCTGGAAGAGACCTTATCATGCCTGTTTTTCTTGGTGGGGTTAGGAGATCTTTTACCCAAAGGAGTGGTGTGGACATTATGCTTTATCCCTGGGGGGGGTTTGCTGTGGTTTTGATGGACTTGTGGTTGGGGTTTTTGAAATGTTAGGGTTATAACTACTGTTTCAGTTGCTGACAGCAATGTTGATTCTTTCTTTAGTACTTTGCTGTTGCTGTGTGCCATTGCTGTATACTTCTGTGTTTTTCAATAAAAGCTTTTATTTGAAAAAAAAAATATTATTCTTGAAGTTTGAATTCTAAGGTAATAATTTTTCTTTTCTATTAAGGAAGGTTAAAACTCAAAGTTCTACTCCTGTATTATCCGGTCCGATTGAGCGTCACTTGACTGCTCCTAATTTGACTTCTCCACAAACTATAAGAGTTGATTCCATGTCAGGGGCATCTCTCAGTCCTTTAGATCGAACTCCTCCACCAGTGATTTAGGTTCTGAGAGAGGTCCTAATGTTTCTCCACCTGAAAACTTGGAACCTCAGGCATCTTCAAAAATGTCCTATAAGAAAATGCCTAAAGTTTTCTCTTGGCAAGAAGATATGACCGAGGAACAAAATGCAGTGGCGATTCCACAGGAAATTTTCTTGGAAAATTTATGGTTAATAATAGTAGAATGGAAGGTTTCTTGAAATCAGTCATTAATCAAAACTCTGTATTTTCAAAGGAAGTTGTTGCGAAATTGGATTATGTGAGTTCTTTTTACCATGAAAATTTATTGATATTTTGTAAAATCCAAAAGGGGAAAAAAGAACGTTCTCCTTCCGACTTGCTGTTATCGCACGGCGTTAATTGATGACTTTGTTGTCAAACCCTGCTACCTATTTCACAACATGTTTCACTATTATGCTGTTTATCTTAAACTCCTGCTTTAAACATTAGTTTTTTAGCTTTTCTGATGCTACGATCTGCTTCTGATGTTCGTTATTACAACCGTTGCTGTTTGGATCTCACATGTGCTTCTGCCACCATCTTGACACGCTTTCTTCTCTTCCCTGTCTTCTGTTTTCGCTCCCACGCTTATTGTGACTCCATTTTCCTTCTATCGATCTGTAAAGCACAGTTACTTACCGTAACAGGTGTTATCCAGGGACAGCAGGCAGATATTCTTGACTGATGGGTGACGGCACCGACGGAGCCCCGGTACGGACACTTTTAGAGTGATTGCACTCTAAGAACTTGGAAAGTTCTAGAGACCGCACCGCGCATGCGCGAGTGCCTTCCCGCCCGACCCCGACGCGCGGTCCCTCAGTTAAGATAAGCCAGCTAAGAAGCCAACCCGGGGAGGTGGGTGGGACGCAAGAATATCTGCCTGCTGTCCCTGGATAACACCTGTTACGGTAAGTAACTGTGCTTTATCCCAGGACAAGCAGGCAGCATATTCTTGACTGATGGGTGACCTCCAAGCTAACAAAAAGAGGGATGGAGGGAAGGTTGGCCATTAGGAAAACAAATTTTGTAAAACAGATTGGCCGAAATGTCCATCCCGTCTGGAGAAAGCATCCAGACAATAATGAGATGTAAAAGTATGGACTGAGGACCACGTAGCAGCTTTGCAGATTTCCTCAATGGGCGTGGAACGGAGGAAAGCTACAGATGCTGCCATAGCTCTAATTCTATGTGCCGTGACAGAACCTTCCAGTGTCAGTCCGGACTGAGCATAGCAGAATGAAATGCACGCAGCAAGCCAATTAGATAGTGTGCGCTTAGAAACAGGACGTCCCAATTTATTCGGGTCAAAGGACAGAAAAAGTTGGGGAGATGATCTGTGGGGCTTAGTACGGTCTAAATAGTAAGCTAAAGCCCGCTTACAGTCCAAAGTATGAAGAGCCTGTTCCCCGGAATGAGAGTGAGGTTTAGGGAAAAAAACAGGTAGTACAATAGATTGGTTGAGATGGAACTCAGAAACAACCTTAGGGAGAAACTTTGGATGTGTACGTAGAACCACCTTGTCGTGATGAAAGACAGTGAAAGGTGGATCAGAAACTAGTGCATGTAGCTCACTGACCCTCCTGGCAGAGGTGAGAGCAATAAGAAAAAGTACCTTCCAAGTAAGAAACTTGAAAGAGGCAGTAGCCAAGGGTTCAAATGGAGGCTTCATCAAGGCGGAGAGAACCACGTTCAGATCCCAGATCACCGGAGGTGCTTTGAGAGGTGGTTTCAGATTGAAAAGACCTCGCATGAATCTGGAGACCAGGGGATGAGCTGAAAGGAGTTTCCCCTGGACTGGCTCATGAAAAGCCGTAATGGCACTGAGATGAACTCTGATGGAAGTAGACTTGAGACCAGAAGTAGACAGAGAAAGCAGATAATCCAATAGAGGTTCCACAGCAAGAGACCTGGGGTCATGATGATGTAGGAGACACCAAGAAGAAAACCTCGTCCACTTTTGATGGTAACATTGTAGAGTGGCTGGTTTCCTGGAGGCGTCCAGGATGGAGCGAACAGGCTGAGATAACAAAGAATCAGCTGAAGTCAGCCCGAGAGATACCAAGCTGTCAGGTGCAGAGATTGCAGGTTGGGATGGAGGAGGGTTTCCTGATCTTGTGTAAGCAGAGATGGAAACAGTGGAAGTAGAAATGGATCCCTGGAACTGAGTTGAAGTAGAAGGGAGAACCAATGCTGTCTGGGCCACCGTGGTGCAATCAGGATCATGGTGGCTCGTTCCCTCTTCAGTTTGAACAAGGTCCGAAGCATGAGAGGCAGAGGAGGGAAAGCATAAAGGAACAGATTGGACCAATCCAGAAGAAATGCATCCGCTGCCAGACGGTGAGGAGAGTAAAGTCTGGAGCAGAATTGGGGCAACTGATGATTGTGAGGAGCTGCAAAAAGGTCCACCTGAGGAGTGCCCCATTGTGCAAATATGGACTGTAGAGTCGATGGGTCGAGAGTCCATTCGTGGGGTTGGAGAACTCTGCTGAGCTTGTCCGCTAAGTAGTTCTGTTCCCCTTGAATATAAATTGCTTTCAGGAATAAGCGGCGCGAGGATGCCCAAGACCAGATTCTCTGGGCTTCCTGGCATAAGAGGCGAGAGCCCGTTCCCCCTTGCTTGTTGATGTAGTACATAGCCACCTGGTTGTCTGTGCAAATTAGAAGGACTTGAGGAAATAGAAGGTGTTGGAAGGCCTTGAGGGCATAGAACATTGCCCTGAGTTCCAGGAAATTGATGTGATGCTTCTTTTCCTGAGGAGTCCAAAGGCCCTGAGTTTGGAACTCGTTCAGATGGGCTCCCCATGCATAAGGGGAGGCGTCGGTGGTGATGACCAGATGATGAGGAGGCAGATGGAACAGAAGGCCCCTGGAGAGATTTGAGGATATCAACCACCATTGCAGAGACTGACGAAGAGACGATGTCACAGATATGTGTCGTGAGCAAGAGTCTGTCGCTTGAGACCACTGGAGAGCCAGGGTCCATTGAGGAGTGCGCAGGTGAAGCCGTGCCAGGGGTGTGACATGAACTGTGGAGGCCATGTGACCCAAGAGAATCATCATCTGCTTTGCAGAAATGGAGTGCTGGGACAGCACCTGCTGACAGAGCGATTGGAGGTTGTGAAGACGGTTGTCCGGCAAGAAGGCTCTCATCTGGACCGTGTCCAGTACCGCTCCAATGAATTGAAGTCTCCGCGTAGGAAGAAGGTGAGACTTGGGTAGATTGATTTCGAACCCCAGGAGTTGTAGAAAAAAGATGGTCTGGTTGGTGGCCAGAAGAACAGTCTGAGATGAAATGGCCTTGATTAACCAATCGTCCAGGTAGGGAAAAACCTGAAGGTGGTGGGAGCGTAGAAATGCTGCCACCACTACCAGACATTTTGTGAACACTCTTGGAGAGGAGGCAAGACCGAAGGGGAGCACTCTGTATTGGTAATGACAGTGATTTATCATGAAGCGAAGGTACTGTCTGGAGGCCGGATGAATTGGAATGTGAGTGTAGGCCTCTTTGAGATCGAGAGAGCATAGCCAGTCGTTGTGATCGAGGAGAGGATAAAGCGTAGCTAGAGATAGCATTTTGAATTTTTCTTTGACCAAACATTTGTTGAGATCTCGCAGATCTAGAATTGGTCTGAGGTCTCCTGTTTTCTTGGGGACTAGAAAATACCGGGAGTAGAATCCTTGCCCTCTTTGGTCCAGAGGAACTTCCTCTATAGCGTTTAGAAGTAGGAGGGACTGAACCTCCTGACAAAGGAGGGCAGATTGAGGAGTGTGCAAAGCAGACTCTTTTGGTAGACTTTGGCCCGGAAGGGTGTGAAAGTTGAGAGAGTAGCCGTGGCGGATGATGTTGAGGACCCACTGGTCCGAAGTGATAACTTCCCACCGGCTGAGAAAGAAAGACAGTCGTCCTCCTATCGGTTGAGGGAGGAGAGGAGATGGTTGAACGCTGGCTATGCCCTCTAGGATCAAGTCAAAAGGGCTGAGTCGATTTTTGTGGAGGAGGCTGCTTAGCTGGTTGTTGCTGCTGAGGTCTAGGTGTTTGCCGCTGCTGTTGACGCTGCCTCCTAGGTTGCTGAGTGGAAGGCTGCAAGGGGCGAGCCACAAAACGCCGCTGATAGGCCGTTTGCTGTCTGAATGGCCGTGAAGGTGGAGGTTTCTTCTTGGTCTTAAGAAGGGTATCCCAGCGGGTTTCATGAGCCGAGAGCTTCTGGGTCGTTGAGTCCATAGAATCTCCGAACAGCTCATCCCCTAAACATGGGGCATTAGCCAACCGGTCTTGATGATTAACATCAAGCTCAGAGACTCTGAGCCAAGCCAAGCGGCGCATGGCCACAGAAATGGCTGTTGCTCTGGAGGTAAGCTCAAAGGTGTCGTATATAGACCTTACCATGAATTTCCGAAGCTGGAAAAGAGCTGAAGAGCACTGATGGAAAGCCTCACGATTCCCCACAGGAAGGTACTGCTCAAAGGAAGCCATGGTGGTAAGGAGATGCTTTAAATAAAATGAAAAATGAAAAGCATAGTTACCAGAACGATTAGCAAGCATCGCATTCTGGTAAAGTCGCTTACCAAATTTGTCCATGGCTTTACCCTCTCTGCCAGGAGGGACAGAAGCATAGACACTAGCTCCTAAGGACTTCTTGAGGGTGGATTCTACAAGAAGAGACTCATGAGAGAGCTGTGGTTTATCAAAACCAGGAATAGGGATTACTTTATAAAGGGAATCCAATTTGCGAGGGGCTCCCGGGATGGTAAGAGGAGTCTCCAGATTCTTGTAAAAGGTCTCCCTCAGGATGTCATGTAAAGGGAGTTTCAAGAATTCCTTTGGAGGCTGGTCAAAATCAAGAGCGTCCAAGAAAGCTTTGGACTTTTTAGACTCAGCCTCCAATGGAATGGAAAGAGATTCACACATATCTCTTAAAAAAGAAGAGAAAGAGGTGGAATCAGGTTTGGAGGAAATATCCTGCAGAACAGGCTCGTCCTCCTCTGATGAACACTCCCCTTCTGACTGAAGAGGTTCTTCAGAGTCGCCCCACAGATCAGGGTCTCGAACATGGGGACCACGGTCCCGAGACTCAGGGGTGGATGGTTCTCGGTGTCGGGATTTCTGTACCGACTTACCCGACCTCACCGACGCGGTACCGGGCGATGTTATCGGTCGCACCGGAGCCGATGTCTGTACCGATTGGTGATGAGACCTAGGCTCCGGTGCGAGGACAGGCATCGATGCCGATGAGGTCAAGTGTACCGGTACCGAAGGAGTGGATGGTGACAATACTGGCTGTTCCACGATCGGTACCGGATGCTCAGTGGGGACCGATACCGGAGGGCTCGGTGTCAGGAGAGCTGGAAGGAGTTGTTTGAGCTGTTCCTTCAGCTGTACCTGCAAGATGGCCGCAATGCGATCATCAAGGGAGGGCACCGGTACCGCTTTTTTCTTCTGCGGTACCTGCGGTGCCGCTCGACGCCCCGGAGATGAGGAGCCCGATGTCGAGGGACTCACCTCAATAGGGGCGGAGCGCTTCCGCTGGCGCCTCACGGTCGGCAGGATTGGACTCTCTGCAATGGAGACCGGAGGACGTTCCAGCGGGGAAGGCTTCTTAGCCGGCTTACCTGCATGCTGCGACGCCGACGCGGTATCGCGTGGCGTCGATGAGGTGGGTGCCGACGAAACAGGTACCGAGACCGGCGCCGAAGACGCGGGGTCGGACATGTCGGTGCCGAAAAGCAGTCTCTGCTGTATCTCTCGATTTTTGAGAGTCCGCTTTTTCAAAGTGGCACAGCGGGTGCAGGTAGAGGCCTGATGTTCCGGACCCAGACACTGAAGGCACCAGTTGTGCGGGTCTGTAAGGGAAATAGGCCGTGCACACCGCTGGCACTTCTTGAACCCGGGCTGGGGGGGCATGAACGTAAAAACGGCTTCTGCCAAATCGAAGGCCGAGGCCTCGATGATGGCAGTAGGCCCCGCCGGGTCAAATAAAGAAACTTGACAAAAACAAGAGAAATTTTTTTTTTTTTTTTTTTAAAAGAAAGAAAAACGGAAGGGCAAAAAGAACCCGAAAAAGTTTACGCGAGCGGGAAGGCGAATGAAAAAATATTTCAACAGCCGTTGAAAATGCGACTTCTTAGCTCCGCGGAAACTAAGAAACTGAGGGACCGCGCGTCGGGGTCGGGCGGGAAGGCACTCGCGCATGCGCGGTGCGGTCTCTAGAACTTTCCAAGTTCTTAGAGTGCAATCACTCTAAAAGTGTCCGTACCGGGGCTCCGTCGGTGCCGTCACCCATCAGTCAAGAATATGCTGCCTGCTTGTCCTGGGATAATCTTCTTTACTTTACGTGTCATGCTAACCCCAGTTTATGTGGGTTCTAACTTAAAGATTCTGGATAAGCGTTTGTCTTCAACTGAACCACAAGTTTCTGCCTTGCAAGGTGTTTCTACTTCAGCTGTTAAAGATTCATATAATTTGCATTATTATATTACAGATTTCTATTCCGCCATTACCTTTCGGTTCAAAGCGGATTACAAAAAGAGTTATGGAAGAAGGGTTACAATGTTAGATCAGAGAAGGTTTCCAAGAGAGGGAAAAGTAGGATCTGGGGTTAGGGAGGGGATGGTAAGAGGGGGGTTAAGCTTTATCATGGTATTAAGCTTTATTAAGGGATTTCTTGAAGAGTATCGTTTTTATTTCCTTTCTGAACTTATAAACTTGAGATGTTGGGTCAAAAAAACCTGTGTTTTGTTAACTTTCCTATGACTCATTTACTTTCATCTGAAATCTTATTAAGGAAATTCTAGGGTTACAAAATGTTGACACTTTATCCATTTTGAATTGTTATTAAACGTATTCCTCAAAAAAGGAAGCTTTCTTCTGAACAAGGGGTGTAACAGAGTTTGATTTAACTGGATTTTGGGAAGATTTAATACAAACTAGGTCCACTCTTTTGGTGATATGTTCTAATGAAAGTGATCAAGCTTTGATTATGAAAACTTCTTTTTAAAATAAGGATGCTAAATTTTTTGGAGCGAAAGTATTGATTCTTCCAGATGTGGCTAAAGCTACACACTTGAGACGTAAGGCATTTCGAGTGTTAAAACCTAGAGCTGTAACTTTGGGAGCAATATATTTTTTGACATTTCCTTGTAAATGTTTATTGAAATTTCAGGATAAGGATTTTGTATGCTTGGACCCATTGTAATAAGAACAATTTCTTAACTTACATGAAAGTCAAAAACGATGACTGATTTCAAAAGGAGTCTTTAATAATTATACCAAATATATGTTGGATTTTTGTTTAACCGAACTTTCTGAATTGCTTAATTTTAAAGTTTATAAAAATGTTAGATTTATCCAAATTTCCTAATATATTTCCTATTCCGATATCACTTTTTCTTGATGTGGGCTTGATGGAATGACTGTATTATTACTTAATAGTTTTTTATATTATTTCTTCTGGATTTCCATATCCTGTATCCTATTTGGATTTCATTTGATAAAATGTATAAGGGGGTCTTTTACTAATGCATCCATAGAATATAATGGACGCATTTAGCACGTGCTAAATCGGCTGCTGCACCTTAATAAAAGGACCCCTAAATGAGGAATATGTATAAATGAGGAATGACTATTGATTCATTGAAATGTCGGTGTTCTTTTTTTATGTTGGAATTGCTGATAAAGTGCACTATTGTGTCTCTTGATTTGTTTGACTTTTGGATCTGCTCTACTATCTTGATGTTGTCTTTGTTTCATTGCACTGCATTCTGCTTCGGGTGGGGGGTTCAAGCTGTTTACTCTTGCGTGCTGTTCCAGTTCTGTATGAGACTTGCTTTGGTCTGGGGCTATGCCCCGAGTGCTTGTTTGTACTTTATTTTGAAAACCAATAAAAACTGTTGTACCATAAATGAGGAATGACTAAACATGGCCGCGAATGCAAAAGATTAGGAAAGAAATTGTAAGCTTCTTATTTTGGCTCAAGCTTTGAGGACTTTAAATTAAGCTGTGGAATAAATGGAGGGAAATGAATTTATTTAATTTTCTATACCGTTTTCCCAGGGGAGCTCAGAACGGTTTACATGAATTTATTCAGGTACTGAAGCATGTTTCCCTGTCCCGGTGGGCTCACAATCTATCTAGTGTACCTGGGGTAATGAGGGGATTAAGTAACTTGCCCAGGGTCGCAAGGAGCAGCATGGGTTTGAACCCACAAACTCAAGGTGCTGAGGCTGTAGCTTTAACCACTGCGCCACACTGTTTGCTTCTTCTCTCCTAAGCTCTGCCCCTTCCTGACTTCCATATGGGACAGGGGTCTGGGAACGGAGGTACTTGTGCTGAGAGAATCTTCATGTTTGGCTTTTCCTGATAATAACCAAGATGAGGCGTTGAATTAACTATGACTCCCAGAGTTCTGTTTGCAGCATTTGGACCTCTCCAAGCCAGACTCTCCTGCAGAGAGATTTCAGGCTTTCATCTTCCTAATGATCCCCAGGGTTTCTAAAACAAAACTCACTATGACATTGGGGGACACCTTAGGGGTCCATTGGAGCTGCCAGTGGCTCTCTGGCATTGAAATGAGTCATTGACCTAGAAGATAAATTGACAGCACTTGGCTCTTGAGGTTATACTGTGGGCAATAATAGTGACAGCTAAGGCCGATGCTGGACAGACTTGAATGGTCTGTCCTGGAAATAGTGAGAAACAAAGGAGTGACCAAATCCAGCATGGGTGAATGGAGTTCGTTGCCAGACAGACTTGTATGATCAGTGTCCCACATGCGGTGAGAGACAGGTGAAGGTTCGACTACTCCAGTGTGTTGATCATTTTATTGTCACATAGTGTGAGTGGGGGAAGTATTTAGCTTAGGAGGGAGGGGAAGGCGACTGGTAAATTAAATAGTGTCAGCAGTACACTACGTATCTTCCCCATCGTGTTTGGCTGCCTATAAGATTGACATGGTGTTGACTTCACAATAAGCATTTAAACATGGATTACCTGGGCCTACAGAGAGTTATTGTCAAGACTCTGGTCACTTTGTTGGGCAGACTGGATGGACCGTGAGGGTCTTTTTCTGTCTTCATTTATTATGTTACTGTGTTACACCTGTGCAGAAGTTAAATGTGTTTCAGATCCAGCAGTTCCCTGGCCCTTATAACCTGAATAGGAGGCTCCTTCTTTCGCTGCTGTGGGGAGAGGAGCCATTTTGTGCCATTGTTGTGTTTGATCTAAATAAGTACATTAACAGGCTCCATCCCACCTGAGTTCTTATCTCTGTCTTCAGAGGAGGCCAAGGAAAAACTAACTACCAGGCCCAAAAGTGTAGTTTGAACATTCAAGGCCTTGGGAGTGTTTTGGGATCATACTGACTGGTAGGACGACCTCCAAAATGTCTCACCCAAATACAAGTGGCCATTTTATTGGGATAATAACATCATCAATCAATTCATTATTAAACATACATTGTTGGTACATCTTCCAATTAAATTACAATTGCTTACTCCAGCAATTAAATTACAATTGCTTCCTCCAGCAATTAAATTACAATTGCGTACTCCAGCAATGTTCCATTGGTTAGTTTTAAGTCACATGGTTTCCCTAGCAACAATAATAATTCAATTATCACATGCTACTGAATCACAAGACATCCCAGTGTGAAAAATATGTTACTGAGTCAATGTGACCTCTAGTCTGTTTTCAGGGAACTGGGGCTTCGTGCCTCGACGTCGACTGAGGCTTCCTGCCTCGACGTCGACTGAGGCTTCCTGCCTCGACGTCGACTGGGGCTTCCTGCCTCGACGTCGACTGGGGCTTCCTGCCTCGACGTCGACTGGGGCTTCCTGCCTCGACGTCGACTGGGGCTTCCTGCCTTGACGTCGACTGGGGCTTCGTGCCTCCACGTCGACTGAGGCTTCGTGCCTCGACGTCGTGTGGGGCTTGGTGCCTCGACCTCGACTGGGGCTTCGTGCCTCGACCTCGACTCCGGCTTGTGCCTCGACGTAGGATGCGGCCTGGTGCCTCGACGTCGTCTAAGGCTTTGTGCTTCGACTTTCTGCCTCGACGTCGACTGGGGCTTGGTGTCTCCAAGTCGACTGAGGCTGGGTGTCTCGACGTCGATGGATGCTTTGTACCTTTGACGTCGGCTGTGGCCGTGTGCTCCGCGTCACTTGACGCTGGTGCTTCGACTTCGCCTGAGGCTTGTGCCTCATCGTCGACTGAGGCTGGGGGCCTCATTGTCGGCTGGAGCTCTGTGCCTCGTCGTTGCCAAGGCTTCGTGTCTCGCCGTCGACTGGAGCTTTGTGACTTGATGTCACTTGGGGCTTTGTGCCCTTTGGTTGGCTGTGGCCTTGTGTCTCGATGTCGACTGTGGCTTGGTGCCGCAACGTCGCTGGGGGCTTTATACCTCAGCAGCGGCTGGGGCTTTGGGCCTCGGCGTCGATTGCGGGTTTGCGCCCTGTTATCGATGGGGGCTTAGTGCCTTGACGTCGTCTGGGGCTCTGTGCCTCGGCGTCTCCGGCTCCTGTTCGAAAGGGTCCCCCGCTTTCTCTTCGGTTCATTCCGGGCAGCCGTGACGGAATCTTGTAGTACGGAGTTTGGTTTCCTGGAGGAGACTCTCTCCCTGCTCCGGCTCTATTGCTCCTGCCATGCGTCATCTCGCTTGGCGCAGAGTGTGGCTGAGGATCTGAACCTCCAGGATCGTCTCGCCACTTTTACTTGCGTGAGTTCTGTGCTTCTTGAGGCCTCTCTTGCAGTGGCCACTAACCGCCTCTCAGAACGCGACCGGTCCTTCGCCTATCGGGATGCCTTCAGCTGAATCCCGTCTGCCTTGGTGGTTTGGACTCCTTCTCCGGAGGGGCCCTCCGGATTCCTTTCTTGTGTTATCTCGGCCTCCTTCGCAGCAGCCGTAATAGCTGCCGGGTTATGGACTCCTGGCCGTCTTTATGACTATTCTCGCATAGCCTCCGGGCTGCTCTCCTTCTGGGGATTCCTCCCCTCTCTTCGGGAGGGTTGTCTCCGTATCTGCGCACCGGGAGTATAGCCTTGCTTCTGTCGGTTGGGCATTCCCATCCTCCCATCTGCGTCTGGTCCTGGCCCTTCGTGATCTGCACTAGTTTCTAGTCCGGGAGTGGTTCAGACTCTGCCCGCCCCAGTCTCGGGAGTCCGTCGGGGCGGACCTGGACCCAGTTTGTCTGTGATCCTTCTTGTCTCGGCCTCAGGGGGAGGCCCTTGTTTGTTTATGCCGGAAGGTGGCCCCTCTGTCCTTGGCCCGCCTCCGGTCTTTTCTGCCTCGGCAGGCCGTCTGTCTGCGCTTGAGTCAGCTGGTGTCTCAGCGGTCTTCGGCCTCGGCCGAGCTGATGCTGATCCTTTTGGGATTATGGGTTCGATGTTCGCCTGGTTTCATCTTCGTGTTCCCCGCTGGACCCGAGCATCTCAGTGATGGCAGGATCGGGATCCCGCTTCCCAGCACATTGTGGTGCCTCCCTCTTTGACACGCTTGTTTCGTTGGTGGGCCACCTCTTCGTATCCCCGCATCAGAAGGTTCTGCCGATGGACTCCTCGGCATGGGCTTAGGGGTGCACCTCGACGGCCTTCGGACTCAGGGTCTTTGGTCGGGTGCGGACCGTCGCAGTCGCATCAATCTGCTGGAGCTCCGGGCCATTTATAATGCCGTGGTGGATTTTCATTATTGGTTGCAAGATTGCGGGGCCCTGGTGCGTCCCGACATCCCGGTGGCGATGTATTCTGTGACCAAGCCAGGGTGTACAGGTTCCCTGTTATTTTGCAGGGAAGCCCTTCGTCATTGGCAGGGGGCATTACACCACTACTTCTTTCTTCGGGCGGTGTATTTCCGGGGCGAGCAGCATTGTCTGGTGGACACGTTGAGTCGCCCTTTTCGGCCGCATGAATGGTCGCTCCATTCTCAGACTCTGCGGCATGTGGTTGTTCGGTGGGGAACCCCACAGGTAGTTCTGTTCGCTTCGCCCCTCACTCACTGGTTGCCTCGATATTGCTCGAGGATGTTCTCCCGGGTTCGCATCAAGGTGGATGCTTTCCTTCTCGATTGGATGGGCAGGTTCCTCTATGCGTTCCCTCCCTTTACTCTGATTCTCAGATCTTTGATGCACCTCCTGTCGGGCTGTGCCACCATGATCTTGCTGGCTCCTCTGTGGCCCTGACAGCTGTGGTTCTCCCTGCTCCTTCAGCGTGTCAGGGAGCCTCTGCTTCTTCCTATGTTTCCTTCTCTGCTGTCTCAGTGTTGAGGTTTCTGTTGCCTCCCAATCTGCAGTCTCCACACTTATCAGATTGGTTCCTCGCATCGTGCCTCCCTCCTTCTGTTTCTCTCAGTCGGTGGGGATATTCTCGAGGCTTCTCGTATGGGCTCCAGTCGGCAATGCTTTTCCCAGAAATGCTCCTAATTTGCTGCGTGGTGTGCTGAGCACTGCATGGATCCACTCTCTGCCTCCTTGCCTTCAGTGCTGGATTATCTGTTCCACTTGTCTCGGTCTGGTCTCAAATCGACATCTATCCGAGTCCACCTCTGTGCGATTGCTGCCTTTCCTCGGCCGCTGGATGGGAAGCTGCTCTCCGTCCATCCGACGGTTTCCCGCTTTCTGAAGGGTCTCTTCAATGTTCATCCTCCGCTCAAGCCCCCTCCGGTGGTTTGGGATCTTAGGGTAGTCCTAGCTCAATTGGTGAAACCTCCGTTTGAACCCATTGATAACGCTCTTTTGATCTGTTTCACCTGGCGAGTGGTATACCTGGTTGGTCTCACGTCTGTTCGTAGAGTTCGTGAGCTGCAACCTCTGGTTGCGGACCCGTCTTCTGCTGTATTTTATCAGGACACAGTGGTCCTGCGTACTCATTCCAAGTTCTTGCCCAAGAAGGTTTCGGACTTTCATCTCAATCGTTCCATTGTTCTTCCGGTCTTTTTTCCGAAGCCCCACTCTCATCCTGGCGTGGTGGCGCTTCCTGCGATTGACTGTAAGAGGGCGTTGGCTTTTTATCTTCAACGCACTCAGTCTCATCGGACGGTTCCTCAATTGTTTTTGTCCTTCGACCCTACTCGGGTGGGATGCCTAGTTTCCCAGCGCACCTCGTCCAACTGGTTGGCTACTGGTATTTCCTTTTGCTACGCTCAGGCTGGTCTCGCGCTGCATGGTCGAGTCCCGGGACATAGAGTCTGAGCGATGGCGGCTTCTGTAACTTTCCTCAGGTCAACGCCTATCGAGATTTGCAAGGCTGCCACTTGGTCTTCGGTTCATTCTTTCACCTCCCACTACTGTCTGGATACTCTGTCCAGGAGCGACGGCCGGTTTTGCGTAATCTGTTTTCTTGAATTGCCAACTTCCCTCCGTCCCTTTTTGGTTAGCTTGGAGGTCACCCACATGTGAGAATATGCTGCCTGCTTGTCCTGGGATAAAGCACAGTTACTTACCGTAATAGGTGTTATGCAGGGACAGCAGGCAGATATTCTCACAACCCGCCCGCCTCCCCAAGGTTGGCTTCTTTGCTAGCTATCTAAACTGAAGACCATGAGGAGGGGATGCGCCCTCTAGTGGATCAGGAAGGCACACACATGCGTGCTGCAGCACTAGCAAACTTGAAATCTTCAATCAAGTTTGCTTGAAAAGCTGTCCGCATCGGGGCTCCGTGGATGACGTCACCCACATGTGAGAATATCTGCCTGCTGTCCCTGGATAACACCTGTTACGGTAAGTAACTGTGCTTTATGAGTTATGAGGCTACCTGTATTAGTGAAAGATTTTTCACATTCTGAACATTTATATGGTTTTTCTCCCGTGTGGATTCTTTCATGATCTTCAAGATAAGCTTTTCGATGGAAACTTTTACCACATTCAGAACATTTATATGATTTTACTTGAGTGGATTCTTTTATGACAAATGTGTTTTCCACTCCATGCTCACCTTTCTAGGTGTAAAAACTTGGAATGACCTTATTGAAATGACTAGGACGGAACCTAACTGCACCCTATTCCGGAAGAAACTGAAAACTAATCTATTTGACACTTAATCACCTGTATCCTCTCCTCCCTTCTCCCCCCTCTCCCTCCCCCATTCTCCTCTTCACTTCTCCTCCCCCTTCTCTTTCCTCAACCCCTCTTTAAGTCACCTTGAGCCTACCTAGGTATGAGCGATGCAAATAGAAGATTAAATTCATTTTTCTCCCATATGGATTCTTTTATGATTTATAAGGTTACTTGTTTTATTAAAGGATTTTCCACATTCAGAACATTTATATCATTTTTCTCCATCTTCAAGATGATCTTTTTGATTGAAACTTTTACCATATTCAGAACATTTATTTTGGTTTTCTCCAAAGTGGATTCTTTTATGAATGTTGAGGCTACTTGTATTTTTGAATGATTTTTCACATTCTGAACATTTATATGGTTTTTCTCCCATGTGGATTCTTTCATGATCTTCAAGATGATCTTTTCGATTGAACCCTTTACCACTTTCAGAACATTTATATTGTTTTTTACCAGGGTGGATTCTTTTATGAATTGTGAAGCTCCCTCAATTATTGTAAGATTTTCCACATTCAGAAAATTGATGAGGTTTTTCTCCCTTGTGGATTCTTTTATGAATTGTGAGGCCCCTCTATTATTTTATGAATTCTGAGGCTACTTGTGTTAGTGAAGGATTTTCCACATTCAGAACATTTGTATGGTTTTCTCCAGAGTGGATTTTTTTATGAATTCTGAGGCTACTTGTATTATTGAAGGCTTTTCCACATTTAGAACATTTAAAAGGTTTTTCTCCAGAGTGAATTCTTTCATGATCTGTGAGATTATGTTTTCGTTTGAAGCTTTTATCACATTCAGAACATTTATATGGTTTTTCTCCAGAGTGGATTCTTTTATGAATTTTGAAGCTCCATCTATTAGTGAAAGATTTTCCACATTCAGAACATTTATATGGTTTTTCTCCAGAGTGAATTCTTTCATGAACTGTGAGATTATATTTTTGATTGAAGCTTTTATCACATTCAGAACATTTATATGGTTTTTCTCCCGTGTGGATTCTTTCATGAGATATGAGGCTACTTGTATAGTTGAAGGATTTTCCACATTCAGAACATTTATATGGGTTTTCTCCCGTGTGGATTCTTTTATGAATTATAAGACTACTTGTTTTAGTGAAAGATTTTCCACATTCAGAACATTTATATGGTTTTTCTCCCTTGTGGATTCGTTTATGAGTTATGAGGTTACTTGTTTTATTGAAGGATTTTCCACATTCAGAACATTTATATGGTTTTTCCCCCGTGTGGATTCTTTTATGAGTGTTGAGGCTACTTCTATGTTTGAAGGATTTTCCACATTCAGAACATGTATATGGTTTTTCTCCTGTGTGGATTCTTTCATGAACATGAAGATTAGCTTTTTGATTGAAACTTTTACCACATTCAGAACATTGATATGGTTTTTCTCCAGAGTGGATTTTTTCATGAGTTCTGAGAGTACTTGTATTAGTGAAGGATTTTCCACATTCAGAACATTTATATGGTTTTGCTCCTGTGTGGATTGTTTCGTGAGTTATGAGTTTGTATTTAGTAATGAAACCTTTACCACATTCAGAACATTTATATGGTTTTTCTCCCGTGTGAATTCTTTCATGAGTTATGAGGTTACTTGTTTTATAGAAGGATTTTCCACATTCAGAACATTTATATGGTTTTTCTCCAGAGTGGATTCTTTTATGAGTGTTAAGGCTACTTCTGTTATTGAAGGAGTTTCCACATTCAGAACATTTATATGTTTTTTCTCCAGAGTGGATTCTTTTATGAGTGTTGAGGCTACTTCTGTTATTGAAGGATTTTCCACATTCAGAACATTTATATGGTTTTGCTCCTGTGTGGATTGTTTCGTGAGTTCTGAGTTTGTATTTAGTAATGAAACCTTTACCACATTCAGAACATTTATATGGTTTTGCTCCTGTGTGGATTGATTCATGAGTTCCGAGTTTGTATTTAGTAATGAAACCTTTACCACATTCAGAACATTTATATGGTTTTTCTCCTGTGTGGATTGTTTCATGAGTTCTGAGTTTGTATTTAGTAATGAAATCTTTACCACATTCAGAACATTTATATGGTTTTTCTCCCGTGTGAATTCTTTTATGACTGTTGAGGCTACTTCTGTTATTGAAGGATTTTCCACATTCAGAACATTTATATGGTTTTGCTCCTGTGTGGATTGTTTCGTGAGTTCTGAGTTTGTATTTAGTAATGAAACCTTTACCACATTCAGAACATTTATATGGTTTTTCTCCCGTGTGAATTCTTTTATGAGTTATGAGGTTACTTGTTTTATAGAAGGATTTTCCACATTCAGAACATTTATATGGTTTTTCTCCAGAGTGGATTCTTTTATGAGTGTTGAAGCTACTTCTGTTATTGAAGGCTTTTCCACATTCAGAACATTTATATGGTTTTTCTCCCGTGTGAATTATTTTATGAGTTATAAGGTTCCTTTTTTTATAGAAGGATTTTCCACATTCAGAACATTTATATGGTTTTTCTCCTGTGCTGATTCTTTCATGAGGTATAATATTACTTTTTTGATTGAAGCTGTTATAATACTCAGAACATTTAAATAGCTTTGCTCCCTTGGGGTTCATTTGATGCTTTTGTGTCTTGCTAATACTTATTAATTCATGTTTTCTCAGTTCAAATACCTGACTGAAGTTTGACTTCCCAGTGAACATTTCCTTGCTTGTAGTGCTCTGACAAAGTTTCTGTCTGCTAATTCTCTCACTTTGTCTGAAATTTGGGCAGTTGGTGGCATTTCTCTTTTGCTCAGTACATACATTTGAACTCTCTCCTTTTGGGGTCTTTTCTTTCATGCTAGGTGGTCTTATACCACTAATACCTTCTGGGCTATCTCTTGAAGGGTCTTTGTGTGTCCGTTCCTCCCTCTGCTGCCCATAACATACTCTCATTCTCTTATTCCCAAATCCATCATCTGTTGGTTAAAAATGAAAGTATATGCGTAAATTATACAGCTATTAGTAACACATATATAAGCAAATATCTCCAAAGATATCTTTAAAGTCATTTTGTAGACAGGTGAGCGATGGCACAAGAAAAGATATAAACAGACCATCCGGATCTCATTTGCTGGTTCTGAACATCTCATCCTCCCCTCCAATATCTGCAATGATTCCCTTTACTCTGATTATACTCACTAACCAAAATCTCATTACATAGCAATTCTTGGCTTACCACTCTTCATATCAGCATCCTCCTCTCCTCCCTCCAGTTGGTCACTGGCAGGATCCTCTTCAATTTTCAGAATCTCTCCTGTGGGGTCAGCAGGGTTACTTTGGCAGCCTATAATAAGAATAGAAAATCACTTCAAGATTTAAAAGAAAAGTGAAAACTTGGCTAAAACTGAGATGATGGGACTTTTATGACTTTTGAAAATGTAAGAGGAGATAAGGATCCTTAGTTCAGAGAATGCCTCCATTCCATTAATACCATGTTGTCATTCTGCCCCACTCACACCCTCTACTGCTATCAGTGTGGTCCTTCCTATAGCTTTCCCTCCTGGAGTCACCAATTTGGCCATCTTTCCTCATTCCTTCTGTTGATCCCTTCTACTACAAAGAATATTCAAGGTAAGTACCTAATATTCCCATCTAGTGCAAAGGGCGTACGAGTCTGTACCAGTGGGATGTACCAAAGCAGTCCCTCAAGATTAGGGTGGGACACATAAGCCTGCTGCGTCCATTCAAGCTGCCACGTCCACTCTGGAAAATTTGGATGAAATTATGAAGCAGGGACCAAGTAGCCACTTCTCTGGTGGAGTGTGCCTGCAAAGAAACCGGATGCTGCTTGCCACATCCGATGTATGCTGAGGAAATAGCTGCATGAATCCACCTGGAAATAGTGGCCTTCGAAATCAAATGGCTAGGATTAGTCAACATGAAAAGATGATCTGTAATGCGAAAGGCATTTGTTTCCTCCAGATTACGGAGCAGAACCCTGTGGACATCCAGTTGAGCAAAGGCCTCTTCCTACATCTTTGAATCTGTTGGATTAAATGCTGGCAGCCGAACTTCCTGATTCATATGGAAGGCAGAAACCACTTGAGCAGGAAAGAAGGCACTGTGCGCAAGGAGAATCGAAGGAAGCGCTCCCTACACAAGAGAGCCTGAAGCTCTGAAACCCTCCTCGTCAAGGAGCTAGCTACAAGAAAAAACATCTCGACCATGAGATCCATAAGCGAAGCATCCTACAAAGGCTCATAAGGGGTTTTGCTCATGGAATCCAGGACAAGGTCAAAATTCCATTCTGGAACAGGCGGCCGCAACCTCACAGCCCTTTCTCAGGGCTCTCATAGAATTTAGGGAAGTTCTGGTGGCTCCGCTGACTGACCTTTTCAATGCTTCTCTACGTTTGGGAGTGGTACCGAAGGTCTGGAGAAGGGCGGATGTGGTCTCTCCACAATAGGGAATTACAAGTCAGTACGTCTGACTTCTGTGGTAAGCAAATTAATGGAAACGCTTTTAAAACACAGAATGATGAAGTTTCTGGAATCTGGTGGATTACAGGACCAGAGGCAACATGGATTCACTAGAGGTAGGTTTTGTCAGACAAATCTGATCAATTTCTTTTACTGGGCTACCAGAGAAATTGATAGAGGGAGTGTGTTAGATGTAGTGTATTTAGATTTTAGCAAAATCAGTGTTCAACCCAGACGTCTCGTAAATAAACTGAGTGCCGGCGGGATGGGCCCCAAAGTGGCAGGCTGTGTTAGGAACTGGTTGAGTGGAAGACAGAGGGTAGTGGTCAATGGAGATCGCTCTGAGGAAAGGGATGTTACCAGTGGTGTGTCTCAAGGTTCTGTTCTTTTTAACATTTTTATAAGCGATATTGCTGAAGGGCTGTCAGGTAAGATTTTCCTCTTTGCGGATGATACCAAAATCTGCAATAGAATAGAGTAGTCACCCCAGATGGTATGAATAACATGAAGTAAAACCTAGCGAAGGGGGGAGGAAGTGACATCACAGCCCATGCTGGACCTGGCCCTATTTTGCAATAATTAGCGTCTTACCTCATTTCTCCCCATCCGGCGAGAGAGCAGCCTCCATTTCAATAGTGGTGCTTTCAGGGAGTATGCACAGCAGGACCGCGGTTTGGTCAGAATTGACCATTTTGCCTATCAACCTTCACCCACGCTGAATTGTCCAGCAAAGATTGTGAATGTGCAGGGAGACCCATCATCTGGGTCGCAGCCCAGTGCAGGATCACAGCCTTTAATTTTGGCGATGTCAGATCCAATTCTGGAATTTTGACAACTTCGAGGAAATCAAAACTGATATAAAAGCAGTTTGATCGGAACTAACTACTCTCTCAGCAGACCTATGAGGAGAAATAGTGGAACTGAGCGGCCACGTGGCGGAATCAGAGAACTGACTTGAGAAGCATCAAGATACGATTACCGCTTTGGAGACCTCTTGGCATGAATGTAAGACCACCAATTCATATTTTATGGATAAAATTGAAGACCTGGAAAATAGGTCTCAAAGTAACAATGTGCGAATCCAGGGGTTACCAGAGCTATCTGAATATAACAATTGTGAGCTTACTACTCAGAGACTAGTGAGTGTGCTCTTAGCTGAATCGTCCAAACCACTGGTGCCTGAGAGAATATCGAGTATGCGGGCTCATTATACCCTGGGTCGATTACGCATGAATGTCCCATGGGATAGTGTGGTATGTTTTTCTGAATTTAAGCTGAAGGAGTTTATTTTATCAATTGCACGCAAAGTAGAAGCCTTTACATGGGACACATACCCTATTCAGTTCTTTCAGGATCTGGCTGCTACCACAGTATGCTGCAGGAGTGACCTGCGGCCTTGCACGCATCTACTGGCTGACAGGGGTATCAAATATAAATGGCAATACCCCTTTGCACTAACTTTCCACTGAGAGGGTAAATTGCAGTGGTTGTGCACTTTGCAGGAGGCATTGAAACTGTTTCCAGAACTGGCGACATCTACATTGAACCTTGCTATAGTGGCGGGGACTGTCTCTAAGATGCCTGTTTCCGCATTGGCTTGCCTGAAATGGCAGAGTGTCCCGTAGAAGGGACACCTTACGTGACAGTCCTCAGCTGCTCATCTTTAAACATCTCTGTTATTTCTGACAATTGCATAGACTGCAGTTGACACTTGCAATATATGAAACTAAATCACAGCTTACAGCTTACTCCTTGATATGCTGTCCTCATTATGAATCTGTGAATCTGTCCTCTCCTGGTTTGCCTCCTACATTTCCCAACGCACCTTTAGTGTATGTGTTGGTGGATCCTCTTCTTCCACTACCCCGATAATGGTTGGTGTACTCCAGGGTTCTATCTTAGGACCTCTTCTCTCTCTATACCTCTTTCCTAGGTGCCCTGATCTAAACTAAACCTTAAATTTGTATACCGTATCATCTCCATAAAGATAGAGCTCGGCACGGTATACAGGTAAATTTAATGAGGGAAGGACATAATAAGAAATTAGAGGATATGAAGAGGATAGCTAGCTTTACATTTTAAATAGATAGCTATATGTTTTGGAGAAAAGCCAGGTTTTCAGATGCTTTCGGAATAATTGGAATGAGCCTAGGTTCCGCAGCGGGGCAGGGAAGTTATTCCAAAGCTCAGTGAATTTGAAGAAAAGGGATTTCCCTAATTTACCTACACACATGACGCCTTTTAACAAGGGGAAAGATAGTTAGAGTTTGTGGGTGGATCTGGTAGTGTCAGGTCTCGAAGAATTCCAGGATAGTGGAATTAGGGGAAGAAGAATGCCATGTAGGATCTTGAATATTAGTATTTGCATCTAAGTGAAAATTTAGAAATACTCCACAAAACTAGCAAGGATTTGATTATAAAGGAATTGTTGGCTCACCGCTCTTGGTATCAGTATCCTCAACTACTCCCTCTAGGTGGTCACTGTCGGGATCCTCTTCCATTTTCAGATTCTCTATTGTATTCTCAGCAGTGTAACTTTGGCTGCCTGGAAAAAATGGAAAAATAGCTTCAGGTTTAAAGGAGAGATTACAACCTAAGAAAAGTAATATTTTGCTAATATTGAGATGAGCTCTGAAAATTCAAGTGTCCTGGTGGAAGGAGTTAAGGAAAATGAACCGTGGCATTCAACACAAATAGGATGAGAGACAGAAGGTGTTGAAAGAAGAGGAAGAGAAAGGAGAGAAACATGGGAAAAGGGTGAGGGAGAAAAAGAAAAAGAGAAGATATACCCCCCTGAATAAAACATTTAAATAAAAAAAAAAAAATAGAAAATCAGACCTGACAATGAAAGGAGAAAAGTAAAAATAAGGAAACTAGAACACACATATAATTAAAGGAGGGACTGTGATGATAACACCTCGTTCTCATTGTGCCAGATCCAGAGGAGGAATCTTTCTTATAGGAAAAGTTTGTATCTCGTCATTACTAGTTTTAATTCAAACTCCATCACCTGTTTCATGAAGTTCCTCACATGAGTCTGTGGTGGTCAGATTTTCTGTTTCCTCAGATCCTGGAGGGTCAGTCCTGAATCCCTCTTGCTCAAACCGGATTAAAATCTCAGGCTTGATACTGTTGGAGCCTATTACGGGATGATAGTTTTCATTAGTACAATATGTTTAAAAAAATATTACCCCAGACCCCGATTATCTTATTACTGAAGTGGGCAAGTCCTTTCCTCAAGAGCTACAAACAGCTCTGGTCATCAGGAGGTTTGTTTTATTTCTTTTTACACAGATTGATTGATTTAGAAGCATTTACATTTGCCACCTTCTGTTGCCTGACATCACCAACTGGAGATCTGCTAAAGTGTTCGGATTTAATGAGACGGGGCTGGAGAGGTCGTCAGCCCCCAGTAAGTTCATTTATTCTTGATATACGACTACTACTATTGTACACAGCACTGTACAAAGTCACAAAGAAGAAGACAGTCCCTGCTACAGCTGAATCTGCAAAACATCTCACGGGCTTACAATTAAAATATTGAATTACAATCATAATAATGAGCAACTGGGTAGTGGACTGAACAACACCACTACCCGGTTTAATTCTGGGACCCCCCACGACTGGCTCTGGGATAGTGCTACAGCCGTCAGAGGAGATATTCAGGGGCATTTTCTGGGTCAGGGCCCCTGAATATCTCCCCCTGGGAACTTTTAGGGCTCCTTTTACTAAGGTGCGCTAGCGTTTTTAGCGCATACACAAAATTAGCGCTCGCTAAACCGCGCGGTACGCTGCTAGAATAATGCCAGCTCAATGCTGGCATTAAGGTCTAGCGCGCGGAGCAATTTAGCCTGCACTATTCCTCGCGTTAAGGCCCTAACGCATCTTAGTGTAGGCATTTGGACTAGGCATCTACTTTCTATAGAATCGCGTTTTTCGAGTTAGGCACCTAACTTTCAATTAAGTCCAATTAAGATCGATTGTGAGGTGCTGAGTGCCAGTATCAGCACTGATTAAGCCTAGAGATCAATTAAAAGTAGGCGGAGTTTATAGAATCAGGGCCAAATCAGTCAATTAATTAGAACGTTCTTCCCTGCTGTCTCTTATGGGACTGTGTTTCGTACAGACATTTATTATATTTCTGTTATGTGATTCTTCTACAGCAGTTAAATGTGTGTATTTCAGATCCTATTTAATGTTACTCTTATCACTAGGTTTCAATTCACCATTTCCAAGTTTACCTCATTGACTGTATATATTCGGTCATTTTACTATTGTTATGCTGTTAACCAAATTGTGTTATGTTAAATTGTACCTCCTGTACACAGCCTCAGATGAATCTCTTCATAAAGGTGGATAATAAATCCCAATAGATCCCTAAATAATCTAAAGCAGTATTGTAAACTGCATTATGTACTGTGATTTGCACTGATCCACCTTCAATAAAACTCTCCATGCCTAAGTCAAAATGCACCACGTTCATCGGTCAGGTTCCCCCTTGTAACAATGGAGAAGCCTCTCCACCACCAACCCTTTCTCATCCCCTTTACATTCTAGTTTAAGGGTCTTATAGACCTGATCCCACCCCCAGGACACCCACCTCCTCTGCCTTTGTGGGCACTTTACTTCATCAAAATAGGGGAACGGACAGCGGTATAGTAAGTTTTCAATGAACTTGGAAATTTGGAAGGAGAAGAGGATGATGGCCTCTCACCACCACCAAGTTCCTCAATGGTCTCGGCTGACCTTAGTAAAGCTGTGCAGGAGGAATTTGATACTTACTCGGTACAGAAAAGTGAGTCTGTTCAGATGTCTCTGATTCATGAGGATCTATGAAGGGGAGATCCTCCTCTTGTTTAACGCTCAGCGAGAAAACGGATGTTACAATCGGAAACACTGTTAAAAGAAAACATATCTCGGATTCACCAAGAATCTGATACTAATAAATTAGGAAATAGATTTTAAGTCTGTATTGGGACCTTTTATTAAAGTTTAGTGCATGCTAGTGGAATTAGCATGTGCTAAATACTAAGAAGCAGTGGCGTACCTAGCATATGTGACACCCGGGACCCATCATTTTTTGGCACTCCCCCCCCCCCCATCTGTACGAAAAACATGATTTTTAGTAACAAGCCACACGTCACACATGAGTACCTAGGAAAAAGCAGCATCTTACATATTGCAGTGAGCAGTACATCAATACACCTGTTGTAAAACTAAACAAGTCAGACCAGCACAGATCAATCCTACACCGTCAATCCTAACAGAAAACCATGTCTTTCGAACACACAAAACACAGAAAATACCTTCACCTAGTATGGAATATGTCATCACAAACTAACCCCTCCCTCTTTTACAAAACTGTAGTGTGGATTTTAGCCACGGTGGTAACAGCTCTGACGCTCATAGAATTCTAAGCATCAGAGTTGCTACCACCACAGCTGGCGCTAAAAAACGCTCCACAGTTTTGTAAAAGGGGGGATAAAATAGAAATACATAGACAAAGGTTAAATTAAATCAGCAAGAAGCTGGACTCTGCATACAATGCAACACCACAGAAACAGTGACACATGTCTCCTAAAGCAATAAATAAATAGAAAATTTTTGTTCTACCTTTGTCTTCTCTGGTTTCTGCTTTCCTCATCTCTCTGCCCCTATATGGCATCTTCTCTCCTTCTATGCCCCTTCCAGAAATGTATGTCTTCTCCTTCCATCCCCATTGGTCTGGCATCTCTCTCCTCTCCTTCCCTCTCCCACACCTCTCTTCTGCAATCTCTTTCTTCCCTCATTTTCCTTTTCTATTTATTTTCTGCATCCATCTAGATTACGTTCTTACTACCCTCTCATCAATTTCCTTTTTTACTGTCTACCTATAGCTCGCCACCTCTTTCCCTCACCCCCAGTATTTCCCTAACTCAATCCTTTTCCCCCATCATGTGCCCTCCTTTTATTTATCCCCTCCTTCCATCCTCTGCCCTCTTCTCTCTCCCTTTTCTCCACTTTCATCTGCCCCTTCTCTCTCTTTCCCCCCACTTCCATCATCTGCCCTCTTCTCTCTCCCCCTTCTCTCCCCTTCCATCATCTGCCCCTTCTCTCTCTTTCCCCCATCCTTCCATCATCTGCCCTCTTCTCTCTCCCTACTTCCATCATCTGCCCCTTCTCTCTTTCCCCCACTTCCAACATCTGCCCTCTTCTCTCTCCCCCTTCTCTCCTCTTCCATCATCTGCCCCTTCTCTCTCTCTCTCCCCATTTCCATCATCTGCTTTCTTCTCTCCCCTTCCATCATCTGCCCCTTCTCTCTCCCCCCATTTCCATCATCTACCTTCTTCTCTCTACCCTTCTATCATCTGCCCCTTCTCTCTCTTCCCCCCCTGCCCTCTTCTCTCTCCCCACTTTCATCATCTGCCCCTTCTCTCTCTTTCCCCCTCACTTCCATCATCTGTCCCCTTCTCTCAATCTCTCCATCCACCACAGGCCCATCTTTCTCCCTTACCTTTCCGATTTTGGCAACAAGATCGGCAAGGCCCCCCCCCACGACGGCACTGAGCGGTGTCGGTGCCCCCCCCCCCCGCGACAGCACTCAGCGGCATCGGCGCCCCCCATGCCCTGCGACAGCACTCAAGTTCGGCCTCCTTCTCCCGGCATCAGCAGAACTTCAGATCGGCAATAGGTGCTCAGTCAAAAGCTTCCCCTGACTGAACTGCCTGGGCGGAAACAGGAAGCTGAGTCAGGGGAAGCTTTTGATTGAGCACCTGTTGCCGATCTGAAGTTCTGCTGATCCTGGGAGAAGGAGGCCAAACTTGTGTGCTGTCGCGGGGCAGGGGGGGTGCCGATGCCGCTGAGTGCTGTCGCAGCCCAGGAACTTTCCTGACCTGTCTGGCTGTGCACCCCACCTAAGGCTGCACCCGGGGCGGACCTCCACCCCCCCTTGGTATGCCACTGCTAAGAAGCCCACACATATAAAATGAGCTTCTAAGGATTCAGCATCCATCACTTCCATTAGCACCCTCTAAGCTTAAGTAAAGGGCCCCTAAATGTTTAATGTCAATCGTGCTCTGAAAATGCAAAGCCTGCTTACTCTTGGTGGGCTCATTTGGGTTTCCTTTTTCCTCCATTTCACAGTGTTGTAGAAAATATTTCTCCTCATCTTTTTTAATCCTGAATATAATATCAGGATTAACGATTAAATAACCTGTTAATAAGAAATAGGAAAATGATATTTACATTATATTTGTAGAATCCCATCTACTTCCATGTGTGTCTGTGTCTCTGTAGCAATTTTGAGTTGAAAGACCTTAAACTAGAGGCTTCTTACATTGACTCCTATTAGATATGGGATGGCATCAGAAGCCAGGTTCTAAATTTAAGATGATGATGGGACCCAATACCTGGGATTTCTCCAGGGTTCAGAAAATAACAGCACCTATTCCATAGCGTACCTGTGATAGATGATAAAGAAGGTGTATTCACCTCGTGAGATGAGGATGTCATGAATCTCCTTGATGACCTTCTTGTACAGCTCTTTCTGCCATTCTCCCAGAATGTCCCACTCCATCTCCAAGAAATAAGCAGCGACATCCTTGAATGTGATGGATGTCTGGAAAGCAGACAGGACACAGTCAGTCAGTTTCCTTATCATCAAATCATCTGACTATGGCGGTATAGAAGAATAAAGTTATTATTATTATTATAGAAGACTTTGTTTTATAACTTCTATCAGTAAGATCAGATCTCTGGTACATTATAGTATGAATACAGTTCTTAGACAAAGTCTGTAAATCTCTCATGTTGGCTGATTTAGTAGTTGGAAGAAGGTAGTTGGTTTTGGTCAAAGGAACTTCAGCAAAAGTTAAAGAGAAGGAAAAGAGAGAAGCAAGTAGGTTGATATCTGAAGGTAGGAAAGTGCAGAAGAGTTCTGGGGTCAGTCTGTCTGTCTGTGTTGTTGCTACTAACAGTCTGTAATCTGTTTAGAAAGGATAGAGATGGCAGAGAAAGGAAGGATGAATACTGCATATAGTTGAACATAAACTTAGATATTTGGGCCAAAGAAATGACCGAAAAATGGGGGTCTCGGTTTATATTTGAGTGTTCTCCCTGGGCCCACTTTAAGCCCTGCTGGTCCAGTGGCAAGTCCGGAGCAAGAGCGATCCTCCTTGCTCCTGCCCCATGCAGTCCCACTATTCAAAATGGCCGACGCGAGTTCCCACAGTGGATACTATGTTTATTTACTACCTTTTCATGAAGAGATTCACCCCAAATGGTTTACAATACATTGAATAGTAATGAGGAAGTCATAGGTATTTTGCCTCTCTGTCCCTGCAGGCTCACAATCTAACTTTGGTACTTGGGGCAATGGAGAGATTAAGTGACTTGCCCAGTCACAAGGACAGGCTGGGATTGAACTCACAACCTCAGGGTGCTGAGGCAGCAGTTGTAACCTTCTTTTCAGTTAAAAGTTTACCTCAGTTTACATTTGGATGGTCCCCTTGTTTTACCCAGCAGTAGGGTAGAGATCCTCAGAATTTACTCCTTTAGGCGAGCTGTGAGCCAGGACCAGACATTTGCTGGTAGGCCAGAGAAAGTATTCTTCTCAATAATGCCAGACTATACAGATGGTTTTAGTGAACAAAACTTTAAATTTATTCCATCTCTCTAGAACCAAAGAGAGGCTCTTCTAGAACAGCAAGTTGCAGGACAAAACAACAAACTATTTACATATTCAAGTATATTAAAGATGGCATGTTGTTTTAATATCTCGTAATTGTGCGATCCCCTGTGCTGATAGGAATCTGATCTATTGGTGGACATAGCCCAAAAGACATTCTTCCGCAGGCAGGAGTGTAAGAAATCGCTGTTGATGTCAGTCATATATTGATGTGAATCCACCAGAGAGATCCAAGCCCTGCCTGAGGTCTTATGCACTGCACATTTCTAGACATTGCAAGCTGTTTCCTGTTCAGTAACAATGCATGTCAGGTTTCATTGACCTATACTAAGAGGCAGGAACTCCAGTCCAGAGCTGCTGTTATCCATTTTTCTAATCCACCTTTAACACATAGGTAGCCCTAAAATAGAGACTGCTAATGTTCTTTGCTTAGGCTGGGGAGATTCATGCACCCAATCTCATATCCTTTGGGATATGAATTTACCTCCAGGCTACATTAGCATATATGGTAGATCTTTGCAAGCAGTAATGCAGCAAGGAAATCCCACATCCTCTGCTGCATACAGTAAATGCACTCTAGTAGACCCCAGTCCTGAGCAGGGCCAGATTAATGAATAGGCCCAGTAGGCATGTGCCTAGGGCCCGAAACTGTGAGGGGAGCCCGCTGAAGGAGTTCGACTCACCTTGCCATTTTTTATAAACAGCAATGGCCTCGCCCCATCGACAGCAACAGACCCCCCCACCATCAAAGGCAACAGACCTCCCGGCATCAATGTTAACGGGCCCCCCTCCATTGACGGCAATGTGGCCGGCTCTATTACAGGAAGGTCCCGCGATGACTGCGTCTGCTGGTCCATCCCCCTCCGATGTCACGTACTTGCTCCAGAAGAAGTGACGTCAAAGGGGGATCGACCGGCAGATACAGTCATCGCGGGACCTTCCTGTAACAGAACCAGTCACGTTACAGTTGATGCTGGGGGCCCTTTGCCGTTGATGTGTGTGTGTGGGGGGGTGTTGGCGTAACCAGCTGTTCTATTTCTGTTTTTGGGCTGCCTTTTGCAAAGGAGCTCAGAGGGCAGAGCCAGCAGCTGCAATATTTGGAGGGAGAGAGAAAGGAGCATGGAAGTGTGGTGGAGCGAGAGAAAGGGGGCAGGGTAGTATGGAAGGGTTGTGAGAAGGATGGTATGGAAGGGTGGTTGAGGAAGAGAAAGGGGGCAGGTGGTATGGAAGGGTGGTGGGAAGGATGGTGGAGGGAGAGAAAGAGGGCAGGGTAGTATGGAAGGGTGGTGGGAAGGATTCTTTGGAAGGGTGGTGGAGGGAGAGAAAAGGGGCAGAGTGGTATGGAAGGGTGGTGGAGGGAGAGAAAGGAGACAGATGCTGATGGAAGTGGGGGGAAGGGAAAGGATAGAGAAATAATGGGGAAGGATACCAGATGGAATTGGGTTGGAGGGAAAGAAAGGGGGCAGATGCTGAGGGAAGTGGAGGAAGGGAGAGGAGAGAGTGAAATGCCAGACCAAGGGTGTGTAGGAGAGGGAAGGGAAGGAGAGAAGAATGATGCCAGACCATTGGAGGAGGAAAGGGAAGAAGATGGATGCCACACCAATGAGGGGGGAGGGAGCAAGAGATGAAAGGGAGAAGCAGACAATTTCTGGAAGAGGCATAGAAAGAGAGCAGATGCCATATGGATGAGGCAGAGAGAGGGCAGACAGTGGATAGAAGGAAGAGAATGATGAGAAGATGAGGAATGCAGAAACCAAACAAAGATAGGAAAAAATTTCTATTTGTTTTAGTTCTTTTTGCTTTAGGATAAAGTATTATTGTAGCTGTGTTGATAATCGTTTATTAATAGAAAATGAAAAAAAAAGTGATCCTGTTTATTGGACTAATTTAAATACATTTTTTACTAATTCAGAGACCATAACTCCTTTCTTCAAGTCAGGACAGGGAAACTGTAACAGCAGTATAGTTTACTTACCTGAAGAAAAAGGTTTTAACCTCTGAAAGCTAAGTGAGAAAAATAAATAAATAAAAGAAATAAAGTGGAAATAAAGAAGTAAATAAAATGGGTAACTAAATGGGGGTGGGGCATGGTGGGGTAGAGCGAGGGGGGGGCCCTCTACGAATTAATCCTGCCCTGGTCTTGAGCCTACCATCTATTCTTCCGATCTCATAAACCCCATTATACAGACTACTGTAATCTACCTCCAACAGGTTAGTCTTCCCTCCAAAACAGATAGTACATAAGTACATAAGTAGTCGCCTCCGCCGGGGCAGACCAGAGGTCCATCCAGCCCAGCGGTCCGCTCACGCGGCGGCCCATCAGGCATATTGCCTGGTCAGCGGTCCCTGACTAATTTTATTGCCTACCTCTACACTTATCTCTAAACCTTCCACTGCTCTTATCTGTACCCCTCAATCCCTTTGTCTTCCAGGAACCTATCCAGGTCATCCTTGAAACCCTGTACTGTGCTATTTCTTATCACGGCCTCCGGAAGGGTGTTCCATGTGTCCACCACCCTCTGTGTGAAAAAGTACTTCCTTGCGTTTGTTTTAAACCTGTCCCCCTTCAATTTCATCGAGTGACCCCTTGTTCTTGTGGTTTCTTTCAAATTGAAAAATCTGTCTTTGTCAACCTTTTCGATGCCCCTCAGGATCTTGAAGGTCTCTATCATATCTCCTCTGAGTCTCCGCTTTTCCAGGGAGAACAGCCCCAACTTCTTCAGTCTGTCAGTGTATGTAAGGTTTTCCATACCCTTAATCAGTTTAGTTGCTCTTCTCTGGACTCCCTCAAGCATTGCCATGTCCTTTTTGAGGTACGGTGACCAGTACTGTACACAGTATTCCAGATGCGGGCGCACCATAGCCCGGTACAGTGGCAGGATGACTTCCTTCGTTCTGGTCGAGATACCCTTCTTAATGATACCTAACATTTGGTTTGCTTTCCTCGAGGCTGTGGCGCATTGTGCCGACGCCTTCAATGTCGTGTCTACCATCACTCCCAAGTCTCTTTCCAGATTACTGACCCCTAGCATTGATCCCCCCATTTTGTAAGTGAACATCGGGTTCCTTCTCCCTATATGCATGACCTTGCATTTCCCTACATTGAAGCTCATTTGCCACTTTTTCGCCCATTCTTCCAATGTCGTAAGATCCCTTTGGAGATTCTCGCAGTCAACCGTGGTTTCAACCTTGCTGAATAGTTTGGTGTCATCTGCGAATTTGATGACCTCGCATTTTGTTCCCGCCTCCAGGTCGTCAATGAATATGTTAAACAGGAGCGGTCCCAGCACCGATCCTTGAGGAACCCCGCTCGTGACCCCTTGCCAGTCCGAGTAATGGCCCTTTACACCAACCCTCTGCTTCCTGTCTGCCAGCCAGTTTTTGATCGGTGGACCTCCCCGCGCACCCCATGATTCCATAGCTTCCTGAGCAACCGCTCATGTGGTACCTTATCGAAGGCTTTCTGGAAGTCTAGGTAAATTATGTCTATGGGTTCACCTTTGTCCACCTGGTTATTTACCCCCTCAAAGAAGTACAACAAGTTTGTGAGGCACGACTTACCCTTGCAGAACCCATGCTGGCTCGACCTTAGCTGTCCATTTTTTTCAATATGGTCACAGATGCTGTCCTTAATCAGTGCCTCCATCATCTTTCCCGGGACCGATGTGAGGCTTACCGGCCTATAGTTTCCCGGGTCGCCCCTCGAACCCTTCTTGAAGATGGGCGTGACATTAGCTATTTTCCAGTCCTCCGGGATCTCTCCAGTTTTTAGGGATAGGTTGCATATTTGCTGAAGTGTCTCTGCTATTTCATTCCTTAATTCCTTGAGCACCCTTGGGTGAATGCCGTCCGGACCTGGTGACTTGTCGCTCTTTAGCTTGTCTATCTGCCTGAGGACATCCTCCTGGCTCACCTCTAATTGGACCAGCCTGCTATCTTGATCTCCATTTTCTATTTCCTCTGGTTCCGGAATGTTGGATGTGTCCTCCCTCGTGAAGACCGACGTAAAGAAGTCATTTAACTTGTCAGCTATTTCTTTTTCCTCCCTCACTACTCCCTTTCTATCCCCATCATCCAAGGGCCCCACTTCCTCCCTCGCTGGTTGCTTTCCCTTTACGTACCTGAAGAATGATTTGAAATTTTTTGCCTCTCCCGCTAGTCTCTCTTCATATTCCCTCTTTGCTCTCCTAACCACTCGGTGGCACTCCTTCTGGCTTTCCTTGTGTTCCTTTTGGTTGGCCTGCGTTTGGTCCTGTTTCCATTTTTTGAACGATGCTTTCTTGTTACTGATTGCCTTTTTTACAGCTGCCGTTATCCATGCTGGGTTCTTTATTCGATTTTTCTTGCACTCTTTTCTGAACCTGGGGACGTACAGGTTCTGTGCTTCGTGCACCGTACGCTTGAGCAGGGTCCAGGCGCTTTCTACGGACTCTACCTTCCTTGTGCTGCCGTTGAGTTTCTTCCCCACCATTTTCCTCATTGCATCATAATTCCCTTTTCTGAAGTTGAGCGCTGTTGTTGTGGTTCTTTTCACCCTGGATGATCCCAGTTCTAGTCTGCACTGGATCATGTTGTGATCGCTGTTCCCCAGTGGGTCTGATACCGCTACTTCCTTTGCAGGTCCCCCCAGTCCACTGAAGATTAGATCAAGAGTAGCTCCTCCTCGTGTAGGTTCCGTGACCAGCTGTTCCAGGAAGCAGTCCCTCGTGGCTTCCAGGAATTTGGTCTCTCTCTCGCAACTTGAGTGCCCGATACTCCAGTCTATCCCAGGGTAGTTGAAGTCCCCCATCACCACCACACTTCCATTCTTGCATACCTGCCGCAGTTCCGTCTCCAGGTCCCGGTCGATTTCTTCCGATTGGCCAGGCGGACGATAGTATAGACCCAATTTGATGTCTGTTCCAGATCCTCCTGGTAGCTTAACCCATATTGATTCCAAGCCTTCCGACCTTACTGCTGTTTCCATTTTGGTTGAGGGTATGGAGTCTTTTATGTATAGCGCTATTCCTCCACCCTTCTTGTGTGTCCTGTCTCTCCTGTAAAGTTTGTACCCTGGTATGACCACATCCCATTTATTGTCATCAGCCCACCACGTTTCTGTGATTCCAATTATGTCCAGGGCTTTTTGACTGGCTATAATTTCCAGCTCTCCCATTTTGGCCCTGAGGCTCCTCGCATTTGTGTAGAGGCAATATAGGTCCTGATTTGTCGCCCGCCCTGCTGTTTTCTTTCCATGGCTCGGCGCTCCCACCTGGCTTGCCTTTACTCGGTCATCCACCTCCCGTGGCGTGTCCGTTTTGCCCCCATCCAGTATCTCCTTTTTTGGATGGTCCTCTTGCTCCCATTGTTCTCTTTCAACCATGCCTGTAAGGTTCGTTTGGGCACTGGGCCCCTGCATTGCATCTGTGGGCCTTTTTTCTGGAGATTTCCACTCAGCCCTTTTGTCTAAAAGTTCCCTCCCAGTCCCTTTGTCCAAAAAGTCCCTCCCAGCCCCTTTGTCCAAGAGTTCCCACTCGGTCCCTTTGCCCAAAAGTGTCCCCTCAGTCCCTTTGTCCAAAAAGTCCCTCTCAGCCCCTTTGTCCAAGAGTTCCCACTCGGTCCCTTTGCCCAAAAGTGTCCCCTCAGTCCCTTTATCCAAGAAGCCTCTCATAGGAACAAGGAAAGAGAAGGGAAAGCTGGAAGAGATGCACAAGGAAAGGTTTTCCTTTTTCAAGAATAGAAAGAAGAATTTCTTACCTGTGATACAAGGCAATAGACATAGAAATCAAAGCAAATAAAATAAGACATCTTTTTATTAGACTAAATACTTTCTTTGAATTACCTGATCACAACCCAGGGCAGACATTTCCCTCCTGTTTCCCTCTGAATTCTGCAGCTGTTGGGATGGATTCAGACTGGAGATTTCCCTCTTCCTGGAAAGATTAGCAGATTGGGCTGATCCCTGAGTCTTAGATATAATCCCTCCTCACCCCTATGCAGGAAGGGAACTGGGTCTCCCAGGGATTTCCAGTTGCAGGACACAGAAAGTTTCTGCTTCTCTTCTAAATCTTGTCTGTTCTTTGCTGCTCTGCGGAAGTAGAGAAAGCAACTGAGCATGCTCAAAGCTCTTCACCCCACCCCTCCAGTGAGGTCATCCTGGAATATCCCGCCTCCTTAAGGTGGAGCTGTAGAAATAGCAGCTACAGGTAGCAGATCGTTCTTGGGTGGAATCAACTCTGCTGTCTCAAGATTCAGAAGAGAATCAGAAGCGTTCTGGGTCCTGCAACTGGAAATCCCTGGGAGACCCAGTTCCCTTCCTGCAGAGGGGGAGAGGAAGGATTATATCTGCCAAGTCTGTTCCTCTCTTGCTCATCTTTCCAGGAAATCTCCAGTCAGAATCCATCTCTGTAGCTGCAGAATTCCTATTGTAACGTCTGAGTTTCATCACTGACAGTTAAGCAAGAGGAAGATCCTGCACATTTTTACTAAGGTCAGCCTGGACCGTTCAGTCATTTAATGCTAGATGCATAAAAGGTCATCATCCTCACTTCATCCCATTTGGGGGGTTTTTTCTCCCCTACTTTGCATGGAGTAGGCTGCCTTGGAGATGGAGGAGGCAGCTGATGGAGCTGAGATCAGATCTGCAAATCCTAATATCATGGGGCTGAGAAATCCGTATTGTTAAAAGAAATGGTGGTGAGGAGGAGGCTTCTCTGTTATGGAGGGAACACGACTGATGGACGGTTCATAGTCATTTGTGCGCAGGAAAAAGTTAAGTTTTCTCTATAATGGGGGGGGGGTTGCAACCCCCCCACTCCCCCCAATGACAGCACGAAGAGTATGAAGTAAAGTGGTTCCCCCCCACACACATCCCACCGGAGCTCTTTAAAAGTAACTTTTTCGGCGGTGCGCTGGGGTCTTGCGCCGAATTGTCAGTGCGCTGAAGTCTCACGCGCTTTTCTCCCGTCACCTTGATGAACAGGATACAGTTTGGATGTTTGTATTGATGGTGGAGTAGTATATATAACAGTACATAATGAAGTTTATATTAATGCATTTTAATATTAATGGATTGATCTGTATGAGTTTGCAGGCAATGCAGCTCATTAACTTTTTTGGTTAATTCACTGAAAGTTAATGAGAACTGACGCAGAGTATGAACCAAAGAGTATGAGCAGATCAAAATACCAGTTAAGGAAGATTATAAAATAAAGTTATTAAAGAGAATATCTCAATGTTTATCTCAATAATAAGAAATACTCAGCACCTCAGTACAAGAAGAGGTAGTGAACAATTAATTCAATGGAACCATGAGGCAAATTTGGGCAGGAAAATTTTCTGATAAAGAACAGTAATTCGTTAAAGTTAAGGGAATCAGAATCTATTTCAAAAGAGGTATAAGATTAAGGAATGACTAGTTTAATCTGGAACTGTTGCTTCTAGAAGTGCCGATTTCCATCTAGCACTCATGAACACAAATTGGTGACATCTTTGAGGACCTAGGGTTTTGCTTGGAAAAGCCGCCACTGCAGCAGCACGCAACTGCAGGGCATGGCCTAAGGGGCATGCTAGGCCCCTTGTAGCCACGAGGAGTATGAATATTATTTTTGAAGAAGAACCTGCTCCTCCTGTGAGTGCGGGGCCCAGTCGTTGGGGGGCTTCCACCCGCCTCGAGATGGCAGCGAGTGGATCGTGGATTCCAGAGTGGGAGGGGACGCCGTGGTGGTGGACCTTCACTTCCAACTGCTGCCTCCTCCTCAAATAGTCTTCCGTGATGGTGGATGGACAACATCTGAGTGACTGTGGTCTCCTTCCCCTGCTATCGGGGGGATTTCCCTCTGTTGGGGTGGTATCTACCCCTGGTGCTGGTGCTCCTGTATTCTGGGATCTGGTTTGGAGCTGTGGGGAGTCACTTTTGGACTGGATGTGTTGTGTGGGGTGCGGGATGGTGTGGAGCAGTGGGGAAGTGGGAAGGAGGGGGGCAATGGATTCTAGGCTGTGGGGGGCGGTTGGGTAAGTGTGCTCGAATTGGGGATTGTAGTTTTTGTTATGTTGATTGCTGATTTTTGATTATGGGGATATGAGATAGGGGCCTCGGGGACTGTTCTCTTCCTTGTACGTTGGTGGGAGATCTGCGGACTCTCACTCGGGATGTAGGGGGGTGGTGGGGAGGGGGCTGCAGGGATGTCACTATCTGGGTAGGGTCTTCCTTTATTTGGTGTCCATTCCAAGATGGGGGGGTTTAGGCTGGTCTCTTATAATGTCCGGGGTCTTAATTCTCCCAATAAAAGGAGGGCTTTCTATAGGGAGTTGACTCGCCTGCGAGCGGATGTTTGCTTTGTACAGGAAACCCATCTGCTCTCGTCTCATGAATCTGTAGCCCAGGATTCCCGCTTTCCCCAAACCTTCTGGGCCTCTAGGGTGGGCACGTCCAAGAGGGGAGGAGTGGGGATTCTACTTCGCAAGGGACTTCGTTGCGAAGCGAAAAGGGTGGTCAGGGACCCTCAGGGTAGGTATATTATGTTGGAGATCCTCATTGAGGGGTGTTTATATTCTCTGGTTAATGTCTATGCCCCTAATGAAGGCCAGGGGGCCTTTTTTCGTGATCTGGTGGCCCGGGTTCTCCGATTTAAGGGGGGTGCTTTAATTGTGGGCGGGGACTTCAATCTTACTGTGGCCCCTGGTTTGGATAATTCGGGAAGGGCGGACCACTATGGGAGGAGGGAGCGTAAACTGCTGAGGGAGGCGCTGGCTGCTCTGAATGTGGTTGATTGTTGGCGTTGGCTGCATCCTTCGGACAGGGACTACACCTATTTCTCGGGGTTGCATTCTACCTACTCTAGAATTGATGCTATATTGTGGAGAGGGGGCTGCTCTGCCGGGTTGAGTCGGCGGGGATAGAATCGATCACGTAGTCGGATCATGCTCCTGTTTGGACTAGGTTTCTGGGGGAGGGGGGTGGCTCGGGACAGAAATTTTGGCGTTTTAATGACAGCCTCCTCGATGACCCAGAGGTTGGAGAACAGATTGAGGGGTGGATAAGGGAATACTTGGACTTGAATTTGGAGTGCGGGGCCTCGATGGAGGCGGTGTGGGAGGGGTTGAAAGCTACCCTTCGGGGTAGGTTGATTGCTCTGGCTTCTGCTCGGCAGCGCAAACGTAGGGAGGCTGCGGCGGTCTTATTACTTACTATTGGGCGGTTGGAAAGTCTCCATAAGCGCCGACCTTGGGATGACGAGCTGCGTGGGCGCTTGTTCCAGGCACGCCGTGATCTTCAGGCGTTGGATTTGGAGCGCTTGCGATTCAATTTGCAGCTATTGCAACAGAGATATTTTGAGTTCTCTAATAAGGCTAGCCGACTAGTAGCTCACCGACTGAAAGTGAGACAGACACGCAATCAAATTTTGTCCATTCGGGCGGCATCGGGAGAGCTCTTGCGTAAAGATGATGATATTCGAGCACGTTTTGTTGAGTTCTACTCCCACCTTTATTCTCCGGATGGGGTTGGGTCATCGCCAAATCTTGATAGCTATTTAACTTCGGCGGGGTTGCCTAGGATTGAACTGGCAGATGCGACCCGGTTGGATCGTCCCCTCATGCTGATTGAGGCTCGGGGAGCTTTGCGCTCCATGAAACTTGGCAAGTTGCCTGGGATGGATGGCTTTATGGTTCGCTATTATAAGCGGTTTCAGGATCTGTTGTTGCCTCCCCTGCTCAGCTTTCTTAACTCTTTGGAGGGCGGCGGTGCGCTTCCGTTTTTCATGCACTTGACGGGTGTTACTGTGTTGGCGAAGGCGGGGAAGGATCCCCTCCAATGTGCTTCCTATCGACCGATATCCTTGTTGGGGGTAGATACGAAGATATTTACATGGATTTTAGCAGATAGAATGATGAGTTGGATTCCTCGGTTGATACATCCTGATGAATCGGGTTTTGTGGTGGGGCGGCAGGTGGGGGATAATACTCGTCGGGTTTTTAACCTGTTCGAGAGGGCTCGGGGTGGTGGTCGGGAGACGGTCTTCTTGTCGGTTGACGCCGAGAAGGCTTTTGATAGGGTTTCCTGGCTGTATTAAAGTGAATGGGGGTTATTCTGATACCTTTACTCTGGGCCGGGGAACACGGCAGGGGTGCCCTCTTTCCCCGCTCCTTTTTGCACTGACGGTGGAACCTTTAGCACAGCGGATGCGGATGAATCGGGCTATCAGGGGGGTTCTGGTTCCGGGCCGTAACGATAAGTTGTCTCTGTTTGCGGGTGGAGGATCCTGAGAGTTCCTTGCCGGCCATTTTGAGAGAGCTAGAGGAGTTCGGCCGGGTGTCAGGGTTTCGTGTTAATGTGGGTAAATCTGAGCTACTTAATGTTAATCTACCTCCGGACAGAGTGAATCTTCTTCGGGCTCGGTTTCCGTTTCGGTGGGTACAGCATTCTATGCGCTATCTTGGGGTCTATTTTGGTCCGCCGGGAACGGATCTCTATGATCTTAATTTTCCTCCACTTTTTCGTCGTATCCAACGAGATCTGGCAAGTTGGAAAGATCAGTTTTTCTCCTGGTTGGGTAGGGTGGAAATAGTGAAGATGATGATTTTGCCGCGCCTTCTGTTCTTATTCCAGGTATTACCGCTTTGGGTGGGTAGGCGTACGTTGGAGGGGGTGCAGCGGCACATTTTTTATTTTATTTGGGCCGGTCGGAGGCCTCGCGTGAGTAGGTCGGCTATGTGCTTGGGTCGGAGTGATGGGGGGTTAGCTGTTCCCAATGTAGTGAAGTATTATCAGGCTGCCCAGCTGCGAACCCTGTTGGAATGGCAAGCGCAAGTCCCAAAGCCGTGGGTGGAGCTTGAACAACGCTTATCCGCTGGGGTGCCCCTGTTGCATCGGCCCTGGGTGCCTGGGAGGGTACGACCTGAGCAAGTATTGTCATCGGTAGACACAGCCTTGCGGGTCTGGAATATGACCTGGCGTAGTTTGTTGATGGGTAGGCACCACTCTTGGTATACGCCGTTGCGCCATAATGTAGCCTTTGAGCCTGGTCGGGGTGAGGGGGTGTTTACTAGGTGGGAGGCTCATGGATTGGTGTGTGTGGGTCAACTGTGGGATCCGCTCTCCGGCAGTGTTAGGTCTTTTGCTGAACTTCAGGACCGTTATGATCTTTTGGCTCGGGATTTGTTTCCCTACTTGCAGGCTGTTCACTACTTGCGGGCCTCAGGAGCCCTACGGGACGTGCAGGCGGGTAAGACACCCTTTGAGTTGTTGTTGGGCCCGACTCTCCGGAAGGGTGCTCTATCTGCTATCTATCGGTGCCTTAATGGTCGGGGGGTTCGGCCCTTACCTTATATGTTAGCTTGGGAAGGAGATTGGGCATTTGCTATTTCTCTGGAGTCTTGGGGGGACATTTGGAGAGAAGTTGCTTCGGCGGGCATTGCAGCATTGGTGGTTGAAAATGGGTATAAAGTTTTATTTAGGTGGTACTATACTCCTCAGGTTCTGGCTCTTGGCGCGGGGGGGGGCGAATGCTCTTTGTTGGAGGGGTTGTGGGGAGGTTGGCACCTACTTGCATATGTGGTGGCATTGTGGGCGGGTGCGTGGGTTCTGGACTGAGGTGTTCTCTCGAGTTTCCCGGATTCTCACTTTGCAGATTCCGGTGGACTGAAGACATGCCCTGTTGTTTTGGCACCAATTGGATCTCGACTGGGGAGACTCTCTATTCTGCAAGTTAGCTTTTACTGCTGCCCGGCTGGCCCTTGCATCTTTGTGGAATCAGGGGCGACCCCCCACTTGGCATATGGTAGAACAGCGCTTAACTAACTGGCAGCTTCTTTATCAGTTGACGGCTTTAAGACATGGAAAATACCATGGCTATGCTCAAATATGGCATAGGTTTCGGGCTTCTATAGGGATTAGTGGGAGGGGGAGTGGGGGGTTGGATTGGATGTTTAATTGGGACTCTGGGCCTGGAAGAGACCTTATCATGCCTGTTTTTCTTGGTGGGGTTAGGAGATCTTTTACCCAAAGGAGTGGTGTGGACATTATGCTTTATCCCTGGGGGAGTGGAAGGGGGGTTGCTGTGGTTTTGATGGACTTGTGGTTGGGATTTTTGAAATGTTAGGGTTATAACTACTGTTTCAGTTGCTGACAGCAATGTTGATTCTTTCTTTAGTACTTTGCTGTTGCTGTGTGCCATTGCCCGCACCTGGAGTACTGTGTTCAATACTGGTCGCCGTACCTCAAGAAGGACATGGCGGTACTCGAGGGAGTGCAGAGGAGGGCGACTAAGCTGATAAAGGGTATGGAAAATTTTCCATACGCTGACAGGTTAAAAATGCTGGGGCTGTTCTCCCTGGAGAAGAGGAGACTTAGAGGGGACATGATAGAAACCTTCAAAATCCTTAAGGGCATAGAGAGAGTAAATAAGGACAGATTCTTCAAACTGAGGGGAGCCACAAGCACTAGGGGTCACTCGGAGAAATTGAAAGGGGACAGGTTTAGAACAAATGCTAGAAAATTCTTTTTTACGCAGAGGGTGGTGGACACATGGAACGCGCTTCCGGAGGAAGTGATAGGCCAGAACTCTGTACAGGGGTTCAAGAAGGGTTTGGATAGGTTCCTGGAGGATAAAGGGATAGAGGGGTACAGATAGAACTTGAGGTAGGTTATAAAAGTGGTCAGAAACCACTTCACAGGTCGCAGACCTGATGGGCCGCCGCGGGAGCGGACCGCTGGGCGAGATGGACCTCGGTCTGACCCAGTGGAGGCAACTTCTTATGTTCTTATGTGTTTTTCAATAAAAGCTTTTATTTGAAAAAAAAAATATTATTTTTGAAGTTTGAATTCTAAGGTAATAATTTTTCTCTTCTATTATGGGGAAAAGGAAGGTTAAAACAAAAAATTGTACTCCTGTATTATCCGGTCCGATTGAGCGTCACTTGACTGCTCCTAATTTGACTTCTCCACAAACTGTAAGAGTTGATTCCATGTCAGGGGCATCTCTCAGTCCTTTAGATCGAACTCCTCCACAGTGATTTAAGTTCTGAAAGAGGTCCTAATGTTTCTCCACCTGAAAACTTGGAACCTCAGGCATCTTCAAAAAGTCCTATAAGAAAATGCCTAAAGTTTTCTCTTGGCAAGAAGATATGACTGAGGAACAAAATCCAGTGGCGATTCCACAGGAAATTTTCTTAGAAAATTTATGGTTAATAATAGTAGAATGGAAGGTTTCTTGAAATTAGTCATTAATCAAAACTCATAGAAACATAGAAACATAGAAATAGACGGCAGATAAGGGCCCACGGCCCATCTAGTCTGCCCACCTTAATGTCCCTCCCCTACCTTTGCCCTGTGAATAGATCCCATGTGCCGATCCCATTTGGCCTTAAAATCAGGCACGCTGCTGGCCTCAATCACCTGTAGTGGAAGACTATTCCAGCGATCAACCACTCTTTCAGTGAAAAAGAATTTCCTGGTGTCACCTCGTAGTTTCCCGCCCCTGATTTTCAACGGATGCCCTCTTGTTGTCGTGGGACCCTTGAAAAAGAAGATATCTTCCTCCGCCTCGATGCGGCCCGTAAGATACTTGAACGTCTCGATCATGTCCCCCCTCTCTCTGCGCTCCTCGAGCGAGTATAGCTGTAATTTGTCAAGCCGTTTTTCGTATGGTAGATCCTTGAGTCCCGAGACCATCCGGGGGGCCATTCTCTGCACCGACTCCAGTCTCAGCACATCCTTGCGATAATGCGGCCTCCAGAATAGCACACAGTATTCCAGGTGGGGCCTCACCATGGATCTATACAATGGCATAATGACTTCCGCCTTACTCTGTATTTTCTGTATTTTCAAAGGAAGTTGTTGCGAAATTGGATTATGTGAGTTCTTTTTACCGTGAAAATTTATTGATATTTTGTAAAATCCAAAAGGGGAAAAAAGAACGGTCTCCTTCCGACTTGCTGTTATCGCACGGCGTTGATTGATGACTTTGTTGTCAAACCCTGCTACCTATTTCACAACATATTTCACTATTATGCTGTTTATCTTAAGCTCCTGCTTTAAACATTAGTTTTTTAGCTTTTCTGATGCTACGATCTGCTTCTGATGTTCGTTATTACAACCGTTGCTGTTTGGATCTCACATGTGCTTCTGCCACCATCTTGACACGCTTTCTTCTCTTCCCTGTCTTATGCTTTCGCTCCCACGCTTATTGTGACTCCATTTTCCTTCTATCGATCTGTAATCTTCTTTACTTTACGTGTCATGCTAACCCCAGTTTATGTGGGTTCTAACTTAAAGATTCTGGATAAGCGTTTGTCTTCAACTGAACCACAAGTTTCTGCCTTGCAAGGTGTTTCTACTTCAGCTGTTAAAGATTCATATAATTTGCATTATTACATTACGTTACATTACAGATTTCTATTCCGCCATTACCTTTCGGTTCAAAGCGGATTACAAAAAGAGTTATGGAAGAAGGGTTACAATGTTAGATCAGAGAAGGTTTCCAAGAGAGGGAAAAGTAGGATCTGGGGTTAGGGAGGGGATGGTAAGAGGGGGGTTAAGCTTTATCATGGTATTAAGCTTTATTAAGGGATTTCTTGAAGAGTATCGTTTTTATTTCTTTTCTGAACTTATAAACTTGAGATGTTGGGTCAAAAAAACCTGTGTTTTGTTAACTTTCCTATGACTCATTTACTTTCATCTGAAATCTTATTAAGGAAATTCTAGGGTTACAAAATGTTGACACTTTATCCATTTTGAATTGTTATTAAACGTATTCCTCAAAAAAGGAAGCTTTCTTCTGAACAAGGGGTGTAACAGAGTTTGATTTAACTGGATTTTGGGAAGATTTAATACAAACTAGGTCCACTCTTTTGGTGATATGTTCTAATGAAAGTGATCAAGCTTTGATTATGAAAACTTCTTTTTAAAATAAGGATGCTAAATTTTTTGGAGCTAAAGTATTGATTCTTCCAGATGTGGCTAAAGCTACACACTTGAGACGTAAGGCATTTCGAGTGTTAAAACCTAGAGCTGTAACTTTGGGAGCAATATATTTTTTGACATTTCCTTGAAAATGTTTATTGAAATTTCAGGATAAGGATTTTGTATGTTTGGACCCATTGTAATAAGAACAATTTCTTAACTTACATGAAAGTCAAAAACGATGACTGATTTCAAAAGGAGTCTTTAATAATTATGCCAAATATATGTTGGATTTTTGTTTAACCGAACTTTCTGAATTGCTTAATTTTAAAGTTTATAAAAATGTTAGATTTATCCAAATTTCCTAATATATTTCCTATTCCGATATCACTTTTTCTTGATGTGGGCTTGATGGAATGACTGTATTATTACTTAATAGTTTTTTATATTATTTCTTCTGGATTTCCATATCCTGTATCCTATTTGGATTTCATTTGATAAAATGTATAAGGGGGTCTTTTACTAAACATGTGCTAAATACTAATGAATCCATAGAATATAATGGATGCATTTAGCACGTGCTAAATTGGCTACTGCACCTTCAAGTTTCAAGTTTATTAGATGACTTGATTAACCGCTTAATCCAAATTTCTAAGCGGTGTACACTTAAAATTTACATATGTTAGGGAACAAAACAGTCCATAAAATTAATAAATAAGATTAATATACTAAAAATTAACATTGCTAAACAATAGGTAAGGAGGGCTGAAATACAATTCGTAAAGAAAAGGAGAGACATCAAGGGAAAATACAAAAGGGTAATAAGACATATAAGGGGAATAAAATAAACCAAAGCAATAAGATAACAGATTAATTTGCGAATGCATCTTTAAAAATAAAAGTTTTTAACTCATTTTTAAATTTCGCAAACTCCTTCTCCTCCCGTAAAAACATAGGGAGGGCGTTCCAAGTCTGCGGTGCTGTACAAGAGAAGATAAATTGTCTCCTCGTATTAATAACTTTTAGTGAGGGAATAGATAAAAGATTCTGTTCGCTAGATCGTAAGATTCTCTTTGCAGAATAAGGGATAAGTAATCTAAATAAAAAAGCTGGGGTCTTATTATATAAGGTTTTAAAAATAATTGTACATAATTTATGAGTAATTCTATATATGACTGGAAGCCAATGAGCCTTTTTGAGGAGTGGTGTTACATGATCAAACTTTTTGGATTTAGTTATTAATTTAATTGATGCATTTTGAATGCATCAATTTATTAAAAGGACCCCTAAATGAGGAATATGTATAAATGAGGAATGACTATTGATTCATTGAAATGTCGGTGTTCTTTTTTTATGTTGGAATTGCTGATACAGTGCACTATTGTGTCTCTTGATTTGTTTGACTTTTGGATCTTTACCCGGTGGGATGTGCTCTACTATCTTGATGTTGTCTTTGTTTCATTGCACTGCATTCTGCTTCGGGTGGGGGGTTCAAGCTGTTTACTCTTGCGTGCTGTTCCAGTTCTGTATGAGACTTGCTTTGGTCTGGGGCTATGCCCCGAGTGCTTGTTTGTACTTTATTTTGAAAACCAATAAAAACTGTTGTACCATAAATGAGGAATGACTAAACATGGCCGCGAATGCAAAAGATTAGGAAAGAAATTGTAAGCTTCTTATTTTGGCTCAAGCTTTGAGGACTTTAAATTAAGCTGTGGAATAAATGGAGGGAAATGAATTTATTTAATTTTCTATACCGTTTTCCCAGGGGAGCTCAGAACGGTTTACATGAATTTATTCAGGTACTGAAGCATGTTTCCCTGTCCCGGTGGGCTCACACTCTATCTAGTGTACCTGGGGTAATGAGGGGATTAAGTAACTTGCCCAGGGTCGCAAGGAGCAGCATGGGTTTGAACCCACAAACTCAAGGTGCTGAGGCTGTAGCTTTAACCACTGCGCCACACTGTTTGCTTCTTCTCTCCTAAGCTCTGCCCCTTCCTGACTTCCATATGGGACAGGGGTCTGGGAACGGAGGTACTTGTGCTGAGAGAATCTTCATGTTTGGCTGTTCCTGATAATAATCGAGATGAAGCGTTGAATTAATTATGACTCCCAGAGCTCCGTTTGCAGCATTTGGACCTCTCCAAGCCAGACTCTCCTGCAGAGAGATTTCAGGCTTTCATCTTCCTAATGATCCCCAGGGTTTCTAAAACAAAACTCACTATGACATTGGGGGACACCTTAGGGGTCCATTGGAGCTGCCAGTGGCTCTCTGGCATTGAAATGAGTCATTGACCTAGAAGATAAATTGACAGCACTTGGCTCTTGAGGTTATACTGTGGGCAATAATAGTGACAGCTAAGGCCGATGCTGGACAGACTTGAATGGTCTGTCCTGGAAATAGTGAGAAACAAAGGAGTGACCAAATCCAGCATGGGGGAATGGAGTTCGTTGCCGGACAGACTTGTATGATCAGTGTCCCACATGCGGTGAGAGACAGGTGAAGGTTCGACTACTCCAGTGTGTTGATCATTTTATTGTCACATAGTGTGAGTGGGGGAAGTATTTAGCTTAGGAGGGAGGGGAAGGCGACTGGTAAATTAAATAGTGTCAGCAGTACACTACGTATCTTCCCCATCGTGTTTGGCTGCCTATAAGATTGACATGGTGTTGACTTCACAATAAGCATTTAAACATGGGTTACCTGGGCCTACAGAGAGTGATTGTCAAGACTCTGGTCACTTTGTTGGGCAGACTGGATGGACCGTGAGGGTCTTTTTCTGTCTTCATTTATTATGTTACTGTGTTACACCTGTGCAGAAGTTAAATGTGTTTCAGATCCAGCAGTTCCCTGGCCCTTATAACCTGAATAGGAGGCTCCTTCTTTCGCTGCTGTGGGGAGAGGAGCCATTTTGTGCCATTGTTGTGTTTGGTCTAAATAAGTACATTAACAGGCTCCATCCCACCTGAGTTCTTATCTCTGTCTTCAGAGGAGGCCAAAGAAAAACAAACTACCAGGCCCAAAAGTGTAGTTTGAACATTCAAGGCCTAGGGAGTGTTTTGGGATCATACTGACTGGTAGGACGACCTCCATGTCTCACCCAAATCCAAGTGGCCATTTTATTGGGATAATAATATCATCAATCAATTCATTATTAAACATATATAGTTGGTACATCTTCCAGTTAAATTACAATTGCTTTATTATGATCCATTGACAACTTGCGTATTCCAGCAATGTTCCATTGGTTAGTTTTAAGTCACATGGTTTCCCTAGCAACAATAATAATTCAATTATCACATGCTACTGAATCACAAGACATCCCAGTGTGAAAAATATGTTACTGAGTCAATGTGACCTCTAGTCTGTTTTCAGGGAACGGTTTTCTATTATTTATAAGTTATGTTATGACTTCAGCATCTTGTTCTAGACATTAATCCAAAATATTTTCCTTTTTCTTCACTTGGTAAGAAAAAATATGTTCTCTGCGTGCTGTCTACACTAGTGTCACCTACATAAAGACTTATGCCCCCCCTTATATCCTGCATAATACATTTATCGTCATCATTGTTCTTATTTCCCACCTCTTTTCTAATAATCTTTATCTTTAGCGCCCTCTACTGGTGACTGAGACTTCTCCCACTCTGCCTTAGAATCATAAGGGCCCTTTACTAATGCGTGGTTTCAGGAAGACTCATTTCTGATCTGTAGCAACACAAAGAACAGTCCATGTTTTAAAAAAAAACCAGAAATTTCTATTATGCGGCATCCATAAAAGAACTGTTTGTAGATCTTGAGAAAAGGAGTTGCCACTTCAGTATTGCAATGATCAGGATGTTGGTAGAACAGATTTCTGATGACAATCAGTACGGCAGCTCCCCTCTCTTTTTGGCTCTGTACTGGTGGCAGAGCCTAAGAAAACAACATAATTCTGAGCACTTACAACGTAGGCTGGGGTGACTGACTAGACACTCATTCTGCACCTGGACTAGCTTTCTACACACAATGCAACTTAGATTAGTTCCTTCTTCAGTATCTTCTTTAACTGTACAAACAACTTGTTTTGAGTTTAGCCACCCATCTGTTTATCCCAATGGACTCTGTACCACCCATCTTGTCCCCATCAAATATCTGCAATTGGTCCTTCGGCTATATGATAAGCTGTAGTATAGAACAACATTAACATATCTATGTTATTTGAATGTTCGGGTGTATGCTTATTAGGTGTTTCATAAGTGTTATGCTGACATTGTATTATCTACTATAATAAAACGCTAAGCGCGCATGTGCACTCTTACCGGCATGTTCCCTGATCTGTAGTTCCATGGTTGGCAGGAGTGCGCATGCGCGCTTCCACCCGCCCCCACTCACTGGAAGGAAGGCAGTTCATCGTTGTCACCCCCTACCCGCCGCACCCCTCCCCGCCGCACCTTAACCCCTGTTGAGTCTCCCATCTACCCCTCCCACTTCACAGACAAAGTTTATTTTTAAATTCAAATTATTCAAATTTTTAAATTCAAATTATTTTTAAATTCAAAGCCGCCACTGCGGCTCCTCTCTCGCAGTCTTGCCAGCTCAGGCTCCCTTACATGCAGGCAGGGATTGAGAGAGACTCTCGATCCACCATCCCGGTCCAGCGTCCCGCCCGGTCCCACCTTCAAATTTATCTTCGGCAGCGACAGTCAGGTTGGAAAAAGGAAGTCGCGTCAGGAGGGGTGCGGGATGCGGCAGAGGGAACTTTCCCAAGCTACGGGACTTGGCGGGAAGGAATAGGGAGACGTTGGTTTGGTATGTATCTACAACCTCTGTCCCTGACTGCATTTGCATATATGTAGTCTTTTGTGCACATAACTGAAGGCAGTACGTAGAGGGGTATTTGGCATGGGACTTGGTGTTTCTATTACAATCGTCACTCGGGAGGGAGGAGTAGATACCAGCAGGGGTACGTTACAGAGGGAACATGAAGGAAGTGGGGGGGAGGTAAGATGGGGAGAGGGAGAGAGATTCAGGGAGGGGACAGAAGAGGGAGGGAGAGATATGGACAGAAGAAGTAAGAGAGGGAGAGATGGACATGAGGTTCGTGCTGGTGGGCCAGAAGGGGTGCTGCTGGACAGGGGGGGAGGTAAAAGGTAGAGAGATGGGCTGCTGATGGACAGGGGGAGAAGTGAAGGAGTGCTGCTGGACAGGGGAGACATAAAATGAAGGGAGAAGGCCCACTCCTGGACAGGGGGAGGTAAAAGAAAGGGAGAAGGCCCACTGCTGGAAAGGGGGAGCAGAGAAAGAAAGAAAGACAAACAGACAGAAAGCAGCCAAGGAGAAAGAGAGAAAGAAAGACACATACACATCTATTCTAGCACCCATTATTGTAACGGGCTTAAAGACTAGTATAAGTATATTTTTGAACTCTTTTGTGGTAGTCCTATTATTAAGTTTATATTATGTTTATATTTATTATGCTTACTACCAGTGGTGTACCAAGGGGGGGGGGCAGATGCTCAAGGCCCAGCAGACGAGGAGGCTGATCTTCGGGGTGCCCAGATGAGGGTAAGAAGCGGCGGAAGGATGCCCAATCACGTCGGGGGGGGGGGGGGGGGTGCTGGATCACAGGAGGAGCAATGCCGGTTCTCCGGGGGGGGGGGGGGGGGAACGCATCAAAGCGAGTTTCCATTATTTCCTATGGGGAAACTCGCTTTGATAAAAGAGCATTTTGGATTACGAGCATGCTCCTGGAACGGATTATGCTCGTAATCCAAGGTACAACTGTATTTTATTTCTGCCGGTCCATAGGTGTAAAAAGGTTGAAGAACACTGGTCTAGACTAGAGAACCACCTTAAGGAGGTGGGATATTCCAGGATGACCTCAGCAGGAGGGGGCGGGGTGAAATGCTCTGGGCATGCTCTGCTGTTTTCTCTTCCTTTGTCTGCACTGGGCTGCAAAGAACAGAAAGGATTCAGAACAAGAAGCAACTGGAAAACCTTGCCAGACCCAGTCCCCTTTTGCCAGAGGGGGAGTGGAGGGACTTGAACCCAAACCTTGAAAAATCAGCCCAGCCTCCTGTTGTTTGTTTGTTTGTTTTTTTACATGAACAGGGAAATCACCAGTATCGAGCCATCCCAGCAGCTGCAGAATTCAGAGGGAAATGTCTGCCCTGGTTTCTGATCAGGTAAGATTATTCTCTCTCCTCTTGTACACAGGATGCCAGCACTAAAAGGAAAACATTTCCCTGTGCAGCTCTTCCAGCCTTCCCTTTTCTTTCCTTGTTAGTCTATTTTAGAGCGAGCAGTAACCTAGTGCCACACCCCCCCCCCCCCCCCCTTTTTACTAAACCATAGTAGATATTTTTGCTCTGGCCCAGCGCGCTAAATGCTCTGACACTGCTCCGACTCTTATAGAATTTCCTCTGAGCATCGCAGCATTTAGCGCCCCAGACCGGAGTAGAAACCTTAACCTTTTGGAGGTAGGTTGCAGTACTCTGTCCTTGGGGGATCTAGTCCCAGGGATTTATGAGAATATTTTGTTTGTTCTTGGCCTTATTAATACATGGTAGGTTCAGGAACAGGGTCTGTCACTGATGCATTTATGCAGCCCAGGGCTGTGTGATGTTCCCAGCTGCATTAATGCATGTAAAAATAATGTGGGATTTCCTAACCTACAGACAGGAAACTGCAATTCACTTGTGGCAGGTTAAAGTCCCCCACTAACAGCCCTATCATTCCCACCATTCAGCCAGGTCTCTGTCCAATTCCTCCATCTGACTCCAAAGCTTACGAGATGTCATTTTTCCATGGCCCCTGTATTTCAGTCACTTTTCCCCTCCTTTTACTAAACCATGATAGCGGTTATTAGCGTAGGGAGCCGCACTGAATGCCCTGCGTTGCTCCAGATGCTTATAGAGTTCTATGATCGTCGGGAGCAGCGCAGAGCATTCAGCGTGGCTTCCTGCCCTAATACGGTAACCGCTGGAGACTTAAGGGAACAGAGTTCACTGAGTAATATAACGTACTAGAGCTCTAATCTCACTGACACCTCTATTAAACACAATAAAACTGTGGCTGAGGGTATCCTATTTGCTATTTCAGACATTGGTCACATTCAAGGATGTCGCTGCTTATTTCTTGGAAGTGGAGTGGAACATTCTAGGAGAATGGCAGAAGGAACTTTACAAGAAAGTCATCAAGGAGGTTCATGGGATCCTCCTGTCACGAGGTAAATACATCTTCTCTATCATCTACCACACAGGCCCATTAGGAAATCAGTGGGATAAATATCACAGTTACAATGTCCCATGAGCATCTGAAGTTTAGAACCTCACTTCTGATATCATCCCGTATCCAAAAGGAGCCAGTGAAAGGCTTCATCCATGGCCAGCAGGAGTCTGTCTCCCTTTTCTATAGAACAGTCCTCAGGACATATCAAGCCAGCCAGGTTTTCAGGATCCCCACAATGAATAGGCATGGCATAAATCTGCATGCTCTGTCTCCATTGTATAGAAATCTATCTCATGCCTATTCATTGTGGATATCTTGGAAACATGGCTGGCTTGGTGTGTCCCGAGGACTGTTTTGAGAAACCCCTGCTATAGAATTTAAAGTTTGTTACAGAAGACCAGGAGGAAGGATTACTGTTCAGATTTCTTTCTGAGAGCTAAAATCCTGTGTAAGAATTTGACATGTCAACTGTACTGTACAATGTGTAACCACCTTCGGATGGTAGCAGAGGTTACCTGGAAGGCTGACATCTGAAATACCTCCATTTAGGAGGACAATGCAGAGAAATATCTATACCAGCAAATCTCCAAGATTTAAGCATAATTAAGTGGCAGGTTGTACGTAAGAACAATGGATCCATCTAGCCCAGTATACTGTCTTCACAAATTTTCTTTTTGTGCATTGTGTCTCCCTCCTATATCCTTAGTGCCCCAGTGCCTCCTTCATATGCCCACAGTGCCTCCTTCTATGTCCTTAGTACCCCACTGCCTCCTTCCTATGCCCCCAGTGCCTCCTTCCTATGTCCTTAGTGCCCCATTGCCTCCTTCCTATGTCCTTAGTGCCCCTTCCTATGTCCTCAGTCCCCCAGTGTCTCCTTCCTATGCCCCAAGTGTCTCCTTCCTATGCCCCCAGTGTCTCCTTCCTATGCCCCCAGTGCCTCATTCCTATGTCCTTAGTGCCCCCTTCCTTCCTCCCCCCCAAGCCAACCTGTACCAGCTGCATTTAATTATTTCCCGCCATCCCCCGAAGCTGCGCCGAAGCCTGCCTGCCCCCAAGCCGACTCACCGCCGATTCCTCCTCCCCCCTCCTGGTCCGGCACCCGCCCATCTGTCCGTCCGCCGGCTCCCCGCCTGTCCGTCCGCTCCCTCTCTCCCAGATGGAAATGGATTCAAGAGGGAGGAATGTTGGACATGGTAGTGGAGGGAATGGAGGAAGAGATGTGGCATGGAGCAGGAGAGGGATGATAGAAGCAGAAATGTTGGACATAGGGCTGGTGGGAAGGGGCGAAAGATACTGCACACAGTCCAGGGGTTAAGAGAGGGAGAAATATTGGATGTGGCAGTAGAGGGGGGTGGGAGAGAGTCACCCTGGATCCCTCTCTCTCTTTTCCCACTCCCTTTGCAGCATGGGAGTGTATGAAAGAGAGAGAGATGTTACACATGGGGGTGGAGGAGAGTGGAAGAAATGTTGTGCAGGGGTGGGGTGGGGAAAAAGAGTGCACTTTGTGGTTACCATTGTGTATTATTAATAAGATTATATTGTGTGTATATGAAAAATGAATGGAAGAAATGGCATTTACAATTGGTACTATTATTATGGGGTGAGGTTTGGGGAGGAGCTTGGGCAGGTCTGGGGCAGGGTGTAGGGCGGTGCTTTTGGGCCCTCCCCTAAACAAAAAGCGATCTGCTGCCTATGCCTCCATGCACACTTCCATGCACTGCTTCTTCAGAGCAGGGAACAGATGGAATCTCCACAGGGTCTCTCTATATAATGAAATGTCATTTTCCTATTTCTTATTAACAGGATATTCAATTGTTAATCCTGATGTTATATTCAGAATTAAAAAGGAAGATGAGAACTATTTCACTCAGCACTTTGAGTGGGAGGGAAAAGGAAACCCACATGACCCCTTGAAGAGTAAGTAAATGTTTTGGATTTACAGGACTCTGTATTTTCAGAACACAGGAGATAAGTCCTGGACATCAAACATTTGAAGACGTGAACTTATTATTATATCCTTGGTGAATCCTTGTAAATGTGTTTCCTCATCACAGGCCTTCCGATTGTAACGTCTGTGTTCTCGCTGAGTGTTAAGCAAGAGGAAGATCTCTCCTTCATGGATCCTCCTGATTCGGAGACATCTGAACAGATTCACTCTCTTATAACAAGTAAGTATAAAATTCCTCCTGCACATCTTCACTAAGGTCAACCAGGACCATTCAGTACTTTAATGCTGAGGGGGATAAAACGTCTTCATCCTCTCTTCTTCTCATGGTCTGTGTCCTTACTTTGGAGACGGAGGAGGCAGATGATAAAGATGGGTCAGACCTGTACAACCCTTCATCCTAGTGTCATGGGGCTGAGAAATCTGTGTTGTTAAAAGAAATGGTGGTGAGGAGGAGGCTTCTCTGTTATGGAGGGAACATGGCTGATGAACAGGATGAAGTTCCAAAGGCGTTTTTGTATTGCTGGTGGATTAGTGTAAATCACAGTTCACAATGCAGTTTACACTAATGCCTTGGGCAAGTCGATTAATCCTCCAGTGCCTTGGGATAGCCAGGATGATGCAGGCAATCTCACCTCATTTGTGGCCTGCTGTGGAAACAACCATCCTACTTGTGGCAGCCCCATAAGCCATTCACACCTTACTGCTTGTGTGCAGTACGGTACCGTTGACTACTAATAGGTTGAACTACTATAGATGTTTGTGTATGGGACTTCCAAAAAAACAACCTAAATGCCCCCAGCTATCCAAAATATGGCCCCAAGATTGCTGACAGAGAAAGAGTTACATTGTATTTCACTAATTTCGAGATCTTTACAATGTCTACCGATTAGATTAATTCTAAATTCAAAGCGGTTTTACATAATATATAAAAACAAAGAATAGAAAGGCATACATTAAAAACAAATTACAGTGGACCCTTGGTTTACGAGCATAATTCGTTCCAGAAGCATGCTCGTAAACCAAATTGCTCGTATATCAAAGCAAGTTTCCCCATAGGAAGTAAGGGAAACTCGCTTTGATTGGTTCCACCTTCTCCCCCCCCCCTGAGGCTACCGGCGCTGCTCCATTTCCCCCCCCTTGAGGCCACCAACGCTGCTTCATACCCCTCCCCGCGATCCGGCATCCCCCCCTGTGAACCGGCATCCTTCCCCCCCGCTCGCTTATCTAAGTTTGAGAAATCATTCACTGCTCTCATTCATCCAAAACCTAAACCCCCTGCGACTAGGGGTTTCAAACCTTCTACATCTTATCAGCGGTGTTATCCACCAAAGCCATCTTATTCCAGACTGACGCCTAAGAAACAACCACAGCAACCACATCTCCCCATACTACAAGAAACTCCACTGGCTACCTATTGAGGCCTTTGCTTCAAGACCCTCCTTGGCACTGCACCCACCTACCTCCTGAAACACCTCACCCTACAGGACAAACTCCGCTTTTCTCGCACTACCTTACTGTTCACATTTCCTACTCCCAAAGGATGCAAATTTAAAAGATTCTTCAACAGGACCTTTCAAGCAGGGTCCTGGAACAGCATCTTAAGCGACTTAATCCTGAATGCACCCACATCCCATTCATTCAGAAAAATCACTAAAAACCCACTTATTTGGCAAATTTATCTGATCCTCCAATCCTGCTCTTCTCTTACCTCCTCTTACTCGCCCCCCTGATCACACTCTACCACTCCGGTCACTCAACTGTTTCCCACTCCTTCCCAATTCTTTCTAATCGGATGTAACCTCGCTGTTCTTATAGCGGTTGAATACCGTCTTGAACTGAAAAGATATGACGGGATATAAATAAAGCTATATTATTATTATTTGAAGGGGGTCTGCAGGGCTCTCAGAGTTCTGTCTTCTCGCTTAGAGACACTGCGATATGTGATTCTGGCGGTTCAGCCAGGAGAGTATTTAGCCTTTCTCGACCTGACTGAGGCTGCCTTGCATGTTCCAATCTGGGCCTCCCATCAGCGCGCTCCTTCGTTTTGCGATCTTGGGTCAGCACTATCAGTTCTGTGCACTTCCTTTTGAATTGGCCACCACTCCCTGGACGTTCATCAAGGTTCTGGTGGTCATCGCGGTGGCCTTGCGGACAGAGGGCATTCTGGTGATTCCCTACCTGGACAACTGGTTGATTCATGCAAAGTCGTTCCAGGAGATCACCCAGGTCATGGCTCGGGTAGTGGAATTCCTACAGTCTCTGAGATGGGTTGTCAACCTTGCCAAGAGCCGGTTGGCCCCCTCGCAGCGCCTGGAGTATCTTGGTTGTGTTCGACACCTCATTGGGGAAGGTCTTTCCTCCCAGAGGCACGGGTAAGCAATTTGCAATCTCAGATTCGCCTGCTTACAGCATCCCAGTGTCCTCGGGCAACAGGATTTCCTCCAAGTCTTGAGATCGATGGAGGCTTTTCTCAACGTGGTAATGTGGGATCGGGCCCACATGTGTCCTCTTCAGTATGCTCTGCTTCGGAGGTGGTCGCCCCAGAGGCACAGTCTAGTTTTCCCTCTTCCTCTGCAGGGCTTGGCTCACTGCAGTCTTCGTTGGTGGCTCCAGACCTCCAATATTGTTCAAGGGATGAGTCTGGATCAGCTACAGTGAACGGTGCTCTCATGGATGTCAGTCTCCTTGGTTGGGGAGCTCAGTATCTAGGTCACTCAGCTCAGAGCACCTGGTCCATGACGGTGGTGTCTTGGTTGATCAATGCTCTGGAGTCCAGAGCCTTCCGTCTGGCGCTGTTAGCCCTCCACTTCTTCTTGATGGACAAGTCGGTCCAGATTTTGTCGGACAATGCCACGGCGGTGGCCGATGTCAATTGTCAGGGGGGCACCAACAGCACTCAGGTGGTGCAGGAGGTGGCTCTGCTCATAGTCTGGGCAGAGTCTCATCTCGACCTCCCACATAGCTGGAGTGGAGAATGTTCAAGCAGACTTCCTCAGTCGTCATGTGCTAGCTCCCAGAGAGTGTTGTCTCAGCCATGTGGCTTTTCAGTTGATAGTGCAATCTTGGGGTCAGCCCCTTGTGAACCTGATGGCCATGAGGGTAAACACCAAAACACCCCACTTCTCCAGTCATCGCAGAGACGGTCAGGCCGAGGGCCTGGATGCTCTGGGTCAACCATGGCCAGCGGAGGGGCTGTTGTATGTATTCCCTCCATGGCCATTAGTGGGCAGAGTTCTACTCCACATTGGTAGTCACCCAGGCTTGTGGTTCTGGTGGCTCCAGATTGGTCCTGACGTCCATGGTATGCGGATCTGGTGCAGCTTCTGGTGTCATATCCTCTGCCTCTTTCGCCCGATCTTCTGATTCAGGGCCCCATTCCCCTGTTCGATCTGGCTCCCTTTTATGTCTTACTTCTTGGCTTTTAAAAGGGAACGCCTAGGTAGAAAGGGGTATTCAGATAAAGTGACCTTTCTCTTGGGGTCCTGCAGACTTTCCACTTCTCGGGCTTATGTGTGTGTTCGGCATATATTTGAGGAGTGGTGTACGACACAGGGAGTGGTCTCTTCTCACGCTTCCCTGCCTACCATCTTAGAGTTCTTGTAGGATGACCTGGACAAGGGCCTGGCTTGGTCTTCTCTCCGGGTTCATCTTGTGGCCCTGTCAGCCTTTCGTGGGTTATTACGGGGTCAGCATCTGACTGCCATTCCTGATGTTCGCTTTTTGTGGGCAGCCAAGTTGCTTGGTCCTCCCGTGTGACCGTCTGTTCTCTCTGGGGATTTGAATCTGGTTCTATTCAGGCTGGTGCACCCCCCATTTGAGCCTTTGAGTGCTTGCTCTTTGAAGGACCTTATTCTTAAGGCAGTCTTTTTGGTGGCTATTACTTCTGCTAGACGTGTTTCGGAGCTGCAGGCTCTCTCTTGTAGGTCTCCCTTCCTCGAGTTTTCTAGGGAGAGGGTCATGTTGAGGCCTATTCCTTCCTTTCTGCGATAGGTAGTTTCTCATTTTCATGTCAATTGGTCTGTGGTGCTCCCAGTCCTGGGTAGTCGGACAGGTTCTGAGCAGAAACAGTTGCGCAAATTGAATGTTGGTCGGGTCTTTCGCATCTACTTGCAGAGGACTCGGGAGATCAGGAAATCAAATCATCTTTTTGTCCTTCTAGCGGGTCCTCGTAGGGGGATGGTGCTTCCAAAGCTACCATTGCGTGCTGGATCAAGGAGACTATTGCTTCCGCTTATTTTCTTCAGAAAAAGACTGTTCCAAAATTTCTCAGGGCCGATTCCACTCGGGGTCAGGCAGCTTCTTGGGCTGAGTCTTCGCTGATGTCTCCAGTGGATATTTGTAAGGCAGCGGTCTGGTCTTCTCTACATTCCTTTGTCAGACACTGCCATGTGGACGTTCAGGCGCGTTGGGACATGGTGTTCGGTGAGCGTGTTCTGGTGTCGGCTGTTTGGAAGTCCCACTTATGATGGGGACTGCTTTGGTGCATCCTGCGCTTGTAATATTAACCTATACTGGTCTGGAGAGTTGTTAAAGAAGAAGAAATTAGGTTCTTACCTGCTAATTTAGTTTCTTTTAGCCTCTCTAGACCAGCATAGGATCCCACCCTGTCTATTGTCATGTTCTTGCGTGCAGATATTCATTTTTCGGTCGGTTTCTAGTATTTTTCTAGGGCTGGGGAGATTAAGAACAGCAGCTGTGGCTTGGCTGGCATAGCTGGCAAGCTGTTGAGACTTTTGCTATTTGCATTTGTTCCTTTGCATTTTCCAACAGCGTTCCTGTTTTTATTTGTTGATACTTCTGTTCGGAGTCCTGTTTGTTTTCTGTATTTAGTTGTTAGTTCTGCTTGGCTATTCGGCAGACTGAGGTAATTAGGGAGCGGTCACATGATATGTATTCCAAAGTTTTGTCTCAGACTCCACCTGCTGGTCATGATAAGATATATACCCGCTTGTAAGATTAACCTATGCTGGTCTGCAGAGGCTAAAAGAAAGTAAATTATTAGGTAAGAACCTAATTTCTCCTTAGAGAATAGTTAAGCTCTGGAATGCGTTGCCAGAGGATGTGGTAAGAGCGGTTAATGTAGCTGGTTTTAAAAAGAGTTTGGACAAGTTCCTGGAGGAAAAGTCCATAAAGTGCTATTGAGTCCATAAAGTGCTATTAGGGTTTTTGCCAGGTACTTGTGACCTGGATTGGCCTCCGTGAAGGTGGGATGCTGGGCTAGATGGACCATTGTTCTTATGTTCTTATGATGTTGTATGTTTATGTTTGATGAAATCTTGTGCATATTTTGTAAACCACCAAGAATAGTAGATTATAAGAACATAAGAATAGCCTCCACCACCTCCCTTGGGAGGGCGTTCCAGGCATCTACCACCCTCTCTGTGAAAAAGAATTTCCTAACATTATTACCACTACTTATCATTTCTGTGGCGGTGCCAGACACATGAAGTGCTGTACATTACATTAACCAGTTCCTGCTCAACAGACGGAAATAAAGGTCAGTTGGGGTAGAGAGTAAGACTTCCACCCCACAACCATAATTTATGCCCTCTAGTTTTACTATGTTCCATTCTCAGGAAAAAATTTGGTTCTACAAGATTAATACCTTTCAAGTATTTAAGCGTCTCTATCATATCTCCCCTGTCCTTTCTCTCCTCCAGAGTATACATATTTAGGTCTTCTAGTCCCTTCTCATACATCTTTTGGTGCAAGCCCCATACCATTTTCATCGCCTTCCTCTTGACTGCTTCAAATCTTTTTACATCCTTAGCCAGAAATGACCTCCAAAACTGAACATAGGGCTAGATTCACTAACCCTCCGATCCGTGTGCAATCCGTTTCCGTTTGCATGCAGACCGATGAATTCACTAAAGGCCTGCATGCAAATGAAGACGATCGTTGGCATGCCCCTAGCCAACTGCACAGATCGCTAAAGCCCGGCAGTAGTGTCAGGAGAAACAGCCTCCTGTCACTGCTGTCAGGGATCCTGCCGGCTTTTTAAATTTTTTTTTTTTAAATCGGGCAGATATTTTGCGTGTTTTACACACACAAAATATCTGCCTGATTAAAAAAAAAAATTGAACCCCCTTCCTCCCCGAACCCCACAAAAAATTGGCCTCGCAGCCTCCTCTCTGCTTCCCTGAAGCTCTGCCCCGACTCTCCTGCTCTCGCACTGAATCTCTCCTGCCACCCTGCTCTCGCCCCGAATATCTCCTGCCCTTCCCGCACTAGGAGCCCGTGGTTTTAACCCATGGGTTAAAGCGGGTTAAAACCACGGGCTCCCTTGTCTACACAAAGGAAAAAAAAGGAAAAAAAAAAAAAAAAAAGCTCAGTTACCAACAGGTCTGCAGCATTTGGGTTTGCCAATAGTATAACCCGATTCAAAATAGCCAAGCAATTGTTAGTGGCTATTTTGCATGGGGTTTTGCTAATTTGCATGGGAGGGTCGAGATTGGATCGCTACAGGCTTTAGTAAATGGGGTTGGAGGGAAATTTGGTTGCAAAGGGCTCGCAAACCAATCGGTACACGATCGGTTTGCTTAGTGAATCTAGCCCATAGTTCTCCAAGTGGAGCCTCACCAATGCCCTGTACAGGGGCATCATCCACACCTCCTTTCTTCTACTGGTTACACCTCTCTCTATACAGCCCAGCATCCTTCAGCCACCTGGTGGCAGAGCCTAGGAAAACATCATAATTCTGAGCACTTAAAATGTAGGCCGGGGTGACTTTTCTAAACATATTATAATATCTTTTTCATATAACAGGTGCCCATAATGTCAAGCCTGATATTTTAATTCGATTTGAGCAAGAGAGATTCAAGACTGAGCCCCAGGAATCTGAAGAAAGAGGAGTTCTGACCATCACAGGTGCACGTGAGGAACTGCAGGAAGCAGGTGATGTAACTTAGATTAAAGCAAGAAATGGGGTAATGCAAACCTTTTCTTCAAGAAAGACACCTCCTCTGGCCCAGGCACTGATAGAATGAGGTGTTATAATCACTGCCCCTGCTTCTAACCTATGTTATGAAGAGGATTTGTTACTTCTAGCTCCCTTAATTCTACTTTTCTCCTTTCCTTATTAGATCTGCCTTTATGCCATTCATTCCTTGTCTTTCTCTTGTTCTCCCCCATCTTCTATCAACACTTACTGTCTCTCATCAGAGAAATTTGAGCCCTAAAAAGGCTTCTGGTCCAAACACCAGCAGTGAAACATCTTCCAAGCCTTAGCAAAGGCTGTGACCATAGCTGGCTTTTTAGATCATAAGGGGATAGCTATAACCTCCTCTGAATAACCTTTCCTGCTTAGGTCTGTGTGTTCAAGAACCATACCGTAAGCTCCAAGCATTCTAAATAGAGAATGACACAGGGACTGTTTACCGCGGTAAACCGTGGTCACTGCAGGAATGGGGATAAGACCTTTCACCGCCCCGTGGAAGCAGTGAAAAGTCTTGCTCCTGTGGTAAATAAATTGCGCCCATGTCATACTCTACATCTCCTTCCCAGCTCCTCTTGGGCCTATTTTACCTTCAGGAGCCAGCCATGCCACGATGAAGACAGAAGGAACCCAAAACCAAAGCCTGAAACCAATGTGATTTGAAGAATAAAATTACCAGACAACAAAAGATAGAAAAAAAAAATTTATTTTATATTGTGTGATTAGAATATTTCAGATTTGAAATATGTATCCTGCTAGAGCTGGTATTAGACATAACTGCAAAGCCCAGGCTGTGCTTCTTTAGCTTCCAGCTGGCTTAGGGCTCTCTCTCTGACCAGGGGGCAGTTGCCCCAGTTGCTCTCCCCTAACACTATTCCTGCCATGTGTGACTGAAGTATTCTGTCAGCTTGATTTTTCTATGTAGCATTCTGTAGTAATTTGGTTTGTTCACTTTACACAATAGTGGAGGGGATATTTGTGAAAGGGAAGGGAGACAGGGGTTTTGTTGATCCTTGCTCTATATTATTTGTGTTTATAAAATGACAATAGTACAGAATAGTCTCTTTTTATACTTTAATAAAATAAGTTCAGTATAAAATCATAACTATTCGAGGCTTGTGCAGGAGGGATCTGACAGTTTGCAGGACGGGGACCGGGACCGAGCTGGCAGGGACAGGGATTGAGCTCAAGGGCATTGGGCAAGGACGGGGACTGAGCTCGTGGGGACGGGGCAGGGATGGGAACAAGCTCACGGGGTCAGGGTGGAAACGGTGATAAATTTTTTTCCCTGTGTCATTCTCTAATTTTAAACTCTCTAGGGCAACTGGACTTTAAGAAAGCAGCACTGGGTGAATTGGCAGCCTGAAGTACTTGTCCTGCTGTAGCCGTACCTGATTCACATACCATATGCAGCATGGCCAATCTGGAGCTATGAGAATCACCACTCCTTGGTGGGTTGTTATTTCTTTGAATAAGCTACGAAGGAAATACGTACAACTGTTTCTGTGTTGGTCACAGTTGTACCAAGGCATCTATGCCAGTGCTTCCTGGCTCTACTTTGTAGCTGAAGAAACGAGAAGTCTTCTCATTGTCTGCTGACACCATTAAATTGAACTTTTTTAGCACTCTCCAGACCGGTATAGGATCTTACAAGCGGGTATATATCTCATCATGACCAGCAGGTGGAGACTGAAACAAAACTGTGGAATAGTATATAATAGGTACCTTCCCCTATTCATATCAGTCTTCTTTCAGTCTCAGCAGGTGTGAGGAGCTGTACCCATCTCCCTTGGTAGGGCTGTTGGAATTTGTTTAGGAATCCTGGTCCCCGTTTTTGTGCCGGATTGAGCTTGGGTGGGCCCTGTTTGGGGGTCTGTCTGACCTCGGAGGTGTCAAACCCAGTAAGTCTTGTGCTGGGTCCCTTTCCCCCTTTCCTCAACCCCCCCAACATTTTTTTTAGAGGTGCCTCAGCAGTAAGCCTTACCCCCGAATTCAAGCAAGGCATACTGTTTTGAGAGCCAGAGGAGTCTGTTCTGTTAAAAAAAAAAAATCCTAAGGGTTGCTTTCCCTTTGAATTTGCTGTATTTTACTGTATTTTTCAACTAACTGGCACTTTTTTCTTAGCTAGGTCGCGTGTGGAGCAATGAGCACTTTGCAGGGGAAAAAGTGCTCATTCTGCTCCAGACGTGAGGCACTTGTGGCCAGCCTGTGCAAGCGGTGTACAGGCCGGTGTGGTAATGGAGCTCCATTGGCAGCCGCTGCAGATGTCCAGAGCTCCCCGCCGCTAGTGCCTTGCGAGTCGGCTGGGAGCAGTGGGGAAGTCCGGTCTGCCGAAGGTGAGGGTCAAAAGGATTCCCTTACCGCCGGTTCGGCTGGCGACTCCTTCTCAGCTGTTTCTTTAACAACTGATGCCAGCTTGTCTGCTTTAGTGGCTGGGACAATTCAGGCTTCTCAGCCGCTACAAGCCCTGGAGGGGTTGTTTTTTGCGGGATCTTCACCATTTTTGCAGACAGGCACCTCCATTTTGTCTTTAAATTCAGGTGACCTTCCCCCTGTAATGGAAAAACAAGGGCAAGTTTCTGCTGGGTCCCCTGCTGTGGCAGGGAGTCCCAAGGGACCCCCGGGGGATTTGTCCCCTGATTTAATTTTTGCTTTTTGCAGAGGCTATTTTCAGGGGGACTCGGGGGGGTCCCCCTCCTCCCCACCCCCTGTGGCTTTGCCTCTCTCTACGCCTTTGATGTCCCCTCTTCCTCCTCCCTCGTCCAAGCGCCCGAGGGTGTCTTGGGACGAGGGTTTGTGGTCAGAGGAGCGTGTCAGCCTGGATGAGGATCTGGACCCTTTTGAGGAGTTCCAGGATCCTCTCAAGGGGACGGTCACTGGTGGTGGGGCATCTGGTTTCCCCACTTTCTGGCGAAGAGGCATCAGTGGTGCACCTATTTCAGAGGGATGAGCTGCCAGACCTGATTCAGCAGGTCTCTTCGGTGCTGCGTTTCAAAGAGGTACCACCGGAGATCCCGTGTGTGGAGCACCCTCTTAGGGGGATCTGCGCTGCTTCCTGCTCTTTTCCTATGCATCAGGATATTCGGGATCTTGTCCTGACGCAGTGGAATACGCTGAAGGCGCCGTTTTGGTTGGCGCACACCATGGCTTGTTTGTATCCCATCCCGGAGGGGGATAGGGCAACCTTGAAGGCGCCAGTGGTGGACGCGGTGGTCTCGGCGATTGCTAAGCGGCATACTGTACCTGTTGATGGCGGTTTTGCCTTGCGGGACTCTGAGGAGGTAAGTTGGAGACCATTCTTAAACAGAATTTTAAGGTCTCGACCTTGGGGGTCCAGGCGGCTATTTGTGGGGGGCTGGTGGCTTGTGCCATTTTTCGGTGGGCTGAGCATATCCTGGATCGTGAGTCTGATGACTGGTCCTTGGTGGATCAGGAGGTGGCAAAGATTGAGATGGCTGCCTCGTTCCTCTAGAATGCCCTTTATGACTTGGTGTGGACATCGGCCAAGTCTATGGCTTTTGGAGTGGACGCGCGTTGTACCTTGTGGCTCTTGCTTGGTCGGCGGATGCCGCGTCCAAAACTAAACTCACTAAATTTCTCTTTCGGGGGTCCTTTTTATTTGGAGAGGATTTAGATAAGTTGGTTCAGACTCTGACGGACTCTAAAGTGCCCCTCCTGCCTGAGGACTGTGCCCACCCGGCGGCTCGGAGTGGCACTGCCGAGGAGTATCTGCTGGAGTTCTGCCGCTAACACCCTGGCTGTGGGGCTGCTATTTTTCCGGCTTAGGGATTTTCCCAGGGTCGTTTCTATCAGTACATGCAATCCTTTTGGGGGGCCCGTCGGGGGGCTGGGAATCCCTCCACCGGTTCCCCCACTACCCATCCTGCCCAATGACTCCTTGCCAGCACCCCCTCTGGTTCCGGTGGGTGCCCAGCTGTGCAAGTTTTTCCCCAAATGGGTTGCAATCATATCCAATCAGTGGATCCTGGAGGTGGTGCGGGACAGATATGCTCTGGAGTTTGCCCACTCTCTGCTAGATCTTTTTCTAGCTTCTCCATTTTTGGGTGGTATGGAAGATGCAGGCCTTTTGCCAGACCCTTCAACGCTTGCTAGATCTCAAAGCGGTTGGTCCAGTACCCCCTCAGGAGTGCGGCACCGACAGGTACTCAATTTACTTTGTGGTGCCCAAGAAGGACGGAACCTTTCAGCCCATCTTAGATTTAAAAGGGGCCAACCAAGCTCTCAAAATTCCCCGTTTTTGCATGGAGACACTGCGATCTGTCATTCTGGCGGTTCAGCTAGGGGAGTATCTGACTTCTCACGATCTGATGGAGGCCTACTTGCATGTTCCAATTCGGGCCTCCCATCAGCGCTTCCTTTGCTCTGTGATCTTGGGTCAGCACTATCAGTTCTGTGCGCTTCCTTTTGGTCTGGCCACGGCACCCCGGACGTTCACCAAGGTTATGGTGGTCTTCGCGGAGGCCTTGTGGACAGAGGTCATTCTGGACGACTGGTTGATTTGTGCAAAGTTGTTTCAGGAGAGAACCCGGGTCACGGCTCGGTTGGTAGAGTTCCTGCAGTCGCTGGGATGGGTGGTCAACCTTTCCAAAAGTCAGTTGGCCCCATCTCAGCATCTGGAGTACCTTGTGTTTCTATTCGACACCTCCTTGGGGAAGGTCTTCCTCCCAGAAGCCAGGGTAAGCAAATTGCAATCTCAGATTCACCTGCTTATGGCATCCCAGTGTCCTCGGGCGCAGGATTTCCTCCAAGTCTTGTGGTTGATGGCGGCATCCCTAGACATGGTGAGGTGGGCACAGGCCCACAAGCGTCCTCTTTAGTATGCTGTGCTTCAGAGGTGGTCACCCCAGAGGCAGAGTCTGAATTTCCCTGTTCCTCTGTGGGGCGTGACGTGCTGCAGTCTCCGTTGGTGGCTCCAGACCTCTTCTTTTGTTCAAGGGACGAGTCTGGATCAACCACAGTGGAAGGTGCTTCTCACGGATGCCAGTAGCCTCAGTTGGGGAGTTCAGTGTCTAGATCACTCAGCTCAGGGCACCTGGTCCACGGAGGAGACATCCTGGTTGATCAATGTTCTGGAGACCAGAGCTGTCCGTCTAGCGCTGTTAGCCTTCCGTTCCTTCTTGACAGGCAAGTCAGTCAGGTTTCTGTCGGACTGTGCCACGACGATGGCCTATGTCAATAATCGGGGGGGGGGGGCACCAAGAGCACTCAGGTGGCGCAGGAGGCAGCTCTGCTCATGATCTAGGCAGAGTCTCACCTTCTGTACATCTCCACCTCCCACATAGCCGGGGTGGAAAATATTCAAGTGAACTTCCTCAGTCGTCACGTGCTAGATCCCAGAGAGTGGTATCAGCCACGTGGCCTTTCAGTTGATAATGCGGTCTTGGGGTCAGCCCCTCATGGACTTGATGGCCATGAATGTCAACACCAAAACACTCTGCTTCTTCAGTTGTCGTAGAAACAGTCAGTGGGGAACTCCTCAGATAGATCTCTTCGCAGCTCCCTACAACCACAAACTGCCTCAGTTCTGCTCCAGGATCTATTCTCCTCATCGCCTAGAGACAGATGCTTTTCTTCTGGAATGGACGAATCTCTTCCTGTATGCATTCCCAAGACTCTTGTCAAGTTGAAGAATGAACATGCCACCATGATTCTGATTGCTTCTCGGTAGCGGAGACAACCTTGGTACTCCCTTCTACTTCAACTCAGCAGCAGGGAGCCATACCTTCTACCAGTTTTTCCTTCTCTGCTTACACAGAGTCAGGGATCTCTGCTTCATTCCAACCTGCAGTCTCTACACTTGACAGCTTGGTACCTCTCAACATAACTCCTCTTCAGTTTTCTCAATCTGTGAGAGACATTTTAGAGGCTTCTAGGAAGCTTACCACTAGACAATGCTATCACCAAAAATGGACTAGATTTTCTACGTGGTGTTTTTCTCACGATAAGGAGCCTCAACATTCCTCCTTATCTTCTGTTTTAGACTACCTTTTGCACTTATCCACCTCTGGCCTCAAACCGCCTCCAGTGGTTTGGGACCTCAATGTTGTTCTTACTCAATTGATCAAGCATCCATTTGAACCAATGTCTACGGCTCATCTGAAGTATCTCACTTGGAAAGTGGTGTTTCTCATTGCCCTCACTTCTGCTCGAAGAGTCAGTGAGCTGCAAGCTTTAGTTACTGAACCACCTTTCACTGTGTTCCATCATGACAAGGTGGTTCTCCGTACTCATCCTAAATTCCTACCTAAAGTGGTTTCGGAATTTCATCTCAACCAATCCATTATTCTTCCAGTGTATTTTCCAAAGCCTCATTCTCATCCTGGAGAATCAGCACTTCATACTCTGGACTGTAAACGTGCTTTGGCCTTCTATTTGGAACGCACCAAACCGCACAGAACTGCTCCTTGATTTTTTTTCTCCTTCGATCCAAATAAGTTGCGACATCCTAGCTTTAAGCATACCATCTCCAACTGGATGGCTGCTTGTATCTCTTTCTGCTATGCCCAGGCTGGATTACCCCTACAGAGTAGAATCACAGCCCATAAGGTAAGAGCAATGGCAGCTTCGATAGCTTTCTTCAGATCTACACCTATTGAGAAAATTTGCAAGGCTGCTACTTGGTTCTCAGTTCATACTTTTACGTTACACTATTGTCTGGATGTTTTCTCCAGACAGGATGGCCATTTTGGCCAGACAGTATTACAAAATTTATTCTCCTAACTTGCCAACATCCCATTCTGGTTAGCTTGGAGGTCACCCATATGTGAGAATAGGCTGCCTGCTTGTCCTGGGATAAAGCACAGTTACTTACTGTAACAGGTGTTATCCAGGGACAGCAGGCAGCTATTCTCACAACCCACCCACCTCCCCTGGTTAGCTTCTCTGCTAGCTATCTGAACTGAGGAGACGCGCCTTGTGCTGGGTGGGAAGGCACTTGCGCTTGCGCAGTGCGGCTGACTCGAAATTTCTAGTTTCTACAAGCAAGTCTGCTTGCGAGGCTTCCGCATCGGGGCTCCGTCGATAACATCACCCATATGTGAGAATAGCTGCCTGCTGTCCCTGGATAACACCTGTTACGGTAAGTAACTGTGCTAAATTGCAGCTCTGTAGAGCCGCCCATGGCCTGAATATGACCAAACAGAGCAAGGAACTCTTGCTGATCACCCGGAAAATTTAGCTCCCCCTACCAAACAGCGGCAATTGTGTCGATGGGACCCATAGTCAAAGCCGCCCGCAACACCTGATACCAGGTAGAAAGTTTATTCATGGCAGGTGGTATCAAGAAAAATTGTGCATCCAGGGGACCACAGAGCCAAACGACTCCCCATTTCTGCTGTAATGAAGGATAGTAGTGGCGCCCGCATCTGGAATACTGTGTCCAGTACTGGTCGCCGTATCTCAAGAAGGACATGGCGGTACTTGAGGGAGTCCAGAGAAGAGCAACTAAACTGATAAAGGGTATGGAAAACCTCTCATATACTGACAGACTGAAAAAGCTGGGGCTGTTCTCCCTGGAAAAGCGGAGACTTAGAGGAGACAAGATAGAAACCTTCAAGATCCTGAAGGGTATAGAAAAGGTAGACAGGGACAGATTTTTCAGATTATGGGGAACCATAAGTACAAGGGGGCACTTGGAGAAATTAAAAGGGGACAGGTTTAGAACAAATGCCAGAAAGTTCTTTTTCACCCAGAGGGTGGTGAATACATGGAACGCGCTTCCGGAGGCTGTGATAGGCCGGAGCACGTTACAAGGCTTCAAAGAAGGTTTGGATAGATTCCTAGAGGATAAAGGAATTGAGGGGTACAGATAGGAGTAGAGGTAGGTCATAGGGATAGTCTGGGACCACTGCACAGGCAATGGGCCTGATGGGCCGCCACGGGAGTGGACCGCTGGGCGAGATGGACCTCTGGTCTGCCTCAGTGGAGGCAACTTCTTATGTTCTTATATGCCCCAAAATGTTTCGATGGCATATCCCACCGCTTCTGAAGCTGGGCAAAGGTAGGGAATACTCCTGCCCCACCTTCATCCCACATGTCTCGCAAGGTCGTACACCCCCTATGCTCCCAGTCCTGGAACCAGGAAGGACCCATCCCTGGGAGGAAGGCAAGATTACCACACAAAGGCAGCATTACCGACACATCAGGTGTTTTCAGCTGCTTTCTCCGCCACCACTGCCATGCTAAGTAAAGCGGTTGCAGGAGACGCAGTTTAGGGGATTCCCCTGGAACCACCGATGATTGCATATGTAATAAGGCCAAAAAAGAATGTGCACACAAGGAAGCGAGCCACACCCCTGGGGAGTACTTGAAATGACCCGTCCACCCCTCATGGAGAAAACAAAATAAAGCCGCTACATTGTAAAGTCGGATATTTGGAAGGTTCAACCCGCCCCGGGGTCTGTCCAACACTAGCTTACTGTAGTTAATGCAAGCTCTTTTGTGGCACTAAATGAACGTAGATATAATGGAACGGAAGGCCTTCTCATCCCCGGTGGTAATCCAAACAGGGAGAGTCTGCAATGGGTACAATAGCTTCGGCAACAGAACCATTTTGGTCAAGGCCACCTGGCAGCTCCTTCCATGTGGTACAAAGATCCTTTATTTAATCAATATTATTCTCTTTCATAAAAAAACATCCTTGTACATTACATAAATTTGGTTCAGGACACTGAAGGTTGTTATGTGATTTGGGCAGGGGTCTTTTTTGGGGGAAAAAATGTCTTTTGCTCTCTCTATGTTCCTAACGTATACTCTCATAGATTCTTTTCTGTATTAGTGGCTGCTCTCACTCCTTTTCCAGAGTATCAGCTGGTGCTGGGTGGGGTTTTAATATTACCGCCGACCCCCTCATTGACTGTAAGCCTCCCAAGCCTAGGATGAAAGGAGGAGAACACAAAGGGGTGAATTTTGTTACACGTCAGCTGGGCCTAGTGGATCTGTGGCGTATGCTCCATCCTGACAAATCTAATTTCACTTATCATTCTCTAGCCCATAATGTACGTAGTCAATTGGACTATTTATTAGTGGCCCCTTCCCTTTTTTCCTGGAGTAAAAAGATGATCAAAGATGGTGTCCTGTCTGATCATCACTTGGTCTGGATGGAGCTGCTTAACTCACAGGTGTCACAAAGGTCGCACATTGGCTGGCTTATGAATCCCATTTTGTATGAGGATGAAGAGTTCCGTGTTTTTCTTAGTCAGCAATGGGACTCTTACGTAGAGGACAATCCTGCTTCTGATGTTTCGGAAGTGATGTTTTGGGAGGCCAATAAAGATGTGTTACGAGTAAAATACTTGAGTATACTATGCGGAAAAGGAAGGCTCAAGATCAGGCACTGTTGGACTTAGCACAACGTTTGGGAGTATGAGGGAGGACCTCCACAAATCTGGTGCTATAAGATGTCAAATTAATGATTTGCTGGCTGAGAGAGCCCTTAAAGATATCCAGCTGTACAAGTACTGCCTGCATTGTTGGGGAAATAAGGCAGGTAAATTGGCCTCACTGGTTATTAAGAGAGCTCAAAAGCGCCTTATTTCTAAAATCAGGGCCCCGGATGGGAGTGAGATGACGACAGAGTTTTTTTGACTTTTACCAGGCTTTGTATGACCGGGGGACTTGTGACACAGAACCGAGGGATGCTTTCTTTCGGGACCTCCACCTTCCGACTTTTGGGGCAAGACCAACTGGATGTGTTGAGCGCTCCTGTGCAGGGGCTGGAAATTCAGAAGGCTATTCAGGCCTTGAAGCTAGCTAAAGCACCTGGGCCTGATGGGCTCGGCTCTGAATACTACAAGCTGTTGGGGGCTCGGGTGGTGGGTCCTTTTTTTAAGCCCTGTGTGGGGCTCTCTGTAGGGGGGAGTTGCCCCCGCATAGGCTTACCCATGCCCATATTGTTGTTCTACCAAAACTGGGTAGGGCGGAAGACCAGCTGGGGTCCTACCAGCCCATTTCATTGCTCAATGAAGACATCAAGCTGTTCGCGGCTATTATGGCTGCTCGTTTAGGTCAGGTTTTGCCTTGCCTGGTACATCCGGACCAAGCTGGATTTCTACTGGGATGTTATTCTTCTGCTAATGTCCTGCATGCACTTTCAGTGTTGCAGAATCCTGAGCTTTTGGGGGGGGAATCCTGGCCAGCAGAACACCCTTATTGTTAGTCTGGATGCTGAAAAAGTGTTCGACAAGGTTTTGTGGGACTACCTGTTTTGGGTTTTGCCCCAGTTGGGCATTCTGGGGAGTTTTCTGGCTGGGATCCACTCCTTAAATGCTCAACCTACTGCACAGATTTTGGTAAATGGGGAGCTCACCTCTTTTTTTACCTTAGCTAGAGGTATGTTGCAGGGCTGCCCACTTTCTCCTATGTTATTTGTTTTGGCCTTGGAGCCTTTGGCAGCAAAAATTTGCAAGCACCAGACCTATGCTCATCTTTTTAGGAGATGCGGTAACCGGAGTTCCTCAGTTGATATAGCTTATTCATCAATTTGATGCTTTTCCGTACTGTGGATTAAGTTTGATAAATCGGAGGCATTAGCAGTCAACTCTCATTGCGTCCTGTGGTAGGATCCTACTTTTCCATTGCAGTGGTCCAAGGGTACGCTTAAGTATTTGGGGGTATATTTGCACATGGATCCTCGGGTGGTTTACCGGAAGAATGTGCTTGATAAATTGGACGCCATTAGAGCCCTGTGTAAGCGTGGATGGAGTTCCCGATATCGTTTCTTGGCCGTATTGCCCTTATCAAAATGGTCCTTCTACCTAGGCTGCTCTATCCTCTTCAAATGGTACTGCTCTGGATTAAACAAACAGATGTGCAGGCTTATAAAGGAATTGTTTCTTCTTTTATTTGGCGCTCTTGTCAGGCGAGAATTAGCTGGTCAGGGATCATTATTGGGGCAGCGCAAATCCCCCTGATCTGCGTCTTTACAATATTGCTGCTTTATTGCAATGGGTGCATGAGGTACATTCGGGAGTTTCTAAGTTCACTCTGGTAGGGTTTTGGCATCTCTTCGTGGCTCCGGTGTCAATCTTTAATATTTTGTTGAATGGAGCCGGGACTTGTGCCTCTATGCTTTGGCCCTTGCGTGATGCTGGTGGTGGTTTTCTTTGGGGGGCGCGGTGGGCCCCTCACCCTTTTTGGAGTATGTGGACAACCCTAGGTTCCCTGCTGGCTCATCGCATGCAAGTTTGTAGGGCAGGTTGTTGAGCTGGGTTCGGGGGTGGTCCCCTCTTTTAAAACTTATTAGGACCATTGGGGATGGAATGAGGGGTCGGTGCTAGCATATCTCCAGCTTCACAGTTACTGTTTGGCGCTTGGGACATCTGATAGTTTGTTGCCTACTTTTTCTCCCTTGGATCAGGCTTTTCTTTCTGTTGCCTTTGAATTTAACACACTATCAGGGTGGTACAAGTTAGGAGAGACATGGAAGCCTACATGGATCTTGTACTGGCTGGCGGAGGATTTGCGTTCAGAATTGGGAGAGGCGGTTACTGCTGAGGAGCTGGCTTTGTGGAGTGTGCGAGGGCCTCCCCAAATGTGGGTTTACAGGAGGTACATCTTAATATCCTGCATAAGGCCTATATTATGCGCTGTAAAGGGCATAAGATGGGGTTATGGCTTGATGCCTGCTGCCTCATTGCCCAACTCTCCGGGGCACATTGGTGCATCACTTTTTGGAATGTTCTCTTGTGGGGACATTGTGGGAGCATGTGCTTCAGGTACTGAAGAGTATTATTAGGCAGTCCTTAGAATGGTCTTACGGGCTCTGCTGTTGGATGTCACAGGTCCCCTGATAGAGGCTGGCATTGCAGATCCTCATCGGCACTTTCTCTTGGTGGCTCTGGGATCACTAAAAAACTTATCCTACAACACTTGGTGGGAGATGTGTGTCCTACAGTCCAACAGTGGCGAGCTAGCATGTCTCAGATGGCGAGTTGGGAGAGACAGCATAGAAAGGGTGCAACTAGTTGGAAATCTGTGGCTTACCTGGATTGCTGGAGTTCCTTTTAGAGCGGGTTAGAGTCCTGGGACGCACCGGGGGGGGGGGGGGAGAACCTTTTTATAATCAAAAGTTGGAATTTGCATGGGAGATACTCATATCAGAGCACCTGAACATTTTTGTTGTTTCTTGTTATCTTGAGATATTGCCCTCTGTTGCTTTTTGGTTGGACTCTGTATTTTTTTTCTGTGCATTGTTCTTTAATAAATATAATTAAAAAAAAAAAAGAATGAAGAGAATTACAGAAGATACTGGAGGAGAGGACTAGATGTCCAGAACCAGTAAATGAGATCAGGCTAGTCTTTCTCTTTCTTCCCGTGCTATTGTCCACCTGTACATGTCTACTTGTAACACCTTTTTTTGTTATGTGGCATGTGAAGACTAAGCAAAGCAAATGTTTTTAAAGATTACTCAATAACTGTATAATCTATGTGCATAATTCTCGGTTTTATCCAACAGATGATGGATTTGGGAACAACAGTAAGAGAATGAGAAAGGGTAATGGGCAGCAGATGAAGGAATGGAAACTTAAAGATCTTTCCAGAGACAGCACAGATCCTTTAGCTGATTGTGTGGGAGGTATGAGTAAAGTAACACCACCCAGCAAGAAAGAAAACCTTCAGAATAGAACCAGACCAAATGCATGTACTAAAGAAGAGAGAAATTCCAACTATTTCTCCAATCATGCACAAAATCAGAGACTCAATGGAGAGAAACCGTTTCAGAGAACTGCAAATGAGGAAAGATTGTCTGAGAATTCAGAACTTACAGAGGAAAAAGAAATTTACAAACACAAGTCCTTCCAATGTACTGAATGTGAAAAATGTTTTACATATAAAGCACAACTTATAATTCATCAGAGAGTTCACAAAGGGCGAAAACCATCAAAATGTTCTGTACGCAATAAAAGCTTCAGTCAGACATTTCAACTGAAAAGTCATGAATTAACAAATACTAGAAAGAAACAAGTGTATGAAATGAAACTCCAGGAAGCAAAGCTTTTTAAATGTTCAGTATGTGAAAAAAACTTCAAACAAAAATGTAAACTCAGAATTCATGAAAGAATCCACACTGGAGAAAAACCATATAAATGTTCTCATTGTGATAAAAATTTCAATCAAAATTGTAATCTCAGAAAGCATGAAAGAATCCACACTGGAGAAAAACCATATAAATGTTCTCATTGTGATAAAAGCTTTAATGAAAAAAATATCCTCAGAAGTCATGAAAGAATCCACACTGGAGAAATATTATATAAATGTTTTCAATGTGATAAAAGCTTCAATCAAAAACATAACCTTAAAATACATGAAAGAATCCACACCAGAGAAAAACCATATAAATGTTCTCATTGTGATAAAAGCTTCAATCAAAAAAATATTCTTAGAAGTCATGAAAGAATCCACACTGGAGAAAAGCCATATAAATGTTCTCATTGTGATAAAAGCTTTAATCAGAAAAATAACCTTAGCAGTCATGAAAGAATCCATACTGGAGAAAAGCCTTATAAATGTTCTCAATGCAATAAACATTTCAATGACAAACGAAAACTCAGAGTTCATGAAAGAATCCACACTGGAGAAAAACCATATAAATGTTCTGAATGTGATAAAAGCTTCAAACAACAAGCTCACCTCAGAACTCATGAAAGAATCCACACTGGAGAAAAGCCATTTAAATGTTTTCGATGTGATAAATGCTTCAATCAAACAAGTACTCTGAGAACTCATGAAAGAATCCACACTGGAGAAAAACCTTATAAATGTTCTCGATGTGATAAAAGCTTCAATTATACAAGTAGCCTTAGAATTCACGAAAGAATCCATACTAGAGAAAAACAAGATACATTTTAAATGTGATAAAATCTTCACTTACTTAGAGAGCCTCAGAATTCATAAAATAATCCACACTGAAGAAAAAAATCATATATCCATTCCGATGAAAGCTTTAATTTACTACTACTATTAATTATTTCTATAGTGCTACCAGATGCACGCAGCACTGCATAGAGTCATAAAGAAGAAGAAAACAGTCCCTACTCGAAAGAGCTTACAATCTAAACAACAAAGACAGACAAACAGGATGTCATGGATACAGTTAAGGGGAATGGATAATCAGAAATAATGAAAGAATCAGGGGACAAGATGGTGTTAACAGTCTACTTTCCGACTGTGTTGAATTATATTTCCTTTTTGGGTGTGTACCTTTCCTCTACTGATGAAATTGAAGGGGAAGGCACGGTCTTACCCTGCAGTCACATCAGAACCTTCCATAGCCTGGACCAATGGACAAGTTTCTCACCTCATCTGCTGTGAAGTTACCGGAGCTGAAAATGTCATGCTGCCAACTGTCAAGGGGAAGTAAAGTCAACCTTGAACCCAGAGGAGCAGTCTATCCCTTCAGATCCAGTATCATTCTTTGGTTCACTGTCCAGGCAGGTGCTTGCTGATGATGCAGGCAGGTGCCTGGTGGCAGGGGCAGTGTTTTCATCGGAGGCCCTGAAACCACTGGAAGAGCAGCTACAACTTTATCAGCAATACCAGCTAGTCTAAAGGAGGAGTTTTAGGATGAACTGCCCAGTGGAGAGAGATTTGAAGTCACAAAGAGACTTATTTTTGTGCTAAAACTGACTTTAATTATCTTGGATACCTTTTGGGAGACATTTGCTAAATTGTCCCTTTCTCAAAAGTTCTCATTGATTGCCTTAACCCAAAAGTCAATAGATAACTATGTGAGTTTGGAATAGAGAGTTCTTTCTCTTGAAGAGAATGTTTCTACTGTTTAAATGATTTCAAATGCAGTTTCTAAACATCATGGAGCTTTTATTACAGATTCTGCAATATTACATCATAAGATTGAAAATTTGGATAATGTTATATGGAGGAAACCTTGTATTTTATTAATTTTCCAAAGATTCCATCAGTTAAACATTATTTTTGGGAGATTTTGGAGATTGCTGAGCAGTCTTCCCCCTACCCCACCCCACCCCACCCCATCCTTGTCTAGAGTTGACTATATTCCACCATTTGTGAAAAAGGAAGAGGGATAATTAGGAACTGTATGCTCTGAAATCACCTCTGACTTTAAATGTTACTCAGCTTTTAGAAAAAGATGATATAGAAGCCATGCCTGCATGGATTGTCAATTTTGAACTGGAACCAGATAGAGACTTGATGTTAAAGTTATTGTGGGTTTTTTTTTGGTAATACAACTGTCTTTTTAAATTGCATGGTACAGGTTGAATGAGTGAAAATATATTTCCTTTTGGTTTCCTTATTCTACTGTATTGGCGCTCCTGTTTCTGTATCAAAATGATTGTCTCGGAAAATTAATCTATAATTGTGAAAAAAATTAAAAGAAAAAGAAATCATAAATCTATATGTGTTCTAAATGCAACACTGACTAGAATCCATGATGGCTAGGTGTAAGAAAAATAGAAAGCTCAGTGTAGCATGGGTTGATTATAATAAATTGCCTTAAAATGTGCAAAATTAAATGCTAAATTGATTAAGCACATTAAACTTCATCACAAAAATATGGTGATTCTCATTCCTAATCTCAGGATCCAGCAAGAAAAACAATATTTATGAACATGGACTGCAAGAAAACAATCATTTCAAACTATGTAAAAACTAATAAACCATCTACAGAGCTAGAGCTGGGTTCTGTGCTAAGTTCCTCGATTATTGAATTTCAAGCTCTTTTAAATGTGGGATGGGGTTGGGAAAGAAAATTGGCGATGGTAAGGGCATCGGTGCCAGCTCTGTGGATGCCCTGAGCACCCCCAATAGTTTTAGGACCTCACGTGACCCCCCTGTGGCCTATGCATCTTTTCCCCTTCCGTCCCCCTTCCTCCCTTCCCCTCACCTTCCTGCAGTAGCTCCCAAGGGGGTGTTCCAAGGGCATCATGTAAGCTCGTACTACATTAAACTACACTGGCTGTCTGTGGAAGCAAGGGTCATCTTCAAGTTCGCCTGCCTAAACCATAACAGGTTCACCCCCAATCTATTTGTCTCATCACTTCGAATTTCCAGGCACAACTTGCACATGTAGCGCTTACTTGTTCACGTTTCCATCCCTAAAGGGCTGTATCTACAAGAGATTCCTTGAAAGAACATTATCATTCCAAACAGGCAAATGGAATAAATGTCTAACCAACTTTATTTAAAATGCAGTCTTTGATAAATTTCTCTGACTCCACCTCTGCCTGGATGTACTTTTACTCCTTTTCCAGACAAATATGATTAATCTTAACATGCAAATGTAATTTTGAAAGTTTTATCGCTGTCTGTATACAGTCTCTTCTGTAAACTGCTCTGAACTGTTCGTGGTATTGCGGTATATAAAAATTAAGTTATTATTATTATCATCCTGAATTTGTTCTGGCAGCAGCAGCGTTCACAATTCGCTGCTGTTGTTGGCTTCAGGCTTTCCTCTCTGCCGGGTCCCATCTACTTCCTGTTTCTGTGAAGGCAGGACCTGGCAGAGAGGATGACCCGAAGCTGACAAAAGCAGCAAGTTGTGAATACTGTGTTGCTAACTGGGAAGGGAGAGGATGGGAATTGCTGCACCTGACTGGGGAGAGGGAGGTTGAAGGAAGAGCAGGGAAGGGATAGGAGAGGAAGGGAGGGAGGGTAGGTGGGAGGGAGGGATAGGAAGGAATGAAGGAAGAAATGAAAGGAGATGCCAGACCATGGAGAGGGAGGAAGAGATGCCAGGGCATGGAGGGAAGGGGACAGACTAGACCAAGAGGAAAGGAAAGGAGACCAGACTAAGGAAGGAGAGGAGATGCCAGAGCATAAAGAAAGGAGAGATGGAAGGAGAAGAGAGATGCCAGGGCATGGGGGAGGGAAGGGAAGGAAACAGATGCCTGACCAAGGGGAAAGTAAGGAGAGGAGATTCCAAAGCACAGGAGGGGAAGGAGAGATGGAAGGGAATAAGAGGAAAGAGTTGCCAGGGCATGAAAAGAGAGAAGGGAAGGAAAGAATGGAGATGAGATGAGAGAGATACCAGAGCTTAGGAGAGGGGGTGGAGACAGCAAAATGGAGAGGGAGTGAAGCTGAAATGAATCATGTACAAAAGAGAGAAGGGCACAGAATAGACAGTTTATAGAAAGGACATAGAATGAGGGAAGATGATGCCTTATGGAAGGGGGAGGGCAGACAGTGGATGGAAGGGTGGAGAAAGGCTAGATACTGCTTAGAAAGGAGAGAGAGGACAGACACTGGATAGAAAGAAGAGAGTGAAGAAAAGATTAAAGCAGAAACGACAAAAGAGAATAAAGATAAATGTTTAGAAACAGAAAATGGAAATAAGGTAATCTTTTATTGGACTAATTTTAATACATTTTTTACTAGCTTTCGGAGTCCAAATCCGCTTCCTCAGGTCAAGACAGGATACCATAATAGCAGTATACTGTACTGACCTGAAGAAGGAGGTTTTGGCCTCTGAAAGCTAATTGAAAAATAGATTACACTTCTCCCTCCGAATCCGCAGCTTTAGTATCCGCGGATTCGGTTATTTGTGATATTTTTGCAAAAAAATCTATTTTCATTTTTTGGCTATTTTTAAGCCATCCAAGCCTCCCCGAACCCTTACCTGGTGGTCTAGCGATGAAGCTTGACCTGCCAAATTTAAGAAAGGTACCCGGGGGGGAGGGGCTGGCTGGTTTGGGGGGCTTGCTGGTTGCCTTACTGCCATTAGACGTGCCTACCATTAGACATACCCTGTACCCTGTCTACCACTAGACCACCAGAGAGGGGACAGGGCACACCATTTGGTTCAGAATTTTTTTTTTCTTGGTTTTTCTTCCTGTACAGGTGGGTGCGTCTTATAGAGTGAAAAATACAGTACTTTTAAAACCAATAGGAGGAAATATTTTTTCACTCAGTATAGTTAAGCTCTGGAACGCATTGCCAGAGGTTGTGGTGAGATCAGATAGCATAGCTGGTCTTCAGAAGGGTTTGGACAATTTCCTGGAGGAAAAGTCCATAGTCTGTTATTGAGAAAGACATGGGGCGAGCCACTGCTTGCCCTGGATTGGTAGCATAAAATGTTACTACTCTTTGGTTTTGGCCAGGTACTAGTGACCTAAATTGGCCACCGTGAGAACAGGCTACTGGGTTTGATGGATCTTGGTCTGACCCAGTAAGGTTATTCTTATGTTCTTATTCTCATTCCAGTTTTCTGATGAATTTCCCCAGCGGTTGGAAGAAGATGTTGAATAGAATGAGTAGCATAGCAGATCCTTGTGGTACCCCATGTCTGTTTCTTTCCAGTTGTTTGTACTCCCCTGCCATTCTACCCTCGTTAGTCTTTTGGATAGAAAGGACTCTATCCATGCCATGACTTCCTTTGAGACTGAATTGTATGCGTCTTGATTTTAGCAGTGCGTGTCGGGACTAGGTCGAAGGCTGCTGAGAGGTCCAGAACCCCAGCTGTACATCATCTCCTTTTGCGTGTTTAGGTTTATTAAAATATTTGACTGTACTTCGTTCTAACATCACCATGGTTTTACAAATACTAAAAGGAAAAGATCACCGTTATTAACAAAGAAAAGCAAAAGAGAATTAAATAAAATTTAACTTTAATAGTTGCCTAAGAAAGGACTCTGAATAATTTCAAGAGAAAGCTAAACAGAAAAGATATGTTTATTTTTATTTATTTTAGAAATTTCTATACCGTTTAAACCTAAACGGTTTACATAACTTTATATACATAATTCTGTAAAATAAATAAGATCAAACAAACATAATCAAATAATTCTCGGAGAATCTTTAAAAATGAGAGCCACACCAGGCTTATACAGGAATCATGTGAAAATTATTCAACAGAGGTCAGTAACTAGAAAAATGCATTTACAAATAACTGCGTTTTGAGTAATTTTCTAAAACTGCCCTTTTCACAGCATTTTTGGAATTGGCTGACACGTGAGTTCCACAATTCAACCCCTGTGCAACAGGGGTCTCACCACATTTTGGATTAGCGTTTGTTTTGAATAAAGCTAAATTTTCAGAACGCAGAGATCTATTTGATAAATAATTGGACATTTTACTCTTAAATAATTCAGGTATGACACCATACAAGAATTGATGACAAATCATTACTGCTTTATACTGAATTCTGAAAACAACTGACAGCCAATGTATAGTTTTTAAAGGTAGGGTGAGATATGATCATATTTTGATATTCCCATTATCAATCTTGCTGCTGCGTTTTGCGCAACTTGCATTGTGTGGCACCTTGTCTTAGTTATTCCAAGGTACAAGGTATTGCAATAGTCAAGCCTTGACAAAACCATTGCCTAAACAACTGTGTGAAAATCAAAAGGTGACATCGGTTTTACACGATGCAATAAATGTATTTGTGCAAAACATGCTTGTACTGTCTTTGCAACTTGCAAATTCATTGAAAGGCCATAATCCAACCTTACAATTAAGACAGTCATTGACTCACTCACTAGGAGAACATTTTGTTTAGGAAAGTTGAGAGCAAATCCAAATTGGAAGATAATTCCATAGACTAGGAACAGATGCAAAAAAAAAGCAGAATTATGAGTTGAAGCCAATCAAACTAACTGAACAAGAGTTAAAGTTAATTGATGATCAGAAAAAAAATGCAAATTACAAGTTGGCCTGTATGGAACTAATAATTTCCCCAGGTAATCAGGTTGTCCTGATTGTAGTACTTTAAAAACAAGCGTTAAAGCCTTATGCATAAGATGATATTTGACAGAAAGCCAATGATACTCTTTAAAAAATGGAAAAATATGATCATACCTATGAGCATTAACAAGAACTCTAATAGCTGTATTCTCTATAGTTTGTAACTTCTTAATAGATACTGACAGCAATCCAGTGTAAATGATATTACAATAGTCAATCTTTGAAGTAATTAAAGCATAAATAAGAGATTCTTAACAAGGTGTATCAATATAAGAGTGTATAGAACTAATCTTAACGCAAAGAGAAAAAGCAAGATTTCGCAACCAGTGTTTGCATGGTGTTTGAGGACTGAGTCCTGTTCTGCTACTAGCACCGTTTCCATGCTCAGGTGTCTTCTGAACCTTGATTGGGCCTGGTCTAGCTTTGATGAGTTTTTTTAGGAAGTTTGATATTTGTTGACAGGCTAGTTTGTTTATTAGTTTAGATATCCACGGTTGGTTGGCTACTGGACTGTAGATGGAGGGATCTTCCAGGTCTGCATGCTCTGCTACATAACACCAGGGAATTGGAACACAGCAAGACCAGAATTCGAAGATTTTATATACCGAAACTCACTAACGGCAACTTACAACCTGATCCTAGGAGATCTAAACCTCCATCTCGAAGACCATACCTCTAAGCAAGTAGAAAACCTACTATCTTACCTCAAAGATCTTACAGGATCCTACAAGATCTTAGACCCACAAACCACACACGAGAAAGGTCACCAAATAGACATTGCAGCCTTCATGACTCAACAGCCCATTCTACCAGAGATTCAAACCTCAAATGGAAAATGGTCCAGATCCATCTGTTCAGACCATTACACATACACCTTCAATATCAACTGGGCCAAAGGCAAAACCAAACCAAAATCCCAAAGCTTAACCTACAAATCACGTACATATATCGACCCCTCCAAATTCTGGAATAAAACAGATGCTACAATCCAAGAATGTGACCCCAAAGACTTCATCTCACAATGGTGCAATATAAGTACAACTACCCTAGATGAGCTAGTCCCAATACAAACAAAAACCAGAATCAGCAGATGATCAGAGAAATGGTTCGACAACGAACTACTCCTACTCAAAAGACAATGCAGACGACTAGAAAGAAAATGGAGAAAAAGTAACCAAGAACACACAAGAGCAGCATGGAAAAAACTAAACCAACAATACAAACTAAAAGAAAAAAGAAAGACATACTATGCAAACCAAATAATCATAGAAGCCCACGACATAAAAAAACTATTCCAATTACTAAAAGAACTCACAGACACCAAACCCTCCTCCTTCAACTACCCTTTTAGCTGAATACTTTAAAAACAAAATTACAACTACCAGGACAAACTTCGCAGGAACCCCAACCCACGTAGAAGAGATCACAATGTCCCCCACAGAAAAAGAATCAGCTGTAGCAGATAGAACCTGGTCCCACTTCTCCACAATTCAGTGGTCTGACCTTAACAAACTCTATAAAAAATACAGCCATGCAGCTTGCAACCTCAACCAATGCCCTCCATATCTATTAAAAACCTCCAGCCTAAAATTCCGCACTCTCCTCATGCAATGGATACAAACCATGCTCACAGATGACCTTTTCCCACAAGACCTTCTGGGAATGACGATAGAAAGATGCTGCACCATGCAACCACAAATAAACAAAACAATACATAAATCATTCACAGTCATGAGAAACCTAAGGTAAGTTTGAAAATTCTTCGACAGAAAACAATTCCAGCTCATGGTCCCGTCCCTAGTCCTAGGTCTCCTTGACTACTGCAACATCCTATACCTCCCCTGCCCTGCAACAATGATAAAACAAATACAAAAACAGTACAAAACACAGCTCTGAGACTAATCTACTCACTAAGAAAACACGACCACATCACCGAGGCGTACCTCGACTCACATTGGCTCCCAATTCAAGCAAGAATACTATTTCAATTTTACTGTCTATTATTTAAATCCATAAATGGTGACAACCCAGCCTACTTGAAGAACCGCCTAATCCAAACTACCACAATCAGACACAGGAGAACCCAGACACCATTCACATACCCTCCAATTAGAGACATCAAACAGAAAAAAACTGTACAATCGCTTTCTAGCCACACAGGCAGCAAAACTAGACCACCAACTCTCCAATCTACTAATCGCGACCCCAGACTACAAAACTTTCAGAAAAGAAATAAAAACCCTGCTATTCAAGAAATCCATGAAGACTAACTAACAGTGTATGAAACATTTCAATCCTCTGAAGCAACCCGCTCTACTCTGTAACACCTCTGGACATGTCCAGAAATCCTCTGCTGTAATCCGCCTCGAACCGCAAGGTAATGACAGAATAAAAATCACTAATGTAATGGAATGTCTTTTTCTTGATGACTGAGAGTTTCAAGTGGAACATGTCCGGACTGTAAAGATTCATTGATAAGGTCCTTGAGGTAAGCGAGTCCTGGGATTTGAAGCTCTCTCATAGGGTGTATCGGGCATATGTCTAGGATTGGTGGGTCCAGTTTCACTCTTCTCTGAAGTTTCTTCACCTGGGTCTCTGCAATGGGTTTGAACTCTTCTATTGTGTTTCCTGTTTTCCCTTGTCTCTTTGTCTTTCTGTAGCTTCAATATTTTCTCTGTGAAGAAGTTGCTGAATTCATTACTGGTTAGGGAACATTTGTTGGTAATGTCTTTCTGTTTTTCCCCAAGAAACCTTACACTACCTGGTATAGTGTTTTTGTGGAGTTTCTGGCTTCAAGGATCTTTTTTGAGAGGAATTCCCTCTTTTCTTTTCTTCTTGATAGTAATTCTGTTGACTCTAAACCAGGTTTTTCTGGATTTTTCATCTTCATCTGATTTCTTTCATTTCCTTTTGAGTTTTCTTTTCCTTCATGATTTCATCCAAGGGGTAAACCCATCTTTTCTTTTGATTGGTTTTTGTAATTTAATGGAGCCACCTCCTCTAGGCTACGTCCCAGTGCCTCGTCACACAGTCTCTGATCTCGGGTTTTACTTCTCTGAGGTGTGTCTCCAGTCTGTTTTTGAATTTGATGCTGTCTATGAATCCTCTCCCTATTTTTGGTCTAGTTTTTGATTGTTTCCTACTGTCTGGTTGTCTTATTCCGAAGCGTACTAATACTTTCATAGAGATGGGGTTGCAGTCCCCTATATCTTCCTCTCTGCCGAACAGTACATCTAATGTGTGTCCTTTAGAGTGGATTTTCTCCGTCAATGTTTGGTGTAGTCTTAGACCTTCCGGTTGTTGGACTATTTGTTGGGCCTTCTGGTATGCAGGGATGTTGGGCATTTCAGTTGTTGGAAAAATAATGGAAGTTTTGCTGAAAGAAAGGATAGTGTACTTCCTTGAATCTAATGGGTTATAGGATCCGAGGCAACATGGCTTTACAAAAGGTAAATCGTGGCAAACGAACCTGATTGAATTTTTTGATTGGGTGACCAGAGAGCTGGATCGAGGACATATGCTAGATGTAATTTACTTGGATTTCAGCAAAGCCTTTGATACAGTTCCTCATATTAGGCTGTTGAACAAACTTGAAGGGCTGAAGTTAGGACCCAAAGTGATGAACTGGTTCAGAAACTGGCTGTCGGACAGACGCCAGAGGGTGGTGGTTAATGGAAGTCACTCAAAGGAAGGAAAGGTGAGTAGTGGAGTCCCTCAGGGATCAGTGCTGGGGCCAATCCTGTTCAATATGTTTGTGAGTGACATTGCTGAAGGGATAGAAGGAAAAGTGTGCCTTTTTGCAGATGATACCAAGATTTGTAACAGAGTAGACACCGAAGAGGGAGTGGAAAATATGAAAAAGGATCTGCAAAAGTTAGAGGAATGGTCTAATGCCTGGCAACTAAAATTCAATGCAAAGAAATGCATTTGGGGATTAATAATCGGAAGGAACCGTATATGCTGGGAGGAGAGAAGCTGATATGCACGGACGGGGAGAGGGACCTTGGGGTGATAGTGTCCGAAGATCTAAAGGTGAAAAAACAGTGTGACAAGGCAGTGGCTGCTGTCAGAAGGATGCTGGGCTGTATAAAGAGAGGCGTAGTCAGTAGAAGGAAGAAGGTGTTGATGCCCCTGTACAGGTCATTGGTAAGGCCCCACTTGGAGTATTGTGTTCAATTTTGGAGACCGTATCTGGCAAAGGACGTAAGAAGACTTGAGGCAGTCCAGAGGAGGGCGACGAAAATTATAGGAGGCTTGCGCCAGAAGACGTATGAGAAGAGACTGGAAGCCCTGAATATGTATACCCTAGAGGAAAGGAGAGACAGGGGAGATATGATTCAGACGTTCAAATACTCGAAGGGTATTAATGTAGAACAAAATCTTTTTCAGAGAAAGGAAAATGGTAAAACCAGAGGACATAATTTGAGGTTGAGGGGTGGTAGATTCAGGGGCAATGTTAGGAAATTCTACTTTACGGAGAGGGTGGTGGATGCCTGGAATGCGCTCCCGAGAGAGGTGGTGGAGAATAAAACTGTGACTGAGTTCAAAGAAGCGTGGGATCAACACAAAGGATCTAGAATCAGGAAATAAGATTAAATATTGAACTAAGGCCAGTACTGGACAGACTTGCACGGTCTGTGTCTGTATATAGCCGTTTGGTGGAGGATGGGCTGGGGAGGGCTTCAATGGCTGGGAGGGTGTAGATGGGCTAAAGTAAATCTTAACAGAGATTTTGGCAGTTGGAACCCAAGCACAGTACAGGGTAAATCTTTGGATTCTTGCCCAGAAATAGCTAAGAAGAAAAAATTTAAAAATTTAAATTGAATCAGGTTGGGCAGACTGGATGGACCATTCGGGTCTTTATCTGCTGTCATCTACTATGTTACTATGTTAAACCTGTATAACCTGTGTAACCGGCATCTGCAACATGGATGTCGGTTACAGAATCGGGTTATCTTTGGGCTGGTATAGCCCCAATTCTGTATAGGATGCCCGGGATCGACATCCTATATAGAATCCGGGCCCTAGAGCCTCTGAAGCTAACCCAAGACCATTTCTGGGCAATTCCATGTCCACGCCCTGTCTTGGACAAACTTAAGTGTCCCAACGTGTCTCCCTCATTTGCGACAAACGGTTACAGTGTAGGCATCCTACCTCAGACTTTTCTTGATTTAAAAAAAATGTGTGTCCTGATTGGCTGCTGGATAGCAGTAGAATGTGTACCACCACCTAAAATCGGGATGCCCATTTATAGAATCATCCCCTATAAGTCTAACTATTACAGAAGGAATTATCACATTGAGAACATTAATATGATTTTTCTCTAGTGTGGATTCTTTCATGAGTTACAAGTTTGTATTTAGCATTAAAAGCTTTACCACATTCAGAACATTTATATTGTTTTTCTCCAGTGTGGATTCTTTCGTGAATTCTGAGTTTGTATTTAGTATTGAAACCTTTACCACATTCACAACATTTATATGGTTTTTCTCCTGTATGGATTCTTTTATGAGTTATGAGACTACCTGTATTACTGAAGGATTTTCCACATTCAGAACATTTATATGGTTTTTCTCCTGTGTGGATTCTTTCATGTGTTATGAGTTTGTATTTAGTATTGAAACCTCTACCACATTCAGAACATTTATATGGTTTTTCACCTGTATGGATTCTTTCATGATCGTGAAGATGAGCTTTTCGTTTGAAACTTTTATCACATTCAGAACATTTAAATGGTTTTTCTCCCGTATGGATTCTTTTATGAATAATGAGGCTACTTATATTTTTGAAGGATTTTCCACATTCGGAACATTTATATGGTTTTTCTCCCGTGTGGATTCTTTTATGAATAATTAGGCTACCTGTATAATTGAATGATTTTCCACATTCAGAACATTTATATGGTTTTTCTCCCGTGTGGACTCTTTTATGAGTTATGAAGCTACCTGTATTATTGAAGGATTTTCCACATTCAGAACATTTATATGGTTTTTCTCCCGTGTGGATTCTTTTATGAATAATTAAGCTACCTGTATAATTGAATGATTTTCCACATTCAGAACATTTAAATGGTTTTTCTCCCGTGTGGACTCTTTTATGAGTTATGAAGCTACCTGTATTATTGAATGATTTTCCACATTCAGAACATTTATATGGTTTTTCTCCAGTGTGGATTCTTTGATGATCTTCAAGATGAGCTTTTCGATTGAAACTTTTATCACATTCAGAACATTTAAATCGTTTTTCTCCCTTATGGATTCTTTTATGAATTGTGAAGCTACTTTTATTATTGAAGGATTTTCCACATTCTGAACATTTATAAGGTTTTTCTGCTGTGTGGTTTCTTTCATGTTTTTTAAGATGAGCTTTTTGATTGAAACTTTTACCACATTCTGAACATTTATATGGTTTTGCTCCAGTGTGGATTCTTTCATGACGTCCGAGATTATATTTTTGATTGAAGCTTTTATCACATTCTGAGCATTTATATGGTTTTTGTCCAATGTGGATTCTTTCATGATTTTCAAGATGAGCTAGTTGATTGAAACTTTTACCACATTTAGAACATATATATGGTTGTTCTCCTGTGTGGATTCTTTTATGAGTGTTGAGGCTACTTCTACTATTGAAGGATTTTTCACATTCAGAACATTTATATGGTTTTGCTCCTGTGTGGATTGTTTCGTGAGTTCTGAGTTTGTATTTAGTAATGAAACCTTTACCACATTCAGAACATTTATATGGTTTTTCTCCCGTGTGAATTCTTTTATGAGTGTTGAGGCTACTTCTGTTATTGAAGGATTTTCCACATTCAGAACATTTATATGGTTTTTCTCCCGTGTGAATTCTTTTGTGAGTTATGAGGTTACTTGTTTTATAGAAGGATTTTCCACATTCAGAACATTTATATGGTTTTTCTCCAGAGTGGATTCTTTTATGAGTGTTGAAGCTACTTCTGTTATTGAAGGATTTTCCACATTCAGAACATTTATATGGTTTTTCTCCCGTGTGAATTCTTTTATGAGTTATAAGGTTACTTGTTTTATAGAAGGATTTTCCACATTCAGAACATTTATATGGTTTTTCTCCTGTGCTGATTCTTTCATGAGGTATAATATTACTTTTTTGATTGAAGCTTTTATAATACTCAGAACATTTAAATAGCTTTGCTCCCTTGGAGTTCATTTGATGCATTTGTATCTTGCTAATACTGATTAAGTCATGTTTTCTCAGTTCAAGTACCTGACTGAAGTTTGACTTCCCAGTGAACATTTCCTTACTTGTAGTGCTCTGACAAAGTTTCTGCCTTCCGATTCTCTCACTTTGTCTGAGATTTGGGCAGTTGATGGAATTTCTCTTTTGCTCAGTACATACATTTGAACTCTCTCCTTTTGGGGTCTTTTCTTTCATGCTAGGTGGTTTTATACTACTAATACCTTCTGGGCTGTCTCTTGAAGGGTCTTTGTGTGTCCATTCCTCCCTCTGCTGTCCATAACATACTCTCATTCTCTTATTCCCAAATTCATCATCTGTTGGATAAAAATGAAAGTATATACGTAAATTATACAGCCATTAATAACACAAACATAGGCAAATATCCCTTCAGAAGTCTTTAAAGTCATTTGTTTGTAGACAGGTGAGCGATGGCACATTAAAAGATATAATGTAAATCATATTTATTAAATTTCAAATACAAACAAAATAGTAAAAAAAAACATTTCAAATACAAGAAAAAAACCAAAATTTACAGTTAATATATAAGAAACAATATCACTAAAAGCAAATACAGTGGAACCTTGGTTTACGAGCATAGTTCATTCCAGAAGCATGCTCGTAAATCAAGTTACTCGTATATCAAAGCGAGTTTCCCCATAGGAATGAATGGAAACTCGAGAGAACGAGAGCCAGAAGGCCTTGAGCATGCGCAGATGCTCAAGGCCCAGCCTAGGCAAGAGGCGGGAGCTTACTTTCACTCTCACAACCAGCAGAAGGGGTAAGAAGCATGTTTGAGAGGAAGGGCGGGCAGATGCCGCTTTCAGCACGGAGGTGCGATGCGGTTTTCGCGGGGGGGGATGCTAGTTCGGGGGTGTGCGATGCCGGTTAGAGCGGGGGGAGGTGCTCGCATATCGGAACATGCTTGGTTTGCAAGGCAAAAGTTTGCTGAGTGTTTTGCTCGTCTTGCAAAACACTCGCAAACCGGGTTACTCGCAAACCGAGGTTCCACTGTATACCCAATTCCCTTCCCTTTTTCCCCATTTTAGAACTGTAATTAAATAATATGCGATTGCTAGTGTGTGGTGTTAATGTATCTAAATAAGGTTGCCAAATAGTAAAAAATTGTCTTCCCTGTCTAGTGTCCCATTCTAGAATGCCAATGACTATACAGTGAAAGACGAGCAAAACATTCGCAAAATCGGCACCTCGGAAACCGAGCGCGCTTCGATTTGCGAGCGCCCCCCCTGCGAACCGGCACCCTCCCTCCGTGATCCGCACCCCCCCGCCGCCATCGGGCACCCCCACCGCCGCCATCGGGCACTCCCCCACCGCGACCTGAGGTCCCCCCAACCCACCCGAACCCTCTTCTTACTTTGCTGTAGCCTCCATAGCGACACCAGCACCAGCATGTACTGTGCGTGGTGCCGGTGCCTGAAGATCTGCTTCCTGTGCTGGGCCTTGAGCATGTGCGCATGCTCAAGGCCTGAGAGTTCACGTCAAACGTGAACTCTCACGTCATACGTGAACTCTCAAGGCCCAGCAGAGGAAGCAGATCTTCAGGCACCGGCACCACGCACAGGATATGCTGGTGCCGGTGCCGCTGCGGAGGCTACAGCAAAGTAAGAAGAGGGTTCGGGTGGGTTGGGGGGACCTCAGGTCACGGCTGGGAGGTGCCCGATGGCGGCAGGGGGGGTGCGGATCGCGGGGGGGCCTTCGGGGGGAGCAATGCCGGTTCTCGTGGGGGGGGGAGTAGTGCTGCTGGCCTCGGGGGGTGGGGAACGTATCAAAGCGAGTTTCCATTATTTCCTATGGGGAAACTCGCTTTGATAAACGAGCATTTTGGATTACGAGCATGCTCCTGGAACGGATTATGCTCGTAATCCAAGGTACCACTGTATGTTAGTCTTAAGGGTCCAATCCAAAGATAAAGTATGACTTTCAAACCTGATAAGATTGTTCTTTGAAGAAAGCCTTTTAGGCCTCTTGGAATAGGACGCTTAACATCAAAAATCCAAAATATATTATAACTTGCAATGCCAATCAATTCCCCGCATTTGCTCAACTTTAGAAAAACCAACATTCCAAAATTGGCGTATCAAAGCACATGTCCAAAACATGATAAATTAGCTTTAGGGTGACCACATTTCAAACAAGAGCCTAATGTAGCAAAAGTCGCCCTATAAGCACGCCAGGGAGCAATATATATTCTACAAATAAATTTATAACCCATTTCATAATAGGTGATATCAGAAAGAAGACCATAGCTTTTTCTGCATCCAGACTAGCCAACAGACCAGAAATTGCTTTTGTCTGACCAGTCACAACGCCATTAAAACTTTTCTAACATGCAAAACTGATTGACGACCTCTTATAAAACCAATTTGTTCTTCTATCAGCATAGGTAGATGAATTGCCAGTCTATCTGCCAATAATCTTGCAAATATCTTAAGATCTACATTGAGTAATGAAATTGGACGATATGATTTTTACCCAGTTTTGGGATCAATGTTATCAGAGCATCAGTAGCTCCTAAAGGAAAAGAATTGCCTTCTGCACATTGATTATAATAACACATCAATGTACTTGGAATATGATTAACAAGTAATTTAGATTATCCCAGGACAAGCAGGCAGCATATTCTCTACATGTGGGTGACGTCATGCATGGAGCCCCGTCGTGGACAGCGTTTCAAGCAAACGTGATTGAAGATCTCAAAGTTTGCTAGCACTGCCCACCCATGCGTGCCTTCCTGCTCCACTAAAGGGCGCATCCCCTCCTCATGGTCTTCAGTTCTTAGTTTTCCGCGGAAAGCCCTGTCTCTCTTCTCTGCGCTCTCTAAGTGCCTTTCTAGCACCGCGGCTTCTTTATTTTTATCGGGAGTCGCTGTGCAGTTTGTTATTTATCTTCTTTCCACGATCGTGAAATTTTTTGTTTTTCTTTTGGCGACTGGGGGCTCCCAGTTTGCTGTGGCCACGGCCATCTTTTTGACTTATGTCCCGGCCTCTCACTGGGTTTAAAAAGTGTTCCCAGTGCAGTCGGGTTATTTCAATCACAGACCTGCACCGCTGGTGTATTCTCTGTCTCAGAACTGACCACCCGACGGACTCCTGTCCTTACTGTGCTACGCTCCAACCTCGAGCAGTTCATCGTCGTAGGGCCCGGATTGAGGAGCTCTTCACCATGGAGGCTGCTCCTACTTCGGCCCCAGTCTCGGCCTTGACCTCGGCCTCGAAGACCTCGGCGGCCTCGACCTCGAAGACAGCTCCGGGTAAGTCCCCTCTTCTCAGGTTCAGTTTAGCTACCGAAGAAGCCTTCCTCGGAGTCTCTGGCCATTCAGGTGGTGAGTGTAGTCCCGCAGGCCTCGACGAGACCTCCCTCCAAATCCTCCAATCGTGCTTCCACCATACAGGAATACTCTTCCTCGAGGTCGCCCTCGGTGGAATGCACTGCTGCACCTACTCGGCCTTCTATGGTCACAGTGCCGATGTTTAAGGAGGTGTTGAAGGCGATCATATTCTCGGAGCTCTCCTCGGCGTTGGCTCACCTTGCGCCGGCCTCGACCTTGCATGCGGTTGACCAGCCTAAGTACCCCGTCGAGGTTCCTCGGGAACGGGTATGCCGGTCTCGGCGGCTCTCCTCGTCGGATTCCTCGCCTCTTCCATCGAGGCACGCTTCTCCTTCGAGTCGACCTCGGTCAAGGCACCAGTCGTGGCGTCTTGTGAAGTGTCCCCGGGCATCCCCCTCGAGGTGGGGTCGGTCCCCGGGTCCTCGCACTACCAGATCCATTAAAGCCTCGGACCTCACCATGTCCAACCCGAGCCTGCTGCGCTCACCTGTTCGCTAGGCGCCAACCTAGGGTGATCCTGCCTCCTTTTCACGGGGCTTATCTTCGGGACGTGGTTCCCCGCGGAGGCGTTACGGGACCTCGAGGGTCTGGACCCCAGGGTCCTCCCCCCGGGTACTTCTAAACGCAGGTTTTCGTCGATTCCCCCCATTCTTGCCTAAGGTGGTTTCGGACTTTCATATCAATCAGTCCATTGTTCTTCCGGTGTTTTTGCCAAAGCCCCACTCTCATCCTGGGGAGGTGGCGCTTCACACTCTTGATTGTAAAAGGGCGTTGGCCTTTTACCTGCGACATACCGAGTCTTATCGGACGGCTCCTCAACTGTTCATCTCTTTTGATTGGTTGGGCCATCCGGTTTCCAAGCGCACCTTATCCAACTGGTTAGCTGTTTGTATTTCTTTTTGCTACGCTCAGGCTGGTCTCTCGCTGCAAGGTCGAGTCACGGGGCATAAAGTCCGAGCGATGGCGGCTTCTGTTGCTTTCCTCCGAGCCACGCCTATTGAGGAGATCTGCAAGGTTGCCACTTGGTCTTCGGTTCATACCTTCACCTCTCACTACTGTCTAGATGCCTTTTCCAGGCGCGGCGGCCAGTTTGGCCAGTCAATTTTGCATAATCTGTTTGCCTAAATTGCCAACTTTCCCTCCATCCCTTTTTTGGTTAGCTTGGAGGTCACCCACATGCAGAGAATATGCTGCCTGCTTGTCCTGGGATAAAGCACAGTTACTTACCGTAACAGGTGTTATCCAGGGACAGCAGGCAGATATTCTCGCAACCCTCCCACCTCCCCGAGGTTGGCTTCTTTGCTAGCTATCTGAACTGAAGACCACGAGGAGGGGATGCGCCCTCTAGTGGAGCAGGAAGGCACGCATGCGTGGGCAGCACTAGCAAATTTTGAGATCTTCAATCAAGTTTGCTTGAAACACTGTCCGCGACGGGGCTCTGTGGATGACATCATCCACATGTAGAGAATATCTGCCTGATGTCACTGGATAACACCTATTACGGTAAGTAACTGTGCTGTATTCCCCTGTAAATCCATCCGGCCCAGGTGCCTTACAAGTAGATAAAGATTTTATAACTTTTTGGATTTCTACTCCTCTAATAGGTGCATTTAAAGAAGTTAATATTTGCGGTGTTAACTTAGACAAAGAAGCATCCTCTAAATAAGCTTGCACAAGAGAAGGTTGGGAAAAAGAATCAGACGTATAAAGCCATGCGAAATAATCACAAAATGCTTGGGAAATTTTATTAGTTACATTAGTAATAATCCCATCTGAAAGGCAAAGTGATTGAACCATCCTTGATCCATTCCAAGTTTTAGTGAGTTTTGCTAAAAAACGACCAGGACGATTTCCAAAACGAAAAAAATTTAAATTTCATATATATAGCACTACGTTGATACCTTTCATGCAAGAGAGTATTAAGAGCCACTTGTGCTACAAGCATATTTTCTTTATGAGAAACTGTAGGACGTCGCAAATAAGTACGTTCTGCACATGGAAAGTGACGTTCGAAAGAGGTAATTTTATGTCCGTGAAGCGACATAAGCAATGATATCACCTCTAAGAACTGCTTTAGAAGCTTCCCAAAAAAGAACCGGTTCTACTATATGTTCATCATTGAAGTGAACATAAACTGCCTAACGTTCTACAAGATATTGCTGAAAATGTGAATCCTCATAAAGATAGGAAGGAAACCTCCATCCACTTCCTCTAGAACCCCCTACCTCAATATCCAGAAACACCAGCGAATGATCAGAAAGCATTTGTGGTTCAATAGTAGAAGAAAGAACATGAGAAAACAATAATGACATAATGCAATCCCTGGCTATGGCCAAGGATTGTATTACATTCTAAACTGTAAATTGCGTTGAACTCTTGGGGCATATTATTGATTAATAAATACTAATGTAATGCAATGTCTAACCAGCTGCTTTTTGCAGAACTTCTGCTACTGATAGTATTTTGCACACTGTATATACTCCAAGGAATTATATACCAAAAAAAACCCAAATTATGTACAGAAAAATAATAGCGTCTGGGGGCTACGTACACATGAACTGGGCCAATGGTGCTATCCGGGGCTGATGGCGGTAGCCATGGCCATGATACAAGAAGTGCAGCCAGCACCCTGGAGCCAGGGCGCACCATCACCACTGTTACAACATGCATCATCACGACATCACCACTGTTACAACATGCACCATCACGACATGAGCGCCCTGCAGTACAGCCCCCTTTCCAGTTCCCAGAGCTACATGAGCAGCGGTGGAGGCGTCACTGATGGTAAGTTTTTGAGATGTGGAACAAATCGTCTGTTTTTCCATTAATTCCTATGGGGTAAGTTGCTTTGATATGCGAGTACTTTGGTTTACAAGCATGCTTCTGGAATGAATTATGCTCACAAACCAAGGTTCCACTGTACTCCACAACACCTAGCAAGGATTGGATTATAAAGGAATTCTTGGCTTACCACTCTTGGTATCAGTATCCTCAACTCCTCCCTCCAGGTGGTCACTGTCGGGATCCTCTTCCATTTTCAGGATCTCTATTGTATTCTCAGTACTGTAACTTTGGCTGCCTGTAAAAAGAATGGAAAAATAGCTTCAGATTTAAAGGAGAGATTAGAATCTAAGAAAAGTAATATTTTGCTAATACTGAGATGATGGGAATATTATGAGCTCTGAAAATTCAAGTGTTCTGGTGGAAGGAGCTAAGGTCCCTCTGTAGCTCGGAAAATGAGCCGTAACATTCAACACAAATAGGATGAGAGACAGAAGGTGTTGAAAGAAGAGGAAGAGAAAGGAAAGAAACATGGAAAAATGGTGAGGGAGAATAAGAAAAAGAGAGGGTATAGCCCCCTCCCCTTGAACAAAACATTTAAATAAATAGAAAAGAACACCTGAAAATGACAAGAGAAAATAAGGTAACTAGAACACACACATAATCCTCCCAACAAAGGTTAAAGGAAGGACTGTGATGATAACATCTCATTCTCACTGTGCCTGATCCAGAGGAGGAATCTTAATTCAAGCGTCATCACCTGTTTCATGCAGTTCCTCACACGAGCCTGTGGTGGTCAGATTTCCTCTTTCCTCAGATCCCGGAGGCTCAGTCCTGAATCTCTCTTGTTCAAATCGGATTAAAATGTCAGGCTTGATGTTGTGGAAGCCTGTTACGGGACGATGATCTTCGTTAGTACAATATGTTCAAAAAAAAGTTACCCCAGACCCTGATTATCTTATTACTGAGGTGGGCAAGTCTTTTCCTCAAGAGCTACAAACAGAAGGTTTGTTTGGTTTGGTTTCTGATCTATAGCAACAAGATGAAGAACAGATTTATTTATTTAGAAGCATTTAAATTTGCCACCTTCTATTGCCTGACACCACCACCTGGAGATCTGCTAAATTGTTCGGATTTAACGAACTGGGGCTGGAGAGGTCTTCAGCCCTCAATAAGTTCATTTATTCTTGATATACGACTATTATCAATTATTTCTATAGTGCTACCAGTGCTGTACAAAGTCACAAAGAAGAAGAAAGTCCCTGCTACAGATGAATTTGCAAAAACATCTGATTGGCTTACAATTAAAAGGAGAAATCAGGTTCTTACCTGCTAATTTTCTTTCTGTTAGCCTGTAGACTGGTATAGTCCTTACGAATGGGTTATACGCCTCACTGCTACCAGCAGGTGGAGACTGAACACAAACTTGTATATCAGGCTAGAATCCCCCCTAGCAATCCAGTCTACCGAATAGCCAAGCAGAACCTAGGAAAGACTTCTATTGAAAACAGTATAACACACTCCGAACAGGAGTGGAAAAACCAACAAATACTATTGTTGGAACATGTGTATAACTTATTCCTGGTGAAGAAAACATCTCCACAGCTCACCATCTAAGCCAGCTGAGCCACAACAGCTGTTCTTACTTCTCCCCTGCCCTAGAAAAATTTTAGAACCCGCAGAAAAAACAAAATCTGCAATCACCGCACAAAGACAGATGGGGGGTGGGGGGGACTATACCAGTCTACAGGCTAACAGAAAGAAAATTAGCAGGTAAGAACCTAATTTCTCCTTATGTATCGCCTAGTAGACTGGTATAGTCCTTACGAATGGGACGTACCAAAGCAGTATCCATTAAGGGTGGGACTCCCGAAAGGCTGACCCCAGAACACGTTCACTGAATACTGCGTCCCAACGCACTTGAACATCCACATGGTAGTGTCTGACAAAGGAATGCAGACAAGACCAAACTGCAGCCTTGCAAATATCTACTGGAGACACTAGAGAAGACTCAGCCCAAGAAGCTGCCTGACCCTTAGTAGAATGAGCCTTGAGAAAAACAGGAACAGGCTTCTTCTTGAGCCAGTGCACAATAGTAGCCTTAAAAGCGCCATCCCTCTTTACGAGGACCCGTGAGAAGGACACAGAGAAGACCTGATTTCCTGATCTCCCCTGTCCTCTGCATATAAGAGCGAAAGGCCCGACTGACATCCAACTTGCACAGCTGTCTCTGCTCGGAAGAGCCCTCCCGGGCCCAACACCGGGAGGACCACTGCCTGATTGACATGAAAAGGAGAAACTACCTTTGGCAGAAAAGAAGGAACAGGCCTCAAGACAACCCACTCCCTAGAAAACTCCAAGAAGGAAGCCCTACAAGAGAAAGCCTGCAGCTCAGAAACACGACCAGCTGAAGCAATGGCCACCAAGAAGACCGCTTTAAGAGTAAGAACCTACAAAGAGCAGTCACCCAACAGTTCAACAGGAGGGCGCAGAGGAACTGACAGAACCAGATTAAGATCCCAAGATGGAACAGAGGGTCACACGGGAGGCTTGAGCAATTTGGCCGCCGCAAGAAGCAAATCACATCAGGAATGGCAGTCAAACGCTGATCTTTCAATAACCTACGAAAGGCTGACAAAGCCGCAAGCTGAACCTGGAGAGAAGACCAAGCCAGTGCCCTATCCAGGCTATCCTGCAAGAACTCTAAGATGTTAGGCAGGGAGGCATGAAAAGAGACCACTCCACACTCATCACACCACTCCTCAAATAGACGCCAAACCCTCACATATGCCCGATATGTGGAAAGCCTCCAGGACCTCAAGAGAGTTGAGATCATTTTATCTGAATACCCCTTCTTACCTAAGCCACCCCTTTCAAGAACCAAGCCATAAGAAAAAAGGGACCCGGAACGAACATTGGAATGGAACCCTGAGTCAGAAGGTCATCCAAGATAGGCAGAGGAAGAGGATCCGCCACCAGATGCATCACCAGATCCATGTACCATAGTCGTCGAGGCCAATCCCGAGCCATCAGAACCAGGAGGCCCACATGTTGAATTATGTGGAGAAGAACTCTGCCCACTAATGGCCACGGAGGGAACACATACAACAGCCCCTCCGTTGGCCATGGCTGAACCAAAGCATCCAGGCCCTCGGCCCGACCGTCTCTGTGATAACTAAAGAAGCGGAGTATTTTGGCATTGACACTTGTGACCATCAGGTTCATGAGGGGCTGACCCCAAGATTGCACTATCAACTGTAAAGCCACCGGGCTGAGACACGACTCTCCGGGATCTAGCATGTGACGACTTAGGAAGTCTGCTTGAACATTCTCCACTCCGGTTATGTGGGATGCTGATACTTCTTGAAGGTGCGACTCCGCCCAGACCATTAGCAGAGTCGCCTCCTGTGCCACTAAAGTGCTCCTGGTGCCCCCATGATGATTGACATAGGCCACTGCCGTGGCATTGTCCAACAAAACCTTGACTGACTTGCCCATCAGAAAGGACTGGAAGACTAGCAACGTCAGACGGATGGCTCTGGTCTCCAAGACATTGATCGACCAAGAAGCCTCCTCCGTGGACCAGGTGCCCTGGGCTGAGTGACCTAGACACTGAGCTCCCCAACTGAGAATACTGGTATCCGTGAGCAGCACCGTCCACTGCAGCTTATCCAGCTCGCCCCTTATACAAGATGGGAGGTCTGGAGCCACCAACGAAGACTTCCCTGAGCTAAGCCCGGAAGTGGAACAGGGTGATCCAGACTGTGCCTCTGAGACGACCACCTGACAACATCGAGGGAAACCGCCATCGACCCCAAGACTTGGAGGAAGTCCTACGCCCGAGGATACAGGATGCCATAAGCAGGCAAATCTGAGATTGCAATTTTCTTATCCAGGCCTCCGGAAAGAAGACCTTCCCCAAAGAGATGTCGAATAGCACGCCTAGATACTCCAGGCTCTGAGAGGGAGACAAGGCTCTTGGCAAGGTTGACTACCCATCTCAGCGACTGCAGAAACTCCATCACTCGAGCCGTGACCCAGGTGCTATCCTGTAACAACTTCACTGGAATCAACCAGTCATCCAGGTAGGGATGAACTAGAATGCCCTCTTTTCGCAACGCCGCTGCAACGACCACTATCAACTTGGAGAACATCCGTGTAGCCAGATCAAAGAGAAATGATCAGAATTGATAATGTTGCCCCAAGATCACAAAGTGCAGAAGCGTTCATGGGAGGCCCGAATAGGAATGTGCAAGTAGGCCTCAGTCAGATCTAGAGAGGTCAGAAACTCCCCTGGCAGAACCACCAGAATCACAGACCGCAGAGTTTCCATGCGGAAGGAAGGCATGTGAACAGCCCTCTTGACCACCTTCAAATCCAGGATAGGCCGAAACAAAGTAAATCGAGTACCAATCTGTGCCCCACTCCTGCGAGGGAACTGGAACCATTGCATGGCGATCCAACAATCTTTGAAGGGTCTGGCGAAAGGCCTGCTGCTTCCACGCCAGTTGCGATGGAGAAGTGAAAAAACAGTGTGGCAAGGAACAGGCAAACTCCAGAGCATAACCGTCCTGAATCACCTCCAGAACCCACTGATTGGACATGATATCTGCCCACTGTGAATATAAATCCCTCAGCCGGGCGCCCACCGGAACCAAGACAGGCGCCGGCAAGGAGTCATTGGGCAGGATGGGCGGCAGGGGACCCGGCAGGGGTGCTACCCACACCCCAGCGGGCCCCACAACAGGACTGCATGTGTTGGAATAACCTGGCTCTAGAGAGCCCAGGGTACTGAAAAGAGGCAGCCCCTCGACCAGGGCGGAAGTGGCGGAAATCACACCCACGAGCAGCACCACCTCAAGCCAGCAGCCTAGGCCTATCCTCAAGCAAACGTGGGTGTGATTTCCGCCACTTCCGCCCTGGTCGAGGGGCTGCCTCTTTTCAGTACCCTGGACCACCAGAATTGCCGCCTGGACCACCAGAATTGCCGCCTGGACCACCAGAATTGTCACATCAAAACTCTGTTTAAGAAGGGACTCTAACTTATGCTCCTCCGGGTCCTTTAAGGCCGCATCGCCCTCAACAGGCACGGTATACCTCTTAGAGATGGCCGAGACCACCGCGTCCACAACAGGCGACTTCAGAGTGTCCCTATTCCCTGCAGGAATTGGATACAGGCGGGCCATGGAGTGCGCAAAACGAAAGGGAGCTTCCGGCACCTGCCACTGTGCAAGCATAATGTCCCAAATATCCTGATGCATAGGAAAAGAGTGGGAATCAGAGCAGATCCCCTTAAGCAAGGGGTCCACCATACGCATGGGCTCCGACATGGTGTCCTCAAGGTGCGTAACTGAGGAAACCTGAAGAATTAGCTCATGAAGCTCTTTCCGCTGAAAAATGCACACCAGAGACCCATATTCGCCAGCAGGGGGGTGCTCAAACCCCTTGCTGGCGGAATCTGATCCCCCAAGAGGATCCTAGAAATCTCGCCAAGGGTCCAGGTCCTCATCAATAACATCTTCCTCCTCTGGGCAAAAATCCTCATCCCGAGAGACCCTTGGTCGAAAGAGGAGTAGGTGGGCAAAACCGTCGCTGTGTGGGGCCACACCCCCCCCCTCCCCCCCCCGAGACTGCCAGAATGGACAAGGAACCTCCAGCCACCAGCACATAAGCCTTACAAATTGCTAACATAAATTCAGGGGGAAAAACCCCAGTGACCCCAAGGGACTCCCTACCCCAGCAGGGGACCCTGCCATATCTTGCCCCTGTATATCCAGAACAGGGGGAAGGTCACCTGAGGTAAATGAAATGGAGGAGGTTCCTGCTGAAATTGGACTTGAAGCTGCCAAAATCGGAGCTCCTGCGGCCTGCTGCATCTGAAAAGCCTGAACTTTCTTGACGCTGAGGCTGAGGAACCAACTGACGCACAAAGGGAATCCCCAGCCGATCCGGCGGTAAGGGAATCCTTTTCACCCTGACCGTCGGCGGCCGGGGAACCCTTAGCGTGGGTGTCAGGGAAAGCCTGGGCTTCCCCATGATCCGAAGCTGACTCACGAGGTACATGTGGCGGGACGAGGACATGTGTCCTCATTCATAGCATTTGTGCTTATATTCAGTCATTTTACTGTTGTTATGCTGTAAAAAAATTATAATATGTTTTGCTATACACCGCCTTGGGTGAATCTCTTCATCAAGGTGGATAATAAATCCCAATAAATAAGTAAATTATCTAAATAAAAATAAAACTCTCCATGCCTAAGTCAAAATGCACCACGTTCATCAGTAAGGTTCCCCCTCATAACAACGGGGAAGCCTCTCCACCACCAACCCTTTCTCAACCCCTTTACATTCTAGGTTAAGGGTCTTATAGACCTGATCCCACCTCCAGGACCCCCTCTGCCTTTCTGTGCACTTACTTCATCAAAATAGGGGAAGAGAGTATGATAGCTTCTCACCACTACCAAGTTCCTACATGGATTCAGCTGACCTTAATAAAGATGTGCAGGAGGAATTTGATACTTACTCGGTACAGAAAGATGGGTCTGTTCAGATGTCTCTGATTCAGGAGGATTTATGAAGGGGAGATCTTCCTCTTGTTTAACGCTTAGTGAGAAAACGGATGTTACAATTGGAAACCCTGTTACAAGAAAACACATCTAGGATTCACCAAGAATCTGATAATAATAAATTAGGAAACAGAGTTTAAGTCTCTAAGGGGCCCTTTTACTAAAGCTTATTGCATGCTAGTGGAATTAGCGCATGCTAAATACTAAGAAGCCCATCTCTTATAATAAAACGCTAAGCGCACATGCGCACTCTCACCGCCATGTTGCCTGATCTGTAGTTCCGTGGCCGGCAGAGTGCGCATGTGCGTTTACCACACATGTCCAGACAAAGTTCAGACGTGCTGCAGGTCGGCGAGTCGATGGTGCCTAGGATCCATTCTTGGTAGCGGGGGGTCGGCGCCGGGATCAGGGGGGGAGGTGGCGGCGGGCCCACCATGTCGATGAGGAGGAGGAGACGCGGGGTGTGAGCGCGGCCGAAGGGAGCCGTTGGGGTTTGCGCGCGCTGACCTCTGGGCATGCGGGCGGGAGTTGTCGCCGCCGAGGTGGGCTTTTAAGGAGGTGGGCTTTTGAGGTGGACTGGGACAGTTGCAGTCAGGCGCCCTGGCGGGTTTCCGTCTTCATCCAATAGGGAATAGCTTACGCTCCATCGGTTTAAAACTACTAAAATTGCCTCTTTAGAGGAAATGATTTGATCAGTAGCTCTTGCAGTTTTAGCACAAGTCCCACTTCGTTACTAACACTAAAATAACCTTTAATATATTTATATCTACTAGCACCCATTAATGTAACGGGCTAAAACACTAGTACATATAATATGAGCTTCTAAGTATTTAGCATCCTCCACTTTCATTTGCAAACTCTAAGCTTAAGTAAAGGGCCCCTAAATGTTTAATGTCAATCTTGTGCTCTGAAAATGCAAAACCCTTTAAATCTAATACAGCTGCTTACTCTTGGTGGGCTCATTTGGGTTTCCTTTTTCCTCCAATTCACAGTGTTGTGGAAAATATTTCTCATCTTCTTTTTTAATCTTGAATATAACATCAGGATTAATGATTAAATAACCTGTTAATAAGAAGTAGGACAATGATATTTACATTATATTTGTAGAATCCCATAAATTTCCATGTGTGTCTGTGTCTCTGTGGCAATTTTGAGAGCAAGGGGAGGAGCAACTGAGGATCACGCTTGCCCTCACTACTCCCCATAGACTGCCAAAACTTGTAAAATAGGTCCTTGGGGGCACCTACAAGTGGGAAGAGTGTAAAGGCAACTCCAGGTTAGAGGGGAGGGAGACAAACACAAAACCAAAACCAGGCAGAAAAAGAATTTTAAGGCAATTTTGGCACTGACCAAAATTCAGTCAGCTTCTAGTATGTGTATATATATTGGGATTTTAGTATTGTATATATCTGACAAAGCTTAAAGCTTAGAGAAAAAAGACAGTTACAGACTGCCAGTTGATTAAGAAAAAATCTTAGACATTTGCTAGTACAGATATTTCTCTTCATGGCCCTCCAAGGTGGAGACACTGCAGTTGCTATCTTCTTGGTGGCATCTGTTACCATCTAAAGGGGGTTATACACTGCAGTTGACTACTCTGCAGCTGACGTGTCATGGCCTTACACAGATATTGTAGTTCTCAGCAAGAAATCTGACAACTGAATCCTTCCTCTTGCCTTCGGTACCAAATTTTTGTAGCTTAGAAAAGGAAGACAAACTGGCTAAAGTTGAAAGACCTTAAACTAGAGGCTTCTTACATTGGCTCCTATTGGATATTGGATGGCATCAAAAGCCAGGTTCTAAATTTCAGATGATGATGGGACCCAATACCTGGGATTTCTCTAGGGTTCAGAAAATAACAGCACCCATTCCATAACGTACCGGTGATAGAAGATAGAGAAGGTGTATTTACCTCGTGAGATGAGGATGTCATGAATCTCCTTGATGACCTTCTTGTACAACTCTTTCTGCCATTCTTCCAGAACATCCCACTCTATTTCCAAGAAATAAGCAGCAACATCCTTGAATGTGACAGATGTCTGGAAAGCAAGACACGGACACAGTCAGCCAGTTTCCTTATCATGTTTCTGTAGTAGACTTTGTTATATGACTTCTGTCAGTAAGATCAGATCTCTGGTGCATTATAGTATGAAGACAGTTATCCCAGGACAAGCAGGCAGCATATTCTTGACTGATGGGTGACGGCACCGACGGAGCCCCGGTACGGACAATTTTAGAGTGATTGCACTCTAAGAACTTGGAAAGTTCTGGTAGGCCGCACCGCGCACGCGCTAGTGCCTTCCCGCCCGACAGAGGCGCGCGGTCCCCAGTTTCTTAGTTTCTGCGGAGCTAAGAAGACGCGTTTCTTTCAACGGCTGTTGAAAGTTCTTTTTCTACTTAATATCGCCTTCCCGCTCGCGTAAACCCTTTTGGAAATTTTATTTCCGTTATTTCTTTTCTTTTCTTAAAAAAAAAAAAAAAAAACTTAATTTTTTTCTTCAGTTTTTGGTTAGCCCCGGCGGGGCCTATTGCCATCATCGAGGCCTCGGCCTTCGATTTGGCAGAAGCCGTATTCACTTTCATGCCCCCTCAACCCGGGTTTAAAAAGTGCCAGCGGTGCGCTCAACCAATTTCACTGACAGACCCACACAACTGGTGTCTGCAGTGTCTTGGTCCTGACCATCGAGCGTCTACCTGCTCCCGCTGTGCGACTTTAAAAAAGAGAACACTTAAAAACCGCCAGATACAGCAGCAGTTATTGTTCGGCGCCGAGATGTCTGATTCCGCACCACCGGCACCGACGTCGGCTCCATCTCAGTCGGCACCTACTTCGTCGACACTGCGCGATACCGCGCCGGCGTCGCACCCCGCAGGTAAGCCGGCTAAGGAGCCTTCCCCGTTGGAGCGTCCTCCGGTCTCAGTAGCAGCGAGTCCAATCCTGCCGACCACGAGGCGCCCACGGAAACTCTCCGCTCCGATTGAGGTGAGTCCCTCGACATCGGGTTCCTCTTCGGAGTGTAGAGCGGCACCCAAGTTTTCTAAGTCGTTCTTTATAGTTCAAGTTCTCCATTTTACCAGCTTCGTTGCTCGCCTTTGCACCCTCTCGAGCAGTTTTATAGCCTTCTTTAGGTAGGGAGACCAGTGTTGGACACAGTATTCCAAGTGTGGTCTGACCATTGCTCTATAAAGCGGCATTATGACCCTCTCCAATCTACTCGTGATTCCCTTCTTTATCATGCCCAACATTCTATTTGCTTTCTTTGCCGCTGCCATGCATTGTGCTGACAGTTTCAGTGTCCTATCTATCAGTACCCCCAGGTCTTTTTCTTGTTCACTCTTACCCAGAATTGCACCAGACATGCTGCATTTGTGCTCCTTGTTCTTTCTGCCCAAATGTATTACCTTGCATTCTTCCACATTAAACTTCATTTGCCATGTCTCTGCCCATCTCTCTAACTGGCTCAAGTCTCTCTGTAGTTCCTCGCTGTCCTTTTGTGATCTGATTGTCCGACATAGCTTTGTGTCGTCTGCAAACTTGATGGTTTCACTGGACGTTCCTTCTTCTAGATCGTTGATGAAAATATTAAATAAGATGGGCCCAAGAACCAAGCCCTGGGGCACACCGCTAGTCACTTTCTCCAAGTCTGAGAGCTTCCCATTTATGCCTACCCTCTGCATTCTGTTTTCCAGCCATTTGCCTATCCACCTTAGTATGTCTCCCTCTATTCCGTGGCTTTGCAATTTCCTGAGAAGTCTTTCGTGTGGAACTTTGTCAAACACTTTCTGGAAGTCCAAGTATATTATGTCCACTGGTTCCCTGTTATCGATTTGTTTGTTTGCTGTTTCAAAGAATTGTAGTAAATTTGTCAAGCATGACTTCCCTTTCCTGAAACCATGCTGACTGGCTCTCATCAGGTCGTGTGTATCCAAGTGCCAGACTATGCTATCTTTAATCAGTGCCTCGACCATTTTTCCAGGGACTGACAGACTCACCAGTGTGTAGTTACCCGGTTCTCCGCTTGATCCTTTTTTGAAAATTGGGGTGACGTTCGCTATCTTCCAGTCATCCGGTATCTGTCCAGTTCTAATTGACAGGTTGGCAAGGTTTTGCAGTAGTTCTCCGATTTCTACCTTCAGCTCCTTTAAAACTCTAGGGTGAATTCCATCCGGTCCAGGGGATTTGTCGCTTTTAAGTTTGTCGATCTGGTAGTATATCTGGTCCAAATCCACTTCTAATGTGGTGAGGCTGTTCTCTATTTCTCCCTTGAACACTTTCACTGTTTCAAGTATTGATGTAATGTCCTCCTTCGTAAAGACAGACGCAAAGAAGGAGTTTAGTCTCCTCATAGACCTTTTTGGCATCCCTTATCGCCTTGTGACATTTCTTCTGATCGTTTTTGTGGCTGTTCCAGGCTTCGGTAGTTCTTTCGCATTTCCATTTTCCCTATCTGCCCTGCAGGCTCACAATCTAACTGTGGTACCTGGGGCAATGGAGGGATTAAGTGACTTGTCTAGAGTCAGAAGGAGCAGGCTGGGATTGAACTCACAAACTCAGGGTGCTAAGGCAGCAGCTCTAACCGCCAAGTCACTCGCTCCCACAGTAACCTTGCAAGACTGACATGAGTTGGGTTTATATTCAAGTCAACACTTTTTTCCCCCTTTTTGGCTTAAAAGTTTACCACAGTTTATATTTGGATGGATTTATATTTTAGTCCCCTTGTTGTACCCAGCTGTAGGGTAGAGATCCTCACAATTTACTCCTTTAGGTGGGCCATGAACCAGAACCAGACATTTGCTGGAAGGCCAGAGCAAGTATTCTTCTCAATAATGCCAAACCATATAGATGGTTTTAGTAAACATAACTTCAACTTTATTCCATCTCTCTAGAACCAGAGAGAGGCTCTTCTTGAACAGTAGGTTGCAGAATAAAACAACAAACTATTTACATATTCAAGTATATTAAAGATGGCATGTTGTTTTAGTATCTCCTGATTGTGAGATCCCCTGTGCTAAGAATCTGATCTATTGGTGGAGATAGCCCAAGGCAGGAGCTTAAGAAATCGCTGATGATGTCACTCATATATTGATGTGAATCCACCATTAGAGTCAATTGTAGCTAGCCAACTTACTGATTACTTGGAAAAATTCTTTCTATTCCAGCTATTTCAACACGGATTCTGTTCTAACTTTAGTACTGAAACTTTATTGATCTATTTTCTTTCTAAAATCCAACAAATTCATTCTCAAAATAAATATTCCATTTTACTTCAATTTGATTTATCTGCAGCATTTCACGTGGTTCATCATGACATCCTCCTTCAGCTGCTTTCAGATATAGGTCTCCACCAAGCAGTCTTGGATTGGTTCTCCAAATTCCTTCTGCATCGCTCTTATTCAGTGAATTTTGAAAGTAACACATCCATTTCCTGGCAGTGCCCTTGTGGAGTCCCTCAGGAATCTCTACTTTCTCCAATATTATTTAATCTTTACAATACTACCCTTAATATTTTTAAGTTGTCTACCTGCGAAACCTTACTCACTTATGCAGATGACATTTTTATACTGATAGAGATAGATCCGGATACCATCGATTTAGTATCTAAAGTTAATCTCTGAATCTCCAAACTTCTAGTGTGGACCCAGGCCGTTTGGATGAAACTGAATGCGTCTACGATGAAATTATTATGGCTAGGCCCAAAATTGGATTGTCTCCCTAGTTCTGTAACACAGGCTTCTGGATCCTCCTTATAAATCGAGTTTTCTGCCAAGATCCTAGGAGTCCTTTTTGACTCCTCACTCTCTTTCAAGGATCAAATTAACTCTGTGATTAAGAAATGCTTTTCAATTTGCGCATGTTGAGGAAGGTTAGACACCTTTTTCATCAACACCATTTTTCCATTCTAGTTCAATCAATCATTTTATCTCATCTTGATTATTGCAATGTCATTTATCTTAGTATTACAAAAACCTGTCTTTCCAGACTACAATTGGTCCAAAATACTGCTGTTAGATTGATTTTCGGGAAGCATAAATTCGGCCATGTGACACCATTGCTTCATAATCTTCATTGGCTCCCTGTGTATTTCAGAGTCCAGTTCAAATGTGCCTGTGTCATCTTTAAAATTCTTCATGGTATTTTCACTCCCCTAGTTTCTTTATCTTGGAATTTTTATAGATTATTTTTTGCAAGGGGTGACCAACAATTCAAACTATTCTGTCCTTCTAGCAAAGGTATCAAAGGAGTCAAGATCTTTGGTCAATCTTTGACCTTCAATTCCCTCAACTTTGGAACAATCTTCCACTCTTTTTAAGAAGCTCTGTTTCCCTTCCCTTTTTTCGTAAGTCTTTGAAAACTATCCTGTTCACTAAGCATTTTGGTAACTAATTCTCTTTGATATCTCCTTCTCTATAGTTCTTATTGCCTAAACTAACTATTGTAAACCGAGACGAGCTTTCTTCGATTGAAGTCTCGGTATACAAAGCCAAGCATTAGATTAGTCTAGATTAGATCCAAGCCCTGCCTGAGGCCTTGTGTACTGCACATTTTTAGAAGTTGCCTTTTTACAAGCTGTATCCTGTTCAGTAACAGTGCATGTCAGGTTTCATTGGCCTATAAAAAAGAGGCAGGAACTCCAGTCCAGAGCTGCTGCTATCCAGTTCACATTGTTCTAACCACCTTTAACACATAGGCAGCCCTAAATAAAATAGAGACTGCTAATGTTCTTTGCCTAGATTGGGGAGATTCATGCACCCAATCTCACATCCCTTGGGGTATGAATTTACCTCCAGGCTACATTAGCATATATGGTAGATCTTTACAAGCAGTAATGCAGCAGGGAAATCCCACATCACTCTAGAGGACCCCAATCCTGAGCCTACCATCTATTAATGGGGTCATGCAGTTCTCCTTCCCTCTTCCTATCTCATTAACCCTCTTATACAGACTACTGCAATCTACCTCCAACAGGTTAGTCTTCCCTCCCAAACTAACGTGACCATTTATTTTTTTCATCAAAAGGGGACATCTATTAATTGTCAGTCCCGCCCCCAATCCCACCCTAGCCCCACCCCCAACCCTGCCCTAGCCCCACCCCCAACCCCATCCCCAATTTCTTCCATTCATTTTTCATGTAACATATCTTATTAATTCATAATGGTAACCATAAAATTTAAAAAAAACTACAAAGCACACTATACGCAGAGAAAATGTTAATTATCATTTATATTTGGGGGGATTTTCAAAGATGTCAAGGCAAATGACTTTCAAATATGCAATGTCACCTCAGTAACTAAAGAAAAATAGACAAATATAGTGCAAAATATAGACAGCAGATATAAATTCTCAAAACTGACACGTTTTGATCACTAAATTAAAAATAAAATCATTTTTCCTACCTTTGTTGTCTTGTGATTTCATGAGTCTCTGGTTGTGTTTCCTTCTGTCTGTGCATCCTTTCTTTTGTTTCTTTCTTTCTGCACTCAGGCCCAACAATTGTCCCTTTCTATTCCCTCCCTCCTTCCTTCCCATGTCCTTAATGCCCCCAGAGCCTCCTTCCCATGTCCTTAGTGCCCCCAGTGTCTCCATCCTGTGTCATTAGTGCCCCCAGTGCCTCCTTCCCATGTCTTTAATGCCCACAGTGCCTCCTTCCCATGTCTTTAGTGCCCAGTGCCTCCTTCCTATGTCCCTCGCATTGCCTTCCACATTTTGTCCCACCCCCACCCCCAAGCCAGCCAGCCTGCCTGTCTACCTCTCTCCCTCCCTCCCTGGCCAAAGCCAGGCTGCCTGCCTGTCTACCTCTCTCCCACCCTCCCTGGCAAAGCCAGCCTACTTGCCTGCCTAGCTATCTCCTTCCCTCCCTGCCGCAAAAAAAAAAAAAAAAAAAGCCTCCCCATCTTTCCCCCCTGTCTGCTGCTCTTACTGCCCTGCTGCTACAGCTGCTAAACCCAACAGGAAGTCTTCTTTCCGACGTCAATTCTGACGTCAGAGAGGATGTTCTGGGCCAGCCAGGCAGCGATTGGCTGGCCCAGAACGTCCTCTCCAACATCAGAATTGATGTCGGAAAGAAGACTTCCTGTCGGGTTTAGCAGCTGTACAGGCAGGGCAGTAAGAGCAGCAGACAGGGGGGAAAGATGGGGAGGCTTTTTTTTTTTGCGGCAGGGAGGGACAGGAAGTGACCGCCTGTCCCGTTGTCCCCGAGCACAGCTTCGGGACGCTGTCCCGTTTTCAGGGACAGCTTCGGGATGCTGTCCCCGAAAACGGGACATTTCGGCGTCCCGAAGCTGTCTGTGGGGACAACGGGACAGGAGGTCTCAAAACGGGACGTATGGTCACCTTATCCAAAACAGATGAACAAGAAAAGAGAAGGGAAGGCTGGAAGAGATGCACAGGGAAAAGTTTTCCTTTTACAAGAGTAAAGAAGAATTTCTTACTTGACACAAGACAATAAACATAGAAATCAAAACAAAGAAAAGAAAATACCTTTTTATTAGACCAAAAACTTTTTTAAAATTACCTGGTCAGAACCCAGGGCAAACATTTCCCTCCTGTTTCCCTCTGAATTCTGCAGCTGCTGGGATGGATTCAGGCTGGAGATTTTCCTCTTCCTGGAAAGATGAGCAGATTGGGCTGATCCCTGAGTCTTAGATATAATCCCTCCTCACCCCTATGCAGGAAGGGAACTGGTTCTCCCAGGGATTTGCAGTTGCAGGACAGAGAAAGTTTCTGCTTCTCTTCTGAATCTTGTCTGTTCTTTGCAGCTCTGGAAGTAGAGAAAACAACTGAGCCTGTGCAGAGCTCTACACCCCACCCCTTCAGTGAGGTCATCCTGGAAATCCCACCTCCTTAAGGTGGAGCTGTAGAAATAGCAGATACAGGGCAGATCATTCGTGTGGAATCTACTGTGCTGTCTCAAGATTCAGAAGAGAAGCAGAAACGTTCTGTGTCCTGAAACTAGAAATCCCTGGGAGACCCAGTTCCCTTCCTGCAGAGAGCAAAATTGCTTACCTGTAACAGATGTTCTGCATAGACAGCAGGGGAATGCAGCCACAATTGTTGATGAAGTCCCCCTGGACCAGGGGTGGGCAACGAGGGCCGCAATCCAGTTGGGTTTTCAAGATTTTCTCAATGAATATGCATGAAATCTATTTGCATGCTCTGCCTCCATTGTATACAAATAGATCTCATGCATATTCATTGGGGAAAACCTGACTGGATTGCAGCCCTCATTGCCCACCCCTGCTGGGCTTAGCCTGCCTGGCTGAACTTTCCCCTAGCTACAGTAGTTTTTTTTTTTTTTGGGGGGGGGGGTTCCTACTGGGTATGTGCAGCCACCTTGCCTCTGGAGCTCCACCCCCATAGCCCATCAGTATATCTCTAGCTCCATGGGGTGGAAGGAGACGTACACAGAGGATCAGAAATTTGTTGGCGGGTAGGAAGCAGAGGGTATGATTGAAGGGCAACTACTCGGACTGGAGGAGGGTCATGAGTGGTGTTCCGCAGGGGTCGGTGCTTGGACCGCTACTATTCAATATATTTATAAATAACTAGTGTTTAAGCCCGTTACATTAACGGGTGCTAGACTATATGCCTGTCTGTCTTTCTTTATTTATGTCTCTCTCCCTGCTCCTGTCTCTTCCTTTCTTTCTGTCTCTCCCCCTCCTGCTATTTTTCTCTCTCTCTCCCTGGCACCCTTTGTCTGTCTGTCTCTCTGGTCCCCTGTCTGTCTTTATTTCTGTCTGTCTCTCTCCCTGGCCTCCTTTGTCTATCTGTATTTCTTTCTGTCTCTCCTCCCTCCCCCCTCACTTTCTTTGCAGAAGCAGCAGCGGTATTTCCCTTCCCCTCCAGGTCCCTGTGAAGTAGTAGCAGTATTTCCCCCACCCCCCACTCCTTTCTCCCCCCCCACTTTCTTTTGCAGAAGCAGCAGCGGTATTTCCCTTCCCCTCCAGGTCCCTGTGAAGCAATTCCCTTCTCTTACTGTGAGCTGTCCTGCTCCGTTCAGCCCCTCCCTTCTCTTAATGCGATCTGGCCTGCTCCGTTCGGCCCCTTCCCCTTCCCTTCCCGCGGGCTGGCCTGCTGCGGCAGGTTTTTGTTTCAAGTTTTAAAAGTGCCGGCGGCGGCTCTTCTCACGCTGCTGATCCTCCTGTAAAGAGCAGCCTGCGATGGTGGCCGGCTTTAGCGAACCTCGCAGGCTGCTCTCCAGCCTCGGTAGCACGTTCCCTCTGAAGCACGGGATCGCGTCAGAGGGAGTGTGCTACCGAGTTGGAGAGCGGCCTGCGAGGTTCGCTAAAGCTGGCCACCATCGCAGGCTGCTCTTTACAGGAGGATCAGCAGCGGCGGCGAGTGAGGGCCGAGGTGTGTTCCCTGCCGAGGACGTGGGCAGGGAGAGAGCTTGCCTGGATTCCAGGGTGAGTGAGGGCGGGAGGAGGGGAGTGGCCAGAATGTTCCCTGCTGCTGGGTTGGCTGCCACGGATCACATACCACAGCGGCAGGGAACACGAAATCCTAAGTGCGCATGTGCGCTTAGGTTTTATTATATAGGATATAGAAACAGGGACGAAGTGTGAAATAATAAAATTTGCAGATGACACCAAACTATTTAGTGATGCTCGGACTAAAGAGGACTGCAAAGAATTACAAAGGGACCTGAACAAGCTAGGGGCGTGGGCAACGAGATGGCAGATGAAGTTCAATGTAGAGAAAAGTAAAGTTTTGCATGTAGGAAGCAAAAACCCAAGTTACAGCTATATGATGGGGGGGGGGGGATACTATTGAGTGACAGTACCTAAGAAAGGGACTTGGGGGAAATAGTGGACAAGACAATGAAGCCGTCGGCACAGTGCACAGCGGCCGCCAAGAGAGCGAATAGAATGCTAGATATAATCAAGAAGGGTATTACAAACAGAACGAAAGAAGTTATCCTGCTGTTATATCGGGCTATGGAGCATCCGCATCTGGAATACTGTGTCCAATATTGGTCGCCGTACCTTAAGAAGGATATGGCGATACTCAAGAGGGTTCAGAGGAGAGTGACACACTTGATAAAGGGTATGGAAAACCTTTCATATACTGAGAGACTGGAAAAACAGGGGCTCTTTTCCCTGGAGAAGATAAGACTTAGAGGGGACATGATTGAGACCTATAAGATTATGAAGGGCATAGAGAAAGTGGAGAGGGACAGATTCTTCAAACTCTCGAAAACTACAAGAACGAGAGGGCATTCGGAAAAGTTGAAAGGGGACAGATTCAAATCCAATGCTAGGAAGTTTTTCTTCACCAACAGGTGGTGGACACCTGGAATGCGCTTCCAGAGGGCGTGATAGGAGAGAGTACGGTATTAGAGTTCAAGAAGGAATTGGACAATTTTCTGAAGGAAAAGGGGAAAGAGGGGTATAGATAGAGGACTACTACACAGGTCCTGGACCTGTTGGGCCGCCGCACAAGCGGACTGCTGGGCACGATGGACCTCTGGTTTGACCCAGCAGAGGCACTTCTTATGTTCATCCCGTCTCCACCATCCCCTTCACCGCCCCGTCCCCGTCCCTGCATCATCCATACAAGCCTCAGTACTGCAATATTTAGCTTATTCCTTTCTTATAAATAAAAGTTCTGGCTGCTGAACTAGAGAAAGAGATGTTCAGCTGGCAGGGCTTTATTTATAAATTTTTATAAACACAATTAATATACTACTTTATCCTAAAGCAAAATAAATACATAGAAAATTTTTTTCTACCTTTGTTGTCTGGTTTCTGCTTCCCTCATCTTCTCATTCAATTGCTTCCATCCACTGTCTGTCTTCTATCTGTGCCTCTCCCTTCACCCCCACCCCTCCCAATTGGGTCTAGCACCCAACTTCCCTCCACTCCCCCATAGTCTGACATCTCTGTTTTCTTCCCTTCCAGCGTTTTCTCCCCACTCTCTCTTCCCCATTCCCTTCAGCATCTTCTCCCCACTCTCTGTTCCCCATTTCCCTTCAGTGTCTTCTCCCCATTCTCTTTTCCCCATTTCCCAGCATCTTCTCCCCTCTCTTTCTTCCCCGGTCCCTTCAGGCTGCTTCAGCATCTTCTCTCCATCCCCCCACCCCCAGCACCCTTCGCGCAGACCAGCAGCTTCCTCCCGCTGGCCAGCTGTGCATCTCCCTCCCTCCCTCCCTTTCCCTTACCTTCTCTTTGTGGCGCTTTCTATAAAGCTATGCATTGTATTGCAGCCTGAGCCTTGAAGTCGCGTCACGTTGGCTGCTGGAAAAGTTTCTGACGCAACCGGAAACAGGAAGTTACGTCAGAAGAGACCTTTTCAGCAGCCACACGCGACGCGACTTCAAGGCTCTGGCTGCAATACAATACTAGCCTTATAGAAATCGCCACGAAGAGATGGTAAGGGAAAGGGAGGGAGGGAGATGCATGGCCGGACGGCTGGCGAGAGAGAGGAGGCTGCTGGACTGCACACTCGTTCACCACGCTGTGCTCACTCCTTTAACTGTGGAGACAAGACCATTCACTGCTCCATGGGGCGGTGAATAGCCTCGTCCCTGTACTCGCAGTGACCTTTTTTTTGTCACCGTTTCATCGGGTTACTCACAACTAGCCGCGGGTAACAACCACCGTGTCATTCTCTAGTACTAATCTCCCTATGCTTGCACTGTGTATTGCAGACTGCCATTGTAATGCATTGCAGCACATGTATTGGAGCTATGTGCCTCTGGTTTTTGGCAATTTTTTAGGGCGCTGAAATCGGGGTTTTGGGTAGTTTCCCTGCATGCCCTGGTTTCTGGTGGTGGTCCCCCGATTCAGGGGGCGGTTTTCAGCTTTCCTTCCAGAATGGCAAATGGTAACCTTGGCCCAGTAAGTCCTTGAGGTGCTCAGGGAAGGCCTTTGACTAAAGTTTTTCCTACTGCCACTGGAATTCTTCCTGTCCCCCTCCTGTGGGAAATCCAGATGGGCCACCATATCAGCCACGATGTACAAGTTGCTGGATCTGGCAGCTATAGTGCCTGTCCCAAAGGGAGACTTGGGCTCCGGGAGATACTCGATTTACTTCATCATGCCAATGAAGGACTCCAAAGATTGCAGACCTCTTCTGGACCTGAAGGCAGTGAACACCTTCCTGCGAGTTTCACGTTTTGTCTGGAAAAGGTGCATTCAGTGGTGGCAGCAGTGGCGCCCGGGAAGTTTTTGGCTTCCTTGGAACTCTCAAAAGAGTACCTCCACATCCCAATTTTTTTTCCGGATCATCGGAGGTTCCTGAGGTTTCATGTTCTCGGGAGGCACGTCCAGGTCGCGGTTCTGCTCTTTGGATTGGTGTTGGCACCCAAATCATTCACCAAAGTCATGGTAGTGGTGGCTGCCCATCTGTGCTCGCTGGATGTGCTGATCCATTGGTACCTCGACGACTGGCTGATCAGAGGTTCACCAAGTGGTGAATTTGCTGGAAAGTCTTGGCTGGGTGATCCATCATAGGAAGAGTCACCTTGAGCCATCGCAGGACTTGGAGTACGTGGGAGTCCGGTTCCATACGGGCAGGAACCAAGTGTTTCTGACGGAATCCAGGAAGATCAAGCTTCAGAGTGCAGTTTGGGATGTGTAAGTGGCTCCAGCCCCTACAGCCTGGCAGTATCTGCAGGTACTGGGTCTCATGGTGACGACCATAGTTGTGATCCGTGGGCAAGAGTTCGCATCTGTCCTCTTCATGTAACCCCCTCCTTCTCAGACTGAGGTAAAAGGTATCCTTCTTGAAATAAGATTTGTTTAGTAGTCGTGCACACCGAGGGTTAAATTGATACCTTTCCCCAGGAGAAGGGGTGAATTACATAAACAAAATAATAATATATAATAATGTGGTATAACCTTGAAATAAAAATAGTTATTAAACGTATAATATAATAAATATAAAGAAGCACTAAGGTTTCAAAATAGAATATAGGAATAAAATTTAATAAACAAATGCTGTAAATCAAATCTAAACAAAGAGATTTTACTTCCCCTCTGTAAAGTTCTTTTTCCTCAGATTTGGGTATTTGAGGCTTTATGTTTTGCTATGTAGGGGTACCACGTAGGCGCACTGTTGCTAGCAGACTCTCTCTTGCTGGAACCAACCTACTACTCTGACTTAAACAAACCAATAAGGGAAAACCCTATCCTAATCTAATAACCCCCAAATTGCCTAAATATACTTTCTAAGCTAGAAAAAAAAATAGATAATTGATGTTCCCTATACTTTTTCCCTCCCCAGAATTTCCTATTTCTAAAATCACTCAAATTTCCTATATCTCAAAACACAAATAAAACCCAAAGTCTCAATAAATTTTACAGAAGATATTAAACTTCCAAAACAATTTATCAAATTTTCTTCACCAATATTCCCTCATGACATTACACAGAAATCTCACAGACTATTTCTAACACCCAATAGTCTCACAGATAAAACAATTCTTCACATCCGCCAGAAATAAATATTTCAACCTTGGAAATTACCAGAATCTATGAATCAAACCAACTTCAACCACAACTTACAATTCTTATTCAAAATTCAATAAAATCAAATATAATTACCTTCACAAGAGCCACACAAGCCAAAACACCTCCTCACAGAACCAAGTCACCCTCCCCACTGTCAAATCTGACAGTTCGAATGTTCAAGCAGCTGATGCTGATCTCTGCACGAGGACAGCAAACATGTGCAGGAAATCAGCAACAGAAAACCTCAAAACTGCACCAATACAAACAATACACAAACCATACTTCTCAAAATAAAAAAACACAGATATTTCCTTCCAGATCCTCTCTGCTTCATTAAACCCTTTAAATACTTCTTTAAACCCTGTTTTTCACACTCAAGTAACTATTAAACTTTTACCCTGGTTACATTTGCCAGCACAAAAGAGAAAAATTTTCTGTCAAAGACTAAGAAAATTTTTACAAAACTTCCCCTCTGAACAAACTTTTCTAAAATTGTCTCAAGGATACAAAATAGGAACAGCAGAAATACATATACTGTAGATACTCTTCAATATACACATAACTTTCTTCAAGACATGCATTTTTTCACAATAAACATTTGGATTGCCAACCATAGTTACATATATATTTTTTTCCATCTCATAAATTTATCATATCAGAAGATTATTTTCAACAAAAATTTCCTCTAAATAACACCCAATCTGTCCTTTGAGATCAGAGTCTTTTTGGGATTTCCACATTGAAATCTTTCCTTCTTCTGGATGCATCTCTTTTGTTATTGAGTTTGGGGGGGGGGGTTCTCTTTCGCAGTCTTCCTTTCACTGCTTTTGTCTTGCCTACAAATCTGTGTTCAGACAAGTTATTTTCAATCCATGACACACTCTTCCTTTTCTTCTTGTAATTGTAACACAGTCTCATTTGTTTTTCTACAACCATTCTCTTTGAGTACTTTGCTAGACCTTCTCGACTGACGTCTATTCCATTTTTCTTTTCTAGCTTTCTCCATTTTATACTTGTGTTGTCTTGATCTCTTAACAGTTGTGGGAAAACATTTGAACGAGGACTGTCTCCATAAAAACTGTGTACAGCCTTCCAGATGTTGGTGATGGTGGTGGCAGAGGAAACAGCAGCGTACCCCTCAGGCATCCCCATTCTTGCCCCTGGTGGGTAATGTAGACTTCCTCCCAGGGATGGGTTCCTCGGGGTTACAACTGTGGGAGTCCCTGAGGCATCTTTCTGATGAGGGCACGGGGACTTTCCCCACCTTTACACAACTACAGTCCCGTTGGGAGCTCTCTGCCACGCAGTTTTGGGCTTACTTGCCAGCGTGACATTATCATCTTTCCTTATCCCTCAGGTGGGGCGAGCAGTGGTCATTTGGAAAGCTGGATGCTCATTTGGCTTTGGTACCCTTTCAGTTGAATACCGTAGCCACTTGGTATCGGATCCTTAAGAATGCTCTCCCCACCTCTTATTTGGCCCAGATTGTGGCCCAGTGGTCCTGTGACCTGGCTCTTGATTCAATTCACCGGATCTACGGATCTCAGGGAGATGCAATTTAAGATCATCCACCATGCTCATTTATCCAGGGCTCGGGGATGGGTCATGGGCCTTTGGGATGATGCAACCTGCTCCCATTCTCAGAGGGCCATGGGCACACTGGTACATATGTTTTTGGAATGCCCCCATGCGGCTCTTTGGCTCAAGGTACTACCTTTCCTTGATGACCTGCTTGGCTGGCCAGTACCCAGGAATTATGGGCTCTTGCTTTTGGGAGACCAGAGGGAGGTATTACCTGCAGAGTTCCCCCTGCCACACCGGAAGTTTTTATACACTGCACTCCTGGTGGTAAAAAAGCTCTTGCTCCTGCACTGGGTGGAGATGGCTCCGGCCTCCTTAATCCAGTGGCTTCACAAAATGCGGGAGCTAGCAACATTTGAACTACAGACCTACACAGCTCCCTTGAGTAGCGACAAAAAGCTTTATGTTTCACTGTGGAGGGCGACCGACTCTGTTCTATCTGCTGCTTCAACCTAACTCTGTCTTTAGAGATCTGGGAGGTCTACCCTATGGGACCTTAACTTACTGGAACTGCCTGTTGCTCTCAAGCTAGTGTGCTTGATGTCAATATTTTCTCTGTGAAGAAGTTGCTGAATTCATTACTGGCTAGGGAACATTTGTCTTTCTATTTTTCCCCCAAGAAACCTTACACTACCTGATATAGTATTTTTTTTGTTTTTTTTAATCTCTTCAGCCAGCTTTGCTTTCAAATGTCAACCGTGATGTTTATGTTGAAATATTTTTATTGAAAATTTCCAGATAATAAAGCACATCAAAAACAACCAAAGTTCAAAATACAAATACAGCAACACCCCACCCTCCCATCCACCCTCCAACCCCCCACCTAAATTACCCACAAAAACAAAACAATCCATCGTCCAGAATGCATGAATAATCATGGGTTTAACAAATGACTACGAGCTTTATGAGTCAATGTGAGCCAAAAGGGCTCCCAATTGGAACAAAACAAACGTCCCTGTGGTGTATCCAAAGATGTCAAGGAAAGACGCTCCATAGAAGCCTGATGTATCATGAGAGAATGCCAATGAGACAAGGTGGGGGAATCCGGTACAATCTAGCACTGCAATATGGTTTTCTTCCCCAGTAATATGGCTCGTTCCAAAAACCCCCGGAATCCCTTCGGGGACACAAGAGGGAGATGCTCCAAAGTAAAAAGCATCTCTGGGCAGTTATTATAGCCATGGTGCCACATGGAAGTAATATGTTGCCGCAGCTGAGTCCAAAAGTCCTGAACCAAAGGACAGGCCAAGATTTGATGACCTAAAGTAGCCATTCGTTGGTTACATTTAAGACATGTATCCGTGAGACTAAGTTTGGCTCGATGAAGATAAGCTGGGGATCTATGGAGTCGAAGAAGAAACTGGTATAGGGTTTTTGTGGAGTTTCTGGCTTCAAGGATCTTTTTTGAGAGGAATTCCTTCTTTTCTTTTCTTCTTGATAGTAATTCTGTTGACTCTAAACCAGGTTTTTCTGGATTTTTCATCTTCATCTGATTTCTTTCATTTCCTTTTGAGTTTTCTTTTCCTTCATGATTTCATCCAAGGGGTAAACCCATCTTTTCTTTTGATTGGATTTTGTAATTTAATGGAGCCACCTCCTCTAGGCTACATTCCAGTACCTCGTCTCACAGTCTCTGATCTCGGGTTTTACTTCTCTGAGGTGTGTCTCCAGTCTGTTTTTGAATTTGATGCTGTCTATGAATCCTCTCCCTATTTTTGGTCTAGTTTTTGATTGTTTCCTACTGTCTGGTTGTCTTATTCCGAAGCGTACTAATACTTTCATAGAGGTGGGGTTGCAGTCCCCTATATCTTCCTCTCTGCCAAACAGTACATCTAATGTGTGTCCTTTAGGATGGGTTTTCTCCTTCACTGTTTGGTGTAGTCTTAGACCTTCCAGTTGTTGAACTATTTGTTGGGCCTTCTGGTATGCAGGGTCATCTACATGTAGATTAACGTCGTGACATACCCAGAATGAGGAAAATTGTAGGTTGACTTCTGTGATAAGGTTCACAATGTTTTCCCACTCTTCTGTGTCTAGGTCGGGGATGACATATAACACCCTTATGCCCATTGTGTTTCTGTTTCTTACTCTAAGAAGTAGACATTCTGCTCCTGTTGGCTGGGTAGTTTTAATTTGTTGGAAGGTTGGATTTGTATATTACTGCTACCCCCCTTATTCTATTTTGGAGCTTGATATGGTCTGGTAGGCACGCTTTACTTATGATGAACCCACTGTTGTCTGTGAGCCAGAATTCTATTACCACTAGGAAGCCCAGTGTTTGTTCTTCTGTTAAATCTGCAGCCTGAGTTCCCTTCTTATTCATGGATCTTGGGTTTAGTAAGCCTCCTCTCCATGATGTATTTTGTTTTTGCTTGCTGGTTGTTGTGTGTTGGTTGTATGTTGTTTTTTTTTGTGTGTATGTGTATCTATTCCTATAGTGTGTATTATTTTTTGTGTTCTGAGTTTATCTTTGGTGTTGAAACATTTACCACATTCAGAATGTTTATATGGTTTTTCTCCAGTGTGGACTCCTTTATGAGTTATGGGGCAGATTCTGTATAGAATGCTAGTCTCAGCAGCCTCCTGCTGAGAATTGTATACCAGTGTCCTATAAAGAATCACATTTGCCTAAATGCCCCAATTCTCTAACCAGCATCCATGTCACAGGCGTTGGTTAGAGAATCGCGCCTGCCTGATCGTGAGAACCCTTGCCATCAGCTGATCAGCTGCTGCAAGGGACCTCCACAATTCCCACTGAATTTGGCAGGAAGTATGCCCACTCTCTTCTGCCACCTAATCCCCAAACCACCCCAACAAGCAGCCTGGCAGGAAGGATACCCAATTTTCTCCTGCCCCCAAAACCCCAAACTCCTCCCGAAGCAGCCAGGCAGGAGGGATGCCCACTCCCCTCCTGCCCCTGAACCCCTTCCAACCATCGACACCCTCCTCCCATACCTTTCCAGAAGAAAGTCCAGCCAGAGAGATGCTTACACCCTCCGGCAAGCCCACCACTCCAAAATGGCAGGCCTTCCCCTTCCAGGTGTATTCTGGGATACACAGGGGGTGGGGCCTAAGGTCCTGATTGGGTCAGTTGCCTAAATCCCCTACCATAGGAGGGGGTCGTAGGCACCAGGTACAATCGGAGTCTTAGTCCTCCTTCCCAGTGCATCCTGGGATGCAATGGAAGTGGCCTAAAACTGTAGCCAGATACCTAAGGGTAAGATGCACTGGGAAGGAGGCTTAAGACTCCGATTGGTCCAGGTGCGTAACGCCCTTCTATGGGAGGGGCTTTTATCAACTGAGCCAATCAGGGCCTAGGCTTGTTCCCTGGTGCATCCCAGAATGCACTGGGAAGAAGGCCTTTGGAGTGGCGGGCCTGCCGGCCGAAGGGTGTAAACATCACTCTGGCTGGATTTTCTTCTGGAATGGTATGGGGGGTGTTTGGGGGGCTTAACAGTGCCGGGTATGGAGGGGTGGTGTCGCTGGTTGTGGGGGGTGGAAAGTTCCAGGAAGGTGGCAGAAGAGAGTTGGCATCCCTACTGCTTGACTGCTTCAGAAAGGGTTCATGGGTTCCAGGAGGGAGTGGGCATACCTCCTGCTGGGAAATTTCATGGATGGGGGGGTTCTTTGACGCAGCCCCTCAGCTGATCATGGTAGCGGGATTCCCTTGCCACGATCAGCTCAGTTGTCACTTCTATTTGAAATGCTAGCCTACATTTCAAGCATCTGTCGCAGCCCTAGGGAGACACCTAGATCCTCTGAAACTAACCCAAGACCACTTCTGAGCAATTCCATGCCCACGCCCTGTCTTGGATAATCTTAAGTGTCCCGACGTGTCTCCCTCAATTGCGCCAAATGGCTACATATGTCCTGATTGGCTGCTGGATAACAGTAGAATGTGTACCACCATCTACAATCGGGATGCCCATTTATAGAATCAGCCTCTATATGTCTAACTATTACTGAAGGAATTATCACATTTAGAACATTAATATGATTTTTCTCCAGTGTGGATTCTTTCGTGAGTTTGTATTTAGTAATGAAACCTTTACCACATTTAAGAACATTTATATGTTTTTTCTCCAGTGTGGATTCTTTCGTGAGTTCTGAGTTTGTATTTAGTAATGAAACCTTTACCACATTCAGAACATTTATATGGTTTTTCTCCAGTGTGGATTCTTTCATGTGTTCTGAGTTTGTCTTTAGTATTGAAACCTTTATCACATTCAGAACATTTATATGGTTTTTCTCCAGAGTGGATTCTTTTATGAGTTATGAAGCTACCTGTACTACTGAAGGATTTTCCACATTCAGAACATTTATATGGTTTTTCTCCTGTGTGGATTCTTTTATGAGTTATGAGGGTACTTATATGTTTGAAGGATTTTCCACATTCAGAACATTTATATGGTTTTTCTCCAGAGTGGATTCTTTCATGAGTCAAGAGGCTGCCTCTATTGTTGAAAGATTTTCCACATTCTGAACATTTATATGGTTTTTCTCCCGAGTGGATTCTTTCATGACCTTCAAGATGATCTTTTTGATTGAAAGTTTTACCACATTCAGAACATTTATATGGTTTTTCTCCCGTGTGGATTCTTTTATGAGTTATGAGGTTACTTGTTTTATTGAAGGCTCTCCCACATTCAGAACATTTGTATGGTTTTTCTCCCATGTGGATTCTTTTATGAGTTATGAGGTTACTTGTATTATTGAAGGCTCTCCCACATTCAGAACATTCATAAGGTTTTTCTCCTGTGTGGGTTCTTTCATGAGTTCCAAGTTTGTATTTAGAATTGAAAGTTTTACCACATTCAGAACATTTATATGGTTTTTCTCCCGTGTGAATTCTTTTATGAGTGTTGAGGCTACTTCTGTTATTGAAGGATTTTCCACATTCACAACATTTATATGGTTTTTCTCCCGTGTGGATTGTTTCGTGAGTTCTGAGTTTGTATTTAGTAATGAAACCTTTACCACATTCAGAACATTTATATGGTTTTTCTCCCGTGTGAATTCTTTTATGAGTGTTGAGGCTACTTCTGTTATTGAAGGATTTTCCACATTCAGAACATTTATATGGTTTTTCTCCCGTGTGAATTCTTTTATGAGTTATGAGGTTACTTGTTTTATAGAAGGATTTTCCACATTCAGAACATTTATATGGTTTTTCTCCAGAGTGGATTCTTTTATGAGTGTTGAAGCTACTTCTGTTATTGAAGGATTTTCCACATTCAGAACATTTATATGGTTTTTCCCCAGAGTGGATTCTTTTATGAGTGTTGAAGCTACTTCTGTTATTGAAGGATTTTCCACATTCAGAACATTTATATGGTTTTTCTCCTGTGTGGATTGTTTCGTGAGTTCTGAGTTTGTATTTAGTAATGAAACCTTTACCACATTCAGAACATTTATATGGTTTTTCTCCCGTGTGAATTCTTTTATGACTGTTGAGGCTACTTCTGTTATTGAAGGATTTTCCACATTCAGAACATTTATATGGTTTTGCTCCTGTGTGGATTGTTTCGTGAGTTCTGAGTTTGTATTTAGTAATGAAACCTTTACCACATTCAGAACATTTATATGGTTTTTCTCCCGTGTGAATTCTTTTATGAGTTATAAGGTTACTTGTTTTATAGAAGGATTTTCCACATTCAGAACATTTATATGGTTTTTCTCCTGTGCTGATTCTTTCATGAGGTATAATATTACTTTTTTGATTGAAGCTTTTATAATACTCAGAACATTTAAATAACTTTGCTCCCTTGGGGTTCATTTGATGCTTTTGTGTCTTGCTAATACTTATTAATTCATGTTTTCTCAGTTCAAATACCTGTCTGAAGTTTGACTTCCCAGTGAACATTTCCTTGCTTGTAGTGCTCTGACAAAGTTTCTGTCTGCTAATTCTCTCACTTTGTCTGAAATTTGGGCAGTTGGTGGAATTTCTCTTTTGCTCAGTACATACATTTGAACTCTCTCCTTTTGGGGTCTTTTCTTTCATGCTAGGTGGTTTTATACTACTAATACCTTCTGGGCTATCTCTTGAAGGGTCTTTGTGTGTCCGTTCCTCCCTCTGCTGCCCATAACATTCTCTCATTCTCTTATTCCCAAATCCATCATCTGTTGGTTAAAAATGAAAGTATATGCGTAAATTATACAGCTATTAGTAACACATATATAAGCAACAGTGTTCTCCCCAGAAATTTTTTCCAGCCGGGTGGCATGAAAAAGTAGCTGGGTGGGGTGGGCGAGACAGAGAAATCTGATGGTGGGGAAAATTAAGGCTCCTTTTACAAAGATGCGTTAGCACCTTAATACGCGGAATAGCATGCGCTAAATTGCCGCGCATATAGCCGCTACCATCCCCTCTTAAGCAGGCGGTAGTTTTTCAGATAGCATACGCTAATCCGGTGTGTGCGCTAAAAACACTAGCGCACCTTTGTAAAAGGAGCCCTAAATGTGTACTATTTTTATTAATTATTATTTTCCAATGTTCACTATTGCTTCCTTTTTTTAAGGTTTGACACTTGTGCCGGAATATTTTTACTAAATTTAAGAAGTATCCAATTCCAGAAGTGAATAATTAGATATTCACCCTCTTTCAAATGGTATAGAGCAGTGGTCTCAAACTCAAACCCTTAGTGGGGCCACATTTTGGATTTGTAGGTACTTGGAGGGCCACAGAAAAAATTGTTAATGTCTTATTAAAGAAATTACAACTTTGCATGAGGTAAAACTCTTTATAGTTTATAAATCTTTCCTTTAACAATTAAAGGAAAGATTTATAAACTATAAAGAGTTTTACCTTATGCAAAATTGTCATTATTTTTTCTGCAGCCCTCACATTTAAAGTTTAATATCTTTCCTTTCTCAAAACTGACACATTTCAATCACTATATTGAAAATAAAATCATTTTCCCTACCTTTGTTGTCTGGTGACTTTATTTTTCTGAAAACAACGAATAGACTGCAGATAATGTACAAGATGCAGGCGTTGTTTATTAGTAAATGCAGTAACATATACAACCTTATAGCCAACCAAGGGACCCGATACGGTCCGTGTTTCGGATAACACGCCTTCCTCAGGGGTCCATGGTGGTTAAGGTATAAAGCAAACTGCATAAAAGATAACAAACACACGCCAATCACGATCAAATGGCATTGTGTAAGACTTGCTTGACCCCATTTGATCGTGATTGGCGTGTGTTTGTTATCTTTTATGCAGTTTGCTTTATACCTTAACCACCATGGACCCCTGAGGAAGGCGTGTTATCTAAAACACGGACCATGTCGGGTCCCTTGGTTGGTTATAAAGTTGTATATGTTGCTGCATTTACTAATAAACAACGCCCGCATCTTGTACATTATCTGCAGTCTGTTCATTGTTTTCTGGTTGCGCTTATAAGATCATGAAGGGCATAGGAAGTTCTTCTTTACCCAGCGTGTGGTGGACACCTGGAATGCGCTTCCAGAGGGCGTAATAGGGCAGAGTACGGTACTGGGGTTCAAGAAAGGATTGGACAATTTCCTGCTGGAAAAGGGGATAGAGGGGCATAGATAGAGGATTACTGCACAGGTCCTAGACCTGTTGGGCCGCCGTGAGCGGACTGCTGGGCACGATGGACCTCAGGTCTGACCCAACAGAGGCATTGCTTATGTTCTTATATGACTACATTAAAGAACCTCAATTTAGCCGCTTCTGAAACAATCTTTACGTATGCGGATGATATTTTCTAGTTGTCATATATTTATGGCCATTACTTCTGTGGGGTTAGGGGGTTGGGAGGGGTGGCTTGAGGTTGAAATTGTACTGATGGTATGTTTTTTTCTACCATTGTGCTAGTTGATTATTGTACATTGGTTGTAATTTATATTGGTCGCTGTGCATGTATAACTTTTTGATTATAAAACTTTCAATAAACATTTAAATATTTTTTTTTTTAAAAGAAATAGATCCAAAACTGAGCAACTTTGAACTAAATATAAACTCTTGTATTTCCAGACTTCAAATATGGGCTACCTCTGTTCAAATATAAACTCTTACCTTAACGAACGCAATAGCACGCGCTAAAATGCCCTGCGTGGTAGTTTCTCGGCTACAGCGCGTGCTAAAAACGCTAGCGCACCTTTGTAAAAGGAGCCCTTAATGCAGCCAAGGCAAAACTATTATGTTTTGGCCCAAGAACTGAACAGTTACCTCTCTCTGTTACTTTGAATTCTGGAGAATCTCTGAAAATTGAATTTTCATGTAGAGTTCTGGGAATAATATTGGACTCTTCTTTATCATTTCAATGTCAGCTTAATCACCTTTCAAATAAATGTTTTTTCAGCTTACGAATGTTAAGGAAAGTTAGACATCTGTTTCAGCAGCAACATTTCACGGCACTTGTGGAAGATATTATCCAGATACACAATATCCAGCCAAAGTTGGTCTCAAAAAGTTTTCATCCAATAAGTTATACATATAGAGATTTCACTAAGTTAGACCTTTCTTCTGTAGCAGACAATATCCCGTATACCCTCTGCAAAAGTACCTATAAAGTCATATAGCTATACTGGAAAGCTACTGAAGAAAATCACTGCTCTGAATGATGGGAAATTTCATGGATGGGGGGTTCCTGACGCAGCCGCTCAGCTGATCATGGTAGCGGGATTCCCTTGCCACGATCAGCTCAGTTGTCACTTCTATTTGAAATGCTAGCCTACATTTCAAGCATTTGTCGCAGCCCTAGGGAGACACCTAGAGCCTCTGAAGCGAACCCAAGACCACTTCTGAGCAATTCCATGCCCATGCCCTGTCTTGGATAATCTTAAGTGTCCCGACGTGTCTACCTTAATTGCGCCAAATGGCTACATATGTCCTGATTGGCTGCTGGATAGTAGTAGAATGTGTACCACCATCTACAATCGGGATGCCCATTTATAGAATCAGCCTCTATGTCTAACTATTACTGAAGGAATTATCACATTGAGAACATTAATATGATTTTTCTCCAGTGTGGATTCTTTCGTGAGTTCAGAGTTTGTATTTAGTAATGAAACCTTTACCACATTTAAGAACATTTATATGGTTTTTCTCCAGTGTGGATTCTTTCGTGAGTTTATATGTTTTTTCTCCAGTGTGGATTCTTTCGTGAGTTCTGAGTTTGTATTTAGTAATGAAACCTTTACCACATTCAGAACATTTATATGGTTTTTCTCCAGTGTGGATTCTTTCATGTGTTCTGAGTTTATCTTTAGTATTGAAACCTTTATCACATTCAGAACATTTATATGGTTTTTCTCCAGAGTGGATTCTTTTATGAGTTATGAAGCTACCTGTAGTACTGAATGATTTTCCACATTCAGAACATTTATATGGTTTTTCTCCTGTGTGGATTCTTTTATGAGTTATGAGGGTACTTATATGTTTGAAGGATTTTCCACATTCAGAACATTTATATGGTTTTTCTCCTGTGTGGATTCTTTCATGATCGTGAAGATGATCTTTTCGATAGAAACTTTTACCACATTCGGAACATTTATATGGTTTTTCTTCCTTGTGGATTCTTTTATGAATAATGAGGCTACCTGCATTAGTGAAGGATTTTCCACATTCAGAACATTTATATGGTTTTTCTCCCGTGTGGACTCTTTTATGAGTTATGAGGCTTCTTATATTGTTGAATGATTTTCCACATTCAGAACATTTAAATGGTTTTTCTCCTGCGTGGATTCTTTCATGATCGTAAAGATAATCTTTTCGATTGAAACTTTTACCACATTCGGTACATTTATATTGATTTTCTCCAGAGTGGATTCTTTTATGAATTGTGAGGCTATCTCTATTAGTGAAAGATTTTCCACATTCAGAACATTTATATGTTTTTTCTCCCATGTGGATTCTTTTATGACTTATGAGGCTATTTGTATTATTAAAGGATTTTCCACATTCAGAACATTTATATGGTTTTTCTCCCGTGTGGATTCTTTTATGAGTGTTGAGAATACTTTTTTTATTGAAGGATTTTCCACATTCAGAACATTGATATGGTTTTTCTCCTGTGTGGATTCTTTCATGATCGTGAAGATAATCTTTTCGATTGAAACTTTTACCACATTCGGAACATTTATTTTGGTTTTCTCCAGAGTGGATTCTTTTATGAATTGTGAGGCTACCTCTATTAGTGAAAGATTTTCCACATTCAGAACATTTGTAAGGTTTTTCGCCTGTGTGGATTCTTTCATGATTTTCAAGATGAGCTTTTTGATTGAATCTTTTATCACATTCTGAACATTTAAATGGTTTGTCTCCAGTGTGGATTCTTTCATGAGTTGTGAGTTTGTATATAGTATTGAAACCTTTACCACATTCAAAACATTTATGTGGCTTTTCTCCAGTGTGGATTCTTTTATGAGTGTTGAGGGTACTTATACTATTGAAAGATTTTCCACATTCAGAACATTTATAAGGTTTTTCTCCTGTGTGGTTTCTTTCATGATATTCAAGATGAGCTTTTTGATTGAAATTTTTACCACATTCTGAACATTTATATGGTTTTACTCCAGTGTGGATTCTTTTATGAGTGTTGAGGCTACTTCTACTATTGAAGGATTTTTCACATTCAGAACATTTATATGGTTTTTCTCCTGTGCTGATTTTTTCATGAGGTATAATATTACTTTTTTGATTGAAGCTTTTATAATACTCAGAACATTTAAATAGCTTTGCTCCCTTGGGGTTCATTTGATGCATTTGTATCTTGCCAATACTGACTGATTCATGTTTTCTCAGTTCAAGTACCTGACTGAAGTTTGACTTCCCAGTGAATATTTCCTTACTTGTAGTGCTCTGACAAAGTTTCTGCCTGCCGATTCTCTCACTTTGTCTGAGATTTGGGCAGTTGATGGAATTTCTCTTTTGATCAGTACATACATTTGAACTCTCTCCTTTTGGGGTCTTTTCTTTAATGCTAGGTGGTTTTATACTACTAATACCTTCTGGGCTGTCTCTTGAAGGGTCTTTGTGTGTCCGTTCCTCCCTCTGCTGACCATAACATACTTTAATTCTCTTATTCCCAAATCCATCATCTGTTGGTTAAAAATGAAAGTATATACGTAAATTATACAGCTATTAGTAACACATATATAAGCAAATATCTCCAAAGATGTCTTTAAAGTCATTTTGTAGACAGGTGAGCGATGGCACATGAAAAAATATAAACAGACCATCCTGATCTCATTTGCTGGTTCTGAACATCTCATTCTCCCCTCCAATATCTCCAATGATCCCCTTTCCTCCGATTACATTCATTAACCAAAATCTCTATGTGAAAATTTAGAAATACTCCACAGCACATAGCAATTCTTGGCTTACCACTCTTTATATCAGCATCCTCCTCTCCTCCCTCCAGTTGGTCACTAGAAGGATCCTCTTCAATTTTCAGAATCTCTCCTGTGGGGTCAGCAGGGTAACTTTGGCTGCCTGTATGGAAAAATTACTTCAGATTTATAAGAAAGCTTAAAACATAAGGGAAAACTTTGCTAAAACTGAGATGATGGGGCTTTTATGACCTCTGAAAATGTAAGTATCCTGGTGGAAGGAATTAAGGATCCTGAGTAGTTCTGAAAATGTCTCCATCCATTCCACTAATGCCATGTTGAGTTACTTTGCCTCACTCATACCCTCTACTGTTATCAGTGTGGTCCTTCCTATATCCTCCCCTCCTGGAGTAACCAATTTGGCCATCTTTCCTCATTCCTTCTGTTGATCCCAGTGGGGGCTATCCTTCCTCCAGCCTCTTTCACTATGACCATCCTACCTGTCTTTTTCCAAATGGCAGCATTGTGTGATTCATAGAAACATGATGGCAGATAAAGGCCAAATGGCCCATCTAGTCTGCCCATCCACAGTAACCATTATCTCTTTCTCTCGTTGAGAGATCTCAAGTGCCTATCACCAGGCCCTCTTGAATTCAGACAGTTTCTGTTTCTACCACCTCTTCTGGGAGGCTGTTCCACACATCTACCACTCTTTCTGTAAAAAAGTATTTCCTCAGATTACTCCAGAGCCTATCACCTCTTAACGTCATCCTATGCCCTCTCATTCCAGAGCTTCCTTTCAAATTAAAGAGACTCAACTCATGCGCATTTACATTACGTAGGAATTTAAATATCTCTATCATATCTTCCTTCTCCCGCCTTTCCTCCAAAGTATACAGATTGAGATCTTTAAGTCTGTCCCCATATGCCTTATCACGAAGACCACACACCATTTTAGTAGCCTTCCTCTGGACCGACTCCATCCTTTTTACATCTTTTTGAAGGTGCGGCCTCCAGAATTGTACACAATATTCTAAATGAGGTCTCACCAGAGTCTTACACAGAGGCATCAATACCTCCTTTTTCCTTCTGGCCATACCTCTCCCTATGCAACCTAGTATCCTTCTAGCTTTCGCCGTCACCTTTTCAATCTGTTTGGCCACCTTAAGATGATCACATACAATCACACCCAAGTCCTGCTCTTCTGTCTTGCACATAAGTTTTTCACCCCCTAAACTGTACCGTTCCATCTGGTTTTTGCAACCCAAATGCATAACCTTGAATTTCTTAGAATTAAATTTTAGCTGCCAAATTTCAGACCATTCTTCCAGCTTCACCAGGTCTTTCTTCATGTTATTCACACTATCCGGCGTGTCTACTCTATTGCAGACTTTGGTATCATCCGCAAATAGGCAAATCTTACCTGACAACCCTTCAGCAATATAATTTATAAAAATGTTAAAAAGAACAGGCCCGAGAACAGAACCTTGAGGCACACCACTGGTAACATCCCTTTCCTCAGAGCGATTTCCATTGATCAATACTCTGTCACCTTCCACTGAAAAAGTTCCTGACCCAGCCCGTCACTTTGGGACCCATCCCAAGAGCACTCAGTTTATTTATCAGACGTCTGTGTGAACATGGCAGGGGTGTGCTCCTCCTCTAGACACCAGGAAATGTTTAAAAAATATTGGCAGGAGGAGCTTAGTGGGGTGCTAGTGCAAAAGTGATCACAGTAGGGGGTGAGGAGGTTCAGTCTGGTGAAAAATGCCTGTGGAATACTAAATGGCCTCATATCCATTCATTTTAATGCAAGGAGGGGAATGGGGAGCTCCCTCAAGTCTACTCTGACTTCAAACCAAGGCAGGGCAGCTATGATCTACCCCAAACAGGTCTATGAGGCAGGAGAGAGGCATGGGAGCTGAAGCTCCCCACCAATCCACCATCACCAGGGCCACCAAAATCCTCAATTAAGTTCTTAGGGCAGCTCTGGCCCACCCGGGAACTGCCCCAGTAGAATAACTAGGCAGGAGACAAGCGTGGGAGCGAAAACTCCACCCCTGCCCATGTCACCAGGGCTGCAAGAATTTCCAGTTAAATTCTTTACGGCACCTCTGGTCTATTTGGAAGATGCCCCAACAGGACCACAAGGCAGGAGAAGTGTGACAGCCAAAGCTCTGAAACCCTCCTGACATCACCAGGCTGCCAGAATCCCCAATTAAGTTCTTCAGGACAGATCCAGTCCACCTGAGAGCTGCCCCAACAGGACCACCGTGATCTCAAACAAGGCTGTAGAAAGCTTGAACGTAAATGGGGAAAAAAGTAACTTAGAGGCTGACAAGCTTGATTGGATAAAGAAAATTACTGAATACAACCAGGAACTTAGAAAAGCCCGGAAAAAATTATTACAGGAATAAAATAGGTGGTTCAAAAGATCAATATAAAGCTCTATTTAAACTGTGGAGATCAGTCACTGATGTGAGTGAAAAAATCGACAAAACTAACAGGCCAACTGCAGGGGAGCTAGTGAAATTTTTTAACGACAAAATCCTGATGATAAGGGCTACATTTGTCATTAAAAAATTACGATTTATTTTTTGAGGAAGATAATTCAGAGAATATCCCGGTAGATAGATCTTGATGTACCTTTGCAACTGTAACCGATGATCAGATTCAGAAACTGTTTTAAATTGGGCAATGTAGATATGCTTTGGACCTTTTCCTTCTTATATTTTTAGAAGCACCTATTAGATAATGGTTACTTCTCAAGCAGCAGTATGGGACATATTGCTTTAACCCCATTATTGAAGGGTTCTGATATGAACCCGGCAGTTCCATCTCCAATCGCTAATATCTCCTTATTAACTAAGATGATTGAGGCTATTTCTATACAACTTTCCAGTTATTTGGATCAATTCTCTATTCTTCTCCCATTCCAACATGGTTTTCGAACTAATTTCAGCACAGAAATGTTATTATTGTCACTAATCTCTAAGATTCATAGTCTACTGTCTCACAATAGATATTCTATCTCGCTTGTTATGCCTAGGGCCAGGGAGTAAATGAACTCAGCATACTACGTAACATGTCTCCTCAAGTCTGCTTATCTAACCTCCTTGACCTTAGTGTTACCTTGACAACATCAAAGGAACTGGCCAGGGGGGTAACTGAAACCCAGCATACTACTGACATGAATCCACAAGTCTGCTTATCTGACATTCTGACCTCCTTGACCTAAGTGTTGCCAAAACAACATCAAAGGAACTGGCCAGGGGGGTAACTGAAACCCAGCATACTACTGACATGAATCCACAAGTCTGCTTATCTGACATTCTGACCTCCTTGACCTAAGTGTTGCCAAAACAACATCAAAGGGAGAGTGAAACCAGACTTTCTGACATCCTAACCTGGGTGTTGTCAAAACACAGAACAAAAGACCAGGACTGGGTGTGCCTGAATCGCTGGTGCCTGCAGGATCAGCTGTATTACTATGAACTATATAAGAACAGAACTCGGCCCCTAACATTAGAATCCTAGACGTCTAAAGGGACAGTCCTTTGGTCCACCCGCCTATCAATTGTAAGGGATTCCCAATTGTGAAGGAGGTCGTTGCATGGGGTCAAGGTGAAGCTATTTTATTTTTATATTCATATATATATATATATATATATATATATATATATATATATATATATATATATATATATATAATAAAGGGTTATTGTTTATGCTTTTATATTGTCTGTGTGCTTTTCTGAGTGTCACTGATCATCCCATCTGACAGAAATAAGTGGCAGAACACGCTACAGTTTGATCTTTCAGCAGCTAATCTGCTTACTTTCTGAGATAGGCTTGGATCCGAAAGTACTGAGATGGTTTACAGGTTTTCTAACATTACACATGTATGAAGTATATATTGATGGTAAAACATCTGCCCCATGGAAGTCTGCCTATGAAGTTCCACAGGGCTCCCCGTTATCTCCTTTACTACCAGAACGAAAGAAGTTATTCTGGCGTTGTATCGGGTGATGGTGCGTCCGCATCTGGAGTACTGCGTCCAATATTGGTCGCCGTACCTTAAGAAGGATATGGCGTTACTCAAGAGGGTTTAGAGGAGAACGACATGTCTAATAAAAGGGATGGAAAACCTTTCATACGCTGAGAGATTGGAGAAACTGGGACTCTTTTCCCTGGAGAAGAGGAGACTTAGAGGGGATTTGATAGAGACTTATAAGATCATGAAGGGCATAGAGAGAGTGGAGAGGGACAGATTCTTCAAACTTTCGAATAATAAAAGAACAAGAGGGCATTCGGAAAAGTTGAAAGGGGACAGATTCAAAACATATGCTAGGAAGTTCTTCTTTACCCAGCGTGTGGTGGACACCTGGAATGCGCTTCCAGAGGGCGTAATAGGGCAGAGTATGGTACTGGGGTTCAAGAAAGGATTGGACAATTTCCTGCTAGAAAAGGGGATAGAGGGGTATAGAGGATTACTGCACAGGTCCTAGACCTGTTGGGCCACCGTGAGCGGACTGCTGGGCATGATGGACCTCAGGTCTGACTCAGCAGAGGCATTTCTTATGTTCTTATATGACTACATTAAAGAACCTCAATTTAGCCGCTTCTGAAACAATCTTTACATATGCGGATGATATTTTCTAGTTGTCATATATTTATGGCCATTACTTCTGTGGGGTTAGGGGGTTGGGAGGGGTGGCTTGAGGGTGAAATTGTACTGATGGTATGTTTTTTTCTACCATTGTGCTAGTTGATTATTGTACATTGGTTGTAATTTATATTGGTCGCTGTGCATGTATAACTTTTGGATTATAAAACTTTCAATAAACATTTAAATATTAAAAAAAAAAAAGAAGTAGATCCAAAACTGAGCAACTTTGAACTAAATATAAACTCTCGTATTTCCAGACTTCAAATATGGGCTACTTCTGTTCAAATGAAACTTAGGGCTCCTCTTACAAACGAACGCAATAGCACGCCATAAAATGCCCTGCGCGGTAGTTTCTCAGCTACAGCACGTGCTAATTACCGTATGTGCGTGCGCTAATTACGCTAGCGTACCTTTGTAAAAGGTTATCATGGGCGACGTCAACTATCCGGGGATAGAATGGAACCTCGGCACCTCCGGCTGTGCTAGAGAGACAAAGTTCCTTGAAACGGTAGGCGATTGCTTCCTGGAACAACTTGTCAAGGAAAATAATAGAGGAAACGCAATTCTGGACTTAATTCTAAATGGACTGCGAGTACCGGCATAGGATGTAGAAGTAGAAGGGACGCTGGGAAACAGCGATCACAATATGATCCTCTTCAACCTGGAAATAGGGGCAAAACATCGGTCCAGAATGACGGCCATGGTGCTAAACTTACGAAAAGGGGATTACGAGGGGATGAGACGCATTGTGGGGAAGAAGATTAAGAAGAGGATAAACACTGTAAAGACGCTAAAGCAAGCTTGGTCTCTTTTTAAGGATATGGTCACCGAGGTGCAAAATCTATATATACCGCGTATTGTAGCGTGGCCGGCCCTCGAGGCTTGCGGTAACCGGCCCACGTTTAAAATATTCTCCCCAGCGTGCTTTCCCAAGAGGGAGGAAGTCCCTGTTGTGAATAAACTTATCCTATGTGCATAAAACAGAATGGCCTCACACAGGTAAGTAATGAAATCAAGAAATCAAATTTATTGTTCAACTGAACAGGTCCAAGCAAAAATTCATAAAAAGAAAATGTACTCAAAAGGTCTTGGTCATAATCATGAGAACAAAATATATTGTAATTACCAGCCTGGTCTGGATAACTTTCCCAAAGTTCTTTCATCAATGTCCCAGGTATCACAGAGTCTCCGGCAGTCCTTGACTCTCTCAAAGTCTTACCTGTAAATTGGCAAACAAACTATGTCATTCTGCAATGTGCAGTGCTGCCCTCTCAAAAGCAGTGGCATAAGGCTGGCGGATTCGCCAAAGCGGCTCCTTGTTACCAAGAGCAAAATAACCTGCAAAACTTCCACTAAGGTGTTGGGCAAATTCTGCCCCAGCTTTCAAGATATTCACTCCTTATGAAAGCAATTGCTGAAGTTTTAACACTGCAGCCATCTTGGCAAAAAGAGAGAAAAAAACTTCTCATCAAAGTAAAACCCTTCGCTAGCATACATCCCTTTAGCTAGCTTGCTCAAGGAAAATACTTTTTGTACAGCAGAAATGGAAACATTCAAAAAAATATAAACTCAGAAAGCAACTCAAACTAATTAATTTCCATTTCTTCAATCAATCCCACCTCTGGTAAAGCACTGCAATCCATTGCTTCATAATCTGGGTTTACCAGGGTTGTTCCTTCTGGTTCAGAGTCCAGCATTTCAATGTCCTTTGGCTCTGGGGGACTTGGAGGCTCCTTCCACCTGAGAGCTTCTCCTCTGTCTCCCTTCCTCCTGGTCAGCCAGCTCTCCAAATGCTGCAAAGCTGCTGTACCACGCCCAGCCCTACTCAGGGGCTGAACTTCCTTCAGCTGAGGCTGCCTTCTGCCCTGTTTAGTCAGCTTCTCACAAAATGGAGGATTTAAAGGGGCCCTGCCAGTTTTCACCAGGCTGTGTTTTAAAGCAGGTCTGAACACAGCCTGTGCTTCCTGGTCTTGTTCCTGCCTAACAGGGACAACGTGGTTAGCCCGGACTAGTTTCAGGGGATGTTTTTTATGACTCTTCCCTGGCACAAGGCCGGCATTGGGCTTGGGTTTGTGACAGTATCAACAAGGGATCAAAGAGGAAAAAGAATAAAGAACCGGCATGACTCACTGTAGAGGTAAAGGAAGCGATCAGAGACCAAAAAAACCTCGTTTAAGGAATGGAAAAGATCAAAAACGGACGAAAACTGGAATAAGCACAAACAACATCAACGCAGGTGCCATAAAACAGTAAAAGGGGCCAAAAGAGACTATGAGGAAAAAATAGCCAAGGAGGCGAAAAACTTCAAGAACGTACGCTGGTGGGGCTAGTCTCAGTTAGGGCTAGTCTCAGTTAGGGCCGCCGTGTGAGCGGACTGCTGGGCATGATGGACCACTGATCTGACCTAGCAGCGGCAATTCTTATGTTATCATTCTCATTCAATTGAAGAAATATCGAACTACAGACCAATTGCCAACTTGCTATTCCTTGCAAAGGTAACAGAAAAAATTGTTTTCAATCAGATCTCAGACTTCATAGATAAAACACATGTTCTCCATCCAAACCAAACTGGATTCAGAGCTCACCATTCAACTGAACGTTCCCTCATTGGCTTAACTACAACAATCCTATACCATCTAGATCACCATAAATCTGTCATTCTAATATCTCTAGACCTCTCCGCAGCATTTGATACAATAGATCACTCACTCCTTCTTAACAGATTAGCTACCGTAGGCATTAGCGATCAAGTACTTAACTGGTTCAATTCATATCTTTCTGGACGCACTGCTAAGGTTAGCTTTAATAATTCTACATCGAATACTGTCCCTTATAATTATGGAATCCCACAGGAATCCATACTCTCGCCACTTCTTTTCAACATTTTCCTTGCTCCATTAATAACACTGGCCCAATCAATTGGATTCACTCCGTATGCCTATGCGGATGATATCCAACTTCTACATCCTCTTAACACCGAGGATCCATACGGAATTCGTGATATAAATGGGAAATTAGACCAAATCAACCAATGGCTTAAGCTAAATATGTTAACCCTAAATTTTAACAAGTCCCAGATTATCTTTTTCCCCTGGAAAGAAGACCAGAATCTACAAGAGCCAATTAAAATCAACAATATTCCCCTACAACAGGTTACAAGCACAAAAATTCTCAGGGTCATAATAGATCATAAATTAACATACCAAGACCACATAACACAAACAGTGAAAAACTTTTTACAAATTGTGCCTGATCAGGTCATTAGCAAAAGTATTAGAACCGTCAGCACTCAATATACTTAATCTAATCTAGTATCTGCGAGTTGCACAAACCTATACAAGCTCTAGGCAACTTGAGGAAAGGAAGGGGAAAAGGAAGGGAAGGGTCAGGGTAGTAGGAAGGAGAGGAGGGATGAAGAAGAGACAGGAAACTTAAAACTTAGGCGAGTTAAATAGGGTCAGATGCTTAAGAAGATATTAGAGGGATTAATTGTCAAAGAGTGAAGTTTTACTTCTCCTACACAGATGATATTATAATATGTATTCTTTTCTACAAGAAAGAAAACAAAATTAAGAAATCATTAGAGGGAGTCACTCGTTTAGTTGCCGACTGGGTTGACATCATGAAAATGAAAGTAAATTTAAAAAAACAAACAAATTTTTATTGATAAGCCCACTCAAAATCACCAATGACGACATTCAACACTGCATAACGCCTCACTGAAACTGGAATCAGAACTGAGAGTCCTAGGGATTATATCCGACAATAACCTATCCTTGGAGGCACAAACACGAACATGAACCAAGAAAATATTCATAACTCTGAGAAAACAGATGAATTCGCCAAAGAAAACTTTATGATCTTAGTTCAGTCACTGCTACTATCCTAACTTGATTATTGCAATGTCCTTTATGTAGGATGCAAAGAATCCAGGGAAAAAACTCAAAATGTAGCAGCCAGACTTATTTTCTCAGCAACCAAATATGACAACGTAACACTCCTGTACCTTGAACTACACTGATTCCCCTTTAAAGCAAGGTGTATTTTTAAACTATGTACACCAATCTTTTTAATCTTCCATGGGGAAACACCAGACTACGTGTTGAATTTAATCAAAATATCACCCAAAGACAAATATAACCTGATCAGCAACTATATGAATAAAAGGTTCTCAAATCCTAGAGGAATCAAATACAAAACCATTCACTCTACAACCTTCCAACACCTGGTAGCAAAATGGTGGAATCCTTTACTAGCACAATTAAGGAACACCCCCTCCTACAAAAGTTTTTGTAATGGCCTACAAAAATATCTATTTGGAAAATACCTTAGGCCCCTCCAAACATTAGGCTATGACCACCAGAAATCAAGCAAGACATAAACCACTTCTGCTATCTCGACATTGACCAAGCTCCCTACAATCCAGGAAAGAGGCACCCATAATAGGCACCTTAATATCAAGACTATAACACCAGATACAGCCTATCTTCTCTCCAAACCATATGCCATAATCACACACCTACACGAACACAAACCAAGTCATTTGTGTCATGAACCCTAATGACATAATGCTATCCCTGGATATGGCCAAGGATTGTATTACATTCTAAACTGTAAATTGCGTTGAACTCTTGGGGCATATTATCGATTAATAAATACTAATGTAATGCAATGTCTAACCAGCTGCTTTTTGCAGAACTTCTGCTACTGATAGTATTATGCACATTGTATATACTCCAAGGAATTATGAATTAAAAAAATCCCAAAATAATGTACAGAAAAATAATACAACATAATGAACAGCGTAGTATTTGCGTATAAGCGAAAATTTAGAAATACTCCACAACACCTAGCAAGGATTGGATTATAAAGGAATTCTTGGCTTACCGCTCTTGGTATCAGTATCCTCAACTCCTCCCTCCAGGTGGTCACTGTCGGGATCCTCTTCCATTTTCAGGATCTCTATTGTATTCTCAGTACTGTAACTTTGGCTGCCTGTAAAAAGAATGGAAAAATAGCTTCAGATTTAAAGGAGAGATTAGAATCTAAGAAAAGTAATATTTTGCTAATACTGAGATGAGCTCTGAAAATTCAAGTGTCCTGGTGGAAGGAGCTAAGGTCCCTCTGTAGCTCTGAAAATGAACCGTGACATTCAACAGAAATAGGATGAGAGAAAGAAGGTGTTGAAAGAAGAGGAAGAGAAAGGAGAGAAACATGGGAAAATGGTGAGGGAGAACAAATCATTTAAATAGATAAATAGAAAGGCACACCTGAAAATGAAAAGAGAAAAGTGAAAATAAGGTAACTAGAACACACACATAATCCTCCCAACAAAGGTTAAAGGAAGGACTGTGATGATAACATCTCATTCTCACTGTGCCTGATCCAGAGGAGGAATCTTAATTCAAGCGTCATCACCTGTTTCATGCAGTTCCTCACACGAGCCTGTGGTGGTCAGATTTCCTCTTTCCTCAGATCTCAGAGGTTCAGTCCTGAATCTCTCTTGTTCAAATCGGATTAAAATGTCAGGCTTGATGTTGTGGAAGCCTGTTATGGGACGATGATCTTCGTTAGTACAATATGTTCAAAAAAAGTTACCCCAGACCCTGATTATCTTATTACTGAGGTGGGCAAGTCTTTTCTTCAAGAGCTACAAACAGAAGATTTGTTTGATTTGGTTTCTGATCTATAGCAACAAGATGAAGAACAGATTGATTTATTTAGAAGCATTTACATTTGCCACCTTCTATTGCCTGACACCACCAACTGGAGATCTGCTAAATTGTTCTGATTTAACGAGATGGGGCTGGAGAGGTCTTCAGCCCTCAATAAGTTCATTTATTCTTGATATACAACTATTATCAATTATTTCTATAGTGCTACCAGCGCTGTACAAAGTCACAAAGAAGAAGACAGTCCCTGCTACAGATGAATTTGCAAAAACATCTGATTGGCTTACAATTAAAAAGAGAAATTAGGTTCTTACCTGCTAATTTTCTTTCTGTTAGCCTGTAGACTGGTATAGTCCTTATGAATGGGTTATACGCCTCACTGCTACCAGCAGGTGGAGACTGAGCACAAACTTGTATATCAGGCTAGAATCCCCCCTAGCAATCCAGTCTACCGAATAGCCAAGCAGAACCTAGGAAAGACTTCTATTGAAAACAGTATAACACACTCCGAACAGGAGTGGAAAAAACAACAAATACTTATAAACTATTGTTGGAACATGTATATAACTTATTCCTGGTGGAGAAAACATCTCCACAGCTCATCATCTAAGCCAGCTGAGCCATAACAGCTGTTCTTACTACTCCCCGGCCCTAGAAAAATTTTTGAACCCGCAGGAAAACCAAAATCTGCACGCGAGCAAAATCAAAAACCACAATCCCCGCACAAAGACAGATGGGGGAGGGGGGACTATACCAGTCTACAGGCTAACAGCAAGAAAATTAGCAGGTAAGAACCTAATTTCTCTTATGTATCGCCTAGTAGACTGGTATAGTCCTTACGAATGGGACGTACCAAAGCAGTATCCATTAAGGGTGGGACTCCCGAAGGGCCGACTCCAGAACACGTTCACCGAATACTGCGTACCAACACGCTTGAACATCCACATGGTAGTGTCTGACAAAGGAATGCAGACAAGACCAAACTGCAGCCTTGCAAATATCTACTGGAGACACTAGAGAAGACTCAGCCCAAGAAGCTGCCTGACCCTTAGTAGAATGAGACTTGAGAAAATCAGGAACAGGCTTCTTCTTGAGCCAGCGCACAATAGTAGCCTTAGAAGCGCCATCCCCCTTACGAGGACCCACGAGAAGGACACAGAAAGATCTGATTTCCTGATCTCCCCTGTCCTCTGCATATAAGAGCGAAAGGCCTGACTGACATCCAACTTGCACGTCTCTGCTCGGAAGAGCCCTCCCGGGCCCAACACCGGGAGGACCACTGCCTGATTGACATGAAAAGGAGAAACTACCTTTGGCAGAAAAGAAGGAACAGGCCTCAAGACAACCCACTCCCTAGAAAACTCCAAGAAGGAAGCCCTACAAGAGAAACCCTGCAGCTCAGAAACACGACTAGCTGAAGCAATGGCCACCAAGAAGACCGCTTTAAGAGTAAGGACCAACAAAGAACAGTCACCCAACGGTTCAACAGGAGGGCGCAGAGGAACTGACAGAACCAGATTAAGATCCCAAGATGGAACAGAGGGTCATACGGGAGGCTTGAGCAATTTGGCTGCCGCAAGAAGTAAATCACATCAGGAATGGCAGTCAAACCCTGATCTTTCAATAACCTACAAAAGGCTGACAAAGCCGCAAGCTGAACCCAGAGAGAAGACCAAGCCAGTGCCCTATCCAGGCTATCCTGCAAGAACTCTAAGATGTTAGGCAGGGAAGCATGAAAAGAGACCACTCCACACTCATCACACCACTCCTCAAATAGACGCCAAACCCTCACATATGCCCGATATGTGGAAAGCCTCCAGGACCTCAAGAGAGTTGAGATCATTTTATCTGAATACCCCTTCTTACCTAGGCCACCCCTTTCAAGAACCAAGCCATAAGACAAAAGGGACCCGGAACGAACATTTGAATGGAACCCTGAGTCAGAAGGTCATCCAAGATAGGCAGAGGAAGAGGAACCGACACCAGATGCATCACCAGATCCATGTACCATGGTCGTCGAGGCCAATCCAGAGCCATCAGAACCAGGAGGCCCAGATGTTGAATTATGTGGAGTAGAACTCTGCCTACTAATGGCCACGGAGGGAACACATACAACAGCCCCTCCGTTAGCCATGGTTGAACCAGAGCATCCAGGCCCTCGGTCCGACCGTCTCTGTGATGACTAAAGAAGCGGGGTATTTTGGCGTTGACACTTGTGACCATCAGGTCCATGAAGGGCTGACCCCAAGATTGCACTATCAACTGAAAAGCCACCGGGCTGAGACACGACTCTCCGGGATCTAGCATGTGACGACTTAGGAAGTCTGCTTGAACATTCTCCACTCCGGCTATGTGGGATGCTGATACTTCTTGAAGATGCGACTCCGCCCAGACCATTAGCAGAGTCGCCTCCTGTGCCACTAAAGTGCTCCTGGTGCCCCCATGATGATTGACATAGGCCACCGCTGTGGCATTGTCCAACAGAACCCTGACTGACTTGCCCATCAGAAAGGACTAGAAGATTAGCAACGTCAGACGGATGGCTCTGGTCTCCAAGACATTGATCGACCAAGAAGCCTCTTCCGTGGACCAGGTGCCCTGGGCTGAGTGACCTAAACACTGAGCTCCCCAACCGAGAAGACTGGTATCCATGAGCAGCACCATCCACTGCGGCTGATCCAGACCCGCCCCTTGTACAAGATAGGTCTGGAGCCACCAACAAAGACTGCCCTGAGCTAAGCCTGGAAGCGGAACAAGGTGATCCAGACTGTGCCTCTGAGACGACCACCTCACAACATCGAGGGAAATCGCCATCGACCCTAAGACTTGGAGGAAGTCCTATGCCCGAGGATACAGGATGCCATAAGCAGGCGAATCTGAGATTGAAATTTTCTTATCCAGGCCTCCGGAAGGAAGACCTTCCCCAAAGAGGTGTCGAATAGCACGCCTAGATACTCCAGGCACTGAGAGGTAGACAGCCGGCTCTTGGCAAGGTTGACTACCCATCCCAGCGACTGCAGAAACTCCATCACTCGAGCCGTGACCCGGGTGCTATCCTGTAACGACTTCACTGGAATCAACCAGTCATCCAGATAGGGATGAACTAGAATGCCCTCTTTTCGCAACGCCGCTGCAGGGACCACTATCAACTTGGTGAACGTCCGAGTGATTAGAAGTGATAATGTTGCCCCAAGATCACAAAGCGCAGGAAGCGATGATGGGAGGCCCGAATAGGAATGTGCAAGTAGGCCTCAGTCAGATCTAGAGAGGTCAGAAATTCCCCCAGCAGAACCGCCAGAATCACAGACCGCAGAGTTTCCATGCGGAAGGAAGGCACATGAAGAGCCCTGTTGACCACCTTCAAATCCAGGATAGGCCGAAACAAAGTAAATTGAGTACCAACCTATGCCCCATTCCTGCAGAGGAACTGGAACCATTGTGTGGAGATCCAACAATCTTTGAAGGGTCTAGTGAAATGCCTGCTGCCTCCACGCCAGCTGCGAGGGAGAAGCAAAAAAACAATCTGGCAAGGAACAGGCAAACTCCAGAGCATAACCGTCCTGAATCACCTCTAGAACCCATTGATCGGGCATATCTGCTCACTATGGATAAAAATCCCTAAGCCGGGCACCCACCAGAACCAAGACAGGCGCCGGCAAGGAGTCATTGGGCAGGATGGGCGGCAGGGGACCCGGTAGAGGTGCTACCCGCACCCCAGCGGGCCCCACAAAAGGACTGCATGTGCTGGAATAACCTGGCTCTAGAGATCCCAGGGTACTGAAAAGAGGCAGCCCCTCAACCAGGGCGGAAGTGGTGGAAATCACGCCCACGAGCAGCACTACCTCAAGCCAGCAGCCTGGGCCTATCCTCAAGCAAATGAGGCACTTTAGAATCAGTGAGAGTCTGAACCAACTTATCCAGGTCCTCACCAAACAAGAAAGAGCCTTTAAAAGGAAACTTTGTCAACTTAGCTTTGGACACTGAATCCGCAGACCAAGTGCAAAGTCACAAGGTACTGCGAGCTGCCACTGCAAACGCCAATGACTTAGCAGAAGTTCGCAAGAGGTCATGCAAGGCATTTGAAAGATAAGAAGCACCCAATTCAATCTTTGCCACCTTGTGCTTGTGCAATTCCCAATCTTCAGTTTTACTGTCAAGCACGTGCTTGGCCCAGTGAAAACACGCCCGACCCACCAGCCTGCCACACATTGCCGCCTGCACCACCAGAGCTGTCACATCAAAACTCTGTTTAAGAAGGGACTCTAACTTATGCTCCTCCGGGTCCTTTAAGGCTGCATCGCCCTCAACAGGCACGGTATACCTCTTAGAGATGGCCGAGACCACCGTGTCCACCACAGGCGACTTCAGAGTGTCCCTATTCCCTTCAGGAATTGGATTCAGTTGGGCCATGGAGTGCGCAAAACGAAAGGGAGCTTCCGGCACCTGCCACTGTGCAAGCATAATGTCCTGAATATCCTGATGCATAGGAAAAGAGTGGGAAGCAGAGCAGATCCCCTTAAGCAAGGGGTCCACCATACGCATGGGCTCCGACATGGTGTCCTCAAGGTGCGTAACTGAGGAGACCTGAAGAATTAGCTCATGAAGCTCTTCCTGCTGAAAAATGCGCACCAGATACGCATATTCACCAGCAGGGGGGTGCTCGAATCCATTGCTGGCGGAATCTGATCCCCCAAGAGGATCCTAGAAATCTCCCCAAGGGTCCAGGTCCTCATCAATAACATCTTGCTCCTCTGGGCAAAAATCCTCATCCCAAGAGACTCTTGGTCGAGAGAGGAGTAGAGGGGGCAAAACTGCCGCTGTGTGGGTCGGCACCAGTGAAGACGTCCAGGATAACCCCCCTCCCACCAAGACCCCCAGAGTGGACAAGGAACCTCCAGCCGCCAGCACATAAGCCTTACAAATTGCTAACATAAATTCAGGGGGGAAACCCCAGTGGCCCCAAGGGACTCCCTACACCAGCAGGGGACCCTGCCATACCTTGCCCCTGTATTTCCAGAACAGGGGGAAAGGTTCACCTGAGATAACTGAAATGGAGGAGGTCCCTGCTGAAATTGGACCTGAAGCTGCCAAAATCGGAGCTCCTGCAACCTGCTGCATCTGAAAAGCCTGGGACTTTCCTGACGCTGAGGCCGAGGAACCAACCGACGCACAAAGGGAATCCCCAGCCGATCCGGCGGTAAGGGAATCCTTTTCACTCTGACCGCCGGTGGCCGGGGAACCCTCTGCGTGGGCATCAGAGAAAGCCCGGGCTTCCCCATGATCCGAAGCTGACTCACGAGGTACATGCGGCGAGGTGTCCTCATTGATAGCATTTGTGCTTATATTCAGTCATTTTACTGTTGTTATGCTGTTAAAAAAATTATAATATGTTTTGCTATACACCGCCTTGAGTGAATCTCTTCATCAAGGTGGATAATAAATCCCAATAAATAAGTAAAATATCTAAATAAAACTCTCCATGCCTAAATCAAAATGCACCATGTTCATCAGTCAGGTTCCCCTTCATAACAATGGGGAAGCCTCTCCACCACCAACCCTTTTTCAAACCCTTTACATTCTAGGTTAAGGGTCTTATAGACCTGATCCCAACCCCAGGACCTCCTCTGCCTTTCTGTGCACTTACTTCATCAAAATAGGGGGACATCAAAAGTAGGGGAAGAGAGTATGATAGCTTCTCACCACCACCAAGTTCCTACATGGATTCAGCTGACCTTAATAAAGATGTGCAGGAGGAATTTTATACTTACTCGGTACAGAAAGATGGGTCTGTTCAGATGTCTCTGATTCAGGAGGATCTGTGAAGGGGAGATCTTCCTCTTGTTTAATGCTTAGTGAGAAAACGGATGTTACAATTGGAAACCCTGTTACAAGAAAACACATCTAGGATTCACCAAGAATCTGATAATAATAAATTAGGAAATAGAGTTTAAGTCTCTAAGGGGCCCTTTTACTAAAGCTTATTGCATGCTAGTGGAATTAGCGCATGCTAAATACTAAGAAGCTCATACATATAATATGAGCTTCTAAGTATTTAGCATCCACCACTTTCATTAGCGTACTCTAAGCTTAAGTAAAGGGCCCCTAAGGCCCTGATTCTACAAAGTGCATCCTGATTTTAGGCAGCTGTAGGCGTCCTATAGCGTCTAATCAGCCAATCGTGATGTACGTTTTTAAAAAAAATGCTCCCAAGGCAGGCCGCCTATATTGAAGGTGCCTCCGGGAGCCTAGGGAGGCCCGCAAGACGCCTAAGCTCGCCTAAGGGCTTTAGGCGAATCTAGGCGGCCCTACGCATCTCCGTAGTAAAGGAAGAGACGCTTACAATGTAGGCCAACAAAATGCTGGTCTACATTGTAAGTAGACGCGGCCGCTATACTTATTGAGGCAAGAGACCTCTCTGCCGCTATAAGTATAGCGGGCCGTGGCCGCCTGTCCGATTGCCAGCAGGAGGGTGTCCAAACCCTCCTGCCGGAAGATGCTCCCCCCCCCGACACTACCGATCGCTGGCAGGAGGGTGCCCAATCCCTCCTGCCGGAAGACGCACCCCCCCCGCACCCTCCCCCGTGCTAACAGCCCCCAAACCTCCCCCCCCACCAAACTAACCTTTTCTTGTTGGCCAGACGGGTCTTGCCCGTCCAGCCGGCAGGCCCGCCTCGTCGAAATGAGGTGGGACCGCCCTTTCCCGGCCCATCCCTCCGAAGCCTAAGGCCTGATTGGCCCAGGCTCTAGAAGCCTGGACCAATCAGGCCTTAGGCAAAGTGGGTCAGTCCATCCCCACTAAGTCTAAGGCCTGATTGGCCCAGGCACCTAGATGTTTAATGTCAATCTTGTGTTCTGAAAATGCAAAACCCTTTAAATCTAATACAGCTGCTTACTCTTGGTGGGCTCATTTGGGTTTCCTTTTTCCTCCAATTCACAGTGTTGTGGAAAATATTTCTCATCTTCTTTTTTAATCTTGAATATAACATCAGGATTAATGATTAAATAACCTGTTAATAAGAAGTAGGACAATGATATTTACATTATATTTGTAGAATCCCATAAATTTCCATGTGTGTCTGTGTCTCTGTGGCAATTTTGAGAGCAAGGGGAGGAGCAACTGAGGATCACGCTTGCCCTCACTACTCCCCATAGACTGCCAAAACTTGTAAAATAGGTCCTTGGGGGCACCTACAAGTGGGAAGAGTGTAAAGGCAACTTCAGGTTAGAGGGGAGGGAGACAAACACAAAACCAAAACCAGGCAGAAAAAGAATTTTAAGGCAATTTTGGCACTGACCAAAATTCAGTCAGCTTCTAGTATGTGTATATATATTGGTATTTTAGTATTGTATATATCTGACAAAGCTTAAAGCTTAGAGAAAAAAGACAGTTACAGACTGCCAGTTGATTAAGAAAAAATCTTAGACATTTGCTAGTACAGATATTTCTCTTCATGGCCCTCCAAGGTGGAGACACTGCAGTTGCTATCTTCTTGGTGGCATCTGTTACCATCTAAAGGGGGTTATACACTGCAGTTGACTACTCTGCAGCTGACGTGTCATGGCCTTACACAGATATTGTAGTTCTCAGCAAGAAATCTGACAAGTGAATCCTTCCTCTTGCCTTCGGTACCAAATTTTTGTAGCTTAGAAAAGGAAGACAAACTGGCTAAAGTTGAAAGACTTTAAACTAGATGCTTCTTACATTGGCTCCTATTGGATATTGGATGGAATCAAAAGCCAGGTTCTAAATTTCAGATGATGATGGGACCCAATACCTGGGATTTCTCTAGGGTTCAGAAAATAACAGCACCCATTCCATAACGTACCGGTGATAGAAGATAGAGAAGGTGTATTTACCTCGTGAGATGAGGATGTCATGAATCTCCTTGATGACCTTCTTGTACAACTCTTTCTGCCATTCTTCCAGAACATCCCACTCTATTTCCAAGAAATAAGCAGCGACATCCTTGAATGTGACAGATGTCTGGAAAGCAAGACACGGACACAGTCAGCCAGTTTCCTTATTATGTTTCTGTAGTAGACTTTGTTATATGACTTCTGTCAGTAAGATCAGATCTCTGGTGCATTATGGTATGAATACAGTTCTGGAAATTTTAAAAGAACAGAAACAGATTTCCTGCTCCTTAGACAAATTCTGGAAATCTCTCATGTTGGTTGATTTAGTAGTTGGAAGAAGGTAGTTGGTTTTGGCCAAAGGAACTTCAGCAAAAGCTGAAGAGATGGGAGAGAAGCAAGTAGGTTGATATCTGAAGATAGGAAAAGTGGAGAAGAGTTCTGGGGTCATTCTGTCTGTCTGTGTTGTTGCTACTAACAGTCTGTAATTTGTTTAGAAAGGATAGAGATGGTAGAGAAAGGGAGGATGAATACTGCATATTCTTTAGCAACTCTCCAGACCAGCATAGGTTAATCTTAAAAGTGGGTATATATCTCATCATGACCAGCAGGTGAAGACTGAGACAAAACTTTGAAACTGTACATATCATGTGACCCTTCCCTAATTACCTCAGTCTTCTCTCAGTCTCCAGCAGGTATGGTGAGCTGTACCCATCTCCCTTAGTATTGGAATTTCTTTAGGAATTTTTGTCCCTTTTGTTGCCAGATTGAGCTTGGGTTGACCCTGTTTGGGGGTCCGTCCGACCTCAGGGGTGTCAAACCCGGCGGGTCGCAAGCTGGGTCAGTCCCCCTCCTTTTTTCCACCTCCCCAACATTTTTCTAGAGATGCCTCAACAGTAAGCCTTAATCTACGGCTCCCCGGAAGTTCAACAAGGTTATGGTGGTTGTCGCAGCGGCCTTGCGGACAGAGGGCATCCTGGTGCATCCTTACCTGGTTGATTCGCGCAAAGTCCTTCCAGGAGAGCACCCGGGTCACAGCTTGGGTGGTGGAATTCCTGCATTCACTGGTCTGGGTTGTCAACCTTACCAAGAGCTGGTTGGCCCCCCTCAAAGTGCCTGGAGTATCTTGGGGTTGTGTTCGACACTTCCTTGGGGAATGTCTTCCTCTAAGAGGCCCGGGTAAGCAAATTACAATCTCAGATTCACCTGCTTATAGCATCCCGGTATCCTCGGGCGCAGGATTTCCTCCAAGTCTTGAGGTCAATAGCGGCTTCCTTCGACATGGTGAAGTGAGCTCGGGCCCACATGCGTCCTCTTCAGTATGCTCTGCTTTGGAGGTGGTCGCCCCAGAGCCTCAGTCTACATCACCCTGTTCCTCTGAGCGGCTTGGCTCGCTGCAGCCTTCGTTGGTGGCTCCAGGCCTCCCATCTTGTTCAAGGAATGAGTCTGGATCAGCCACACTGGATGGTGCATCTCAAAGATGCCAGTCTTCTTGGTTGCAGAGCTCAGTGTCTAGATCACTCAGCTCAGGGCACCTGGTCCACGGAGGAGGTGTCCTGGTCGATCAGTGTTCTGGAGACCAGAGCCAACCGTCTGGCACTGTTAGCCTTCCACTCTTTCTTGACGGGCAAGTCAGTCTGGGTTCTGTCAGACAATGCCACGGCAGTGGCCTATGTCAATCATCAGTGAGGCACCAAAAGCACTCATGTGGTGCAGGAGGTGGCTCTGCTCATGGTCTGGGCAGAGTTGCATCTTCAGGACATCTTGGCCTCCCACATAGCCAAAGTGGACAATGTTCAAGTGGACTTTCTCAGTCGTCACGTGTTAGATCTCAGAGAGTGGTGTCTAAGCCATGTGGCTTTTCAGTTGATCGTGCAGACTTGGGGTCAGCTCCTCATGGACCTGATGGCCACTGGGATCAACGCCAAAACACCCCGTTTCTTCAGTCATCACAGGGACGGTCAGGCTGAGGGTCTGGATGCTCTGGTTCAACCATGGCCAACGGAGGGCCTGTTGTATATGTTCCCTCCATGGCCATTAGTGGGCAGAGTTCTTCTCCACATTGTTCGTCATCCTGGCCTAGTGGTTCTGGTGGCTCCGGATTGGCCCAGACACCCATGGTATGCGGATCTGATGCGGCATCTGGTGTTGGATCCTTTTCCTCTGCCCCTTTTGCCTGATCTTCTGACTCAGGGCCCCATTTCCATGTTCGATCTGGGTCCCTTTGTCTTACGGCTTGGCTCTTAAAAGGGAATGCCTAGGTAAGAAGCGGTATTAAGATAAAGTGATCTTCAATCTCTTGGGGTTCCGCAGACTTTCCACTTCTCGGGCTTATGTGCAAGTTTGGCGTATATTTGAGGAGTAGTGTACAATGTGAGGAGTGGTCGCTTTTCATGCTTTTGTGCCTAACTTCTTAGAGTTCTTACAGGAAGGCCTGGACAGGGGCCTGGGTTGGTATTCTCTCCAGGTTCAGCTGGCGGCGTTGTTGGCTTTTCGTGGGTTGTTACGAGGTCAGCAGCTGACTGCCATTCCTGATGTCGTTCACTTCTTGCGGGCAGTCAAATTGCTCAAGCCTCCTGTGCGACCTCTTGGGATTTGAATCTAGTCCTGTCCGGGTTTATGCACCCTCTGTTTGAGCCTTTGGGTGCCTGCTCATTGAAGGACCTTACTCTTAAGGCATTTTTTTTGGTGGCTATTACTTCTGCTAGATGTGTTTCGGAGTTGCAGGCTCTCTCTTGTAGGTCTTCCTTCTTCGATTTTTTTCTAGGGAGTGGGTCGTGTTGAGGCCTGTTCATTCCTTTCTGCCAAAGGTAGTTTCTCCTTTTCATGTCAGTCAGTCTGTGGTCCTCCCGGTCCTGGGTAGTCAGTTTCTTCTGAGCAGAAACAGTTGCACAAATTGAATGTTGGTCGGGTCTTTCGTGTCTACTTGCAGAGGACTCAGGAGATCAGGAAATGAGATCATCTTTTTGTCCTTCTAGCGGGTCCTCGTAGGGGGGATGGCGCTTCCAAGGCCACCATTGAGTGCTGGATCAAGGAGACTATTGCTTCCACTTATCTTCTTCAGAAAAAGACTTCAAAAATTTCTCAGGGCTCATTCCACTCGGGGTCAGGCAGCTTCTTGGGTTGAGTCTTCCCTGATGCCTCCAGTGGATATTTGTAAGGCGGCGGTCTGGTCTTCTCTGCATTCCTTTGTCAGACACTACCGAGTGGACGTTCAGGTGCGTCCTGACATGGTGTTCGGTGAGCGTGTTCTGGTGTCGGCTCTTTGGGAGTCCCACCCATGATGGGGACTGCTTTGGTATGTCACGCTTGTAAGATTAACCTATGCTGGTCTAATGAGTTGCTGAAGAAGGAGAAATTAGGTTCTTACCTGCTAATTTACTTTCTTTTAGACTCTCCAGACCAAATAAGACCCCACCCTGTCTATTGTTGTGTTCTTGCGTGCAGATTTTTATTTTTCGGTCGGTTTCTAGTATTTTTCTAGGGCCGAGGAGATTAAGAACAGTGGCTGAGGCTTGGCTGATGTAGCTGGCGAGCTATGGAGACCTTTGCTATTTGCATTTGTCCTTTGCATTTTCCAACAGCGTTCCTGTTTATTGGTTGATACTCCTGTTCGGAGGCCTGTTTGTTTTCTATATATAGTTCTTAGTTCTGCTTGACTATTCGGCAGACTGAGGTAATTAGGAAGGGGTCACATGATATTTACAGTTCCAAAGTTTTGTCTCAGTCTTCACCTGCTGGTCATGATGAGATATATACCCGCTTGTAAGATTAATCTATGCTGGTCTGCAGAGGCTAAAAGAAAGTAAATTAGCAGGTAAGAACTTAATTTCTCGATCGCCAGTGCTGTGAAGCACTTCTCAACATTGGGGCAGGCAGTCCCATAGCTTACTGCTCCAGCCAGCTGAGAGGGTCCTTCTGGGATCTTTAAATCAACACCCAGTCATGGAGAGAACCTGCCGCCAGTGCTGTGAAACACTTCTCAACATTGGGGCAGGCAGTCCTGCAGCTTACTGCTCCAGCCATCTGAGAAGGGTCCTTCTGGGATCTTTAAATCAACACCTAGCCGCGGAGAGAATCTGCCGCCAGTGCTGTGAAGCACTTCTCAACATCGGGGCAGGCAGTCCCACAGCTTACTGCTCCAGCCAGCTGAAAGGGTCCTTCTGGGATCTTTAAATCAATACCCAGACACAGAGAAAACCTGCCGCCAGTGCTGTGAAGCACTTCTCAACATTGGGGCAGGCAGTCCCGCAGCTTACTGCTCCAGTCAGCTGAGAGGGTCCTTCTGGGATCTTTAAATCAACACCCAGTCACGGAAAGCGGCCCGCGGTCGCGAGCCGAAGGGGCATGGCCAAAGGGGCTCGTCCCTTCGGAGCCTAAGAGGAGCAGGGAGCAGGTTGTATCGAAATTTACCAATATGGGCAATAGGAAGGCCAAAGTAATACCACCAACTTTGATGACTGGTCCGATGGATCGCCACCTTATGGCTCCTGTGTTGTCGCAAGTGAAAGAGCAGGTAAACTTAGATACTTTAACTGCTTCTCTGTCCTCTGGGGAACTTACACCACCTCCTCAACCACCATATTCTCCAGGGTTAGAAGAGTCCCACCCAGCGTTGGAGGGAACATCTTCTTCCCCACAAACATCTTTACCTTCTGGACTAGAGAAGTTAGCACAATCCTTGGAGGGACCTAAAGAGCTGACCCCAGTGCAGATGGTCATAGGGCAAGGCTCTGAAGTTCTCCCTAAAGATAAAGAGATCACTCTAAACGATATATGGCTATGTATTAAGAGAATAGAGTCATCATTACAAAAAACTGTTTTGAAATTATATCAGTTTTCCTCAGATGTAACTGAAAATTAATGAATATGATGTTAAACAGGGTGAAACAGCAAAATAGTTAGGAAAAATAGATCAAGTTGTTAATACTTTACAAGTTACTGCTGTTTCCAATATTAAAGATGGTATGTTGACTCATGCTAAGTTAGAAAAGCTAGAGAATTCTATAAGGGCTAAAAACCTCCATTTATTAAATTTTCCTGTAACACATTATTTGTCTTCCTTAGAACTCTTGAAAATGTATTTGAGGGATATATTACAATATACTAAAGTGGATACTCTTGAATTAGATAACCTCTATTACATTCCAAGTCTAAAGAAATACTTGAAGAGGGTGAAATGGATAAACTTGTTTCATCTGATAGTTTGAATGTATCACAGTTCCTTGAATCCTCTAAGGACATAATTGATAAATGAGCAACTTTAATAGTGGTCTTCAAAACAGAGTTGGAAAAACAGGCTATTCTGAAATTATATTTCTTGAAAAAACAAGACCTGTTTTGTGGGCAACGTGTGACATTTTTTCCAAATGTCTCTAGACATACACAGTTTAAAAGGAAGCAATTCCTTCAGCTAAAACCTATGGTGGTTGGCAATTGGAGCTACCTTCTTCCCATGCAAGTGCTTAGTCTCGTACGGAAGTGATAAGTATATATTTTTTTAACTAGTCCAGTTAGAAGACTTTATTAAAGGAAAACCTTTGCTGAAAGCTTAACTTCTGTTATTAATAACTTTATATATATTGGAGGAGGGTGTATGATTTATATAGATTAGCCAATTACTGCCTGCGATGTTAAGATAGGTGGATTTAAGTTTATAATTGATACTGGTGACCATTATAATGTGGACTATATCATGGTTGATTAATTTCCTTTATATGTTAAGTTGTATTTTATATACAGAATTTAGTGGATATTCGTGAATATTTGTTATCGTAATGAATAATCAAATAAAGAATTAAAGAATAAAAAAGAACCTAATTTCTCCTTCTTGAACATAAACTTAGATTTTGGGGCCAAAGCAATTACCCAAAAATGGGGTTTTCTTCCCGGGCCTACCTTAAGCCCTGCTGGTCCAGTGGTAAGTCCCGAGCAAGAGTGATCCTCCTATACTCCTTCCCCATGCAGTCACACTACTCAAAATGGCCGACACGAGTTTCCACAGTGGATACTATATTTATTTACTGCCTTTTCATGAAGAGATTCACCATGATAAGCTTCTTTGACTGGGTAACAAAAAAACTGGATGAGGGTAAGTCCCTGGATATCATGTATTTAGACTTTTGCAAGGCTTTTGATAGTGTTCCACACCGTACGTTACTGAACAAGATGAACGCGTTAGGACTAGGAAAAACACTGACAGCATGGGTACAGGATTGGCTCAGCGGCAGACTCCAAAGAGTAATGGTGAACGGTATTCCCTCTAAAATGTCAAAAGTGACCAGTGGTGTCCCACAGGGTTCGGTCTTAGGCCCGTTGCTATTCAATATCTTTGTTCAGGATCTAACTCAGGGACTTCGAGACAAAATTACATTATTTGCAGATGATGCTAAACTATGCAACATTGTGGGCAGAGCAACAGAACCTGATAATGCGACCAGGCCCAGCACTATGGAACAGGACTTGATTATGTTAGAACAATGGTCAAGTACTTGGCAGCTAAATTTTAATGCCAAAAAATGTAAAGTAATGCACCTTGGGAGCAGAAACCTATGCAGAACATACACCTTGAACGGTGAAATCTTGGCAAGAACCACTGCAGAAAGGGACTTGGGAGTTCTCATCCGGGAAGATATGAAAGCTGCCAACCAGGTAGAGAAAGCTTCAGCAAAGGCAAGACAAATGCTGGGTTGCATCAGAAGGAGCTTTATCAGCCATAAGCCTGAAGTCATACTACCGTTGTACAGATCCATGGTGAGACCTCACCGGGAGTACTGTGTCCAATTTTGGAGGCCACATTATCAAAAGGATGTGAAGAGAATGGAATCGATCCAGAGAATGGTCACTAGGATGGTCTCAGGACTTAAGGACATCCCATATGAAGAATGTCTGACCAGATTGCGCTTATATTTTCTTGAGGAGCACAGAGAAAGGGGGGACATGATAGAGACATTCAAATACATCACGGGTCACATTGAAGTGGAGGAAGATATATTTTTTCTTACGGGTCCCACTGCAACAAGTGGGCATCCGCTAAAACTTAAGAGGGGAAGATTTCATGGTGACACCAGGAAACACTTCTTCACCGAGCGGGTGATTGATTGATGGAATAAACTTCCATGCCAGGTGGTTGAGACTAGTAGCGTGCTCGACTTCAAAAATTGATGGGACAAACAGGTGGGTGTGTTACAGGGTTATGCATAAAAGATGGGTAATCCATGGAGGGAGGGGTCTTGTTGGGCAGACTCTTCTGCCATCATACTCTATGTTTCTATAAAGTGGTTTACAGTACATTGAATAGTAATCAGGAAGTCATAGGCATTTTCCCTATCTGCCCTGCAGGCTCACAATCTAACTGTGGTACCTGGGGCAATGGAGGGATTAAATGACTTGTCTAGAGTCACAAGGAGCAGGCTGGGATTGAACTCACAAACTCAGGGTGCTAAGACAGCAGCTCTAACCACCAAGTCACTCCCTCCCACAGTAACCTTGCAAGACTGACATGAGTTGGGTTTATATTCAAGTCAACACTTTTTTCCCCCTTTTTGGGTTAAAAGTTTACCACAGTTTATATTTGGATGGATTTATATTTTAGTCCCCTTGTTGTACCCAGCTGTAGGGTAGAGATCCTCAAAATTTACTCCTTTAGGTGGGCCATGAACCAGAACCAGACATTTGCTGGAAGGCCAGAGCAAGTATTCTTCTCAATAATGCCAAACCATACAGATGGTTTTAGTAAACATAACTTCAACTTTATTCCATCTCTCTAGAACCAGAGAGAGGCTCTTCTTGAACAGTAGGTTGCAGAATAAAACAACAAACTATTTACATATTCAAGTATATTAAAGATGGCATGTTGTTTTAGTATCTCCTGATTGTGAGATCCCCTGTGCTAAGAATCTGATCTATTGGTGGAGATAGCCCAAGGCAGGAGCTTAAGAAATCGCTGATGATGTCACTCATATATTGATGTGAATCCACCATTCAGAGAGATCCAAGTCCTGCCTGAGGTCTTATGCACTGCACATTTCTAGAAGTTGCCTGTTTTTCAAGCTGTTTCCTGGTCAGTAACAGTGCGTATCAGTCCAGAGCTGCCGTTATCCAGTTCACATTGTTCTAACCACCTTTAACACATAAATAGAGACTACTAATGTTCTTTGCCTAGGTTGTGGAGATTCATGCACCAAATCTCACATCCCTTGGGGTATGAATTTACCTCCAGGCTACTTTAGCATATATGGTAGATCTTTACAAGAAGTAATACAGCAGGGATATCCCACATCCTCAGCTGCATAAATGCACTCTAGTAGACCCCATCCTGAGCCTACCATCTATTAACGGGACCATGCAGCTCTCCTTCCCTCTTCTGATCTCATAAACCCCATTATACAGACTACTGCAATCTACCTTCAACAGGTTAGTCTTCCCTCCAAAACAGATGAACAAGAAAAGAGAAGGGAAGGCTGGAAGAGATGCACAGGGAAAAGTTTTCCTATTACAAGAGTAAAGAAGAATTTCTTACTTGACACAAGACAATAAACATAGAAAAGAAAATAAGAAAATGCTTTTTTATTAGACTAAATACTTTCTTTGAATTACCTGGTCACAACCCAGGGCAGACATTTCCCTCCTGTTTCCCTCTGAATTCTGCAGCTGCTGGGAGGGATTCAGGCTGGAGATTTTCCTCTTCCTGGAAAGATGAGCAGATTGGGCTGATCCCTGAGTCTTAGATATAATCCCTCCTCACCCCTATGCAGGAAGGAAACTGGTTCTCCCAGGGATTTGCAGTTGCAGGACAGAGAAAGTTTCTGCTTCTCTTCTGAATCTTGTCTGTTCTTTGCAGCTCTGGAAGTAGAGAAAACAACTGAGCCTGTGCAGAGCTCTACACCCCATCCCTTCAGTGAGGTCATCCTTGAAATCCCACCTCCTTAAGGTGGAGCTGTAGAAATAGCAGATACAGGGCAGATCATTCTTGTGTGGAATCTACTGTGCTGTCTCAAGATTCAGAAGAGAAGCAGAAACATTCTGTGTCCTGAAACTAGAAATCCCTGGGAGACCCAGTTCCCTTCCTGCAGAGGGGGGGAGAGAGCAAAATTGCTTACCTGTAACAGATGTTCTGCATAGACAGCAGGGGAATGCAGCCACAATTGTTGATGAAGTCCCCCTGGACCAGGGGTGGGCAACGAGGGCCGCAATCCAGTTGGGTTTTCAAGATTTTCTCAATGAATATGCATGAAATCTATTTGCATGCTCTGCCTCCATTGTATACAAATAGATCTCATGCATATTCATTGGGGAAAACCTGACTGGATTGCAGCCCTCATTGCCCACCCCTGCTGGGCTTAGCCTGCCTGGCTGAACTTTCCCCTAGCTACAGTAGTTTTTTTTTTTTTTTTTTTTTGGGGGGGGAGGGTCCTACTGGGCATGTGCAGCCACCTTGCCTCTGGAGCTCCACCCCCATAGCCCATCAGTATACTTCTAGCTCATTAAGTAAGCTGATTAGAGAGATGGAGGGCAGGCAAGTGTGGCTGCATTCCCCTGCTGTCTATGGAGAACACCTGTTACAGATAAGTACACAGGTAAGCAACTTTGTTTTCCTCGAAGACAAGCAGGGTAATGCAGCTCCACATGATGGTGAGTCATTATCTTGAATAAGAAGTGGGAGGAGGCAAATCAATTCTTTTTTTTTTAAGTGGAAACAAATTGCAAAGAACAGATTCTCCAAATTGTGCTGAACTCTGGTCTAAACAATTGGTTGGTTAGTAAACGTATGGACTGAAGACCAAGTTGCTGCTCTGCAGATATCTTGTATGGGAGCTGCCCTCAAATTTGCAATTGATAAAGCTGTCGCTCATAGTTGATGTGCTCCAATGTGACCCGGAGGAGACATGGAAGCTTTCTTATAAGACAAAGAGATGCAATTAGCAATCCAGGAAGATATAGTTCGTCTAGAAATTGCATGTCCTTGAGTAGCTGTATTGAAGGAAACAAATAGTTGATTGGTGGCACGGATAGAAGCAGTCCTGTCTAGGTAGTAAAGTACCGCTGTTTTGCCATGCAATGTGTGAAGAGTTTGCTCCGTTGAAGAACCATGTGGAAGAGGAAGAATGAAGGCAAAGAAATAGACATTGATGTGAAAGTCCGTAACTACTTTTGGAAGAAATTTTGGATGAGTACAAAGAAGTACTTTATCGCGAAAAAAAGTGAAAATATGGGTCATAGATGACCAGTGCTTGCAATTCACTAACTCTTCTGGCCAAAGTAAGGGCCACTAAAAAAGCTGTTTTCCATGTTAAGAACTGTAGTGGAGCAGATCCCAAGGGTTCAAAGGGATCCTTCATCAACTGGACCAAGACAATGTTGAGATCCCAGGCTGAAGGTGGAATACAAAGTGGAGGTCGGAGATTGTTAAGACCTCGCCAAAAATCGAGAAACCAGAGGATTTTGTGAAAGTGGTTTTCCATCCCAAAAAATGATGGTAGGCCAATATAGCTGAAAGGTGAAGGCGTACAGAGTTTGTCTTAAGACCTGAATGTGATAAGGGTAGTAAGTAATAAGTGAATAAGAAAGCAAATATTCTGGTTTGTCCTGCTTTACTAAGGTACATTGGCTATCCTGCTCCAAGGTCCTTAAACATTCTGGGACTCGAAAGAAGAAATAAGTCAATGTTTAATAACTAAAAATCAAGACACAAAGTTGTTTTCTGATCCAGTACGGTTATAAGATTTATCCTTCATGGTTGTTGATATAACAAAACACTTAGGGGTCCTTTTATCAAGCTGCGGTAGGGGTTTAATGCGTGTAATACCGCACGTTAAACTGCCTGCCGCGCTAGCCACTAACGCCTGCATTGAGCAGGCGTTAGTTTTATAGCCGGCTGCAGAGGTTAGCGCGTGATGAAATGTCCGATGCGCTAACCCCGCTAGCGCAGCTTGATAAAAGGACCCCTTAGGGCTCCTTTTACAAAGGTGTGCTAGCGTTTTTAATGCACACTCCAGGTTAGTGTGCGCTAGACGAAAACTTACCGCCTGCTCAAAAGGCGGTAGTAGCGGCTAGCACGTGAGGCAATTTAGCACACGCTATTCCGCGTGTTAAGGCCCTAGCGCGCCTTTGTAAAAGGAGCCCTTAAATGATTTAAATTTAAAACTGTCGTTTGCTCATCATATAACTTGACATTTTTGTTTATGCACTTGTCTTGCTGTGCTGTTTAATAAAAATTATTACACATAAATTTAAAACTGCAAGGAAAAGATCAGATCATTACAAGCATGTGTGATCAAGTTAAAGCATTCCAATGTAAGCTTGTTCTTTGGGAAAAGCAGTTAAAAAATGAAGATTTAACGCACTTTCTTACATGCAACATAAATCACGCTTAGGTGAAATTGCATCGTATCAAAAGTACCCAGAAAACATTTTAAACCTTAGAACCAAGTTTGAAACAAGATTTGTAGATTTTCAATCTTTGGAAGACAAGTTTTCTTCGATTTTCTCAATAAATATAGAACCAGTACCTAATCATATGCAAATGGAAGTAATTGAGATCCATAGAAACATTGAGTATGACGGCAGAAAAGGGCCGTCGGCCCAACACGTCTGCCCACTCAAAAGAACCCTCCCCTTAAAAGAACACTCCCCCTAAGCAATTCCCGAAAGTGAACCCACATGTTTATCCCATCGTTTCTTTAAGTCGAGTACGTTGCTGGCTTCAACTACTTGACGTGGAAGGCCATTCCAACAATCAACCATCCTTTCAGTGAAGAAGTATTTCCTGATGTCACCATGAAATCTCCCACCCTTGAGTTTGAACGGATGCCCTCTTGTTGCCTTGGGACCCGTAAGAAAAAGGATATCTTCCTCCACCTCGGTATGGCCTGTAAGATATTTGAACATCTCTATCATGTCTCCCCTCTCTCTGCGTTCTTCGAAAGAATATAACTGTAGCCTGCTTAGACATTCTTTATATGGGAGATCCTTGAGTCCTGAGACTATCTTAGTGGCCATTCGCTGAACCGATTCCATTCTCTTCACATCCTTTTGATAATGCAGCCTCCAAAACTAAACACAGTACTCCAGATGAGGACTCACCGTGGTACTGTACAATTGCATTATGACTTCAGGCTTACGGCTGACAAAACTTCTTCGGACGCAACCCAGCATTTGTCTAGCCTTGGCCGAGGTTATCTTCGCTAATGATAACACCCAGGTCTCGTTCTGTGACAGTTCTTGTTAAGGTTTCACCATTCAGGGTGTATGTTCTGCTAGGGTTACCGCTACCAAGGTGCATAACCTTACAATTTTTGGCGTTAAAACTCAGTTGCCAAGTATTAGACCATTGTTCCAGTAAAAGTAGTGTCTCATAGTGTCGGGCACAGTTGCGCTGTCAACCATGTTGCATAGCTTAGCGTCATTGGCGAATAGTGTAATTTTACTTCGAAGTCCCTGAGGCGGGTCTCGTACAAAGATATTAAACAGTATCGGACCCAAGACAGAGCCCTGCGGCACTCCACTGATCACTTCCGACGTTTCTGAGGGGGTACCATTTACCACCACCCTCTGAAGTCTACCTCTGAGCCAGTCTTTAACCCATGCAGTCAATGTTTCTCCTAGTCCCATCATTCTCATCTTGTTTAATAACCTACAGTGTGGAACACTATCAAAAGCCTTACTGAAGTCCAAATACACGATATCCAGGGATTCTCCCCTGTCCAGTTGTTTCGTTACCCAGTCAAAGAAGCTTATCAGATTGGATTGACAAGACCTTCCCTTCGTGAATCCATGATGGTGGGGAACCCTCAGCCTCTCGTCATCTAGAATCGGATCCAATCTGTTTTTAATCAATGTTTCCATAAGTTTACACACTATTGATGTGAGACTCACCGGTCTGTAATTTTCAGCCTCTGACCTGCATCCCTTTTTGTGGAGCGGAATGACGTTAGCAGTTTTCCAGTCCAAGGGGATCTTTCCTTTGTTTAGGGAAAGATTGAAAAGCGCAGTTAACGGCTCTGCCAGGACATCTCTCAGTTCCCAAAGTACTCTGGAGTGTAGATTATCCGGTCCCATGGCTTTGTTCACCTTTAGCCTCGATAGCTCATGGTATACATTGCTCGCGGTAAATTCAAAATCCCGGAATGGGTCCTCCGAGCACTCCCTTGTTTGCAGCTGTGGTCTGGATCCCGGCGCCTCACAGGTAAAGACCGAGCAGAAGTACCCATTGAGTAGTTCGGCTTTGTCTGAGTTTACATAGTTACCGTCAGATTTTCTTAGGCGCACAATCCCGTCTGTGTTCTTTTTTCTGTCTGAAGAAATACCTGAAGAAGGATTTATCCCCTTTGTTTACATGCCTAGCTAAATTTTCTTTCATCTGGTGTTTGGCATTCCTGACTGCTGTTTTAACAGTTCTAGATTTCTCCAGATAGGCTTCTTTAGCTTCCAGTTGTTGTGATTGTTTGTAGGATACAAATGCTCTTTTCTTCTGCTTTACTAGTTCCGAGATCTCCAGTGTGATTCAGATTTGAAGACAAAATACAGTGAAGTTGGCTTGCTTGAATTTTACAAATATTTGCCAGCCAGGTTTGAAAATACTCAAAATTCGCATATGAAATTATTTCCATGTTTGGAGGTACTTATCGGTGCGAGCAGTTATTTACACCTATGAAAGGAAATAAGTCTCCAATCAGAACCAGAATTAACGACATTCACCTTGGGCCAGTTTTAAAAGTAATCACTGCAGACAAGATTTTCCCTGAAATAGGAAAATTAGTAGCAGAGAAGAGATGCCAAGAGTGAGGAAGAAAACATTAATTTTATCGTTGCTCTTATTTTTTTTATACTGTACTTTTCAAAATAAACCTATGAAAAATTATATTTTTGCTTTTTTGTGGCCCACAAAAACTTAAACCTTGTTTATTTGGCCCATGTTAGCCTTTGAGTTTGACATGCTTGCTGTAGACAGTGTCCATTCTCCCAGATCTAGAGTCTGCCTGCTGAGGAAATTGGCTTAGACATGGTCCACTCCTGCTACATACACCGCTGAAAAAACCTGAAGATGAGACTCCGCCCACCTGAATAGTAAGCGGGCCTCTAGACTTAGCTGCATACTCTCGGTGCCTCCCTGGCAACTGATATACACCACCGCGATAACATTGTACAAGAAGACACAGACCACCTGTTCCTCCAGACTCTTCTCCTGTCCCATGTCCATTTCCTTCCATCCTGGACTACTTTCTCAATCTCTCTGACTAATCTAAAAACCAACTCGGTTCAAATACATCTCAGTGCTATCTGTGCATTTCACTCTCCCTTGGATAAGAAACCAAAGTAGGCTGCCTGACCCCCCCCCAGCCCAGCCAGACTTTTGTAGTTGGCCGGCCAGAGTGACCTTTTCAGCATCTGGCTGGTGAGCCCACCTTAACCAAAATGGCAGACCTTCCCCTTCCCAGTGCATTGTGGGATGCATCGGGGAGGCGCCTGGGCCATCCGGAATCTTAGGCCTGACTCCCAGTGTATTCTTGGATGTGCTGTTGGTGGCCTAAGATTCCGATTGGCCAGATCCCTTAGGCCCTCCCCCCAGGGACTGGGCATCCCTCCTGCCAGCGATGTTTGCAGGAGGGTTCAGGGTGGTCCAGCAGGAGGGACTAGGCATCTCTCCTGCCGGTGATGCTTGCGGGGGATCGCGGCAGTTTCAGGCAGGAGGGATTGGGCATCCCTCCTGCCAGAGAATGTTGTTGGGGATCGTGGCAGGTTCGGGCAGGAGTGATTGGGCATCCCTCATGCCATGATCATTACGGGGGGGGGGGAAGACAGTTCCATGATTCTCTAACCGGAGCTTATGAAGCCACCGGTTAGAGAATCGTGGTTTTAGGCTAACGACTGGTTAATCCCACGCCTAAAAAGTCTTGTTTTGGGCATTTGGGACTTGGGCAAAGGTTTTTTGGGGAATAGGACTTAAAAATAGACGTAGTGGCGGTCTAGGCGATTAAACGCCTGAACTTACAGGTAGGCCACTCTTGAAAAAAAACCACATTTTGAATGTTTTTTTCGAGAATGGACATTTTACTGCTGCCTACTTTGGGCACCTAGGGCCTTAGGCCAAAAACGCACTTAGATGGTTTTTTTTTATTATGCCCCTCCACTAATCTTAGAGATTAGTGCCAATAATAACATTTTTGTGCTGAAATTAGTTCGAAAATCATGTTGGAATGGGAGAAAAATAGAGAATTTATCCAAATAACTGGAAAGTTGTACAGAAATAATAACCTCAATCATCTTAGTTAATAAGGGGATATTAGCGATTGGACAGTAGTGAGATGGAACTGCTGGGAGAGGGAAAATGGCCCGAGACCCAAGGGAAGGCGGCCCAGGTAAAGGCAGAGGTGGTGGCACCAAGAGCGGGAAAACGGCCCGAGACTCAAGGGAAGGTGGCCCAGGTAAAGGCAGAGGTGGAGGACAAACACCGGAACCTACAGGATGACCTAGGATGATCTCGGGGCTCAAGGGTCTCTCGTACGAAGAGAGACTGAACAGATTGCAGCTCTACTCTCTAGAGGAATGCAGGGAGAGGGGGGACATGATTGAGACATTTAAATACATCACAGGACGTGTCGAGGTGGAAGATGACATCCTTTTTCTCAAAGGACCCTCGGCCACAAGAGGGCATCCGCTTAAACTTAGAGGGGGGAAATTTAGTAGTGACACCAGGAAGTATTTCTTCACGGAAAGAGTGGTGGATCACTGGAACAAGCTTCCGGTGCAGGTGGTCGAGGCCACCAGCGTGCTTGACTTCAAGAATAAATGGGACATCTACGTGGGATCCCTACGAAGTCGAGTTAAGGAACTGGGTCATTAGCATTCAGACTTATTGGGGTGGGTCAGTAGAGTGGGCAGACTTGATGGGCTATAGCCCTTTTCTGCCGTCATCTTTCTATGTTTCTACAGTGCTTATACGCAAATGCAAGAAGCCTCATGGCTAAGATGGGTGAACTGGAAGTCATGGCCAAAGGGGAGGACCTGGATATAATAAGAATTACAGAAACCTGGTGGACAGAGGAAAATCAATGGGATGTGGCGCTGCCAGGGTACAAGCTCTACAGGAGGAACAGGACCCACAAGAAGGGGGGAGGCATAGTGCTGTATATAAAGGACTATATCTACTCGATTGGGATTGATACGGCAACAAAGGCAGAGGAGCTGGAATCGATATGGGTCAAATTGCCGGGAAAGAAGAGTGCAGACATAAAGCTGGGGCTGTATTATCGCCCACCTGGTGCGTCAGAAACAATAGGACACGACTTGGAAGCAGAACTGAGACAGGAATACAGGACTGGAAGTGTAACAGTGATGGGGGACTTCAACTACCCGGGGACAGACTGGAGTACGGGTCACTCCAACTCCACGAGGGAAGCAGGATTCGTAGAAGCTGTGAGGGACTGCTTTATGGAGCAACTAGTCAAGGAACCGATGCGAGGAGGTGCTACTCTTGACCTCATCCTTAACGGATTAGGGGGGCCTGCAAGAGGGGTAGAAGTGGGAGGAACACTAGGCAACAGTGATCACAACGTGATCAGATTCACATTAGAAAGGGGGTCACCCATAGTGGGGAGGACCGCATCAACTGCGCTCAACTTCAGGAAAGGGAACTATGTTGCTATGAGGAAAATGGTGGGGAGGAAGCACAGGAACGGCTTTAGGATGGAGACTGTAGGGAGCGCCTGGACCCTTCTCCGGGACACCCTGCAGGAAGCGCAAAAACTGTACATCCCCAGTTTCATGAAAGGCCGCAAGAACAAGCGGTCAAAAGACCCGGTTTGGATGACACCTGAAGTAAAGAGGGCAATCGGTGACAAGAAAGTGTCCTTCCGGAAATGGAAGAGGGATCCAACGGATGAAAATCACCAGGAGCACAGGAAATGCCAAAAGGAATGCCTCCGAGAGGTTAGAAAAGCAAAAGGGAAATACGAGGAGGGGCTGGCCAGGGAGGCGAAAAACTTCAAGGCATTCTTCAGTTACGTAAAGGGGAAGCAACCAGTGAGAGAGGAGGTGGTGCCATTGGACGATGGGGACAGGAAGGGAGTGATTAAGGAGGATAAAGAGGTAGCTGAGAGGTTGAACACGTTCTTCTCATCGGTCTTCACGAGCGAGGAACTCATGAATGGGGAGCAGGCCGAAAAATTGGGGCATATAGAGGTAAGTCGGGAGGATGTCCTCAAACAGATTGACAGGTTGAAAAGCGGCAAATCACCGGGACCAGACGGGATCCACCCAAGGGTTCTAAAGGAACTAAGACAGGAAATAGCGAGCACAATCCAGCATGTTTGCAACCTATCCTTGATAACTGGAGAGGTACCAGAGGACTGGAAACTGGCGAATGTCACACCTATCTTTAAGAAGGGATCGAGAGGTGACCCCGGGAACTACAGGCTGGTGAGCCTGACTTCAGTTATAGGGAAGATGGTGGAAGCAAAGATCAAGGACAGCATTTGCGAGCACATCGAGAAAAATGGCCTACTGCGGACAAGCCAGCACGGATTCTGTAAGGGAAGGTCGTGCCTGACAAACCTTCTGTACTTCTTTGAGGGAATAAGCAGTCAGGTAGACAAAGGGGAACCCATAGACATCATTTACCTCGATTTTCAAAAGGCCTTTGACAAGGTGCCACATGAAAGGCTGCTTAGGAAGCTGTGGAATCACGGGGTGGGCGGGGATGTACACAGATGGATCAAGCACTGGTTGTCAGGTAGACTACAGAGGGTCGGAGTAAAGGGCCAATATTCTGACTGGTGGGGAGTCACGAGTGGTGTGCTGCAGGGATCGGTGCTGGGGCCGCTACTCTTCAACATATTTATCAATGACCTGGAAACGGAGGCAAAGTGTGAGGTTATAAAATTTGCAGACGATACCAAACTCTGCGCCAGAGTTAGGACCAGGGAGGAGTGTGAGGAACTGCAAAGGGATCTCGATAAGCTGGAGGACTGGGCAAACAAATGGCAAATGCGCTTTAACGTAGATAAATGCAAGGTCATGCACATAGGGAAAAAGAACCCATTGTTCGAGTATAAAATGGGGGGGGGGGGAATTGCTGGGAGACACCGGACTTGAGAGAGACTTGGGTGTGCTAGTGGATCCATCCATGAAACCATCCGCACCAGTGTGCAGCAGCCTCGAAGAAAGCCAACAGGATGCTGGGCATCATCAAGAAGGGCATAACAACCAGGACGCGGGAAGTCATCATGCCGCTGTATCGAGCGATGGTGCGCCCACATCTGGAATACTGCGTTCAATTTTGGTCGCCGCACCTCAAGAAGGACATGGCAGTTCTTGAGAGAGTCCAAAGGAGAGCAACGAAACTGGTAAGAGGGATGGAAAACTGCCCATATGCCGAGAGGCTGGATAAACTGGGGCTCTTCTCTCTGGAAAAGAGGAGGCTCAGGGGGGATATGATAGAGACCTTCAAAATACTTAGGGGCATAGAGAGGGTGGACAGGGACAGGTTCTTCAGACTAAAAGGGACGACAGGTACGAGGGGGCACTCAGAGAAACTGAAGGGGGATAGGTTCAAATCAAATGCAAGGAAGTTTTTCTTCACCCAAAGGGTCGTGGACACATGGAATGCGCTCCCGGAGGAAGTGATCCGGCAGAGTACAGTACAGGGATTCAAACAGGGATTGGACGGATTCCTGAGGGAAAAGGGGATCGTGGGGTACTGAGGGAGGTGCTGGGGTGTTGCATAAGTATAGACAGCTCACCAGGTCGTGCAGGTGCAAGGCCAGAGGGTTAGGACTTTGATGGGAAGATAGGACTTCGATGAGAAACTTAGGGGGCAAGGGGGCCCCTTCTGGTGATTAAGGCAGGTCATGACCTGTTGGGCCGCCGCAGGGGCGGACTGCTGGGTGGGATGGACCTGTGGTCTGACCCGGCAGAGGCACTGCTTATGTTCTTATGTTCTTATATCAGAACCCTTCAATAACATCCAGTCTGCCCATCAGCAGTAACCATTATCGCTTCCTCTTTAAGAAATCCCACGTGACTATCCCAGGCTTTCTTGAAATCAGACACAGTCTCTGTCTTCACCACCTCTACTGGGAGACTGTTCCACGCATCTACCACCCTTTCTATAAAAAAGTATTTCCTTAGATTACTCTTGAGCCTAACACTTCTTAACTTCATCCTATGCCCTCTCATTCCAGAGCTTCCTTTCAAATGAAAGAGACTCGAGTCATGTGCATTTAAATCACATAGGTATTTAAAAGTCTCTATGATATCTCCCCTCTCCTGCTTTTCCTCTAAGGTATACAGATTGAGATCTTTAAGTCTTATGACGAAGACCACCCACCATTTTAGTTGCCTTCCTCTGGACTGACTCCATCCTTTTTATATCTTTCTGAAGGTGCGGCCTCCATAATTGTACACAATATTCTTTTTTTATTATTATATATATTTTATTAAATTTTCAAGCATAACACAACAAGGCAATGTAGTGTACAACTGAATAAAGTGAGTGCAGCCTATTTCCACTCCCGTCCCCGTCACCCCCATCGTACACAATGTTCTAAAAGAGGTCTCACCAGAGTCTTATACAGGAGTATCAATATTTCCTTTTTCCTACTGGCCTTACCTCTTCCTATGCACCCTAGCATCCTTCTAGTTTTCTCCGTCACTTTTTCAGCCTCTTTGGCCACCGTCAGATCATCACATACAATCACACAAAGTCCCACTCTTCTGTCATGCACTTAAGTTCTTCACCCCCTAAATTGTACCATTCCTTCGGGTTTTTGCAACCCAAATGCATGATCTTCCATATCTTAGCATTAAATTTTAGCTGCCAAATTTCAGACCATTCTTGAAGCTTCACCAGGTCTTTCTTCATGTTATTCATACCATCCTGGGTGTCATAAGAACATAAGAATTGCCGCTGCTGGGTCAGACCAGTGGTCCATCGTGCCTAACAGTCCGCTCATGCGGCAGCCCTCTGGTCAAAGACCAGCGCCATAACTGAGACTAGCTCTACCTGAGTGCATTCTGGTTCAACAGGAACTTGTCTAACTTTGTCTTGAATCCCTGAAGGGTGTTTTCCACTATGACAGACTCTGGAAGAGCGTTCCAGTTTTCTACCACTCTCTGGGGAAAGAAGAACTTCCTTACGTTTGTATGGAATCTATCCCCTTTCAATTTTAGAGAGTGCCCTCTCGTTCTCCCTACCTTGAAGAGAGGGTGAACAACCTGTCCTTATCTACTAAGTCTATTCCCCTCAGTACCTTGAATGTTTCGATCATGTCCCCTCTCAATCTCCTCTGTTTGAGGGAGAAAAGGCCCAGTTTCTCTAATCTTTCATTGTACGGCAACTCCTCTAGTCCCTTAACCATCTTAGTTGCTCTTCTCTGGACCCTTTCGAGTAGTACCCTGTCCTTCTTCATGTACGGCGACCAGTGCTGGACGCAGTACTCCAGGTGAGGGGCGCACTATGGCCCGGTACAGTGGCATGATAACCTTCTCCGATCTGTTCGTGATCCCCTTCTTTATCATTCCTAGCATTCTGTTCGCCCTTTTCGCTGCCACCGCACATTGCATGGACGGCTTCATCGACTTGTCGATCATAACTCCCAAGTCTCTTTCCACGTTGAACCTCATCTACCATGTTGATGCCCATTCCTCGAGCATGATTATGTCACATTGCAGATCTTCATAATCCCCCTGTGTCTTAACTACTCTGAATAACTTTGTATCGTCCGCAAATTTAATCACCTCCCTTGTTGTACCAATGTCCAGATCATTTATAAAGATGTTGAAGAGCACGGGTCCAAGCACTGAGCCCTGCAGCACCCCACTGGTGATGCTCTTCCAGTCCGAGTATTGTCCATTTACCCCCTACTCTCTGTCTCCTATGCTCCAGCCAGTTTTTAACCCACGTGAGTATTTCACCCTCGATCCCATGGCTCGCAATATTCCGAAGTAGTCGTTCATGCGGAACCTTGTCAAACGCTTTCTGAAAGTCCAGATATACAATGTCGACTGGGTCACCCTTGTCTATCGGTCTGTTTACTCCCTCAAAGAACTGCAGAAAGTTCATCAAACACGATCTGCCTTTGCTAAAACCATGCTGACTGGTCCTCATCAGCCCATGTCCATCAAGGTGATCAATGATGCAGTCCTTTATCAGCGACTCTACCATCTTTCCTGGTACCGAGGTCAGACTCACCGGTCTGTAGTTTCCCAGATCTCCCCTCGAACCATTCGTAAAGATCGGCGTAACATTCGCCACCTTCCAGTCTTCCGGAATGATTCCCGATTTGATTGACAAATTGGCTATTAGTTGAAGCAGTTCAGCTATGGTCCCTTTCAGTTCCTTGATGCCCCTCGGATCGATGCCATCTGGTCCCAGAGATTTATCACTCTTAAGTCCATCAATCTGCCTACACACCTACTCTAGACTTACCGTCAATCCTGTCAGCTTTCTGTCTTCGGTTCCGGTATGCTGTGTAAATCTTCTTCAGTAAATACAAATGCATAAAAATGTGTTCAGTTTGTCGGTGATTGCTTTGTCCTCCTTCAGCGCTCCCTTTATTCCTTGGTCATCCAACGGTCCCACCACTTCCTTCGCGGGTCGTTTCCCCTTAATATATCAAAAGAATGGCTTGAAGTTCTTTGCCTCCTTGGCTATTTTTTCTTCGTAGTCTCTTTTGCCCCTTTTACTGCCTTATGGCACCTACGTTGGTATTGTTTGTGTTTGTTCCAGTTTTTGTCCTTTTTTTACCTTTTCTATTCCATAAATTAAGTTTTCTTGTCTTTGATCGCTTCCTTCACCTCTATAGTCATGTGCTGCTGCAGTGGTGGCTTTTCCAAGCAAAACCCTAGGTCTTCAAAGATGTCACCTGTTGTGTTCATGAGTGCCAGATGGAAATCGGCACTTCTAGTAGCAACAGTCCCAGATGAAACTAGTCATTCCTTAATCTTATACCTCTTTCAAAATAGATTCTGATTCCCTTAACCTCCCTTACCTTTTACAAATTACTGTTCTTTATCATCATTAAAGTTCTTTATCTGAAAATTTTCCTGCCTAAATTTACCTTATGGCTCCATTGAATCTTAATTGTTCACTACCTCTTGTACTGAGGTGCTGAGTATTTCTTATTATTGAGAAAAACATTGGGATATTTTTATAATCTGACTTAACTGGTATTTTTATCTGCTCATACTCTTTGGTTCATACTAAAAGTCTGCTGTCAGTTCTCATCAACTTTAATGGTAAGAGGGCTGGAACACTGCCCATACGCCGAGAGGTTGGATAGGCTGGGGCTCTTCTCTCTGGAAAAAAAGAGGCTCAGGGGAGATATGATAGAGACCTTCAAGATCATGAGGGGCATAGAGAGGGTGGATAGGGACAGATTCTTCAGACTGAAGGGTACAACAGGTACGAGGGGGCATTCGGAGAAACTGAAGGGAGATAGGTTCAAAACAAATGTAAGGAAGTTTTTTTCACCCAAAGGGTCATGGACACTTGGAATGCGCTACCGGAGGAAGTGATCAGGCAGAGTACGGTACAGGGATTCAAACAGGGATTGGACGGATTCCTGAGGGATAATGGGATCGTGGGATACTGAGAGAGGTGCTGGGATGTAACACAAGTATAGAAAGCTAACCAGGTCGTGCATGTGCAAGACCGGAGGGTTAGGACTTCGATGGGAAGATAGGACTTCAATGAGAAACCAAGGTGGCAAGGGGGCCCCTTCTGGTGATTCAGACAGGTCGTGACCTGTTTGGGCCGCCGCGGGAGCGGACTGCTGGGCAGGATGGACCTATGGTCTGACCCGGCGGAGGCACTGCTTATGTTCTTATGTTCTAATGTAGACACAGTAAATTAACAAAAAAAGGTTAATGAGCTGCGTTGCCTGCAAACTCATACAAATCAAACCATTAATATTAAAATGCATATATATATATATATATATACTACTCCACCATGCATTATATATATACTACTCCACCATCAATACAAACATCCAAACTGTATCTTGTTCATCAGTCGTGTTCCCTCCAAAACAGAGAAGCCTTCCCATCCCCATCATTTCTTTTAACAATACAGATTTCTCAGCCCAAGACACTACATTTTGCAGGTCTGATCTCACCTGTCAGTTGCCTCCTCCATCTCCAGCGCAGCCTTCTCCATGCAAAGCAGAGGGGAAAAAAACAAATGGGAAGAAGTGAGGATGATGACCTTTTATGCATCTAGTATTAAACTTTTTAATGGTCTAGGGATGCATTCAGGCTGGAGATTTCCTGGAAAGATGAACAAGAGAGGCTGGGCTGATTCCTTAGTCCCAGATATAATCCCTCTTCTCCCCCTCTGCAGGAAGGGACCTGGGTCTCCCAGGGATTTCCAGTTGCAGGACCCAGAACGTTTCTGATTCTCTTCTGAATCTTGAGACAGCAGAGTAGATTCCACCCAAGAACGATCTGCTACCTGTAGCTGCTATTTCTACAGCTCCACCTTAAGGAGGCGGGATATTCCAGGATGACCTCACTGGAGGGGTGGGGTGAAGAGCTCTGCACAGACTCAGTTGCTTTCTCTACTTCGCAGAGCTGCAAAGAACAGACAAGATTCAGAAGAGAAGCAGAAACTTTCTGTGTCCTGCAACTGGAAATCCCTGAACATAAGAACATAAGAACATAAGAAATGCCATCACCGGATCAGACCTTCGGTCCATCAAGTCCGGCGATCCGCACACGCGGAGGCCCTGCCAGGTGTACACCTGTTGTAATTTATAGTCCACCATATCCTTACATGCCTCTCTTAAGGAGATATGCATCTAGTTTGCTCTTGAAGCCTAGGACGGTCGATTCCGCAATAATCTCATCTGGGAGGGCATTCCAGGTGTCAACCACTCTCTGAGTGAAGCAGAACTTCCTGACATTAGTCCTGAACCTGTCCCCCCTTAGCTTCATTACATGTCCTCTAGTCCGTGTCAAATTGGACAATGTAAATAATCTTCTCTGCTCTATTTTGTCGATTCCTTTCAGTATTTTGAAGGTCTCGATCATATCCCCACGCAATCTCCTTTTCTCAAGGGAGAATAATCCTAGTGTTATAAGTCTGTCCTCGTATTCCAGTTTTTCCATACCCTTCACCAGTTTTGTTGCTCGTCTCTGCACCCTCTCCAGCAGTTTTATATCCTTCTTTAGGTAGGGAGACCAATGTTGGACGCAGTATTCCAAGTGGGGTCTGACCATTGCCCTATAAAGCGGCATTATAACTTTCTCCGATCTACTCGAGATTCCTTTCTTTATCATGCCCAACATTCTATTTGCCTTCTTTGCCGCTGCCGCGCATTGTGCCGACGGCTTCAGGGTCCTATCTATCAGTACACCCAGGTCCTTTTCTTGTTCACTCTTCCCCAGAGTTGCACCTGACATTGTGTACTCGTATTCCTTATTCTTATTGCCTAAATGCATTACCTTGCATTTCTCCACATTGAACTTCATCTGCCATTTCTCCGCCCATGTTTCTAACCGACACAAATCGCTCTGGAGTTTCTCTCTATCCTCATGCGATCTGATCGCCCGGCATAGTTTTGTATCGTCTGCAAACTTGATGATCTCACTGGATGTTCCTTCCTCCAGACCCAGTTCCCTTCCTGCAGAGGGGGAGACTCAGGGATCAGCCCAATCTGCTCATCTTTCCAGGAAGAGGGAAATCTCCAGCCTGAATCCATCCCAGCAGCTGCAAAATCCAGAGGGAAACAGGAGGGAAATGTCTGCCCTGGGTTGTGATCAGGTAATTCAAAGAAAGTATTTAGTCTAATAAAAAGGTGTTGTCTTATTTTCTTTGCTTTGATTTCTATGTCTATTGCCTTGTATCACAGGTAAGAAATTCTTCTTTCTATTCTTGAAAAAGGAAAACCTTTCCCTGTGCATCTCTTCCAGCCTTCCCTTCTCTTTCCTTGTTCATCTGTTTTGGGGGAAGACTAACCTGTTAGAGATAGATTGCTGCAGAGGAGTGTCAGGCCAGCAGCACTCACAGGATGCTTCGCGGCCTTCTTGCTGGGGTCTTCTGTGTACTTTTTGGGGTCATTTGTTTGCTCCCAAACTCTAAGTTTATGTTCAAGTATATACAGTATTCATTTCCAGAACTGTCTTCATACTATAATGCACCAGAGATCTGATCTTCCTGACAGAAGTCATATAACAAAGTCTTAGAGAGCTGCACGGGAACGGGGATGACGGGAATCCCGCGGGACCCGGGGGGATCCCGCGGGTTCCCCCTTTGGATCCCAGGGATCCCGTGGGGACGCTCCCTAGGGTCGTCTGTAAGAAGGTAATTTAGATTTGCGGCTACAGGGCAGGGAGATTTGTCCGACCGGGCCTGTTCTGTTGTCGGTCGGGTGGGGAAGCGCCACAAAGGTAAGGAGCAGGGAGAGAGAAAGGGAGGAAAGGTGGAGTGGAGAAAAAAAGACGCTTAAGGGAAATGGGTAAAACTGAGGGGGGAGAAGGCCGCTGAAAGCACATGGGGAAGACAGAGGGGGAGAAGGACGCTGAAAGCACATGGGGAAGACGGAGGGGGGGAAGAAGGACGCTGAAAGGACATGGGGAAGACAGGGGGGAGGACACTGAAAGGACATGGGGAAGACAGAGGGGGGAGAAGGATGCTGAAAAGACATGGGGAAGACAGAGGGGGACAGAAGGACGCTGAAAGCACAAGGGGAAGACAAAGGGGTGGAGAAGGACGCTGAAAGGACATGGGAAGACGGGGGGGGGGGGAGAAGGACATTGAAAGGACATGGGGAAGACAGAGGGGGGAGAAGTACGCTGAAAGGACATGGGGAAGGCAGAGGGGGGAGAAGGATGCTGCCTGACAGGACATGGGGAAGATGGGGGGGAGAAGGATGCTGAAAGGAAATGGGGAAGAGAGAGTGGGGAGAAGACGCTGGCAGGGAAGAAGACAGAGATGCCAGACTATGGGGGGAGCTGAGGGAAGAAGATGGGTGCCAGACCAATTTGGGAGGGGGGAGAAAGTGAGAAGCACAGTAACAGAGCAAATGGAAGACACAGAGAGAAGAGAGACAGAGGATGGAAGGAATTGAATGAGAACATGAAGAAAGCAGAAACCAGGCAACAAAGGTAGGAAAAAAATTCTTTTTTTTTTTTTTTTTTGCTTCAGGATAAAGTAGTATATTAGTTGTGTTGATAAAAATTTATAAACATTAGAGGCTCTGGTAGAAACCCGTTTACAAAGTATGTATTCTTCCCAATTAATATTTCCAAATTAATAAAGTCTTTTTGCTTATTTTTAAATGGGTTTCTACCAGAGCCTTTAATTCAGTAGCATAATTAAATGAAATAACTATTTCTGTAGTTTATAAGGATGGGCGGGGATGTAGGGGATTCCTCACGGGGACGGAGGGGATTCCTCGCGGGGACGGGTGGGGACGGAGGGATTCCTTGCGGGGACGGGTGGGGACGGATGGGAGTCCTCACGGGGATGGGTGGGGACGGGTGGGACTTTGGCGGGGATGGGTGGGATTTCTGTCCCCGCGCAACTGTCTACAAAGTCTCCTACAGAAACATGATAAGGAAACTAGCTGACTGTGTCCGTGTCGTGCTTTCCAGACATCCGTCACATTCAAAGATGTCGCTGCTTATTTCTTGGAAACAGAGTGGGATGTTCTGGAAGAATGGCAGAAAGAGTTGTACAAGAAGGTCATCAAGGAGATTCATGAAATCCTCCTCTCACGAGGTAAATATACCTTCTCTATCTTCTATCACCGGTACGTTATGGAATGGGTGCTGTTATTTTCTGAACCCTGGAGAAATCCCAGGTATTGGGTCCCATATTCATCTGAAATTTAGAACCTGGCTTTTGATGCCATCCCATATCCAATAGGAGCCAATGTAAGAAGCCTCTAGTTTAAAGTCTTTCAACTTTAGCCAGTTTGCCTTCCTTTTCTAAGATACAAAAATTTGGTACGGAAGGCAAGAGGAAGGATTCAGTTGTCAGATTTCTTGCTGAGAACTACAACATCTGTGTAAAGCCATGACACGTCAGCTGCAGAGTAGTCAACTGAACTGTGCAGTGTATAACCCCCTTTAGATGGTAACAGATGCCACCAAGAAGATAGCGACTGCAATTTCCCCACCTAGGAGGGCCATGAAGAGAAATATCTGTACTAGCAAATGTCTAAGATTTTTTCTTAATCAATTGGCAGTCTGTACTGTAGGCGTCAATTAAGAAGCCTCTAGTCAGGGATTCACTGAACAGTTATCCTGTTCTTTGAGCAATGGACGTCAGCAAGCGCTGACTAAGATAAGTCTCTGTTTCACTCTGACTTGTTGTCTTGTAATTATCATCATTAATTTAATAATTTATAAAATTTGAAAATTGAAAAATAGAAAAAATACTTTGATCAAACCACAAATAGATGAAAATTAAGTAATATTGTGGTTTAACAGAGAAGGTTTTGGTCAATGAAAGAAACCGGAACCCCAGTTTACACAGACTTATTTACCTTTACTCCCCTCCCACTTGTAGTAGAGGTTTACTCTGCACAGGAACGGGAATTGTGGGAATCTCGTGGGTCCCGTAGAATTCCCGCAGGGTTCCCCCCAGGTTTACGGGACTCCTGCGGAGATCCCCCCCAGGCTCATGGGACTCCCACGGGGATGAAACCGGGGTTCCCGAGGCTTGGAAAGAGAATTAGTAGAAGATAGACAAAAGCAGAAACTGGGACCAAGATGATAGAAAACCAAAATGTCCCACCAGCTAGAGCAAGGGAGATGTTCATTTTGAGGGGGGCTAAGCTGGAAGTGGGAGGCCCAACCCCCTCTCATGGTTATGTCACCAATTGTGTTTAGTACAAAATGAAGTACTTGCTGAGTTTGTTTTGGGGTTTCTAGTTCAGTTTTGGCACATTTTTCTTATGCAACCATTGTCCTGAAAAGTGCCTCTCTCAATTCTGCTTTAAATGATTTTGATGCTGTATTGTTTGATTCATTGCTGCTTTAAAAATCATTTCTGGGTCTTGGAAGGACCTCTCACAAGTTACCTATGCCAGATGGTGGAACCAGATTTGTTTGCTCTACAGATATGAGCTTTAAATTGCCAAAAAATCCAATTCCTTTATTTCTTTTAACAAGAAATGGTCGACCCTACAGTCACATGACCTAAAGTCTATTCTAATTCTTTCCGGTGATGTATGCATCTCTTATTTCTGTTCACTGTTATTTATTTATATTGTATTTTATTGGTGGTTTAAATAGACTCACCCCCCTCTTCTACGAAACAGTGCTAGCAGTTTTGGGCGCAGAGAGCCACGCTGAATGCCCTGTGCTGCTCCCGATGCTCATAGGAACTCTATGAGAGTTGGGAGTAGCTCGGGCCATTCAGCTTAGTTCCCTGCGCTAGAAACTGCTAGCGCAGCTTTGTAGAAGTGGGAGTAAGACTTAAAACAAAATCAAACTGTCAGAAGTATTTATTGCTTTTTATGAGGACAGGTAACTTTTAGGGGGAGATGGGCGGAGAGAGGCGATTCTTCACGGGGTCAGCTGGGGACAGAAGGGATTCCTTGCGGGGATGGACAGGAATGGAGGGGATTCAGGCAGGAACGGAGGGGATACTGTTGGGGACGTGTGGGATTTCTGTCCCCGCTGTGACCCGGCAGACGCTGTGCCTGCCGAGGTCCCAGTGAGAGTAGGCAAGAGGGGGGGGGGTAGAAAGCCCAGGGAAGGTACACTGAAAGCCCGCCCTGGACACTATATTGATGACCCGGAGCCTACTAGTTTGCCAGAATTAGAGACTGAGAAGTCCTGTGATCCACTAGAGGGAGCCGGTAGGCCCAAGAACTTGCCAAGTGGCAGATATTCAGGTCGCCACCGGGGGAGGCCAAGAGCTGTGTATGTGCCTGCTGACTCAGCTAGATCAGGGCGTGTCCCTGGTATAGAAAAGGCAGCAGTTTGGGAGAAGCAAGTAGGCAAGCTAGGGAGAAGGTTCAGGTTCTTCTCCCAGGATGATCCCCCTGGTCCAGGCAGAGGTGAGAGCAGTACACCCATGGAGGTAACTGAGGCTGGTGACTCACCGAATCTGCAAGCATTGGATGAAGAAACCCCCATGGAATTGCAAGGGAGTTTGCCTGAACAGTTTGCTGAAAATCCTGAACCAATGGAGGTTGGGTTAACTACCAGGTGCCAGGAATGACATATTTGCACTGTGAGTTTTGTTTGGACTTTCTTTTGAACTCTGCATTTTTTTTTGTATGGTGAAACTTTGAAGCTGAGAGTGTTTATTAATTGGGTGAGGTTTGCAAACACCCAGGGAGGGAATTTTGATAGCTGTGTGAAAAGCTGTTTGGTAAAGCAAGCTAAGACACTCTTGATTTTCCCAGCAGTGCTACTAAGGCTGCACCTACCTTGAGCAGAGAACTTGCTTCTGTGTATCATATCCTACTTGAGAGCAGGCAAAGAGCTCATAGAAACATAGAAACTGACGGCAGATAAAGGCCACAGCCTATCCAGTCTGCCCACACCGATGACCCTCCCCTTTCTCTGTGAAGATATCCCATTTTGTCTTAAAATCAGGCACGCTGCTGGCCTCAATTATCTGTAGTGGAAGACTATTCCAGCGATCAACCACCCTTTCGGTGAAGAAGTATTTCCTGGTGTCACCATGCAATTTCCCACCCCTGATTTTCCACGGATGCCCTCTTGTTGCTGTGGGACCTTTGAAAAAGAAGATATCCTCTTCCACCTCGATACGGCCCGTGAGATATTTGAACGTCTCGATCATGTCTCCCCTTTCTTTGCGTTCCTCGAGTGAGTATAGCTGCAATTTACCCAGCCGTTCCTCATATGGGAGATCCTTGAGTCCTGAGACTATCCGGGTGGCCATTTGCTGGACCGACTGAAGTCTCAGCACATCTTTGCGGTAATGTGGCCTCCAGAATTGTACACAGTATTCCAGATGGTGGTCTCACCATGGATCTATACAATGGCATTATGACTTCGGGCTTACGGCTGACGAAACTCCTACGTATACAACCTATGATTTGTCTAGCCTTAGATGAAGCTTTCTCCACTTGATTGGCAGTCTTCATGTCTTCACTGTTGATCATTGAGTAAATAAGCTCTGAGGAGAGCAGGAGCTCAGGAACATTATTTTTTCTTTGTTGGAAAGAAATAAACTTGAACTGTGATTTTGCTCTTGATATTTTGTTTTCGCTTGATGATTCTTCTGGCAAGGATCATTATCCATTGACTTTATTTTTCAGAGTAAAAGTTATTTTATTATACAACTGAGGTTGAGGGGTTTTTTTTTTTCAAGTTCCTCTTGTCAGTCCAATCCTGCAGGGTGACTCCAGGCCGGGTCACACGTCAGTGTACTTCCTATGTGTAGCCACTAGTAGTGCTATTGAGTCCTGGTCCCGGGCTGCAGGGTGGTCACACCGCACAACACTCTAACTTGTATGTGTTTCCATTGGGCCTATTTTACAATCTCTGGCAGTCTATGGGGAGTAGTGAGGGCAAGAACGATCCTCAGTTGCTCCTCCCCCTTCTGGCTCTGCTCTCGAAATTGCCACAGACACACGCGGAAATAGATGGGATTCTACTAATATAATGTAAATATCATTTTCCTATTTCTTATTTACAGGTTATTTAATCGTTAATCCTGATGTTATATTCAAGATTAAAAAAGAAGATGAGAAATATTTTCCACAACACTGTGAATTGGAGGAAAAAGGAAACCCAAATGAGCCCACCAAGAGTAAGCAGGCTTTGCATTTTCAGAGCATGATTGACATTAAACATTTAGGGGCCCTTTACTTAAGCTTAGAGGGTGCTAATAGAAGTGGTGGGAGCTAAATCCTTAGAAGCTAATTCCACTAGCCTTCACTAAGCTTTAGTAAAAGGGCCCAATAGAGACTTAAACTCTATTTTCTAATTTATTATTATCAGATTCTTGGTGAATCCGAGATGTGTTTTCTTTTAATAGTGTTTCCGATTGTAACATCCGTTTTCTCGCTGAGCGTTAAACAAGAGGAGGATCTCCCCTTCATAGATCCTCATGAATCAGAGGCATCTGAACAGACTCACTTTTCTGTACCGAGTAAGTATCAAATTCCTTCTGCACAGCTTTACTAAGGTCAGCCGAGACCATTGAGGAACTTGGTGGTGGTGAGAGGCCATCATCCTCTTCTCCTTCCAAATTTCCAAGTTGATTGAAAACTTACTATATCGCTGTTGGTTCCCCTATTTTGATGAAGTAAAGTGCCCACAAAGGCAGAGGAGGTGGGTGTCCTGGGGGTGGGATCAGGTCTATAAGACCCTTAAACTAGAATGTAAAGGGGATGAGAAAGGGTTGGTGGTGGAGAGGCTTCTCCATTGTTACGAGGGGGAACCTGACCGATGAACGTGGTGCATTTTGACTTAGGCATGGAGAGTTTTATTGAGGGTGGATCAGTGCAAATCACAGTACATAATGCAGTTTACAATAATGCTTTAGATTATTTAGGGATTTATTATCCACCTTTATGAAGAGATTCATCTGAGGCTGTGTACAGGAGGTACAGTTTAACATAACACAATTTGGTTAACAGCATAACAATAGTAAAATGACCGAATATATACAGTCAATGAGGTAAACTTGGAAATGGTGAATTGAAACCTAGTGATAAGAGTAACATTAAATAGGATCTGAAATACACACATTTAACTGCTGTAGAAGAATCACATAACAGAAATATAATACATGTCTGTACGAAACACAGTCCCATAAGAGACAGCAGGGAAGAACGTTCTAATTAATTGACTGATTTGGCACTGATTCTATAAACTCCGCCTACTTTTAATTGATCTATAGACTTAATCAGTGCTGATACTGGCATTCAACACCTCACAATCGACCTTAATTGGACTTAATTGAAAGTTAGGTGCCTAACTTGAAAAACGCAATTCTATAGAAAGTAGATGCCTAGTCCAAATGCCTACACTAAGGTGTGTTAGGGCCTTAACGCGAGGAATAGCGCGCGCTAAATTGCTCTGCGCACTAGACCTTAACGCCAACATTGAGCTGGCATTATTCTAGAAGCGTTCTGTGCGGTTTAGCGAGTGGTAATTTCATGCGTGCGCTAAAAATGCTAGCGCACCTTAGTAAAAGGAGCCCTAAAAGTTCCCAGGGGGAGATATTCAGGGGCCCTGACCCAGAAACTGCCCCTGAATATCTCCTCTGACGGCTGTAGCACTATCCTAGAGCCAGTCATGGGGGGTCCCAGAATTAAACCGGGTAGCGGTGTTGTTCAGTCCACTACCCAGTTGCTCATTATTATGATTGTAATTCAATATTTTAATTGTAAGCCCGTGAGATGTTTTGCAGATTCAGCTGTAGCAGGGACTGTCTTCTTCTTTGTGACTTTGTACAGCGCTGTGTTCAATAGTAGTAGTCGTATATCAAGAATAAATGAACTTACTGGGGGCTGACGACCTCTCCAGCCCCGTCTCATTAAATCCGAACTATTTAGCAGATCTCCAGTTGGTGATGTCAGGCAACAGAAGGTGGCAAATGTAAATGCTTCTAAATCAGTCAATCTGTTCTTCATCTTGTTGCTGTAGATCAGAAATCAATCTGTGTAAAACCAAACCAAACAAACCTGCTGATGACCAGAGCTGTTTGTAGCTCTAGAGCAGGGGTTTCAAATTCAGTCACATTAAGGGGCCGAAATCTAAAACACAGGCTAAGTCGCAGGCCACACCCCGCCCAATCTCCCCCCATCTGACTTCACCCCCATAATAGTACTAATTGTAACATCATGTTTTTCCATTCATTTTCATATACACACACAATATAATCTTACTAACAACAGATAATGGTTAACCACAAAATTAAACGACCCAATGCTTCTTAATTCTTTGACAGTGTATCTTTTAGGTTACTAGTACAATCTTCTGTTCAGGATTATTGCAACATAATATATTTGGGATCTCCTAAAAAACACAGCAGTTCGTTTGATTTTCAGCCTGAAGAAACATGATCACTTTACCCATTTTATCAACAGTTGCATTGGTTGCCTTTTGAGGCAAGAATACTGTTTAAGTTCAGTTGTATTTGTTTTCAGGCCATATTTGGTCTGGCTCCTATTTACCTGTGTTTGAAACATGTGCTCTAGAGCACAGTTTTTCAACCGCCGGTCCGCGGACCGCTGTCAGTCCGCAGAAAATTTCTGCCGGTCCACGCAGGGCCGGCGAGATCAAGTCGGCAGTTAAATTTCCTGCCGACTTCGATTCCTGCTCATTAATGTTCCTCCCAGCATCAGGTGATTAAGATAGGCTGCCGACATTGGGGCCTTCCCTCTCTGAGTCTCGCCTGTTCGGAAACAGGAAGTTGAAACAAAATAGGCAGGACTCAGAGAGTGAAGGTCCCGACGTCGGCAGCCTGTCTTGATCGCCACCCCTGCCGAGTTGCTGAAGAGGGCCGCGGGTTACAAGTAGAATGGAGAGAGCTGCAGATACAGGTGCAGGTGGCGGGAGATGGTCAGCGAGTGCGAGCAAGATCTGGGGAGCCTTCACAGTGACTTCCTCCCCTCCCACCAGCTCTCCTACTTGCCAGGGCAGTGATTTACCGGCAACTTCCTGCAGGCAAGTACTGAGAGCTGCTGGAAGGGGAGACAGCCACTGTAGGAGGCAGGGAAGCTGCTGGATAAAGGGAGAGCTGTTACTGGGCTTGGAGAGAGTTAGAAGGAGAGATGCTGCTGGGAGGGGAGGAGGGAAAGGGATGGGAAGAGAAGAGAGTTAATGTTGGCTAGAGGGAGGAGGGAAGGGAGAAGGAGGAGGGATGCTGCTGGAAGGGGAGGAGGGAAAGGGATGGGAAGACAGTTAATGTTGGATAAAGGGAGGAGGGAAGGGAGAAGAAGGAGAGATGCTGCTGGGAGGGGAGGAGGGAAAGGGATGGGAAGAGAGTTAATGTTGGATAGTGGTAGGAGGGAAGGGAGAAGGAAAAAAAGGAAGGAAACAGCTGGCAGGGAGATTACAGGAGGGGAAGGGGGTCAGGGTGGAATGGAGAGATCAAATGAGGGAAAGGGGAGGGAGAGGAATGAGAAAGTAGAGAGACATTGATGCTGGAAAGGGGGGTCAGCAGAGAAATGAAAGAGGGATAAAGATGCTAGATCTGGTGTAGGAGAGATAAAAATGAAGAAGGCAGTGAAGCTGGAATGAATGATGTAAAAAGGAGAGAGGAGGAACAGGCTGGATGGACAGGGAAGAGGGGCATAGATACATATGGAAGGGGGAGAGGGCAGACATTGAATGGAACAGGCAGATGCTGGAAGGAAAAGAAGATGAAAGCAGAAACCAGAGACAACAAAAGGTAGAAAAAAAATAATTTTATTTCTATTTTGTCATTAGAATATATCAGATTTGAAATATATATCCTGCTAGAGACATAACTGGGGACTGCAGTATTCTGTTAGCATGATATTTCTATGTAGCATTCTATAATAACTTGGCTTGTTCAGTTTTCTTGATAGTAGAGGGGATATATGTGAAGGGGAGGGGAGACAGGGGTTTTGCTGGTCCGTGCTCTGTATATTTGTATTTATAAAATCACAATTGTTCAGAATATTGTTTCTTTTTATACTTTAATAAAATACTTTCAATATAAAATCATAATTGCGGCTTGTGCAGATGGGATCAGATGGTTTGTGGGGACTGAGCTCGCGGAGATGGGGCATAAACGGGGTTTTTAAATTTTAGTCCTAGTAGTTTGCCGGTCCACAAAATAATTCTTTTATTTCTGCCGGTCCACGGGTGTAAAAAGGTTGAAGAACACTGCTCTAGAGGAAAGGACTTGCCCACCTCGGTAATAAGATAGTCGGGGTCTGGGGTAACTTTTTTTAAAAACATATTGTACTAACGAAGATCATCATCCCATAACAGGCTCCCATAATATCAAGCCTGACATTTTAATCCGGTTTGAGCAAGAGGGATTCAGGACCGAACCTCCAGGATATGAGGAAAGAGGAAATCTGACCACCAGAGGCTCTTGTGAGAAACTGCATGAAACAGGTGATGGAGCTTGAATTAAAACTAGTAATGACGTGATACAAACTCTTCCTATAAGAAAGATTCCTCCTCTGGATCTGGCACAATGAGAATGAGATGTTATCACAGTCCCGGGTTATACCTTCTCTTATTCTTATTCTCCCTCACCTTTTTCCCATGTTTCTCTCCTTTCTCTTCCTCTTCTTTCAACACCTACTGCCTCTCATTCTATTTGTTTTGAATGTCATGGTTTATTTTTAGAGCTACAGAGGGTTCTTAGCTCCTTCCACCAGGGCACTTGAATTTTCAGAACTCATAATATTCCCATCATCTCAGTATTAGCAAAATATTACTTTTCTTAGGTTCTAAGCTCTCCATTTTTCCATTCTTTTTACAGCCAGCCAAAGTTACACTGCTGAGAATATAAAAGAGATCCTGAAAATGAAAGAGGATCCCGACAGTGATCAGCTGAAGGGAGGAGAGGAAGATACTGATACCAAGAGCTGTGAGCCAAAATTCCTTTATAATCAAATCCTTGCTAGGTGTTGTGGAGTATGGATAAATTAAATTCTTACCTGCTAATTTTCTTTCTTTTAGTCTTTCCAGACCAGCACAGCTCACTGAGACAAACTTTTGGCTGTAGTACAAGTGGGCTGTGGAGTCCCTAATACACTCAGTCTGCCAAATAGCCAAGCAGAACTAAGAAACTAATGTGTGAATTATAACAGTAACAACACTCCCAACAGGAGTAACAGATAACATAGAGCAATACTGTTGGAAAATGAATAGAAGTACCTTCAGCAAACTTCCCCACAGCTCGCCAGCTGAGCCAAAGGTCGCTGTTCTTTTAATCTCCCCTACCCTACTAAAAACACAAGATCCTGCAGAAAAACCGCACTGGAGAGACCAAAAGAAAGAAAATTAGAAGGAAGAACCTAATTTCTCCTTCTTCAGCGTCTCTCCAGACCAGCACAGCTCACTGATGGGCTGTACCAAAGCAGTACCCATCATGGGTGGGACTCCCAATGGACCGCCACAAGAACACGCTCACCAAACACTGCATCCCGATGCAGCTGAATATCCACACGGTAGTGACGCACAAAGGAATGGAGAGAAGACCAAACTGCAGCTTCTTGTACAATAAACTCTGGAATCTTCACTAGCGAGTTTCGGAAAGAAATAAAGACCACCCTATTCAATAAATTCATTTCCTAGCCAGACTTCTTCCCCCCTTTTCAAAGCTACCGCTTATTTTTACTGAATCCACTTTTCCTCATTTATGACACCCTGTACTCACTGTCTGTTCAATGTTCTCCTCACAAATTATATCCAGCTATTCGCTGGCTTTTTTACAACCATTTCAATGTAAGTTGCCATAAAAAAAAAGTATATCTTTCCTCTTGCCAATTTGCACTATGTAATCACTGACTGCCCAGTGATCTCTTCCTTATTTGTACACTGTTAATTCGCTGTAATCTCTTCTTTATCTGTATACTGTAATTCGCTGACTGTACAGCTAATCTCTGTGAACCGCCTAGAAGTCGCAAGATTATGGCGGTATAGAAAAATAAAGTTATTATTATTATTATTCTCTAGCTTTGAGCTGCAGCTACTCCAACACAACCCTTTAGCCCCTTCCTAGGTGTATTCATTGCGAATCTGCAGCTTTGACTGCTGGACTTGTCTCTTCTGCTTGTGATTTATTTTACATTTATAATTAATTTCATTTGGACTTTTTGCACGGGTTTTGCCCTTGTGCTGTGGATTCTCGCTTCGAGGATATCCTTCGGCAAGAGATCGCAGACTTTTGTATTTTCATTGTCTGCTTCTGGGGTGGGGCACTGTTAGCAGACCTGCAGTAAACCCCTTAGACAGCCTGCAGGTTAGATCGTGTCTCCGGGATGAGGAGCCACTCGCCCTTGGTTCATCCACAAAAGGGTAGTGCACAGGCTGCGCGGTTCCGTGGAGGTACACCGAGATTGGAACTGAACCGCATGTCCTCCCTAATTTCCTGTGAGGTCCTGGGAGACCCTGTCTGGGTAGGTGAGGTGGTCAGAAGATCTGAAATCCAGTCTTATCAGCTCCTAAGGTATGATCTCTCTGCTTGCTCTGTGTTAGCTGGCTGCCATTGATTTCTATTGCAGCACATGTCTCTGTGTGTGTCTGTGTACCCACAAGTTTGGTGATTTTGGGGGGTCCTGGAAAGGGGTTTTTGGGTGATTTCACTGCATGCTCTGGTCACCCCACCTGTAAAATCTAAAAATTGCCATTTTTCCGGCTTCCCTGTGGTTTTCCCGGACCATTTTAAGGCAAAAAAAAGCGGCGGCCATCTTGGATTGTTATGAAAAGTTTTAAAAGTATATTTTTTGGCCTTAAAGCTTCAATTTCCCTCTAAACTTCACAAATAGCCACCTCAGGACAGGATGGCATGGATTCTTGCCGTGATTGTAGCGGATGGCTGTCGGATTTGCTGCCGTGCATCGTGTGCACCACAGTCCGCGAGGAGTGTGAACCGTGCATAAAATCCATGCTCCTCTCCTCTGAAGAGGCATTACTTTCCTCCAATTCAACTGTAGACGCGTTTGCTGCATCCGGTGCGCCTAAGAAGGGCACGAAGGGCGCTTTCGCGAAATAGAAGCGAAGTTCTAGGGACAAGTCTCACAAGTCTCCTAAGCATTCTAAATCTGAGTCTTGCCACCGGTGATTATTTCCCCCAGAATTTGTGGATATGATGTATCAGGCTTTTATGCATAATTAGTCTAAGTCTGCTTCTTCTACTCAGAAACCAGTGCAGCACTTGGGGTCTGTCCCTCCTCTGGATTGCAGCATGTCATTTTGTTCCCTTTCTGGGTCTCCCTATAGCAGACGGGCGCTTCCCACCATTGCTTCTGTGTCCATTTCTGTGCCTTTGCTATCACAGGTTGCTTCGGCGGCGTCCGCTGATGTAGCTAACCTAGCAGATATTGATGACACCCAAGTGGGTCCCGGGATGTGGGAGAGGATCCGACCGTCCGCAGGCTCTTTAAGTTTAGTTGCCTGCCTGACATGATTTCAGAGTCCCTTCGGATTTTGAATTTAAATGTGGACCGTACAGAACAGGCTGAATGTTCCATGATGAGTGATCAAGTTTTGCTAGCTGCTTCCTTTCCGGATAATCCAGATTTGGCTAGAATTCTTTTAGATGTTTGGGAGTCCCTGGAGGGTCCCCTTAAATGTGCCAGGGCCATGGTGCGCTTGTATCCAATGGACCCGGACTTCGCCAAGTGCCTGGCTCCACCAAAGGTGGATTCGGCTGTGGGGCAGGTTACTAAGCACACTTCTTTGCCCTCTGACAGAGAGGTGGTCCTGAAAGATATTCAGGACGGGCGGGTGGATTTTGTCCTCAATCACCTTTTTGATTCCGCAGTGGCAAGAGTGAGAGCTACGGCGGCCACTTCCTTTGTCGCCCGTGAATGTTACACGAAACTCCATGAGGATCCAGAATAGGTTCTCCTTAAGGATCTTGACTTCCTGGTCTCAGGGGTGACTTATTTGGCGGAAATATTGAATGTTAAGTTAATGCCAAAGTTGGAGAGGAAGTTCTGGGCCAGCCAATCGCTGCCTGACTGGCCTGGAACTTCCTTTCCGACGTTAGAATTGGGCAAATTTCAAATTATTCCCTTCTATAATTGGATACTTCTTAAATTTAATAAAAATATTCTGGCACAAGTGATAAACCTTAAAAAAGGAAGTCATATTGAGCATTGGAAAATAATAATAATTAACTAATAAAAATAGTACACATTTAGGGCTCCTTTTACTAAGCTGCGATAGCAGTTTTAGCGTGTGCTTAGCACGTACAGAATTGCCGCGCACGCTAGACGCTAACGCTAGCATTGAGCTGGCGTTAGTTTTCCCGCATAGCGTGGGGGTTTGCACGCGCTAAAAAATGCTAGTGCATCTTAGTAAAAGAGGGGGGTTCATTTTCCCCACCACCAAATTTCCCCAACCCGCCCCACCTGGCTACTTTTTCATGCCACCCGGCTGGAAAAAATTTCTGGGGAGAACACTGGGGGATATTTGCCAAATTCAGAAAGGGGTGTAAAAAAAATTGAACAAAAGACCCGGCGTGGATAACCAAAATAGTTAAGGAAGCGATAGGCAATAAGAAAAATTCATTCAAGAAATGGAAAAAAGACAAAACTGAGGGGAACTGGAAAGAGCACAGGAAGTATCAAAAAGAATGTCACCGTGTGGTTCGGAAAGCCAAAAGAGAGTATGAGGAGAGGCTAGCCAGGGATGCTAGAAATTTCAAACCATTCTTTAGATATGTTAAAGGGAAACAGCCGGCTAGAGAGGAGGTGGGACCGCTGGACGACGGAGACAGGAAGGGAGTGGTGAAGGAGGAGAAGGTAGTGGCAGAAAGGCTTAACATGTTCTTTTCGTTTGTATTTACAAACGAAAACACGTCCAACGTACCAGAACCTGAGCAATTCTTCAATGGAAGTCAAGCAGAAAAATTAACATCCATGGAAGTGAGCCTTGAGGACGTCCGCAGGCAGATAGAAAGACTAAAAACTGACAAATCCCCGGGTCCGGACGGGATACATCCAAGGATTCTGAAGGAATTAAAGGAGGAGATAGTGGAACTACTGCAGCAAATTTGCGACTTATCTCTGAAAACAGGCGTGATCCCGGAGGATTGGAAGATAGCCAACGTTACGCCCATCTTTAAAAAGGGATCAAGAGGTGACCCGGGAAACTACAGGCCGGTGAGCCTGACTTCGATTCCGGGAAAAATGGCGGAAACACTGATAAAAGAAAACATTGATGAACATTTTGAAAAAAATGAGCTTCTGTTAACCAGCCAACATGGTTTCTGCAAGGGAAGATCGTGCCTAACGAACTTATTGCACTTCTTCGAAGGGATTAACAGACGGATGGACAAAGGAGACCCCATAGACATCATATATCTAGATTTCCAAAAAGCCTTTGACAAGGTGCCCCATGAACGTCTACTCCGGAAACTGAAAAACCATGGGGTGGAAGGAGACGTACATAGATGGATCAGAAACTGGTTGGAGGGTAGAAAACAAAGGGTAGGAGTGAAGGGTCACTACTCCGACTGGAGGAGGGTCACGAGTGGTGTCCCGCAGGGCTCGGTGCTCGGGCCGATGCTATTTAATATCTTTATAAATGATCTAGAAACAGGGACGAAGTGTGAGATAATAAAATTTGCGGACGACACCAAACTATTTAATGGAGCTCGGACTAAAGAGGACTGCGAAGAATTGCAGAGAGACTTGAATAAACTAGAAGAATGGGTAACGAGATGGCAGATGAAGTTCAACGTTGAGAAATGTAAGGTATTACATGTGGGGAGCAGAAACTCGAGAAACGACTATACAATGGGAGGGATGTTATTGAATAAGAGTACCCAGGAAAGGGACTTGGGGGTAATGGTGGACATGACAATGAAGCCGATGACACAGTGTGCAGCGGCCGCTAAGAGAGCAAATAGAATGCTTGGTATAATCAAAAAAGGTATTACAGCCAGAACAAAAGAAGATATCCTGCCGTTGTATCGGGCAATGGTGCGCCCACATTTGGAGTACTGCGTCCAATATTGGTCGCCGTACCTAAAGAAGGATATAGCGTTAGTCGAGAGGGTTCAGAGGAGAGCGACACGTCTGATAAAAGGGATGGAAAACCTGTCATACGCTGAAAGATTGGAGAAGCTGGGTCTCTTTTCCCTGGAGAAGAGGAGACTTAGAGGGGATATGATAGAGACTTATAAGATCATGAAGGGCATAGAGAGAGTTGAGAGGGACAGATTCTTCAAACTTTCAAAAAATAAAAGAACAAGAGGCCACTCGGAAAAGTTGTTAGGGGACAGATTCAAAACAAATACTAGGAAGTTCTTTTTTACCCAACGTGTGGTGGACACCTGGAATGCGCTTCCAGAGGATGTTATAGGACAGAGTACGGTACTGGGGTTTAAGAAGGGATTGGACAATTTCCTACTGGAAAAGGGGATAGAGGGGTATAGATAGAGGATTACTGCACAGGTCCTGGACCTGTTGGGCCACCACGTGAGCGGACTGCTGGGCAAGATGGACCTCGGGTCTGACCCAGAAGAGGCATTTCTTATGTTCTTATGTTCTTATTTGTGTTATTAATAGCTGTATAATTTACATATATACTTTCATTTTTATTCAACAGATGATGGATTTGAGAATAAGAGAATGAAAGTATGTTATGGGCAGCAGAGGGAGGAATGGACACACAAAGACCCTTCATTCGACAGCCCAGGTTGTTCAGCTGATAATGTACAAGGTATTACTAGTGTAAGACCACTTAGCATGAAAGAAAAGACCTCAAAAGGAAAGAGTTCAAATGTATGTACTGAGCAAAAGAGAAATTCCACCAACTGCCCGAATCTCAGAAAAAATGCAAGAATAAGCAGACAGGAACTTTGTCAGAGCACTACAAGCAAGGAAATGTTCACTGGGAAGTCAAACTTCAGTCAGGTATTTGAACTGAGAAAACATGAATTAATCAGCATTAGCAAGAAACAAGTGCTTCAAATGAACCCCAAGGTAGCAAATGTGGTAAAATATGGTAAAAGTTTCAATCGTAAAGATCATTTTGAAGAGCATGAAATAATCCACACAGGAGAAAAACCATATACATGTTCTGAATGTGGAAAATCCTTCAATAATAGAAGTAGCCTTAACACTCATAAAAGAATCCACACGGGGGAAAAACCATATAAATGTTCAGAATGTGGAAAATCGTTCAATAATACAGGTAGCCTCATAACTCATAAAAGAATCCACACGGGAGAAAAACCATATAAATGTTCAGAATGTGGGAAATTGTTCAATAATACAGGTAGCCTCATAACTCATAAAAGAATTCACACGGGAGAAAAACCATATAAATGTTCTGAATGTGGAAAATCATTTATTAATACAAGTAGCCTCATAACTCATGAAAGAATCCACACGGGAGAAAAACCATACAAATGTTCTAAATGTGGAAAATCCTTTAATAAAACAAGTAACTTCATAACTCATAAAAGAATCCACACAGGAGAAAAACCATATAAATGTTCTGAATGTGGTAAAAGTTTTAATCGAAAAGCTAACCTTGAACTTCATGAAAGAATCCACACAGGAGAAAAACTATATAAATGTTCTGAATGTGGTAAAAGTTTCAATCGAAAAGCTCTTCTTGAAGATCATGAAAGAATCCACAGGAGAAAACCCATATAGATGTTCTGCATGTGGAAAATCCTTCAGTAATACAGTTAGACTTATAGGGGCTGATTCTATAAATGAGTGTCCCGATTGTAGGCGGCGGTACAGGTCCTACTGCTGTCCAGCAGCCAATCAGGATACATGTTTTTCTTAAAACAAAAAAACCCTGAGCCAGGACACCTACACTATAGGTGTTTGTCGCAATTGAGGGAGATGCGTCGGGACACTAATTTATTTATTTATTTTTTTTAATATTTCTTTATTCATTTTATAATTCACAAACAAGTGTACAGTAAATATCAAACAATTAGAATACAATATCACTTGAAAATCTACCATATCATACAACAAAAAGATATAGCCCCTTCCCCTCCCACTTCCATATACAACAACAAAAAAATACCACATGAATATAATATCTTATCATTCATATAAATTATTAATAGAAATCCAACCCTCCCCCCATTCCACATGTAAGAATTAAAATTTATTTATTTATTTTAAGAATTTAATTTAAGAATTTACAACTAAACGGTTATCAGAATATAGACACATAATCTTAAAACATAATAAAATAAATATACAAACAAGCCTTAAAATTCATAGCTAAAAAATATTAAAATGAGTTTGCATAGAAACAACTTAAGAACAACATAATTAATGGCATATCATAGACACGAATTAATAACGTAACAGTTCTTCAATAACAAAATCTCCAATCTCAGATCCACCCTACCTACTACCTCCAACAACCATCTGAACTATCTGGACAGTCAGTCCCACGATGATGAAACCAGGGCTGATTTATACTGGAACAACTTCACCACCCTCACCTGGCAACAATTCTGCAAATTCTACTCAAAATATGCCAATTCCCACTGCAAACTAGATAGCTGTCCACCAAATGTAATGAAAGTTGCCCCGATCTCCTTCAAAACCAAATTGTATACCTGGATCTCCTCCCAACTACAATCAGGCTCATTCCCTGTGGACCTAGGCCAAATTCTCATCACTCCAATCTTAAAAAACCCCAAAGATCCCATCTCCCATATATCCAACTACAGACCCATTGCGAATATACCCTTCTTTACAAAGTTGATAGAAGGTCTATTTAACAACCTACCTGGACAAATTCAACATTCTAAACGACAACCAGTCAGGTTTCCGCTCTGGACACAGCACTGAAACCGTCATCGCTTCTCTGGTAGACTACCTTCACAACCTGTTCAGCCAAGGCACAAGTGCACTAGTCCTGCAATTTGATCTTAGTAGCGCCTTTGACTTGGTCGATCATGCCATTCTCCTGGACTGTTTGGAGTCTATTGGTCTCTCAGGCAACGTGTTAAAATGGTTCCAGGGTTTCCTAGTCAACGCTCCTACCAAGTTTACAGTGACAACTCCCATTCCGCCAACTGGGCCAACACCTGCGGAGTCCCACAGGGCTCCCCCCTGTCCCCCACGCTGTTCAACATCTACCTGGTCGCCCTAGATAATCTACTGCTAAACCTGAAGATCAAATTCTACATCTATGCCGATGACATCATCTTAGTCTTCCCCCTATCCAACATAACCCCCGAGATAAATAATCACCTAGCTTCAATCCTAACGCAAATCGAACTATGGATGACCGACTTCAAACTGAAACTCAACTCAGATAAAACCAAATTCTTCCTGGCAAGTCCAAACGACAAAATCAAAGCCACCTCAATCTCCCTGAATGGCCAAGTCTTTCCCATTACAAACTCCTTAAAAATCCTTGGAGTGACTCTCAACCGCAACCTTACCTTCGAAGCTCACACCGACCTTCTGGTCAAAAAAGGCTTCGCCACCTTATGGAAGCTAAGATCCATCAGAAAATACTTCAACACTCCCTCATTCCGCCTACTAGTGCAATCCTCCATCTTAAGTCTACTCGACTACTGCAACATCATCTACCTAGGATCTTTCAAAAAACCCATACAAAGACTGCAAATCATCCAAAACACAGCAATCCGACTGATCTTCGGACTAAAAAAAATGGGAACACTTAACTCCCTACTACCACAAACTTCACTGGCTACCCCTGGAAGCAAGAGTGCAATTCAAGTTCGCCTGTTTCTGTTACAAATCCATCCTTGGCTCGGCCCCCCCTTTACTTGATATCGCATTTCATCCTAGACCACCCATCCAAACTCACACGTAGAACCCACCTGTTTAGCTATCCTACCCTAAAGGCCTGCTGTTACAAAAGATATCTAAATAGAACTCTTGCCTTCCAAGCAGGTCAGCTCAATGACTGGCTGGCCCACATCATCTCACGCACTTCATCCTACTTAAACTTCAGGAAACTACTAAAAACTAATCTTTTCACCCGATTCACACCCTAAACCCCTATGCCATACCCTGGCCCCTTCTTTCTCACCATGTCTTTCACGCAGATTGTCTTGACCTTCTTCCCTGTACCATTTATTACCCTGATTGTACCTATCCTCGCTGATTGTACCATTCTTCACCGATTGTACCACCGTTCGCTGATTGTTCTATTTTTCTCTGTTTGTACCATTTTTCTCTGCCACCTATTTTCTCTGTTTGTACCATTGTACCAATTTCGCTGATTGTCCAGCCCTTCTTCATTGTAAACCGCCTCAAATTACTATGGCTTTGGCGGTATATAAGAAATAAAATTATTATTATTATTATTATTCATCAGGTTTACTAAAAAAAGGTATGTATAAAAAAAAGCATCTGGATTATGAAATTATATTTCAAAAATAAATCTAAAGAGTTCCTGGGACATAAAATTACTACAATGCTTAGACGCAATCGGCATCGGAGGCGAGGTGCTGGACTGGTTTCGAGGATTCCTTACGACCCGCACCTATCAAGTGCGCTTCAATCGTAACCTCTCCAAAATATGGAGAAACCCATCAGGCGTTCCACAGGGGTCCCCACTATCCCCACTACTCTTCAACGTCTACATAGCTTCACTGGGTACGCAGCTGACACAGCGAGGCGTAAAAGTATTTAGTTATGCAGACGACTTCACAATCATTATCCCGTTTAATACATCGCCCTCCGAAATCACCCCCACAGCAACTGAAGCACTAAACATGATGGAACAATGGACCACAGATTTCAAACTAAAGCTCAATTCAGAGAAAACTAAATTCTTTATAGCCTCGCCACACGCACATAACACGACAAAATCACTACACATTAACAATCTTAACTACCCTATTCAACCAACGATGAAGGTTCTGGGAGTAATACTGGACCAGGGTCTAACCATGAAAGACCATATAGACTCCCTAATCAAAAGAGGGTTTTTCACCCTCTGGAAACTTAGGTCTATTAAGGCGTACTTCCACACTTCAGCCTTCAGAATTCTAGTACAATCCCTAATACTAAGCCACCTGGATTATTGCAACATCACCCATCTGACAATCCCCCAGAAGCAAATGCAAAGACTACAACTGATACAAAACGCAGCAGTCAGGATGATTTTCGGGTTGAAGAAGTCCGACCACATAACCCCTTCCTACAGACTCCTACACTGGCTGCCGATGAAGGCACGCACGAAGTTCAAGCTAGGATGTCTCTGCTTCAAGGTATTAAATGGTCTAGCCCCTAAATACATCACAGACCTCTTCTCATTCCCAACCAACAGACATGAAAGAAAAACTCACCTGAAATTTGTCTCCCCACCGGCTAGAGGGTGTAAATATAAGAGATACCATCAACAACTGCTATCGTACCAAGCAGCCACATGGGGCAAAGACTTAGAAAAACTAATTGCACATACAAACAACTATGGCGAATTTAGGAAACACCTAAAAACCTACCTGTTCTTGAAATACCTAGATAACGAACCAGAACATCAGCCCCCCTCATAATACCACCACATACCCAAATCTGTAAATTGTAAACCACATCCCAATCACTAACCATGAACACTCCATTCAATTTAAGGAATATTTCTAATCTTGTGTAAGCAGCATGGCACACAAACTGCTGTTAATATTATTAATGTTGGAATTACCAGATGTACAATGCTATACCCTTTAATTCGCTGTATGTACAGTTTCTCTTTATTGTATCTACAGTTTCTCTATATTGTAAACCACTTCTCTTTATTGTAAACCGCCTAGAAGTCGCAAGATTGTTGGCGGTATATAAGAATAAAGTTATTATTATTATTATTATAAAATGCAGGGTTTTCCTGATGTTTCTAAGGAAACACAAAGAAGGAGGCGTCAGTTCTTGATTCTTAAACCTGCGGCTGGAGGAATTTTCTTTCTTAGATATCCATGCAAATGCATCATAAGATATCAGTCTATAAAATATGTCTTCTTAGACCCATCTCAATTATCTAGCTTTGTTTCACTAAAACGCCTATGTCAAGAACAAATTCCATCAACCTCTAAAGAACAGAAATGGACTCACTTCCAGCACAGCCTACTGTTTTTTCATAATTACTAATTTTTATGTTTCTTAAAAATTCACTCTTACTTTAATCTTGGATCTCAATATAGAGGACTTGAGCTAGATTAAGGGCTCCTTTTACGAAGGTGGGCTAATGCCTTAACGCACGGAATAGCGTGCGCTAGCCCCTATTGCCTCCTTTTGAGCAGGCGGTAGATTTTCGGCTAGCGCACTAACCCGGTGCGTGCGCTAAAAACGCTAGCGCACCTTCGTAAAAGGAGCCCTAAGTGATGTTTAATTTTCTTGTAATTATTGATCATCAATTTTGATTGTTATCAATTTGGATTTAAAAACTATTATCGTCTTAATATAACTTTCTGTTCGAGATGTTTGATGCTTGGATGTTTTTTTTTTAAACATTATAAATAAATAAAAAAAGCATCAACAAATAACTGTGTTTTAAGTAATTTTCTAAACATACCTATCTCACAACAAATCTGTAGCTGTCCTACCAGAGAGTTCCAACTCCTAACTCCTGCACAGCAAAAGGTCTTTTTGCTAGTATCAACTAACCTTGGATTCACAGTCATCTTCAGCAAAGCCAAATTCTCAAAACGCAAAGATCTTTTTGGAATATAACTAGATATTTTATTTTTAATCAATTGCGGAAAATTTCTGTACAAAAATTGATGACAGATCATTAAAACTTTGTACTGTATTCAGAAGGCGACTGGTAGCCAATGCAATTTTTGGAGATGAGGTGAAATATGATCATATTTAGACAAGCTTATTATCAATCTTGCTGCTGCATTCTGTATAACCTTTGACGCTTTACATCTAACCTTTGTTATTCCAAGATAAAAGGCATTACAGTAGTCAAGTCTCGACAAGACCACAGCCTGAACCACATTTCGAAAATCGTATGATGCTAGCATTGGTTTTAATCGATACAATAAATGCATCTGTGCAAAACAAGCTTGAATAGTTTTGGTTACTTGCAATTTCATTGTTATCCCAGAAAGCACAGTTACTTACCGTAACAGGTGTTATCCAGGGACAGCAGGCAGCTATTCTCACATATGGGTGACGTTATCCACGGAGCCCGGATGAGGACAGCCTCACAAGCAGACTTGCTTGAAGAAACTCAGACGTTTCGAGTCTGCCACATTGCGCAGGCGTGATTGCCTTCCCGCCCAGCACAGGGTATGTCTCCTCAGTTCAGATAGCTATCAGAGAAGCCAACCAGGGGAGGTGGGTGGATTTTAAGAAACGGTAAGTAACTGTGCTTTTATCCCAGAAAAAGCAGGCAGCGTATTCTCACATATGGGTGACCTCCAAGCTAACCAGAATGGGATGGTGGGAGTGTTGGCAACTTAGGAGAATAAATTTTGTAATACTCTCTGGCCAAAATTGCCATCCCGTCTGGAGAAAACATCCAGACAATAATGAGAGGTGAAAGTATGAACTGAGGACCAGGTGGCAGCTTTGCAAATTTCCTCAATAGGAGTGGATCTGAGGAAAGCTACTGAAGCCACCATGGATCTGACTTTGGGGGCTGTGACTAGACTCTGTAGATGCAGTCTAGCCTGCGCATAGCAGAAAGAGATACAAGCAGCCATCCAGTTGGAAATGGTACGCTTAGAAATTGGATGTCCCAACTTGTTTGGATCGAAGGAGACAAAAAGTTGAGGAGAAGATCTGTGTGGTTTGGTGTGTTCTAAGTAGAAAGATAAAGAGCTGATTCTTCAGGATGAGAATGAGGCCTTGGAAAAAACACTGGAAGTACAATGGATTGATTGAGATGAAATTCTGAAACCACTTTAGGTAAGAATTTAGGATGAGTACGGAGGACCACCTTGTCATGATGGAAAACTGTGAAAGGTGAATCAGCAACTAAAGCTTACAGCTCACTGACTCTTTGAGCAGATGCGACGGCAATGAGAAACACCACTTTCCAAGTGAGATATTTCAGATGAGCCGTAGACATTGGTTCAAATGGAGGCTTCATCAATTGAGCAAAAACAACATTGAGATCCCAAACCACTGGAAGCAGTTTGAGAGGAGGTTTGACATTGAAAAGTCCTTTCATAAATCTGGAAACCACAGGATGAGCAGACAAGGGTTTCCCTTCGATAGGCTGATGAAAAACAACAATTGCACTGAGATGGACTCGAATAGATGTAGATTTGAGGCCAGAGGTAGATAAGTGCAAAAAATAATCCAAGACGGAAGACATTGTTGAGTGGCAGGCTTTCTGGAAGCCTCTAAAATGTCTCAAACAGGTTGAGAAAACTGAAGAGGAGTTATATTGAGAGGAACCAAGCTGTCAGGTGTAGAGACTGCAGGTTGGGATGAAGAAGAGATCCTTGACTCTGTGTAAGCAGAGACGGAAAAACTGGTAGAAGGTATGGCTCTCTGCTGCTGGGTTGAAGTAGAAGAGAGTACCAATGTTGCCTTGGCCACCAAGGAGCTATCAGAATCATGGTGGCATGATCGGTCTTGAGCTTGAAAAGTCTTGAGAATAAGAGGGAATGGAGGAAATGATACAGGAAGAGATTTGTCCATTCCAGCAGAAAAGCATCTGCCTCAAAGCGATGAGGAGAGTATATCCTGGAGCAGAACTGAGACAGTTTGTGGTTGTGGGGAGATGCAAAGAGGTTCCCCACTGAGAAAAAATGTGATGAAGAGGTGAGGAATTGAGTGTCCATTCGTGAGTTTGCAGAAGACGACTCAACTTGTCCACCAGACAGTTTTTCTCTCCTTGAATGTAGACAGCTTTGAGGAAGGTGTTGTGAAGAATTGCCCAATTCCAAACCTTCAAAGCTTCTTGGCAAAGAGGGAGAGATCACGTTACTCCCTGCTTGTTGACATAGTACATGGCGACTTGGTTGTCCGTCCAAATGGTCGTGAAGAAAATGTTGAAAAACTTTGAGAGCATTGAAGATCGCTCTGAGTTCCAACAGATTGAAATGACACTGACGATCCATTCTGGACCAATGGCCTTGAGTACGAAGACCATCACGGTGAGCCTCCCAAGTGTAGGTCGAGGAATCTGTCATGAGGACCTTCTGATGAGGGGGTGTCTGAAACAGTAAACCTCTGGAGAGATAGGAAGAGAGCATCCACCAGCGGAGAGACTGTCTCAACGAAGGAGTGACTGTAATGTGTTGAGAGAGTGGTTCGCAAGCCTGTATCCACTGAGATACCAGGGTACACTGAGGAATTCTGAGGTGAAGTCTGGCAAAAGGAGTCACGTGAACTGTCGAGGCCATGTGACCTAGTAGTACCATCATGTGTCTCGCTGAGAGTGAAGAGCGGGAAGACACTGTGTGGCAGAGTTGAAGAAGAGCATCCAGACGTTGTTGAGGAAGGAATGCTCTGAGTTGGATAGTGTCCAGAGCAGCTCTGATGAACTGTAGATTCTGAGAGGGCTGAAGGTGGGATTTGGGGAAAGTTGATTTCGAATCCCAAGCTTTCTAGGAACCACGTAGTCCGTTGAATCGCTACAATAACCTCCTGAGATATTGAATCTTTGATAAGCCAGTCATCCAGCTAGAGGAACACCTGAAGACCATGGTTCCGCAGAGCTGCTGCCACCACCACTGGGCACTTGGTGAACACTCGTGGAGACAATGCCAGGCCGATGGATAGCACTCTGTATTGAAAATGCAGATTCCCCACCTGAAATCTGAGGTACTAATGGGAGGTTGGATGAATGGGGATGTGAGTGTAAGCCTCCTTGAGATCTAAAGAACATAACCAATCGTTCTGATCTAAAAGGGGATAGAGAGATGCCAGGGACAACATGCAAAATTTTTCTTTGACTAAAAATTTGTTGAGAGCCTTGAGATCCAGTATGGGTCACAGATCGCCCATCTTCTTCAGAACTAGGAAGTAACAGGAGTAAAACCCCCTACTCTGCTGTTCCAAAAGAACTTCCTCGATGGCATGGAGACAAAGCAGAGCTTGAGCTTCCTGAAGAAGAAGGGTGATCTGGGATGGATTGGAAGGACACTCTCTTGGAGGAAGCTCTGGTGGAATCTGAGTGAAATGAAGAAAGTATCCTTCCCTGATTATTGTCAGCACCCAGAGGTTGGATGTAATGGTCTCCCATCAATGGTAAAAATGATGGAGATGACCTCCTATGGGGAGAGGGGAGGACAGAGGCAGAACGATGGAGGTTATGCTCTATATAGGACAATCAAAAAGGCCGAGAAGCCTTAGGTGTAGCAGAAGGCTGAGGCTTCTGTTGCTACTGCTGTTGTTGTTTTTTAGGGGTGCTCGAGTGTAAGGAGCTGTCCTCGGAGGATAATGCCTCTGATAGGATGGAAGAGGTCAAGTAGGTTTTGCAGGAGCTGGCTTAGGCTTTGGTCTAACGATAGAAGCTAAGGATTTTTCATGTTCAGACAACTTCTTGGTGGCAGCCTCTATAGATTCATCAAAGAGGTCATTGCCCTCACAAGGGATATTAGCCAGACGATCCTGAAGATTGGGATCCATATCAATGGTGCAAAGCCAGGCCAGATGGCACATCACTACCGAGAATGCAGTGACCCTCGAGGAAAGTTCAAAGGCACCATAAGATGACTGAAGAAGATGCAATCTGAGTTATGCCAAGGTAGCAGTGACTTGCTGAAACTCCAAGGGCCTGATTCTCTAAAAGTGCATCTCGATTTTAGGCAACTGTAAGCGTCCTACAGCTGTCTAATCAGCCAATCGGGATGCACGTTTTTTAAAAAAAATGCTCCCCAGGCAGGCCGCCTATATTGAAGGCGAGGCCCGCAAGACACATAGGCCCTGATTCTGTATAGGACGCCCAGGAGAGGCGTCCTATTCAGAATCGGCCTAAACTAAACCCCGATTCTGTAACCGGCGTCTATGTTACAGACGCGGGTTAGAGAATTGGGTTAGATTAGACACGGCCCGCTACACTTATCGCGCCAAGGGATCTCTCTGCCACTATAAGTATAGCGGGCCGTGGCCCCCTGACCAGGAGCGTGCCCAAACCCTCTGCCCGAAGACGCACCCCCCCCCGACACTACCGACCGCCCCCAACAATATCTTTCGCTGGCAGGAGGGTGTCCAATCCCTCCTGCCCGAAGACGCACCCCCCCCGGCGCTAACAACACCCAAACCTCCACTCCACCAAACCTGTTCTTAGATGGGTCTTGCACGTCTTGAGCCGGTAGGCACGCCTCGTCAAAATGAAGCCGTCCCGCCCCTTCCCGGCCCATCCCACCGAAGCCTAAGGCTTGATTGGCCCAGGCTCTAGAAGCCTGGACCAATCAGGCCTTAGGCATAGCGGGTCCGCCCATCCCCACTAAGTCTAAGGTCTGATTGGCCAATCAGGCCTTAGATTAAGTCTAAGGTCTGTTTGTATTATGCAGGATATAAGGGGGGGGGGCATAATTCTATATGTATGTGTATGTGACACCCCTTGCCTGGGGACCTGAAAAGACACTAATATGTATGTATAAAAAGACATATCTGAATGATAGAAATGCTTCAGAGATTTGTGACACAGCATAGTATAGACAGCACATAGAGAACATATTTTTTTGTTACCAAGTGAAGAAAGAGGAAAATATTTTGGATTAATGTCTGGAACAAGATGCTGAAGTCATAACATAATAATAGAAAACCGTTCCCTGAAAACAGACTAGAGGTCACATTGACTCGGTAACATATTTTTCACACTGGGATGTCTTTGTGATTCAGTAGCATGTGATAATTGAATTATTATTGTTGCTAGGGAAACCATGTGACTTAAAACTAACCAATGGAACATTGCTGGAGTACGCAATTGTAATTTAATTGCTGGAGGAAGCAATTGTAATTTAATTGCTGGAGGAAGCAATTGTAATTTAATTGGAAGATGTACCAACAATGTATGTTTAATAATGAATTGATTGATGATGTTATTATCCCAATAAAATGGCCACTTGTATTTGGGTGAGACACACTGGAGTAGTCGAACCTTCACCTGTCTCTTACCGCATGTGGTACACTGATCATACAAGTCTGTCCGGCATCGAACTCCATTCCCCCATGCTGGATTTGGTCACTCCTTTGTTTCTCACTATTTCCAGGACAGACCATTCAAGTCTGTCCAGCATCGGCCTTAGCTGTCACTATTATTGCCCACAGTATAACCTCAAGAGCCAAGTGCTGTCAATTTATCTTCTAGGTCAATGACTCATTTCAATGCCAGAGAGCCACTGGCAGCTCCAATGGACCCCTAATGTCCCCCAATGTCATAGTGAGTTTTGTTTTAGAAACCCTGGGGATCATTAGCAAGATGAAAGCCTGAAATCTCTCTGCAGGAGAGTCTGGCTTGGAGAGGTCCAAATGCTGCAAACAGAACTCTGGGAGTCATAGTTAATTCAACGCTTCATCTCGATTATTATCAGGAACAGCCAAACATGAAGATTCTCTCAGCACAAGTACCTCCGTTCCCAGACCCCTGTCCCATATGGAAGTCAGGAAGGGGCAGAGCTTAGGAGAGAAGAAGCAAACAGTGTGGCGCAGTGGTTAAAGCTACAGCCTCAGCACCTTGAGTTTGTGGGTTCAAACCCATGCTGCTCCTTGCGACCCTGGGCAAGTTACTTAATCCCCTCATTACCCCAGGTACACTAGATAGAGTGTGAGCCCACCGGGACAGGGAAACATGCTTCAGTACCTGAATAAATTCATGTAAACCATTCTGAGCTCCCCTGGGAAAACGGTATAGAAAATTAAATAAATTCATTTCCCTCCATTTATTTCACAGCTTAATTTAAAGTCCTCAAAGCTTGAGCCAAAATAAGAAGCTTACAATTTCTTTCCTAATCTTTTGCATTCGCGGCCATGTTTAGTCATTCCTCATTTATGGTACAACAGTTTTTATTGGTTTTCAAAATAAAGTACAAACAAGCACTCGGGGCATAGCCCCAGACCAAAGCAAGTCTCATACAGAACTGGAACAGCACGCAAGAGTAAACAGCTTGAACCCCCCACCCGAAGCAGAATGCAGTGCAATGAAACAAAGACAACATCAAGATAGTAGAGCACATCCAAAAGTCAAACAAATCAAGAGACACAATAGTGCACTGTATCAGCAATTCCAACATAAAAAAAGAACACCGACATTTCAATGAATCAATAGTCATTCCTCATTTATACATATTCCTCATTTAGGGGTCCTTTTAATAAGGTGCAGTAGCCGATTTAGCACGTGCTAAATGCGTCCATTATATTCTATGGATGCATTAGTATTTAGCACATGCTTAGTAAAAGACCCCCTTATACATTTTATCAAATGAAATCCAAATAGGATACAAGATATGGAAATCCAGAAGAAATAATATAAAAAACTATTAAGTAATAATACAGTCATTCCATCAAGCCCACATCAAGAAAAAGTGATATCGGAATAGGAAATATATTAGGAAATTTGGATAAATCTAACATTTTTATAAATTTTAAAATTAAGCAATTCAGAAAGTTCGGTTAAACAAAAATCCAACATATATTTGGTATAATTATTAAAGACTCCTTTTGAAATCAGTCATCGTTTTTGACTTTCATGTAAGTTAAGAAATTGTTCTTATTACAATGGGTCCAAACATACAAAATCCTTATCCTGAAATTTCAATAAACATTTTCAAGGAAATGTCAAAAAATATATTGCTCCCAAAGTTACAGCTCTAGGTTTTAACACTCGAAATGCCTTACGTCTCAAGTGTGTAGCTTTAGCCACATCTGGAAGAATCAATACTTTAGCTCCAAAAAATTTAGCATCCTTATTTTAAAAATAAGTTTTCATAATCAAAGCTTGATCACTTTCATTAGAACATATCACCAAAAGAGTGGACCTAGTTTGTATTAAATCTTCCCAAAATCCAGTTAAATCAAACTCTGTTACACCCCTTGTTCAGAAGAAAGCTTCCTTTTTTGAGGAATACGTTTAATAACAATTCAAAATGGATAAAGTGTCAACATTTTGTAACCCTAGAATTTCCTTAAAGCATTTCCTTAATAAGATTTCAGATGAAAGTAAATGAGTCATAGGAAAGTTAACAAAACACAGGTTTTTTTGACCCAACATCTCAAGTTTATAAGTTCAGAAAGGAAATAAAAACGATACTCTTCAAGAAATCCCTTAATAAAGCTTAATACCATGATAAAGCTTAACCCCCCTCTTACCATCCCCTCCCTAACCCCAGATCCTACTTTTCCCTCTCTTGGAAACCTTCTCTGATCTAACATTGTAACCCTTCTTCCATAACTCTTTTTGTAATCCGCTTTGAACCGAAAGGTAATGGCGGAATAGAAATCTGTAATGTAACGTAATGTAATAATGCAAATTATATGAATCTTTAACAGCTGAAGTAGAAACACCTTGCAAGGCAGAAACTTGTGGTTCAGTTGAAGACAAACGCTTATCCAGAATCTTTAAGTTAGAACCCACATAAACTGGGGTTAGCATGACACGTAAAGTAAAGAAGATTACAGATCGATAGAAGGAAAATGGAGTCACAATAAGCGTGGGAGCGAAAACAGAAGACAGGGAAGAGAAGAAAGCGTGTCAAGATGGTGGCAGAAGCACATGTGAGATCCAAACAGCAACGGTTGTAATAACGAACATCAGAAGCAGATCGTAGCATCAGAAAAGCTAAAAAACTAATGTTTAAAGCAGGAGCTTAAGATAAACAGCATAATAGTGAAATATGTTGTGAAATAGGTAGCAGGGTTTGACAACAAAGTCATCAATCAACGCCGTGCGATAACAGCAAGTCGGAAGGAGACCGTTCTTTTTTCCCCTTTTGGATTTTACAAAATATCAATAAATTTTCACGGTAAAAAGAACTCACATAATCCAATTTCGCAACAACTTCCTTTGAAAATACAGAAAATACAGAGTAAGGCGGAAGTCATTATGCCATTGTATAGATCCATGGTGAGGCCCCACCTGGAATACTGTGTGCTATTCTGGAGGCCGCATTATCGCAAGGATGTGCTGAGACTGGAGTCGGTGCAGAGAATGGCCCCCCGGATGGTCTCGGGACTCAAGGATCTACCATACGAAAAACGGCTTGACAAATTACAGCTATACTCGCTCGAGGAGCGCAGAGAGAGGGGGGACATGATCGAGACGTTCAAGTATCTTACGGGCCGCATCGAGGCGGAGGAAGATATCTTCTTTTTCAAGGGTCCCACGACAACAAGAGGGCATCTGTTGAAAATCAGGGGCGGGAAACTACGAGGTGACACCAGGAAATTCTTTTTCACTGAAAGAGTGGTTGATCGCTGGAATAGTCTTCCACTACAGGTGATTGAGGCCAGCAGCGTGCCTGATTTTAAGGCCAAATGGGATCGGCACATGGGATCTATTCACAGGGCAAAGGTAGGGGAGGGACATTAAGGTGGGCAGACTAGATGGGCCGTGGGCCCTTATCTGCCGTCTATTTCTATGTTTCTATGTTTCTATGAGTTTTGATTAATGACTAATTTCAAGAAACCTTCCATTCTACTATTATTAACCATAAATTTTCTAAGAAAATTTCCTGTGGAATCGCCACTGGATTTTGTTCCTCAGTCATATCTTCTTGCCAAGAGAAAACTTTAGGCATTTTCTTATAGGACATTTTTGAAGATGCCTGAGGTTCCAAGTTTTCAGGTGGAGAAACATTAGGACCTCTTTCAGAACTTAAATCACTGTGGAGGAGTTCGATCTAAAGGACTGAGAGATGCCCCTGACATGGAATCAACTCTTACAGTTTGTGGAGAAGTCAAATTAGGAGCAGTCAAGTGACGCTCAATCGGACCGGATAATACAGGAGTAGAACTTTGAGTTTTAACCTTCCTTAATAGAAGAGAAAAATTATTACCTTAGAATTCAAACTTCAAAAATAATATTCATACTCCTCATGGCTACAAGGGGCCTAGCATGCCCCTTAGGCCATGCCCTCCAGTCGTGTGCTGCTGCAGTGGCGGCTTTTCCAAGCAAAACCCTAGGTCCTCAAAGATGTTACCTATTTGTGTTCATGAGTGCCAGATGGAAATCGGCACTTCTAGAAGCAACAGTTCCAGATGAAACTAGTCATTTCTTAATCTTATACCTCTTTTGAAATAGATTCTGATTCCCTTAACTTCTCTCACCTTTTACGAATTACTGTTATTTATCATCATTAAAGTTCTTCATCAGAAAATTTTCCTGCCCAAATTTGCCTCATGGTTCCATTGAATTAATTGTTCAGTACCTCTTCTTGTACTGAGGTGCTGAGTATTTCTTATTATTGAGAAAAACATTGGGATATTCCCTTTAATAACTTTATTTTATAATCTTCCTTTACTGGTATTTTGATCTGCTCATACTCTTTGGTTCATACTGAAAGTCTGCATCAGTTCTCATTAACTTTAATGTAGACTTACAGTGAATTAACCAAAAAAGTTAATGAGCTGCATTGCCAGCAAACTCATACAGATCAATCCATTAATATTAAAATGCATTAATATAAACTACATTATGTACTATACTACTCCACCATCAATACAAACATCCAAACTGTATCCTGTTCATCAAGGTGACGGGAGAAAAGCGCGTGAGACTTCAGCGCACCGACAATTTGGCACAAGATCCCAGCGCACCGCCGAAAAAGTTACTTTTAAAGAGCTCCGGTGGGATGTGTGTGGGGGGGAACCACTTTACTTCATACTCTTCGTGCTGTCATTGGGGGGAGTATAGGGGGTGCAACCCCCCCCCCATTATAGAGAAAACTTAACTTTTTCCTGCGCACAAATGACTATGAACCGTCCATCAATCGTGTTCCCTCCATAACAGAGAAGCCTCCTCCTCACCACCATTTCTTTTAACAATACGGATTTCTCAGCCCCATGATATTAGGATTTGCAGATCTGATCTCAGCTCCATCAGCTGCCTCCTCCATCTCCAAGGCAGCCTACTCCATGCTAAGTAGGGGAGAAAAAACCCCCAAATGGGATGAAGTAAGGATGATGACCTTTTATGCATCTAGCATTAAATTACTGAATGGTCCAGGCTGACTTTAGTAAAAATGTGCAGGAGTTTTATACTTACATGTAACAGGTAGGTGAATCTGTTCAGATGTCTCTGATTCAGGAGGATCCATGAAGGGGAGATCTTCCTCTTGCTTAACAGTCAGTGATAACCCAGATGTTATAATAGGAATTCTGCAGCTACAGAGATGGATTCTGGCTGGAGATTTCCTGGAAAGATGAGCAAGGGAGGAACACACTTGGCAGATATAATCCCTCTTCTCCCCCTCTGCAGGAAGGGACCTGGGTCTCCCAGGGATTTCCAGTTGCAGGACCCAGAACGTTTCTGATTCTCGAGACAGCAGAGTAGATTCCACCCAAGAACGATCTGCTACCTGTAGCTGCTATTTCTACAGCTCCACCTTAAGGAGGCGGGATATTCCAGGATGACCTCACTGGAGGGGTGGGGTGAAGAGCTCTGCACAGACTCAGTTGCTTTCTCTACTTCCGCAGAGCTGCAAAGAACAGACAAGATTCAGAAGAGAAGCAGAAACTTTCTGTGTCCTGCAACTGGAAATCACTGGGAGACCCAGTTCCCTTCCTGCAGAGGGGGAGACTCAGGGATCAGCCCAATCTGCTCATCTTTCCAGGAAGAGGGAAATTTCCAACCTGAATCCATCCCAACAGCTGCAGAATCCAGAGGGAAACAGGAGGGAAATGTCTGCCCTGGGTTGTGATCAGGTAATTCAAAGAAAGCATTTAGTCTAATAAAAAGATGTCTTATTTTCTTTGCTTTGATTTCTATGTCTATTGCCTTGTATCAAGTAAGAAATTCTTCTCTCTACTCTTGTAAAAGGAAAACCTTTCCCTGTGCATCTCTTCCAGCCTTCCCTTCTCTTTTCTTGTTCATCTGTTTTGGAGGGAAGACTAACCTGTTGGAGGTAGATTACAGTAGTCAGTATAATGGGGTTTATGAGATCGGAAGAATAGATGGTAGGCTCAAGACCAGGGCAGGATTAATTCGTAGAGGGCCCCCCCCTCGCTCTACCCCACCATGCCCCACCCCCATTTAGTTACCCATTTTATTTACTTCTTTATTTCCACTTTATTTCTTTTATTTATTTATTTTTTTAAATCAAAACAAAGAACAAAGATTACCATACTGAAAGGTCACTTTGGTCAGCCACAAAACTTAGAGACTTGAAGAAAGCACAGTTCAGCATATGCGGACCCCTGAGCCCCAAGCTGGCTTAGAAATCTCGAAACCAGGAAGTTACAGAAATATTTATACCTTCTTCTGGCTATACAACTGAATTCTAGAAAAAACTTTTCACGTGTTACTTTTCTTAACAATCATTGGTGCTAAGCTCACACTAGCAGGTCATTAGCAGGTCACTTATCTAAGCCCTGCAGTCTTTCTGTTACATGTCGTTTATGCTCAGATAGCCATAAGAAGCAGGAATGTCCAAGCTAAAACACCCAGTGCAGGCAGGCTAGAACATGAGATCAGTTAGGTCTGCAATTAAACATAATTCAGCATTTTATTAAACAGAAAACTTAGTTCAACACTCAGGAAAACCAGTCCCAGACTCCTTCAATACCAGTGCCAGTGTACAGTTTTTCTTCTATGCAACCTCCAAACATCTCTGAACAAATCTCCCCTTCCTTCCTAGGAAGAGATCTTCAGCTGGCAGGGCTTTAGGAAGTCCACCGATTTATATTTTGCATATGGGTAGGAGGCATGGGCCAAGAAAACTTAGTGCCCGTCATTTTATGGGACTTATACATTTCTCACTTAGCTTTCAGAGGTTAAAACCTTTTTCTTCAGCACAGCTACAATAAAATACTTTATCCTAAAGCAAAAAGAAATAAAACAAATAGAAAATTTTTTCTATCTTTGTTTGGTTTCTGCTTTCCTCATCTTCTCATCATTCTCTTCCTTCTATCCACTGTCTGCCCTCTCTCTGCCTCAACCATATGGCATCTGCTCTCTTTCTATGCCTCTTCCAGAAATTGTCTGCTTCTCCCTTCCATCTCTTGCTCCCTCCCCCCTCATTGGTGTGGCATCCATCTTCTTCCCTTTCCTCCTCCAATGGTCTGGCATCATTCTTCTCTCCTTTCCTTCCCTCTCCTACACACCAATGGTCTGGCATTTCACTCTATCCTCCCTCTTCCTCCACTTCCCTCAGCATCTGCCCCCTTTCTTTCCCTCCAACCCAATTCCATCTGGTATCCTTCCCCATTATGTCTCTATCCTTTCCCTTCCCCCCCCACTTCCATCAGCATCTGTCTCCTTTCTCTCCCTCCACCACCCTTCCATACCACACTGCCCCTTTTCTCTCCCTCCACCACCCTTCCAAACCATCCTTCCCACCACCCTTCCATACTACCCTGCCCCCTTTCTCTCCCTCCACCACCCTTCCAAACCATCCTTCCCACCACCCTTCCATACCACCTGCCCCCTTTCTCTTCCTCAACCACCCTTCCATACCATCCTTCTCACAACCCTTCCATACTACCCTGCCCCCTTTCTCTCGCTCCACCACACTTCCATGCTCCTTTCTCTCTCCCTCCAAATATTGCAGCTGCTGGCTCTGCCCTCTGAGCTCCTTTGCAAAAGGCAGCCCAAAAACAGAAATAGAACAGCTGGCTACGCCAACACCCCCCCCCCACATCAACGGCAAAGGACCCCCCAGCATCAACTGTAACGTGGCTGGTTCTGTTACAGGAAAGTCCCGCGATGACTGTATCTGCCGGTCGATCCCCCTTCGATGTCACTTCTTCTGGAGCACGTACGTGACATCGGAGGGGGATGGACCGGCAGACGCAGTCATCGCGGGACCTTCCTGTAATAGAGCCGGCCGCATTGCCGTCAATGGAGGGGGGCCCGTTAACATTGATGCTGGGGGGTCCGTTGCCGTTGATGGGGGGGGGGCTGTTGCCGTCGATGGGGCGAGGCCATTGCTGTTTATAAAAAATGGCAAGGTGAGTCAAACTCCTTCAGCAGGCTCCCCTCACAGTTTCGGGCCCTAGGCACATGCCTACTGGGCCTATTCATTAATCTGGCCCTGTTCAGGACTGGGGTCTACTAGAGTGCATTTACTGTATGCAGCGGAGGATGTGGGATTTCCCTGCTGCATTACTGCTTGTAAAGATCTACCATATATGCTAATGTAGCCTGGAGGTAAATTCATATCCCAAAGGATATGAGATTGGGTGCATAAATCTCCCCAGCCTAAGCAAAGAACATTAGCAGTCTCTATTTTAGGGCTACCTATGTGTTAAAGGTGGATTAGAAAAATGGATAACAGCAGCTCTGGACTGGAGTTCCTGCCTATTAGATTACATTACATTACATTACATTAGTGATTTCTATTCCGCTTGTGCCTTGCGGTTCTAAGCGGATTACAAGTTAGAAGACTGGACATTTCCAGTATCATTGTAGTACATGTAATCAAGAATGCGTCAAGTTACAATTGTTATTCTGGACTTTTCCAGGAGAAATTGATAGCAGATAGTAGATAGTGATAGGTTGTTTAGACGAATAGAGATAATATTGTCCGGATTCTGTTGTTTAGACGAATAGAGATAATACTGTCCGGATTCAAGGTGTTGCTGGTGGTGGTGGTAGGGTGGTCATGAGAGCATTTTCTAATATTTTTGTGAGGTTATGATGATGGGAAGTGTTTTTTGAAGAGATGAGTTTTGATTTCTTTTCGGAATACTTTAGTGTCTATTGATTTGGTCAGTAGATTGGTGATGGTAGTATCGATCTTTGCTGCCTGTGTCGCTAAAAGGCTGTCTTATAGTTTTTTTCGTCGTGTTCCTTTGAGAGGGGGGTGAGTGAATAGGCTCTGAGTTCTCCTTAATCTGTGTGAGAGGTTACGGTACAGGTCAATGAAACCTGACATGCATTGTTACTGAACAGGAAACAGCTTGCAAAAAGGCAATGTCTAGAAATGTGCAGTGCATAAGACCTCAGGCAGGGCTTGGATCTCTGGTGGATTCACATCAATATATGACTGACATCAACAGCGATTTCTTACACTCCTGCCGTGGGCGGAAGAATGTCTTTTGGGCTATGTCCACCAATAGATCAGATTCCTATCAGCACAGGGGATTGCACAATTACGAGATATTAAAACAACATGCCATCTTTAATATACTTGAATATGTAAATAGTTTGTTGTTTTGTCCTGCAACTTGCTGTTCTAGAAGAGCCTCTCTTTGGTTCTAGAGAGATGGAATAAATTTAAAGTTTTGTTCACTAAAACAATCTGTATAGTCTGGCATTATTGAGAAGAATACTTTCTCTGGCCTACCAGCAAATGTCTGGTCCTGGCTCACGGCTCGCCTAAAGGAGTAAATTCTGAGGATCTCTACCCTACTGCTGGGTAAAACAAGGGGACCATCCTTACACTAAAATTTAAACTCATCCAAATGTAAACTGAGGTAAACTTTTAACTGAAAAGAAGGTTACAACTGCTGCCTCAGCACCCTGAGGTTGTGAGTTCAATCCCAGCCTGTCCTTGTGACTGGGCAAGTCACTTAATCTCTCCATTGCCCCAAGTACCAAAGTTAGATTGTGAGCCTGCAGGGACAGAGAGGCAAAATACCTATGACTTCCTCATTACTATTCAATGTATTGTAAACCATTTGGGGTGAATCTCTTCATGAAAAGGCAGTAAATAAACATAGTATCCACTGTGGGAACTCGCGTCGGCCATTTTGAATAGTGGAACTACATGGGGCAGGAGCATAGGTGGATCGCTCTGGACTTACCACTGGACCAGCAGGGCTTAACGTGGGCCCAGAGAGAGGCCTGCAATGAGTCTGAGAGGGAGAACACTCAAATATAAACCGAGACCCCCATTTTTCGGTCATTTCTTTGGCCCAAAAATCTAAGTTTATATTCAAGTATATGCAGTATTCATCCTTCCCTTTCTCTGCCATCTCTATCCTTTCTAAACAGATTATAGACTGTTAGTAGCAACAACACAGACAGACAGACTGACCCCAGAACTCTTCTGCACTTTCCTACCTTCAGATATCAACCTATTTGCTTCTCTCTTTCCCATCTCTTTAACTTTTGCTGAAGTTCCTTTGACCAAAACCAACTACCTTCTTCCAACTACTAAATCAACCAACATGAGAGATTTCCAGAATTTGTCTAAGGAGCAGGAAATCTGCTTCTTTTCCTTTAAAATTTCCAGAACTGTCTTCATACTATAATGCACCAGAGATCTGATCTTACTGATAGAAGTCATATAACAAAGTCTACTACAGAAACATGATAAGGAAACTGGCTGACTGTGTCCGTGTCTTGCTTTCCAGACATCTGTCACATTCAAGGATGTCGCTGCTTATTTCTTGGAAATAGAGTGGGATGTTCTGGAAGAATGGCAGAAAGAGTTGTACAAGAAGGTCATCAAGGAGATTCATGACATCCTCATCTCACGAGGTAAATACACCTTCTCTATCTTCTATCGTTATGGAATGGATGCTGTTATTTTCTGAATCCTGGAGAAATCCCAGGTATTGGGTCCCATATTCATCTGAAATTTAGAACCTGGCTTTTGATACCATCCCATATCCAATAGGAGCCAATGTAAGAAGCCTCTAGTTTAAAGTCTTTCAATTTTAGCCAATTTGTCTTCCTTTTCTAAGCTACAAAAATTTGGCACCGAAGGCAAGAGGAAGGATTCAGTTGTCAGATTCTTGCTGAGAACTACAATATCTGTGTAAGGCCATGACACGTCAGCTGCAGAGTAGTCAACTGGACTGTGCAGTTTATAACCCCCTTTAGAGGGTAACAGATGCCACCAAGAAGATAGCGACTGCAATTTCCCCAGCTAGGAGGGCCATGAAGAGAAATATCTGTACTAGCAAATGTCTAAGATTTTTTCTTAATCAACTGGCAGTTTGCAACTGCTTTTTTCTCTAAGCTTTGTTAGGCATGTACTCAAATCCCAATATATACAGATAGATACACATGCACATATACACATACTAGAAGCTGACTGAATTTTGGTTACAGTTCTGAAACTGGCCCAAAATTCTTTTTCTGCCTGGTTTTAGTTTTGGTTTTGGTAGAAACTGACCGTGTGTTATTTGGTGGAAGCTAAAAATTTGTGCTTCATCCTGTGTCTCCCTCCCCTCTAAACAGGAGTTGCCTTTCCTCCCTTCCCACTTGTGGGTGCCTCCATTGGACCTATTTTATAATCCCTGGCAGTCTATGGGGAAATAGTGAGGGCAAGAGCGATGGCTCTGCTCTCAAAATTGCCAGAGACACAGACACACATGGAAATAGATGGGATTCTACAAATATAATGTAAATATCATTTTCCTATTTCTTATTTACAGGTTATCTAATCATTAATCCTGATGTTATATTCAAGATTAAAAAAGAAGATGAGAAATGTTTTGCACAATACTGTGAATTGGAGAGAAAAGGAAACCCGAATGAGCCCACCAAGAGTAAGCAGGCTTTGCATTTTCAGAGCACGATTGACATTAAACATTTAGGGGCCTTTACTAGAGTTTAGAGTGTGCTAATGGAAGAGGTGGATGCTGAATCCTTAGAAGCCCACTTTATATGTATGGGCTTCTTAGTATTCCCTTAAAGACATAAAATCTATTTCCTAATTTATTATTATCAGATTCTTGGTGAATCCGAGACTTGTTTTCTTTTAACAGTGTTTCCGATTGTAACATCCGTTTTCTCGCTGAGCGTTAAACAAGAGGAGGATCTCCCCTTCATAGATCCTCCTGAATCAGAGGCATCTGAACAGACTCATCTTTCTGTACCGAGTAAGTATCAAATTCCTCCTGCACAGCTTTACTAAGGTCAGCCAAGACCATTGAGGAACTTGGTGGTGGTGAGAGGCCATCATCCTCTTCTCCTTCCAAATTTCCAAGTTTATTAAAAATTACTATACCACTAATGTCCGTTCCCCTATTTTGATGAAGTAAAGTGCCCACAAAGGCAGAGGAAGTGGGTGTCCTGGGGGTGGGATCAGGTCTATAAGACCCTTAAACTAGAATGTAAAGGGGATGAGAAAGGGTTGGTGGTGGAGAGGCTTCTCCATTGTTACAAGGGGGAACCTGACCGATGAACGTGGTGCATTTTGACTTAGGCATGGAGAGTTTTATTGAGGGTGGATCGGTGCAAATCATATTACATAATGCAGTTTACAATAATGCTTTAGATTATTTAGGGATTTATTGTGATTTATTACCCACCTTTATGAAGACATTCATCCAAGGCTGTGTACAGAAGGTACAATTTAACATAACACAATTTGGTTAACAGCATAACAATAGTAAAATGACCGAATATATACACAAATACAATCAATGAGGTAAACTTGGAAATGGTGATAAGAGTAACTTGAAATAGGATATGAAATACACACATTTGACAGTGATGTAGAACAATCACATAACAGAAATATGATAAATGTCTGTACGAAACAAACAGTCCCATAAGAGACAGCAGGGAAGCACGTTCTAATTAATTGTGTGCATTTTGGCCCTGATTCTATAAACTCTGCCTACTTTTAATTGATCTCTAGGCTTAATCAGTGCTGATACTGGCACTCAGCACCTCACAATCGATCTTAATTGGACTTAATTGAAAGTTAGGTGCCTAACTTGAAAAACACGATTCTATAGAAAGTAGATGCCTAGTCCAAATGCCTACACTAAGATGCGTTAGGGCCTTAACGCGAGGAATAGTGCAGGCTAAATTGCTCCGCGCGCTAGACCTTAATGCCAGCATTGAGCTGGCATTATTCTAGCAGCGTACCGCGCGGTTTAGCGAGCGCTAATTTTGTGTATGCGCTAAAAACGCTAGCGCACCTTAGTAAAAGGAGCCCTAAAAGTTCCCAGGGGGAGATATTCAGGGGCCCTGACCCAGAAACTGCCCCTGAATATCTCCTCTGACGGCTGTAGCACTATCCCAGAGCCAGTCGTGGGGGGTCCCAGAATTAAACCGGGTAGCGGTGTTGTTCAGTCCACTACCCAGTTGCTCATTATTATGATTGTAATTCAATATTTTAATTGTAAGCCAGTGAGATGTTTTGCAGATTCAGCTGTAGCAGGGACTGTCTTCTTCTTTGTGACTTTGTACAGCGCTGTGTTCAATAGTAGTAGTCGTATATCAAGAATAAATGAACTTACTGGGGGCTGACGACCTCTCCAGCCCCGTCTCATTAAATCCGAACACTTTAGCAGATCTCCAGTTGGTGATGTCAGGCAACAGAAGGTGGCAAATGTAAATGCTTCTAAATCAATCAATCTGTGTAAAAAGAAATAAAACAAACCTCCTGATGACCAGAGCTGTTTGTAGCTCTTGAGGAAAGGACTTGCCCACTTCAGTAATAAGATAATCAGGGTCTGGGGTAACATTTTTTTAAACATATTGTACTAATGAATACTATCATCCCGTAATAGGCTCCAACAGTATCAAGCCTGAGATTTTAATCCGGTTTGAGCAAGAGGGATTCAGGAATGACCCTCCAGGATCTGAGGAAAGAGGAAATCTGACCACCACAGACTCAGGTGAGGAACTTCATGAAACAGGTGATGGAGTTTGAATTAAAACTAGTAATGACGAGATACAAACTTTTCCTATAAGAAAGATTCCTCCTCTGGATCTGGCACAATGAGAACGAGGTGTTATCATCACAGTCCCTCCTTTAATTATGTGTGTGTTCTAGTTTCCTTATTTTTACTTTTCTCCTTTCATTGTCAGGTCTGATTTTCTATTTTTTTTTTTAATTTAAATGCTTTGTTCAAGGGGGGTATATCTTCTCTTTTCCTATGTTTCTCTCCTTTCTCTTCCTCTTCTTTCAACACCTTCTGTCTCTCATCCTATTTGTGTTGAATGTCACGGTTCATTTTCAGAGCTATAGAGGGTCCTTAACTGCTTCCACCAGGACACTTGCATTTTCAGAGTTCATAATATTCCCATCATCTCAGTATTAGCAAAATACTACTTTTCTTAGGTTCTAATCTCTCCTTTAAATCTGAAGCTATTTTTCAATTTTTTCCAGGCAGCCAAAGTTACACTGCTGAGAATACAATAGAGAACCTGAAAATGGAAGAGGATCCCGACAGTGACCACCTGGAGGGAGTAGTTGAGGATACTGATACCAAGAGCGGTGAGCCAACAATTGCTTTATAATCTAATCCTTGCTAGATGTTGTGGAATATTTCTATGTTTAAATGATTTTATTGATGAAAATAGCAAAACAATCATAAACAGAACAAAGTCGAGTAAGAGACAATGGAACATCTTCCACAGCAGAGAGAACAATCATCATCAGGTTTTATATACATAATGCAAAAATCACCGATCCAACTATTCCCCACTAACAGACCTGGGAAATTTTTGTAAAATCATGTTTTGTTATGTGACTGGCATTATTTAGACTTTAATTTCTATGAATGAATAGAATGAAAATGATATAAAATTGCTTGCTTGTTTTTATGTGCGTGCACTGAAGGGAAGTGGAGAGAGAGTGGGCTGAGGACGCTGAAGGGAAATGGGGAAGAGAGAGTGGGGAGAAGACGCAGATTTATAAATTGACAATTGTACAGAATTTTGTTTCTTTTTATACTTTAATATAATAAGTTCAGTATAAAACTATTCGAGGCTTGTGTAGATGGGATCAGGTGGTTTGCGGGGATAGGGACCGAGCTCATGGGGACGGGGACAGATATTTTCCCCGTGTCATTCTCTAGGCTCTGCCACGAATCGATTTCAACTATGTGAGGGCGAGCAGGGTGTCATTCGGGTTGACGTTGCCATCATAGAGCAAGTGGGCATGGGATATGGCTTTCAGGAAAAAATCTTAATCATTGTACTGCTGATTTTCGCTCTTTTGACTAATGTGTTTGCCTACCACTGCCCTAGGATATCATCAGTAAATAAAAAAAGGCGATGTTCCTTTCCCTTGAATGAAATGCTCCCAATGTCCGGTGAGATGCGAATCAACTGAGCTAACAGTAAGTGTGAGAGAGCCAACCCTGTCTGGTGCCTCAATATAATTCAAAGATGCCAGAGGATGTGTATAGAGCACTTGCACCCAGTGCAAAAAGGACCCTGATATTCCCACTTTGCGTAAAACAACCAACATAAAGGGCCAATAGACCCTATCGAAAGCCTTCTCCAAATCAAGCGAAAGCAAGATAGAAGAGGTACGGGATTTATGCTTTATATTAATGAGATGTAAAGCTTTTCGGATATTATCAAAAGTCTTCCAACCCATGATAAATCCCGCCTGGTCAGAATGCACAACCTGTGGCATCACTCGTTGCAATCGAGCCACCAAAATTTTAATATATATTTTATAATCCGTCCCCGGCAACAAAATAGGTCAGTAAGAACCACAAGCAAAAGAGTTACAGCCACCAATCGCCACGAAGGTGGTAATTCCATATGATCATCCATGCTATTGTTCATCCTGACCAGGAGGGGGGCTAACCATTTAACAAAACACTTATAGAAGCGATTGGTAAAACCATCCATTCCCGGAGCCTTCGCTAAAGATAAATCAGAATTTGCTCATAGAACCTCTTTTAATTGTATGGGTTGAGATAGTAAAGCATCTTCTGAAGGCGAGGTTGTTGGAAGCGTTACGTTGTCAAGGAAACGAGTTATCATCTCCTTTGTAGGGGAGAACTCTGATGTATATAGATGCTGATAGTACTGGATAAACTCTAATTGTATATCTGCCAAGGTTGATAAAGTAGAAACTGCAGAAGTTTGCAGCAAAATGAGATTTTAAGGTAACTGACGCTTTCGCAGTTTAAAGGCCTACTAGTTCTATTATCAAATTCGAAATGCTCCTGCCTGATTTTATTTACGTCTTCAGCATTGTCAGCCAACTCAAGCTCATATAACTGCAAAGTAGCTTTATGAAGCTGGGACTACTGCTCAGGGGTACAATGGGGACCCTTACAAGCAGCTGTTAATTAAGCTATTTGTGTCCGCAGACCAGATTCCTTGTCTCTACATGTATGCGTAACGTGTGCTTGTAATGCAATAAAATGACCCCGCATAACCACCTTCAGAGTTTCCCAAAGGGGGAAGGCTGACATTGACGGGGTATCATTCAACTCCAAGAACTCATGCAAATGGACTTCTAATTGGGAAATATTAGCAGGATCTAAGAATAATGCATCGGGTAAAAGCCAAATCTTATGTCTCCTGAATAAACAATACGTCTGCCTTTAAACGTGTGGCTTCCTAAAATAAAAATTGACACTTGATAGATATATTCAATCCTCTCACATTAAGAGATACAAAACGGATCTCACCCATCTGTTAAGAGTTGACAGAAAAAAGGAGAAACAAAACCCTAAGGGGCCCAAGGCCACCCTTCCCATGAGCAAGAGGGAGAGAGGACCGGCTGGTGACATGTCTCCCAGGGGCAAGAACGAAGGACATCACCGACAGAATCGAGAGGATCCTAGAAGGAGCTGAGACGGAGGAGACAGCGGTGATAATCCACATTGGAACAAACGATGTCAGCAGAAGAAATTACAACAGAACTACACTAACCGAGCAGTTCCAGATCCTGGGAAGGAAATTGAAGCTGAGGACACAGAGGATAGCTTTCTCAGAGATCCTGCCAGTACCGAGGGCGGATGTGAGGAGGCAGACCGAGCTGCAAGCAATAAACGCATGGCTGAGGAGATGGTGCGAAGAGGAAGGTTTCCACTTTGTTAGGAACTGGTCAACTTTTTGGGGAAACAACAAGCTCTACAGGAGGGACTGACTGCACCTGAGCACGACAGGAACAAGAATGCTGGCAAATAACGTCAAGAGCGCAATAGACAAGGCTTTAAACAGGAGAGGGGGAAAGCCGATAGTCGATCTGGAGATGACGCTTCAGACAGAAGTATCCAATGAAGATACTGAACGGGAAAAATGCAAAGTAGGCCTCAAAGACAAGCGGGAAAAATGCAGAGAAGGACTCAAAGACGAACTACAGGGGTCCAAGGAACAAGTGAAAATAGAGAGCAAAAAGAAGGAAAAACAGCAGGAACTAGAGGGGCATGCAGGAATGTGGGAACTGGCTAAGGACGAAGAAAACGTACCACGGGAAGGGGATGCACAAAAAGAAACTCAGGGGCTGGCAGCCCAGGGGAAGGACGACAAGAGAATCAAACCATAACAAAACACAACAGGGAAAGTAAAAAAACGAGACTTAAATTGCTTGTACACCAATGCAAGGAGTCTAAGGACCAAAATGGGAGAGCTAGAAGTCATGGCCAATAAAGAGGACCTAGACATAATTGGAATCACAGAAACATGGTGGTCTGAGGACAACAAATGGGACGTAGTACTACCAGGGTATAAACTCTATAGGAGAGACAGGACGTACAAGAAGGGTGGAGGAATAGCGCTATACATAAAAGACTCCATTCAGTCGACCAGGATGGATACGGCGACAAGGGCGGAAGGGTTGGAATCACTATGGGTTAAGTTACCAGGAAGAAAGGGAGCTGACACAAAATTAGGACTATATTATCGCCCACCTGGACAGCCAGAAGCAAGCGACAATGACCTAGAAGCAGAATTGAGACAGGAATGCAAAAGCGGAAGTGTGATGGTGATGGAGGATTTCAACCACCCTGGGATAGATTGGAGTATTGGGCACTCCGACAGCGCGAGGGAAACCAAGTTCCTAGAGGCTGTGAGGGATTGCTTCATGGAACAGCTGGTCAAGGAACCAACTCGAGAAGATGCCACTCTCAACCTAATCCTCAACGGACTAGGGGGACCCGCAAAGGAGGTGGTAGTAGTAGGGTCACTGGGAAACAGCGATCACAACATGATCCAGTACAAATTAGAAGCAGGAACATCAAAAGTGAAGAGAACCACAGTGACAGCGCTCAACTTTAGAAAACGGAACTAGGATGCTATGAGGAAAATGGTGAAAAAGAAACTCAGAAACAGCTCACAGAAGATGGAGACCGTAGAGAAAGCCTGGTCCCTATTCAAGGACACGGTGCAACAAGCACAAAACCTGTACATCCCCAGATTTAGGAAAGGGTGCAAACAGAGTCACACAAAAAACCCGGTGTGGATGACAAAGGAAGTGAAGAAGGCAATAAGCAACAAGAAAACATTGTTCAGAAAATGGAAAAAGGACCAAACTGAGGAAAACCAGAAGGAACACAAAAACACCAGAAAGAATGTCACCGAGTGGTTAGGAAAGCAAAAAGAGAATACGAAGAGAAGTTGGCTGGGGAAGCGAGAAACTTCAAATCGTTCTTCAGGTACGTGAAGGGGAAGCAACTGGCGAGAGAGGAAGTGGGACCGTTGGATGATGGAGACAGAAAGGGAGTGGTAAAGGAGGAAAGAGAGGTAGCGAACAGGTTAAACAAGTTCTTCTCATCGGTCTTCACGAGCGAAGACACATCCAATGTACCAGAACCCGAGGAGATCATAAGTGGGGATCAAGATGAAAAATTGAAGCAAATAGAGGTAAGCCATGAGGACGTCCTCCGACAGATAGATAGATTGAGAAGCGACAAATCACCAGGCCCAGACGGAATCCACACAAGGGTACTAAAAGAACTGAGAAAAGAAATAGCGGAAACACTCCGGCAAATATGTAACCTATCCTTGAAAACTGGGGAGATCCCGGAGGACTGGAAAATAGCAAATGTCATGCCTATCTTTAAGAAGGGATCGAGAGGTGACCCGGGAAACTACAGGCCGGTGAGCTTGACTTCGGTTCCAGGTAAGACGATGGAAGCACTGATTAAGGACAGCATCTGCGAGCACATAGAAAAAAAAAAAAATGGGGATCTGAGCAAACCATCCAAGATGGCCGCAGACCCTACCGGCTGAGTAACACGCCGAAGAGTCTTACCTCTAACAACTTTTAATCCACTGCCCGAGACTTCTGCTCCTTTCTTCATGCCGAAACGAAGAGGACGCAGTGCCGCTGGAGCCTCGCTGCAGTCCGGTGCAGCGGTGTTCGGCAACATTGAGAAGATCCTCCGACGTATGCAGGAGACACCCCGGGCGTCGGGGGTCCCGCTGGAGTCGCGCCGGAGCGGAACGGATGTTAACTCCTTGGGCTTAGAAACAACATTAAGCCCCGACGCCAGAGTACCTCCCCCTCCGCCTCAGGTTACCAGCTCCCCACGAGAGGAAGTGCTGTTGGAGCATGAGCAGTGCTCTCCCCCGGAGGCCACAGATATCAGAGAGGGGAGACTGGAGACTAACTCTTCTTTTCAGGAGAGTTTGGAAGAGACTGAGAGCCCAACAACTGAAGGGGTAATCTGGAACCAGAGAAATGCTGTTCAAGAAGGAACATCAACTCCAACTGGTGAGACTTCTCATTTTATTAATGCATTTCATATTGAAAAACCCAGAGAGGTAACCCTGGATTCTCTTTGGGATCTGGTGGCAGATTTGGCAAAATCTGTGAAACCCCAACTGAGCCAGTTGGAAGAAAGACTTAAAGTTCAAGAGGTTACAATGGGGAATTTAAAAGTTGAATTTGATGAATCTAAAAGCTCCATAGAAAATATTCATCAGGAGTTAAAAGTTTCTAAACAAATTAGAGAAACACTAATAAAAGATAATATTAACTTGAGAAGGAAGCTGGAATCCTTAGAAAATTCCTCTAGAAATAATAACCTCAGATTAATTAACTTTCCGAGGATTGCAACAATATCACCGAGAGACACAGTGAAACGTTATATGATGGAAATATTGGAAATTTCTGAAGATATGTTGCCACCTCTTACGCAGGCTTATTATCTACCCATTAAAAGAGAGGAACAGCAGCGCTTACAAGAAAAGGACCAGCAACCGTTAGATGTTACTGCAATATTGGAGCGTTCTGATATAGAAATGGTTACTCCAGCGACACTGTTGATTACAGTAGCCTTAGCACCAGATAAAAACTGGTTGCTTAGGCTTTTCTTCAAAAATAGACTTAAGAAATTCATGGGACTTAAAATATTGATTTTTCCAGATCTGGCTCGAGATACACAAAAAAGGAGACGTGAATTTCTTCTTCTAAAACCAGGGGTTATAGCTTTGGGGGTGACTTTTTATCTTCGACACCCTTGTAAATGTGTTATACAATATCGTATGAAAAAATATGTTTTCTTTGATCCAAGCCAGTTGACAACATTTTTGTCTACAGCACCTCAGGTTTAAGGGGGAATAAGAGGATAATTGATTATTGTTAACCTGTCTCTGCCTAAAGGGCCTATTTTCTTTTATATAACAATTTAGTTTGTTAAAACTACTTTAATTATCCGCTATGTATGCCTTGGATCCATATAGTGGACTAGAGTTGAAGTTAAGCTATTATGATTTTTCTTGTAACAAGTTTGGGAGCAGAAATGTTTATATTAGTGCTTTATTGGCTTATCTTTATTTTTCTGTACAAGTGATACTTGAATTGTAAATTGAAAAATATAAATAAATTAAAAAAAAAAAAAAAAAAAAGGGCAGCTGAGGGCGAGCCAGCATGGCTTCTGCAAGGAAAGGTCATGCCTCACGAACTTACTACACTTCTTTGAGGGAATAAACAGCCAGATGGACAAAGGGGAACCCGTAGACATCATTTACCTCGACTTCCAAAAAGCCTTCGACAAGGTACCCCACAAACGGCTGCTTAAGAAGCTGTGGAACCACGGGGTGGAGGGGGATGTTCACCGATGGATTAAACACTGGTTGGCGGGCAGAAAACAGAGGGTTGGAGTGAAGGGCAAATACTCAGACTGGCAATGGATCACGAGTGGAGTTCCACAGGGGTCAGTGTTGGGACCGCTCCTGTTCAATATATTTATAAACGATCTGGAGACGGGGACGAAATATGAGGTTATCAAATTTGCAGATGACACCAAACTCTGCAGCAGGGTTAGAACCACGGAAGACTGTGAAGACCTGCAAAGGGACCTAACGAAACTGGAAGAGTGGGAGAAAAAGTGGCACATGCGTTTTAATATAGACAAATGCAAGGTCATGCATGCTGGGAAAAAGAACCTGATGTTCAGCTATACAATGGGGGGATCATTGCTAGGGGTAAGTAACTTTGAAAGAGACCTAGGTGTGCTGGTGGATACAACAGTGAAAGTATCGGCGCAATGTGCGACAGCCTCAAAGAAAGCGAACAGAATGCTGGGTATCATCAAGAAGGGCATCACGACCAGGACGAAGGAAGTCATCTTGCCACTATATCGTGCAATGGTACGCCCGCATCTGGAGTACTGTGTCCAGTATTGGTCGCCGTATCTCAAGAAGGACATGGCAATACTTGAGGGGGTCCAGAGAAGAGCGACAAAAATGATAAGAGGTATGGAAAACTTTTCATATGCCGACAGGCTAGAAAAGCTGGGGCTGTTCTCCCTGGAAAAGCGGAGACTTAGAGGAGACATGATAGAAACCTTTAAAATCCTGAAAGGCATAGAGAAGGTAGACAGGGACAGATTCTTTAGGCTGTGGGGAACAACAAGTACTAGGGGGCACTTGGAGAAACTGAAACCCAATGCCAGGAAGTTCTTCTTCACCCAGAGAGTAGTGGACACATGGAACGCACTCCTGGAGGTTGTGATTGGGCAGAACACACTGCAGGGATTCAAAGAAGGTTTGGATACGGGGATTGAGGGGTATGGACAGAAGTAGTGATAGGTTATAGGGTGAGTCAGGGACCACTTGACAGGTCATGGACCTGATGGGCCGCCGCGGGTGCTGACTGCTGGGCGCGATGGACCTCTGGTCTGACCCAGCAGAGGCAACTTCTTATGTTCTTAACCAAAATTTAAAAAAAAAAACTCCCTTCCCCTCAACCCCACACCAAACTAACATGATAACTAAGTGCACTATACACCTGTGGCACATCTATCGCAGGGGAGGAACAGCGCCTCACACCAGGCCCCGACCTCCATATTCCCCCTTTTTCAGAGGAAAGATACCTTTCCGGCTCCCCCAACTGGCCCGTAAAGAGCAACCCCCCAAACAATGAAAAAACTCACTTCAAAGGAAAGCTTAAAGGTCTTTACAAACATCTGTGTCTAGTTTCATATATTGCAAGTGTCAACTGCAATCTATGCAGCTGCCAGAAATAACAGATGTTTAAAGATGAGCAGCTGAGGACTGTCACGTAAGGTGTCCCTTCCCACAGGATATTCTGCCATTTCTGGCAACCCAGTGCGGAAACAGGCATCTTAGAGACAGTCCCCGCCACTACAGCGGGATTCAATGTAGATGTCGCCAGTTCTGGAAACAGTTTCAATGCCTCCTGCAAAGTGAACAACCACTGCAATTTACCCTCTCAGTGGAAAGTTGGTGCAAAGGGGTATTTCCATTTATATTTGATACCCCTGTCAGCCAGTAGATTCATGCAAGGCCACAGGTCACTCCTGCAGCATACTGTGGTAGCAGCCAGATCCTGAAAGAACTGAATAGGGTATGTGTCCCATGTAAAGGCTTCTACTTTGCGTGCAATTGATAAAATAAACTCCTTCAGCTTAAATTCAGAAAAACATACCACACTATCCCATGGGACATTCATGCGTAATCGACCCAGGGTACAATGAGCCCGCATACTTGATATTCTCTCAGGCACCAGTAGTTTGGACGAGTCAGCTAAGAGCACATTCATTAGTCTCTGAGTAGTAAGCTCACAATTGTTATATTCAGATAGCTCTGGAAACCCCCGGATTCGCAAATTGTTACTTTGAGACCTATTTTCCAGGTCTTCAATTTTATCCAAAAAATACGAATTGGTGGTCTTACATTCATGCCAAGAGGTCTCCAATGTGGTAATCATATCTTGATGCTTCTCAAGTCAGTTCTCTGATTCCGCCACGTGGCCGCTCAGTTCCACTATTTCTCCTCAGACTTATGAGGAGAAATAGTTAGTTCCGATCAAACTGCTTTTATATCGGCGCCTTCTTTCCTGCTCAAGTGGTTTCTGTCTTCAATATGAATCAGGAAGTTCGGCTGCCAGCATTTCATCCAACAGATTCAAAGATGTAGGACGAGGCCTTTGAACAACTGGATGTCCACTGGGTTCTGCTCCATAATCTGGAGGAAACAAATGCCTTTCGCATTACAGATCATCTTTTCATGTTGACTAATCCTAGCCATTTGATTTCGAAGGCCACTATTTCCAGGTGGATTCATGCAGCTATTTCCTCAGCATACATCGGATGTGGCAAGCAGCATCCGGTTTCTTTGCAGGCGCACTCCACCAGAGAAGTGGCTACTTGGTCCCTGCTTCATAATTTCATCCAAATTTTCCAGAGTGGACGTGGCAGCTTGAATGGACGCAGCAGGCTTATGTGTCCCTCCCTAATCTTGAGGGACTGCTTTGGTACATCCCACTGGTACAGACTCGTACGCCCTTTGCACTAGATGGGAATATTAGGTACTTACCTTGAATATTCTTTGTCGTAGAAGGGATCAACAGAAGGAATGAGTAAAGATGGCCAAATTGGTGACTCCAGGAGGGAAAGCTATAGGAAGGACCACACTGATAGCAGTAGAGGGTGTGAGTGAGGCAGAATGACAACATGGTATTAATAGAATGGAGGCATTTTCTGAACTAAGGATCCTTATCTCCTTCCACCAGGATTCTTACACTTTCAAAAGTCATAAAAGTCCCATTATCTCAGTTTTGGCCAAGTTTTCACTTTTCTTTTAAATCTTGAAGTGATTTTCTATTCTTATTATAGGCTGCCAAAGTAACCCTGCTGACCCCACAGGAGAGATTCTGAAAATTGAAGAGGATCCTGCCAGTGACCAACTGGAGGGAGGAGAGGAGGATGCTGATATGAAGAGTGGTAAGCCAAGAATTGCTATGTAATGAGATTTTGGTTAGTGAGTGTAATCAGAGTAAAGGGAATCATTGCAGATTTTGAGGGGAGGATGAGAGGTTCAGAACCAGCAAATGAGATCCGGATGGTCTGTTTATATATTTTCATGTGCCATCGCTCACCTGTCTACAAAATGACTTTAAAGACATCTTTGGAGATATTTGCTTATATATGTGTTACTAATAGCTGTATAATTTACGTATATACTTTCATTTTTAACCAACAGATGATGGATTTGGGAATAAGAGAAAGAAAGTATGTTATGGGCAGCAGAGGGAGGAACAGACACACAAAGACCCTTCAAGAGATAGCCCAGAAGGTATTAGTGGTATAAGACCACCTAGCATGAAAGAAAAGACCCCGAAAGGAGAGAGTTCAAATGTATGTACTGAGCAAAAGAGAAATTCCACCAATTGCCCAAATTTCAGACAAAGTGAGAGAATTAGCAGACAGAAACTTTGTAAGAGCACTACAAGCAAGGAAATGTTCACTGGGAAGTCAAACTTCAGTCAGGTATTTGAACTGAGAAAACATGAATTAATCAGCGTTAGCAAGATACAAATGCATCAAATGAATCCTAAAGGAGCAAAGCTATTTAAATGTTCTGAGTGTTATAAAAGCTTCCATGGAAAAAGTAGCCTCATACTTCATGAAAGAATCCACTCTGGAGAAAAACCATATAAATGTTCTGAATGTGGAAAATATTTCAATAATAGAGGGAGCTTCAAAATTCATAAAAGAATCCACTCTGGAGAAAAACCTTATAAATGTTCTAAATGTGATAAAAGCTTCAAACGAAAACATAATCTCACAGATCATGAAAGAATTCACTCAGGAGAAAAACCATATAAATGTTCCGAATGTGGAAAATCCTTCACTAACGCAAGTAATCTCATAATTCATAAAAGAATTCACACGGGAGAAAAACCTTATCAGTGTTCTGAATGTGGAAAATCCTTCAATAACACAAGTAGCCTCAGAATTCATAAAAGAATCCACACGGGAGAAAAACCATATCAATGTTGTGAATGTGGAAAATCCTTCACTAACACAAGTACCCTCAGAACTCATGAAAGAATCCACTCTGGAGAAAAACCATATCAATGTTCAGAATGTGGTAAAAGTTTCAATCGAAAAGCTAGTCTTCGAGATCATGAAAGAATCCACACAGGAGAAAAACCATATACATGTTCTGAATGTGGAAAATCCTTCAAAAATAGAAGTAGCCTCAACACTCATAAAAGAATCCACACGGGGGAAAAACCATATAAATGTTCTGAATGTGGAAAATCCTTCCATAAAACAAGTCTCCTCATAACTCATAAAAGAATCCACACGGGAGAAAAACCATATAAATGTTCTGAATGTGGAAAATCTTTCAATAATAGAGGCAACCTTGTGACTCATAAAAAAATCCACTCTAGGGTAAAACCATATAAATGTTCTGAATGTCAAAAAGCTTTCAATACTAGTGGGAGCTTCAAAATTCATATAAGAATCCACACAGGAGAAAAACCATATAAATGTTCTGAATGTGATAAAAGCTTCAATCGAAAACATAATCTCATAGATCATGAAAGAATTCACTCTGGAGAGAAACCATATAAATGTTCTGAATGTGGAAAATCCTTCACTAAAACAAGTAATCTCATAATTCATAAAAGAATTCACACAGGAGAAAAACCTTTTAAATGTTCTAAATGTGGAAAATCATTCAATAATACAAGTAGCCTCAGAATTCATAAAAAAATCCACTCTGGAGAAAACCATACAAATATTCTGAATGTGGAAAATCCTTCACTAACACAAGTATCCTCAGAATTCATAAAATAATCCACTCGGTAGAAAAACCATATCAATGTTCTTAATGTGGAAAATCGTACAATAATAGAGGGGGCCTCACAATTCATAAAAGAATCCACACAGGAGAAAAACCTCATCAATGTTCTGAATGTGGAAAATCTTTCAATAACAGAGGGAGCTTCACAATTCATAAAAGAATACACTCTGGGAAAAACAATATAAATGTTCTGAAAGTGGTAAAGGTTTCAATCGAAAAGGTCATCTTGAAGATCATGAAAGAATCCACATGGGAGAAAAACCATATAAATGTTCAGAATGTGAAAAATCATTCAAAACTACAAGTAGCCTCAACATTCATAAAAGAATCCACTTTGGAGAAAACCACAAAGCACAGTTACTTACCATAACAGTTGTTATCTAGGGACAGCAGGCAGATATTCTCACACATGGGTGATGTCACCGACATAGCCCCGCAGCGGACAGCCTTGAAAGCAAACTTGCTTGAAGAACTTGAACTTTCGAGTGCTGCACCGCGCATGCACGCTTGCCTTCCCACCCAAACTAGGGGGTGCATCTCCTGTGAGGATCCTCAGTTCAGATACCTAGCCAAGAAGCCAACCAGGGGGCACCCCCTCAAACTCAGAGGGGGGAAATTTAGTGGTGACACCAGAAAGTATTTCTTCACGGAAAGGGTGGTAGATCACTGGAACAAACTTCCGGTGCAGGTGATCAAGGCCACCAGCGTGCTCAATTTTAAGAATAAATGGGACATCCACGTGGGATCCCTATGAGGGTCAAGTTAAGGAACTAGGTCACTAGCACTCAATGGGGGTGGGTCAATAGAGTGGGCAGACTTGATGGGCTGTGGCCCTTTTCTGCCGTCGTCTTTCTATGTTTCTATGTTTAGGTGGGAGGGTTGTGAGAATATCTGCCTGCTGTCCCTGGATAACAACTGTTACGGAAAGTAACTGTGCTTTATCCCAGGACAAGCAGGCAGCATATTCTCACACATGGGTGACTTCCAAGCTAAGCAAAAAGGGATGGAGAGAAGTTGGCAATTTAAGAAAAAAGATTTTGTAAAACAGATTGGCCAAAATGGCCATCCCTCCTGGATAAAGTATCCAGACAGTAATGAGAGGTGAAAGTATGAATCGAGGACCAAGTGGCAGCCTTGCAGATTTCCTCAATAGTAGTTGATCTGAGGAAAGCTACAGACGCCGCCATAGCTCAAACTTTGTGGCTCGTCACTCGACCCTGCAGAGGAAGACCAGCCTGAGCATAGCAGAAAGAGATGCAAGCAGCCATCCAGTTGGAGATGGTACGCTTCGAAATAGGATGTCCCAACTTATTCGGATCAAAAGAGATGAAAAGTTGAGGAGATGTTCTGTGAGGTTGAGTGCGTTGAAGATAGAAGGCCAAGGCATGTTTGCAGTCCAAAGTATGAAGTGCCGTTTCTCCCTGGTGAGAATGAGGCTTAGGAAAAAATACTGGCAGAACAATAGATTGATTGATGTGAAATTCTGAAACTACTTTAGGTAAGAATTTAGGATGAGTACGGGGGACCACCTTGTCAAGGTGAAAAACTGTGAAAGGGGGTCCGAAACTAACGCTTGTAGCTCACTGACTCGTCGAGCAGAAGTGAGGGCAATCAAGAATACAACTTTCCAAGTGAGATACTTGAGATGAGCCTTGTCAAGTGGTTCAAATGGAGGTTTCATCAGTTGAGCCAAAACAACATTAAGATCCCAAACCACTGGAGGCGATCTAAGTGGTGGATGAAGATTAAAAAGTCCTTTCATAAAGCAGGAAACCAGGATGTTCATAAAGCAGGATGTGCAGAGAGAGATTTCCCTTCCAGAGGCTGATGAAAAGCAGCAATAGCACTGAGATGGACTCGAATAGATGTAGATTAGAGTCCAGATTGTGACAAGTGAAGTAAATAGTCCAGAACGGATGCTAAGTAGGAAGACTTTGGTTGCAGCTGACGTGTGGAACACCAAGCAGAAAATCTAGTCCATTTCTGGCCGTAACATTGACGAGTGGACGGCTTTCTGGAAGCAAGTAAAATATCTTGAACAGACTGAGAAAATTGAGAAGAGTCCGTTATGTAGACAGGTACCAAGCTGTCAAGTGTAGAAACTTCAGGTTGGGATGAAGCAAGACCCTTGACTCTGAGTGAGCAGAGAAGGAAAAACTGGCAGAAGTAGAGGCTCCCTGGTGCTGAGTTGAAGTAGAAGGGAGTACCACGGTTGTCTGGGCCACCGAGGAGCTATCAGAATCATGGTGGTCTGACTTTAGTTTGACTAGAGTCCTGAGAATCAGAGGAAATAGAGGAAAGGCATAAAGAAACTGAGTCCTCCAGTCCAGGAGAAACGCATCCGCCTCGAGATGTTGAGGAGTGTAAATGTGGGAACAAAACTGAGGCAGTTTGAAGTTGAGGGGGGACGCAAACAGATCTATCTGGGGGGTCCCCCAGCGGACAAATATTTGATGAAGCGTGGGAGAATTGAGTGTTCATTCGTGAGGCTGTAGAAGACGACTCAATTTGTCCGCTAAACAATTGTGTTGACCTTGAATGTAGACAGCTCTGAGGAAGATGTGAAGAATTGCCCAATGCCATAGCTTCAGAGCTTCCTGACAGAGGGAGTGAGATCCCATACCTCCCTGTTTGTTGACATAATACATGGCCACTTGGTTGTCTGTCCGAACAAGAACCACCATGTCATGGAGGAGATGTTGAAAGGCTTTGAGAGCATAGAAGATCGCTCTGAGTTCCAACAGATTGATATGACACTGACGGTCTGTTGAAGTCCATAGACCCTGAGTACGGAGACCGTCGACATGGGCTCCCCAGGCATAGGCGGAGGAATCGGTTGTGAGAACCTTCTGATGAGGAAGATTGTGGAACAGCAAGCCTCTGGAAAGATTGGAAGAAAGCATCCACCAACGGAGAGACTTCTGCAATAAAGGAGTTATTGTAATCAGTTGGGATGGTAGATCCGTGGCTTGTTGCAATTGTGATGCCAGTGTCCACTGAGGAATGCAAAGGTGAAGTCTGGCAAAAGGAGTCAAATGAACTGTAGAAGCCATGTTACCGAGCAGAACCATCATTTGCCGTGCAGAAATGGATGGAAGACGAGAGACCTGATGATAAAGTCGAATGAGGGTATCCTGACGTGGTTGCGGAAGGTATGCTCCCAGGTGTACAGTGTTCAAAGTTGCTCCAATGAACTGGAGAGATTGAGATGGGGTTAACTGAGACTTTGGAAAGTTTATCTGGAATCCCAGACTTTGGAGGAATACAATAGTCTGTTGGGTCACTGCAATAACCCCTGGAAGAGAGGGGGCTTTGATTAACCAGTCATCGAGGTATGGAAATACTTGAAGACCTTGGGTGCGAAGAGCTGCAGCCACCACCACCAGACATTTTGTGAATACTCTGGGGGATGAGGCAAAAACCAAAAGGGAGAACCCTGTACTGCAGATGAAGATTCCCCACTTTGAATCTGAGGTACTTGCGAAAGACTGGATGACTGGGGATATGAGTGTAAGCCTCCTTGAGATCCAGCGAGCACATCCAATCTCCCTGATCCATCAGGGAATACAAGGTCGGCAAAGAGAGCATTCGAAACTTCTCTTTGACTAGGTATTTGTTGAGAGCTCTGAGGTCCAGAATAGGTTGCAAATCCCCCATCTTCTTTGGAACTAGGAAATAGCGGGAATAGAATCCCAAGTTCTGCTGGGAAAGAGGAATCTCCTCTACAGCTCGAAGGCGAAGGAGAGCCTGGGCTTCGTGAAGAAGAAGGGGAAGTTGTGACTGATTGGAAGGACACTCTCTTGGAGGGTGATCTGGAGGCACCTGAAGCAAACGAAGAGAGTATCCCTCTTATAGGATGGTAAGAATCCAGAGATCTGAGGTGATGAGCTCCCACTGATGGTAAAAAGTGGATAGGCGACCCCCTATGGGAAGAGGAGAATTCTGAAACAGGGAGATTGGAATGCTCAGGTTTAGAACGTCAAAAAGACTGAGCTGGCTTGGTGGCAGCAGGAGTTTGTGACTTCTGTTGACGTTGCTGTTGCTGAGGACGGCGAGGTGGAGGCCTGGAAAAAGCAGGAGTCGTTTTCTGAGGGTATCGACGTGGAGACTGTTTAAACGCTCTAGCTGGTGTAGCTTTAGGTTTAGGGCGAATGAGAGAAGCAAAAGAGCGTTCATGTTCTGAGAGACGCTTAGTGGCTGCTTCAATAGAGTCATCAAATAACTCATTCCCTTGACAAGGTAGGATTGCCAAACGATCCTGGAGATTGGGATCCATGTCAACAATACGTAGCCATGCCAGTCGACGCATGGCTACCACAAAGGCAGAGACTCGGGAAGACAATTCAAAAGCATCATATGAGGCTTGCAACATGAAGAGTCTCAACTGAGAAAGAGTCTTGAGGATTAGTTTGAATTCTGAAAGACGAGTTTTGGAAACATCCGGATAAAAGGAAGGCAACAATTTGAGAAAATGGTTGAAATAATTGGTGAAAATGTAATTATAGTTAAGAATTTGATTTGCCATCATTGAATTTTGGTATAAATGGCGACCAAACTTATCCATAGTACGACCCTCCCTGCCTGGAGGGACTGCAGCATAGATTTTTGAAGGATGGGCTTTCTTCAAGGATTGATGAGAGAGTTGGGACTTCTCAAACCCCTTACAGGGAACAGTGCAATAACGGGATTCCAGCTTAGATGAAATAGCAGTGATGGAATAAGGAGTCTCCATGTTAACGAATGAAAGTCTGTTTAAGAACTGGAGTCATAGGCAATCTTAAAGACTCTTTAGGTGGATGAGGAAGTTCCATGTCTGCCAAATATTCAGGAGTATATTTGGAGTCTGAATGGAGGTCCAGTTTGAGAGCTTGTCCCATGTCAAACACAAATTTGGCAAATGAAGTGGACTTGGAATCAGAGGCTTCATCAGGAGAAGGACTACGAGACTTTGGAACCGCTGAGTAGGAAGGAGAAGCCTCCCGAGAGTATTGAGAGACTGGTTCAGACTCGAGATGCATGGTCACAGAAGAAGCTGCACTGTGAGGTGGAGTGAGAGAATGTTTCCGCTTCAGGCTCCGGGATGGAGAAGTACCCGGGGTGCAAGGCACCGAATGAGTCGAAGCATGAGGAGAAGTGTCTCGGCGAGCCAGTTTCGAAGGAGGAGTCCTTGACCTGGAAGGACTTCGGGTCGAGGCCCAGTGTAGTCGAGACCCGTGCTTCGAGGTAGAAGAGCGAGGCAGAGAAGTCTCGGTATCCAGAGAAAAGTGCACTGTAGAGGACTCACGACGAAGCTTGGAAGCAAGATGCCTCGAATGCTTCGAGCGGTGCTTCGAACGAGGCAACTCAGGTGAAGAATCACTGGAGGACCTCCGCTTCGGTGCACAAGACCTGGCATGAGGATTGGAGGATCCGGTTGGGTCACAGGCTGGTCTACCCGAGGCAGAGTCGAGGACGGGACCAATTGAGCCATGATGGAGGAAATCTGAGTGGTCAAGATGGACTTGAGCATGTCCTCTAGCATCGGCACCGAGACAGAAGGATCTGATCTCGTAGGTGCAGCAGTGCGCTCCGAAGAGGGCGACCTCGAAGGTGAGTATTCCCTTATCTTGGAGGCACGCTTGGAGGAAGGGCGCAAGGAGGACTCTGGTGGCTTCTTAGATACGGCACCTGAAAGAGACATAGGAGACTTACCCACCGAGGACGTCTTCACCGAGGTCACTGTCGAAACCTTCGAGGGCGTCGAAGTCAGTGCAGGAATAGAAGTCACGGTCGAGGCCTTCGAGACCGAAGCTCCAGCCGAAGCCAAGGTCGAGGCCTTCGAGACCGGGGGTGTTGTCGATGTCAGAGTCGATGCGTTCGAGACCGGGGCTGCTGCCGGGGTTGAGGCCTTGTCCGAAGGTTGTTCCATGTCACCGAAGAGTTGTTGAAACTGGGCACACCAACGACGAAAAGCTCGAGGTGTAAGAGTAAAATAACGGTGACAATCTTCTGGGGAATGGACCGAACCCAAACACTGTAAACAGCGACAGTGAGGATCGGTGACCGAAATCACCCGATTACACTGACGACAACGTTTAAACCCAGTAAGAGGCCGGGACATAGAAAAAATAAAGTCCGTGTCGAACGAAGTGAGCTATTGGGCCTAGGCCCAAGGCTCACCGACCGGACGAAGAGAAAACAAAAAAACAGTATATATATATATATTATTTTTTTTTTGTAAAAGAAATAAAGAAATGAGACACACAACGACCAAACTTTTTAAAAAGAAAAGAAGCAGCCGCGGTGAAGAGAAGGCAAATTTCGCTGCAGAGCTGAAGAAAACGTGTCTTCTTGGCTCCGCGGAAAATAACAAACTGAGGATCCTCACAGGAGATGCGCCCCCCTAGTTCGGGCGGGAAGGCACGCGCGCATGCATGGTGCAGCACTCGAAAGTTCAAGATCTTCAAGCAAGTTTGCTTTCAAGGCTGTCCGCTGCGGGCTCCGTCGGTGACGTCACCCATGTGTGAGAATATGCTGTCTGCTTATCCTGGGATAATAAATATTCTGAATATGGTAAAAGTTTCAATCAAAAAGATCATCTTGAAGATGGAAAAAATGATATAAATGTTCTGAATGTGGAAAATCCTTCAATAAAACAAATAACCTTATAAATCATAAAAGAATCCATATGGGAGAAAAATGAATCTAATCTTCTATTTTTGCATCGCTCATACGTAGGTAGGCTCAAGGTGACTTAAAGAGGGGTTGAGGAAGGAGAAGGGGGAGGAGGGGTGGGAGAAGTGAAGAGGGGAGGAGGGGGGAGGAAAAGGGGGGAGGAGAGGATACAGGTGATTAAGTGTCAAATAGATTAGTTTTCAGTTTCTTCCGGAATATGGTGTAGTTATGGATCAAGAGTATTTGATTATTGTTGATAAAAACTGTTTCGGTTCATTGTATTTTTGCTTTTTGATGGATATTATTGTCAAATATTGAAAATTGTCAAATGTTGAAAATATAAATAAAGAAATCAGAAAATGTCTGAGCTGCATATATGCAAAAAAGTCCCCTCGAACCCCATTTACTCTAGTAACTAGATCATCAAAAGTAGGTATGTTCCCCCTTGCATTACATCTCTAAAGGTAATTAGCCCCTGGGACTCCCATTGCTCAAGAGCCCCCCCGATCTTTACCCACCAAAAACTGGGGCTCACCCAAAAACGAAGACAGAGAGAAGATACAAAAAGATCCCCGCTCCGTAGTACAGACGGTAGACCACAATTGCAACAAATGTTTTAAGAAGGGAATAGCCCCCTCCCGAATCCTCTCATGCTCAGAAAAAGAGGCCCTAAACCAATATTTCAAAGTCTCTTACAGAATACAGCTTTGCTCTATCCGCACCCCCACTTTAAACTCTGCTATAGACCAATCTACTAGAAAGCACCACTGCTAAATAGTACCAATGTAAATTTGGAAACGCTCACCATCCTAACTCTCTTGCTGTGCGGTTGACTCGAAACTTCTACGTTTCTACAAGCAAGTCTGCTTGTGAGGCTGTCCGCATCCAGGCTCTGTGGATGACGTCACCCATATGTGAGAATAGGCTGCCTACATGTCCTGGGATAATGCTAGGAATGATCATGAAGGGGATCACAAACAGATCAGAGAAGGTTATCATGCTGCTGTACCGGGCCATGGTACGCCCCCACCTGGAATACTGCATCCAGCACTGATCGCCGTACATGAAGAAAGACACGGTACTACACGAAAGGGTCCAGAGAAGAGCGACTAAAATGGTTAAGGGGAAGGAGAAGTTGCTGCACAGTGAGAGATTGGAGAGGCTGGGCCTCTTCTCCTTTGAAAAGAGACTGCGAGGGGACATGATCGAAACATTCAAAATACTGAAGGGAATAGACTTAGTAGAGAAAAATAGACTGTTCACCCTCTCCAAGGTAGGGAGAATGAGAGGACACTCTCTAAAGTTGAAAGGGGATAGATTCCGTATAAACGTAAGGAAGTTCTTCTTCACCCAGAGAGTGGTGGAGAGCTGGAACGTTCTTCTGGAGTCTGTTATAGGGGAAAACACCCTCCAGGGTTTCAAGACAAAGTTGGACAAGTTCATGCTAAACTGGTGAGACTGGACTCATTTGGAGCACTGGTTTTGATCTTGGGGCTGCCGCCTGAGCGGATTTCTGGGCAGGATGGACCATTGGTCTGACCCAGCAGCGGCAATTCTAATGTTCTTACCCAATGGGAAAAGCCATCTGTATCGATGCCCCTCTGCCCGAAGCACTTATGTCACCTCTCTCATTTTTGTAGTGTTGCCCAGGCCAAGTCTTGATATATTCCAACAAACACATTCTGCCAGCAGAAGTCTTGCTTCTGGCGCACCAGTTGGAGCAGTTTTTCTTTAAGCGCAAATTGCTCAACGCAAACTATAATGTCTTTGTGCTTGAGCTTCTCGTAGGGTTCAAATTTTGGTGGGCCCGAACAATGGCAACAGATGCAGGAGCGGTTCCATCAGCCTCAGTAAGGAGTTCCAGACAAATAATGTGCACCACCGCCACGCAGTCTTTATTGTCATCTGTTTCTGGAACGCCTTTAAATTGCAAATTATTGCAGCGAGATCTATTCTCCAGATCCTCCACCTGGCTCTGTAGGTCATGAATTGTGGAGACAGTCTTATCAGCTTCCGCTCTCATGTCTGCCACCGCTTGAGTGAGCCCAGACACATGCTCTTCCAAGGCCGCCATGCAGCCTCCAAGTTCCTCTACCTCATCACTAAGCTCCACTAATGCTGCCTCGACATCCTTACGGACTCCCACCTTCTCCGCCTTCAGATCATGGAACCAGGATTGTAAAGTCTTAGAGGTAATTTCACTCTCACCCACAGTATGGAGGCAGGATCGTCTTCTTCCAACTCCAAATGCACTGCCGCCATTTCTTAGTCCCAGACACTGACCCTCAGGGATTTCCTTTCGATCCTGCTCCGTTCAGGGCAGAAAATCAGAATTTGTCCAGTTTCTTTCAAGTCTCCATAGTCAGAAAGGTTCATAATGAGGTTTGCACAAAAAATCCACTTTTAGGAATGCTATTCAATATTTACTTGGCCCCTCTGGCACGGACCCTAGCAGACTCAAACCTAAAATCATTCATATATGCAGATGACATTACCATCATTATTCCCGTTACCTCACTCACTCATGAAACAGAACAACTCACCTCTTCTATCCTCACCAAGTTAGAACTATGGACCTCACAATTCAAATTAAAATTGAACACTGAAAAAACCAAAATTTTCCTAGCAAGTCCCAACCATAAATTAACAAACACTTCCCTCAAATTGAATGGTCTAGATTACCCTATCCAACCCACCATAAAAATCCTCGGAGTCATCCTGGACCGCACCCTGACCTTTGATGACCATACCAGCGCCCAGGTGAAAAAATGCTTCTGCACCCTCTGGAAACTGCGCACCATCAAACGTTACTTCGACCACCTAGCCTTCCGACTACTCGTTCAATCTCTAGTATTAAGCATATTAGACTACTGCAACATCATTTACCTGGGATCCTATAAAAATACCATCAAACGTCTAAGAATAGTCCAAAATGCGGCCGTCCGCCTCATTTACGATCTCAAAAAATACGACCATGTTAGCCCCTACTACACCAAACTCCACTGGCTTCCAGTAGAGGCAAGGATCATCTTTAAGTTCTCCTGCCTCTGCTTCAAAACTTTAACAGGCTGTTCCCCAATTTACCTGCCTAAGCACCTTGAAATAGCAGGCCCCTCTCGCACACGAAACGCCTACCTGTTCACCTTTCCCTCCCTAAAAGGCTAGCTCTACAAGAGATTCATTGATAGAACCCTAGCATTCCAAGCGGGCAAATGGAACAATTGCCTAACCGCCCTCATCTCCAACTCTCCGCCCTACCACCTGTTCAGGAAGTCACTAAAATCCTACCTCTTCGACAAATTCCGCTAACTCTCCCTTCCCTCCTTCCCTGCCCCCTTCCCCGAACTCGATATGCCTCCAAATTCTCTGACTTCGCCCACCTTGCCAAGCCACTATATGGCCTCTCTTAATCAATCTCTGTTTTATCTAATTGTCCTGTCTATGTCAGGCCTCCATATTATATGCCTTATCATTGCCATATATGTAACATCGCTGTAAATATACAGTCTCTTCTTTTGTTAACCACATTGAACTTCCATGATATTGCGGTATACAAGAATAAAGTTATTATTATTAGTAGTAGTAGTAGGGCGGCGGCAGCAGCGGCAAAGGTTTCTGCAACACCACCAGGTCTCCCGTTTGAAGCTCGCCCTATATCCAGACTCCCAGACACTTTGCACACCACCACCCCACTCTGGTGGGCTCCGCGAGTAAGTTATGCCAATAAAATCCTCACGAGCGGGAAAAGGGTTCAGAGCCAGGGCCTGCACTAAAGGAAGCTGCTGCAGGTGTTAGTTGATCCCACCAGAGCCGGAGAGTTGTAGAAATGCAGTGAACAAGTACCTGTGCAATCCTGCTGGGGGAATGGTGAGAAAGAATGCATCGAGACCGCCAAGCACTGGGCCACCTCCACTCACCAGTGAGTACAGCACCCGATCAGCACCAGCAGCTGAAGATGAGCGCGGAGCCAAGCAGGCAGGCCGCCAATAGGAAGTGCTCTCTCCCTGGCTCAGTCCAGGGATCGCCGCGATCCAGTGCGGCTGAGTCTCACATTGGAGGAGTATATCCCGCACACGCATTACAGTGTGCAGTGCGATCTCGTTGCCTTCCTCCCTGAGCACCGGCCGGGGGAGCGTGAGTCCGGGACCCGCCGACAGGCCACGTGGTTGGCGAACCGATGGTCGAGTGTCCCGATGCCGGCCAAACTGCTACAGGTCATGCTGCTGTTTGCGGCGGCCCGGAAGCTGGGAGAGTTCAGCCCGCATTAGCACCCAGGAAAGAGTCCGAAAGCCACCATGGGCAAGAGGGGCACCGGGGTTTCTGGTGGTCGAAGACAGAGCCTCCGCTCTAGGCTTCCATCTTCTTCGGTGACATCATTTCCCCAAAATTTTAATAAACATAAACACGCAAAAGGAGATGATGTACAGCTGGGGTTCTGGACCTCTCAGCAGTCTGCAACCTAGTCTCAACACGCACTGCTAAAATCAAGATGCATAGAATTCAGTCTCAAAGGAAGTCATGGCATGGATAGAGTCCTTTCTATCCAAAAGACTAACGAGGGAAGAATGGCAGGGGAGCACAAGAACAAGAAACAGACATATGTCACCCATGCTATTCAATATCTTCCTCCAACCTCTGGGGAAATTCATCAGAAAACTGGAATGGGATTAAGAACAGCCTTACTGGGTCAGACCAAGGTCCATCAAGCCCAGTAGCCCATTCTCACGGTGGCCCAGTAGCCCATTCACGGTGGCCAATCCAGATCCATAGTACCTGGCTAAAACCCAAGGAGTAGCAACATTCCATGGTACCGATCCAGGACAAGCAGTGGCTTCCTCCATGTCTTTCTCAATAACAGACTATGGATTTTTCCTCCAGGAAATTGTCCAAACCCTTCTTAAAACCAGCTTTGCTACCCGCTCTCACCACAACCTCTGGCAATGTGTTACAGAGCTTAACTATTCTCTGAGTGAAAAAATATTTCCTCTTATTGGTTTTAAAAGTATTTCTCTGTAACTTCATCGAGTGTCCTCTAGTCTCTGCAATTTTTGACAGAGTGAAAAAACGATCCACATGTATCTGTTCTACTCCACTCAGGATTTTGTAGACTTCAATTATATCTCCCCTCAGCCGTTTTTTTTTCCAAGCTGAATAACCCTAACCTTTTTAGTCTTTCCTCGAGAGGAGTTCCATCCTCTTTATCATCTTGGTCGCTCTTCTTTGAACCTTTTCTAGTGCTGCTATATCTTTCTTGAGATAAGGAGACCAGAATTAAACACAATACTCTAGGTGAGGTTGCACCATGGAGCAATACAGAGGCATTATAACATTCTTATCCCCTCTTTTACAAACTACGCTGAATGGCCTGCGCTACTCCCGATGCTCATTGAGCATCAAATAAAAACGGGACAACAAAAACGCTTCCAGGAAACGATACCCCACTTTTTTCCTCTCGTTTTATCCTCCCCTCATTTTATTTTTATTTATACAATGTAATTTAAAAACTTTTCCTTCTCTTTTCTCCCCTTTTGTTTCATACCCTTCGTAATCTAGTCTTTGTATTGACCTTATCCCCCATTTTTATTTTGCTTTTTATATATATATTTTTTTATAATTTTTTATTTCTTATTATTGTAAACCGACCAGATACTTGTGATGGTCGGTATATCAAAATATTAATAAACTTGAACCCTTCTCTGTACCTTTTCTAATTCCGCTACATCTTTTTTTAGATATGGCGACCAAAATTGCCACATAATTTGCCACAGTATTTGAGGTGCAACTGCACCATGGAGCGATGCAAGGGCATTATAACATTCTCATCTTTGTTTTCCATTCCTTTCCTGATAAATTCCGAATATTCTATTTGCTTTCTTAGCTGCCACCACACATTGAGCTGAGGGTTTTAATGTATCCTCAACGTTGACACCCTGATCCTTTTCCTGGGTGGTGATTCCTAGCATGGAACCCTGTTCAGGCTCCTCTTTCCCACATCCATGACTTTGCACTTGCTCACATTAAACATTATCTGCCATTTTGATGCCCAGTCCCCCAGTCTCACATGGTCCTCTTGCAATTTTTCCCAATTCACTTGTGACTTAAGTTTGTGTCATCAGCAAATTTAATTATCTCTAGATCGTTGATAAATATGCTAAAAAGCAGTGGTCCCTGCATATACCCCTTGGGGAACACTGCTATTTACCCTTCTCCATTGAGAATATTGACCATTAAACCTACTCTCTGTTTTCGATCTCTCAAGCAGTTCACCTCTTATCCCATGACTTTCTAATTTAAGAACATAAGAATAGCCTTACTGGGTCAGACCAATGGTCCATCTATCCCAGTATCCCATCTTCACAGCGGCCAATCCAGGTCACTAGTACTTGGCAAAAAAACAAATAGTAGCAATATTCCATGCTACCGATCCAGGGAAAGCAGTGGCTTCTCCCATGTCTGTCCCAATAACAGACTATGGACTTTCCAGGAAATTGTCCAAATCAATCTTAAAACCAGCTACATTAACCACTTTTACCCCAATCTTTGGCAATATGTTCCAGAACTTAGTAAAAAAAATATTTCCACATGTTGGCGGTGGAGATGCAGGTGGGAGCTAGGATTGGAAGGATTGGATTCCTTCTGCATATGGCACATTCCCTCTGCCGCATCCCTCCTGACGCGACTTCCTTTTTCCGACCTGACTGCCACTGCCGAAGATAAATTTGAAGGTAGGACCGGGCGGGGCGCTGGACCAGGGTGATAGATTGAGAGCCTCTCTCGATCCCCGCCAGCATGTAAGGGAGCCTGAGCCGGCAAGACCGTGAGAGAGGAGCTGCGGCGGCGGCTTTGAATTAAAAAATAAACTTTGTCTGTGAAGTGGGAGGGGTGGATGGGAGGCTCAACGGGGGTTCAGATGCGGCGGGTAGGGGTGCGGCAGGAAGGGGGTGACGAAAAGGACGAACTGCCTTCTTTCCAGTGAGTGGGGGGGGGGGGGGGGTGGAAGCGTGCATGCGCACTCCTGCCGACCACGGAACTACAGACCAGGGAACACACCGGTAAGAGTGCACATGCGTGCTTAGCGTTTTATTAAAGTAGATAATACAATGTCAGCATAACACTTATGAAACACCTAATAAGCACACACCAGAACATTCAAATAACATAGATATGTTAATGTTGTTCTATACTACAGCTTATCATATAGCCGAAGGACCAAGTGCAGATATTTGATGGGGACAAGAGTCCATTGGGATAAACAGATGGGTGACTAAACTCAAGACAAGTTGTTTATACTTATTTAGACCAAACACAACAATGGCACAAAATGGCTTTCATCCCCACAGCAGCGAAAGAAGGAGCCTCCTAACACATTTAACCAATGCACAGGTGTAACACAGTAACCCTCACGGTCTGCCCAACAAAATGACCAGAGCCTTGACAATCACTCTCTGTAGGCCCAGGTCACCCATATTTAGAAACTTAGAAAGATGATGGCAGATAAGGGCTACAGCCCATCAAGTTTGCCCACACTATTGACCCTCCCTATTAAGTCTAATGACCCCCTTAAGTATAATTGTAATTATACTGCCACTCTACTGACCCGCTCTTTCAAGTCTATACCCTAGTGACCCTATCCCTTGGCATGACCCTCGTAGGGATCCCACATAGGTATCCCATTTATTCTTGAAGTCTGAGATGCTGCGTGCCTCGATCACCTGCACTGGAAGCTTGTTCCAGTGCTCAATCACTCTCTCCGTGAAGAAGTACTTCCTGGCGTCTCCACGAAACTTCCCTCCCCTGAGCTTGAGCGGATGACCCCTTGTGGTCGAGGGTCCCTTCAGAAGAAAGATATCATCTTCCACCTCGACCTGTCCCGTGATGTACTTAAAAGTCTCAATCATGTCTCCCCTCTCCCTAAGCTCTTCGAGAGTGTAGAGCTGCAATTTGCTCAGTCTTTCTTCGTACGGGAGACCCTTTAGCCCCGAGACCATCCTGGTGGCCATCCGCTGAACCGATTCAATTCTGAGCACATCTTTACGGTAATGTGGCCTCCAAAATTGCACACAGTATTCCAGATGAGGTCTCACCATGGCTCTGTACAATGGCATCATGACTTCAGGCTTCCTGTTGACGAAGCTTCTCTTGATACAACCTATCATCTGCCGTGCTTTAGATGAAGCCTTCTCCACTTGAGTGGCTGCTTTCATGTCAGCACTGATGATTACTCCTAAGTCTCGTTCTGCCGTAGTCCTGGTTAAAGTTTCTCCATTCAGGGTGTAAGTTCTGCAAGGATTTCCTTTACCGAGATGCATGACCTTACATTTCTTGGCATTGAAGCCCAGCTGCCAGATCGAGGACCAACTTTCTAAAGTACGCAGGTCTTGCTCCATAGCATCCTGTAGATTATAGCTGTTTACTATATTGCATAGTTTGGCGTCATCAGCGAATAAGGTTACCTTGCCTTGAAGCCCTTGAGTCAGATCCCCAATGAATATGTTGAAGAGGAGTGGGTCCAGGACTGAACCCTGTGGCACTCCACTAATCACCTCCGACATTTTAGAGAGGGTACCATTAACCACCACCCTCTGAAGTCTGCCTCTAAGCCAATCTTTAACCCATGCAGTTAGAGTCTCTCCTGATCCCATCGATTTCATCTTGTTCAGCAGCCTGCGGTGAGGGACGCTGTCAAACGCTTTGCTGAAGTCCAGGTACACGACGTCCAAGGACTCTCCTGAGTCCAGTCTTCTTGTTACCCAGTCAAAGAAGCTGATAAGATTGGACTGGCATGACCTACCCTTGGTGAATCCACGTTGACTGGGATCCCGGAGATTTCCCTCGTTCAGGATCGTATCTAATTTATACTTAATTAGTGTTTCCATGAGTTTACACACTATTGAGGTGAGGCTTACCAGTCTATAGTTCGCAGCCTCAGCCTTACAACCCTTTTTATGTAGAGGAACGACGTTGGCTGTTTTCCAGTCCAACGGAACTTTCCCCATACTTAGTGAGAGATTGAAGAGCACTGCCATCGGTTCCACCAGAACATCTCTCAATTCTCTGAGCACTCTTGGGTGTAAATTGTCCGGTCCCATGGCCTTGTTTACCTTTAACCTTTCCAGTTCGTTGTAGACGTCCCCAAGTGTGAACTCAAAATTCTGAAACGGGTCATCCACGTCTTGTTTTACCTTCAACTGTGGTCCGTGTCCCGGTGCTACGCAGGTGAAGACTGAGCAGAAATATTCATTTAGTAGTTCTGCTTTTTCTGAATCCGCCACCGCGTAGTTTCCGTCCGGTTGTCTAAGGCGAACTATACCGTCTGTGTTCCTTTTCCTATCACTGATATACCTAAAGAAGGATTTGTCCCCTTTATTAATGTTTTTTGCCAGAGTTTCTTCCATACGAAGTTTGGCCTCCCTAACTGCTGTTTTGACCGCTGCAGATCTGGTCTTATATTCTACTTTAGTTTCTCTTCTCTGCGTATGTTTGTAGGAAAGAAATGCTTTTTTCTTCTCCTTAATGAGGTGCGAGATCTCTTCAGTGAACCATTGGGGTTTGTTGTTTCTTTGCCGTTTATCTACTGATTAGCGATTAGTTGCTTCGTGTATGGATGATTTCAGGTACGACCACATAGTTTCCACATTGCCAGTCTCTGCTTGGTCCTGCAGCGTCTGATGAACGAAATCTCCCATGCGTGCGAAGTCGGTGCCCCGGAATTTGAGCACCTTTGTTTTTGTAATTGATTTAGGGGATCCTTTCCCAAGGTTGAACCATACCATGTTATGGTCGCTGGAGGCTAGCGTATCTCCTACCGAGACCTCTGAGACGCTTTCCCCATTGGTGAGTATCAGGTCTAGGATCGCCTGGGCCCTAGTGGACTCCGTTACCATTTGTCTGAGATGTACTCCTTTTATGGTGGGCAAAAGCCTCCTCCTGCTGCTGGTTGTTGCTGAAAATGTGGTCCAGTCTGCATCAGGCATGTTGAAGTCCCCTATCAGTACAGTGTTGCCCCGTAGAGTTATATTCTCTATATCTTCAATTAATTCTGCGTCCATGTCTTCCGGTTGTCTTGGAGGTCTGTATACCACACCAAGATACAGGCATTTTTTGCCACCTCTTGCCAGGTTTACCCAGAGGGACTCCCCAGTATACTTGACATCAGTGATCCTGGTGGTTTTGATGTCCTCTTTAATGTATAGTGCTACCCCTCCACCTAACCTGCCCTCTCTGTCCTGACGAAATAGATTGTACCCCGGTATAGCCATATCCCACCCATGTGCGTCCGTGAACCAAGTCTCGGATATTGCCACCACGTCCAGGTTGGCATCTCTTATTTCAGTTTCCAGTTCTAGAATTTTATTGCCTAAACTGTGTGCATTAACATACATGGCCCTCCACACTTTGTGTTTGCTGTGCCCCTGTAAGGCTATTCCTGACTGAGTCTGTGTGGCCCCTAGAGAACTGTTTGCAAATTGGGTCCTTACCTCGGAAACAGAGTGTCGACTCGTCCCATCAGGATAGTTCCTTTCCACACCAGTATATGAGTAGGTCCCCTCCCCCAACTTATCTAGTTTAAAGCCCTGTGAAGCAGGCGGGCTAGTCGGTGTCCGAAGATGTTCTTACCTCTGCTGGTCAAATGGAGTCCGTCTGGTCCCTGTAGTCCCTGCAGTGCCTCTCTATGATCCAGGAATCCGAAGTTCATATCTCGACACCATCCTTGTAGCCATTCAGTAAGTAAACGGAGAAGGAACAATAAGCCACAGTGGTTTACTGCGGAGATCTCAGACCTGATCAAGGAGAAGAAAAAAGCATTCATCTCTTACAAACAATCAGGGAAGCAGGACTCTAGAGCAGACTACCTGACCAAATCAAAAGCCGTCAAAACAGCAGTCAGGGAGGCTAAATTCCTCATGGAGGAGTCTCTAGCAAAGAACATCCAGAAGGGAGATAAATCCTTCTTCAGGTATATCAGTGATAGAAGAAAAAACTCAGGCGGGATTGTACGTCTTAGGAATCCAGATGGAGACTATGTGGAAAAGGATTCGGAAAAAGCCCAACTATTAAATGAATACTTCTGCTCAGTCTTCACCCGAGAAGCGCCAGGGCTCGGCCCTCAGCTACAGACAAGGGTTGGCTCAGTTGACCCGTTTAGTAACTTTGAGTTTACGCCCAGCAGTGTCTACGGTGAGCTGTCAAAGCTCAAGGTTAACAAAGCAATGGGGCCGGACAACCTGCACCCTAGGGTGCTTAGGGAGCTGAGTGATGTCTTGGCGGAGCCACTGTCCACGCTCTTCAACCTCTCCCTTAGTACAGGCAGCGTCCCGTTGGACTGGAGGACGGCTAACGTCATTCCACTGCACAAGAAAGGCTCAAAGATGGAGACAGCAAACTACAGACCAGTGAGTCTAACATCGATAGTGAGCAAACTAATGGAAACTCTAATCAAACACCAATTAGATAAGATCCTGGATGAGGAGAATCTACGGGATCCCCGACAACATGGATTTACTAAGGGGAGATCCTGCCAATCCAACCTGATCAGCTTCTTTGATTGGGTGACAGGGAAGCTGGATATTGGGGAGTCTCTGGACATCGTGTACCTGGACTTTAGCAAAGCATTCGATAGCGTACCACACCGCAGGTTACTGAGCAAGATGAGTTCTATAGGATTAGGTAACACATTGACGAAATGGGTTGGGAGCTGGCTTGGAGGTAGGCTCCAAAGGGTGGTGGTGAACGGCACCCCCTCCGAAATGACGGAGGTGATTAGTGGAGTACCACAGGGCTCAGTCTTGGGCCCAATCCTATTCAACATCTTTATAAGAGACTTGGCAGAAGGGCTTCGAGGTAAAATAACATTATTCGCCGATGACGCCAAACTGAGTAATGTAGTGGGCAAATGCACAACAGACGAAGATTCAATGCCCGACAACATGATGCACGACCTACTCCTACTGGAGCGATGGTCTAGGACATGGTAACTCAACTTCAATGCCAAAAAATGCAAAGTTATGCACCTGGGCAGCCAGAATCCATGCAAGTCTTATACCCTTAATGGCGAGATCCTAGCAAAAACGGTAGCAGAACGAGACTTGGGGGTAATCGTCAGTGAGGACATGAAGTCTGCCAATCAAGTGGAGCAGGCTTCGTCCAAGGCAAGACAAATCATGGGCTGCATACGAAGGGGTTTCGTCAGTCGTAAGGCGGAAGTCATTATGCCATTGTATAGATCCATGGTGAGGCCCCACCTGGAATACTGTGTGCAATTCTGGAGGCCGCATTATCGCAAGGATGTGCTGAGACTGGAGTCGGTGCAAAGAATGGCCACCCGGATGGTCTCGGGACTCAAGGATCTACCATACGAAAAACGGCTTGACAAATTACAGCTATACTCGCTCGAGGAGCGCAGAGAGAGGGGAGACATGATTGAGACGTTCAAGTATCTTACGGGCCGCATCGAGGCGGAGGAAGATATCTTCTTTTTCAAGGGTCCCACGACAACAAGAGGGCATCCGTTGAAAATCAGGGGTGGGAAACTACGAGGTGACACCAGGAAATTCTTTTTCACTGAAAGAGTGGTTGATCGTTGGAATAGTCTTCCACTACAGGTGATTGAGGCCAGCAGCGTGCCTGATTTTAAGGCCAAATGGGATCGGCACATGGGATCTATTCACAGGGCAAAGGTAGGGGAGGGACATTAAGGTGGGCAGACTAGATGGGCCGTGGGCCCTTATCTGCCGTCTATTTCTATGTTTCTATGTTTCGTTCGTTCTCAGGATGCATTTAAGTGCTTATAGGCAGCCAGACACAATGGGGAAGATACGTTGTGTACTTCTGATAGTATTTAATTTACCAGTTGCCTTGTCCCTCCCTCCTAAGCTAAATGATCAACACACTGGAGTTGTCGAACCTTCACCTGTCTCTCACTGCATGTGGGACATTGATCATACAAGTCTGTCCGGCAACGAACTCCATTCCCCCATGCTGGATTTGGTCACTCTTTTGTTTCTCACTATTTCCAGGACAGACCATTCAAGTCTGTCCAGCATTGGCCTTAGCTGTCACTATTATTGCCCACAGTATAACCTCAAGAGCCAAGTGCTGTCAATTTATCTTCTAGATCAATGACTCTTTTCAATGCCAGAGAGCTACTGGCAGCTCCAATGGACCCCTAAGGTGTCCCCCAATGTCATAGTGAGTTTTGTTTTAGAAACCCTGGGGATCATTAGGAAGATGAAAGCCTGAAATCTCTCTGCAGGAGAGTCTGTCTGGCTTGGAGAGGTCCAAATGCTGCAAACGGAGCTCTGGGAGTCAAAGTTAATTCAACGCCTCATCTCGGTTATTATCAGGAACAGCCAAACTTGAAGATTCTCTCAGCACAAGTAGCTCCGTTCCCAGGTCTCTGTCCCATATGGAAATCAGGAGGGGACAGAACCTGGGAGAGAAGAAGAAGAATACATTTCATTTCCCTCCATTTATTCCACACCTTAATGTAAAGTCCTCAAAGCATGGTCCAAAAAAAGACACAGAAAGCATTTTCTTCCCTAATCTTTTGCATTCTCAGCCATGTTTAGTCATTCCTCAATCTTTTTTTAAATTTATATATTTTATCAAATGAAATCCAAATAGTATACAAGATATGGAAATCCAGAAGAAATAATACAAAAAATGATCAAGCCCACATCAACAAAAAGTGACACCAGAACTCTAAGAAATATATTTGGATCAATATTTTTATCAAATTTAAAATTAAGTAATTCAGAAAATTCTGTTAAACAAAAATCCAACACTAGAAATGCCTTCCGTCTCAACTGTGTAACTTTAGCCACATCTGGAAAAATCAAAACTTCATCTCCAAAAATTTAGCCTCCTTATTTTTAGAATGTTTTCCTAATCAAAAGCTTTATCACTTTCATTAGAACATATCACCAAAAGAGTGGACCTAGTTTGTATTAAATCTTGAGAATCTTCCAAAAATCCAGTTAAATCAAACTCTGTTGTTACCAACTGGTCCACCCCTTATTCAGAAGAAAGCTTCCTTTTTTGAGGAATATAATAAAAATTCGAAATGGATAAAGTCTCAGCATTTTGTACCCCTAGAATTTCCTTAAAGCATTTCCTTGATAAGATTTCAGATGAAAGTAAATGAGTCAAAGAAAAGATAACAAAACATCTCAAGTTTATAATGCAAATTATATGAATCTTTTAAATCATAGGGCACCTTTTACTAAGGTATGCTAACGTTTTTAGCGCACGCAGGAAATTACTGTGTGCTACGCGGAAAAACGAATGTCAGCTCAATGCTGGCGTTAAGGTCTAGCGCGTGCGTTATTCCGCGCATTAAAACGCTAACGCAGCTTAGTAAAAGGAGCCCTTAGTTTATTTATTAAAGCTTTCATACGTACAACAGCAAAAAGATTGAAAAAAGAGAATGAAACCCATCAAACATATCAGGATATGTTTGATGGGTGCGATGGACCTCTGGTCTGATCCCGGTGGAGGCAACTTCTTATGTTCTTATGTAGTCCAATTATACAGTTATGTTATGCGATGGAAACAAGTCAAGGCATACGAGAATCATCGGAACTCAACAGCAAATAATCTTTAAGAGCAGACCATTTCTTTAAGGAAGTAGCAGTAGATGAACAACGTTTCTTAACCAAATTGAGGCATAGTAAATTCCACCAATGTGAATGGTAGACTTTTGATAGATCCTTCCAGTAGGTACATACTATAGGTTGTAAACTGAAAAAACACCATGAACATCTTCTCTTGCACCAAGCAGCATCATGGGGTAAAGACCTAGAACAATTGCTTTCGCCCACTACTTATGAGGAATTTAGGAAACGTCTGAAAACACACCTGTTCCTAAAGTATCTAGACAACTGATCCTCTCTTCTCTCTCCCCTCTATAGCGATTAACTTGTTCTATTGATCACTCTCTCCTCAAAAATGGATTTCCTGTCCTATTAACCCTCTTTCTTCCTCCCCTCTTAAAGTCAATCAATTTGTACCTTTGCTTAATCTTTGTAAACCGCATAGAACTTCACAGTATTGCGGTATATAAGCTGTTGTTATTATTATTATTATTTTTACAGCCGTGCCCAACAGTCTTCCGTCCAGTATTTAGAAAGAGGTGAACATTCAAAGAGGAGGTGTTTTAAATCACCTGTCTGCAATCCACAGGACCAGCATAGTCTGGTGAATGCCGGGTCAATCAAATGGGAACGCACAGGGGTCCAGAGGGCTCTATGAAAGAGGAAGAAAAGCGATTGAATGGTGGATGCAGATTTGGAAGTTCTATAAAAGCCTCGCCAGATGGAGTCCCAAGTGTAGTCCGAAATTTCATTTTGAATATAATTTTTCCAAGCAGAATGAAAAGAAGACAAATTAGAAGCTTTAGTAATTTTGAAGTGCTTGTAAATATTGGAAGCAATATGTCCTTTAACGTATAATTTCAATGAGAGATCAAGAATGGTGGCATTAGTTTGAAATAAAAAAGGAGAAATCGTACTCTTATGGAGTGAAGATCTCAACTGCAACCAAGGGAAAAACTGGGAATCAGATCAGGCATACGAGGCTTGGGCCTGAGAAAAAGGAATCCAGTTATGAGTTTCAGGGTCAATGAAAAAAGATATATCCCAAATATTTAGTAACTGCCAAGAAGTCCATGAAACCACTTTTTGTCTATCAGTATAGCAGGATTGTTCCACAAGGCGATGTGAAAAGACTTGGAGATAGGTGCTTCCAGCATGGAGTCTAAAAATTTAAGAGATTCGTAAGTGTTTTTAATGATAGGGTTAGCTTTTCCAAGTTTAGGAAGAGATATACCAAGAATCGTAGCCATAGAAAGAGGGTACATATACTGGTTTTCCAAGGAGAGCCAGCAAGGCATAGTTGAAACATGAAGGGGTAATAACCACTCAATGCCTTGACATATGATAAATGACTTATGATAAAGAAGATCAGGGAAATCTACATCACCTAGAAGTTTAGGGTTTTTCAGTTTCAGTAAGGATATTCTGGGAATTTTGGCATTCCACAAGAATTTGGCAAGGTGTCTCTCCAATGATTTGTAAAATGGCGTGGGGAATAGTAATGAAAACATTCAAGAGATATAAGATTTTGGGAATGAGAACCATCTTAAGGGACTCAAGTCTCCCCCACCAAGAAAGATGTAAGGGTGATCACGGCGCAATGGATTGTTTGAGTTTGGTCAAAATGAGGTCTATATTTATCTTGGCAGAGGTATGTAAATCCTTACTGAAATGAATCCCCAAATACTTAATGGATAGCGGTACCCATGTTAAAGAAAAATTGGGGAGGTAAAAAGGGACACAATGAGCGTTCAGTGACATGCATTCCATCTTATCCCAATTGATCTTGTATCCTGAAAAGATAGAGAAGTCATCAATAAGGGCTATCAAAGCTTTCAAAGAATTTTCAGGTTCGATATAAGAGTATGTCATCTGCGTATGCAGGTAGCTTGTATTCTTCCTTGCCAAACAGGAAGCCATGGATGTTGAGCAGTAATGGCACTCGTGGGCTGTAGGGGGCGCTATGGAATGGATAGTGTGTAAGATGTGTTTGTGGAGTTTTTTATACAAAAATGCCTGCTTTTCGTATGGTTCTGGGTAACTCTAGTTAGATATAAGCATATATGTTAGTTAAGGCCACGCCTAATAGAAGCGTACGAAAAGTTGGTGAATAAAAATCTGAATATGGATGTAGCCAAGGCCAGAAAAACACACTACAGATTAATATTAAGGAAAAGCATAATAATATTCTCTTTATGTATTTTGCTATTAAGCCAGATCATAGAGGAAATCAGGTAATGTGCAACATACTTCTAGAGGTATTAAGAATTCTTATGACTCCATTTAGGGTTTCTGTCTTTGTGTGTCTCTTCTTCTTGGCTTTAAAACATACTTCAGTTTTCCCGCCTATAAAAGCTAGTGTTCTTTGTGTGGACTACCATGCCCAGGGGGAATAGGAGAAACCTCATGGCTTAAGTATTAACAGATGGTTCTGAAAATCTTTTATGAACAAGGTTTGAATGTGTCAGCATAGCTATTGCTAGCATTCAGCATTTTGAGTTGGCATTACTAATGTCAGCGAAGGCCTAGGGAAATTATATCAATCTGACTCTGGCATGTGAATGCAGATGGACCCTGAGTGTAGGTAGACTGTTTCATATAACCCAAAAAGACGATTTTAAGTAGCCCTGATTGAATCATGATTAGCTAAAAGGTGTTAATGTGTTAATGTCTGATTAAGAGGGTGCTTAGGGCAATGGGTCCAGGTGCACAGATAACTAAAAAGTTAATCAGAAACTATTGTCAGAGGCATACTGGAAATTACATTTGACCATAGCCTATTCTTCGGCTGTCTAGCACAAGTTTAAGGAGGGGGAGATTTAACTTCTATTGAAGCTCAATAGTTTCTATATTCAGAATAAGATTCCAAACTATAAAAGCCCCCTCGCAGCATCATCCCCCTCTCTTGGCTCTTGGCACTCTGGTCCTCTCTTGTTTCTCTTGAGCTCTCTCTTTCTCTGTCTATCCTTCTCTTTATCTATGGAACATGAAGCTTGGACCATCATCCCATCCCCCTTTTCTCTCTCTCTGCCTTTCCCTGGAACTTCAGGCTTCTATGTCTCTCTTTTCCTCTGAACTCTGTAAGGCAGGGAAACTGCGTTGCTCTCTCATTAATTGTAATGCTTAATTGTAATGCTTATAAATATTGCTTTTCTGTAAGCCTATTTCTATAATATATTCTTTATGCAATCACCTCTGGCTGTGCCTTTTTGATTCTACTTCCTGGTGAATCTTCAGTGAGGGAACTGAACCTGGGACCTGGCGTGTGTAAGGGCGCCACTCAAGTGACCCCACCAACCATACATTGTGGGGGGCCACACTAACAAACCTTACAGAATGCAGTATTGATTAGGAATGAAATATGAATATTACGTATGGATGAAAGGGGCCCCGAACGAATGTGAGTGATTATGTGTATGAATATATATTGAACATGAGAATTGGTTTTACAAAACATATTTTATATATTTTAAACCTAAAGAAAGGGAGCCTAAGAGGCAACATCTGGAAATAGAATCAGAAACACTGTAGCAGTCTTTGAGAGACTCAGAGTAGGGGGAATAGCCCCTCCTCTTTCCTTTAGTGCTGACAGGGACATGAACTTTTCAGCAAATACAAATGCAGATTGACTTTCACTAAATAAAAGTTTTGAGAATGACAAAAAGGGTATTGGGTATGTTATAATATGTTTATGCATATCCAGAAATTAATGTAAATAAAAATATGACAAATTTTGTCTTTGAGTTTGAAAAACTTGTAAAGGAATTTCTTTGTCCAAATCTAAGGACAGCCACTGTCAGTGGATTGGCTGACAACCAATGATGTCAGATTGGACTGGAAGTATATATTGATGAATAACGGTTATAGGATTAGGGATTCTTTGTGAGATATGCCAGCGTTTGGTATCTGTAAAGACTCCTCCGATGACGCAGATAATCATCTTATGATAATTATGGAAATTAATAAACAATAATTGTTTTTGGAACCTTTTGTGTCATGTGCCATTTTTCATGTACCCTTTACCCACCTATGAGCACACCTGGCTGCTCAAAGTGGTGGTTAAGCCTTATGGCAACTAGCAGGGGCTTTAAGGCCAGATTGAAAAGCAGGGGCAAGATGGGACAGCCCTGCCATGTGCCCCTTTGAAGAGTAAAAGAACCAGAAAGTTCTCCGTTAGCCAATATTCTCGCTTAGGGAGAGTTATATAGCAGGTGGAGCATATGAACAAATTCTGGTGGGAAACCAAATTTATCCAAAACAACAAATAGGGCCATTCGACCCGGTTGAAGACCTTCCCAGCGTCCAAAGACACAGACATAACAGGGAATGATATTACAGAATAATCTACTATTATCAGCACCATATCTGCCACCTTGGTCTTTATGTATAAGAGGTTGGATGACCTTTTCCAATCGAAAACTCAAGAGTTTAGTGCATATCTTGTGGTCAAGATTAAGCAAAGATATTGCTCTGTAGTTCTGTACCAGTTGATCATCTCTACCAGATTTAGGGATAATAACAATTGGCATGATAGTAATATTGAAGTTTAGTAACCAGAGAATCTGAAAGAGATTTATACAGTTCAGCTGGAACTCCGTCGGGGCTAGGAGATTTTGCCGAGGGTAGCAATTTTATAGCTGCCAGGATCTCTGAGGCCGGAACAGGAGCTTGAAGATCTTGAAGTTGGGCATCTCCGACCTGAGGTAAGTGAAGACTGGAGAGGAACTTGTGGGTCGGATCTGAAGATGTAGTGCTTTCCGAAGAGTATATGAGTGGTAAAAGTCATGGAAAGCTTTCAGGATCTGGGGTGTACAGATGCAAGACATGGGATTGGGGGCGGGACTGACAATTAATAGATGTCCCGTTTTGATGAAAAAAATAAATGGTCACATTATCTTTGGTTCATACTAAAAGTCTGCGTCAGTTCTCATTAACTTTAATGTAGATTTACAGTAAATTAACCAAAAAAGTTAATGAGCTGCCTTGACTGGGCTGATTCTGTAGTCCCAGATATAATCCCTCTTCTTCCCCTCTGCAGGAAGGGACCTGGGTCTCCCAGGGATTTCCAGTTGCAGGTCCCAGAACGTTTCTGATTCTCTTCTGAATCTTGAGACAGCACAGTAGATTCCACCCAAGAACGATCTGCTACCTGTAGCTGCTATTTCTACAGCTCCACCTTAAGGAGGCGGGGTATTCCAGGATGACCTCACTGGAGGGGTGGGGTGAAGAGCTTTGAGCATGCTCAGTTGCTTTCTCTACTTCCGCAGAGCTGCAAAGAACAGACAAGATTCAGAAGAGAAGCAGAAACTTTCTGTGTCCTGCAACTGGAAATCCCTGGGAGACCCAGTTCCCTTCCTGCAGAGGGGGAGACTCAGGGATCAGCCCAATCTGCTTATCTTTCCAGGAAGAGGGAAATCTCCAGACTGAATCCCTCCCAGCAGCTGCAGGATTCAGAGGGAAACAGGAGGGAAATGTCTGCCCTGGGTTGTGATCAGGTAATTCAAAGAAAGTATTTAGTCTAATAAAAAGATGTCTTATTTTCTTTGCTTTGATTTTAATGTCTATTGCCTTGTATCACAGGTAAGAAATTCTTCTCTTTACTCTTGTAAAAGGAAAACCTTTCCCTGTGCATCTCTTCCAGCCTTCCCTTCTCTTTTCTTGTTCATCTGTTTTGGAGGGAAGACTAACCTGTTGGAGGTAGATTGCAGTAGTCTGTGCAATGGGGTTTATGAGATTGGAAGAGGGAAGGAGAGCTGCATGGTCCCTTTAATACAGTGATCTCAAATTCGTGGCCAGCCAGGTAATATTTTGCGGCCCGCGGTCTATACTACTGCTGTCTGTACTAGTGCTGCCCGCTCTTTGCAGCATCCTCTGGCTTCCCCCCTGGCCTTCCGCTCTTACCTTCAGATAATTACCGCAACCTGCAGAGAGGATTGCTGGTGGTATAGCGATCCTCAGAAGCATGATCCCTCTGCCACGATCCTGCCCCTGATGTCAGAGGAGGGGCGGGACCGCAGCAGAGGGAACGTGCTGTAGATGCCGATGGGAGCCTGCAAGGAACGCCGCAGCACCGACGATCCTTTCTGCAATCTGTGGTAATTAATTTTAATTTAATTTAATTCTTATATACCGCTAATAACCGTGAGGTTTCTAAGCAGTTTACAAAAATGAATGCATTAAAAGATACAATAAATAAAAATAAATAAGATAGGTACTTGGAAATTCCCTAACTGTCCCAAAGGCTCACAATCTAACTAAAGTACCTGAAGAGACAATTTATGAAAAATAAAGATAAAATATAAAGACAGAGATAGATATAGATATAGAGATAGAAATGAATATTTCATCAAGTAATGAATAAATAAATTTAAAGATAGAATTAAAAATAAATAAGTAAAATAAATAAAAAATAGAGATAAAAAATAAGCATCAAGAGAAATAAAAAATATATATTTAAAGTATTCTCCCCTGCTGGATCGGGGAAGGGGTGTAACTGTGATCAGGTGCCCTGCTGGAGAGGGGCTCCCGATACTGCTGCTGGTCTGGGTGAGCCGTTGGCACCGCTTCTTTTTTAGCTAATTAGCTGAAACTAAGACCGGGAGGACAGGGGGGAAGCTGGAGGACGCTGCAAAGAAGGGGGGGGGGGGAGCATGCAGGCCTTTGGGGGGAGGGGAAGATTTATAAACTATAAAGTGTTTTACCTTATGCAAAATTGTCATTTCTTAAATAGACATTAACTATATTTTGCGGCCCTTCAAATATCTACAAATCCAAAATGTGGTCCTGCAAAGGTTTTGAGTTTGAGGCCAGTGCTTTAATAGATGGTAGGTTCAGGACTGGGGCCCACTAGAGTGCATTTATGCAGCTGAGGATGTGGGATTTCCCTGCTGCATTACTGCTTGTAAAGATCTACCACATATGCTAATGTAGCCTGGGGGTAAATTTATACCCGTTTACTATCAAATTATTGGAAACCACCGGTGGAACCTACCTATACACTACAAGGTCTACCCACTGCATTCATACATAGACCCACTCACTCAAACAGTAGTCAAACACCACAACCACAACAAAAGGAGAAAAAAAGAAAAAAGTAGAGAAAAAGCCTCAGATCGTCTTCATATGGCAAAAAACTCCACTTATAGACCACAAACATATAAGGTCCAAAATGTGTCAGTCCAATCATCAGTGAGAAACACAATAGTAGCCCTTGTAGGAACCACCTCAAAAAACTTCAGCATGCCAAATTACAAAACTTCCCAAGGTGTAAGCAAAAGCAAGCAGCACATATACGAGTCTCAAACACTGTCCATGGCAAGCAGGAAAAACAAAATCACTTAGCTGCAGACGGTAACCAACTGTCTTCCTCGCATCCAAAAGTGCAAGCCTGCCCGGCCCCGCAGCCACTCCTGCCCGATGGGGAAACCTCCGTTTCGCTGAGCTGCGTCAGGGGAACGATTCCACCCTACACCACCAGCAACCGTAGAGGCTCTCCAAGTGCTACAACTGCTCACATCGAAACAAGTAGAAGCTGAGGCAGCTAAGTGATTTTGTATGTCCTTCCTGAGATCTTTTTGGGTAAATTCATACCCCCAAGGGATGTAAGATAGGGTGCATGAATCTCCCCAACCTAAGCAAATAACATTAGCAGTCTCTATTTTAGGGCTGCCTGTGTGTTAAAAGTGGTTAGAACAATGTGAACTGGATAACAGCAGCTCTGGACTGGAGTTCCTGCCTCTTAGTATAGGTCAATGAAACCTGACATGCATTGTTACTGAACAGGAAACAGCTTGCAAAAAGGCATTGTCTAGAAATGTGCAGTGCATAAGACCTCAGGCAGGGCTTGGATCTCTCTGGTGGATTCACATCAATATATGACTGACATCAACAGCGATTTCTTACACTCCTGCCGTGGGCGGAAGAATGTCTTTTGGGCTATGTCCACCAATAGATCAGATTCCTATCAGCACAGGGGATTGCACAATTACGAGATATTAAAACAACATGCCATCTTTAATATACTTGAATATGTAAATAGTTTGTTGTTTTGTCCTGCAACTTGCTGTTCTAGAAGAGCCTCTCTTTGGTTCTAGAGAGATGGAATAAATTTAAAGTTTTGTTCACTAAAACCATCTGTATAATCTGGCATTATTGAGAAGAATACTTTCTCTGGCCTACCAGCAAATGTCTGTTCCTTGTCATCAATAGCAGATGAATCCAGAGACAAGTGGAATAACGTCCATCAACCTGCAGGGGGAGATAGAGAGCACTGAATTGACCTGGGTGGCTACTCTCACCTTCTAATCTCCTAGTTTAAGTTAAGGGGGGATGAGGGTCTGTTGCAGGTAGCTGTCTTCTTGAGATAGATCAAGAAGTCAATTCCTCAGAGGTGAAATCTTCCTGGGGCTTAGGCCTCAGGTGGACAAGGATTCTTAGGGTTAGGCCTCAGGTGGACAAAGATTCTTGGGGCTTAGGCCTCAGGTGAAATGGATTCCTGGGGCTTAGGCCTCAGATGAGGAACAGGCTTCAGATAAGAAGGGTTCTTATGGCTTAGGCCTCAGTTGAGTTTTAGTCCTGGGGCTTCAGACTCAGATGTGAAATCTTCCTATGGCCTCAGATGTGGAATTTTCAGTGGTTAGACCTCCGTAAAAAAAACAAAGCAAAAGGATTCTGGTGGCTTAAGTCTAGGATGGGACAGGGCCCTATGGTGCAGGCCTCAGTGGAGGTCGATTTCTGGGGCTGGCCTCAGGGGTTAGATCTTCCAGTGGCTTTAGGCCGCAGAGGTGAGATCTTCCTTTAGCTTTAGACCTCAGAGGCGAGATCTTCCTGTGGCATTCGGCTTCAGAGGTGAGATCTTCCTGTGGCTTAGGCAGCAGAGGTGCAATATTCTTTTGGTTTTGGCCTCAGTGGTAGGATATTCCTGTGGCTTAGGCCTCAGTTTACACGATATTGCTGCGGCTTAAGGCCTCGATGAGACGTGTTCCTTTGGCTTGGGCCTCAGTAGAGGAAGATTCCTCTGGCTCAGTTGAGGCCTCAGTTGAGAATTATTCATGTGGCTTAGGCCGCAGAGGTGAGTTCTTCTGGTGGCCTGGGCCTCATAGGCGATGTCCGCCGGTGGCTGAGGCCCTCTTGTGGCCAAGGGTCCTTTAAGAAAGAAGATATCATCTTCCACCTTGATACGGCCCGTGATATATTTAAATGTCTCAATCATGTCTCCTCTCTCTCTACGTTCCTCGAGTGAGTACAGCTGCAATTTATTCAGCCTTTCCTCATACAGGAGATCCCTGAGCCCCGAGACCATCCTGGTGGCCATTCGTTGAACCGACTTAACTCTCAGCACATCTTTTTGGTAATTCCAGATGAAGTCTCACCATGGATCTGTACAACGGCATGATGACTTCGGGTTTCCGGCTGACAAAGCTTCTACGGATACAACCCATCATTTGTCTAGCCTTTGATGAAGCCTTCTCCACTTGATTGGCAATTTTCATGTCTTCACTAATTATCACTCCTAAATCACGTTCTGCTTTAGTCTTAGCTAAGGTTTCCCCATTTAGACTAAAGCAGAATTCAGTTTTAATTTAAATTGCGTAGTCCATTGTTCTACCTTAGTAAGGACAAATGAGATGAATTGTTCTGTCTCTTTAGTCAGTGAGGTTATGGGAATAATAATTGTAATGTCATCCGCGTGTATATATATGATTTCAGTTTTAAATTGGATTACATATTTCCCAGTGGTGCCATAAAGACATTGAAAAGTAAAGGGGAAGAGTGGGGAGCCCTGTGGAACTCTGCAGAGATTACACCAAGTCTGAGAGGGAGTTCCTTTGCTGTAAACCTTGTAAATACGTTTTTTTTAAGAAACCCGTAAATCAATTTAGTACCTGTCCAGAAATGCCAATGGAATCAAAGCATCTGAGCAAAATGTCATGATCAGCAAGGTCAAAGTCTCTGCTCAGGTCGAACTATAGTACCAGTGCACTTTTTCCCAGAGAAAACAGATGGAAAAGGTGATCAGTCATGGAAGCTAAAATTGTTTCGGTACTATGATCTGTACGAAAACAAGACTGAGAATCGTGTAGGATGTTGAACTTCTCTAAATATTTCATGAGATCGATGTTAACTTGTCCTTCCATTAGTTTAAGAAAAAATGGTATGCTGGCAATAGGTCTTTAGTTGGCAGTCAAGGAGACAGACTCCTTGGAATTTTTAATAATAGGAGTCTCAAGGATATGACCAAGTTCCACCGGAAATTTGCCAATACACATGCATAAAGAGACCCAATTAAAGGGTTCACAGTCATAAGCATGCAAGACAAATGCGTGCCGACATTTGAGAGCGGACAGTTGAGCGCAAGACTTCAGTGCACCGCTCTAAAAGGTGATTTTAAAGGGCTTTGACGGGGGGGGGGGGGGTTTCCAGTTTACTTAATAGTGTTGGCGCTGCCATTGGGGGTGGTTTTGGGGAGTTGTAACCCCCCACATTATACAGAAAACTTAACTTTTCCCCTAAAAATAGGTAAAAAGTTAAGTTTTCTGTATAATGGGGGGTTACACCCCCCACACACCCGCAACACAGCAGCACGAACAGTATTAAGTAACCCGTGGACACCCTCCAACGGAGCCCTTTAAAATCAGCTTTTAGAGCAGCACGCTGAAGTCTTGCGCTCAATTGTCTGCTCTCAAATGTCAGCGCGCATTTGTCTTGCGCACTTTTCACCCAGCCTTGAAGGGGATAGGGGCTGATTTCATAATAGTCGGTGGACAGTTATCCAATAGGCAATTGGATTGTACATATTTTGAATCCAGCTTGAGGAATTGGTTCCAGTCTGGATTTTCAAAATGATTCCAGATCATATCAACAGCTGAACTTTCTTTTCCTAAAGGAATTAAAGTGATTGCTAAATCTAAGTTTGAACCTACAAGAAACGCTCTCAAATTATGAATTTTTGTAGCAAAATAGTCGGCTAGATTCACAGCCGAAGGTGGAAGATCTGTATTAGAATGTTTATGTAAATCAATATCAAACAAAGAGTTGACTATTCTGAAAAGTTCTTTATTATTTAAAGTAGGAAAATTAATTTTTTGAGAGTAATATTTGCAACGCTTTTCTTTGATCATTCTTTTATATTCTTTAACCTTGTTTCCAGATAAGTCTGTCATCTTTCCCTGATTTATACCATATTCTTTCCAATTTACATAATCCTCGCTTTAAAACCATTATCGTATCAGCTGTCTGATATGCGTAGTCTTTTCCTACGTTCTTTCAGAGGAGCAATGTCATTTAAGACCTGGTCGCTAAACTTTTTCCATCCTATAATGAAGTTTGAGTTAGATATTAGGCTATAATCCATCCAGAATTCTACCGAGTTCAGTTGTCCTCTTGTGCAAATAGTTTTTTCTCTTTGAAACTGTTCCTTGGTTTCATTTTGAGTTGTCTTTTAATCCAGCATAGTTCATAATTACTTAAAAGATATGGTCTGACCAAACAGTATTGGTCCAAGTTTCACCTTTAAAACTTACACTGTGAGTAATTGAAACATTAGAAAGAAATGTAATCAGATCTAAGTGGTGACCTTTCTGATGGGTTTTAGTCGGAGGTGGTTTGGAAAAACCTAATGATGTAAGGAAGGACAGTTGATCAGTTACGTTGGAGTTATCTTCCTGTTCGAGGTGTAAATTAACATCACCAGATAGAAAATTGTAGGCACCAACTACAGAGTTTGCAAGGAGAAATTCATAGAATTCCTCTTTTGCTATCTGCCATTTGTTAGGGGGAATATAAGATATTGTGACAATCAAGTTATCTTTACAATCCTCTTTAGTTATTTTACAAGTAAGAATTTCCAGATCATTGGTTAATTTGAAATCTAACACTTGAAACTCAAAATGATCTCGCAGAATTAAACCTCCTCTTTTTGAATTTCTTGATAAAGGGATAATTTTATAATCTGGAGGTAATAAATCACCTATGATAATATCCTGATCAGAGATTAGCCAAGTTTCAGTTAAAAGTAATATGTCCAGGTGAGTTTTTTCCAGCCAGTCTTTGACCAGTTGTGCTTTATTCTTGACCGAATGAATGTTCAGATATTTTCCAGAAAGATTGTGATGTTCTAAAGGAGTCAAAGGCTCTGAGCATTGTAAGTTCTTTAGGAATCGCTGTCTTTTGTGCGTTGGTCTTGAGCAGGGGTCTCAAAGTCCCTCATTGAAGGCTGCAATCCAGTCGGGTTTTCAGGATTTCTCCAATGAATATGCATGAGATCTATGTGCATGCACTGCTTTCAATGCATATTCATTGGGCATATCCTGAAAACCCAACTGGATTGCGGCCCTCAAGGAGGGACTTTGAGATCCCTGGTCTTGAGGAATGGCGGGAGGAGTTCACCACAGGGATTGGAAAAGGACCTGTTTCCATGCAATCATGAAGGAAGCGAGAGAGGCGAGAAAGTTTTTCAGACCTGGTGATTCTGTCCCATGTAAAGTGGAATTGATTCAAATGCTAACGCTCTCAAACCCCAACTTCTTGTACCTAGCAAGTAGAGAACGAAAAAGGCTAGAAATATTCCTGTAAGATCGGCCATGTTAGCCCGTACAGATGATTGTACTTTGGAGCTGAAGCCCTTTAAAGGGCTGAAGAGGTAGCTCTGAAGCAGAAAGGGGCTGGGCTTCCTGCCGAAGAAAATTCAATTTTGGGGCTGCTCTTTTTCTAGCTACAGTGAGGGGGGTGACTGGTCCCCTTTCTCTCACTGTGCTTGGTGCACAAGCAGCGTGCTGAGCCATGCGACACTCCGAAACAAGGCCCTTTAAAGAGCTGAAAAGCAGATGGCTGGCTTGGGGAAGAAGGGCGTGGGGCTTACCGCCGAAGAAACTCAAAATGCTGTTCTAGGTGCAGTGAGGGGGATGAATGGGTCTCCCTTCCCCTCACTGTGCTTGGAAATGCAGCAGTTGAAACAAGGCCCTTTAAAGGGCTGAAGAGAAGATGGCTGGCTCAAAGGAGGCGGAGCTTCCTGCCGAAGAAATTCAAAAAGCTGTTCTAGGGCAGAGAGGGGGATTACTGGTCTCACTTCCCTCACTGTGCTTGGAAATGCAGGCAGCAGCTGAAACAAGGCCCTTTAAAGGGCTGAAGAGAAGATGGCTGGCTGTCCTTACCTGATAATTTTCTTTCCTTTAGTCACAGCAGATAAATCCAGAGCCCCACCCTGGTGCGGGGTTGCTCACTCTCAGGAGCAGTCTAGGCTTGCCTTTAGTCTAAAATTGCAATCTCCATTTTGATGCATCAATGGTTCAGGTAGCGCATGTGACGGAAGAAGTTCCATAGGTGTCCCATGTCTCATATGTTTAATGCGGTTGATAAGATTTATGTGATTTACTTTTATATGCTTTTTTCAACTGCTTTGAGAAGACATATTCTGATTGACCAAAGATATACCCGAGGTCAATTCAGTACTCTCTATCTCCCCCTGCTGGTTGATGGACGTTATCCTACTTGTCTCTGGATTCATCTGCTATAACTAAAGGAAAGAAAATTATCAGGTAAGGACATAATTTTACAGTCCTGGCTCATGGCTCACCTAAAGTAGTAAATTGTGAGGATCCCTACCCTATAGCTGGGTGAAACAAGGGGACCATCCTTACACTAAAATTTAAACCCATCCAAATGTAAACTGAGGTAAACTTTTAACCCCAAAAAGGGGAAAAAGTGTTGACTTCAATATAAACCTAACTCATGTCAGTCTTGCAAGGTTACTATGGGAGTGAGTGACTAGTAGTTAGAGCTGCTGTCTCAGCACCCTGAGGTTGTGAGTTCAATCCCAGCCTGCTCCTTGTGACTCTGGGCAAATCACTTAATTTCTCCCTTGCCCCATGTACCACAATTAGATTATGAGCCTGCAGGGACAGATAGGCAAAATACCTATGACTTCCTGATTACTATTCAATGTATTGTAAACCATTTTGGGTGAATCCCTTCATGAAAAGGCAGTAAATAAACATAGTATCCACTGTGAAAACTCGCGTCAGCCATTTTTAGTATAGGAGGATCGCTCTTGCTCTGGACTTACCACTGGACCAGCAGGACTTAAGGTGGGCCCAGGGAGAGGCCTGCAATGAGTCTGAGAGGGAGAACACTTAAATATAAACTGAGACCCCAATTTTTGGGTCATTTCTTTGGCCCAAAAATCTAAGTTTATGTTCAAGTATATGCAGTATTCATCCTTCCTTTCTCTGCCATCTCTATCCTTTCTAAACAGATTATAGACTGTTAGTAGCAACAACACAGACAGACAGACAGACAGACAGACTGACCCCAGAACTCTTCTCCACTTTCCTACCTTCAGATATCAACCTACTTGCTTCTCTCTTTCCCATCTCTATAACTTTTGCTGAAGTTCCTTTGATCAAAACCAACTACCTTCTTCCAACTACTAAATCAGCCAACATGAGAGATTTCCAGACTTTGACTAAGGAACAGGAAATCTGCACCAGAGATCTGATCTTACTGACAGAAGTCATATAACAAAGTCGTGGACACTTGGAATGCGCTACCGGAGGAAGTGATCAGGAAGAGTACGGTACAGGGATTCAAACAGGGATTGGACGGATTCCTGAGGGATAAAGGGATCGTGGGATACTGAGAGAGGTGCTGGGATGTAACACAGGTATAGAAAGCCAACAGGTCGTGCATGTGCAAGACCGGAGGGTTAGGACTACGATGGGAAGATAGGACTTAAATGAGAAACCAAGGTGGCAAGGGAGCCCCTTCTGGTGATGCAGACAGGTCGTGACCTGTTTGGGCCGCCGCGGGAGCGGACTGCCGGGCAGGATGGACCTATGGTCTGACCCGGCGGAGGCACTGCTTATGTTCTTATGTTCTACTGCAGAAACATGATAAGGAAACTGGCTGACTGTATCCATGTCTTGCTTTCCAGACATCTGTCACATTCAAGGATGTCGCTGCTTATTTCTTGGAAACGGAGTGGGACGTTCTGGGAGAATGGCAGAAAGAGCTGTACAAGAAGATCATCAAGGAGATTCATGACATCCTCATCTCACGAGGTAAATACACCTTCTTTATTATCCATCACAGGTACGTTATGGAATAGGTGCTGTTAATTTCTGAACCCTGGAGAAATCCCAGGTATTGGGTCCCATCATCATCTGAAATTTAGAACCTGGCTTCTGATGCCATCCCATATCCAATAGGAGCCAATGTAAGAAGCCTCTCCTTTAAGGTCTTTCAACTTTAGCCAGAGTCTTTCTTCCTTTTCTAAACTACAAAAATTTGGTACAGAAGTCCAGGGAAAAGGATTTAGTTGTCAGATTTCTTGAGAAATTTGACATCTGTGTAAGGCACATGTCAGCTGCAGAGTAGTCAACTGGACTGTGCAGTGTATAACCCCCTTTAGATGGTAACAGATGCCACCAAGAAGATAGCGACTGCAATTTCCCCAGCTAGGAGGGCCATGAAGAGAAATATCTGTACTAGCAAATGTCTAAGATTTTTTCTTAATCAACTGGCAGTTTGTAACTGCTTTTTTCTCTAAGCTTTAAGCTTTGTCAGGTATATACAATACTAAAATCCCAATATATACACATACTAAAAGCTGACTGAATTTTGGTTACACTTCTGAAACTGGCCCAAAATTCTTTTTCTGCCTGGTTTTGCAGAAACTGACCATGTGTTTTTGGTGGAAGCTGAAAATGTGCACTTCATCCTTGCTTGTTTCCCTCCCCTATAAACAGGAGTCGCCTTTACTCCCTTCCGACTTCTAGGTGCCCCCATTGGGCCTATTTTACAATCCTGGCAGTTTATGGGGTGTAGTGAGGGCAAGAGCGATGGCTCTGCTCTCAAAATTGCCACAAAGACACAGACACACACGGAAATAGATGGGATTCTATAAATATAATGTAAATATCATTTTCCTATTTCTTATTTACAGGTTATTTAATCATTAATCCTGATGTTATATTCAAGATTGAAAAAGAAGATGAGAAATATGTTCCACAACACTGTGAATTGGAGGAAAAAGGGAACCCAAATGAGCCCACCAAGAGTAAGCAGGCTTTGCATTTTCAGAGCACGATTGTCATTAAGTCCACTAATGGAAGTGGCGGGAGCTAAATCCATAGAAGCCCATTTTATACGTTTGGGCTTCTTAGTATTTAGCATGCGCTAATTCCACTAGCATGCCATAAGCTTAGTAAAAGGGCCCAAGAGACCTAAACTCTATTTCCTAGTTTATTATTATCAGATTCTTGGTGAATCCTAGATGTGTTTTCTTTTAACAGTGTTTCCGATTGTAACATCTGTTTTCTCGCTGAGCGTTAAACAAGAGGAGGATCTCCCCTTCATAGATCCTCCTGAATCAGAGGCATCTGAACAGACTCATCTTTCTGTATCGAGTAAGTATCAAATTCCTCCTGCACAGCTTTACTAAGGTCAGCCAAGACCATTGAGGAACTTGGTGGTGGTGAGAGGCCATTATCCTCTTCTCCTTCCAAATTTCCAAGTTGATTTAAAACATACTATACCGCTGTCCGTTCCCCTATTTTGATGAAATAAAATGCCCACAAAGGCAGAGGAGGTGGGTGTCCTGGAGGTGGGATCAGGTCAATAACACCCTAGAATATAAAGGGGATGAGAAAGGGTTGTTGGTGGAGAGGTTTCTCCATTGTTACAAGGGGGAACCTGACCGATGAACGTGGTGCATTTTGACTTAGGCATGGAGAGTTTTACTAAGGGTTGATCGGTGCAAATCACATTACATAATGCGGTTTACAATAATGCTTTAGATTATTTAGGGATTTATTGGGATTTATTACCCACCTTTATGAAGAGATTCATCCGAGGCTGTGTACAGCAGGTACAGTTTAACATAACACAGTTTGGTTAACAGCATAACAATATTAAAATGACCGAATATATACAATCAATGAGGTAAACTTGGAAATGGTGAATTGAAACCTAGTGATAAGAGTAAGTTTCAAGTTTATTCATGTTTTTTTGATTAAACGCTTATCCAAAGGTACTAAATGTTGTACAAAGATTAAAAAAAAAAAAAATAACAAGGACATTAACATTTTAAGAGATTAAATACATAATTCTTTATGAGACATACTTGGGTAACTACTTTATTAGCCATGAGAGACAATAGGAAAAAGGGGGAGAACTACAATTTTTTTAAAAAGGTACATAGATGGTAAACACATAAGGGGTGGGAATGAAGAATTGCTGGCATAGATATATATCAATTTTGGAAACTGTTAAAATTATCAATACTAGAAATGGTTAAGATTAATATGTATTGTATTTTCAGTTAAAGGCATCTTTAAAAAGAAAGCACTTTAAACTGCTTTTGAACTTCTGCGGATTTAGTTCGGTTCTTAAATATAGAGGAAGAGAATTCCAAGTCGTAGGAGCTGTTACGGAAAAAATAAGAGTACGACGAGTTCCAATTATTTTCAGGGAAGGGACATTAAGGGTGAACTGTGCAGTAGATCTAAGGGCTCTAGGGATCCGAAATACACATTTTAATGGCGCTGTAGAAGAATCACATAACAGAAATATGATAAATGTCTGTACGAAACAAACAGTCCCATAAGAGACAGCAGGGAAGAACGTTCTAATTAATTGACTGATTTGGCCCTGATTCTATAAACTCTGCCTACTTTTAATTGATCTATAGACTTAATCAGTGCTGATACTGGCACTCAGCACCTCACAATCGACCTTAATTGGACTTAATTGAAAGTTAGGTGCCTAACTCGAAAAACGCGATTCTATAGAAAGTAGATGCCTAGTCCAAATGCCTACACTAAGGACTCCTTTTACTAAGGTGCGTTAGGGCCTTAACGCGAGGAATAGTGCATGCTAAATTGCTTCGCGCGCTAGATCTTAATGCCAGCATTGAGCTGGCATTATTCTAGAAGCATACCGCGCAGTTTAGCGAGCGGTAATTTCGTGCGTGTGCTAAAAATGCTAGCGCACCTTAGTAAAAGGAATCCTAAAAGTTCCCAGGGGGAGATATTCAGGGGCCCTGACCCAGAAACTGCCCCTGAATATCTCCTCTGACGGCTGTAGCACTATCCTAGAGCCAGTCATGGGGGGTCCCAGAATTAAACCGGGTAGCGGTGTTGTTCAGTAAGCCCTTGAGATGTTTTGCAGATTCAGCTGTAGCAGGGACTGTCTTCTTCTTTGTGACTTTGTACAGTGCTGTGTACAATAGTAGTAGTCGTATATCAAGAATAAATGAACTTACTGGGGGCTGACGACCTCTCCAGCCCCATCTCATTAAATCCGAACACTTTAGCAGATCTCCAGTTGGTGATGTCAGGCAACAGAAGGTGGCAAATGTAAATGTTTCTAAATCAATCAATCTGTGTAAAAAGAAATAAAACAAATCTCCTGATGACCAGAGCTGTTTGTAGCTCTTGAGGAAAGGACTTGCCCACTTCAGTAATAAGATAATCGGGGTCTGGGGTAATATTTTTTTAAACATATTGTACTAATGAAAACTATCATCCCGTAATAGGCTCCAACAGTATCAAGCCTGAGATTTTAATCCGGTTTGAGCAAGAGGGATTCAGGAATGACCCTCCAGGATCTGAGGAAAGAGGAAATCTGACCATCACAGACTCATGTGAGGAACTTCATGAAACAGGTGATGGAGTTTGAATTAAAACTAGTAATGACGAGATACAAACTTTTCCTATAAGAAAGATTCCTCCTCTGGATCTGGCACAATGAGAACGAGGTGTTATCATCACAGTCCCTCCTTTAATTATGTGTGTGTTCTAGTTTCCTTATTTTTACTTTTCTCCTTTCATTGTCAGGTCTGCTTTTCTATTTTATTTAATTTGGGGGGAGGGGGCAGGGGGTTATACCTTCTCTTTTTCTTATTCTCCCTCACCCTTTCCCCATGTTTCTCTCCTTTAAACATCTACTGTCTCTCATCCTATTTGTGTTGAATGCCACGGTTCATTTTCCTTAACTCCTTCCACCAGGACACTTGAATTTTCAGAGCTCATCTCAATATTAGCAAAATATTACTTTTCTTAGGTTGTAATCTCTCCTTTAAACCTGAAGCTATTTTTCCATTTTTTCCAGGCAGCCAAAGTTACACTGCTGAGAATACAATAGAGAATCTGAAAATGGAAGAGGATCCCGACAGTGACCACCTAGAGGGAGTAGTTGAGGATACTGATACCAAGAGCGGTGAGCCAACAATTCCTTTATAATCAAATCCTTGCTAGTTGTTGTGGAGTATTTCTAAATTTTCACTTAGATGCAAATACTAATATTCAAGATCCTACATGGCATTCTTCTTCCCCTAATTCCACTATCCTGGAATTCTTCGAGACCTGACACTACCAGATCCACCCACAAACTCTAACTATCTTTCCCCTTGTTAAAAGGCGTCATGTGTGTAGGTAAATTAGGGAAATCCCTTTTCTTCAAATTCACTGAGCTTTGGAATAACTTCCCTGCCCCGCTGCGGAACCTAGGCTCATTCCAATTATTCCGAAAGCATCTGAAAACCTGGCTTTTCTCCAAAACATATAGCTATCTATTTAAAATGTAAAGCTAGCTATCCTCTTCATATCCTCTAATTTCTTATTATGTCTTTCCCTCATTAAATTTACCTGTAAACCGTGCCGAGCTCTATCTTTATGGAGATGATACGGTATACAAATTTAAGGTTTAGTTTAGTTTAGATCAGGGCACCTAGGAAAGAGGTATAGAGAGAGAAGAGGTCCTAAGATAGAACCCTGGAGTACACCAACCATTATCGGGGTAGCAGAAGAAGAGGATCCACCAACACATACACTAAAGGTGCATTGGGAAATGTAGGAGGCAAACCAGGAGAGGACAGATTCACAGATTCATAATGAGGACAGCATATCAAGGAGTAAGCTGTAAGCTGTGATTTAGTTTCATATATTGCAAGTGTCAACTGCAGTCTATGCAATTGTCAGAAATAACAGAGATGTTTAAAGATGAGCAGCTCAGGACTGTCACGTAAGGTGTCCCTTCTACGGGACACTCTGCCATTTCAGGCAAGCCAATGCGGAAACAGGCATCTTAGAGACAGTCCCCGCCACTACAGCGGGATTCAATGTAGATGTCGCCAGTTCTGGAAACAGTTTCAATGCCTCCTGCAAAGTGCACAACCACTGCAATTTACCCTCTCAGTGGAAAGTTAGTGCAAAGGGGTATTGCCATTTATATTTGATACCCCTGTCAGCCAGTAGATGCGTGCAAGGCCGCAGGTCACTCCTGCAGCATACTGTGGTAGCAGCCAGATCCTGAAAGAACTGAATAGGGTATGTGTCCCATGTAGAGGCTTCTACTTTGCGTGCAATTGATAAAATAAACTCCTTCAGCTTAAATTCAGAAAAACATACCACACTATCCCATGGGACATTCATGCGTAATCGACCCAGGGTACAATGAGCCCGCATACTCGATATTCTCTCAGGCACCAGTGGTTTGGACGATTCAGCTAAGAGCATACTCACTAGTCTCTGAGTAGTAAGCTCACAATTGTTATATTCAGATAGCTCTGGTAACCCCTGGATTCGCAAATTGTTACTTTGAGACCTATTTTCCAGGTCTTCAATTTTATCCATAAAATATGAATTGGTGGTCTTACATTCATGCCAAGAGGTCTCCAAAGCGGTAATCGTATCTTGATGCTTCTCAAGTCAGTTCTCTGATTCCGCCACATGGCCACTCTGTTCCATTATTTCTCCTCTTAGGTCTGCTGAGAGAGTAGTTAGTTCCGATCGAACTGCTTTTATATAATAATAATAATAATAATAATAACTTTATTTTTTTCTATACTGCCATAATCTTACGACTTCTAGGCGGTTTACACTGAAGAGAGCTGGACAATCAGCGAATTACAGAGTACAAATAGCGAAAATATCACTGGACAGTCAGCAAAATTACAGAATACAAGTAGTAAAAATACACATATTTCTCAAAGTTATCAGTGTGGAGTTATTAGTTTTAAAATGGTATCTGATCAGGAGATAAATCTGTTGAACAGTGCTGTCTTAATTTCTTTCCGAAAAGTGCCGTAGGTTAACCTGGCTCCGTTGATGCAATTGCCTAGCCAGGTCTGTTGTTTACTAGCTTGAAACTTGAAAATTCTGTCCAGAAGGGACCTGTATTTGCACTGAGTGATCCTTGGATAGGCAAAAAGATTACAATTTCTGGTTGTCCTAGTGGGGATGTGTAGCTCGATATGTGGTAAGAGATAGGTAGGGGCCATTCCCCAAACCAGTTTAAAACAAATGCAAGAGAACTTGGCAACCAGTGTAGCAGTTTGTAGTAGGGACTAACATGCTCGCTTTTCTTCAATCCGAATATTAAGCGGACGGCCATGTTCTACACTATTCAATTTTATATGAATTTTGAATTCCTCGAGAAGTTGTCAAAATTCCAGAATCGGATCTGACATCGCCAAAAATAAAGGCTGTGATCCTGCACTCGGCTGCGACCCAGATGATAGGTCTGCCTGCACATTCACAATCTTTGCTGGACAATTCAGCGTGGGTGAAGGTTGATAGGCAAAATCATCAAATCTGACCAATCGCGGTCCTGCTATTGAAATGGAGGCTGCTCTCTCACCGGATGGGGAGAAATGAGGTAAGACTCTAATTATTGCAAAATAGGGCCAGGTCCAGCATGGGCTTTGATGTCACTTCCTCCCCCCTTCGCTAGGTTTTACTTCATGTTATTCACACCATCTGGGGTGACTACTCTATTCTATTGCAGATTTTGGTATCATCCACAAAGAGGAAAATCTTACCTGACAGCCCTTCAGCAGTATCGCTTATAAAAATGTTAAAAAGAACAGAACCTTGAGACACACCACTGGTAACATCCCTTTCCTCAGAGCGATCTACATTGACCACTACCCTCTGTCTTCCACTCAACCAGTTCCTAACACAGCCTGCCACTTTGGGGCCCATCCCGCCGGCACTCAGTTTATTTATTAGATGTCTGGGTTGAACACTGATTTTGCTAAAATCTAAATGCACTACATCTAACACACTCCCTCTATCAATTTCTCTGGTAGCCCAGTAAAAGAAATTGATCAGATTTGTCTGACAAAACCTACCTCTAGTGAATCCATGTTGCCTCTGGTCCTGTAATCCACCAGATTCCAGAAACTTCATCATTCTGTGTTATAAAAGCGTTTCCATTAATTTGCTTACCACAGAAGTCAGACTTACTGACTTGTAATTCCCTACTTCTTCCTTACTTCGACTTTTGTGGAGAGAGACCACATCCGCCCTTCTCCAGACCTTCGGTACCACTCCCAAACGTAGAGAAGCATTGAAAAGGTCAGTCAGCAGAGCCACCAGAAATTCCCTAAGTTCTATGAGGAGAGCCCTGAGAAAGGGTTGCCCCCTGGCTACAGAGCACAAAACCTGTGTGCTGTGAGGTTGCGGCTGCCTGTTCCAGAATGGAATCTTGACCTTGTCCTGGATTCCATGAGCAAAACCCCTTATGAGCCTTTGGAGGATGCTTCGCTTATGGATCTCATGGTCGAGATGTTTTTTCTTGTAGCTATCTCCTTGACGAGGAGAGTTTCAGAGCTTCAGGCTCTCTTGTGTAGGGAGCCCTACCTTCGATTCTCCTTGCGCACAGTGCCTTCTTTCCTGCCCAAGTGGTTTCTGCCTTCCATATGAATCAGGAAGTTCGACTGCCAGCATTTCATCCAACAGATTCAAAGATGTAGGATGAGGCCTTTGAACAACTGGATGTCGGCAGAGTTCTGCTCCGTAATCTGGAGGAAACAAATGCCTTTCGCATTACAGATCATCTTTTCATGTTGAATAATCCTAAGGCCACTATTTCCAGGTGGATTCATGCAGCTATTTCCTCAGCATACATCTGATGTGGCAAGCAGCATCCGGTTTCTTTGCAGGCGCACTCCACCAGAGAAGTGGCTACTTGGTCCCTGCTTCATAATTTCATCCAAATTTTCCAGAGTGGACGTGGCAGCTTGAATGGACGCAGCAGGCTTATGTGTCCCACCCTAATCTTGAGGGACTGCTTTGGTACATCCCACTGGTACAGACTCGTACGCCCTTTGCACTAGATGGGAATATTAGGTACTTACCTTGAATATTATTTGTAGTAGAAGGGATCAACAGAAGGAATGAGGAAAGATGGCCAAATTGGTGACTCCAGGAGGGAAAGCTATAGGAAGGACCACACTGATAGCAGTAGAGGGTGTGAGTGGGGCAGAATGACAACATGGTATTAATGGAATGGAGGCATATTCTGAACTAAGGATCCTTATCTCCTTCCACCAGGATTCTTACATTTTCAAAAGTCATAAAAGTCCCATCATCTCAGTTTTAGCCAAGTTTTCACTTTTCTTTTCTTTTAAATCTTGAAGTGATTTTCTATTCTTATTATAGGCTGCCAAAGTAACCCTGCTGACCCCACAGGAGAGATTCTGAAAACTGAAGAGGATCCTGCCAGTGACCAACTGGAGGGAGGAGAGGAGGATGCTGATATGAAGAGTGGTAAGCCAAGAATTGCTATGTAATGAGATTTTGGTTGGTGAATGTAAAGCACAGTTATTTACCGTAACAGGTGTTGTCCAGGGACAGGAGGCATATTTTCTCACTGATGGGTGATATCACCACAGAGCCTTCGGTACGGACCACTTTAAGAACTTAGAAAATTCTTGACTGCCCACACCGCGCATGCACGAGTGCCTTCCCATCCGATTGAGGCGCACGGTCCGTCAGTTAAGTTAAGCCAGCTAAGAAGCCAACCCGGGGGGGGGTGGGGAGAGGGTTGTGAGCATATCTGCCTGCTGTCCCTGGATAATACCTGTTACGGTAAGTAACTGTGCTTTATCCCAGGACAAGCAGGCCTATATTCTCACTGATGGGTGACCTCCAAGCTAACAGAATGGGATGGTGGGAAAGTTGGCCATTAAGAAAATAAATTTTGTAAAATAGATTGGCCGAAGTGTCTATCCCGTCTGGAGAAAGACTTCAAACAGTAATGAGAAGTGAAGGTATGAACTGAGGACCAGGTGGCAGTTTTGCAGATCTCCTCAATAGGAGTAGACTTGAGGAAAGCCACAGAAGCTGCCATAGCTCTAACTTTATGGGCTGTGACACAGCTTTCCAGTGCCAGTCCGGTCTGAGCATAGCAGAACGAGATGCAAGCCAGTTAGAAATCGTTCGTATGGAAACAGGATGCCCCAACTTATTCGGATCAAATGAGATGAATAGTTGGGGAGAGGTTCTGTGTGGCTTGGTGCGATCCAGGTAGTAAGCCAAAGCTCGTTTACAGTCCAAAGTATGCATGGCCCGTTCCCCAGGAAGAGAATGAGGCTTTGGAAAAAACACTGGGATAACAATGGACCGATTGAGGTGAAAGTCAGAGACAACTTTTGGGAGAAATTTTGGATGAGTATGGAGAACCACCTTGTCATGATGAAATACTGTAAAAGATGGATCTGCTACCAGCGCATGCAACTCACTGACCCTCCTGGCAGAGGTGACAGTAATAAGGAAGACCACTTTCCAGGTAAGAAACTTGAGATGAGCCGTGGCCATTGGTTCAAACGGAGGCTTCATCAAACTGGAAAGAACCACATTAAGGTTCCTGACTACAGGTGGAGGCTTGAGAAGTGGTTTCACATTGAAAAGCTCCTTCATGAATCTGGATACCAGAGGATGAGCAGTAAGAGGTTTACCCTGCACTGGTTCATGATAAGCAGTAATAGCACTGAGATGAACTCTAATGGATGTAGATTTAAGACCAGAGTCCGACAGGAAAAGGAGATAATCCAGCACCAATTCCACTAACAAGGAAGTTGGATCATGATGATGAAGTTAACACCAGGAAGAAAACAGAGTCCACTTCTGTTGATAGCATTGCTGTGTGGCCGGTTTCCTGGAAGCTTCAATAATTTTACAAACAGGCTGAGAGAGAAGCAATTGAGTAGAGCTCAGCCCGAGAGAAACCAAGCTGTCAGGTGTAGAGACTGCAGGTTGGGATGTAGAAGGGATTGCTGATTCTGAGTAAGCAGAGTAGGAAACACTGGAAGTAGTATGGATTCCCTGGAACCGAGTTGTAGAAGAAGGGAAAACCAATGTTGTCTGGGCCACTGTGGAGCAATGAGAATCATGGTGGCCGTTTCTCTCTTGAGCTTGAACAGAGTTCTCAACATGAGAGGAAGTGGAAGGAAGGCATATAGAAACCGACCCGTCCAATCCAGGAGAAAGGCATCCGCCGCCAGACGGAGAGGAGAGTAAAGTCTGGAACAAAACTGGGGCAACTGGTGATTGTGAGGAGTTGCAAATAAGTCCACCTGTGGGGTGCCCCATTGAGCAAATACTGACTGGAGAGTTACAGCGTCGAGAGTCCATTCGTGAGGCTGATGGATTCTGCTGAGGTTGTCTGCTAGGGAATTCTGCTTTCCTTGAATGTAGACAGCTTTCAGGAATAGATTGCGAGCTGTCGCCCAAGACCAAATCTTTTGAGCCTCCTGACACAACAGGAGAGAACCCGTGCCTCCCTGCTTGTTGATTTAGTACATTGCTACTTGATTGTCCGTGCAAAGGAGGAGGACTTGAGGATAGAGAAGATGTTGAAACGCCTGGAGGGCATATAACATCGCTCTGAGTTCCAGAAAATTGATATGAAATAACTTTTCTCTGGCAGTCTAAAGACCCTGAGTCTGCAGATCGTCCATATGCGCCCTCCAGGCATAAGGAGACGTGTCTGTGGTGATGATCTTGTGATGAGGGTGCAAGTGAAAAAGAAGACCTCTGGAAAGATTGGAGGAGGTCATCCACCAACGAAGAGACTGCAGAAGAGACGATGTAACGGATATGTGCTTCGAGACACGATCCGTGGCTTGAGACCACTGGGATGCTAGAGTCCACTGAGGAGTGCGCAGATGGAGTTTTGCCAGGGGTGTAACCTGGACCGTAGAAACCATATGTCCCAGAAGAACCATCATGTGTCAGATGGTCTGAAGAGGAAGCAATTGCTGACAGAGACGAATGAGAGTCTGAAGTCGATCTGGTGGAAGAAAAGCCCTCATCAGAGTAGTGTCCAAAATTGCCCCAATGAATTGGAGATGCTGTGTTGGAATGAGATGTGATTTGGGAAAGTTGACTTCGAATCCCAGAAGCTGAAGAAAGGAGATGGTTTGAGATGTTGCATGAACCACTCTCTGAGATGAAACCTCCTTGATCAACCAGTCGTCCAGGTAAGGAAAGACCTGGAGACCGTGTAACCGTAGACAGGCGGCCACCACAATCAGGCATTTCGTGAATACTCTGGGAGAAGATGCCAACCCAAAGGGAAGAACTTTGTACTGGTAATGATATTGATGTATCTGAAACCGAAGGTACTTCCAAGAGGCAGAATGCATGGGTATATGCGTGTAGGCTTCTTTGAGGTTTAGGGAGCATAGCCAATCGTTGAGATTGAGATGAGGATACAGGAGAGCTAGTGACAACATCTTGAATTTTTCTCTGACCAAGAAGTTTTTGAGAGCTCTGAGATCCAAGATGGGTCTGAGTCCCCCCGTCTTCTTGGGGATCTGTTGATCGAAAGGAACTTCTTTGATGGCATTTAGCTGAAAAAGAGATTGTACTTCCTGAAGAAGAATGGAGGACTGTGCAGGGTCCAAAGCAGACTCTTTTGGAGGACAGTCTGGAGGAAGAGTCTGAAAATGAAAAGAGTAACCCTGACGAACGATGGTGAGGACCCAATGATCCGAGGTAATGAGTTCCCAACGGTTGATGAACCATTGAAGACGACCCCCGATGGGCTGGGGCAATGGTTGAGAAATGCTGAAATTGGCTATGCTCTGAAAAAACAGGTCAAAAGGGCTGCTGAGGCTTAGGCTGTGCAGCCGGTTGCTTCTGCTGTTGCTGGCAAGGCTGCTGTTGTTGAGGCTGCCATGGTCTACGAGGTTGAGACTGAGGTTGTTGCAAAGGTCTAGCAGCAAACCTACGTTGGTAAGTAGACTGTGGCCTGTAAGGACGAGCAGGTGGAGACTTTTTCTTGTTTTTAATCAAAGTATCCCACCTGGTTTCATGAGCTGAGAGCTTTTGAGTCGTAGTGTCTAAAGACTCATCAAAAAGTTCATCACCCAAACAAGGAGCATTGGCCAGACGATCTTGATGATTAACATCCAGCTCAGAAACTCGAAGCCAAGCCAAATGTCTCATAGCAACAGACATGGCAGTAGCACGAGAGGTAAGCTCAAAGGTATCATAAATAGAGCAAACCAAAAACTTCCTCAATTGCAACAAAGAAGCAACATACTGCTGGAAAAGAGGAAGCTTGCGGTCAGGCAAATATTTCTGGAAAGCAGACACTTGTTGACTTAAGTGTTTGAGGTAAAAAGAAAAATGGAAAGCATAATTTCCAGACCGATTGGCAAGCGTGGAATTCTGGAATAAACGCTTGCCAAAACGATCCATAATTTTACCCTCTCTGCCAGGAGGAACAGAAGCGTAAATACTGGCACCTGCAGATTTCTTAAGTGTAGATTCCACCAGCACCCTGTAAAGGGAGTCCAGCTTATGAGGAGCCCCTGGAACAGTTAAAGATGTTTCCAAATTTTTATAAGTCTGTAAATGTCCAGCTTTCTTCTGATGTAATCCTTAACTTTCTACTTATCTTGTAATTTCTCCCCAAGACCCAATTATGTAACCAGCTCCCTAAATTGTAACTTTTCCTGGAAATGTCCAGTTATCTTCTGATGTAATCCGCCTAGAACTGCAAGGTACAGGCGGAATAGAAGTCAGTAATGTAATGTAATGTCTCCCTAAGAATATCATGAAGAGGGAGCTTAAGCAACTTCTTAGGAGGCTGCTCAAAATCCAATGCATCCAAAAATGTTTTAGATTTTTTTAGAATCAGACTCAAGAGGAATGGAAAGTGCTTCTGACATTTTCCTCAAAAACTTGGAGAAAGAGGTCTGTTCAGGCTTTGAAACAGGTTCCCTAGAAAAACCATCATCATCTGAGGAAGCCTCATCGACTGTCAAGATAGGTCCCTTGGGGTCTTCCCAAAGATCCAAATCTTTTGTCAGTGGAACTTGGGAGATGGGTGTCGAGGGCTCGACATGCTTAAGCTTCCGCAGGGACTTGCCTGATTTGACCGACATCGTCTCAGATGATGTCGAGCCAAATCCAACATCGCACCAGAAGACAAAACTGCCAGTATTGATGAAAATTTTTTAGATGGTGTCGGGGCATGAAAAACTGGCTCTGCCAAAGTTGATGCCCGGATGGACGGCTCAGACCTGGTTGGTGCCACCAAAGTCGATGCCGAAACCATGTGCTCAGAACGAACCGGTGTCGCTAGCACTGAAAGCAAAATTTGCAATTGTTCTCGTAATTGGTCTCATAATTGCTCTTGTAATTGGACTTTAACCACAGCAGCAATTGTGTCCTCGAGAGACTGCACTGGTACCGCTTGCTTTTTCGCTGGTACCTTCGGTGCCACTCTGCGCTCCGGAGATGAGGAGGCCGATGACGAGGCACTCACCTCTATTAGAGCCAAGCATTTTTTAGGACGCCTCAAGGTCGGTAGGACTTGGCTCACTGCAGTAGTGACCTGAGGACCTGTAAGGGAAGGAGAAGGCTTCTTAGCCGACTTACTCACAGACTGCGACACCCAGGGGAATCCTGCGATGTCAAATGATGTGAAGTCGACTTCGGCGTAGACTCTGACACCAGGACTGATGCCAAATCCCCTTCCATAGCAGGCCCGAACAGCAACCGTTGTTGAATCTGACAGTTTCTGAGGGTCTGTTTCTGTAGAGAAGAACAACGGGTGCAGGATTCAGCCCTATGGTCCGGCCCGAGACACTGAAGACACCAGCGATGCGGGTCCGTGAACGAAATAGGGCGAGCACACCGTTCACACTTTTTAAAACCCATAGACGGTTGTGACATCGAAGGAAAAATAGCCTCAGCCAAATCGAAGGTCGAGGCTTGAGGGTGGGAAGAGGCCCCGCCGGGCCGAGCGTTAGAAAGCGAAAAAGTTAAAAAAATTGAAAAAAGGAGTACCGCGTGAGCGAGAAGGCATAAAAATCGACACAAGCGATAATAGAGCGACTGACTAGCTCAGCGGATACAAAAAACCTGACAGACTGCGCGCCTCCGTCGGGTGGGAAGGCACTCGCGCATGCGTGGTGCGGGCAGTCAAGAACTTTATAAGGGCTCTGTGGTGACGTCACCTATCAGTGAGAATATAGGCCTGCTTGTCCTGGGATAATCAAAGTAAAGGGAATCATTGCAGATATTGGAGGGGAGGATGAGATGTTCAGAACCAACAAATGAGATCAGGATGGTCTGTTTATATCTTTTCATGTGCTATCACTTACCTGTCCACAAGATGATTTTAAAGACATCTTTGGAAATATTTGCTTATATATGTTACTAATAGCTGTATAATTTATGTATATAATTTAATTTTTATCCAACAGATGATGGATTTGGGAATAAAAGAATAAGAGTATGTTATGGGCAGCAGAGGGAAGAATGGACACACAAAGACCCTTCAAGAGACATCCCAAATTATTCAGCTGATAATGTACAAGGTATTAGTAGTGCTAGCATGAAAGAAAAGACCACAAAAGGAAAAAGTTCAAATGTATGTACTGAGCAAAAGAGAAATGCTACCAACTGCCCAAATTTCAGACAAAGTGAGAGAATTAGCAGACAGAAACTTTGTCAGAGCACTACAAGCAAGGAAATGTTCACTGGGAAGTCAAACTTCAGACAGGTATTTGAACTGAGAAAACATGAATTAATCAGCGTTAGCAAGAAACAAGTGTATCAAATGAATCCTAAGGGAGCAAAGCTATTTAAATGTTCTGAGTGTTATAAAAGCTTTCATGAAAAAAGTAACCTCATACATCATGAAAGAATCCATACTGGAGAAAAACCATATAAGTGTTCTGAATGTGATAAAAGCTTCAAACGAAAAGATAATCTCAGAGATCATGAAAGAATCCACACTGGAGAAAAACCATATAAATGTTCTGAATGTGGAAAATCTTTCAATAATAGAGGCAGCCTCGTGACTCATGAAAGAATCCACTCTGGAGAAAAACCATATAAATGTTCTGAATGTGGAAAATCGTTCAATAGTACAAGTAGTCTCGTAATTCATAAAAGAATCCACTCTGGAGAAAAACCATATAAATGTTCTGAATGTGGAAAATCTTTTAATAGTACAAGTAACCTCATAACTCATATAAGAAGCCATATGGGAGAAAAACCATATGAATGTTCTGAATGTGGTAAAAGCTTCAAACGAAAACATAATCTCAGAGATCACGAAAGAATTCACTCTGGAGAAAAACCATATAAATGTTCTGAATGTGGAAAATCCTTCAATAAAACAAATAACCTCATAACTCATAAAAGAATTCACACAGGAGAAAAACCATATAAGTGTTCTGAATGTGGTAAAACTTTCAATACTAAATACAAACTTGGAACTCATGAAAGAACCCACACAGGAGAAAAACCTTATAAATGCTCTGAATGTGGGAGAGCCTTCAATAATACAAGTACTCTCAAAACTCATGAAAGAATCCACATGGGAGAAAAACCATACAAATGTTCTGAATGTGGGAGAGCCTTCAATAATACAAGTGCCCTCATAACTCATGAAAGAATTCACACGGGAGAAAAACCATACATATGTTCTGAATGTGGAAAATCCTTCAATAAAACAAGTAACCTCATAACTCATAAAAGAATCCACACGGGAGAAAAACCATATAAATGTTCTGAATGTGGTAAAACTTTCAATCGGAAAGATCATCTTGAAGGTCATGAAAGAATCCACTCTGGAGAAAAACCATATAAATGTTCAGAATGTGGAAAATCTTTCAACAATAGAGGCAGCCTCGTGACTCATGAAAGAATCCACTCTGGAGAAAAACCATATAAATGTTCTGAATGTGGAAAATCGTTCAATAGTACAAGTAGTCTCGTAATTCATAAAAGAATCCACTCTGGAGAAAAACCATATAAATGTTCTGAATGTGGAAAATCTTTTAATAGTAGAAGTAACCTCATAACTCATATAAGAAGCCATATGGGAGAAAAACCATATAAATGTTCTGAATGTGGTAAAAGCTTCAAACAAAAACATTATCTCAGAGAACACGAAAGAATTCACTCTGGAGAAAAACCATATAAATGTTCTGAATGTGGAAAATCCTTCAATAATTTAAGTTATTTCATAACTCATAAAAGAATTCACACAGGAGAAAAACCATATAAATGTTCTGAATGTGATAAAACTTTCAATACTAAATACAAACTTGGAACTCATGAAAGAACCCACACAGGAGAAAAACCTTATAAATGTTCTGAATGTGGGAGAGCCTTCAATAATACAAGTACTCTCAAAACTCATGAAAGAATCCACATGGGAGAAAAACCTTACAAATGTTCAGAATGTGGGAGAGCCTTCAATAATACAAGTGCCCTCATAACTCATGAAAGAATCCACACAGGAGAAAAACCTTATAAATGTTCTGAATGTGGTAAAACTTTCAATCGAAAAGATCATGTTGAAGATCATGAAAGAATCCACTCGGGAGAAAAATCATAAAATTGTTCAGAATGTGGAAAATCTTTCAATAATACAGGTAGCCTCGACACTCATAAAAGAATCCACATGGGAGAAAAGCCATATTAATGTTTTCAATGCGATAAATCCTTCAGTAATACAGTTACACTCATAAGGACTGATTCTATAAACAGGCGTCCTGATTGTAGCCAGTGGTAGGCATTTTACCGCTATCCAGCAGCTAATCAGGACACTCGTTTTTTAAAACTAAACCCCCGAGGCAGGACTATAGGCATTTGTCGTGATCGAGGGAGATGCGTCAGGACACTTAAGTTTGCTAAAGGCTGAGCATGGGTGTGGTTTCACACGGAAGTGCCCTTGGGTGAGCTTCAGCATCTCTAGGTATCTCACTAGGGTCATGACAGTTGCATGAAATGAAGGCCAACAAAATGCTGGCCTACATTTCAAATAGACATGACCGCTGAACTGATCGCAGCAAGGAAATCCTCCTACCACGATCAGCTGAGTGGCTGCGGCAAGGGCCTCTCGGAAGGAGGAATGCCCAATCCCTCCTGCTGGAACCATCAGCCTCCTCCCCCTCCTGAGAAGTTCCCTAGCAGGAGGGATGTCCACTCCCTCCTGCTGGAACCCCTAAACCCATTCCGAAATAACCAAGCAATAGGAATGCCAACTCCCTTCTGCACCCAAACCCCTCCAAAATACACCAGCAGGAGGGATGCCCACTCCATCTGGAATTTCCCAGCCCCACAACTGGCAACACCACCCCTCCAGTTCCCCCCCAAATCACCACAAAACTCAGAACACAAAAATGAATCCACACTTTAGGAAAGAAAACCCATACGACCAACACACAACAACCGCAAGCACAGAAACAAAATACATCATGGAGAGGAGGCCTACTAAACATGAGATCCATAAATATGGAGGGAACTCAGATCGCAGACTTAATAGGGGGAACAAACACTAGGCTTCCAAGTGGTAAAGTGGTAACAGAATCCTGGCTCACAGACAACAGTGGGGTCATCATAAGTGAAGCATGCCTACCAGACCATATCATGCTCCAAAATAGAATAAGTGTGTATGTGTGGGGGGGGGGGGGAGGCTGGTTGCAGTAATATTCAAATCCAACCTGGGATTCCAACAAATTGAAAAACCCAGCCAACAGGAGCAGAATGGTGTTATATGTCATCCCTGACATAGACACAGAACACTGGGAAAACATTTTGAACCTCATCACAGAAGTCAACCTAAAAATCTCCTCATTCTGGGTATGTGATGACTTTAATCTACATGTAGACGATCCTACATGTCAAAAAGCCCAACAAATAGTCCAACAACCGGAAGGTCTAAGACTACGCCAAACAATGAAGGAGAAAACCCAAGCTAAAGGACACACATTAGATGTACTGTTCGGCAGAGAGGAAGATATAGGGGACTGCAACCCCACCTCTATGAAAGTATTAGTACACTTCAGAATAAGACAACCAGACAGTAGGAAACAATCAAAAACTAGACCAAAAATAGGGAGAGGATTCATAGACAGCATCAAATTCAAAAACAGACTGGAGACATACTTCAGAGAAGTAAAACCCAAGATCAGAGACCTTACAGAATGGATGAGACTATTGGACGAGGCACTGGGACGTAGTCTAGAGGAGGTAGCTCCATTAAATTACAAAAACCAATCAAAAGAAAAGATAGGTTCACCCCTTAGATGAAATCATGAAGGAAAAGAAAACTCAAAAGGAAATAAAGAAATCAGATGAAGATGAAAAATCCAGAAAAACCTTGCTTAGAGTCAACAGAATTTACATCAAGAAGAAAAGAAAATAGGAAATTCCTTTCAAAAAAGATCCTTGAAGCCAGAAACTCCACAAAAACACTATACCAGGTAGTGTAAGGTTTCTTGGGGGAGAAACCAGTAAGAAATCACCAACAAATATTCCCAAACCAATAAAGGATTCAGCAACTTCTTCACAGAGAAAATAATGAAGCTACAGAAAGACAAAGAGACAAGAGAAATGGGAGCCAGAGTGGAAGAGTTCAAACCCATCGCAGAGATCCAGGTGAAGAAACTTCTTAGAAGAGTGAAACCGGACCTACCAACCCTCGACATATACCTGATGAGAGAACTCAAAGGCCCAGGACTCTCTTATCTCAAGGACCTTAACAATGAAATATTACAGTCTGGACATGTTCCACTTGAAACCCTCAGTCATCAAGCCTATGCTGAAGAGTAAAGAAAAAGACCTAGAGGATCCCTCCATCTACAGTCCAGTAGCCAAACAACCATGGATATCTAAACCAACAGACAAACTAGCCTGCCAACAAATATCAAACTTCCCAATCAGGGTTCAGAAGACACCTGAGCATGGAAACGGTGCTAGTAGCAGTACTGGACTTGGTCTTCAAACACCATGCACTGTTTGTGAAATCTTGATTTTTCTCTTTGCGTAGGATTTGTCCTATAAGCTCTTATATTGATGCACCTTGTTGTGAATCTCTTATGCCTTAGTTACTTCAAAGATTGACTACTGTAATATCATTTACACTGGATTGCCATCATTATCTATTAAGAAGTTGCAAACTATACAGAATACTGCTATTAGAGTTATTGTTAATGCTTGTAGGTATGATATATTTCTCCATTTTTTAAAGAGTATCATTGGCTTCCTGTGACATATAGTCTTATGCATAAGGCTTTAACGCTTGTCTTTAAAGTATTACAATCAGGACAACCTGATTACCTGGGGAAATTATGAGTTCCATACAGGCCAACTCGTAATTTATGTTCTGTATCTATTCATCAATTAATTTTACCTCCGGTTTCATTGGCTACAACTCGTAATTCTGCGTTTTTTGCATCTGTTCCTAGTCTATGGAATTCTCTTCTAATTGAGATTTGCTCTGAATTTTCCTAACCAAAATTTAGGTCATTTGTGAAGATATATCTTTTCTGTTTAGTTTTCTTTTAAAATTATTGAGAGTGGAGTCCTTTCTTAGGCAACTATTAAACTTTAATTTTATTTAATTCTCTTTTGCTTTTCTTTGTTTATAATGGCGTTCTTTTCCTTTTAATATTTGTAAATTGTGCTGATGCTAAAACAAAGTATAGTCAAAACTTTTAATAAACCTGAACATGGAAAAGGAGAAGACATACAGCTGGGTTCTGGACCTCTCAGCAGCCTTCGACCCAGTCCCAACACGCACTGCTAAAATCAAGATGCATAGAATTCAGCCTCAAAGGAAGTCATGGCATGGATAGAGTCCTTTCTATCCAAAAGACTAACAAGGGTAGAATGGCAGGGGAACACGAGCAACTGGAAAGAAACAGACATAGGGGTACCACAGGGATCCACTATGTCACCCATGCGGTTCAACATCTTCTTACAACCACTGGGGAAATTCATCAGAAAACTGGAATGAGAATGCTACATCTATGTGGATGACATCCAATTGATTATCCCACTGAAGAAACAGGACATGAAGACTAAACAGTGGATCAAGACAGACCTAGAGAAAATTTTCAGATGGTTCCAAACAAATGAACTACACTCCTCCCTCCATATTCGCAGGGATTAGGGACAGAACCGGCCCGCAAATATGAAAAAATCCCAGATAAATTTTAGGACCAGCTCTGACCCACCCCCGTCTCCCTCCTGTGTCCTGAACCTTCCTCAGACCTTACCTGGTGGTCTAGCGGAGTTGCGGGGCAGGATCGATCTTCCTATGCTCCTTCTTTGTGCAGAGCCATCATCAAAATGGCTCCAGTGAGTTCCTGTTGTAGTCTTGAGACTACAATGGGAACTCATGGCAGCCATTTTGATGACAGCTCTGCACGGTGTAGGACCATAGGATGATCAATTTTGTCCCGTGTTGCCGCTAGACCTCCAGGTAAGGTCTGGGGAAGGTCCGAGACGCAGCATTTCTGTTGGTAAAAAACAAGGAGGAAGTCCAGGCAAATATCATGAATAACCGAATCCGCGGGTACTGAAACCACGAATTTGGAGGGAGAAGTGTAATAGTTAACAAGGATAAAACAGAACTACTTCTAATTATCAAATGGGGAGTAAATAGCCCGATACCAACTAACTCTGAAAGGCAATACCATAAAATCATCCACATGGAAGCGGTGAGGAACCTAGGAGTATGCTAAACCCAAACCTAGATATGAGGTTACGGATCAAATGAATTGTAAAAAACACTTATGGCAAACTCTACTGGGTTAGAGGACTTAAACCCTACCTCACCCATCAAACAATATCCAACGTAATAATAGCCCTGGTACTCTCAATCTTTGACTACTGCAATGCAATCCTACTGGGCATTCCAAAGTACATGATCAAGCAGATGAGGTAGATGAATGTCACCCCACTACTGAAAGAGTTACACTGGCTCCCGATTGAAAGCAGGGTGAAATTCAAGAGTGATGAATGCTTGGAATGCTCTCCTGGAGGAGGTTGTGACAGAGACCACCATTCTGGGATTCAAGGGCAGGTTGGATGCTCACCTTCTTGCATATCACATTGAGGGATACGGGTAAACAAGGTCTTCTTCGGGTAAACAAGGTCTTCTTCGGGGCTTGGCCTCCGCGTGTGCGGGTAGCCGGAATAGATGGGCCTAACGTCTGATCCGGTGAGGGCATTTCTTATGTTCTTATGTTGTGTTTGACACACAAAATCATTCATCTCTCAGAACCGCCATATCTAGCAGCCAGACTACATTACCATACACCAGCACACACCCTACGCTCAAGCCAAGAATACTTGTTGGAAATACCCTCCTTCAGAGACATCAAATACAAAAGCGTCAGGACAAGAATGTTCTCAGTGATAGCTCCAAGATGGTGGAACTCTCTTCCAAAGGAATTAAAACTAGAAAAGGACACCGGAAAGTTCAAGAAAGGGATAAAGTTCATCCTCTTCACAGACTACTGTAACTAATAAAGCAACATAGAGGAGATAGCTGGCTGGTCCCCACTAGGAACATGACATACAGCATGATACAGGAATGACGTGTGCAAATAAGTAGGATTTAGTTTGAATATATTACACGATACTAGTATTATATGTATATACTCTTTATGTAGGATGATTGATTATATAATAAATGTGTGAAATACATAGGATGATTGATATGGTATAAATGTGTCTGTATTGAAAACTATCTCATAAAACGCTAACTCTGTATTGTAACACCATTACAGAAGCTCATGTAAACCATTAGTAATAGTATAGAAGCTTTCAATAAATAATAATAATAACAATAAACTATATAATTGTTCTGAATGTGATAAAAGTTTTGATCAAAAAAATAATCTTAGATGTCATAAAATAATCCATAGTGGAGAAAACCATATATAATTTTCTGAAGGTAATAATAGCTTTAATTGAAAAAGTCACCTTTAACATTTACTAAAGAATCCACAGTGGAGAAAAACCTTAGAAATGTCCTGAATGTGATAAAAGTTTCCATCAAAAAGTAACTTCAGAACTCATGAAATATTTCACAGTGGAGAAAACCGTATAAAAAAACATAGCACCTGAAGATTGGATAGTGGCAATTTTTAAAAAGGGTTCCTGACCCAGTGCCAGGCAAAATCCTGGTAACTATTATAAAAGAAATATAATATTATGGAACATGTAGTCAAACATAATTTAACGGGACTGAGTCAGCATGGTTTCAGTCAAGGGAGTTCTTGCCTCACCAATTTGCTTGGTTTCTTTGAAGAGTCATCGGATAGGAGATAATGTTCTGTTATGAATTAGGAATTGGTTACTGGACAGAAAACGTAGGGAAGTGTTAAATGGCCATTTTTCTCAATGGAAGAGGGTAAATGGGTGGAGTACTGCAGGGATATGTGCTGAGACCAATGCTATTTAACATTTTTAAATTATCTGGAAATTGGAATGGAAAGTGAGGCGATTAAATTTGCAGATGACACTAAGGTGTTCACAGTTGTCAAAAAACATGAGCTATGTAAAAAATTGCAGGAAGACCTTGGGAGATTGGAGATGAAATTCACCTCCTCTTTTACAAAGCCGCGCAGTAACGGCCCCGAAGCCCATAGAGATTTAAAGGGCTTCGGGGCTGTTGGCGCTCGGCAGCTGCTAGAAGAGGGGGGGTCGATGTGGTGAGTGCAAAGTGATGCGCATGGGGAAGAATAATCTAAATCCCGAATGCTGGAGTCCACCTTTGGAGTCAGCACCCAAGAGAGGGATCTAGGTGTCATCGTGGACAATCCATTGAAGACTTCCAACGGTGTCAGGTCAAAAGCGCGCGCAGACAACTGAGCACAGCATGGAGGTGCGCGCCGAAGAAAATGACTGTTTTTAGGGGCTCCGACGGGGGTGTGTGGGGGGGAACCCCACCCCACTTTACTTTATACAGATTGCGCCGCGTTGTGGGGGGTTTGGGGGGTTGTAACCCCCCTCATTTTACTGAAAACTTCACTTTTTCACTAAAAACAGGGAAAAAGTTAAGTTTCCAGTATAATGAGGGGGGTTACAACCCCCAAACCCCCCACAACGCCGCCGCGATCTGTATTAAGTAAAGTGGGGGGGGGCTCCCCAACAAAAACCCCCGTCGGAGCCCCTAAAAACAGTCATTTTCTTTGGCGCGCACCTCCATCTTGCGCTCAGTTGTCGGCGCACGCCTTTGTCTTCTGCGGTTTTGTCTATGAACCCTTCCAACCGCTCTGTGGCGGTGACAAACAAACAAACGGAATGCTAGGAATTATTAGAAAAAGGATGGTGAATAAGACTAGAAATGTTATGTTGTGAGTTTGCTTGACACGTGCATCATCAGATAATTCTTCTTATCACACACCTGAGTTATGTCCCTGTACCTCTACACATGTCAGAGATGGTTAATCATGATGGTGCTTTTCCATCTCTTATTAAGAGTATCCCGTTTAAGAAACAAGTGCTATTTAAATAACCGACGGCCCCTTTTATCAAGCTGCTCTAGCGGTTTTTAGCATAGGCCGGTGAGGTAAGTGCTCCTATTCTCATGGGAATTTTGCGAGTGTTGGAGCATTTACTGCACTGGCCCAAGCTAAAAACTTCTAGTGCCGCTTACTAAAAGGAATTTGTACTCTAGCTTAGTCTGAAGACAAATTTTATAACTTGTTTTTTTTGTTTAATTTTGACTTTGTTTTGTACTTCCTAGAATACCACATATACTCGAATATAAACTGCACCCTGTCCCCCCCTCCCTGCCCTGTCCATCATACCTCTGCTGCTGGAATCCCTGGTGGTCCAGAAGTGTAGTTTGCAGGAGCGCACTTTCCACGTTCTTGCCCCGCTGCTAAACCGGTCACTGCAGCGGAGTTCTGATCGAGCAGGAACGCGCTTTGGATCTGCTGCATGGCGCCGAGCGGCTTCCAGAATAGCTCCCGCAAATTCAGCCACGCAGGAAGCCGCTCAGTGCTGCGCATCAGTGCCACAGCAGGCTCCTGCTCGGTCAGGTGACAGAACTCCAGTAGCAAAATGCTTGTTGACCAGTGTAATGCTCTTACTTAGAGTATATAAAATATGCATTTGGGATTAAATTCTATAAATATTGGCACAGAAAAGGCCAAGTCTGGTCCTCAAGATCTACTGGCAGGCTAGGTTTTCAGGATATCCACAATGAATATGAATATGAATTGTTTTCCACTCCATACTCACCTTTCTAGGCGTAAAAACTTGGAATGGCCTTACTGAAATGACCAGGAAGGAACCTAACCACACCAAATTCTGGAAGAAACTGAAAACTCACCTATTTGACACCTAATCACTTGTATCCTCTTCTCCTGTATCTTCCTGCCCTCCATTGTCCTCCCTACCCTCTTCTAACCCCTTCCTCTGTAATCTCGCCAAGAGCTTGTATAGGTATGTGCGACGCACAAATGGAAGAAATAAATAAATATGCATGAGAAAGATTTGCCTGCACTGCCTTCTTGGTATGCAAATCTCTCTCATGCATATTCTTTGTGGATATCCTGAAAACCTAGCCTGCCAGTAGATCTCGAGGACCGGACTTGGGCAGCCCTGCTATAAACCACGCTTAAGTTAGGTGCAGTTTATTGAATAGCACTTATGCCCGGAAACCGTGACTAAATTTATCCCAGCAGAAGCAGACAACATCACCGACAGAGCCCCGGTACGGACCTTCAAAAGTGCATTGCCACTTTTAAGAGTTTCAGAAAGTTTGCGATAGGCCGCACCGCACATGCGCGAGTGCCTTCCGGCCCGATGTAGGTGCATGGTGCCTCAGTTTCTTAGTTTCCGCAGAGCTAAGAAGTCGCGTTGATACTTTTTTTCCTTTCCACGGGGGTTAGAGGCAGAACTGGCCTGTGAATAGGGAAAATCGTGAACAATTTTTGAGCCGGCTCTGACCCACCCCGCCTCCCTTCTGCGTACCCGACCTTACCTGGTGGTCTAGCGTTGACGCAGGGCAAAAGCGATCTTCCTACAATGGGAACTCGCGGCAGCCATTTTGATGATAGCCCTGCATGGGGCAGGAGCGTAGGAAGATCACTCCTGCCCCGCGTCACGGCTAGACCACCAGGTATGATCTCTGTAGATGCAGTGCAGCCTGGGCATAGCAGAAAGAGATACAAGCAGCCATCCAGTTGGAGATAGTACGCATAGAAATTGGATGTCCCAACTTGTTCGGATTGAAGGAGACAAAAAGTTGAGCAGATCTGTGTGATTTGGTATGTTCTAAGTAGAAGGTCAAAGCACATTTACAGTCCAGAGTATGAAGAGCTGATTCTCCAGGATGAGAATGAGGCCTTGGAAAAAACACTGGAAGTACAATGATGAAATTCTGAGACCACTTTAGGTAGGAATTTCGGATGAGTATGGAGGACCATCTTGTCCTGATGGAAAACTGTGAAAGGTGGATCAGCAACTAAAGCTTGCAACTCACTGACTCTTCGAGCAGATGTGAGGGCAATGAGAAACACCACTTTCCAAGTGAGATATTTCAGATGAGCCTTAGACATTGGTTCAAATGGAGGCTTCATCAATTGAGCAAGAACAACATTGAGATCCCAAACCACTGGAGGCGGTTTGAGAGGAGGTTTGACATTGAAAAGTCCTTTCATAAATCTGGAAACCACAGGATGAGTAGAAAAGGGTTTCCCATCGATAGGCTGATGGAAATCAGCAATTGCACTAAGATGGACTCGAATGGATGTAGACATGAGACCAGAGGTAGATAAGTGCAAAAGATAATCCAGAACAGAAGATAAGGAAGACTCTTGAGGCTCCTTGTCATGAGATATGCACCACGTAGAAAATCTAGTCCATTTTTGGTGATAGCATTGTCTAGTGGCAGGCTTTCTAGAAGCCTCTAAAATGTCTCATACAGGTTGAGAAAACTGAAGAGGAGTTATGTTGAAAGGTACCAAGCTGTCAGGTGTAGAGACTGCAGGTTGGGATGAAGTATAGACCCTTGACTCTGTGTAAGCAGAGATGGAAAAACTGGTAGAAGGTAGGGCTCCCTGTTGCTGAGTTGAAGTAGAAGGGAGTACCAAGGTTGTCTCGGCCACCGAGGAGCTATCAGAATCATGGTGGCATGATCATTCTTTAGCTTGACAAGAGTCTTGAGGGTGAGAGGGAATGGAGGGAATGCATACAGGAAGAGATTTGTCCATTCCAATAGAATGGCATCTGCCTCGAGGTGATGAGGAGAGTATATCCTGGAGCAGAACTGAGGCAGTTTGTGGTTGTGGAGAGATGCAAAGAGATCTATCTGAGGAGTTCCCCACTGAGAAAAAATGGGATGAAGAGGCAAGGAATTGAGTATCCATTTGTGAGGTTGCAGAAGATGACTCAATATGTCCACCAAACAGTTTTGCATCCCTTGCATGTAGACAGCTTTCAGGAAGGCGTTATGGAGGATTGCCCAGCCCCATACCTTCAGAGCTTCCTGACAAAGAGAGAGAGTTCCTGTTCCTCCCTGTTTGTTGACATAATACATGGCGACTTTGTTGTCCGTCCGAATGAGGACCACCTGGTTGTGAAGAAGATGTTGAAAAGCTTTGAGAGCACTGAAGATCGCTCTGAGTTAAAACAGATTGATATGACACTGATGATCCATGCTGGACCAATGGCCTTGAGTACGGAGACCGTCAAGGTGAGCCCCCCAAGCGTAGGTCGAGGAATCTGTCATGCGGACCTTCTGATGAGAGGGCATCTGAAACAGCAAACCTCTGGAGAGATTGGAAGAGAGCATCCACCAGCGGAGAGACTGTCTCAACAAAGGAGTGACTGTAATGTGTCGAGAGAGTGGATCGCAAGCCTGCGTCCACTGAGATGCCAGGGTCCATTGAGGAATTCTGAGGTGAAGTCTGGCAAAAGGAGTCATGTGAACTGTGGAGGCCACGTGACCTAGTAGTACCATCATGTGTCTCGTTGAGAGTGAAGAGCGGGAAGACACTTTGTGACAGAGCTGAAGAAGAGCATCCAGATGTTGTTGAGGAAGGAATGCTCTGAGTTGGATAGTGTCCAGAACAGCTCCGATGAACTGAAGGTGGGATTTGGGAAAGTTGATTTCGAATCCCAAGCTTTGTAGAAACCATGTAGTCCGTTGGGTCACTACAATAACCTCCTAAGATATTGAATCTTTAATGAGCCAGTCGTCTAGGTAGGGAAACACCTGAAGACCATGGTTCCATAGAGTTGCTGCTACCACCACTAGGCACTTGGTGAACACTCTGGGAGATGATGCCAGGCCGAAGGGTAGCACAATGTATTTATAATGCAGATTCCCCACCTGAGATCTGAGGTACTGACAGGAGGCAAGATGAATGGGAATGTGAGTGTAAGCCTCCTTGAAATCCAGAGAACATAACCAATCATTGTGATCTAGAAGGGGATACAGGGATGCCAGGGACAGCATGCAAAATTTTTCTTTGACTAAAAATTTGTTGAGAGCTCTGAGATCCAGAATGGGTCACAGATCGCTCGTCTTCTTTGGAACTAGGAAGTAACGGGAGTAAAACCCCTTGCTCTGCTGTTCCAAGGGAACTTCCTCGATGGCACGGAGATGAAGCAGAGTTTGAGTTTCCTGAAGAAGAAGGGCAGTCTGGGATGGATTGGAAGGATGCTCTCTTGGAGGAAGCTCTGGTGGAATCTGAGTGAAATGAAGAGAGTATCCTTCCCTGATAATTGACAGGACCCAGAGATCGGTTGTAATGGTAAAAATGATGGAGACGACCTCCTTTGGGGAGAGGAGAGGACAGAGATAGAACGATGGAGATTATGTTCTGTTTGAGACAGTCAAAAAGGCTGAGCAGCCTTAGGTGCAGCAGAAGACTGATGTTTCTGCTGATTCTGCTGCTGTTGCTTCTTGGGAGGTGCTCGAGTGTAAGGAGCTGTTCTTGGAGGATAACGCCTCTGAAAAGATGGAAGAGGTCTAGAAGGTTTTGCAGGAGCTGGCTTAGGTTTTGGTCTAACAATAGAAGCAAAAGATTTTTCATGCTCAGACAACTTCTTGGTGGCAGCCTCTTTGGATTCATCAAAGAGGTCATTGCCCTCACAAGGTATATTAGCCAGGCGATCCTGAAGATTGGGGTCTATATCAATGGTGCGAAGCTAGGCCAGGCGGCGCATCGCTACTGAGAATGCAGTGACCCTGGAAGAGAGTTCAAAGGCATCATAAGATGACTGAAGAAGATGTAACCTGAGTTGCGCCAAGGTAGCAGTTACTTGTTAGAACTCTAAATGTCTATGTTGATCAAGGTTTTTTGTAAAACCTGGAAGGATATCAATCAGGTACTTAAAGTAAGTAGTGAAAATAAAATTATAGTTGAGGACTCTGAAAGCCATCATCAAATTCTGATAAAGGCGACGGCCAAACTTGTCCATGGTCTTACCCAGGAGGTACTGTGACATAGACCCTGGAAGGATGGGTTCTCTTCAAGGAAGATTCCACAAGAAGGGATTGATGAGATAGTTGTGAATTCTCAAAGCCCTTGCAATGTACAGTTCTATATCTTGATTCCAACTTGCCTGGAACAGCAAGTGTAGCATAAGGAGTCTCCAGATTTCGTTTGAAAGTATGAGACAGAAGCCTATTAAGAGGAAGTTTGAGAAACTCTGTGTGAGGTCGAAGAAGGCTCATTTCCTCCAAATACTCCTTAGAGTATTTAGAACCAGCATCCAATTGAAGATCTAGGTCCTCAGCCATTGACGGAGGAAGGAGGAAAAGGACAATTGATCCACCAGAGCATGGCCTCGAGAGGGACTCGATGACCTCGAGGCACCTCGAGTGGAAAACGAAGGCGAAGCCTCTCTGGAGTATTGGTATCCCAGTGAATAGACAGACTGGGATGAGGCATTGGAAGCAGCTGAGTCCTCAGGTCCTGCTATTGGTGTCCTCGATTGAGGAGTTGGAGGCCTCGAAGAGCTGGAAGGCCTGGACGAGGAAGGCTTCTCCCTGGAAGAGGACCTGCACCTCAATGAATGCCTCGATGGCCTCGACCGGCAACAAGAGTGCTGTCTGGAAGGAGGTCTTATACAAGGTCGAGGAGATTTCGCCGTATGCCTCGAAACGGGCAGTGCCTTTGGTGAGGGTATAGGGATGGAAGCTGTAGATCGAAACCCCATAGACTCAGTGGTTTGGATGGAGGAATCTTGAAGCACTCCCAAAGATTTGGCTCCTTGTGTGGAGTGTGAGGATTCCAGTCATGACACTCGCAAAGACTCGATTCCTTGCATAGAGTGTGAAGATTCCATTCGAGACACTCGCAAAGACTCGACTCTTTGCACAGAGTGTGTAGATTCAGCTCAAGGCATAGGCAGTGACTCGACCTCGTGTGAGACTGCTGATTGCCCAGGTTGGACTGCAGGAAGCAGAGTCGAGGCAGGATTGTATTTGCTCAGTAACTGAACAAATTCCCACTCCAAAATGGTCTGGATAGTAGCCTGCAATTGTGGATCCAAGTCTGAAACTGGACCACTTGCTGAGGCTAAAGGCTCCAAGGTGGCAAAAGAAGCATGCTTCGACTTAGAAGACACATGCTTGGAGAGCTTGAGGACCACCCAAAGAACCTTCTGCTTAGGTACCTGATCTGAGGGAAGCTCAGGGGAAGACGTGGCAGGAGTACTCGAAGCCAAGGACAATCCAAACAAGGAAGGTCTGATGAGACTCGAGGTCGGAGTTGTGGAGGCAGGAGGACACCGGTTAGAAGGCTTGACCGAGTCAGAAGTCGAGGTCGAAGGTGTAGCTGAAGAGTCCATCCTGAATCCGAAGGCATTTGAGGGCTCGAGGTTGAAGAGTAGCACAGCGAGCGCACAACTTCGGACTATGGTTAGGCCCGAGACACTGAAGACACCAGTGGTGTGGGTCCGTAAGGGAAATCGCACGCTGACACTGGCTACATTTCTTGAAGGCTGTGACTGGCTGGGACATAGGAGGGAAGATAGCCGCTTCCAAGGCGAAGCCCGCAGGCTGTGGGCACACAAGAAGCCCCGCCAGTCAGTCGACGAATAAAATTAATGTTTGGGTTTTTCTAACGAAAAGAAAAAGAAAAGCACAGTGATCCAGCAATAAAGAAATAAAACACAAACCGTGGTGAAGAGAAGGCACAAAGCGAACGAAGTTCAGCGCAGAGCGTCAAAGTACGGACTTCTCGGCTCCGTGGAAAACTGAGAACTGAGGAGACGCATGCTGTGCTGGGTGAGAAGGCACTCGCGCATGTGCGGTGCAGCAGACTCGAAACTTCTGTGTTTCTACAAGCAAGTCTGCTTGTGACGTCATCCGGGCTCCATGGATGACGTCACCCATATATGAGAATAGGCTGCCTGCTTGTCCTGGGATAAAGATATATTATTCTAATAAGGCAGGGGGGTCATATAATCAGTGCCCTGAAGAGGTAACATTATACAGAATATACTAATAAAGTGGTAAAACTGCTGGTAAAATTCCAGAAGGAATTTGTCTAACACTGTGTGCACAACACTGTGCACTTAACAGCAAGAAGCATTGCTGACTCAAAAGGTGGGAGGGGGGAGCATTCCTGGGACACTGAATACAATCCCTATAGTCAGAGAATGTCAGCAGAACTAACCATAAGGACTATTGTTTAAAAAGATGATCTAAGCATTTGACATGAAGGGCAAGCATGTGAAAGGAGGGAACAGTGCCCAAATATGGGCAACTGTAAATATAGTCAGGGGCCTGAAGAATAAGGGGAATGGGAGAAAGTAAGGGGTGGAGAGACTGGAAGTAGGTGTGAAAGGATTTGAGAGGTTGTGAACTGTACTGCTCTATCCAATGAGCAGACAGACAGGAGGGGCTAACTATAGATTGTACTTACTATATATTCAATGAATGTACTATGCTAGGTGTGTCCATCTTGCCATTTGTTTGTGCAGAGGGCACCCTTTTGGGGCCAAAAAGTAAATAAATTTGAATTGCATTACTTTACTCAAAGTCTCTCAGGGTCTTACTCATCTTGTAGGTAAAGCTTTTCTCACAGTTCCAAGAATGCTGACGCCATGTCAGAAGGCCACGAGGCTCCAGTGTTCTCATGAGAACTTGGAGATGCTCCATGAAGATCAAGTGAATTTTTTTCATCATTTGGTGACTGGAGATGAGACTTGGGTCTATCACAGAGATCCTGAGCCCAAAATGGAGTCAATGAGGTGGAAGCATAAGTCATCCCCCACCCCCAAAAAGTTCAAGATAGAAAAAATCTGCAGGCAAAGTCATAGCAACTGACTTCTGGGATGATGAGGGACTTTTGCTTCTGGAGTTCATGCCACATAAGATGATCATTTCTGGGGAGAGTTACGCCAACATAATGATCACTTTACGGGAGTCAAGGAGAAAAGATGAGGAAAACTCACAGCATGTATGCTGCTTCTTCATGACAATGTGCCAGTACATATGTCACGACAATCATAGGCTGCCATCCAAGAATGTGGGTTTCAGCAGCTGAACCCATCAACCTTACAGTCCTGACCTGGCTCCCTCAAATTATTTCCTGTGCTGAGTTTTTAAGAAATCTCTCCGTGAACAGCAGTTTTTAAGTGACAAAGACATCAAAGAAGCTGTGATGTCCTGGTTTAAGTTTAAGTTTTATTTAAAATTTGATAAATTGCTTAATCACATTTCAAAGCAATGAACATTGATTTAAAAAATTTATAACATTAAAGGGGACCATATATCTCAACATACAAAAGACACACAGGACTTACTGAACCAAAAAGGAAAGAAGGGGAGAAAATACAATATTAAATAGGAAAGAAGACGAATAGGGGGAAGAACAGTAGGAAGGGGAAGGAGAAACCAAAGAGAATGGAAAGAATAGAAGGAAGTCTACCTCTGCAAAAAGAAGAAACATCAAATGTAGTGAAGATGGACTGACTAACTGAGCTAAAGATCAAAGGTTTCTTTAAAAAGGAAATATTTTAAGTTGCTCTTACATGGATTGGTAGAGAATTCCACATTTGTGGTGCCGTGACTGAGAAGATGTACTGTCGACGAGTGTTAATAATTTTAAGAGAGGGAACTGTCAATAAATATTGATCATTGGATCTGAATAATCTTGTAGAGGCGTATGGGATGAGGAGTCAATCGATAAATGCTTGTGCCTTGGAAAGAAGAGTCTTAAAGGTAAGTAAGCATATTTTATAAGTTATAAGACTGGGAGCCAGTGATATTTCATTAAGAGAGGCGAAACGTGATTGAATTTTTTAGCTTTAGTAATAAGTTTAATGGAAGCATTTTGTATAATCTGTAAGCATTGTATTTCCTTATGCATGATTTCTTTAAACAGTGCTTTGCAGTAGTCAATCTTAGATTTACCAGGGAGTGTATCTTGGGTGGTGGACCAGAAGCAGTAGATGACCCCTCACCTTCCATATTCAGCACATCCTATATAATAAAAGACTAACTCGCGCATGCGCACTCCTATTTGCGTGTTCCGTGCGCTGTAGGTCTGTTGCCGCAGGAGTGCACATGCGCGAGTCCCCAGTCTTACTTCTCTCTGACTACGGATCCACAAAGCCACCGCCACGGCTCCTCTCTCATCTTCCGACGCAACTGCAGCGCATGAGAGGAGCCGCGGGGGCGCCTTTGAAAACGGCTCCCTTCTCCGAGTGCCCATCCCCTCCTCCTTTTTTTGCGATCCATCGAGCGGCTCCCCAGCCTTCTTCCACCACCTACCGAGCCAGGCCCCGCCTCCCCGGTTCCAACCGACACGGCGCCGCCAGACCCGGACAGCTTCAAATAGGAGGAAATAACATTAGGGCCCGACACTCACAGACCCGCGAGCAGGGTTGCCATGGAAACCCAGCCGCCATAACAAGACAGCAAGACCGGTCCTGGAAGAGAAAGGGAAAGCGAGGCAGAAAATGGGTGAGAACAGGAGAGCAAAACAGTGAGAGGGGGCAAAAGGGGAAGGGGAGGAAGAGTGGGAGAAACCCCGGCCAAAACCAAAAATAAAAACAACCACTGCCACAGAGAGGGAAAGGGATGCTTCCATTTGGCCCAGGGAAGGGTGGGGCTTCTCGGTGGATTAATAGGCTCCAGGGACATGGGAGAAAAGGGAGCTGGAAGCTGAAAGGAAAAAGATGGGAGATGAGGGCTGGGGGGAAGGGGCTAAAAAATGAGTTTGGAGCTGGGGCTGAAAATAGGGGACATGTGAAGGAAGGAGGCTTTAACAGGCTTAAACACTAGAGGGGATCAGGAGCGACAAGAGAGGGCAAGAGAGCTGCAGTTGGAGAGACTGAGGAAGGGAATGTTCAGATAAAGAACAGAGACTGAAGAAGGAATAAAATAAAAAAAAAAAAGACACCTACAGGGAAACACAGGATCAGGAGCATACAGAGAAAACAGAAGTTTGAAGGAATCAGGAACATATACAAAAAGGAGAGCAGAGACCCCTGCAAGAAGAGAAAAAAAGCAAAGAGACTGGGGATGAGAAAGAGAGCAGAGATGCTTGCAGGGAGAAAAAACTAAGCAGTAATGTTACAGCTTGAGAGTGCAGACTGAGGAAGAAAGCAGAGACAGCGCTACACAGGGAAATGGAGGGAGGAAAGAGACAGAAAGAAAAAGACAGACAGACATATATTCTAGCACCCATTAATGTAACGGGCTTAACAACTAGTGGGTATATATAGCTTGTACCACTTTTTCAGCGTCCCCATGTTCCTCCATTTCAGGTACTCCCCAGATAGAAACATAGAAAAATGACGGCAGATAAGGGCCATATAGCCCATCAAGTCTGCCCACACTATTTACCCACCCTCTTAGGTCTTCTGACCTCTTAAGTATAATTGTAATTATACTGTCACTCTACTGACCCGCTCATTGTAATTATACTGTCACTCTACCGACCTGCTCATTCAAGTCCTAGTGACCCTATCCTTGGCATGACCTCGTAGGGATCCCACATGGGTATCCCATTTGTTCTTGAAGTCTGGGATGCTGCGTACCTCAACCACCTGCACTGGAAGCTTGTTCCAATGCTCGATCACTCTCTCCGTGAAGAAGTACTTCCTGACGTCTCCACGAAACTTCCCTCCCCTGAGTTTGAGCGGATGTCCTCTTGTGATCGAGGGTCCCCTGAGAAGAAAGATATCGTCTTCCACCTCGACCCGTCCTGTGATGTACTTAAATGTCTCAATCATGTCTCCCCTCTCCCTACGCTCTTCAAGAGTGTAAAGCTGCAATTTGCTCAGTCTTTCCTCGTACGGGAGACCCTTTAGCCCCGAGACCATCCTGGTGGCCATCCGCTGAACCGACTCAATTCTGAGCACATCCTTACGGTAATGTGGCCTCCAGAATTGCACACAGTACTCCAGATGAGGTCTCACCATAGCTCTATACAATGGCATCATGACTTCAGGTTTCCTGTTGACGAAGCTTCTCTTGATACAACCTATCATCTGCCGTGCTTTAGATGAAGCCTTCTCCACTTGAGTGGCTGCTTTCATGTCAGCACTGGTGATTACTCCCAAGTCTCGTTCTGCCGTAGTTCTGGTTAAAGTTTCTCCATTCAAGGTGTAAGTTTTGCAAGGATTTCCGTTACCGAGATGCATGACCTTACATTTCTTGGCGTTAAAGCCCAGCTGCCATATCAAGGACCAATTTTCTAAAGTACGCAGGTCTTGTTCCATAGCATCCTGTAGATTATAGCCGTTTACTATATTGCATAGTTTGGCGTCATCAGCGAATAAGGTTACTTTGCCTTGAAGCCCTTGAGTCAGATCCCCAATGAATATGTTGAAGAGGAGTGGGCCCAGGACCGAACCCTGTGGCACTCCGCTAGTCACCTCCGACATTTTAGAGAGGGTACCGTTAACTACCACCCTCTGAAGTCTGCCATTAAGCCAATCTTTAACCCATGCAGCTAGAGTCTCTCCTAATCCCATCGATTTCATCTTGTTCAGCAGCCTGTGGTGTGGGACGCTGTCGAACGCTTTGCTGAAGTCCAGGTACACGACGTCCAAGGACTCTCCTGAGTCCAGTCTTCTTGTTACCCAGTCAAAGAAGTTGATTAGATTTGACTGGCATGACCTACCCTTGGTGAATCCATGTTGGTTGGGATCCCGGAGATTTCCCTCGTTCAGGATTGTATCTAATTTATACTTAATTAGTGTTTCCATGAGTTTACACACTATTGAGGTGAGGCTTACCGGTCTATAGTTTGCAGCCTCAGCCTTGCAGCCCTTTTTATGTAGAGGAACGACGTTGGCTGTTTTCCAGTCTAACGGAACTTTCCTCGTACTTAGTGAGAGATTGAAGAGCACTGCCAACGGTTCTGCCAGAACGTCTCTCAATTCTCTGAGCACTCTTGGGTGTAAATTGTCCGGTCCCATGGCCTGGTTTACCTTTAGCCTTGCCAGTTCGTTGTAAATGTCCCCAGGTGTGAACTCAAAATTCTGAAACGGGTCATCCACGTCTTGTTTTATCATCAACTGTGGTCCGTGTCCCGGTGTTTCGCAGGTGAAGACTGAGCAGAAATATTCATTTAGTAGTTCTGCTTTTTCTGAATCTGCCACCGTGTAGTTTCCGTCCGGTTGTCTAAGGCGTACTATACCGTCTGTGTTCCTTTTCCTATCACTGATATACCTAAAGAAGGATTTGTCCCCTTTTTTAATGTTCTTTGCCAGAGTTTCTTCCACTCGAAGTTTGGCCTCCCTAACTGCTGTTTTGACCATTGCAGATCTGGTCTTATATTCTACTTTAGTTTCTCTTCTCTGCGTACGTTTGTAGGAAAGAAATGCTTTTTTCTTCTCCTTAATGAGGTGCGAGATCTCTTCAGTGAACCATTGGGGTTTGTTGTTTCTTTGTCGTTTATCTACTGATTTTATGTAGCGATTAGTTGCTTCGTGTATGGATGATTTCAGGTACGACCACATAGTTTCCACATTGCCGGTCTCTGCTTGGTCCTGCAGCTTCTGATGAACGAAATCGCCCATGCGTGCGAAGTCGGTGCCCCAGAATTGGAGCACCTTTGTTTTTGTAATTGATTTAGGGGATCCTTTCCCAAGGTTGAACCATACCATGTTATGGTCGCTGGAGGCTAGCGTATCTCCTACCGAGACCTCTGAGACGCTTTCCCCGTTGGTGAGTACCAGGTCTAGGATCGCCTGGGCCCTAGTGGACTCCGTTACCATCTGTCTGAGATGTACTCCTTTTATGGAGGTCAAAAGCCTCCTGCTGCTGCTGGTTGTTGCTGAAAATGTGTTCCAGTCTGCATCAGGTATGTTGAAGTCCCCTAGCAGTACAGTTTTGCCCCGTAGAGTTATATTCTCTATGTCTTCAATTAATTCTGCGTCCATGTCTTCCGGTTGTCTTGGAGGTCTGTATACCACACCAAGATACAGGCATTTTTTGCCACCTCTTGCCAGGTTAACCAAAGAGAGATTCCCTGGTATACTTGACATCAGTGATCCTGGTGGTCTTGATGTCCTCTTTAATGTATAGTGCTATCCCTCCACCTAACCTGCCCTCTCTGTCCTGACGAAGTAAATTGTACCCCAGTATAGCCATATCCCACCCATGTGCGTCCGTGAACCAAGTCTCGGATATTGCCACCACGTCCAGGTTGGCATCCCTTATTTCAGTTTCCAGTTCTAGAATTTTATTGCCTAAACTGTGTGCATTAACATACATGGCCCTCCACACTTTGTGTTTGCTGAGTCCCTGTAAGGCTATTCCAGACTGAGTCTGTGTGGCTCCTAGAGAACTGTTTGCATATTGGGTCCTTACCTCGGAATCAGAGTGTCGACTCGTCCCATCAGGATAGTTCCTTTCCACACCAGTATATGAGTAGGTCCCCTCCCCCAACTTACCTAGTTTAAAGCCCTGCGAAGCAGGCAGGCTAGTCGGTGTCCGAAGACGTTCTTACCTCTGCTGGTCAAATGGAGTCTGTCTGGTCCCTGTAGTCCCTGCAGCGCCTCTCTATGATCCAGGAATCCGAAGTTCATATCTCGACACCATCCTTGTAGCCATTCGTTCGTTCTCCGGATGCATTCATCTCTGGCTCTTCCCTTGCCTCTAACTGGGAGGATTGATGAGAAGACTACCTGCGCACTTGTCTGCTTTAGCCTCTCACCCAAGGCTCCGAAGTCTCTGGTGATGGTCTCTGGGGTGTTCCTGGCAGTGTCATTCGTACCTATATGGATAAGAAGCATAGGAAAATGGTCATGAGGAAAATGGTCATAGGAAAATGGTCAGATACGTATATTATTTCTCTGGGACCTGTTTTCCATATCTTCAAGCCGGGAAATACAATCCTGCAAATTCCTTTGAGTATCAATCTGTTGAGTTTGTAATTCTAACACCAAATCTTCCTGATCCATCTCTTCTACCTGGCCTAGCAGATCTGCGATATTTTGCTTTATTTTGCTTTTATACGGCTTTTGATCCCAGCAAATTCTTTTAAGATCCGCTGCCCAATGTTGCAAATCAACTTTCGTAACCAGAGCCATCTCAGAGTTCCGCAGCCACGGCGAGGCACCTCATGTAGTCTCATCCGATGCGTTCTCGTTCGAATCAAGCATCGCCATAGCTGATGCGCCTCGCATATGGCACAGGCTGCCTCTCTCCGACTCTTGAGGTAAGCGCTTGGAATCATCACCTTTTTCACCGGCATTTTCAGGTACCCAGGGAGATCCAGAATAGAGAATGACACGGGGAAAAATTCTGTCCCCATCACCGGCCCACCATCCTCTGCACCGCCCCGTCACCGCCGATCCCTTCACCGCCCCGTCACCGTCCCCGCTGCATCCATATAAGCCTTTTTCCTTTCACTCCCTCCTTCCAATTTGAGCCGGGAACACTAGCGATCGCACGGTCCCCGCGGCCACTACCTGCCTGCCCGGTCGATCCTGGTGTTTGGCCGGCTCTCTCCCTTCTCCTCACCTTGGTTTGTGGGTTTTCTTTTTCGGCAACCTGCGCGCTTTCCCAGAGAGCCGCACACGCGCGGCTGCTCAGTGTTCGATCTTCTGCTCTGCTGCAACTTCCTGTTTCCGGTTGCGTCAGAGCAGAAGATCGAGGCTGAGCAGCGGCGGGTGTGCGCGGCTCTCTGGTAGCGTGCGGGTCGCCGAGGAGGAGGATCTGCGGACTGTGGTGAGGAGAGGGGAGAGAGCTGGCTGGACACTGGAATCGATTGGGCGGGCGGGTGTGAGCTGCGGGGACCGCGCGATCCTTCATGCCTCACTGCGGGGGACAAGACCATTCACCGCCCCGCGGGCGGTGAATGGCCTTGTCCCCGTCGCCGCAGCGACTGCTAGTTTTCTTCCCCGTTTTCGGCAGGTGACCCGCGGCTAAAATGCGGTGGCGCGGGTAAACCGCCACCGTGTCATTCTCTAATCCAGAACACCACCACTAGAAAACTGCACTAGGAATGTTGCAATTGTTACATACAGGAGGGATATTGCACAGTTCAAGGGCAGAGCTGACACTCTAGCCCAGGGGTGTACAACCTTTTGACTTCACTGGGCCGCATTGGCCAAAAAAAATGTTTCTGGGGCCGCACAAACTTTCAAATGCTGCAGCAAGACACAAGAGGGAGCCAGCAAGATGGTAAACACCCGAGGGCAACAGAGGAAAACACTGTATCGCCCTCGACCGGGGCCGTACAAAATACTTCACGGGGCCGCATGTTGGACACCCCTGCTCTAGCCAGCCATGCAGCCCGATGATGTCACCAGAAGCCCCCAGATCTACTTCTTATAGAATAAAAATATCACCCGCATATGTAAAGATTGTTTCAGAAGAGGCTGAATTGAGGTTCTTTAATGTAGTCATATAAAAGTTAAAAATTAAAGGAGATAACGGGGAGCCCTGTGGAACTCCACAGGCAGACTTCTGTGGTACAGATGTTTTACCATCAATATATACCTCATACGTGCGTAATGTTAGAAAACCTGTAAACCATCTCAGTACTTTCGGATCCAAGCCTATCTTAGAAAGTAAGCAGATTAGTATATCATGATGTGAACTACATCGAAAGCTGCTGAAAGATCAAACTGTAGCGAGATAGAATATCTATTGTGAGACAGTAGACTATGAATCTTAGAGCTTAGTGACAATAATTATGTGCTGAAATTAGTTCAAAAACCCTGTTGGAATGGGAGAAGAATAGAGAATTGATCCGAATAACTGGAAAGTTGTAAAGAAAGAGCCTCAATCATCTTAGTTAATAAGGGGATATTAGCGATTAGACAGATATCAGAACCCTTCAATAACAGGTTTAAAGTAATATGTTCCATACTGCTTGAGAAGTAACCATTATCTAATAGGTGATTTATCAATGATGTTAACCAGGAGATTGCTTGAGGGGAGATACTCCTAAAAATATAAGAAGGAAAAGGTCCAAAGCACATCTACATTGCCCAATTTAAAACAGTTTCTGAATCTGATCATCCGTTACAGTTGCAAAGGTACACCAAGATCTATCTTCCGGGATATTCTCTGACTTATCTTCCTCAAAAAATATATCATCATATTTTGCAGTGACAAATGTAGCCCTTATCGTCAGGATTTTGTCATTAAAAAATTTCACTAGCTCACCTGCATTTGGTCTGATAGTTTTGTCGATTTTTTTCACTCACATCAGTGAGTGATCTCCACAGTTTAAATAGAGCTTTACTTTGATCTTTTGAACCACATGTTTTATTCCCGTAATAATTTTTCTGGGCTTTCATAAGTTCCTGGTTGTATTCAGTAATTTTATTTCTCCATTCAAGCTTCTAAGTTACTTTTTTCCCCATTTACGCTCAAGCTTTCTACAGCCTCGTTTGAGATCACGGTGGTCCTGTTGAGGCAGCTCTCAGGTGGACCGGATCTGCCCCGAAGAACTTAATTGGGGATTCTGGCATCCTTGACGATGTCAGGAGGTGATGAAAGGAATAGTTACTTCTCAGTTCAGTTGACACTGAAAGATTGACTGCATTTTTTGTCTATGCTTGATCTTCTGCTGCTCCAGGGTCCGCAGCATCTTGAATATCCTGGACGTTTCAACTGGCTTCAGATAAGAGCCTGTTCAAGAGGTGATGTAGTACCATTTTCACTATGGAAAACACCTCAAAACAAATGAATCCAAACTGTTTTAGATTATTTTATCAGTGTTAGTGCCGGTTGTGCTTAGTTTGTGGCTTGTATAGTATTCCACCTTGTTATATGTGGCTTGTTATATTTTTTCATTTTACTTTGTTGGTTTGTTTTGAAGTCAGAGTAGACTGGAGGGAGCTCCCCATTCCCCTCCTTATTCTTTCCTGTCCTTTCTCTACTGCTTTGGTATGAACTGAGCAAGCAAGCACAGAGCAGGTCAGAGGAGGTGGAGCTGAAAAATATAGATGATGCCTTCTACATCAACTCGCAAATAGGGATACACAAGCCACTGGTCCAGACTCATATGCCCTTCTACTAGAAAAATGATTATCAAGGTAATTACCTAATCTTCCCTTTTGTAGTTGTTGAGGAAAGAAGTAGTCCAACTTAGGTATTATAGTGATATTGGTATTGTTAGAATACATTTTTGATGATGATCAGTATAGCAGCACCCCTCTTTTTTGGCTCTTCTGGTAGCAGTGCCTATGAAAACAGCATAATTCTAAGCAGTCATAAGCTCCATGATAACTGTTTTTAAAACATATTCTACTATCTTCTTCCTACAACAGATTCCCACAATGTCAAGCCTGACATTTTAATTCGTTTTGAGCAAGAGGGATTTGTGACTGAGCCTCTAGGATCTGAGGAAAGAGGAAATCTGACCATCACAGGCTCATGTGAGGAACTGGCTCAACCAGGTGATGCAGCTTGAATTAAAGCTAGTACTGAGGTAACACAAACTTTCCTACAAGGAAGAAGAAAGACAGCTTTTCTGGACCAGGCACAGAGAGAAGGAGGTGCTTTAAACAGAGTCCCTGTTTCTGAGCTTAGTGGTGTGGATAATGTGTTTGTTCTGTTTCCCATATTCCTATTTTTCTCCTTACATTATCTGATCTGCCTTTTGTTTGCATTTCTCTCCTTATCTTTCCCTTATTCTCCCTCACCATTTCCTCATATCTGTCTGGCTCTTTCCTGAATTTTCTTTCTACACCTACTGTCTCTCATCCTTTATCAGTTTATGTAATCGTTCTTGTATCTCTCTCTCTGCTGGTCCAGGATGTTAGACCTTCCTTCCACCTCCCCAGCAGCTTGTGGGTTTATTTATGTATTTATTAAATCCATTTTCTATCCCGTTCTCCCCAACGAGCTCAGACCGGGTTACAGGTTAACATACATAACATACAGTTAACTGGTTACAATTTGCCTTAGTTACAGTGCAAGATTTTTTATACAAGTTTTTATCCTAATGTGACATACTAAGAATCTAGTACCAATATATATTTCTTTGTAGGCAGGGAAGTTAGGTGAAGAGGTATGTTTTTATTGTTCAGGAATTCTACATGTATACTTACACCGAGGAGGGAGTGGAAAACATGAAAAAGGATCTGCAAAAGTTAGAGGAATGGTCTAATATCTGGCAACTAAAATCCAGTGCAAAGAAGTGCAGAGTAATGCATTTGGGGATTAGAAATCAGAAGGAGCCATATGTGCTGGAAGGTGAGAGGTTGATATGCAGTGATGGGGAGAGGGACCTTGGGGTCATAGTGTCTGAAAATCTAAAGGCGAAGAAACAGTGTGACAAGGCAGTGGCTGCTGCCAGAAGGATGCTGGGCTGTATAGAGAGAGGCGTAGTGAGCAGAAGGAAGAAGGTGTTGATGCCCCTGTACAGGCCGATGGTGAGGCCCCACTTGGAGTATTGTGTTCAGTTTTGGAGACCGTATCTGGTGAAGGACGTAAAAAGACTTGGGCCTAGATTCACTAAAAGACCTACCGATCTGATCCGGGTCCGGGGGGCTGATTCACGATGCATCCTAATGCAAATGAGGATTCTCGGAATCACGCCCCCAACCAACTGCAGGGATCGCTGAATAGCGATCCCCACGCATGCACAGACCATCTGTAGATGGTCTGTGCGTGCTTACTGAGCAGTGACCTTTTATTTTTTCCTTTTCTTTTTCTTTGTAAGCCCATGGTGTTAACCCGCTTTAAACCCATGGGTTAAAACCACAGGCTCGCAGTGCGGGGAAATGCAGGAGAGTCGTGGCGGTGAGAGGAAGAGATTCAGGAGGAGCAGGGTGGCAGGAGAGATTCGGGGCAGAGAGCAGGGCGGCGAGAGGACAGTCGAGGCAGGAGAGAATCCAGGCAGAGATCAGGAGATGCAGTCGGAAAGCAGTGAGCGACGGTCCTCAGCCGTCGCTTCTTTTATTGATTGGCCAGCCCAGTCGATGTTCCAGATTTATTTAGTGAATTGCTGCCTGACTACATTTGAATGCCGTTCCCCCTGATTTGCATACGCGGATCAGAGGATGATCGGGACACAGGTTAGTGAATCGGGTCGGAGGAAAATCAGGTCGCAAAGAGGTTTCTAAGTGGTCAGGACTTAATTGGTGGGCTTAGTGAATCTAGCCTTTGAAACAGTCCAAAATAAGGCAACAAAAATGGTAGGAGGTTTATGCCAGAAGACATATGAGGAGAGACTGGAAGCCCTGAATATGTATACTAGAGGAAAGGAGGGATAGAGGAGATATGATTCAGACGTTCAAATACTTGAAAGGTATTAACGTAGAGCAAAATCTTTTCCAGAGAAAGGAAAATGGTAAAACCACAGGGCATAATTTGAGGTTGAGGGGTGGTAGATTCAAGAATAATGTTAGGAAATTCTTCTTTATGGAGAGGGTGGTTAATGCCTGGAATGCGCTCCCGAGGGAGCTAGTGGAGTAGAAAATGGTGATAGAGTTTAAACAAGCGTGAGATGAACACAGAGGATCTTGAATCAGAAAATAATGGGTATACATTGAAGGAACTAAGGCCAATACTGAGCAGGCTTGCATGGTCTCTGTTCTGTATATGGACATTCAGTTGAGGATGGGCTGGGGAGGGCTTCGATGGCTGGGAGTGAGCTGCAGTGAGTTTGATGGAGACTCCAGTAGATGGAACCTAAGCACACTACTGGGCAGAGCTCTGGGTTTCTGGCCCAGAAATATCTAAACTAAATCCCTTGAAAAGGCAAATCACAAGACAGAAAAATTCCAAACTGGAACTTATAGAGGGATTTATAGGGAACTCAAGCGCTCACAGCTAACAGCTTGATATATTTTACAAACTGATAACCATAGGGTGAGCTATCATCGGTCCCTTTAAGTTTTCCCCTAAAGTATTTATTTATCAAAAATCTTTAAACTATTATTTTATTCTTAGCTGTGAGCGCTTGAGTTCCCTATAAATCCCTCTATAAGTTCCAGTTTGGAATTTTTCTGTCTTGTGATTTGCCTTTTCAAGGGATTTAGTGTATTTCACGGAAATTTTTGAGGTTATCCAGAAATATCTAATACAAAGGACCATTTAAATTAAATTAATTTATGGAGCATGTATGGCTGGGCAGACTGGATAGATCGTTCAGGTCTTTATCTGCTTTCATTTACTATGTTACTATTTTATAAAATATACAGGTATATCACAACTCCACCTCTGCTCCATTTTAATTATATCCTCTGAACTCCTCCTACACAAGTAATTATCTGTATATATTCAGATGCAGAAAGCTATCATGAAGGTACCACAGGTTCTATGCACCAAGTAATGCAGGAAGGGATAGGAGTGCAAAGGTTAACCCCTATAGCTATAGATTGCATTATGTTTATTCAAATTTTTATATACTGCATATACAGTACAGCCAGAAAGGATCTAAGTGGTTTACTTAACTCAATCAAATTTATGAAAAGAACTCCATTTAATAGGAAAGCAAAAGAAAAGGAAAGAAAATTACATCCAAATTAACAAATGAAACTACTCAGGATCCTTAACTCCTTCCACCAAGGATACTTAGATTTTCAGAGGTCATAAAAGTCCCATCATCCAGTTTTAGCAAAGATTTCCCTTTCTTAGGTCTTAAGCTCTCTTATAAAACTGTTATTTTCCATACAGGCAGCCAAAGTTACCCTGCTGACCTCACAGAAGAGATAGTGAAAACGGAAGAGGATCCTGCCAGTGACCAACTGGAGGGAGGAGAGGAGGATGCTGATATGAAGAGTGGTAAGCCAAGAATTGCTATGTAATACCATCCTTGCTATGTGCTTTGGAGCATTTCTAAATTTTCACATAGAGATTTTGGTTAGTGAGTGTAATCAGAGTAAAGGGAATCATTGCAGATATTGGAGGGGAGGATGAGATGTTCAGAACCAGCAAATGAGATCAGGATGGTCTGTTTATATCTTTTCATGTGCCATTACTCACCTGTCTATAAACAAATAACTTTAAAGACTTCTGTAGGGATATTTACCTATATTTTTGTTATTAATAGCTGTATAATTTACGTATATACTTTCATTTTTAACCAACAGATGATGGATTTGGGAATAAGAGAATGAGAGTATGTTATGGTCAGCAGAGGGAGGAATGGACACACAAGGACCCTTCAAGAGACAGCCCAGAAGGTATTAGTAGTATAAAACCACCTAGCATTAAAGAAAAGACCCCAAAAGGAGAGAGTTCAAATGTATGTACTGAGCAAAAGAGAAATTCCATCAACTGCCCAAATCTCAGACAAAGTGAGAGAATCGGCAGGCAGAAACTTTGTCAATGCACTACAAGTAAGGAAATGTTCACTGGGAAGTCAAACTTCAGTCAGGTACTTGAACTGAGAAAACATGACTTAATCAGTATTAGCAAGATACAAATTCATCAAATGAACTCCAAGGGAGCAAAGCTATTTAAATGTTCTGAGTATTATAAAAGCTTCGATCAAGAAAGTAATATTATACCTCATGAAAAAATCAGCACAGGACAAAAACCATATAAATGTTCTGAATGTGGAAAATTATTCGAAAATATAAGTAACTTCAACACTCATAAAAGAATTCACACGGGAGAAAAAACCATAATATATGTTTCTGAATGTGGAAAATTATTCGAAAATATAAGTAACTTCAACACTCATAAAAGAATCCACACTGGAAAAAAAACAATTTACATGTTCTGAATGTGATAAAAGCATTCAATCGAAAAGGTAATCTCAAAAATCATGAAAGAATCCACACAGGAGAGAAACCATATAAATGTTCTGAATGTGGAAAATCGTTCATTAGTACAAATAGTCTCGTAATTCATAAAAGAATCCATTCTGGAGAAAAAACGTATAAATGTTCTGAATGTGGAAAATCTTTCATTGATAAAAGTAGCCTCATAATTCATAAAAGAATCCACTCTGGAGAAAAACCATATACATGTTCTGAATGTGGAAAATCCTTCAACAGTTTAAGTAGCTTCATAACTCATAAAAGAATCCACACGGGAGAAAAACCATATACATGTTCTGAATGTGGAAAATCCTTCAACAGTTCAAGTAGCTTCATAACTCATAAAAGAATCCACACGGGAGAAAAACCATATACATGTTCTGAATGTGGAAAATCCTTCAACAGTTCAAGCAGCCTCATAACTCATAAAAGAATCCACACGGGAGAAAAACCATATAAATGTTCTGAATGTGGTAAAAGATTCAGTCGAAAAGCTCATCTTGTATATCACGAAACAATCCACACAGGAGAAAAACCATATAAATGTTCTGAATGTGGAAAATCCTTCAATAACAGAAGTAGCCTCAACACTCATAAAAGATTTCACATGGGAGAAAAACCATATAAATGTTCTGAATGTGGAAAATTATTTGAAAATATAAGTAACTTCAACACTCATAAAAGAATTCACACAGGAGAAAAACCATATAAATGTTCTGAATGTGGAAAATTATTCAATAATATAAGTAACTTCAACAATCATAAAAGAATCCATACTGGAAAAAAAACCATTTACATGTTCTGAATGTGATAAAAGCTTCAATCGAAAAGATAATCTCAAAAAATCATGAAAGAATCCACACAGGAGAGAAACCATATAAATGTTCTGAATGTGGAAAATCGTTCAATAGTACAAATAGTCTCGTAATTCATAAAAGAATCCATTCTGGAGAAAAACCGTATAAATGTTCTGAATGTGGAAAATCTTTCATTGATATAAGTAGCCTCATAATTCATAAAAGAATCCACTCTGGAGAAAAACCATATAAGTGTTCTGAATGTGGAAAATCTTTTAATAATACAAGTAACTTCAACGCTCATAAACGAATCCACACTGGAGAAAAACCATATACATGTTCTGAATGTGGAAAATCTTTCAATATTGGAAGCAGCCTCATAACTCATAAAAGAATCCACACAGGAGAAAAACCATATACATGTTCTGAATGTGGAAAATCTTTCAATAATGGAAGCAGCCTCATAACTCATAAAAGAACCCACACAGGAGAAAAACCATATAAATGTTCTGAATGTGGAAAATCCTTCAAAAATTTAAGTAACTTCAACACTCATAAAAGAATCCACACTGGAGAAAAACCATATACATGTTCTGAATGTGGAAAATCTTTCAATAATGGAAGCAGCCTCATAACTCATAAAAGAATCCACACAGGAGAAAAACCATATAAATGTTCTGAATGTGGAAAATCCTTCAACTATACAAGTAGCCTCATATCTCATGAAAGAATCCACACGGGAGAATATCCATATAAATGTTCTGATTGTGGAAAATCTTTCAATAAAACAAGTAAGCTCTCAACTCATAAAAGAATCCACACGGGAGAAAAACCATATGATTGTTCTTAATGTGGTAAAAGTTTCAATTGAAAAGATCATCTTGAAGACCATGAAAGAATCCACTCCTGAGAAAAAATGTTTTGAATGTGGTAAAAATTTCAATACTAAATATAAACTCGGAACTCATGAAAGAATCCACATGGGAGAAAAACCATATTAAGGTTCATAATGTAATAAATCCTTCAGTAATATAGTTAGACTCATAGAGGCTGATTCTATAAATGGACATCCCGATTGTAGGTGGTGGTAGGCGTCCTACCACTGTCCAGCAGCCAATCAGGACATACATTTTTTTTAAAAAAAACTCCCGAGGCAGGAAGCCTAAATTGTAGGCATTTGTCGCAATTGAGGAAGACACGTCAGGACACTTATTTTTGTCCAAGGCTGAGCATGGGTGTGGTGCGGTGAATCAGCCTTGTCAGAGGCAGCTGACTGAAGAGTCCTCCTTCTTTCCTCAGCCTGCTGCCTTCATCCATTGGGCCCCTCTGCCTCGGTGAATGTCTTTGGTTATCTTGCCTTTGGCTGCTCCTGGACCGGGGCAGTTGTGCCTTAGCTTGCTGTCCTGATTACAGAAGTTGTCCTTCTGTGGAAACCAAGCTTCCTTAATGACAGATTTCAAATCCGTTATTTTTCTTTTCTTTTTCTTACATGTTTTTGCTATTCTATTACTTACTGTATTTTTGGGACCACAAGACACACCGGACCATAAGAAGCACCCACCTGTAGAGGAGGAAAAACCAAGAAAAAAAAATTGGGTTCAAAATTTTTTTCTTCCTCTACACATAGGTGCACCTGGTGGTCTGTTGCGTCTGGTGCTGGGAAGCCCACAGCCTGAAGCCCCCCAGTACCTTTTTAAAGTAGCAGTGGTCCAGCGCGGTCTCCTGCTGGACGGCTGCCTTTCTCTGCAGAGTGATGCAGAAGCGTGACTTTTGCACTTCCTGCCTGGTCTCACACCACTCTGTGATTGGCTGGGACCAGGCAGGAAGCGCAAAGGTTGCACTCCTGCGTCTCTCTGCAAAGAGGCAGCCGTCCAGCAGGAGACCGCCCTGGACCACCACCACTTTAAAAAAAGTAAGGGGGGGTGCACACAGTGTATTCGGTCCATAAGATGCACCCCCTTTTCGGGGGTGGAAAAAGTGCGTCTTATAGTTCAAAAAATACAGTATTTATTGATTAATTTGTCTGGTTTATGTGAAGATTTTATTAATATTTTATTTATTCATTTTTCCCTATGCTCTGATTCTCCTCTGCTCTTATTCTCTTCTCTTTCCTTTAATTTGAACTCAATATTGTCTGCTCTTTTTGTACAAAGTTCTCATCATTACTTCCAGGCATCTTAGCACAGATTGTGATCCTTATCTGGGACAAATAGGGAGATTTGTGTGCCGTACTTCCTCATGGTTAACCAATTTTAATGTTAATCATTTTCCTTGTTTATTCTGTTGTGCACTGCCATGAACCGAAAGGCATATGTGCGGTATATAAATAAAGAATTATGTTATGCTATGTTTCACCTGGAAATGGCCTTGGGTGAGCTTCAGCAGGTCTAGGTGTCTCCCTAGGGACATAACAGATGCCTGAAATGAAGGCCAACAAAATGCTGGCCTACATTTCAAATAGACGCAACTGCTGTGCTGAACGCAGCAAAGGAATCCTTCTACCACAATCAGATCAGTGGCTGCGGCAAGGAACCTCCCAGTAAGAGAAGTTCTCTAGCAGGACGGATGCCCATTGCCTCCTGGTGGGACCCCTGAACTCCTTCCAAAGTAGCCAAGCAATAGGGATGCTAACTCCCTCCTGCCCCCCAACTCTTCCCAAAATACACTGGAAGGAAGGTGACACCACCACCCCTCTAGATCCTCCCCAAATCCCCACAAAGAAGGGAACTCAAATACGCAGACTTAATAGAGGGAACAAAACACTGGACTTCCTAGTGGTACTAGAATTATGGCTCACAGACAACAGTGGGGGGTTTCATAAGTGAAGTATGCCTACCAGAACCATATCATGCTCCAAAATAAGAACATAAGAAACGCTTTACACCGGATGAGACCGAGGTCCATCTAGTCCGGTGCTCTGCACACTGGCCGGCCCATTAGGTACTCCTTTTGGAGAACCGACTTTAACCGTATCCCTCAATATGATATGCAAGAAGGTAGTGCATCCAACTTGCGCTTGAATCCCAGTACAGTAGTCTCCGCCACAACCTCTTCCGGGAGTGCATTCCAAGCACCCACCACGCGCTGTGTGAAACAGAACTTCCTGGCATTTGTCCTGAACCTGCTGCCACTCAGTTTCAGGCTATGACCTCTTGTCTGTGTCACATCCGAAAAATGTTAGCAATGCTGCATTCTTGGTCTATTTTATCAAATCCTTTTAATATTTTAAAAGTCTCTATCAAATCCCCTCTCAGTCTTCTCTTCTCGAGGGTAAACAGTCCCAGTTTCCTGAGTCATTCTTTGTAGCTCAAATGCTCCATTCTTTTGAACAAGTTTTCATGGCTCCCTCTGCACTTTCTCCAACAGAGTTATATCCCTCTTGAGGTATGGAGACCAGTGTTGGACACAATATTCTAAGTGCGGTCTGACCATTGTTCTATAAAGTGGCATTATGAATCTCTTCCGATCTACTCGTGATCCCCTTCCTTAATTATGCCTAACATCCTGTTTGCTTTCTTCGCCGCCGCCGCACATTGTACCGATGGCTTTAGGATACTGTCAATCAGTACCCCCAAATCCCTTTCCTGTTCGCATTTTGCTAATGTCACCCCCAACATCTTATACTCGTGTTCTTTGTTTTTCTTTCCTAGATGCATCACCTTGCATTTGTTTATGTTAAAGTTCATCTGCCACTTTGTTGTCCACGTTTCCAGCTGGTTCAGATCTTTCTGGAGGTCCTCGCAGTCCCTTTGAGAGCCAACCGCCCGACATAGTTTTGTATCATCTGCAAACTTAATTATATTGCATGTTGTTTCCTCTTCTAGGTCGTTTATAAAAATATTGAACAAGATAGGCCCAAGAACCGAGCCCCCGAATAGTGAGGGGGGAGTAGCAGTATTTATTTATTTATTTAAAAATGTAATATACTGCATATTAACTATGCAGTTTACAAATTCCATACAAATCAAACAATAAAAACAGATAACAACAAGTGTAACACTGGAAGGCAGAAATAGACAGATTTTTTACCAGATTCTTATACTTCATCCTCCCTACCGTGTATTACAAAATTCCAGGTAAGTATGAACAGACAATAGCAGGTCAAGTTTTGACAAGATTAAAGCAGGAACAGTGATAATGTCATTGACGAGTAGTCTTGCTGTGGGAGTCGAGTGTAAAGTGCGTATTGCTGCGGCGTACCAACCTGATATTCCCATACAATTTAACACTTCAAAGAGGTACGTCCAATTGACCTGGTCGAATGCCTGGGCAGCATCCAAACTGAGTAGAAGCATAGGAGTGTGTTGGAATTGCGTATGCGCTAAGGCTAACAACGCTTTACGCACTGCTTGTCTACCCTTTACAAATCCCACCTGTGAAGATGCAATAATGTCGGGTAGAAGGGTCGCTAGTCTATCAACTAATATTTTAGAGAGAATTTTAATGTCCACATTTAACAAGTAAATTGGGCGATAGGACTCGGGAGCGGAACTGTCTTTGCCAGGTTTCAATATTAATGTAATTAATGCCTCATTCGCATTCTACAGGAAAATGTTCATCCTGATTACCTGGGAATAGTAGTCCCTTAAAAAGGGTCCAAGCTGCCCTGATAATAGTTTATAAAATTCTGCCGTGAAGCCATCCGGCCCTGGAGCCGAAAAATTTAGTTGATTGGGGATAGCTTTATGCATTTCTTTAGGGGTAATGGGTGCATTAAGAAACCTAAATCCGAGGTCAGAGAGTGACTGTAATCCGGAATCCGTTAAGCAGTCCCTAATAAGGGGTTCAGCTCCCGAGTCCTGGCGACCATATATCTTCTGAAAGTGGGACTGAAAAATTTTGTGCAATGTGTGTCAGTAATAATAATAATAATAATAACTTTATTCTTCTATACCGCCACAATCTTGCGACTTCTAGGCGGTTTACAATCAAGAGTGCTGGACATTCAGCGAAAATACAATAAGTAGATATTCAGAGGAAATACAGAGATCAGAGACCTCAGGAAGGCAATAGTATAGAAAATACAATTTGTTGAGCGAAAATGTAATATGTACATTTTAGTAGGTATGTCCGTTTTCTTTTTCTTCTTTTGGCACACCAAAGGGGGGAGGGTGTTGGGAACAATCTTACATAATATGTTACAATATGTTCTATAATATGTGTATATTCTGATTGAAAATATAGATGAAGGTTGGGAGGTAGGGGGGGTTAAATGTATCATTAGATTTTTATGTAGTAGATATCAAAGTGCTATTGTGTAATAACTTGTTGAATTATATATTTTGTGCACTTGTTGTCAAATTGGAAAATGAATAAAGGAATTATTAAAAAAATTAAAAAACAAATAAATCATCTTAAACAGACTGTGTCATTCCTGGCTTTGCTTAGCACAGACCTGGGGATCTCTAATTTTTAAAGAAAAGGTAAGATTCCAACTCTATGCATGCAGTGGAGTAAAACCAAAATATCGTGGCTCATGGTACAGAACATGATGTAAATGTCTTATGACACTGTATAAATCACAGTTGCTTGCAGTGGTAAATATGTGGCATTGCATAGTCCTGAATTTTTATATACAAATGTCTTCTCTTATATTGCAAGGCTTCCTTCCTGTCTTCCCCTAAATTCTCCAGATATCTTCAAAACAGAAGAAGTTATATTCATATGCATACTATATTTATGATATCTATGAGTTCTTTAATTATGTAGTATGTTGAAGACGGCCTAAATTGTCCCTCAGCCCCAAGACATAACGGTGACCCCGCGCCTGGGAATCAAGCGAGCTAATAACTTCCCTGCCTGATTTCCATAGCGATGGATAGCAAAATTTTTGATATAAGAGCATTTTCACCGTGCGCTCGTGTATGTAGGAATTCAGGGTCGTTTCCACTGAAGTTAAGTGTTCCCGAGATGTTCGGGTCGGGCATAGGGTATAATGACGTTTATACCCTATGCCAGACCCGAGTTCAAATAAGCATGGGATGAACACAAAAGATCTAGAATCCAAAATAATAGTAAATATGAACTAAGGCCAGTACTGGGCAAACTTGCACGGTCTGTGTCTGTATATGGCAGTTTGGTGGATGTTAGGCAGGGGAGGGCTTCAATGGTCTAGGAGGGTATGGAATGGGCTGGGAAGTGATTTAATGAAGGAGATTTTGGCAGTTGGAACCCAAACACAAGATACTGGTAGAGATTTGTATTCCTTGCCAGAATACGCTAAAGGGAAGAAAAAATTTAAAATTGAATCAGTTGGGCAGACTGGTATGGACCATTTGGAGTCTTTATCTGCCGTCATCTACTATGTTACGATGTTATGAGCTGCATCCGTTGGATGAAGAGTTAACTCGATGTGATATATCAGCCGATGCCTGCTAGGTCTGTCCCCAGAGCAGTGCAGATAACAGGAGCCAAAGGCACTAGAAACGCTCGATTTATAAACTCAGGAGAAAACTAAACCATTTTGGGATTAGCTTCTTTGGCCTCTAGAAGGGAGCAAGAGAACATATTTGCCTTCTCAGTGCGCTAGTTTGAAGTTCCCAGCAGTAACCTACAGGCTGGAAGCAAAACCAGTTGGAAAGCCTTTTCACCTGAGTTTGGAGTGTGGCTGCAGGCTATTACATCTGAGAGCAGAACAGCTAGAGAGGGAGAAGTAAAAGGAGGAGCAACAGAGAAGGCAGAGAGGCTCAGGGTTGAGAGCTCTGGATGGCAGTGAACAGCCTGAATGTATGGAGCTGACAGAGGCTTGTCCGGAGCCACCAAACTTAATGCCTCAGGATTTTCAGACCATGGAGCTGGAGCCATATGCTGAACCACTGAATGGAGCCCTACCAATGGAAGTTTGCTGGACTGAAGGCAAGTAAATTAAACTGCCTAAATGTTTAATCTGGACACTGTTTGGCTAAGCTTACTAAATGCCTTTTGTGGTGTAACCCTGAAGAAGGCGTGGTGCTTGGGGGCACCTATAAGAACTTTAAAGAACTGTTTTGGATTTTGTGTTTTTTTTCCTTCCCTCTGGGTGGGGGAAGGGCAGTTACCAGTCCCAGGAAGTGGGGACTGCTCTGCATCTTCTGTGGTGGGTTTGAGGGCATATTATTTGCAAATTGTGACCACCCAGAGCACACTCCCTGGCCAGCAAGTCAGGCTGAGGTAGTGATATCAGCCCCAAAAGGCTTTTTGAAATATTTGAAAGTTTTTAATCATTAATCTGCTGGAGAACCAGTGGCAGCTTTGAAAAGCCTGAATTATAAGTTTTTGAACTTGATTATGTTCCCAATACTGAGGGACCCAAGGAAAAGGGTTTCCAAGAACTTTATTGGCTGGCACTAATCCAGAGACTGTTCAGAATTACAGTTTGTTTGCTTTGGACTATACTTTATATTTTTGAACATCCTGACAAGATTAATTTTCTTTCCTCCAATGTGGAACTGTTGAACTTTAGGCAAGCAGGCTGGTTTGAATGTTTTTCTTTTGTTTGGTGAATAAACCCAGACCTTGCTTGATGCAATATACTTACCTTGTGTTGTGGTGTTCTCTTTTGGGGGCCTTTTTTCTTTCCTTGTGCAGCCCGTAGCGGCTCACAAGAGTTTTCCTTTTGTTACTGGTGCCCTAGGACCCATTGCCCTGAGGCTGCCGGTGACATCGTGTAGCATGGGCCAACTTGACTATGTTGTGTATTGATTATATTCTTGTGGTATCCTCATTTTGTAGTAGGCTATCCTAGGCTGGAATTGGTCTACCACCATATCAAATCATGCGTGATTTGGACTGAAGTGAATAATGTTCAAGTCGGCAGAGATAGGGGGTCTCTGGAGGCTTCCTGGTTATTTATATTGGGATCCTAACTACAAAGAATATATTATTTTAAAAAATGGAGGCTAATGTTGCTTCTGTTACTGACCCCCTTTCGCTTTGGGAAACTGCAAAGGCTGTTCTTCATGGTGATATTATCGCTTATGTGGTTAGACAATGGAAAGAACATGCTAAGGAAGTGTTGTATTTAAATGCCCAAATTGATAGATGTAAACAGGCCTGGATCAAATCCAAACTATTGAGTGATAGAGACTCATTGCTAGTTGCCAGAGTGGCATTGAATGTAAAATTGCATGAGAAAATGAGATCTCATCAACAGAACTATAAATATAAATTTTATAAATACAGTAATTGCCCAGGTAAACTGCTAGCTCGTTTTGTACATCCCTGGCAGGGTTCGCAATTTTGTAATGATATATTGCACTAAAATGAGATGATAACCGATAGAGACCATCTGACTTTCTTGTTTGATCATGATTTTCAATAGTTTTATCAGGGGCAAACTACTTCTTTGCAGGAGACAGAATCTTATTTAGCAGGTCTTACTTTGCCCCAAATTCTATCAAATGTTCAGCAGACTTTTCATGCTAATCTAATCTAATCTAATCCTTAGGTTTGTATACCGCATCATCTCCACGTTCGTAGAGCTCGACGCGGTTTACAGTAGGAGAAATAGGAAGGAACTACAACAGAGGGTTAGAGGTAGAAGTGTGAAGAAAATTTAGAGGACTTGGGATGCCAAGATATAAGAGTTTCCTTGATTCCTAAGTTGGAGGGAGACTTACAGCCTTAGAAATTAGAGATATTATAAAACGGTCTCCGCTTGCAAAAGCTCCAGGTCCTGATGGGGTTACTGTGGAATTTTACAGGGTGTTACAAGTTCATATTTCTTTACCTTTTAGAGGCTTATTTTACCCAAGTGATTTTGAGAGGGGAGTTTCTGCTTCATGCCAATCATTCTTTGGTACCTAAACCTGGTAAGAACTCTAAATCTTTGGAATCGTATCATCAAATGAAAGAGACTCGACTCATGCGCATTTACATTATGTAGGTATTTAAATGTCTTTATCATATCTCCCCTCTCCCACCTTCTCTCCAAAGTATAAAGATTGAGATCTTTAAAATCTGTCCCCATACGCCTTATGATGAAGACCACATACCATTTTAGTAGCCTTCCTCTGGACTGATTCTAGCCTTTTTAGCTTTTTGAAGGTGCAGTCTCCAGAATTGTACACAATATTCTAAATGAGATCTCACCAAAGTCTTATACAGGGGCATCAATACCTCCTTTTTCCTACTAGCCTTACCTCTCCCTATGCAACCTAGCATCCTTCTAGCTTTCACCATCACCTTTTCAATCAGTTTGGCCACCTTAAGATCTTCACATATAATCACACCCAAATCCCACATCTTCTGTCATGTAACATAAGTTCTTCACCCCCCTAAACTGTACCGTTCCTTGGTTTTTACAGCCAAATAGCATGATCTTCCATTTCGTAGCATTAAATTTCATAACAATTCTTCATGCTTTGCCAGGTCTTTCTTCATGTTATTCACACTTTTTTATTGTTATTAGGATTTTCTATACCGCCTATCAAGGTTTATCTAAGCGGTTTACAATCAAGTACTCAAGCATTTTCCCTATCTGTCCCGGTGGGCTCACAATCTATCTAACGTACCTGGGGCTATGGAGGGATAAGTGACTTTCCCCAGGGTCCCAAGGAGCAGCGCGGGGTTTGAACCCGCAACCCAGGGTGCCTGAGGCAGTAGCTCAACCACTGCGCCACAACCCTTCAGCAATATCGTTTATAAAAATGGTTAAAAAGAAACAGTCCAAAGAACAGAACCTTGAGGCACACCACTGGTAATATCCCTTTCCCTCAGAGTGATTTTCCATTGATCAAGAAACTCTGTCACCTTCCACTTAAAAGTTCCTGATCCAGCCCGTCACTTTGGACCCATCCCGAGGCACTCAGTTTATTAGACGTCTGTATGTGGAACACTGTCAAAGGTCTATGCTAAAATCTAAATAGCGCACATCATCTATCCAATTATCTGGTCACCCCAGATCAAAGAAATTGATCAGATTTGAGAATCCATGTTGCTTCCTGTCCAGTAATCCACAAGATTCCAGAAAGTTGACCATTCTCTGTTTTAAAAGCATTTCAATTAATTTGCTTACCACAGAAGTCAGACTTACCGGCATGTAATTCCCTACTTCTTCCTTACTTCCACTTTTGTGGAGAGGGACCACATCCGCCCTTCTCCAGTAACCACTCCTGACTCTAGAGACTCGTTGAAAAGGTTAGTCAGTGGAGCTACCAGAACTTTCCTAAGTTTCTCAGCACCCTAGGATTGTACACATATCAGCAGCCCCATCGCTTTGTCTACCTTTATTTTAGCTAGCTCCGTCATGAACACAACCCTCTGAAAATTGATCAGGAATCTTACTTACTCCCTCCATCCCTATTCACGTTTGTCTTCTGCGGTCTCGCTCCTGCAGCTTCAGGAAGGAGGGCAGGAAGGAAGGGAGAGAGAGGTGTTGGACATGGGGATAGATGAGAAGGAAAGAGAGACACATACACAGGAGGTAGGGAGGGGGAGAAAGAGGGAGATGTTGGATCCAGGAGGCAGAATGAAGTGATGGAGAGATGCTAGGGAAATGCGGGGGTGCAGTAGGAAAGAGATAGGGAGATGTCAGGCTATGAGGGTTAGGGAGAGATGCAGGGCTATAAGTGTGCAGGAAGGAAGATGCTGAGAATGGTAGAACCCTGAGAGAGAGGAAAGGGTGGCAAGGAAAGGATAAGAGGATAGATATGACAGAGAATAGAAATATGGTAATGGAGGTACACTGAAGATAAAAAGGAATGGAGGGCTGAGGAAGGAATGAGATGGAGAATGGGAGAGAAGATGGAAATTTGATAGCTAAAAACTGAAAATAGGAGAAGGGTAAGAAAGAGGCTAAAAAGGAATGAGGCAAGTGTAGTGAGGGAATAAGCAGGAAAGTGTAGAAACATAGAGTATGACAGCAGAAGAGGGCCGGCGGCCCAACAAGTCTGCCCACTCAAGAACCCTCCCTCCCTGGTGTACTCCTCTGTCATGCATAACCTTGCAGCGCTCCCACCTGTTTGTCCCATCGACTTTTGAAGTCAGCTAAGGGCCGCCACGGGAGCAGATTGCTGGGCACGACAGATCACTGGTCTGACCCAGCAGCGGCAATTCTAATGTTCTTATGTAATCCATTAATATTAAAATGCATTAATGTAAACTGCATTATGTACTGTGATATATACAGTATACTAATCCATCATCAATACAAAAAATCCATTCAAACTGTATGCTGTTCATCGGTCATGTTCCCTCCATAACAGAGAAGCCTCCTCATCACCATTTGTTTTAAGATTTCTTAGCCCTATAATATTAGGATGAAGGGTTTTGCAAGTCCTACCCATCTCTGTCAGCTGCCTCCTCCATCTCCAGAACAGCTTACTCTATGCAAAGCAGGGGGGGGGGGGGGGGGGGGAAATCCCCAAATGGGAAGAAGTGAGGATGATGACTTTTTATGCATCTAGCATTAAATGACTGAACGGTCCAGGCTGACCTTAGTAAAAATGTGCAGGATCTTCCTCTTGCTTAACTGTCAGTGATGAAACTCAGACGTTACAATAGGAATTCTGCAGCTACAGAGATGGATTCTGACTGGAGATTTCCTGGAAAGATGAGCAAGAGAGGAACAGACTTGGCAGATATAATCCTTCCTCTCCCCCTCTGCAGGAAGGGACCTGGGTCTCCCAGGGATTTCCAGTTGCAGGACCCAGAACGCTTCTGATTCTCTTCTGAATCTTGAAACAGCAGAGTAGATTCCACCCAAGAACGATCTGCTACCTGTAGCTGCTATTTCTACAGCTCCACCTTAAGGAGGCGGGATATTCCAGGATGACCTCACTGGAGGGGTGGGGTGAAGAGCTCTGCACAGACTCAGTTGCTTTCTCTACTTCCGCAGAGCAGCAAAGAACAGACAAGATTCAGAAGAGAAGCAGAAACTTTCTGTGTCCTGCAACTGGAAATCCCTGGGAGACCCAGTTCCCTTCCTGCAGAGGGGGGAGACTCAGGGATCAGCCCAATCTGCTTATCTTTCCAGGAAGAGGGAAATCTCCAACCTGAATCCCTCCCAACAGCTGCAGAATCCAGAGGGAAACAGGAGGGAAATGTCTGCCCTGGGTTGTGATCAGGTAATTCAAAGAAAGTATTTAGTCTAATAAAAAGGTGTTGTCTTATTTTCTTTGCTTTGATTTCTATGTCTATTGCCTTGTATCAAGTAAGAAATTCTTCTCTCTACTCTTGTAAAAGGAAAACCTTTCCCTGTGCATCTCTTCCAGCCTTCCATTCTCTTTTCTTGTTCATCTGTTTTGGAGGGAAGACTAACCTGTTGGAGGTAGATTGCAGTAGTTTATGAGACAGGAAGAGGGAAGGAGAGCTGCATGGTCCCTTTAATAGATGGTAGGCTCAGGACTGGGGTCCACTAGAGTGCATTTATAAGCTGAGGATGTGGGATTTCCCTGCTGCATTACTGCTTGTAAAAATCTACCATATATGCCATAGATCTACCATATATGGAGGTAAATTCATACCCCAAGGGATGTGAGATTGGGAACATGAATCTCCACAACTTAGGCAAAGAATATTAGCCGTTTCTATTTATGTGTTAAAGGTGGTTAGAACAATGTGAACTGGATAACAACAGTTATGGACTGGAGTTCCTGCCTGTTAGTACAGGTCGATGAAACCTGACATGCACTGTTACTGAACAGCTTGCAAAAAGGCAACTTCTAAAGACTTCAGGCAAGGCTTGGAACTCTCTGAATGGTGGATTCACATCAATATATGATCTGATCTAATCTTCCATTTGTGTGTCGCTCATACCTATTCAGGCTCAAGGCGACTTACAGAGAGGATTAACTGGGCAGGGGAGAAACTTAGAGGGGGGGCTTGTTTTGAGGGGAAGGAAAAAAAGGGAGCGGGAAAGGCTCAGTTGGCAGGTTGGAGTTATCTGATGTGTCAGAATAAGATGAGGTTAATTTCATTTTAAAGAGGGACGTGTTGGTTTCAGCGGTTGGATAAGAAGGTTTTCAGCTTCTTCCGGAATGACGTGTGATTAGTGTCTTTTCTGATCATTTCTGGTATGTCGTTCCAAGCTTTTATGCCCATGAAGGTAAACATGGAGCGGAACATGTGCCAATAGTGAAGATTTTTTGTAGAAGGCAGACTTAGTTGCAGTCTGTCTATGATTCTAGAAGTAGACCAGACTATACCGAATAGTTGGGTAAGGGAGTTGGCTGAATTTCCGTGGATTATGTGATGTAAGATGCAGGATATTTTGAAGATCCACGATGAGATGGGTAGCCAGTGCTGTTGTTTGAAGAAGGCTGAGATCATATTTCTTTAGGCTGAAGATTAGTCTAACCGCTATGTTCTGTATGAGCTGAAGTTTGTGAATTAGAGTAGTATTAATTCCCATGTAGGCCGAATTGCAGTAGTCCAGCTGAGGTAGTATCGTCAACTGGACGATCTGCGCAAAATGATGTTGATGAAAGTATAGCTTAACGAGTTTTAGTTGGCGCATGGAGAAGATAGTCTTTTTCCTATGGGATTCCATTGTGAGTGTGTCATCCAGGATGCAGTCAAGCACTTTAGAGGATTTCTCCATTGCAAGGGTGGTACCGGATTGAAGATTAATGCTCGTCTGAGTGTTTTGCTGAGCTACGTGGAAGCAGATGGCTTTGGTTTTGGTGGCATTTAATTTAAGTTTGCCTAGGTGTGAATTCTTGCTATGTTGTTTGAGATTTTCTCTTCAGCATTAGGTTGTTTGTTATGGGTATGAGAAGAAGAATGTCGTCTGCATAGGATAGTAAGGTTTCGTCTTCTAGCTTAATGTTTCCAAGTGAGCTCATGAATTAGTTAAACAGGATGGGGGATAGTGGGGAGCCTTGTGGGACTCCACAGAATGCATTCCAGGGGTTGGAGAACATCCCCTCCCTTTTTGTTTCCCCCCCAATAAAATCTTTATTGGAACAAGCAGTACAGCCAAAAATATCTCTCTATTTTGTGGAAAGTCTGAGAACCAGTTCATCACTGCCCCTGTTATTCCGATTTCAGATAATTTGGATAGGGGCAGATGGTGGTCCACCGAGTCAAAGGCAGCAGAGATTTCAAACTGGAGTAGTATCGATTGATGACCAATGCTTAGAAATTGTTTGATTTTGGCGATTAGGGTGATTATAAGAAGTTCAGTGCTATGGTGTTTTCTGAATCTGTACTGGGATGGGTGAAGGCATGAGTGTAACCTTATGTGAGGCTAGTTGTTTGCTTACGTGGGCTTCAAGAATTTTTGTTAGGATAGGGATGCCAGCAATGGGCGTTTAGTTGATGAGTGACATCATCATCAATTTCTTAAGCTCCTGCCTTGAGCGAGAGAATGTCTTTTGGGCTATCTTCACCAGTAGATCAGATTCCTATCAGCACAGGGGATCTCACAATCAGGAGATATTAAAACAACATGCCATCTTTAATATACTTGAATATGTAAATAGTTTGTTGTTTTGTTCTGTAACCTTATGTTCAAGAAGAGCCTCTCTCTGGTAATAGAGAGATGGAATAAAGTTGAAGTTTTATTTACTAAAACCATCTGTATGGTCTGGCATTATTGAGAAGAATACAGCAAATGTCTGGTCCTGGCTCACGGCCCACCTAAAGGAGTAAATTGTGAGTATCCCTACCCTACAGCTGGGTACAACAAGGGGACCATCCTTAACACTAAAATATAAACCCACCCAAATATAAACTGAGATAAACTTTTGTTTTGTCATTTCCATTATTTCTCAAGCATTACATCTTGCACGGAAAGAAAAAGTCACACTACTTTTAAAGAAATATAAACCAAAGTAATCTTTTAACCCAAAAAGGGGGAAAAAGTGTTGAATTGAATATAAACCCAACTCATGTCAGTCTTGCAAGGTTACTGTGGGAGTGAGTGACCTGGTGGTTAGAGCTGCTGCCTCGGTACCCTGAGGTTGTGAGTTCAATCCTAGCCTGCTCCTTGTGACTCTGGGCAAGTCACTTAATCCCTACATTGCCCCAGGTACCACAGTTAAGATTGTGAGCCTGCAGGGACAGATAGGGAAAATGCCTATGACTTCCTCATTACTATTCAATGTATTGTGAACTACTTTAGGTGAATCTCTTCATGAAAAGGCAGTAAATAAACATAGTATCCACTGTGGGAACTCGCGTCGGACATTTTGAATAGTGGGACTGCATGGGGCAGGAGCATAGGTGGATCGCTCTTGCTCTGGACTTACCACTGGTCCAGCAGTGGTAAGGTGGGCTCAGGGAGAGGCTTGCAATGGGTCTGAGAGGGAGAACACTTAAATATAAACTGAGACCCCAATTTTTGGGTCATTTCTTTGGCCCAAAAATCTAAGTTTATGTTTAAGTATATGCAGTATTCATCCTTCCTTTCTCTGCCATCTCTATCCTTTCTAAACAGATTACTGACTGTTAGTAGCAACAACACAGACAGACAGAATGACCCCAGGACTCTTCTCCACTTTCCTACCTTCAGATATCAACCTACTTGCTTCTCTCTTTTCCATCTCTTCAGCTTTTGCTGAAGTTCCTTTGGCCGAAACCAACTACCTTCTTCCATCTACTAAATCAGCCAACATGAGAGATTTCCAGACTTTGACTAAGGAACAGGAAATCTGCACCAGAGATCTGATCTTACTGACAGAAGTCATATAACAAAGTCTACCGCAGAAACATGATAAGGAAACTGGCTGACTGTGTCCGTGTCTTGCTTTCCAGACATCCGTCACATTCAAGGATGTTGCTGCTTATTTCTTGGAAATGGAGTGGGACATTCTGGGAGAATGGCAGAAAGAGTTGTACAAGAAGGTCATCAAGGAGATTCAAGACATCCTCATCTCACGAGGTAAATACACCTTCTCTATCTTCTATCATAGGTACGTTATGGAATACGTGCTGTTAATTTCTGAACCCTGGAGAAATCTCAGGTATTGGGTACCATCATCATCTGAAATTTAGAACCTGGCTTCTGATGCCATCCCATATCCAATAGGAGCCAATGTAAGAAGCCTCTAGTTTAAGGTCTTTCACTTTCAGGTGGAGTCTGTCTTCCTTTTCTATACTACAAAAATTTGGTACAGAAGTCAAGGGGGGAAGGATTTACTTGTCAGATTTCTTGCTTAGAACTGCAACATCAGTGCAAGGCCATGACATGTCAGCTGCAGACAAGTCACCTGTACTGTGCAAAGTGTAACCCCCGTCAGATGATAGTGACTGCAGTGTCTCTACCTAGGAGGGCCATGAAGAAAAATATCTGTACTAGCAAATGCCTAAGATTTTTTTCTTAATCAACTGGCAGTCTGTAACTGTCTTTTTTCTCTAAGCTTTAAGCTATGTCAGGTACATACCCAAATCTCAATATATACACATACTAGAAGCTAAATTAATTTTGGTCAGTGCAAAATTGGCCTAAAATTCTTTTTCTTTTTGGTTTTGGTAGAAACTGACCGTGTGTTATTTGGTGGAAGCTAAAAATTTGTGCTTCATCCTGTTTGTCTCCCTTTCCTCTGAACACGAGTTGCCTTTCCTCCCTTCCCACTTGTAGGTGCCCCAATTGGGCCTATTTTACAATCCTGGCAGTTTATGGGGTGTAGTGAGGGCAAGAGCAATCCTCAGTTGCTCTTCCACCTGCTGGCTCTGCTCTCAAAATTGCCACAGAGACACATGGAAATAGATGGGATTCTACAAATATAATGTAAAAATCATTTTCCTATTTCTTATTAACAGGTTATTTAATCGTTAATCCTGATGTTATATTCAGGATTAAAAAAGAAGATGAGAAATATTTTCCACAACACTGTGAATTGGAGGAAAAAGGAAACCCGAATGAGTCCACCAAGAGTAAGCAGCTACGTTGGATTTAAAGGGTTTTGCATTTTCAAAGCACGATTGACATTAAACATTTAGGGGCTCTTTACGTAAGCTTAGAAGGAGCTAATGGAAGTGGTGGATGCTAAATCCTTAGAAGCTCATATTATACGTATGGGCTTCTTAGTATTTAGCATGCGCTAATACCACTAGCATGCACTAAGCTTTAGTAAAAGCTTGGAGACTTATAATAATAAATTAGGAAATAGAGTTTCAGATTCTTGGTGAATCAGAGATGTGTTTTCTTTTAACAGTGTTTCCAATTGTAACATCTGTTTTCTCGCTGAGCGTTAAACAAGAGGAGGATCTCCCCTTCATAGATCCTCATGAATCAGAGGCATCTGAACAGACTCACCTTTCTGTATCGAGTAAGTATCAAATTCCTCCTGCACAGCTTTACTAAGGTCAGCTGAGACCATTGAGGTACTTGGTGGTACCATCATCCTCTATTCTCCTTCCATGGCATCTTATTTAAAACTTACTATACCACTGTCTGTTCCCCTATTTTGATGAAGTAAAGTTCCCACAAAGGCAGAAGAGGTGCCTGATGGAGGTGGTGTCCTGTGGGTGGGATCAGGTCTATAAGACCCTTAACCTAGAGTGTAAAGGGGTTGAGAAAGGGTTGATGGTGGAGGGGGAACCTTACTGATAAATGTGGTGCATTTTGACTTAGGCATGGAGAGTTTTATTGAAGGTGGATCAGTGCAGATCACAGTACACAATGCAGTTTACAATAATGCTTTAGATTATTTGATTTATTTGGATTTATTATCCACCTTTTTGAAGAGATTCATCCAAGGCTGTGTACAGGAGGTACAGTTTAACATAACACAATTTGGTTAACAGCATAACAATAGTAAAATGACCGAATATAAGCACAAATACAATCAATGAGGTAAACTTGGAAACGGAGAATGAAATCTAGTAATAAGAGTAACATGAAATAGGATCTGAAATACACACATTTGACAGTGATGTAGAACAATCACATAACAAATATATGATAAATGTCTGTACGAAACAAACTGTCCTCAAAAAATATATCATCATATTTTGCAGTGACAAATGTAGCCCTTATCGTCAGGATTTTGTCATTAAAAAATTTCACTAGCTCACCTGCATTTGGTCTGATAGTTTTGTCGATTTTTTTCACTCACATCAGTGAGTGATCTCCACAGTTTAAATAGAGCTTTACTTTGATCTTTTGAACCACCTGTTTTATTCCCGTAATAATTTTTCTGGGCTTTCATAAGTTCCTGGTTGTATTCAGTAATTTTATTTCTCCATTCAAGCTTGTCCACTTCTAAGTTACTTTTTTCCCCATTTACGCTCAAGCTTTCTACAGCCTCGTTTGAGATCACGGTGGTCCTGTTGAGGCAGCTCTCAGGTGGACCGGATCTGCCCCGAAGAACTTAATTGGGGATTCTGGCATCCTTGGCGATGTCAGGAGGTGATGAAAGGAATGGTTACCTCTCAGTTCAGTTGACACTGAAAGATTGACTGCATTTTTTGTCTATGCTTGATCTTCTGCTGCTCCAGGGTCCGCAGCGTCTTGAATATCCTGGACGTTTCAACTGGCTTCAGATAAGAGCCTGTTCAAGAGGTGATGTTGTGCCATTTTCACTATGGAAAACACCTCAAAACAAATGAATCCAAACTGTTTTAGATTATTTTATCAGTGTTAGTGCCGGTTGTGCTTAGTTTGTGGCTTGTATAGTATTCCACCTTGTTATATGTGGCTTGTTATATTTTTTCATTTTACTTTGTTGGTTTGTTTTGAAGTCAGAGTAGACTGGAGGGAGCTCCCCATTCCCCTCCTTATTCTTTCCTGTCCTTTCTCTACTGCTTTGGTATGAACTGAGCAAGCAAGCACAGAGCAGGTCAGAGGAGGTGGAGCTGAAAAATATAGATGATGCCTTCTACATCAACTCGCAAATAGGGATACACAAGCCACTGGTCCAGACTCATATGCCCTTCTACTAGAAAAATGATTATCAAGGTAATTACCTAATCTTCTCTTTTGTAGTTGTTGAGGAAAGAAGTAGTCCAACTTAGGTATTATAGTGATATTGGTATTGTTAGAATATATTTTTGATGATGATCGGTACAGCAGCACCCCTCTTTTTTGGCTCTTCTGGTAGCAGTGCCTATGAAAATAGCATAATTCTAAGCAGTCATAAGCTCCATGGTAACTGTTTTTAAAACATATTCTACTATCTTCTTCCTACAACAGATTTCCACAATGTCAAGCCTGACATTTTAATTCGTTTTGAGCAAGAGGGATTTGTGACTGAGCCTCTAGGATCTGAGGAAAGAGGAAATCTGACCATCACAGGCTCATGTGAGGAACTGGCTCAACCAGGTGATGCAGCTTGAATTAAAGCTAGTACTGAGGTAACACAAACTTTCCTACAAGGAAGAAGAAAGACAGCTTTTCTGGACCAGGCACAGAGAGAAGGAGGTGCTTTAAACAGAGTCCCTGTTTCTGAGCTTAGTGGTGTGGATAATGTGTTTGTTCTGTTTCCCATATTCCTATTTTTCTCCTTACATTATCTGATCTGCCTTTTGTTTGCATTTCTCTCCTTATCTTTCCCTTATTCTCCCTCACCATTTCCCCATATCTGTCTGGCTCTTTCCTGAATTTTCTTTCTACACCTACTGTCTCTCATCCTTTATCAGTTTATGTAATCGTTCTTGTATCTCTCTCTCTGCTGGTCCAGGATGTTAGACCTTCCTTCCACCTCCTCAGCAGCTTGTGGGTTTATTTATGTATTTATTAAATCCATTTTCTATCCCGTTCTCCCCAACGAGCTCAGACCGGGTTACAGGTTAACATACATAACATACAGTTAACTGGTTACAATTTGCCTTAGTTACAGTGCAAGATTTTTTATACAAGTTTTTATCCTAATGTGACATACTAAGGATCTAGTACCAATATATATTTCTTTGTAGGCAGGGAAGTTAGGTGAAGAGGTATGTTTTTATTGTTCAGGAATTCTACATGTATACTTACACCGAGGAGGGAGTGGAAAACATGAAAAAGGATCTGCAAAAGATAGAGGAATGGTCTAATATCTGGCAACTAAAATCCAGTGCAAAGAAGTGCAGAGTAATGCATTTGGGGATTAGAAATCAGAAGGAGCCATATGTGCTGGAAGGTGAGAGGTTGATATGCAGTGATGGGGAGAGGGACCTTGGGGTCATAGTGTCTGAAAATCTAAAGGCGAAGAAACAGTGTGACAAGGCAGTGGCTGCTGCCAGAAGGATGCTGGGCTGTATAGAGAGAGGCGTAGTGAGCAGAAGGAAGAAGGTGTTGATGCCCCTGTACAGGCCGATGGTGAGGCCCCACTTGGAGTATTGTGTTCAGTTTTGGAGACCGTATCTGGTGAAGGACGTAAAAAGACTTGGGCCTAGATTCACTAAAAGGACCTACCGATCTGATCCGGGTCCGGGGGGCTGATTCACGATGCATCCTAATGCAAATGAGGATTCTCGGAATCACGCCCCCAACCAACTGCAGGGATCGCTGAATAGCGATCCCCACGCATGCACAGACCATCTGTAGATGGTCTGCGCGTGCTTACTGAGCAGTGACCTTTTATTTTTTCCTTTTCTTTTTCTTTGTAAGCCCATGGTGTTAACCCGCTTTAAACCCATGGGTTAAAACCACAGGCTCGCAGTGCGGGGAAATGCAGGAGAGTCGTGGCGGTGAGAGGAAGAGATTCAGGAGGAGCAGGGTGGCAGGAGAGATTCGGAGCAGAGAGCAGGGCGGCGAGAGGACAGTCGAGGCAGGAGAGAATCCAGGCAGAGATCAGGAGATGCAGTCGGAAAGCAGTGAGCGACGGTCCTCAGCCGTCGCTTCTTTTATTGATTGGCCAGCCCAGTCGATGTTCCAGATTTATTTAGTGAATTGCTGCCTGACTACATTTGAATGCCGTTCCCCCTCATTTGCATGCGTGGATCAGAGGATGATCGGGACACAGGTTAGTGAATCGGGTCGGAGGAAAATCAGGTCGCAAAGAGGTTTCTAAGTGGTCAGGACTTAATTGGTGGGCTTAGTGAATCTAGCCTTTGAAACAGTCCAAAGGAAGGCAACAAAAATGGTAGGAGGTTTATGCCAGAAGACATATGAGGAGAGACTGGAAGCCCTGGATATGTATACTAGAGGAAAGGAGGGATAGAGGAGATATGATTCAGATGTTCAAATACTTGAAAGGTATTAACGTAGAGCAAAATCTTTCCCAGAGAAAGGAAAATGGTAAAACCACAGGGCATAATTTGAGGTTGAGGGGTGGTAGATTCAAGAATAATATTAGGAAATTCTTCTTTATGGAGAGGGTGGTTAATGCCTGGAATGCGCTCCCGAGGGAGCTAGTGGAGTAGAAAATGGTGATAGAGTTTAAACAAGCATGAGATGAACACAGAGGATCTTGAATCAGAAAATAATGGGTATACATTGAAGGAACTAAGGCCAATACTGAGCAGGCTTGCATGGTCTCTGTTCTGTATATGGACATTCAGTTGAGGATGGGCTGGGGAGGGCTTCGATGGCTGGGAGTGAGCTGGAGTGAGTTTGATGGAGACTCCAGTAGATGGAACCTAAGCACACTACCGGGCAGAGCTCTGGGTTTCTGGCCCAGAAATATCTAAGACAAAGGACCATTTAAATTAAATTAATTTATGGAGCATGTATGGCTGGGCAGACTGGATAGACCGTTCAGGTCTTTATCTGCTTTCATTTACTATGTTACTATTTTATAAAATATACAGGTATATCACAACTCCACCTCTGCTCCATTTAAATTATATCCTCTGAACTCCTCCTACACAAGTAATTATCTGTATATATTCAGGTGCAGAAAGCTATCATGAAGGTACCACAGGTTCTATGCACCAAGTAAGGGAAGGATAGGAGTGCAAAGGTTAACCCCTATAGCTATAGATTGCATTATGTTTATTCAAATTTTTATATACTGCATATACAGTACAGCCAGAAAGGATCTAAGTGGTTTACTTAACTCAATCAAATTTATGAAAAGAACTCCATTTAATAGGAAAGCAAAAGAAAAGGAAAGAAAATTACATCCAAATTAACAAATGAAACTACTCAGGATCCTTAACTCCTTCCACCAAGGATAATTAGATTTTCTGAGGTCATAAAAGTCCCATCATCCAGTTTTAGCAAAGATTTCCCTTTCTTAGGTCTTAAGCTTTCTTATAAATCTGTTATTTTCCATACAGGCAGCCAAAGTTACCCTGCTGACCTCACAGAAGAGATAGTGAAAACGGAAGAGGATCCTGCCAGTGACCAACTGGAGGGAGGAGAGGAGGATGCTGATATGAAGAGTGGTAAGCCAAGAATTGCTATGTAATACCATCCTTGCTATGTGCTGTGGAGCATTTCTAAATTTTCACATAGAGATTTTGGTTAGTGAGTGTAATCAGAGTAAAGGGAATCATTGCAGATATTGGAGGGGAGGATGAGATGTTCAGAACCAGCAAATGAGATCAGGATGGTCTGTTTATATCTTTTCATGTGCCATTACTCACCTGTCTATAAACAAATAACTTTAAAGTCTTCTGTAGGGATATTTACCTATATTTTTGTTATTAATAGCTGTATAATTTACGTATATACTTTCATTTTTAACCAACAGATGATGGATTTGGAAATAAGAGAATGAGAGTATGTTATGGTCAGCAGAGGGAGGAATGGACACACAAGGACCCTTCAAGAGACAGCCCAGAAGGTATTAGTAGTATAAAACCACCTAGCATGAAAGAAAAGACCCCAAAAGGAGAGAGTTCAAATGTATGTACTGAGCAAAAGAGAAATTCCATCAACTGCCCAAATCTCAGACAAAGTGAGAGAATCAGCAGGCAGAAACTTTGTCAGAGCACTACAAGTAAGGAAATGTTCACTGGGAAGTCAAACTTCAGTCAGGTACTTGAACTGAGAAAACATGACTTAATCAGTATTAGCAAGATACAAATGCATCAAATGAACTCCAAGGGAGCAAAGCTATTTAAATGTTCTGAGTATTATAAAAGCTTCGATCAAGAAAGTAATATTATACCTCATGAAAAAATCAGCACAGGAGAAAAACCATATAAATGTTCTGAATGTGGAAAATTATCCGAAAATATAAGTAACTTCAACACTCATAAAAGAATTCACACGGGAGAAAAACCATATATATGTTCTGAATGTGGAAAATTATTCGAAAATATAAGTAACTTCAACACTCATAAAAGAATCCACACTGGAAAAAAACAATTTACATGTTCTGAATGTGATAAAAGCTTCAATCGAAAAGGTAATCTCAAAAATCATGAAAGAATCCACACAGGAGAGAAACCATATAAATGTTCTGAATGTGGAAAATCGTTCATTAGTACAAATAGTCTCGTAATTCATAAAAGAATCCATTCTGGAGAAAAAACGTATAAATGTTCTGAATGTGGAAAATCTTTTAATAATACAAGTAGATTCAACACTCATAAACGAATCCACACTGGAGAAAAACCATATACATGTTCTGAATGTGGAAAATCTTTCAATATTGGAAGCAGCCTCATAACTCACAAAAGAATCCACACAGGAGAAAAACCATATAAATGTTCTGAATGTGGAAAATCCTTCAACAGTTCAAGTAGCTTCATAACTCATAAAAGAATCCACACAGGAGAAAAACCATATACATGTTCTGAATGTGGAAAATCCTTCAACAGTTCAAGTAGCTTCATAACTCATAAAAGAATCCACACGGGAGAAAAACCATATACATGTTCTGAATGTGGAAAATCTTTCAATAATGGAAGCAGCCTCATAAATCATAAAAGAATCCACACGGGAGAAAAACCATATAAATGTTCTGAATGTGGAAAATCTTTTAATAATACAAGTAGATTCAACACTCATAAACGAATCCACACTGGAGAAAAACCATATACATGTTCTGAATGTGGAAAATCTTTCAATATTAGAAGCAGCCTCATAACTCACAAAAGAATCCACACAGGAGAAAAACCATATAAATGTTCTGAATGTGGAAAATCCTTCAACAGATCAAGTAGCTTCATAACTCATAAAAGAATCCACACGGGAGAAAAACCATATAAATGTTCTGAATGTGGAAAATCCTTCAAATATTTAAGTAACTTCAACACTCATAAAAGATTCCACACTGGAGAAAAACCATATACATGTTCTGAATGTGGAAAATCCTTCAAAAGTGCAAGTAACTTCATAACTCATAAAAGAATCCACACGGGAGAAAAACCATATACATGTTCTGAATGTGGAAAATCCTTCAACAGTGCAAGTAGCTTCATAACTCATAAAAGAATCCACACGGGAGAAAAACCATATACATGTTCTGAATGTGGAAAATCTTTCAATAATGGAAGCAGCCTCATAACTCATAAAAGAATACACACGGGAGAAAAACCATATAAATGTTCTGAATGTGGAAAATCTTTCAATAATGGAAGCAGCCTCAGAACTCATAAAAGAATCCACACGGGAGAAAAACCATATAAATGTTCTGAATGTGGAAAATCTTTCAATAATGGAAGCAGCCTCATAACTCATAAAAGAATCCACACGGGAGAAAAACCATATACATGTTCTGAATGTGGAAAATCTTTCAATAATGGAAGCAGCCTCATAACTCATAAAAGAATCCACACGGGAGAAAAACCATATACATGTTCTGAATGTGGAAAATCTTTCAATAATGGAAGCAGCCTCATAACTCATAAAAGAATCCACACAGGAGAAAAACCATATGATTGTTCTTAATGTGGTAAAAGTTTCAATTGAAAAGATCATCTTGAAGACCATGAAAGAATCCACTCCTGAGAAAAACCATATAAATGTTTTGAATGTGGTAAAAATTTCCAATACTAAATATAAACTCGGAACTCATGAAAGAATCCCCATGGGAGAAAAACCATATTAAGGTTCATAATGTAATAAATCCTTCAGTAATATAGTTAGACTCATAGTGGCTGATTCTATAAATGGACATCCCGATTGTAGGTGGTGGTAGGCGTTCTACCACTGTCCAGCAGCCAATCAGGACATACATTTTTTTAAACAAAACCCCCGAGGCAGGAAGCCTAAATTGTAGGCATTTGTCGCAATTGAGGAAGACACGTCAGGACACTTATTTTTGTCCAAGGCTGAGCATGGGTGTGGTGCGGTGAATCAGCCTTCTCAGAGGCAGCTGACTGAAGAGTCCTCCTTCTTTCCTCGGCCTTCTGCCTTCAGCTATTGGGCCCCTCCTGCCTCTGTGAATGTCTTTGGTTATCTTGCCTTTGGCTGCTCCTGGACCGGGGCAGTGGTGCCTTCCCTTGCTGTCCTGATTACAGAAGTTGTCCTTCTGTGGAAACCAAGCTTCCTTAATGACAGATTTCAAATCCGTTATTTTTGTTTTCTTTTTCTTACATGTTTTTGCTATTCTATTACTTACTGTATTTTTGGGACCACAAGACGCACCGGACCATAAGAAGCACCCACCTGTAGAGGAGGAAAAACCAAGAAAAAAAAAATTGGGTTCAAAATTTTTTTCTTCCTCTACACATAGGTGCACCTGGTGGTCTGTTGCGTCTGGTGCTGGGAAGCCCACAGCCTGAAGCCTCCCAGTACCTTTTTAAAGTAGCAGTGGTCCAGCGCGGTCTCCTGTTGGATGGCTGCCTTTCTCTGCAGAGTGATGCAGAAGCGCGACTTTTGCACTTCCTGCCTGGTCTCACACCACTCTGTGATTAGCTGGGACCAGGCAGGAAGCGCAAAGGTTGCACTCCTGCGTCTCTCTGCAAAGAGGCAGCAGTCCAGCAGGAGACCGCACTGGACCACCACCACTTAAAAAAGGTAAGGGGGGTGCACACAGTGTATTCGGTCCATAAGATGCACCCCCTTTTCGGGGGTGGAAAAAGTGCGTCTTATAGTTCAAAAAATACAGTATTTATTAATTAATTTGTCTGGTTTATGTGAAGATTTTATTAATATTTTATTTATTCATTTTTCCCTATGCTCTGATTCTCCTTCTGCTCTTATTCTCTTCTCTTTCCTTTAATTTGAACTCAATATTGTCTGCTCTTTTTTGTACAAAGTTCTCATCATTACTTCCAGGCATCTTAGCACAGATTGTGATCCTTATCTGGGACAAATAGGGAGATTGTGTGTGCCGTACTTCCTCATGGTTTAACCAATTTTAATGTTAATCATTTTTCCTTGTTTATTCTTTTGTGCACTGCCATGAACCGAAAGGCATATGTGCGGTATATAAATAAAGAATTATGTTATGCTATGTTTCACCTGGAAATGGCCTTGGGTGAACTTCAGCAGGTCTAGGTGTCTCCCTAGGGACATAACAGATGCCTGAAATGAAGGCCAACAAAATGCTGGCCTACATTTCAAATAGACACGACCGCTGTGCTGAACGCAGCAAGGGAATCCTTCTACCACAATCAGATCAGTGGCTGCGGCAAGGAACCTCCCAGTAGGAGGAGTTCTTTAGCAGGACGGATGCCCATTGCTTCCTGGTGGGACCCCTGAACTCCTTCCAAAGTAGCCAAGCAATAGGGATGCTAACTCCCTCCTGCCCCCCAAACTCTTCCCAAAATACACTGGAAGGAAGGATGCCCACTCCCACAACTGGCAACACCACCCCTCTAGATCCTCCCCAAATCCCCACAAAGAAGGGAACTCAGATCGCAGACTTAATAGAGGAACAAACACTGGACTTCCTAGTGGTACTAGAATTATGGCTCACAGACAACAGTGGGGGTTTCATAAGTGAAGTATGCCTACCAGACCATATCATGCTCCAAAATAAGAACATAAGAAACGCCTTCACCGGATCAGATCGAGGTCCATCTAGTCCGGTACTCTGCACACGCGGCAGCCCATTTAGGTACTCCTTTTTGGAGACCCGACTTTCCCGTATCCCTCAATATGATATGCAAGAAGGTGTGCATCCAACTTGCGCTTGAATCCCAGTACAGTAGTCTCTGCCACAATCTCCTCCGGGAGTGCATTCCAAGCACCCACCACTCGCTGTGTGAAACAGAACTTCCTGGCATTTGTCCTGAACCTGCTGCCACTCAGTTTCAGGCTATGACCTCTTGTCCGTGTCACATCTGAAAATGTTAGCAATGCTGCTTCTTGGTCTATTTTATCAAATCCTTTTAATATTTTAAAAGTCTCTATCAAATCCCCTCTCAGTCTTCTCTTCTCGAGGGTAAACAGTCCCAGTTTCCTGAGTCGTTCTTTGTAGCTCAAATGCTCCATTCTTTTGACAAGTTTCGTGGCTCGCCTCAGCACTTTCTCTAACAGAGTTATATCCCTCTTGAGGTATGGAGACCAGTGTTGGACACAATATTCTAAGTGCGGTCTGACCATTGTTCTATAAAGTGGCATTATGACATCTTCCGATCTACTCGTGATCCCCTTCTTAATTATGCCTAACATCCTGTTTGCTTTTTTCACCGCCGCCGCACATTGTACCGATGGCTTTAGGGTACTGTCAATCAGTACCCCCAAATCCCTTCCCTGTTCGCATTTTGCTAATGTCACCCCCAACATCTTATATTCGTGATCTTTGTTTTTCTTTCCTAGATGCATCACCTTGCATTTGATTATGTTAAAGTTCATCTGCCACTTTGTTGTCCACGTTTCCAGCTGGTTCAGATCTTTCTGGAGGTCCTCGAAGTCCCTTTGAGAGCCAACCGCCCGACATAGTTTTGTATCATCTGCAAACTTTATTATATTGCATGTTGTTTCCTCTTCTAGGTCGTTTATAAAAATATTGAACAAGATAGGCCCAAGAACCGAGCCCCGAATAGTGAGGGGGGAGTAGCAGTATTTATTTATTTAAAAATGTATATACTGCATATTAACTATGCAGTTTACAAATTCCATACAAATCAAACAATAGCAGGTCAAGTTTTGACAAGATTAAAGCAGGAACACAATAATCGGATGAATTTTATCTTAAAATTTCAAAAAAGCATTAACAACCGCAAGGAGACATTAACAAATAGTTGCATTTCTAACAATTTTCTTGAAATTAATCACAGAATACCAGGCAGGGCATTCCAGAGTTTAGCACCTGCTACAGACATCATTGTTGCCCAAATCCTAACATGCGTAATTGACATCTTACCCTATAGACTCAATTTTATACTATTTTCTGATCTCAGATATTTTCTAGGTTGATAGATTTCAAAGGACTCCTGTAATACCTTTGGAGAAACATGATAACAAATCTGACGTATGGTTGAGAGAATCTTATGTTCAAATTATTTTTATTATTTCAACAATAGCAAGTAAAGACAAGCAGTAGCATCAGTCAAGAAATAACATATCCAACAGTACAAAACATCTCCCCACCTTCCCCCCCCCATCCCTCCACACCCCATGAGTCCATGGCCATTCCAATAGCTGAGAGTGGAAGTAAAACCTCAAGATTCAAAAGTCTACTGCGAGCACGAGGTATAAGGTCCTGCCAGAAGCGCTCCCAGACCTGACAAAATTTACGACCCGGACCAAGAGCCAGGTCTCCCACCAGTCGTCTCTCCAGCGTTGCATGAATTATCATCAGGGATCTCCATTGTGCATAAGACGGGGGATCACGAGAGAGCCAGTTAGTGAGGATAGCTTTTTTTCCCATCAAAAGGACTCTGGTTATAAATGCTGACATGCCCCTGGGTTTGGGCGTGGCTATATTGTAAAATCCAAACAACGATCTCGGTTGCGGTAGCCAGCGCCTCCCCCAAAGCGATGTAGTATATAGGCCAAGGTGTCTCCAAAACTGTTGGATTGTGGGGCAGGCCCAAAACATGTGACCCAAAGAAGCGTGAGCTTGGTTGCATTTCGAACAAGAATGAGATGCTGTAATCCCCATCCGGGCTGCTCGTATCGGTGGAATGTAAAGTCTCAGGACCATTTTCAGTTGCATTTCCCAGTGAGTGATATTGGATGACACCTTTTGGATGTTCTTCAGTACCCGTTGCTACTGCCGAGCCGTTAACTAACAATGTAAGTCCTCGGCCCACGCTGTCGCTAATATATCCAGATTCGTACTTGGTTGGCAATCCCGGATCCCCACAATATGAAATCGTAGAGGAATCCTCTGTTGGGCTGAGAGGCTAAAGAGCTCCGAAAGTGCCTCCCTGTTGTCCTCAGTAAGGGAAGTCGCTGGTAGAGACTGAACATAATGACGAATTTGATAATATGCAAAAAGATCATTAGACTGTAAATCAAAAGTTTGTTGTAACTCTGCAAAGGTTGCCAGGCTCCTCTCCTCTGAGAACAGGTGAAAAAGATATTGAAGTCCCTGTGTACTCCACCTAGGAAAGTCGGCATTTTGCAAGCCCGGCTGAAAAGCTCCATTGCCCTGTATAGGTAAATATAAAGACACCCCAGAAGACAATTTAGCAGTTTTACAGACCCACTTCCATGTTTGCCTGGCCGGCGTGAATATTGGGTAGTGGGACACCAAAGGACGCAACCTCGGATCCGCCACATGTAAGAAGCTCACATGGTACGGAGCCAGCAAAGATAGCTCCAGTGGTATAGCAGAAAAATCAGAGGTCCCTCTAAACCAATCATTAATATGTCTCATCTGACAAGCCATAGCATACCAACGTACATTTAATAAACCATAGCCTCCCTATCCCTAGGCAGACACATCCGTAGCAATGGCATACGTGGTCGTTTACCTCCCCAGAGGAAACGTTGTAAGTCTTTCGTTAAGCATATGCTATGGGCAAGGGACAATTTCAGAGGCAGGACCTGAAACCGATATAACCATTTGGGAAAGAGCACCATGTTAAAAAGGGCTACCCGACCCGCCACCGATAAGGGAAAAGTGGACCAATTCTGTAGGTGTAAGGTGTCTTGAAGCAGTGGGGTGATATTACTGTTGTACAGGGTCTTAAGGTCTCGAGGAATCTGAACCCCCAAATAGCGGCTAGAGGTCAGAGCCCACATAAAAGGGAAGGGACCTCTCCATGTCTGATGCAGTGACATAGGGCTAGCTAGGGCCATAGATTTCTGGTAGTTCAATGTAAATCCCGAATAAAATTTAAATTCGTCAAGCGCTTGCAATAAATGCCTAATAGAGTGAGGGGGGTCAGTATGTAAAAACAAAGGCCAACACTTTGAGTGAGTGGTTCCCGAAGTCCACTCCCACAGGGTTCGAGGTATAACAAAAATAGAGGGGTGACAGGGGACAGCCCTGTCGAGTTCCTCTCTCAATAGATATTGGGTCAGTGATAATGTCATTGACGAGTAGTCTTGCTGTGGGGGTCGAGTATAAAGTGCGTATTGCTGCGGCGTACCAATCTGATATTCCCATACAATTTAACACTTCAAAGAGGTACGTCCAATTGACCTGGTCGAATGCCTGGGCAGCATCCAAACTGAGTAGAAGCATAGGAGTGTGTTGGAATTGCGTATGCGCTAAGGCTAACAACGCTTTACGCACTGCTTGTCTACCCTTTACAAATCCCACCTGTGAAGATGCAATAATGTCGGGTAGAAGGGTCGCTAGTCTATCAACTAATATTTTAGAGAGAATTTTAATGTCCACATTTAACAAGGAAATTGGGCGATAGGACTCGGGAGCGGAACTGTCTTTGCCAGGTTTCAATATTAATGTAATTAATGCCTCATTCGCTTCTACAGGAAAATGTTCATCCTGAATTACCTGGGAATAGTAGTCCCTTAAAAAGGGTCCAAGCTGCCCTGATAATAGTTTATAAAATTCTGCCGTGAAGCCATCCGGCCCTGGAGCCGAAAAATTTAGTTGATTGGGGATAGCTTTATGCATTTCTTTAGGGGTAATGGGTGCATTAAGAAACCTAACATCCGAGTCAGAGAGCGACTGTAATCCGGAATCCGTTAAGTAGTCCCTAATAAGGGGTTCAGCTCCCGAGTCCTGGCGACCATATATCTTCTGAAAGTGGGACTGAAAAATTTGTGCAATGTGGTCAGTAATAATAATAATAACTTTATTCTTCTATACCGCCACAATCTTGCGACTTCTAGGCGGTTTACAATCAAGAGTGCTGGACATTCAGCGAAATACAATAAGTAGATATTCAGAGGAAATACAGAGATCAGAGACCTCAGGAGGCAATAGTATAGAAATACAATTTGTTGAGTGAAAATGTAATATGTACATTTTAGTAGGTAATGTCCTTTTCTTTTTCTTCTTTTGGCACACCAAAGGGGGGAGGGTGTTGGGAACAATCTTACATAATATGTTACAATATGTTCTATAATATGTGTATATTCTGATTGAAAATATAGATGAAGGTTGGGAGGTAGGGGGGATAAATGTATCATTAGATTTTTATGTAGTAGATATCTAAGTGCTATTGTGTAATAACTTGTTGAATTATATTATTTTGTGCACTTGTTGTCAAATTTGAAAATGAATAAAGAATTATTAAAAAAAATAAAAAAACAAATAAATCATCTTAAACAGACTGTGTCATTCCTGGCTTTGCTTAAGCACAGACCTGGGGATCTCTAATTTTTAAAGAAAAGGAAGATTCCAACTCTATGCATGCAGTGGAGTAAAACCAAAATATCGTGGCTCATGGTACAGAACATGATGTAAATGTCTTATGACACTGTATAAATCACAGTTGCTTGCAGTGGTAAATATGTGGCATCGCATAGTCCTGAATTTTATATACAAATGTCTTCTCTTATATTTGCAAGGCTTCCTTCCTGTACTTCCCCTAAATTCTCCAGATTCTATACTATATTTATGATATCTATGAGTTCTTTAATTATATGACGTTCTTTAAGTATAATGACGTTTATACCCATGCCCGACCCGAGTTCAAATAAGCATGGGATGAACACACAAGATCTAGAATCCAAAATAATAGTAAATATTGAACTAAGGCCAGTACTGGGCAAACTTGCACGGTCTGTGTCCTGTATATGGCCCGTTTGGTGGAGGATAGGCAGGGGAGGGCTTCAATGGCTAGGAGGGTATAGATGGGCTGGAGTGATTTATGAAGGAGATTTTGGCAGTTGGAACCCAACACAGTACTGGGTAGAGTTTTGTATTCTTGGGCCAGAAATAGCTAAGAAGAAAAAAAATTTAAATTGAATCAGTTGGGCAGATATGGATGGACCATTTGGGTCTTTATCTGCCGTCATCTACTATGTACTATGTTATGAGCTGCATCCGTTGGATGAAGAGTTTACTGATTGTGATATTCAGCCTATGCCTGCTAGGTCCTGTCCCCAGAGCAGTGCAGAAACCTGGAGCCAAAGGCACTAGAAACAGCTCGTTTTAAACTCCAAAAAACTAACCATTTGGGGGAATTTGCTTCTTTGGCCTCTAGAGGGAGCAAGAGAACATATTTGCCTGCTCAGCTCTAGTTTAGTTCCCAGCAGTAACCTACAGGCTGGAAGCAAACCAGTTGGAAAGCCTTTTCACCTGAGTTTGGGAGTGGTGGCTGCAGGCTATTACATCTGAGAGCAGAACAGCTAGGAGGGAGAAGTAAAAGGAGGAGCAACAGAGAAGGCAGAGAGGCTCAGGGTTGAGAGCTCTGGATGGCAGTGAACAGCCTGAATGTATGGAGCTGACCAGCGGCTGGTCCGGAGCCACCAAACTTAATGCCTCAGGATTTTCAGACCATGGAGCTGGAGCCATATGCTGAACCACTGAATGGAGCCCTGCCAATGGAAGTTTGCTGGACTGAAGGCAAGTAAATTAAACTGCCTAAATGTTTAACCTGGACACTGTTTGGCTAAGCTTACCTAATGCCTTTTGTGGTGTAACCCTGAAGAAGGCGTGGTGCTTGGGTGGCACCTATAAGAACTTTAAAGAACTGTTTTGGATTTTGTGTTTTTTTTCCTTCCCTCTGGGTGGGGGGAAGGGCAGTTACCAGTCCCAGGAAGTGGGGACTGCTCTGCATCTTCTGTGGTGGGTTTGAGGGCATATTATTTGCAAATTGTGACCACCCAGAGCACACTCCCTGGCCAGCAAGTCAGGCTGAGGTAGTGATATCAGCCCCAAAAGACTGTTTTTGAAATATTTGAAAGTTTTTAATCATTAATCTGCTGGAGAACCAGTGGCAGCTTTGAAAAGTCTGAATTATAAGTTTTTGAACTTGATTATGTTCCCAATACTGAGGGACCCAAGGAAAAGGGTTTCCAAGAACTTTATTGGCTGGCACTAATCCAGAGACTGTTCAGAATTACAGTTTGTTTGCTTTGGACTATACTTTATATTTTTGAACATCCTGACAAGATTAATTTTCTTTCCTCCAATGTGGAACTGTTGAACTTTAGGCAAGCAGGCTGGTTTGAATGTTTTTCTTTTGTTTGGTGAATAAACCCAGACCTTGCTTGATGCAATATACTTACCTTGTGTTGTGGTGTTCTCTTTTGGGGGCCTTTTTTCTTTCCTTGTGCAGCCCGTAGCGGCTCACAAGAGTTTTCCTTTTGTTACTGGTGCCCTAGGACCCATTGCCCTGAGGCTGCCGGTGACATCATGTAGCATGGGCCAACTTGACTATGTTGTGTATTGATTATATTCTTGTGGTATCCTCATTTTGTAGTAGGCTATCCTAGGCTGGAATTGGTCTACCACCATATCAAATCATGCGTGATTTGGACAGAAGTGAATAATGTTCAAGTCGGCAGAGATAGGGGGTCTCTGGAGGCTTCCTGGTTATTTATATTGGGATCCTAACTACAAAGAATATATTATTTTAAAAAATGGAGGCTAATGTTGCTTCTGTTACTGACCCCCTTTCGCTTTGGGAAACTGCAAAGGCTGTTCTTCATGGTGATATTATTGCTTATGTGGTTAGACAATGGAAAGAACATGCTAAGGAAGTGTTGTATTTAAATGCCCAAATTGATAGATGTAAACAGGCCTGGATCAAATCCAAACTATTGAGTGATAGAGACTCATTGCTAGTTGCCAGAGTGGCATTGAATGTAAAATTGCATGAGAAAATGAGATCTCATCAACAGAACTATAAATATAAATTTTATAAATACAGTAATTGCCCAGGTAAACTGCTAGCTCGTTTTGTACATCCCTGGCAGGGTCCGCAATTTTGTAATGATATATTGCACTAAAATGAGATGATAACCGATAGAGACCATCTGACTTTCTTGTTTGATCATGATTTTCAATAGTTTTATCAGGGGCAAACTACTTCTTTGCAGGAGACAGAATCTTATTTAGCAAGTCTTACTTTGCCCCAAATTCTATCAGATGTTCGGCAGACTCTTCATGCTAATCTAATCTAATCTAATCCTTAGGTTTGTATATCGCATCATCTCCACGTTCGTAGAGCTCGACGCGGTTTACAGTAGGAGAAATAGGAAGGAACTACAACAGAGGGTTAGAGGTAGAAGTGTGAAGAAAATTTAGAAGACTTGGGATGCCAAGATATAAGAGTTTCCTTGATTCCTAAGTTGGAGGGAGATTTACAGCCTTAGAAATTAGAGATATTATAAAACGGTCTCCGCTTGCAAAAGCTCCAGGTCCTGATGGGGTTACTGTGGAATTTTACAGGGTGTTACAAGTTCATATTTCTTTACCTTTTAGAGGCTTATTTTACCAAGTGATTTTGAGAGGGGAGTTTCTGCTTCATGCCAATCATTCTTTGGTACCTAAACCTGGTAAGAACTCTAAATCTTTGGAATCGTATTATCAAATGAAAGAGACTCGACTCATGCGCATTTACATTATGTAGGTATTTAAATGTCTTTATCATATCTCCCCTCTCCCACCTTCCCTCCAAAGTATAAAGATTGAGATCTTTAAGTCTGTCCCCATACGCCTTATGATGAAGACCACATACCATTTTAGTAGCCTTCCTCTGGACTGATTCTAGCCTTTTTAGCTTTTTTCAGGTGCAGCCTCCAGAATTGTACACAATATTCTAAATGAGATCTCACCAAAGTCTTATACAGGGGCATCAATACCTCCTTTTTCCTACTAGCCTTACCTCTCCCTATGCAACCTAGCATCCTTCTAGCTTTCACCATCACCTTTTCAACCAGTTTGGCCACCTTAAGATCTTCACATATAATCACACCCAAATCCCACTCTTCTGTCATGCACATAAGTTCTTCACCCCCTAAACTGTACCGTTCCCTTGGGTTTTTACAGCCCAAATGCATGATCTTCCATTTCGTAGCATTAAATTCAGACCATTCTTCATGCTTTGCCAGGTCTTTCTTCATGTTATTCACACTTTTTTATTTTATTAGGATTTTATATACCACCTATCAAGGTTATCTAAGTGGTTTACAATCAGGTACTCAAGCATTTTCCCTATCTGTCCCGGTGGGCTTACAATCTATCTAACGTACCTGGGGCTATGGAGGATTAAGTGACTTTCCCAGGGTCACAAGGAGCAGCGCGGGGTTTGAACCCGCAACCCCAGGGTGCTGAGGCTGTAGCTCCAACCACTGCGCCACAACCCTTCAGCAATATCGTTTATAAAAATGTTAAAAAGAACAGGTCCAAGAACAGAACCTTGAGGCACACCACTGGTAATATCCCTTTCCTCAGAGTGATTTCCAGTTATCAAAACTCTGTCACCTTCCACTTAAAAAGTTCCTGATCCAGCCCGTCACTCCCATCCCGAGGGCACTCAGTTTATTAGACGTCTGTGTGGAACACTGTCAAAGGCTATGCTAAAATCTAAATAGCGCACATCATCTATCCAATTATCTGGTCACCCAGTCAAAGAAAATTGATCAGATTTGAGAATCCATGTTGCTTCCTGTCCAGTAATCCACAAGATTCCAGAAAGTTGACCATTCTCTGTTTTAAAAGCATTTCAATTAATTTGCTTACCACAGAAGTCAGACTTACCGGCATGTAATTCCCTACTTCTTCCTTACTTCCACTTTTGTGGAGAGGGACCACATCCGCCCTTCTCCAGTACCACTCCTGACCCTAGAGACTCGTTGAAAAGGTTAGTCAGTGGAGCTACCAGAACTTTCCTAAGTTTCTTCAGCACCCTAGGATGTACACATTCCAGCCCCATCGCTTTGTCTACCTTTATTTTAGCTAGCTCCTCATGAACACAACCCTCTGAAAATTGATCAGGATCTATTACTCCTCCATCCCTATTCACGTTTGTCTTCTGCGGTCCCGCTCCTAGCACTTCAGGAAGGGAGGTCAGGAAGGAAGGGAGAGAGAGGTGTTGGACATGGGGATAGATGAGAAGGAGAGAGAGACACATACACAGGAGGTAGGAGGGGAGAAAGAGGGAGATGTTGGATCCAGGAGCAGAATGAAGTGATGGAGAGATGCTTGGAAATGGGAGTGCAGCAGGAAAGAGATAGGGAGATGTCAGGCTATGAGGGTAGGGAGGAGATGCAGGGCTATAAGTGTGCAGGAAGGAAGATGCTGAGAATGGTAGAACCCTGAGAGAGAGGAGAGGGTGGCAAGGAAAGGATAAGAGGATAGATATGACAGAGAATAGAAATATGGTAATGGAGGTACACTGAAGATAAAAGGGAATGGAGGGCTGAGGAAGGAATGAGATGGGGAATGGGAGAGAAGATGGAAATTTGATAAGTAGCTAAAAACTGAAAATAGGAGAAGGGTAAGAAAGAGGCTAAAAAGGAATGAGGCAAGTGTAGTGAGGGAATAAGCAGGAAAGTGTAGAAACATAGAGTATGACAGCAGAAGAGGGCCGGCGGCCCAACAAGTCTGCCCACTCAAGAACCCTCCCTCCCTGGTGTACTCCTCTGTCATGCATAACCTTGCAGCGCTCCCACCTGTTTGTCCCATCGACTTTTGAAGTCAGCTAAGGGCCGCCACTGGAGCAGATTGCTGGGCACGACAGATCAGTGGTCTGACCCAGCAGCGGCAATTCTAATGTTCTTATGTAATCCATTAATATTAAAATGCATTAATGTAAACTGCATTATGTACTGTGATATATACAGTATACTAATCCATCATCAATACAAAAAATCCATTCAAACTGTATGCTGTTCATCGGTCATGTTCCCTCCATAACAGAGAAGCCTCCTCATCACCATTTGTTTTAAGATTTCTCAGCCCTATAATATTAGGATGAAGGGTTTTGCAAGTCATACCCATCTCTGTCAGCTGCCTCCTCCATCTCCAGAACAGCTTACTCTATGCAAAGCAGGGGGGGGGGGGGACCCTAAATGGGAAGAAGTGAGGATGATGACTTTTTATGCATCTAGCATTAAATGACTGAACGGTCCAGGCTGACCTTAGTAAAAATGTGCAGGATCTTCCTCTTGCTTAACTGTCAGTGATGAAACTCAGACGTTACAATAGGAATTCTGCAGCTACAGAGATGGATTCTGGCTGGAGATTTCCTGGAAAGATGAGCAAGAGAGGAACAGACTTGGCAGATATAATCCTTCCTCTCCCCCTCTGCAGGAAGGGACCTGGGTCTCCCAGGGATTTCCAGTTGCAGGACCCAGAACGCTTCTGATTCTCTTCTGAATCTTGAGACAGCAGAGTTGATTCCACCCAAGAACGATCTGCTACCTGTAGCTGCTATTTCTACAGCTCCACCTTAAGGAGGCGGGATATTCCAGGATGACCTCACTGGAGGGGTGGGGTGAAGAGCTCTGCACAGACTCAGTTGCTTCCTCTACTTCCGCAGAGCTGCAAAGAACAGACAAGATTCAGAAGAGAATCAGAAACTTTCTGTGTCCTGCAACTGGAAATCCCTGGGAGACCCAGTTCCCTTCCTGCAGAGGGGGAGACTCAGGGATCAGCCCAATCTGCTCATCTTTCCAGGAAGAGGGAAATCTCCAGCCTGAATCCATCCCAACAGCTGCAGAATCCAGAGGGAAACAGGAGGGAAATGTCTGCCCTGGGTTGTGATCAGGTAATTCAAAGAAAGTATTTAGTCTAATAAAAAGGTGTTGTCTTATTTTCTTTGCTTTGATTTCTATGTCTATTGCCTTGTATCAAGTAAGAAATTCTTCTCTCTACTCTTGTAAAAGGAAAACCTTTCCCTGTGCATCTCTTCCAGCCTTCCCTTCTCTTTTCTTGTTCATCTGTTTTGGAGGGAAGACTAACCTGTTGGAGGTAGATTGCAGTAGTTTATGAGACAGGAAGAGGGAAGGAGAGCTGCATGGTCCCTTTAATAGATGGTAGGCTCAGGACTGGGGTCCACTAGAGTGCATTTATAAGCTGAGAATGTGGGATTTCCCTGCTGCATTACTGCTTGTAAAGATCTACCATATATGGAGGTAAATTCATACCCCAAGGGATGTGAGATTGGGAACATGAATCTCCACAACCTAGGCAAAGAATATTAGCCGTTTCTATTTATGTGTTAAAGGTGATTAGAACAATGTGAACTGGATAACAACAGTTATGGACTGGAGTTCCTGCCTGTTAGTACAGGTCGATGAAACCTGACATGCACTGTTACTGAACAGCTTGCAAAAAGGCAACTTCTAAAGACTTCAGGCAAGGCTTGGAACTCTCTGAATGGTGGATTCACATCAATATATGATCTGATCTAATTTTCCATTTGTGTGTCGCTCATACCTATTCAGGCTCAAGGCGATTACAGAGAGGATTAACTGGGCAGGGGAGAAACTTAGAGGGGGGGTCTTGTTTTGAGGGGAAGGAAAAGAAGGGAGCGGGAAAGACTCAGTTAGCAGGTTGGAGTTATCTGATGTGTCAGAATAAGATGAGGTTAAATTCATTTTAAAGAGGGACGTGTTGGTTTCAGCGGTTGGATAAGGTTTTCAGCTTCTTCCGGAATGACGTGTGATTAGTGTCTATTCTGATCATTTCTGGTATGTCGTTCCAAGCTTTTATGCCCATGAAGGTAAACATGGAGCAGAACATGTGCCAATAGTGAAGATTTTTTGTAGAAGGCAGACTTAGTTGCAGTCTGTCTATGATTCTAGAAGTAGACCAGACTATACCGAATAGTTGGGTAAGGGGGTTGGCTGAATTTCCGTGGATTATGTGATGTAAGATGCAGGATATTTTGAAGATCCACGATGAGATGGGTAGCCAGTGCTGTTGTTTGAAGAAGGCTGAGATCATATTTCTTTAGGCTGAAGATTAGTCTAACCGCTATGTTCTGTATGAGCTGAAGTTTGTGAATTAGAGTAGTATTAATTCCCATGTAGGCCGAGTTGCAGTAGTCCAGCTGAGGTAGTATCGTCAACTGGACGATCTGCGCAAAATGATGTTGATGAAAGTATAGCTTAACGAGTTTTAGTTGGCGCATGGAGAAGATAGTCTTTTTCCTGAGGCTAAAGACATGGGATTCCATTGTGAGTGTGTCATCCAGGATGCAGTCAAGCACTTTAGAGGATTTCTCCATTGCAAGGGTGGTACCGGATTGAAGATTAATGCTCGTCTGAGAGTGTTTTGCTGAGCTACGTGGAAGCAGATGGCTTTGGTTTTGGTGGCATTTAATTTAAGTTTGCCTAGGTGTGAATTCTTGCTATGTTGTTTGAGATTTTCTCTTCAGCATTAGGTTGTTTGTTATGGGTATGAGAAGAAGAATGTCGTCTGCATAGGATAGTAAGGTTTCGTCTTCTAGCTTAATGTTTCCAAGTGAGCTCATGAATTAGTTAAACAGGATGGGGAATAGTGGGGAGCCATGTGGGACTCCACAGAATGCATTCCAGGGGTTGGAGAACACCCCTCCCTTTTTGTTTCCCCCCAATAAAATCTTTATTGGAACAAGCAGTACAGCCAAAAATATCTCTCTATTTTGTGGAAAGTCTGAGAACCAGTTCATCACTGCCCCTGTTATTCCGATTTCAGATAATTTGGATAGGGGCAGATGGTGGTCCACCGAGTCAAAGGCAGCAGAGATATCAAACTGGAGTAGTATCGCTTGATTGCTTAGAAATTGTTTGATTTTGGCGATTAGGGTGATTATAAGAAGTTCAGTGCTATGGTGTTTTCTGAATCTGTACTGGGATGGGTGAAGGCATGAGTGTAACCTTATGTGAGGCTAGTTGTTTGCTTACATGGGCTTCAAGAATTTTTGTTAGGATAGGGATGCCAGCAATGGGCGTGTAGTTGATGAGTGACATCATCATCAATTTCTTAAGCTCCTGCCTTGAGCGAGAGAATGTCTTTTGGGCTATCTTCACCAGTAGATCAGATTCCTATCAGCACAGGGGATCTCACAATCAGGAGATATTAAAACAACATGCCATCTTTAATATACTTAATATGTAAATAGTTTGTTGTTTTGTTCTGTAACCTGCTGTTCAAGAAGAGCCTCTCTCTGGTAATAGAGAGATGGAATAAAGTTGAAGTTTTATTTCCTAAAACCATCTGTATGGTCTGGCATTATTGAGAAGAATACAGCAAATGTCTGGTCCTGGCTCACGGCCCACCTAAAGGAGTAAATTGTGAGGATCCCTACCCTACAGCTGGGTACAACAAGGGGACCATCCTTAACACTAAAATATAAACCCACCCAAATATAAACTGAGATAAACTTTTGTTTTGTCATTTCCATTATTTCTCAAGCATTACATCTTGCACAGAAAGAAAAAGTCACACTACTTTTAAAGAAATATAAACCAAAGTAATCTTTTAACCCAAAAAGGGGGAAAAAGTGTTGAATTGAATATAAACCCAACTCATGCCAGTCTTGCAAGGTTACTGTGGGAGTGAGTGACCTGGTGGTTAGAGCTGCTGCCTCGGCACCCTGAGGTTGTGAGTTCAATCCTAGCCTGCTCCTTGTGACTCTGGGCAAGTCACTTAATCCCTACATTGCCCCAGGTACCACAGTTAAGATTGTGAGCCTGCAGGGACAGATAGGGAAAATGCCTATGACTTCCTCATTACTATTCAATGTATTGTGAACTACTTTGGGTGAATCTCTTCATGAAAAGGCAGTAAATAAACATAGTATCCACTGTGGGAACTCGCGTCGGCCATTTTGAATAGTGGGACTGCATGGGGCAGGAGCATAGGTGGATCACTCTTGCTCTGGACTTACCACTGGTCCAGCAGTGGTAAGGTGGGCTCGGGGAGAGGCTTGCAATGGGTCTGAGAGGGAGAACACTTAAATATAAACTGAGACCCCAATTTTTGGGTCATTTCTTTGGCCCAAAAATCTAAGTTTATGTTTAAGTATATGCAGTATTCATCCTTCCTTTCTCTGCCATCTCTATCCTTTCTAAACAGATTACTGACTGTTAGTAGCAACAACACAGACAGACAGAATGACCCCAGGACTCTTCTCCACTTTCCTACCTTCAGATATCAACCTACTTGCTTCTCTCTTTTCCATCTCTTCAGCTTTTGCTGAAGTTCCTTTGGCCGAAACCAACTACCTTCTTCCATCTACTAAATCAGCCAACATGAGAGATTTCCAGACTTTGACTAAGGAACAGGAAATCTGCACCAGAGATCTGATCTTACTGACAGAAGTCATATAACAAAGTCTACTGCAGAAACATGATAAGGAAACTGGCTGACTGTGTCCGTGTCTTGCTTTCCAGACATCCGTCACATTCAAGGATGTTGCTGCTTATTTCTTGGAAATGGAGTGGGACATTCTGGGAGAATGGCAGAAAGAGTTGTACAAGAAGGTCATCAAGGAGATTCAAGACATCCTCATCTCACGAGGTAAATACACCTTCTCTATCTTCTATCATAGGTACGTTATGGAACAGGTGCTGTTAATTTCTGAACCCTGGAGAAATCTCAGGTATTGGGTACCATCATCATCTGAAATTTAGAACCTGGCTTCTGATGCCATCCCATATCCAATAGGAGCCAATGTAAGAAGCCTCTAGTTTAAGGTCTTTCACTTTCAGGTGGAGTCTGTCTTCCTTTTCTATACTACAAAAATTTGGTACAGAAGTCCAGGGGGGAAGGATTTACTTGTCAGATTTCTTGCTTAGAACTGCAACATCAGTGCAAGGCCATGACATGTCAGCTGCAGACAAGTCACCTGTACTGTGCAAAGTGTAACCCCCGTCAGATGATAGTGACTGCAGTGTCTCTACCTAGGAGGGCCATGAAGAAAAATATCTGTACTAGCAAATGCCTAAGATTTTTTTCTTAATCAACTGGCAGTCTGTAACTGTCTTTTTTCTCTAAGCTTTAAGCTATGTCAGGTACATACCCAAATCTCAATATATACACATACTAGAAGCTAAATTAATTTTGGTCAGTGCAAAATTGGCCTAAAATTCTTTTTCTTTTTGGTTTTGGTAGAAACTGACCGTGTGTTATTTGGTGGAAGCTAAAAATTTGTGCTTCATCCTGTTTGTCTCCCTTTCCTCTGAACACGAGTTGCCTTTCCTCCCTTCCCACTTGTAGGTGCCCCAATTGGGCCTATTTTACAATCCTGGCAGTTTGTGGGGTGTAGTGGGGGCAAGAGCAATCCTCAGTTGCTCTTCCACCTGCTGGCTCTGCTCTCAAAATTGCCACAGAGACACATGGAAATAGATGGGATTCTACAAATATAATGTAAAAATCATTTTCCTATTTCTTATTAACAGGTTATTTAATCGTTAATCCTGATGTTATATTCAGGATTAAAAAAGAAGATGAGAAATATTTTCCACAACACTGTGAATTGGAGGAAAAAGGAAACCCGAATGAGTCCACCAAGAGTAAGCAGCTACGTTGGATTTAAAGGGTTTTGCATTTTCAAAGCACGATTGACATTAAACATTTAGGGGCTCTTTACGTAAGCTTAGAAGGAGCTAATGGAAGTGGTGGATGCTAAATCCTTAGAAGCTCATATTATACGTATGGGCTTCTTAGTATTTAGCATGCGCTAATACCACTAGCATGCACCAAGCTTTAGTAAAAGCTTGGAGACTTATAATAATAAATTAGGAAATAGAGTTTCAGATTCTTGGTGAATCCGAGATGTGTTTTCTTTTAACAGTGTTTCCAATTGTAACATCTGTTTTCTCGCTGAGCATTAAACAAGAGGAGGATCTCCCCTTCATAGATCCTCATGAATCAGAGGCATCTGAACAGACTCACCTTTCTGTATCGAGTAAGTATCAAATTCCTCCTGCACAGCTTTACTAAGGTCAGCTGAGACCATTGAGGTACTTGGTGGTACCATCATCCTCTATTCTCCTTCCATGGCATCTTATTTAAAACTTACTATACCACTGTCTGTTCCCCTATTTTGATGAAGTAAAGTTCCCACAAAGGCAGAAGAGGTGCCTGATGGAGGTGGTGTCCTGTGGGTGGGATCAGGTCTATAAGACCCTTAACCTAGAGTGTAAAGGGGTTGAGAAAGGGTTGATGTTGGAGGGGGAACCTTACTGATAAATGTGGTGCATTTTGACTTAGGCATGGAGAGTTTTATTGAAGGTGGATCAGTGCAAATCACAGTACACAATGCAGTTTACAATAATGCTTTAGATTATTTGATTTATTTGGATTTATTATCCACCTTTTTGAAGAGATTCATCCAAGGCTGTGTACAGGAGGTACAGTTTAACATAACACAATTTGGTTAACAGCATAACAATAGTAAAATGACCGAATATAAGCACAAATACAATCAATGAGGTAAACTTGGAAACGGAGAATGAAACCTAGTAATAAGAGTAACATGAAATAGGATCTGAAATACACACATTTGACAGTGATGTAGAACAATCACATAACAAATATATGATAAATGTCTGTACGAAACAAACTGTCCCATAAGAGACAGCAGGGAAGAACGTTCTAATTAATTGACTGATATGCAGGAACTTGTGTGCATTTTGGCCCTGATTTTATAAACTCCGCCTACTTTTAATTGATCTATAGTCTTAATCAGTGCTAATACTGGCACTCAACACCTCACAATCGACCTTAATTGGACTTAAAGCACAGTAACTTACCGTAACAGGTGTTATCTAGGGACAGCAGGCAGCTATTCTTAACATATGGGTGACGTCATCCGGCTGCGGAAAGCAGTAGTCTAGTCTAGAGAGTACATAGGCATATAGCAGTTAGGCTAAGTCTGTTTCTGGGAGGTAGGGTTTGAACCTTTGCAGTTGGCGTAGGTAGTAAAAAGTTGTGGAAAATACCTGCGAGACGTGGGTGGAGAGGGACAGGAGCCATCCAGTATAATTCCAAGACTTCGTACCTGGTCTTTTGCTGTTAAGGGGGTGGATTCCCAGGATAGTGTTGGATGGGTGAAAGTAGTGTTCTTTTTCCTGGTTCAGAGTAGTTCAGTCTTTGAGGCATTCAGCTGGAGTTATTGGCTGTCATCCAGTTTTTCATATCAGAGAGGCAGTGTAGGAGGTTAGTGAGGTAAGAGGAGCCCTAAGTTTCATTTGAACAGAGGTAGCCCATATTTGAAGTCTGGAAATACGAGAGTTTATATTTAGTTCAAAGTTGCTCAGTTTTGGATCTACTTCTTATAGAATAAAAATATCGTCCGCATATGTAAAGATTGTTTCAGAAGCGGCTAAATTGAGGTTCTTTAATGTACTCATATAAATGTTAAAATAGTAAAGGAGATAACGGGGAGCCCTGTGGAACTTCACAGACAAGACTTCCGTGGTACAGATGTTTTACCATCAATATATACCTCATACGTGCGTAATGTTAGAAAACCTGTAAACCATCTATCTCAGTTCTTTCAGATCCAAGCCTATCTTAGAAAGTAAGCAGATTAGTATATCATGATGTGAACTACATCGAAAGCTGCTGAAAGATCAAACTGTAGCGAGATAGAATATCTATTGTGAGACAGTAGACTATGAATCTTAGAGCTTAGTGACAATAATTATGTGCTGAAATTAGTTAAAAAACCCTGTTGGAATGGGAGAAGAATAGAGAATTGATCCGAATAACTGGAAAGTTGTAAAGAAAGAGCCTCAATCATCTTAGTTAATAAGGGGATATTAGCGATTAGACAGATATCAGAACCCTTCAATAACAGGTTTAAAGCAATATGTCCCATACTGCTTGAGAAGTAACCATTATCTAATAGGTGATTTATCAATGATGTTAACCAGGAGATTGCTTGAGGGGAGATACTCCTAAAAATATAAGAAGGAAAAGGTCCAAAGCACATCTACATTGCCCAATTTAAAACAGTTTCTGAATCTGATCATCGGTTACAATTGCAAAGGTACACCAAGATCTATCTACCGGGATATTCTCTGACTTATCTTCCTCAAAAAATATATCATCATATTTTGCAGTGACAAATGTAGCCCTTATCGTCAGGATTTTGTCATTAAAAAATTTCACTAGCTCACCTGCATTTGGTCTGATAGTTTTGTCGATTGTTTTCACTCACATCAGTGAGTGATCTCCACAGTTTAAATAGAGCTTTACTTTGATCTTTTGAACCACCTGTTTTATTCCCGTAATAATTTTTCTGGGCTTTCATAAGTTCCTGGTTGTATTCAGTAATTTTATTTCTCCATTCAAGCTTGTCCACTTCTAAGTTACTTTTTTCCCCATTTACGCTCAAGCTTTCTACAGCCTCGTTTGAGATCACGGTGGTCCTGTTGAGGCAGCTCTCAGGTGGACCGGATCTGCCCCGAAGAACTTAATTGGGGATTCTGGCATCCTTGGCGATGTCAGGAGGTGATGAAAGGAATGGTTACCTCTCAGTTCAGTTGACACTGAAAGATTGACTGCATTTTTTGTCTATGCTTGATCTTCTGCTGCTCCAGGGTCCGCAGCGTCTTGAATATCCTGGACGTTTCAACTGGCTTCAGATAAGAGCCTGTTCAAGAGGTGATGTTGTGCCATTTTCACTATGGAAAACACCTCAAAACAAATGAATCCAAACTGTTTTAGATTATTTTATCAGTGTTAGTGCCGGTTGTGCTTAGTTTGTGGCTTGTATAGTATTCCACCTTGTTATAAGGTTCCAAGAAAAATCAGACAAAGGACCCTGCATGGATAACCAGTGAAGTAAAGAAAGTGATAGGAGACAAGAAAAAATCATTTCGGAAGTGGAAAAAGGACAAAACTGAAGGAAACTGGAGAGAGCACAGGAAGCAACAAAAAGAATGTCACCGAGTAGTCAGGAAAGCCAAGAAAGAGTATGAGGAGAGACTAGCCAAGGAAGCAAAAAATTTCAAACCATTTTTCCGATATGTGAAAGGGAAACAGCCAGCGAGGGAGGAGGTGGGGCCCCTGGACGAGGGTGACCGGAAGGGAGTGGTGAAAGAGGAAAAAGAGGTGGCTGGTAGGCTAAACAAGTTCTTCTCGTCGGTCTTTACAATAGAGGACACATCCAGTGTGCCAGAACCGGAAAAAATCTTCAGGGGAGATCAGGAGGGGAAACTATCATGCATGGAGGTAAGCCTCGAAGACGTTCTCAGGCAGATAGATAGATTAAGAACGGACAAAGCTCCGGGCCCAGACGGGATCCACCCGAGAATACTAAAAGAGCTTAGAGACGAAACAGCAGAATTACTGCAGCATATTTGCAACCTGTCCTTGAGAACAGGGGTAATCCCGGAGGACTGGAGGATAGCGAATGTTACACCGATCTTCAAAAAAGGATCGAGAGGCGACCCGGGAAACTACAGACCGGTGAGTTTAACCTCTGTTCCGGGGAAGATGGTCGAATCAATGATCAGGGAAGGTATCAACGAGCATATAGAAAAAAATAATCTGATGAGATCGAGTCAGCATGGTTTCTGTAAAGGCCGATCATGCCAGACAAATCTACTGCATTTCTTTGAGGGGATAAGTAAGCAATTGGACCAAGGTGACCCAGTAGACATTATATATCTGGATTTCCAAAAAGCCTTTGACAAGGTGCCCCATGAACGCTTACTGAAGAAGCTGTGGAGTCACGGGGTGGAAGGAAACGTGTACAGATGGATCAAAAATTGGCTGGCGGACAGGAAACAGAGGGTAGGAGTAAAGGGGCACTACTCTGACTGGATAGGGGTCACAAGTGGTGTTCCGCAAGGGTCAGTGCTGGGACCATTGCTGTTCAATATATTTATTAATGATCTAGAAACGGGGACAAAGTGCGAAGTTATCAAATTCGCGGATGACACAAAACTCTCCAGCAGGGCCGGAACTGTTGAAGAATGCAAGGAACTGCAGAGCGACCTGAACAAACTGAGTGAGTGGGCAAAAAAATGGCAGATGAGCTTCAATGTGGAGAAATGTAAGGTCTTGCACATAGGGAAGGGGAACTACATGTACAGCTAAACGATGGGAGGGAGGGTACTCGGGGAAGGAAGCCAAGAAAAAGATCTGGGGGTATTGGTGGATAACACAATGAAGCAGGCGGCGCAATGTGCAGCGGCCTCAAAAAAAGCGAACAGAATGCTGGGCATTATCAAAAAAGGTATCACTACCAGAACAAAAGAAGTTATCCTGCCACTGTATCGAGCAATGGTGCGCCCACATCTGGAATACTGCGTCCAATACTGGTCACCATACCTCAAGAAGGACATGGCAATACTCGAGAGGGTCCAGAGGAGGGCAACGAGGATGATAAAGGGTATGGAGAACCTTTCATATGCCGAACGGTTGGACAGGCTGGGGCTCTTTACCCTGGAGAAGCGGAGACTGAGAGGGGACATGATAGAAACCTATAAAATCATGAAAGGCATAGAGAAGGTGGATAGGGACAGATTTTTTAGACTAGCAGGGACAACTAAAACAAGAGGTCATTCAGAAAAACTGAGAGGAGACAGATTCATAACAAATGCAAGGAGGTTCTTCTTCACTCAGAGGGTGGTGGACACCTGGAACGCGCTTCCCGGAGAGGTGAGAGGACAGAGTACAATTCTGGGGTTCAAAAAGGGACTGGATGACTTCCTGGAAGCGAAAGGGATAACAGGGTACAGATAGAGATTTACCTTACAGGACATTGAGTGAACAGGGTATGGGTATTTTAAGTTAGGTAGGGAACACTTTCAGGTCATGGACCTGGGGGGCCGCCGCGGGAGCGGACTGCCGGGCACGATGGACCCCTGGTCTGACCCGGCAGAGGCAACGCTTATGTTCTTATGTTCTTATGTTATAATTTTTCATTTTACTTTGTTGGTTTGTTTTGAAGTCAGAGTAGACTGGAGGGAGCTCCCCATTCCCCTCCTTATTCTTTCCTGTCCTTTTTCTACTGCTTTGGTATGAACTGAGCAAGCAAGCACAGAGCAGGTCAGAGGAGGTGGAGCTGAAAAATATAGATGATGCCTTCTACATCAACTCGCAAATAGGGATACACAAGCCACTGGTCCAGACTCATATGCCCTTCTACTAGAAAAATGATTATCAAGGTAATTACCTAATCTTCCCTTTTGTAGTTGTTGAGGAAAGAAGTAGTCCAACTTAGGTATTATAGTGATATTGGTATTGTTAGAATACATTTTTGATGATGATCGGTATAGCAGAACCCCTCTTTTTGGCTCTTCTGGTAGCAGTGCCTATGAAAACAGCATAATTCTAAGCAGTCATAAGCTCCATGATAACTGTTTTTTAAACATATTCTACTATCTTCTTCCTACAACAGATTCCCACAATGTCAAGCCTGACATTTTAATTCGTTTTGAGCAAGAGGGATTTGTGACTGAGCCTCTAGGATCTGAGGAAAGAGGAAATCTGACCATCACAGGCTCATGTGAGGAACTGGATCAACCAGGTGATGCAGCTTGAATTAAAGCTAGTACTGAGGTAACACAAACTTTCCTACAAGGAAGAAGAAAGACAGCTTTTCTGGACCAGGCACAGAGAGAAGGAGGTGCTTTAAACAGAGTCCCTGTTTCTGAGCTTAGTGGTGTGGATAATGTATTTGTTCTGTTTCCCATATTCCTACTTTTCTCCTTACATTATCTGATCTGCCTTTTGTTTGCATTTCTCTCCTTATCTTTCCCTTATTCTCCCTCACCATTTCCCCATATCTGTCTGGCTCTTTCCTGAATTTTCTTTCTACACCTACTGTCTCTCATCCTTTATCAGTTTATGTAATCGTTCTTGTATCTCTCTCTCTGCTGGTCCAGGATGTTAGACCTTCCTTCCACCTCCTCAGCAGCTTGTGGGTTTATTTATGTATTTATTAAATCCATTTTCTATCCCGTTCTCCCCAACGAGCTCAGACCGGGTTACAGGTTAACATACATAACATACAGTTAACTGGTTACAATTTGCCTTAGTTACAGTGCAAGATTTTTTATACAAGTTTTTATCCTAATGTGACATACTAAGGATCTAGTACCAATATATATTTCTTTGTAGGCAGGGAAGTTAGGTGAAGAGGTATGTTTTTATTGTTCAGGAATTCTACATGTATACTTACACCGAGGAGGGAGTGGAAAACATGAAAAAGGATCTGCAAAAGATAGAGGAATGGTCTAATATCTGGCAACTAAAATCCAGTGCAAAGAAGTGCAGAGTAATGCATTTGGGGATTAGAAATCAGAAGGAGCCATTTGTGCTGGAAGGTGAGAGGTTGATATGCAGTGATGGGGAGAGGGACCTTGGGGTCATAGTGTCTGAAAATCTAAAGGCGAAGAAACAGTGTGACAAGGCAGTGGCTGCTGCCAGAAGGATGCTGGGCTGTATAGAGAGAGGCGTAGTGAGCAGAAGGAAGAAGGTGTTGATGCCCCTGTACAGGCCGATGGTGAGGCCCCACTTGGAGTATTGTGTTCAGTTTTGGAGACCGTATCTGGTGAAGGACGTAAAAAGACTTGGGCCTAGATTCACTAAAAGGACCTACCGATCTGATCCGGGTCCGGGGGGCTGATTCACGATGCATCCTAATGCAAATGAGGATTCTCGGAATCACGCCCCCAACCAACTGCAGGGATCGCTGAATAGCGATCCCCATGCATGCACAGACCATCTGTAGATGGTCTGCGCGTGCTTACTGAGCAGTGACCTTTTATTTTTTCCTTTTCTTTTTCTTTGTAAGCCCATGGTGTTAACCCGCTTTAAACCCATGGGTTAAAACCACAGGCTCGCAGTGCGGGGAAATGCAGGAGAGTCGTGGCGGTGAGAGGAAGAGATTCAGGAGGAGCAGGGTGGCAGGAGAGATTCGGGGCAGAGAGCAGGGCGGCGAGAGGACAGTCGAGGCAGGAGAGAATCCAGGCAGAGATCAGGAGATGCAGTCGGAAAGCAGTGAGCGACGGTCCTCAGCCGTCGCTTCTTTTATTGATTGGCCAGCCCAGTCGATGTTCCAGATTTATTTAGTGAATTGCTGCCTGACTACATTTGAATGCCGTTCCCCCTCATTTGCATGCGCGGATCAGAGGATGATCGGGACACAGGTTAGTGAATCGGGTCGGAGGAAAATCAGGTCGCAAAGAGGTTTCTAAGTGGTCAGGACTTAATTGGTGGGCTTAGTGAATCTAGCCTTTGAAACAGTCCAAAGGAAGGCAACAAAAATGGTAGGAGGTTTATGCCAGAAGACATATGAGGAGAGACTGGAAGCCCTGAATATGTATACTAGAGGAAAGGAGGGATAGAGGAGATATGATTCAGATGTTCAAATACTTGAAAGGTATTAACGTAGAGCAAAATCTTTCCCAGAGAAAGGAAAATGGTAAAACCACACGGCATAATTTGAGGTTGAGGGGTGGTAGATTCAAGAATAATATTAGGAAATTCTTCTTTATGGAGAGGGTGGTTAATGCCTGGAATGCGCTCCCGAGGGAGCTAGTGGAGTAGAAAATGGTGATAGAGTTTAAACAAGCATGAGATGAACACAGAGGATCTTGAATCAGAAAATAATGGGTATACATTGAAGGAACTAAGGCCAATACTGAGCAGGCTTGCATGGTCTCTGTTCTGTATATGGACATTCAGTTGAGGATGGGCTGGGGAGGGCTTCGATGGCTGGGAGTGAGCTGGAGTGAGTTTGATGGAGACTCCAGTAGATGGAACCTAAGCACACTACCGGGCAGAGCTCTGGGTTTCTGGCCCAGAAATATCTAAGACAAAGGACCATTTAAATTAAATTAATTTATGGAGCATGTATGGCTGGGCAGACTGGATAGACCGTTCAGGTCTTTATCTGCTTTCATTTACTATGTTACTATTTTATAAAATATACAGGTATATCACAACTCCACCTCTGCTCCATTTAAATTATATCCTCTGAACTCCTCCTACACAAGTAATTATCTGTATATATTCAGGTGCAGAAAGCTATCATGAAGGTACCACAGGTTCTATGCACCAAGTAATGCAGGAAGGGATAGGAGTGCAAAGGTTAACCCCTATAGCTATAGATTGCATTATGTTTATTCAAATTTTTATATACTGCATATACAGTACAGCCAGAAAGGATCTAAGTGGTTTACTTAACTCAATCAAATTTATGAAAAGAACTCCATTTAATAGGAAAGCAAAAGAAAAGGAAAGAAAATTACATCCAAATTAACAAATGAAACTACTCAGTTTCCAAGTTTATTGATTTTTAATATCCCGACCATCAAGCAATTGTCTGGCCGGTTAACAATGAAGTTTAAAAAAAAGAATTGAGTGTAATAGTATGTGCAAAAAGATGTCTAAAGTTAAACATAAATGACAAAGACTTGACGTACTGGAATGTGAGGGCAGTAAGTGTGGAAAGAGAAAAAAGTTACATTGTATAGGTGAGAAGGAGAGGGTGGGGGGGGAGGATTGAACAAAAGGGAGGGGAACATTAAAATAATGGAAGCTTGCTGGTCGAAAGAAGAGAGAAAAGATGCTTTTAGGTTTGATTAAAAGCATCTCGAAATAAGAAAGTTTTTAGATCCTTAACTCCTTCCACCAAGGATACTTAGATTTTCAGAGGTCATAAAAGTCCCATCATCCAGTTTTAGCAAAGATTTCCCTTTCTTAGGTCTTAAGCTTTCTTATAAATCTGTTATTTTCCATACAGGCAGCCAAAGTTACCCTGCTGACCTCACAGAAGAGATAGTGAAAACGGAAGAGGATCCTGCCAGTGACCAACTGGAGGGAGGAGAGGAGGATGCTGATATGAAGAGTGGTAAGCCAAGAATTGCTATGTGCTGTGGAGTATTTCTAAATTTTCACACAGAGATTTTGGTTAGTGAATGTAATCAGAGTAAAGGGAATCATTGCAGATATTGGAGGGGAGGATGAGATGTTCAGAACCAGCAAATGAGATCAGGATGGTCTGTTTATATCTTTTCATGTGCCATTACTCACCTGTCTATAAACAAATAACTTTAAAGACTTCTGTAGGGATATTTACCTATATTTTTGTTATTAATAGCTGTATAATTTACGTATATACTTTCATTTTTAACCAACAGATGATGGATTTGGAAATAAGAGAATGAGAGTATGTTATGGTCAGCAGAGGGAGGAATGGACACACAAGGACCCTTCAAGAGACAGCCCAGAAGGTATTAGTAGTATAAAACCACCTAGCATGAAAGAAAAGACCCCAAAAGGAGAGAGTTCAAATGTATGTACTGAGCAAAAGAGAAATTCCATCAACTGCCCAAATCTCAGACAAAGTGAGAGAATCAGCAGGCAGAAACTTTGTCAGAGCACTACAAGTAAGGAAATGTTCACTGGGAAGTCAAACTTCAGTCAGGTACTTGAACTGAGAAAACATGACTTAATCAGTATTAGCAAGATACAAATGCATCAAATGAACTCCAAGGGAGCAAAGCTATTTAAATGTTCTGAGTATTATAAAAGCTTCGATCAAGAAAGTAATATTATACCTCAGGAAAAAATCAGCACAGGAGAAAAACCATATAAATGTTCTGAATGTGGAAAATTATTCGAAAATATAAGTAACTTCAACACTCATAAAAGAATTCACACGGGAGAAAAACCATATATATGTTCTGAATGTGGAAAATTCTTCAAAAATATAAGTAACTTCAACACTCATAAAAGAATCCACACTGGAAAAAAACAATTTACATGTTCTGAATGTGATAAAAGCTTCAATCGAAAAGGTAATCTCCAAAATCATGAAAGAATCCACACAGGAGAGAAACCATATAAATGTTCTGAATGTGGAAAATCGTTCAATAGTACAAATAGTCTCGTAATTCATAAAAGAATCCATTCTGGAGAAAAAACGTATAAATGTTCTGAATGTGGAAAATCTTTCATTGATAAAAGTAGCCTCATAATTCATAAAAGAATCCACTCTGGAGAAAAACCATATACATGTTCTGAATGTGGAAAATCCTTCAACAGTTTAAGTAGCTTCATAACTCATAAAAGAATCCACACGGGAGAAAAACCATATACATGTTCTGAATGTGGAAAATCCTTCAACAGTTCAAGTAGCTTCATAACTCATAAAAGAATCCACACGGGAGAAAAACCATATACATGTTCTGAATGTGGAAAATCCTTCAACAGTTCAAGTAGCTTCATAACTCATAAAAGAATCCACACGGGAGAAAAACCATATAAATGTTCTGAATGTGGAAAATCCTTCAACAGTTCAAGTAGCTTCATAACTCATAAAAGAATCCACACGGGAGAAAAACCATATAAATGTTCTGAATGTGGAAAATCTTTTAATAATACAAGTAGATTCAACACTCATAAACGAATCCACACTGGAGAAAAACCATATACATGTTCTGAATGTGGAAAATCTTTCAATATTGGAAGCAGCCTCATAACTCACAAAAGAATCCACACAGGAGAAAAACCATATAAATGTTCTGAATGTGGAAAATCCTTCAACAGATCAAGTAGCTTCATAACTCATAAAAGAATCCACACGGGAGAAAAACCATATACATGTTCTGAATGTGGAAAATCCTTCAACAGTTTAAGTAGCTTCATAACTCATAAAAGAATCCACACGGGAGAAAAACCATATACATGTTCTGAATGTGGAAAATCTTTCAATAATGGAAGCAGCCTCATAACTCATAAAAGAATGCACACGGGAGAAAAACCATATAAATGTTCTGAATGTGGAAAATCTTTTATTAATACAAGTAGATTCAACACTCATAAACGAATCCACACTGGAGAAAAACCATATACATGTTCTGAATGTGGAAAATCTTTCAATATTGGAAGCAGCCTCATAACTCACAAAAGAATCCACACAGGAGAAAAACCATATAAATGTTCTGAATGTGGAAAATCCTTCAACAGATCAAGTAGCTTCATAACTCATAAAAGAATCCACACGGGAGAAAAACCATATAAATGTTCTGAATGTGGAAAATCCTTCAAAAATATAAGTAACTTCAACACTCATAAAAGAATCCACACTGGAGAAAAACCATATACATGTTCTGAATGTGGAAAATCTTTCAGCAGTTCAAGTAGCTTAATAACTCATAAAAGAATCCACACGGGAGAAAAACCATATACATGTTCTGAATGTGGAAAATCCTTCAACAGTTCAAGTAGCTTCATAACTCATAAAAGAATCCACACGGGAGAAAAACCATATACATGTTCTGAATGTGGAAAATCTTTCAATAATGGAAGCAGCCTCATAACTCATAAAAGAATCCACACAGGAGAAAAACCATATAAATGTTCTGAATGTGGAAAATCTTTCAATAATGGAAGCAGCCTCATAACTCATAAAAGAATCCACACGGGAGAAAAACCATATAAATGTTCTGAATGTGGAAAATCCTTCAACAGATCAAGTAGCTTCATAACTCATAATAGAATCCACACGGGAGAAAAACCATATACATGTTCTGAATGTGGAAAATCTTTCAATAATGGAAGCAGCCTCATAACTCATAAAAGAATCCACACAGGAGAAAAACCATATGATTGTTCTTAATGTGGTAAAAGTTTCCAATACTAAATATAAACTCGGAACTCATGAAAGAATCCCCATGGGAGAAAAACCATATTAAGGTTCATAATGTAATAAATCCTTCAGTAATATAGTTAGACTCATAGTGGCTGATTCTATAAATGGACATCCCGATTGTAGGTGGTGGTAGGCGTCCTACCACTGTCCAACAGCCAATCAGGACATACATTTTTTTAAACAAAACCCCCGAGGCAGGAAGCCTAAATTGTAGGCATTTGTCGCAATTGAGGAAGACACGTCAGGACACTTATTTTTGTCCAAGGCTGAGCATGGGTGTGGTGCGGTGAATCAGCCTTGTCCGAGGCAGCTGACTGAAGAGTCCTCCTTCTTTCCTCGGCCTTCTGCCTTCAGCTATTGGGCCCCTCCTGCCTCTGTGAATGTCTTTGGTTATCTTGCCTTTGGCTGCTCCTGGACCGGGGCAGTGGTGCCTTCCCTTGCTGTCCTGATTACAGAAGTTGTCCTTCTGTGGAAACCAAGCTTCCTTAATGACAGATTTCAAATCCGTTATTTTTCTTTTCTTTTTCTTACATGTTTTTGCTATTCTATTACTTACTGTATTTTTGGGACCACAAGACGCACCGGACCATAAGAAGCACCCACCTGAGAGGAGGAAAAACCAAGAAAAAAAAATTAGGTTCAAAATTTTTTTCTTCCTCTACACATAGGTGCACCTGGTGGTCTGTTGCGTCTGGTGCTGGGAAGCCCACAGCCTGAAGCCCCCCAGTACCTTTTTAAAATAGCAGTGGTCCAGCGCGGTCTCCTGCTGGACGGCTGCCTTTCTCTGCAGAGTGATGCAGAAGCACAACTTTTGCACTTCCTGCCTGGTCTCACACCACTCTGTGATTGGCTGGGACCAGGCAGGAAGCGCAAAGGTTGCACTCCTGCGTCTCTCTGCAAAGAGGCAGCCGTCCAGCATGAGACCGCACTGGACCACCACCACTTAAAAAAGTTAAGGGCAGGAATTGGGACCTGAATCCTTTTCAGTTGGGGGCTTGTCCGCGATGGGCAGATGATATCACCGGTATTTTGTGAGTATTTCTGAATTTTTTCTGTTCTTTAATACTCACTGGGTAGTGGTGACCTGTACCCACCCTTTATTTTAAGTTCAAGCTTTGGGTTCTATTATGGAGTTTTTTTGGGAAAAATCTCGGGGTACTTTCGGTAAGCGCCCTCATATATATAAGCAGCTGCCATTCTTTCGGAAAGAATGAAATTATTTATAGAACCCCCCTGCCCACTCTGTCATTTGTAAGGTTAACACTTTTATAGAGTATAAGATTTTATTGTCTCTTATTACTGTACCTCGCTTATAAGGTAAGATAAGCGAATATTTTTGCATTGTTATATTGCTTTTGTAATGAGTCATAAAGGCACTTACTCCTAGACAAATGAGACTTGTACGGCTGTGTGTGTGTATGACATTTTTCCTTCAGCTCACATCTTTCTGTGTCACCAATGTTTACCACTGAGGTAGGACATGCTGTTATGTGGAATGAATTGAAAGCGCTGTTTGAATCAGTCTAAGATCTTTCCCTTGTAGTTTGTACACAAGCCCTAATTTTGTGCGTTTCTTCTACCGGCTGCTTTCTTTGTGTTCTGTGCTGGATCATAAAAAAAAAAAAAAAAGAAACAAGAAAAAGAAAAAATTCCGTTTTAAAGGTTTTCTTTCTTGTGCAGAGCAAAGCTAATCTGTTCTTTGCTTTCATTATCAGGGTCTGTGCATGAATGTTTTTGTCCCTTCCCCCAGACTTCTCTGTTTGGGCTTCCACTGACCCCCTATAGTGCTTCTTTGAAGTTACTCATTCTTGGTTTTATAAAGCAGTAAGGTGAGATTCCACTGCTTGTCTCTTGACTTTTCTCCGGCATTATCAAAGCCACCATCTCTTCTTATAATACGCCCATCGCTCTTGTTGTCAAAGCTCATGGCATTCCTCGTTTCGTCCTAGATTTTCGGGCTGTTAATGTTTTGGTAATTCTCATTGCCCTTATGTTTCTTCCACCATTCCACCGGCAGCCAATGATTTTTTTTCTGTCATTTTCCTAAAGAATGTTTTATTTTTAGTCCCTTTGGTGAGGCTGCCTTCACCTTTAAGCAACAGTATACCTAGTGTGGAATGTCCTTCGGGCTATTCTACAAGTCATGCACTGCCCCTCATGGTCATATTCTCATTTTGTACAACTTTTGTGTTCCATAATTCAGGAGACCTGTCAGGCTGATAGTTTGTACCTTTTATAATGGTTGTCTGTGTGTGGTCACAAGGTGTCATGAAATAAACTGCACTGGTGTACATCTGAAGTGAAATACCTGGGTTTTGTCCTGTCTCATGGTCAGAGGAAAATCTGCACTTTCTGCATTGCTGCTGTTCTGCCCCGCCCAGCTACCAAGAAAGACATGCTTACTTTTCTTGCTATGATTGGTCACTGCCGCCAATGGATCTCTGCTTTTTCCTTCTATGACCAGATTTTGAGACAGACCCTGGTTTCTGAAATGACTGCTCTTATCAGATGGACTTATGAAATGTTGGACATTTAAGATGTGCTTTGGTTTCTAGCTCAAGTTTGGGTTTTCCTGCTTATGCCCACATGTTTTATCTCTTTGTTTGGGACTATTGTAACACCATGAAGGGAGAACATGGCGGTAAGTTACGCTCTGTTGCCTTTTTTTTATAGTCACTCCTGTTCAAGTTCCCTGGCTGCTTGTGCTATGGTGGTAGAGATGGTTACTTTTCTGATCCTAGGTCACCCCATTACCCTTCATACTTTTCACGATGTCCAAGCCCTTCTTTTAAATAGGCTTCTGGGTCTCAAGGGTGAACAGGATTCTCTTCCTCTCTTTTTTCACAGCTTCAGTCCTTTGTTACCACCCCCTCCTCTGAATTTGATGCCTGGCGTTTGGCAGGTGCCCAAAGCCGCCCTTTTGGACGGACTTTGGTGCAAAGAGGGGAAACCCTGGATACCAGCTGCTAGCTCTCCCTTATTCATTGCTCAATATCATGGTATTGGTTATCGTAGTGCTCGCTCGACATTTTAACTTCTTGCTAGTGATATTTTCATTCTTGACCTTTTGCTCCTTGATACAGATATATATAGCTCAATAATTACAGCTGGCACGGTTGTGAATTGAAAATAAATTGGAAAATACAATTCCTTTCTATTGTTTTAGCTGAAATTAGGATGTTGCTAATTTAAAATGTTTTTTCCGGATTTATACATAGCCATCCCAGATCCATTTTGGCACAGATATTTCTAATGTTTTCCACGGGTCCTCTTTATCACTGCAGAGATAGAGACGCTCCAAAGAGACATTAGCTTTATGCCTTTTTCCAAATATGAGATGGTTATGATATACATTATTTGTTGTTTTGGTTTTTTTTATATCAATGTGTTTATTTGCAGAGTTAAATTCAGCCCTGCACACTTGACAGATGGAGAAATAGCTCCATGTTTAAAAACTTTATGTTTTGTCTGTGTCATGTCTACTTGTTTTAGTTTAGTGGGTACCCCAGGATACATAATATTGGCCATTTCTAGAGCTCTTTTTCCACTTCTTACTAGCCTAACTGCGCAATGTTCTTTTACTTATAGCTTTTATATTCTGAATATAGTTTAGTTAGGGGTTATAAGAAAAAGCTTTATTTTATACAGCATTTATTTCGTGGTGTTCCCTACATATGATCTATTCAATATACATTTCTGAATACATTCAGTACATCAGTATGGTTTCTCTGAGGTGCATAATAGTTATATGCAGCACGATAAAAACATATCCTTTTGGATTGTTCAATTAAGAACCTTAAGTAACTGAGTATTGTCTCTCTTTTGCCATAGCTATGCTAAGTACATGAATTGGTATTGTTACATGTTGCCACATTCAGTACAGGCAACATGGTTTCTCTTGTTTTCTATCTCTTATTTGGATCACATTGGAGTACAGCTGCTGAATGATATTTGGAATGCTTTTCAAGCATTTCTTTTCAAGTATCTCTTTCTGTATGCACAGACATCTGGCTGCTCTCCCTTTGAGATTCTCACGGGATGACCTTTCCCCGCCCCATGGGTAGATTTTCCCTTGATACAGGAGGAATACGTCCAAAAGCTAATTGAAATATTAGGGCTTGTTCAAAGAAACGTGTCTTGCACTTCTCCTTTCTCTCCACAGATTCCTACCCATTTTTTCCAGCCTGGTGATTATCCAGCAGCTTTCCAAGGATCGGAAGCAGACGGATTTCCCCTTTGGCCTTCCCACTACTGTGATCGCTGTGACCAGGCCCGCTGCACTCACTGAGGAGTTTCCTGTTTGGATCCACGCAAGTCGCTTGAAGAGGGTTAACCTAAAACCCCAGAAGCAAGTCTTCCCTGCGCAGATTTCACCTCCTCCAGTGGAACAACATAATGATCTCATTGCAGCATTCTACCAACTTTATCATTCTCTTACTGGCACCGCTGCTGCTAGTTTTTCTCCCTGTATGGATCATTTCTAACTGGGTCTACAGGGATGATGTGTTCTGGGTCCATGACACTTTCTGCCCATACCCATCTGTAAATGACACTCCTGCTGTAAACAGCACCCCCGACACCTCTTTGCGACTAAGACGTCAAGCTGGACTACTCCCTCGCAAAGGCTGTCCTTCAATTGGAATCCAGAAAAGACCGATAGTATGCTACCCTTTGGTATAATTCCAGCAGTGTGCAAGTTGCCACCTTCTCCTTTGAGTATTGTGACATTGTGGACTGTTCATCAATTGATATCCCAAGGCTGTGCCATTGGTCCTCAGAGATTCCTAAAACTAAGGACATATATATATATATGTTACTGACTCACGTTGGGGGTTAAGTGTGCATTCTGGGGAGTGGTAGGGTGGAATATTAATACTGACTGGGCTTATAAACTAGAAAATACTCTGAAAAACAGTGGACCAAAATGGTAAATCACTGCTTACTTGTATGACCCTTCATAAGGTTGGACACTGTTATAGGAAAAGTGTTCCTGCACAAATTATTAAGCTTTCTCTTACTATTGACAACCCTAGACCTACTGATGAAGGTATGTACATTATGGACATGAGGTTTAAGGGTGGGTCTAGCTATCATCAGTTTTCTTATGGGATCTATCTACCTCCACTCATCTTCTCCCACCATTTTGTGGGGGCCCCAAAAAATACTAACCCACTGGCCCCTACATTCAATAAACTTACTGACATGATGGCTATTGCCAATCCCACTTTTGAAGATATTGTGGCTGTTAAGGTAGGGTTTTCAGAACGTAACCTTTGGTTAGAATGGATGAAATTCACTGCTGATCAACATAATAAGAGTAATTGTTACATATGTGCTCAAGCTAGACCCCATCTAGGAACCGTACCTCTGGACCTCCCTCCTGGTATCCAACCATGCCTTTTTGGGTTATTTACCAGTATCTCCTCTAATTTTACCTATCCTCTTTGTGCACTGCAGTGTTCTAAATACCCTTTGTTGCCAGGACAGCAAAAGCTTGATATTGCCGTTATCATCTATAAGGGCAATTACACATGTCATGTTTCTAATCTGACACAGAGTAGTTTTGTAGGTAATTTACCCCCAGGTTATTGTTCTGTCTTGGCTCATAGGTATGCCCCATTGTTGCTGCATTAGATTTGATATTTACTGGCTTTATGGAGACTTTTGGCTCCCTGTTAAGCTACCCAGCCAGTGGATAGGCCAGTGCACTTTAGTTAAGGTTACTATGCTTCTGCATATTCTTTCTGAAGGGCATCCTTCCTATTCACATGGTTTTTCCTTTTATTTGTCTTGATATAAATCTGATCACATGTATACATAGATGCTATAGGGGTCCCAAGAGGGGTCCCAGATGAATTTAAGGCCCGAGCTCAGGTTAAGGCTGGGTTTGAGTTCCTTATTCCCTTTATTACCATTAATAAGAATGTTGATTGGATTAGTTAAAATTATTATAATCAGCAACGCTTTGTGAACTATTCTAGGGACGCCTTGCAAAGTATTACTGATCAATTAGGCTCCACTTCTTAGATGGTTCTCAAAATCATATGGCCCTAGATATGATTCTAGCTGAGAATTCTGAAAAATTCTCCTCAGTACTTTAAGCTGTTGTACTTTTCTTTCTGACAATATAGGTCCTACTATGGACATTCAGAAATTAGCAGACCTCTTTGCTGAGTTCAAATGTAACTCTGATTTATCTAATTCTTGGGATCAGTACTTTAGTTGAATGCATAATCTCTTATTATTTGCACTCTTGTTTTTGACTGCTCATGTACTGTGTTATTCGTATTACAGCTCCTAAAAGACCCCTCCTTGAGAGACATACCTAGAGTATCACTCCCTTCCAGCTCATACTGTGTATTTGTGACGTCATTTACATGACGTAAGAGGGGAATTGAACGGACACGTATCAGAACTTTAGTAAGTGTCCTTAGGCATATGTTGTTTAAAGATGCAAAGGTAGGCCCTGTTTATCTTTCCCTTCCTTGAAGAGAATACAAGGACAGAAAATGTTTAAACAGAGATAATGTGAAGTGAATTCAATTGTTTTGTTAAGCCGTATTTACAGACAGCTTTAGTTAAGAAGCTCTGCTGGTCAAGGTTTTTTCTTACCTTTTGGACTTCAATCTCTAGATAGGAAAAATGCTGATGTGTTTAAAGTTTCATGTGACCTGTGTCCATATATGGTTTGCATTTACGTCACATGCTGACACATGCTGGCAAACCTGATTCGTATAAAAGATGTGAAACTCATAATAAAAGACGGACATATTTGAAAGATGGTTTCTGGTCTTTAAGATGTGTCCCCAGGTACCTGACTTACATATGACAGAGACAGAGAAAGTATGGGGCAGGAATTGGGACCTGAATCCTTTTCAGGGTGCACACAGTGTATTCAGTCCATAAGATGCACCCCCTTTTCGGGGGTGGAAAAAGTGCGTCTTATAGTTCAAAAAATACAGTATTTATTGATTAATTTGTATGGTTTATGTGAAGATTTTATTAATATTTTATTTATTCATTTTTCCCTATGCTCTGATTCTCCTTCTGCTCTTATTCTCTTCTCTTTCCTTTAATTTGAACTCAATATTGTCTGCTCTTTTTTGTACAAAGTTCTCATCATTACTTCCAGGCATCTTAGCACAGATTGTGATCCTTATCTGGGACAAATAGGGAGATTTTGTGTGCCGTACTTCCTCATGGTTTAACCAATTTTAATGTTAATCATTTTTCCTTGTTTATTCTTTTGTGCACTGCCATTAACCGAAAGGCATATGTGCGGTATATAAATAAAGAATTATGTTATGCTATGTTTCACCTGGAAATGGCCTTGGGTGAACTTCAGCAGGTCTAGGTGTCTCCCTAGGGACATAACAGATGCCTGAAATGAAGGCCAACAAAATGCTGGCCTACATTTCAAATAGACGCGACCGCTGTGCTGAACGCAGCAAGGGAATCCTTCTACCACAATCAGATCAGTGGCTGCGGCAAGGAACCTCCCAGTAGGAGGAGTTCTTTAGGACGGATGCCCATTGCCTCCTGGTGGGACCCCTGAACTCCTTCCAAAGTAGCCAAGCAATAGGGATGCTAACTCCCTCCTGCCCCCCAAACTCTTCCCAAAATACACTGGAAGGAAGGATGCCCACTCCCACAACTGGCAACACCACCCCTCTAGATCCTCCCCAAATCCCCACAAAGAAGGGAACTCAAATCGCAGACTTAATAGAGGAACAAACACTGGACTTCCTAGTGGTACTAGAATTATGGCTCACAGACAACAGTGGGGGTTTCATAAGTGAAGTATGCCTACCAGACCATATCATGCTCCAAAATAAGATCATAAGAAACGCCTTCACCGGATCAGATCGAGGTCCATCTAGTCCGGTACTCTGCACACGCGGCAGCCCATTTAGGTACTCCTTTTTGGAGACCCGACTTTCCCGTATCCCTCAATATGATATGCAAGAAGGTGTGCATCCAACTTGCGCTTGAATCCCAGTACAGTAGTCTCTGCCACAATCTCCTCCGGGAGTGCATTCCAAGCACCCACCACTCGCTGTGTGAAACAGAACTTCCTGGCATTTGTCCTGAACCTGCTGCCACTCAGTTTCAGGCTATGACCTCTTGTCCGTGTCACATCTGAAAATGTTAGCAATGCTGCTTCTTGGTCTATTTTATCAAATCCTTTTAATATTTTAAAAGTCTCTATCAAATCCACTCTCAGTCTTCTCTTCTCGAGGGTAAACAGTCCCAGTTTCCTGAGTCGTTCTTTGTAGCTCAAATGCTCCATTCTTTTGACAAGTTTCGTGGCTCGCCTCTGCACTTTCTCCAACAGAGTTATATCCCTCTTGAGGTATGGAGACCAGTGTTGGACACAATATTCTAAGTGCGGTCTGACCATTGTTCTATAAAGTGGCATTATGACATCTTCCGATCTACTCGTGATCCCCTTCTTAATTATGCCTAACATCCTGTTTGCTTTCTTCGCCGCCGCCGCACATTGTACCGATGGCTTTAGGGTACTGTCAATCAGTACCCCCAAATCCCTTTCCTGTTCGCATTTTGCTAATGTCACCCCCAACATCTTATACTCGTGATCTTTGTTTTTCTTTCCTAGATGCATCACCTTGCATTTGATTATGTTAAAGTTCATCTGCGACTTTGTTGTCCACGTTTCCAGCTGGTTCAGATCTTTCTGGAGGTCCTCGCAGTCCCTTTGAGAGCCAACCGCCCGACATAGTTTTGTATCATCTGCAAACTTTATTATATTGCATGTTGTTTCCTCTTCTAGGTCGTTTATAAAAAATATTGAACAAGATAGGCCCAAGAACCGAGCCCCGAATAGTGAGGGGGGAGTAGCAGTATTTATTTATTTATTTAAAAATGTATATACTGCATATTAACTATGCAGTTTACAAATTCCATACAAATCAAACAATAAAAACAGATAACAACAAGTGTAACACTGGAAGGCAGAAATAGACAGATTTTTTACCAGATTCTTATACTTCATCCTCCCTACCGTGTATTACAAAATTCCAGGTAAGTATGAACAGACAATAGCAGGTCAAGTTTTGACAAGATTAAAGCAGGAACACAATAATCAGATGAATTTTATCTTAAAATTTCAAAAAAGCATTAACAATCGCAAGGAGACATTAACAAATAGTTGCATTTCTAACAATTTTCTTGAAATTAATCGCAGAATACCAGGCAGGGCATTCCAGAGTTTAGCACCTGCTACAGACATCATTGTTGCCCAAATCCTAACATGCGTAATTGACATCTTACCCTATAGACTCAATTTTATACTATTTTCTGATCTCAGATATTTTCTAGGTTGATAGATTTCAAAGGACTCCTGTAATACCTTTGGAGAAACATGATAACAAATCTGACGTATGGTTGAGAGAATCTTATGTTCAAATGATTTTTATTATTTCAACAATAGCAAGTAAAGACAAGCAGTAGAATCAGTCAAGAAATAACATATCCAACAGTATAAAACATCTCCCCATCCCTCCCCACCCCATGAGTCCATGGCCATTCCAATAGCTGAGAGTGGAAGTAAAACCTCAAGATTCAAAAGTCTACTGCAAGCACGAGGTGTAAGGTCCTGCCAGAAGCGCTCCCAGACCTGACAAAATTTACGACCCGGACCAAGAGCCAGGTCTCCCACCAGTCGTCTCTCCAGCATTGCATGAATTATCATCAGGGATCTCCATTGTGCATAAGATGGGGGATCACGAGAGAGCCAGTTAGTGAGGATAGCTTTTTTTCCCATCAAAAGGACTCTGGTTATAAATGCTGACATGCCCCTGGGTTTGGGCGTGGCTATATTGTAAAATCCAAACAACGCTCTCGGTTGCGGTAGCCAGCGCCTCCCCCAAAGCGATGTAGTATATAGGCCAAGGTGTCTCCAAAACTGTTGGATTGTGGGGCAGGCCCAAAACATGTAACCCAAAGAAGTGTGAGCTTGGTTGCATTTCGGGCAAGAATGAGATGATGTAATCCCCATCCGGGCTGCTCGTGTCGGTGGAATGTAAAGTCTCAGGACCATTTTCAGTTGCATTTCCCAGTGAGTGATATTGGATGACACCTTTTGGATGTTCTTCAGGACCCGTTGCTACTGCCGAGCCGTTAACTAACAATGTAAGTCCTCAGCCCACGCTATCGCTAATATATCCAGATTCGTACTTGGTTGGCAATCCCGGATCCCCACAATATGAAATCGTAGAGGAATCCTCTGTTGGGCTGAGAGGCTAAAGAGCTCCGAAAGTGCCTCCCTGTTGTCCTCAGTAAGGGAAGTCGCTGGTAGAGACTGAACATAATGACGAATTTGATAATATGCAAAAAGATCATTAGACTGTAAATCAAAAGTTTGTTGTAACTCTGCAAAGGTTGCCAGGCTCCCCTCCTCTGAGAACAGGTGAAAAAGATATTGAAGTCCCTGTGTACTCCACCTAGGAAAGGCGGCATTTTGCAAGCCCGGCTGAAAAGCTCCATTGCCCTGTATAGGTAAATATAAAGACACCCCAGAAGACAATTTAGCAGTTTTACAGACCCACTTCCATGTTCGCCTGGCCGGCGTGAATATTGGGTAGTGGGACACCAAAGGACGCAACCTCGGATCCGCCACATGTAAGAAGCTCACATGGTACGGAGCCAGCAAAGATAGCTCCAGTGGTGTAGCAGAAAAATCAGAGGTCCCTCTAAACCAATCATTAATATGTCTCATCTGACAAGCCATAGCATACCAACGTACATTTAATAAACCATAGCCTCCCTATCCCTAGGCAGACACATCCGTAGCAATGGCATACGTGGTCGTTTACCTCCCCAGTGGAAACGTTGTAAGTCTTTCGTTAAGCATATGCTATGGGCAAGGGACAATAGCAGAGGCAGGACCTGAAACCGATATAACCATTTGGGAAAGAGCACCATGTTAAAAAGGGCTACCCGGCCCGCCACCGATAAGGGAAAGTGGACCAATTCTGTAGGTGTAAGGTGTCTTGAAGCAGGGGGGTGATATTACTGTTGTACAGGGTCTTAAGGTCTCGAGGAATCTGAACCCCCAAATAGCGGCTAGAGGTCAGAGCCCACATAAAAGGGAAGGGACCTCTCCATGTCTGATGCAGTGACATAGGGCTAGCTAGGGCCATAGATTTCTGGTAGTTCAATGTAAATCCCGAATAAAATTTAAATTCGTCAAGCGCTTGCAATAAATGCCTAATAGAGTGAGGGGGGTCAGTATGTAAAAACAAAGGCCAACACTTTGAGTGAGTGGTTCCCGAAGTCCACTCCCACAGGGTTCAAGGTATAACAAAAATAGAGGGGTGACAGGGGACAGCCCTGTCGAGTTCCTCTCTCAATAGATATTGGGTTAGTGATAATGTCATTGACGAGTAGTCTTGCTGTGGGGGTCGAGTATAAAGTGCGTATTGCTGCGGCGTACCAATCTGATATTCCCATACAATTTAACACTTCAAAGAGGTACGTCCAATTGACCTGGTCGAATGCCTGGGCAGCATCCAAACTGAGTAGAAGCATATGAGTGTGTTGGAATTGCGTATGCGCTAAGGCTAACAACGCTTTACGCACTGCTTGTCTACCCTTTACAAATCCCACCTGTGAAGATGCAATAATGTCGGGTAGAAGGGTCGCTAGTCTATCAACTAATATTTTAGAGAGAATTTTAATGTCCACATTTAACAAGGAAATTGGGCGATAGGACTCGGGAGCGGAACTGTCTTTGCCAGGTTTCAATATCAATGTAATTAATGCCTCATTCGCTTCTACAGGAAAATGTTCATCCTGAATTACCTGGGAATAGTAGTCCCTTAAAAAGGGTCCAAGCTGCCCTGATAATAGTTTATAAAATTCTGCCGTGAAGCCATCCGGCCCTGGAGCCGAAAAATTTAGTTGATTGGGGATAGCTTTATGCATTTCTTTAGGGGTAATGGGTGCATTAAGAAACCTAACATCCGAGTCAGAGAGTGACTGTAATCCGGAATCCGTTAAGTAGTCCCTAATAAGGGGTTCAGCTCCCGAGTCCTGGCGACCATATATCTTCTGAAAGTGGGACTGAAAAATTCGTGCAATGTGGTCAGTAATAATAATAATAACTTTATTCTTCTATACCGCCACAATCTTGCGACTTCTAGGCGGTTTACAATCAAGAGTGCTGGACATTCAGCGAAATACAATAAGTAGATATTCAGAGGAAATACAGAGATCAGAGACCTCAGGAGGCAATAGTATAGAAATACAATTTGTTGAGTGAAAATGTAATATGTACATTTTAGTAGGTAATGTCCTTTTCTTTTTCTTCTTTTGGCACACCAAAGGGGGGAGGGTGTTGGGAACAATCTTACATAATATGTTACAATATGTTCTATAATATGTGTATATTCTGATTGAAAATATAGATGAAGGTTGGGAGATAGGGGGGGTTAAATGTATCATTAGATTTTTATGTAGTAGATATCAAAGTGCTATTGTGTAATAACTTGTTGAATTATATTATTTTGTGCACTTGTTGTCAAATTGGAAAATGAATAAAGAATTATTAAAAAAAATAAAAAAACAAATAAATCATCTTAAACAGACTGTGTCATTCCTGGCTTTGCTTAAGCACAGACCTGGGGTTCTCTAATTTTTAAAGAAAAGGAAGATTCCAACTCTATGCATGCAGTGGAGTAAAACCAAAATATCGTGGCTCATGGTACAGAACATGATGTAAATGTCTTATGACACTGTATAAATCACAGTTGCTTGCAGTGGTAAATATGTGGCATCGCATAGTCCTGAATTTTTATATACAAATGTCTTCTCTTATATTTGCAAGGCTTCCTTCCTGTCTTCCCCTAAATTCTCCAGATTCTATACTATATTTATGATATCTATGAGTTCTTTAATTATATGACGTTCTTTAAGTATAATGACGTTTATACCCTATGCCCGACCCGAGTTCAAATAAGCATGGGATGAACACAAAAGATCTAGAATCCAAAATAATAGTAAATATTGAACTAAGGCCAGTACTGGGCAAACTTGCACGGTCTGTGTCTGTATATGGCCGTTTGGTGGAGGATAGGCAGGGGAGGGCTTCAATGGCTAGGAGGGTATAGATGGGCTGGAGTGATTTATGAAGGAGATTTTGGCAGTTGGAACCCAAACACAGTACTGGGTAGAGTTTTGTATTCTTGGCCAGAAATAGCTAAGAAGAAAAAAATTTAAATTGAATCAGTTTGGGCAGACTGGATGGACCATTTGGGTCTTTATCTGCCGTCATCTACTATGTTACTATGTTATGAGCTGCATCCGTTGGATGAAGAGTTTACTGATTGTGATATTCAGCCTATGCCTGCTAGGTCTGTCCCCAGAGCAGTGCAGAAACCTGGAGCCAAAGGCACTAGAAACAGCTCGTTTTAAACTCCAAAAAACTAACCATTTTGGGGAATTTGCTTCTTTGGCCTCTAGAGGGAGCAAGAGAACATATTTGCCTGCTCAGCTCTAGTTTAGTTCCCAGCAGTAACCTACAGGCTGAAAGCAAAACCAGTTGGAAAGCCTTTTCACCTGAGTTTGGAGTGTGGCTGCAGGCTATTACATCTGAGAGCAGAACAGCTAGAGAGGGAGAAGTAAAAGGAGGAGCAACAGAGAAGGCAGAGAGGCTCAGGGTTGAGAGCTCTGGATGGCAGTGAACAGCCTGAATGTATGGAGCTGACAGAGGCTGGTCCGGAGCCACCAAACTTAATGCCTCAGGATTTTCAGACCATGGAGCTGGAGCCATATGCTGAACCACTGAATGGAGCCCTGCCAATGGAAGTTTGCTGGACTGAAGGCAAGTAAATTAAACTGCCTAAATGTTTAACCTGGACACTGTTTGGCTAAGCTTACTAAATGCCTTTTGTGGTGTAACCCTGAAGAAGGCGTGGTTCTTGGGGGCACCTATAAGAACTTTAAAGAACTGTTTTGGATTTTGTGTTTTTTTTCCTTCCCTCTGGGTGGGGGAAGGGCAGTTACCAGTCCCAGGAAGTGGGGACTGCTCTGCATCTTCTGTGGTGGGTTTGAGGGCATATTATTTGCAAATTGTGACCACCCAGAGCACACTCCCTGGCCAGCAAGTCAGGCTGAGGTAGTGATATCAGCCCCAAAAGACTGTTTTTGAAATATTTGAAAGTTTTTAATCATTAATCTGCTGGAGAACCAGTGGCAGCTTTGAAAAGTCTGAATTATAAGTTTTTGAACTTGATTATGTTCCCAATACTGAGGGACCCAAGGAAAAGGGTTTCCAAGAACTTTATTGGCTGGCACTAATCCAGAGACTGTTCAGAATTACAGTTTGTTTGCTTTGGACTATACTTTATATTTTTGAACATCCTGACAAGATTAATTTTCTTTTCTCCAATGTGGAACTGTTGAACTTTAGGCAAGCAGGCTGGTTTGAATGTTTTTCTTTTGTTTGGTGAATAAACCCAGACCTTGCTTGATGCAATATACTTACCTTGTGTTGTGGTGTTCTCTTTTGGGGGCCTTTTTTCTTTCCTTGTGCAGCCCGTAGCGGCTCACAAGAGTTTTCCTTTTGTTACTGGTGCCCTAGGACCCATTGCCCTGAGGCTGCCGGTGACATCGTGTAGCATGGGCCAACTTGACTATGTTGTGTATTGATTATATTCTTGTGGTATCCTCATTTTGTAGTAGGCTATCCTAGGCTGGAATTGGTCTACCACCATATCAAATCATGCGTGATTTGGACTGAAGTGAATAATGTTCAAGTCGGCAGAGATAGGGGGTCTCTGGAGGCTTCCTGGTTATTTATATTGGGATCCTAACTACAAAGAATATATTATTTTAAAAAATGGAGGCTAATGTTGCTTCTGTTACTGACCCCCTTTCGCTTTGGGAAACTGCAAAGGCTGTTCTTCATGGTGATATTATCGCTTATGTGGTTAGACAATGGAAAGAACATGCTAAGGAAGTGTTGTATTTAAATGCCCAAATTGATAGATGTAAACAGGCCTGGATCAAATCCAAACTATTGAGTGATAGAGACTCATTGCTAGTTGCCAGAGTGGCATTGAATGTAAAATTGCATGAGAAAATGAGATCTCATCAACAGAACTATAAATATAAATTTTATAAATACAGTAATTGCCCAGGTAAACTGCTAGCTCGTTTTGTACATCCCTGGCAGGGTCCGCAATTTTGTAATGATATATTGCACTAAAATGAGATGATAACCGATAGAGACCATCTGACTTTCTTGTTTGATCATGATTTTCAATAGTTTTATCAGGGGTAAAACTACTTCTTTGCAGGAGACAGAATCTTATTTAGCAAGTCTTACTTTGCCCCAAATTCTATCAGATGTTCGGCAGACTCTTCATGCTAATCTAATCTAATCTAATCCTTAGGTTTGTATACCGCATCATCTCCACGTTCGTAGAGCTCGACGCGGTTTACAGTAGGAGAAATAGGAAGGAACTACAACAGAGGGTTAGAGGTAGAAGTGTGAAGAAAATTTAGAAGACTTGGGATGCCAAGATATAAGAGTTTCCTTGATTCCTAAGTTGGAGGGAGACTTACAGCCTTAGAAATTAGAGATATTATAAAACGGTCTCCGCTTGCAAAAGCTCCAGGTCCTGATGGGGTTACTGTGGAATTTTACAGGGTGTTACAAGTTCATATTTCTTTACCTTTTAGAGGCTTATTTTACCCAAGTGATTTTGAGAGGGGAGTTTCTGCTTCATGCCAATCATTCTTTGGTACCTAAACCTGGTAAGAACTCTAAATCTTTGGAATCGTATTATCAAATGAAAGAGACTCGACTCATGCGCATTTACATTATGTAAGTATTTAAATGTCTTTATCATATCTCCCCTCTCCCACCTTCCTTCCAAAGTATAAAGATTGAGATCTTTAAGTCTGTCCCCATACGCCTTATGATGAAGACCACATACCATTTTAGTAGCCTTCCTCTGGACTGATTCTAGCCTTTTTAGCTTTTTGAAGGTGCAGCCTCCAGAATTGTACACAATATTCTAAATGAGATCTCACCAAAGTCTTATACAGGGGCATCAATACCTCCTTTTTCCTACTAGCCTTACCTCTCCCTATGCAACCTAGCATCCTTCTAGCTTTCACCATCACCTTTTCAACCAGTTTGGCCACCTTAAGATCTTCACATATAATCACACCCAAATCCCACTCTTCTGTCATGCACATAAGTTCTTCACCCCCTAAACTGTACCGTTCCCTTGGGTTTTTACAGCCCAAATGCATGATCTTCCATTTCGTAGCATTAAATTCAGACCATTCTTCATGCTTTGCCAGGTCTTTCTTCATGTTATTCACACTTTTTTATTTTATTAGGATTTTATATACCACCTATCAAGGTTATCTAAGTGGTTTACAATCAGGTACTCAAGCATTTTCCCTATCTGTCCCGGTGGGCTCACAATCTATCTAACGTACCTGGGGCTATGGAGGATTAAGTGACTTTCCCAGGGTCACAAGGAGCAGCGCGGGGTTTGAACCCGCAACCCCAGGGTGCTGAGGCTGTAGCTCCAACCACTGCGCCACAACCCTTCAGCAATATCGTTTATAAAAATGTTAAAAAGAACAGGTCCAAGAACAGAACCTTGAGGCACACCACTGGTAATATCCCTTTCCTCAGAGTGATTTCCATTTATCAAAACTCTGTCACCTTCCACTTAAAAAGTTCCTGATCCAGCCCGTCACTCCCATCCCGAGGGCACTCAGTTTATTAGACGTCTGTGTGGAACACTGTCAAAGGCTATGCTAAAATCTAAATAGCGCACATCATCTATCCAATTATCTGGTCACCCAGTCAAAGAAATTGATCAGATTTGAGAATCCATGTTGCTTCCTGTCCAGTAATCCACAAGATTCCAGAAAGTTGACCATTCTCTGTTTTAAAAGCATTTCAATTAATTTGCTTACCACAGAAGTCAGACTTACCGGCATGTAATTCCCTACTTCTTCCTTACTTCCACTTTTGTGGAGAGGGACCACATCCGCCCTTCTCCAGTACCACTCCTGACCCTAGAGACTCGTTGAAAAGGTTAGTCAGTGGAGCTACCAGAACTTTCCTAAGTTTCTTCAGCACCCTAGGATGTACACATTCCAGCCCCATCGCTTTGTCTACCTTTATTTTAGCTAGCTCCTCATGAACACAACCCTCTGAAAATTGATCAGGATCTATTACTCCTCCATCCCTATTCACGTTTGTCTTCTGCGGTCCCGCTCCTAGCACTTCAGGAAGGGAGGGCAGGAAGGAAGGGAGAGAGAGGTGTTGGACATGGGGATAGATGAGAAGGAGAGAGAGACACATACACAGGAGGTAGGAGGGGAGAAAGAGGGAGATGTTGGATCCAGGAGCAGAATGAAGTGATGGAGAGATGCTTGGAAATGGGAGTGCAGCAGGAAAGAGATAGGGAGATGTCAGGCTATGAGGGTAGGGAGGAGATGCAGGGCTATAAGTGTGCAGGAAGGAAGATGCTGAGAATGGTAGAACCCTGAGAGAGAGGAGAGGGTGGCAAGGAAAGGATAAGAGGATCGATATGACAGAGAATAGAAATATGGTAATGGAGGTACACTGAAGATAAAAGGGAATGGAGGGCTGAGGAAGGAATGAGATGGGGAATGGGAGAGAAGATTTGATAAGTAGCTAAAAACTGAAAATAGGAGAAGGGTAAGAAAGAGGCTAAAAAGGAATGAGGCAAGTGTAGTGAGGGAATAAGCAGGAAAGTGTAGAAACATAGAGTATGACAGCAGAAGAGGGCCGGCGGCCCAACAAGTCTGCCCACTCAAGAACCCTCCCTCCCTGGTGTACTCCTCTGTCATGCATAACCTTGCAGCGCTCCCACCTGTTTGTTCCATCGACTTTTGAAGTCAGCTATGGGCCGCCACGGGAGCAGATTGCTGGGCACGACAGATCAGTGGTCTGACCCAGCAGCGGCAATTCTAATGTTCTTATGTAATCCAATATTAAAATGCATTAATGTAAACTGCATTATGTACTGTGATATATACAGTATACTAATCCATCATCAATACAAAAAATCCATTCAAACTGTATGCTGTTCATCGGTCATGTTCCCTCCATAACAGAGAAGCCTCCTCATCACCATTTGTTTTAAGATTTCTCAGCCCTATAATATTAGGATGAAGGGTTTTGCAAGTCCTACCCATCTCTGTCAGCTGCCTCCTCCATCTCCAGAACAGCTTACTCTATGCAAAGCAGGGGGGGGGGGGAACCCCCTAAATGGGAAGAAGTGAGGATGATGACTTTTTATGCATCTAGCATTAAATGACTGAACGGTCCAGGCTGACCTTAGTAAAAATGTGCAGGATCTTCCTCTTGCTTAACTGTCAGTGATGAAACTCAGACGTTACAATAGGAATTCTGCAGCTACAGAGATGGATTCTGACTGGAGATTTCCTGGAAAGATGAGCAAGAGATGAGCAAGACTTGGCAGATATAATCCTTCCTCTCCCCCTCTGCAGGAAGGGACCTGGGTCTCCCAGGGATTTCCAGTTGCAGGACCCAGAACGCTTCTGATTCTCTTCTGAATCTTGAGACAGCAGAGTTGATTCCACCCAAGAACGATCTGCTACCTGTAGCTGCTATTTCTACAGCTCCACCTTAAGGAGGCGGGATATTCCAGGATGACCTCACTGGAGGGGTGGGGTGAAGAGCTCTGCACAGACTCAGTTGCTTTCTCTACTTCCGCAGAGCTGCAAAGAACAGACAAGATTCAGAAGAGAAGCAGAAACTTTCTGTGTCCTGCAACTGGAAATCCCTGGGAGACCCAGTTCCCTTCCTGCAGAGGGGGAGACTCAGGGATCAGCCCAATCTGCTCATCTTTCCAGGAAGAGGGAAATCTCCAACCTGAATCCATCCCAACAGCTGCAGAATCCAGAGGGAAACAGGAGGGAAATGTCTGCCCTGGGTTGTGATGAGGTAATTCAAAGAAAGTATTTAGTCTAATAAAAAGGTGTTGTCTTATTTTCTTTGCTTTGATTTCTATGTCTATTGCCTTGTATCAAGTAAGAAATTCTTCTCTCTACTCTTGTAAAAGGAAAACCTTTCCCTGTGCATCTCTTCCAGCCTTCCCTTCTCTTTTCTTGTTCATCTGTTTTGGAGGGAAGACTAACCTGTTGGAGGTAGATTGCAGTAGTTTATGAGACAGGAAGAGGGAAGGAGAGCTGCATGGTCCCTTTAATAGATGGTAGGCTCAGGACTGGGGTCCACTAGAGTGCATTTATAAGCTCAGAATGTGGGATTTCCCTGCTGCATTACTGCTTGTAAAGATCTACCATATATGCCATAGATCTACCATATATGGAGGTAAATTCATACCCCAAGGGATGTGAGATTGGGAACATGAATCTCCACAACCTAGGCAAAGAATATTAGCCGTTTCTATTTATGTGTTAAAGGTGGTTAGAACAATGTGAACTGGATAACAACAGTTATGGACTGGAGTTCCTGCCTGTTAGTACAGGTCGATGAAACCTGACATGCACTGTTACTGAACAGCTTGCAAAAAGGCAACTTCTAAAGACTTCAGGCAAGGCTTGGAACTCTCTGAATGGTGGATTCACATCAATATATGATCTGATCTAATTTTCCATTTGTGTGTCGCTCATACCTATTCAGGCTCAAGGCGATTACAGAGAGGATTAACTGGGCAGGGGAGAAACTTAGAGGGGGGGGGGCTTGTTTTGAGGGGAAGGAAAAGAAGGGAGCGGGAAAGACTCAGTTAGCAGGTTGGAGTTATCTGATGTGTCAGAATAAGATGAGGTTAAATTCATTTTAAAGAGGGACGTGCTGGTTTCAGTGGTTGGATAAGAAGGTTTTCAGCTTCTTCCGGAATGACGTGTGATTAGTGTCTTTTCTGATCATTTCTGGTATGTCGTTCCAAGCTTTTATGCCCATGAAGGTAAACATGGAGCGGAACATGTGTCAATAGTGAAGATTTTTTGTAGAAGGCAGACTTAGTTGCAGTCTGTCTATGATTCTAGAAGTAGACCAGACTATACCGAATAGTTGGGTAAGGGGGTTGGCTGAATTTCCGTGGATTATGTGATGTAAGATGCAGGATATTTTGAAGATCCACGATGAGATGGGTAGCCAGTGCTGTTGTTTGAAGAAGGCTGAGATCATATTTCTTTAGGCTGAAGATTAGTCTAACCGCTATGTTCTGTATGAGCTGAAGTTTGTGAATTAGAGTAGTATTAATTCCCATGTAGGCCGAGTTGCAGTAGTCCAGCTGAGATAGTATCGTCAACTGGACGATCTGCGCAAAATGATGTTGATGAAAGTATAGCTTAACGAGTTTTAGTTGGCGCATGGAGAAGATAGTCTTTTTCCTGAGGCTAGAGACATGGGATTCCATTGTGAGTGTGTCATCCAGGATGCAGTCAAGCACTTTAGAGGATTTCTCCATTGCAAGAGTGGTACCGGATTGAAGATTAATGCTTGTCTGAGTGTTTTGCTGAGCTACGTGGAAGCAGATGGCTTTGGTTTTGGTGGCATTTAATTTAAGTTTGCCTAGGTGTGAATTCTTGCTATGTTGTTTGAGATTTTCTCTTCAGCATTAGGTTGTTTGTTATGGGTATGAGAAGAAGAATGTCGTCTGCATAGGATAGTAAGGTTTCGTCTTCTAGCTTAATGTTTCCAAGTGAGCTCATGAATTAGTTAAACAGGATGGGGGGATAGTGGGGAGCCTTGTGGGACTCCACAGAATGCATTCCAGGGGTTGGAGAACTCCCCTCCCTTTTTGTTTCCCCCCCAATAAAATCTTTATTGGAACAAGCAGTACAGCCAAAAATATCTCTCTATTTTGTGGAAAGTCTGAGAACCAGTTCATCACTGCCCCTGTTATTCCGATTTCAGATAATTTGGATAGGGGCAGATGGTGGTCCACCGAGTCAAAGGCAGCAGAGATATCAAACTGGAGTAGTATCGCTTGATTGCTTAGAAATTGTTTGATTTTGGCGATTAGGGTGATTATAAGAAGTTCAGTGCTATGGTGTTTTCTGAATCTGTACTGGGATGGGTGAAGGCATGAGTGTAACCTTATGTGAGGCTAGTTGTTTGCTTACGTGGGCTTCAAGAATTTTTGTTAGGATAGGGATGCCAGCAATGGGCGTGTAGTTGATGAGTGACATCATCATCAATTTCTTAAGCTCCTGCCTTGAGCGAAAGAATGTCTTTTGGGCTATCTTCACCAGTAGATCAGATTCCTATCAGCACAGGGGATCTCACAATCAGGAGATATTAAAACAACATGCCATCTTTAATATACTTGAATATGTAAATAGTTTGTTGTTTTGTTCTGTAACCTGCTGTTCAAGAAGAGCCTCTCTCTGGTAATAGAGAGATGGAATAAAGTTGAAGTTTTATTTCCTAAAACCATCTGTATGGTCTGGCATTATTGAGAAGAATACAGCAAATGTCTGGTCCTGGCTCAAGGCCCACCTAAAGGAGTAAATTGTGAGGATCCCTACCCTACAGCTGGGTACAACAAGGGGACCATCCTTAACACTAAAATATAAACCCACCCAAATATAAACTGAGATAAACTTTTGTTTTGTCATTTCCATTATTTCTCAAGCATTACATCTTGCACAGAAAGAAAAAGTCACACTACTTTTAAAGAAATATAAACCAAAGTAATCTTTTAACCCAAAAAGGGGGAAAAAGTGTTGAATTGAATATAAACCCAACTCATGCCAGTCTTGCAAGGTTACTGTGGGAGTGAGTGACCTGGTGGTTAGAGCTGCTGCCTCGGCACCCTGAGGTTGTGAGTTCAATCCTAGCCTGCTCCTTGTGACTCTGGGCAAGTCACTTAATCCCTACATTGCCCCAGGTACCACAGTTAAGATTGTGAGCCTGCAGGGACAGATAGGGAAAATGCCTATGACTTCCTCATTACTATTCAATGTATTGTGAACTACTTTGGGTGAATCTCTTCATGAAAAGGCAGTAAATAAACATAGTATCCACTGTGGGAACTCGCGTCGGCCATTTTGAATAGTGGGACCGCATGTGGCAGGAGCATAGGTGGATCGCTCTTGCTCTGGACTTACCACTGGTCCAGCAGTGGTAAGGTGGGCTCGGGGAGAGGCTTGCAATGGGTCTGAGAGGGAGAACACTTAAATATAAACTGAGACCCCAATTTTGGGGTCATTTCTTTGGCCCAAAAATCTAAGTTTATGTTTAAGTATATGCAGTATTCATCCTTCCTTTCTCTGCCATCTCTATCCTTTCTAAACAGATTACTGACTGTTAGTAGCAACAACACAGACAGACAGAATGACCCCAGGACTCTTCTCCACTTTCCTACCTTCAGATATCAACCTACTTGCTTCTCTCTTTTCCATCTCTTCAGCTTTTGCTGAAGTTCCTTTGGCCGAAACCAACTACCTTCTTCCATCTACTAAATCAGCCAACATGAGAGATTTCCAGACTTTGACTAAGGAACAGGAAATCTGCACCAGAGATCTGATCTTACTGACAGAAGTCATATAACAAAGTCTACTGCAGAAACATGATAAGGAAACTGGCTGACTGTGTCCGTGTCTTGCTTTCCAGACATCCGTCACATTCAAGGATGTTGCTGCTTATTTCTTGGAAATGGAGTGGGACATTCTGGGAGAATGGCAGAAAGAGTTGTACAAGAAGGTCATCAAGGAGATTCAAGACATCCTCATCTCACGAGGTAAATACACCTTCTCTATCTTCTATCATAGGTACGTTATGGAATAGGTGCTGTTAATTTCTGAACCCTGGAGAAATCTCAGGTATTGGGTACCATCATCATCTGAAATTTAGAACCTGGCTTCTGATGCCATCCCATATCCAATAGGAGCCAATGTAAGAAGCCTCTAGTTTAAGGTCTTTCACTTTCAGGTGGAGTCTGTCTTCCTTTTCTATACTACAAAAATTTGGTACAGAAGTCCAGGGGGGAAGGATTTACTTGTCAGATTTCTTGCTTAGAACTGCAACATCAGTGCAAGGCCATGACATGTCAGCTGCAGACAAGTCACCTGTACTGTGCAAAGTGTAACCCCCGTCAGATGATAGTGACTGCAGTGTTTCTACCTAGGAGGGCCATGAAGAAAAATATCTGTACTAAGATTTTTTTCTTAATCAACTGGCAGTCTGTAACTGTCTTTTTTTCTCTAAGCTTTAAGCTATGTCAGGTACATACCCAAATCTCAATATATACACATACTAGAAGCTAAATTAATTTTGGTCAGTGCAAAATTGGCCTAAAATTCTTTTTCTTTTTGGTTTTGGTAGAAACTGACCGTGTGTTATTTGGTGGAAGCTAAAAATTTGTGCTTCATCCTGTTTGTCTCCCTTTCCTCTGAACACGAGTTGCCTTTCCTCCCTTCCCACTTGTAGGTGCCCCAATTGGGCCTATTTTACAATCCTGGCAGTTTATGGGGTGTAGTGAGGGCAAGAGCAATCCTCAGTTGCTCTTCCACCTGCTGGCTCTGCTCTCAAAATTGCCACAGAGACACATGGAAATAGATGGGATTCTACAAATATAATGTAAAAATCATTTTCCTATTTCTTATTAACAGGTTATTTAATCGTTAATCCTGATGTTATATTCAGGATTAAAAAAGAAGATGAGAAATATTTTCCACAACACTGTAAATTGGAGGAAAAAGGAAACTCGAATGAGTCCACCAAGAGTAAGCAGCTACGTTGGATTTAAAGGGTTTTGCATTTTCAAAGCACGATTAACATTAAACATTTAGGGGCTCTTTATGTAAGCTTAGAAGGAGCTAATGGAAGTGGTGGATGCTAAATCCTTAGAAGCTCATATTATACGTATGGGCTTCTTAGTATTTAGCATGCGCTAATACCACTAGCATGCACCAAGCTTTAGTAAAAGCTTGGAGACTTATAATAATAAATTAGGAAATAGAGTTTCAGATTCTTGGTGAATCCGAGATGTGTTTTCTTTTAACAGTGTTTCCAATTGTAACATCTGTTTTCTCGCTGAGCGTTAAACAAGAGGAGGATCTCCCCTTCATAGATCCTCATGAATCAGAGGCATCTGAACAGACTCACCTTTCTGTATCGAGTAAGTATCAAATTCCTCCTGCACAGCTTTACTAAGGTCAGCTGAGACCATTGAGGTACTTGGTGGTACCATCATCCTCTATTCTCCTTCCATGGCATCTTATTTAAAACTTACTATACCACTGTATGTTCCCCTATTTTGATGAAGTAAAGTTCCCACAAAGGCAGAAGAGGTGCCTGATGGAGGTGGTGTCCTGTGGGTGGGATGGAGAGTTTTATTGAAGGTGGATCAGTGCAAATCACAGTACACAATGCAGTTTACAATAATGCTTTAGATTATTTGATTTATTTGGATTTATTATCCACCTTTTTGAAGAGATTCATCCAAGGCTGTGTACAGGAGGTACAGTTTAACATAACACAATTTGGTTAACAGCATAACAATAGTAAAATGACCGAATATAAGCACAAATACAATCAATGAGGTAAACTTGGAAACGGAGAATGAAACCTAGTAATAAGAGTAACATGAAATAGGATCTGAAATACACACATTTGACAGTGATGTAGAACAATCACATAACAAATATATGATAAATGTCTGTACGAAACAAACTGTCCCATAAGAGACAGCAGGGAAGAACGTTCTAATTAATTGACTGATATGCAGGAACTTGTGTGCATTTTGGCCCTGATTTTATAAACTCCGCCTACTTTTAATTGATCTATAGTCTTAATCAGTGCTAATACTGGCACTCAACACCTCACAATCGACCTTAATTGGACTTAAAGCACAGTAACTTACCGTAACAGGTGTTATCTAGGGACAGCAGGCAGCTATTCTTAACATATGGGTGACGTCATCCGGCTGCGGAAAGCAGTAGTCTAGTCTAGAGAGTACATAGGCATATAGCAGTTAGGCTAAGTCTGTTTCTGGGAGGTAGGGTTTGAACCTTTGCAATTGGCGTAGGTAGTAAAAAGTTGTGGAAAATACCTGCGAGACGTGGGTGGAGAGGGACAGGAGCCATCCAGTATAATTCCAAGACTTCGTACCTGGTCTTTTGCTGTTAAGGGGGTGGATTCCCAGGATAGTGTTGGACGGGTGAAAGTAGTGTTCTTTTTCCTGGTTCAGAGTAGTTCAGTCTTTGAGGCATTCAGCTGGAGTTATTGGCTGTCATCCAGTTTTTCATATCAGAGAGGCAGTGTAGGAGGTTAGTGAGGTAAGAGGAGCCCTAAGTTTCATTTGAACAGAGGTAGCCCATATTTGAAGTCTGGAAATACGAGAGTTTATATTTAGTTCAAAGTTGCTCAGTTTTGGATCTACTTCTTATAGAATAAAAATATCGTCCGCATATGTAAAGATTGTTTCAGAAGCGGCTAAATTGAGGTTCTTTAATGTACTCATATAAATGTTAAAATAGTAAAGGAGATAACGGGGAGCCCTGTGGAACTTCACAGACAAGACTTCCGTGGTACAGATGTTTTACCATCAATATATACCTCATACGTGCGTAATGTTAGAAAACCTGTAAACCATCTCAGTTCTTTCGGATCCAAGCCTATCTTAGAAAGTAAGCAGATTAGTATATCATGATGTGAACTACATCGAAAGCTGCTGAAAGATCAAACTGTAGCAAGATAGAATATCTATTGTGAGACAGTAGACTATGAATCTTAGAGCTTAGTGACAATAATTATGTGCTGAAATTAGTTAAAAAACCCTGTTGGAATGGGAGAAGAATAGAGAATTGATCCGAATAACTGGAAAGTTGTAAAGAAAGAGCCTCAATCATCTTAGTTAATAAGGGGATATTAGCGATTAGACAGATATCAGAACCCTTCAATAACAGGTTTAAAGCAATATGTCCCATACTGCTTGAGAAGTAACCATTATCTAATAGGTGATTTATCAATGATGTTAACCAGGAGATTGCTTGAGGGGAGATACTCCTAAAAATATAAGAAGGAAAAGGTCCAAAGCACATCTACATTGCCCAATTTAAAACAGTTTCTGAATCTGATCATCGGTTACAATTGCAAAGGTACACCAAGATCTATCTACCAGGATATTCTCTGACTTATCTTCCTCAAAAAATATATCATCATATTTTGCAGTGACAAATGTAGCCCTTATCGTCAGGATTTTGTCATTAAAAAATTTCACTAGCTCACCTGCATTTGGTCTGATAGTTTTGTCGATTTTTTTCACTCACATCAGTGAGTGATCTCCACAGTTTAAATAGAGCTTTACTTTGATCTTTTGAACCACATGTTTTATTCCCGTAATAATTTTTCTGGGCTTTCATAAGTTCCTGGTTGTATTCAGTAATTTTATTTCTCCATTCAAGCTTGTCCACTTCTAAGTTACTTTTTTCCCCATTTACGCTCAAGCTTTCTACAGCCTCGTTTGAGATCACGGTGGTCCTGTTGAGGCAGCTCTCAGGTGGACCGGATCTGCCCCGAAGAACTTAATTGGGGATTCTGGCATCCTTGGCGATGTCAGGAGGTGATGAAAGGAATGGTTACCTCTCAGTTCAGTTGACACTGAAAGATTGACTGCATTTTTTGTCTATGCTTGATCTTCTGCTGCTCCAGGGTCCGCAGCGTCTTGAATATCCTGGACGTTTCAACTGGCTTCAGATAAGAGCCTGTTCAAGAGGTGATGTTGTGCCATTTTCACTATGGAAAACACCTCAAAACAAATGAATCCAAACTGTTTTAGATTATTTTATCAGTGTTAGTGCCGGTTGTGCTTAGTTTGTGGCTTGTATAGTATTCCACCTTGTTATATGTGGCTTGTTATATTTTTTCATTTTACTTTGTTGGTTTGTTTTGAAGTCAGAGTAGACTGGAGGGAGCTCCCCATTCCCCTCCTTATTCTTTCCAGTCCTTTCTCTACTGCTTTGGTATGAACTGAGCAAGCAAGCACAGAGCAGGTCAGAGGAGGTGGAGCTGAAAAATATAGATGATGCCTTCTACATCAACTCGCAAATAGGGATACACAAGCCACTGGTCCAGACTCATATGCCCTTCTACTAGAAAAATGATTATCAAGGTAATTACCTAATCTTCTCTTTTGTAGTTGTTGAGGAAAGAAGTAGTCCAACTTAGGTATTATAGTGATATTGGTATTGTTAGAATATATTTTTGATGATGATCGGTACAGCAGCACCCCTCTTTTTTGGCTCTTCTGGTAGCAGTGCCTATGAAAATAGCATAATTCTAAGCAGTCATAAGCTCCATGGTAACTGTTTTTAAAACATATTCTACTATCTTCTTCCTACAACAGATTTCCACAATGTCAAGCCTGACATTTTAATTCGTTTTGAGCAAGAGGGATTTGTGACTGAGCCTCTAGGATCTGAGGAAAGAGGAAATCTGACCATCACAGGCTCATGTGAGGAACTGGCTCAACCAGGTGATGCAGCTTGAATTAAAGCTAGTACTGAGGTAACACAAACTTTCCTACAAGGAAGAAGAAAGACAGCTTTTCTGGACCAGGCACAGTGAGAAGGAGGTGCTTTAAACAGATTCCCTGTTTCTGAGCTTAGTGGTGTGGATAATGTGTTTGTTCTGTTTCCCATATTCCTATTTTTCTCCTTACATTATCTGATCTGCCTTTTGTTTGCATTTCTCTCCTTATCTTTCCCTTATTCTCCCTCACCATTTCCCCATATCTGTCTGGCTCTTTCCTGAATTTTCTTTCTACACCTACTGTCTCTCATCCTTTATCAGTTTATGTAATCGTTCTTGTATCTCTCTCTCTGCTGGTCCAGGATGTTAGACCTTCCTTCCACCTCCTCAGCAGCTTGTGGGTTTATTTATGTATTTATTAAATCCATTTTCTATCCCGTTCTCCCCAACGAGCTCAGACCGGGTTACATGTTAACATACATAACATACAGTTAACTGGTTACAATTTGCCTTAGTTACAGTGCAAGATTTTTTATACAAGTTTTTATCCTAATGTGACATACTAAGGATCTAGTACCAATATATATTTCTTTGTAGGCAGGGAAGTTAGGTGAAGAGGTATGTTTTTATTGTTCAGGAATTCTACATGTATACTTACACCGAGGAGGGAGTGGAAAACATGAACATAAGAACATAAGAAGCGCCATCTCCGGATCAGACCTTCGGTCCATCAAGTCCGGCGATCCGCACACGCGGAGGCCCTGCCAGGTATACACCTGGCTTATTTTATAGCCAACCATATCTTTATATGCCTCTCTCAAGGAGATATGCATCTAGTTTGCTTTTGAAGCCTAGGACTGTCGATTCCGCAATAATCTCCCCTGGGAGAGTATTCCAGATGTCAACCACTCTCTGTGTGAAGCAGAACTTCCTGATATTAGTCCTGAACTTGTCCCCCCTTAGCTTCATTTCATGTCCTCTTGTCCGTGTCAAATTGGACAATGTAAATAATCTCTGCTCTATTTTGTCGATTCCTTTCAGTATTTTGAAGGTCTCGATCATATCCCCACGCAGTCTCCTCTTCTCAAGGGAGAACAATCCCAGTGTTTTAAGTCGATCCTCATATGCCAGTTTCTCCATACCCTTCACCAGTTTAGTCGCTCGTCTCTGCACCCTCTCCAGCAGTTTTATATCCTTCTTTAGGTAGGGAGACCAATGTTGGACGCAGTATTCCAAGTGGGGTCTGACCATTGCCCTATAAAGCGGCATTATAACTTTCTCCGATCTACTTGAGATTCCTTTCTTTATCATGCCCAACATTCTATTTGCCTTCTTTGCCGCTGCCGCGCATTGTGCCGACGGCTTCAGGGTCCTATCTATCAGTACACCCAGATCCCTTTCTTGTTCACTTTTTCCCAGAGTTGCACCTGACATTCTGTACTCGTATTCCTTATTTTTACTGCCTAAATGCATTACCTTGCATTTCTCCACGTTGAACTTCATCTGCCATTTCTCCGCCCATTTTTCTAACCGACACAAATCTCTCTGGAGTTCCTCACTGTCCTCCTGCGATCTGATTGCCCGGCAGAGTTTTGTGTCGTCTGCAAACTTGATGATCTCACTGGATGTTCCTTCCTCCAGGTCATTGATATAAATATTAAAAAGGATCGGCCCAAGTACCGAGCCCTGGGGTACACCACTAGTCACTTTCTCCCAGTCGGAGAACTTCCCATTAATGCCCACTCTCTGCTTCCTGTTATCCAGCCATTTGCCTATCCATCTTTGTATATCTCCCTCTATGCCATGGCTTTGTAGTTTCCTGAGAAGTCTTTCGTGTGGGACTTTGTCAAATGCTTTCTGGAAGTCCAAGTATATTATGTCCACCGGCTTTCCACTATCAATTTGCTTGTTTACGGTCTCAAAGAATTGGAGTAAATTCGTCAAACACGATTTCGCTTTCCTGAATCCATGTTGACTGGGTTTCATCAAGTCGTGTGTGTCCAAGTGCTGAACTATGCTATCCTTGATCAGTGATTCAATCATCTTGCCGGGGACAGACGTAAGACTCACAGGTCTATAGTTGCCCGGTTCTCCTCTCGATCCTTTCTTGAAAATTGGCGTGACGTTCGCTTTCCTCCAGTCGTCTGGTATCTGACCAGTTCTGATTGACAGGTTTGCAAGTTTTTGCAATAACTCTCCGATTTCAACCTTCAATTCCTTCAAGACTCTCGGGTGAATTTCATCCGGTCCAGGGGATTTGTCACTTTTAAGTTTGTCGATCTGGTAGTATATCTGAGTTCACTTCAACTGTGGTGAGGCTGTCCCCTATTTCTCCTGTAAACAGTTTCTCCGCTTCAGGTATTGTTGAGGTGTCCTCCTTTGTAAAGACGGACGCAAAGAAGGAATTTAGTTTGTCTGCGATTTGTTTATCTTCCTTGATGTACCCTTTTCTTCCCTTGTCGTCCAGGGGTCCCACTGCCTCTTTTGCAGGTTTTTTCCCTTTCACGTATCTAAAGAAGGGCTTGAAGTTTTTGGCCTCCCGGGCTATTTTTTCCTCATAGTCCTGTTTTGCATCCCTCACCGCCTTGTGACATTTCTTCTGTTCATCTTTATGTTTGTTCCAGGCTTCGGTTGTCTTCGTGCATTTCCATTTTTTGAAAGAGTCCTTCTTTTCTTTTATGGCTTCCTTCACCTGTATGGTAAGCCATGCCTGTTCTCCTTTGCCTTTGGTTCTCCGAAAAAGGATCTGCAAAAGATAGAGGAATGGTCTAATATCTGGCAACTAAAATCCAGTGCAAAGAAGTGCAGAGTAATGCATTTGGGGATTAGAAATCAGAAGGAGCCATATGTGCTGGAAGGTGAGAGGTTGATATGCAGTGATGGGGAGAGGGACCTTGGGGTCATAGTGTCTGAAAATCTAAAGGCGAAGAAACAGTGTGACAAGGCAGTGGCTGCTGCCAGAAGGATGCTGGGCTGTATAGAGAGAGGCGTAGTGAGCAGAAGGAAGAAGGTGTTGATGCCCCTGTACAGGCCGATGGTGAGGCCCCACTTGGAGTATTGTGTTCAGTTTTGGAGACCGTATCTGGTGAAGGACGTAAATAGACTTGGGCCTAGATTCACTAAAAGGACCTACCGATCTGATCCGGGTCCGGGGGGCTGATTCACGATGCATCCTAATGCAAATGAGGATTCTCGGAATCACGCCTCCAACCAACTGCAAGGATCGCTGAATAGCGATCCCCACGCATGCACAGACCATCTGTAGATGGTCTGCGTGTGCTTACTGAGCAGTGACCTTTTATTTTTTCCTTTTCTTTTTCTTTGTAAGCCCATGGTGTTAACCCGCTTTAAACCCATGGGTTAAAACCACAGGCTCGCAGTGCGGGGAAATGCAGGAGAGTCGTGGCGGTGAGAGGAAGAGATTCAGGAGGAGCAGAGTGGCAGGAGAGATTCGGGGCAGAGAGCAGGGCGGCGAGAGGACAGTCGAGGCAGGAAAGAATCCAGGCAGAGATCAGGAGATGCAGTCGGAAAGCAGTGAGCGACGTAGAGCAAAATCTTTTCCAGAGAAAGGAAAATGGTAAAACCACAGGGCATAATTTGAGGTTGAGGGGTGGTAGATTCAAGAATAATATTAGGAAATTCTTCTTTATGGAGAGGGTGGTTAATGCCTGGAATGCGCTCCCGAGGGAGCTAGTGGAGTAGAAAATGGTGATAGAGTTTAAACAAGCGTGAGATGAACACAGAGGATCTTGAATCAGAAAATAATGGGTATACATTGAAGGAACTAAGGCCAATACTGAGCAGGCTTGCATGGTCTCTGTTCTGTATATGGACATTCAGTTGAGGATGGGCTGGGGAGGGCTTCAATGGCTAGGAGTGAGCTGGAGTGAGTTTGATGGAGACTCCAGTAGATGAAACCTAAGCACACTACCGGGCAGAGCTCTGGGTTTCTGGCCCAGAAATATCTAAGACAAAGGACCATTTAAATTAAATTAATTTATGGAGCATGTATGGCTGGGCAGACTGGATAGACCGTTCAGGTCTTAATCTGCTTTCATTTACTATGTTACTATTTTATAAAATATACAGGTATATCACAACTCCACCTCTGCTCCATTTTAATTATATCCTCTGAACTCCTCCTACACAAGTAATTATCTGTATATTTTCAGGTGCAGAAAGCTATCATGAAGGTACCACAGGTTCTATGCACCAAGTAATGCAGGAAGGGATAGGAGTGCAAAGGTTAACCCCTATAGCTATAGATTGCATTATGTTTATTCAAACTTTTATATACTGCATATACAGTACAGCCAGAAAGGATCTAAGTGGTTTACTTAACTCAATCAAATTTATGAAAAGAACTCCATTTAATAGGAAAGCAAAAGAAAAGGAAAGAAAATTACATCCAAATTAACAAATGAAACTACTCAGGATCCTTAACTCCTTCCACCAAGGATAATTAGATTTTCTGAGGTCATAAAAGTCCCATCATCCAGTTTTAGCAAAGATTTCCCTTTCTTAGGTCTTAAGCTTTCTTATAAATCTGTTATTTTCCATACAGGCAGCCAAAGTTACCCTGCTGACCTCACAGAAGAGATAGTGAAAACGGAAGAGGATCCTGCCAGTGACCAACTGGAGGGAGGAGAGGAGGATGCTGATATGAAGAGTGGTAAGCCAAGAATTGCTATGTAATACCATCCTTGCTATGTGCTGTGGAGCATTTCTAAATTTTCACATAGAGATTTTGGTTAGTGAGTGTAATCAGAGTAAAGGGAATCATTGCAGATATTGGAGGGGAGGATGAGATGTTCAGAACCAGCAAATGAGATCAGGATGGTCTGTTTATATCTTTTCATGTGCCATTACTCACCTGTCTATAAACAAATAACTTTAAAGACTTCTGTAGGGATATTTACCTATATTTTTGTTATTAATAGCTGTATAATTTACGTATATACTTTCATTTTTAACCAACAGATGATGGATTTGGAAATAAGAGAATGAGAGTATGTTATGGTCAGCAGAGGGAGGAATGGACACACAAGGACCCTTCAAGAGACAGCCCAGAAGGTATTAGTAGTATAAAACCACCTAGCATGAAAGAAAAGACCCCAAAAGGAAAGAGTTCAAATGTATGTACTGAGCAAAAGAGAAATTCCATCAACTGCCCAAATCTCAGACAAAGTGAGAGAATCGGCAGGCAGAAACTTTGTCAGAGCACTACAAGTAAGGAAATGTTCACTGGGAAGTCAAACTTCAGTCAGGTACTTGAACTGAGAAAACATGACTTAATCAGTATTAGCAAGATACAAATGCATCAAATGAACTCCAAGGCAGCAAAGCTATTTAAATGTTCTGAGTATTATAAAAGCTTCGATCAAGAAAGTAATATTATACCTTATGAAAAAATCAGCACAGGAGAAAAACCATATAAATGTTCTGAATGTGGAAAATTCTTCAAAAATATAAGTAACTTCAACACTCATAAAAGAATTCACACGGGAGAAAAACCATATCTATGTTCTGAATGTGGAAAATTCTTCAAAAATATAAGTAACTTCAACACTCATAAAAGAATCCACACTGGAAAAAAACAATTTACATGTTCTGAATGTGATAAAAGCTTCAATCGAAAAGGTAATCTCCAAAATCATGAAAGAATCCACACAGGAGAGAAACCATATAAATGTTCTGAATGTGGAAAATCGTTCAATAGTACAAATAGTCTCGTAATTCATAAAAGAATCCATTCTGGAGAAAAAACGTATAAATATTCTGAATGTGGAAAATCTTTCATTGATAAAAGTAGCCTCATAATTCATAAAAGAATCCACTCTGGAGAAAAACCATATACATGTTCTGAATGTGGAAAATCCTTCAACAGTTCAAGTAGCTTCATAACTCATAAAAGAATCCACACGGGAGAAAAACCATATACATGTTCTGAATGTGGAAAATCCTTCAACAGTTCAAGTAGCTTCATAACTCATAAAAGAATCCACACGGGAGAAAAACCATATACATGTTCTGAATGTGGAAAATCCTTCAACAGTTCAAGTAGCTTCATAACTCATAAAAGAATCCACACGGGAGAAAAACCATATACATGTTCTGAATGTGGAAAATCCTTCAACAGTTCAAGTAGCTTCATAACTCATAAAAGAATCCACACGGGAGAAAAACCATATAAATGTTCTGAATGTGGAAAATCTTTTAATAATACAAGTAGATTCAACACTCATAAACGAATCCACACTGGAGAAAAACCATATACATGTTCTGAATGTGGAAAATCTTTCAATATTGGAAGCAGCCTCATAACTCACAAAAGAATCCACACAGGAGAAAAACCATATAAATGTTCTGAATGTGGAAAATCCTTCAACAGATCAAGTAGCTTCATAACTCATAAAAGAATCCACACGGGAGAAAAACCATATACATGTTCTGAATGTGGAAAATCCTTCAACAGTTTAAGTAGCTTCATAACTCATAAAAGAATCCACACGGGAGAAAAACCATATACATGTTCTGAATGTGGAAAATCTTTCAATAATGGAAGCAGCCTCATAACTCATAAAAGAATGCACACGGGAGAAAAACCATATAAATGTTCTGAATGTGGAAAATCTTTTATTAATACAAGTAGATTCAACACTCATAAACGAATCCACACTGGAGAAAAACCATATACATGTTCTGAATGTGGAAAATCTTTCAATATTAGAAGCAGCCTCATAACTCACAAAAGAATCCACACAGGAGAAAAACCATATAAATGTTCTGAATGTGGAAAATCCTTCAACAGATCAAGTAGCTTCATAACTCATAAAAGAATCCACACGGGAGAAAAACCATATAAATGTTCTGAATGTGGAAAATCCTTCAAAAATATAAGTAACTTCAACACTCATAAAAGAATCCACACTGGAGAAAAACCATATACATGTTCTGAATGTGGAAAATCCTTCAGCAGTTCAAGTAGCTTAATAACTCATAAAAGAATCCACACGGGAGAAAAACCATATACATGTTTTGAATGTGGAAAATCCTTCAACAGTTCAAGTAGCTTCATAACTCATAAAAGAATCCACACGGGAGAAAAACCATATACATGTTCTGAATGTGGAAAATCTTTCAATAATGGAAGCAGCCTCATAACTCATAAAAGAATCCACACAGGAGAAAAACCATATAAATGTTCTGAATGTGGAAAATCTTTCAATAATGGAAGCAGCCTCATAACTCATAAAAGAATCCACACGGGAGAAAAACCATATAAATGTTCTGAATGTGGAAAATCCTTCAACAGATCAAGTAGCTTCATAACTCATAAAAGAATCCACACGGGAGAAAAACCATATACATGTTCTGAATGTGGAAAATCTTTCAATAATGGAAGCAGCCTATTAACTCATAAAAGAACCCACACAGGAGAAAAACCATATGATTGTTCTTAATGTGGTAAAAGTTTCAATTGAAAAGATCATCTTGAAGACCATGAAAGAATCCACTCCTGAGAAAAACCATATAAATGTTTTGAATGTGGTAAAAGTTTCCAATACTAAATATAAACTCGGAACTCATGAAAGAATCCCCATGGGAGAAAAACCATATTAAGGTTCATAATGTAATAAATCCTTCAGTAATATAGTTAGACTCATAGTGGCTGATTCTATAAATGGACATCCCGATTGTAGGTGGTGGTAGGCGTCCTACCACTGTCCAACAGCCAATCAGGACATACATTTTTTTAAACAAAACCCCCGAGGCAGGAAGCCTAAATTGTAGGCATTTGTCGCAATTGAGGAAGACACGTCAGGACACTTATTTTTGTCCAAGGCTGAGCATGGGTGTGGTGCGGTGAATCAGCCTTGTCAGAGGCAGCTGACTGAAGAGTCCTCCTTCTTTCCTCGGCCTTCTGCCATAAGCTATTGGGCCCCTCCTGCCTCTGTGAATGTCTTTGGTTATCTTGCCTTTGGCTGCTCCTGGACCGGGGCAGTGGTGCCTTCCCTTGCTGTCCTGATTACAGAAGTTGTCCTTCTGTGGAAACCAAGCTTCCTTAATGACAGATTTCAAATCCGTTATTTTTCTTTTCTTTTTCTTACATGTTTTTGCTATTCTATTACTTACTGTATTTTTGGGACCACAAGACGCACCGGACCATAAGAAGCACCCACCTGAGAGGAGGAAAAACCAAGAAAAAAAAATTAGGTTCAAAATTTTTTTCTTCCTCTACACATAGGTGCACCTGGTGGTCTGTTGCGTCTGGTGCTGGGAAGCCCACAGCCTGAAGCCCCCCAGTACCTTTTTAAAATAGCAGTGGTCCAGCGCGGTCTCCTGCTGGACGGCTGCCTTTCTCTGCAGAGTGATGCAGAAGCACGACTTTTGCACTTCCTGCCTGGTCTTACACCACTCTGTGATTGGCTGGGACCAGGCAGGAAGCGCAAAGGTTGCACTCCTGCGTCTCTCTGCAAAGAGGCAGCCGTCCAGCATGAGACCACACTGGACCACCACCACTTAAAAAAGTTAAGGGGGGTGCACACAGTGTATTCAGTCCATAAGATGCACCCCCTTTTCGGGGGTGGAAAAAGTGCATCTTATAGTTCAAAAAATACAGTATTTATTGATTAATTTGTCTGGTTTATGTGAAGATTTTATTAATATTTTATTTATTCATTTTTCCCTATGCTCTGATTCTCCTTCTGCTCTTATTCTCTTCTCTTTCCTTTAATTTGAACTCAATATTGTCTGCTCTTTTTTGTACAAAGTTCTCATCATTACTTCCAGGCATCTTAGCACAGATTGTGATCCTTATCTGGGACAAATAGGGAGATTTTGTGTGCCGTACTTCCTCATGGTTTAACCAATTTTAATGTTAATCATTTTTCCTTGTTTATTCTTTTGTGCACTGCCATGAACCGAAAGGCATATGTGCGGTATATAAATAAAGAATTATGTTATGCTATGTTTCACCTGGAAATGACCTTGGGTGAACTTCAGCAGGTCTAGGTGTCTCCCTAGGGACATAACAGATGCCTGAAATGAAGGCCAACAAAATGCTGGCCTACATTTCAAATAGACGCGACCGCTGCGCTGAACGCAGCAAGGGAATCCTTCTACCACAATCAGATCAGTGGCTGCGGCAAGGAACCTCCCAGTAGGAGGAGTTCTTTAGGACGGATGCCCATTGCCTCCTGGTGGGACCCCTGAACTCCTTCCAAAGTAGCCAAGCAATAGGGATGCTAACTCCCTCCTGCCCCCCAAACTCTTCCCAAAATACATTGGAAGGAAGGATGCCCACTCCCACAACTGGCAACACCACCCCTCTAGATCCTCCCCAAATCCCCACAAAGAAGGGAACTCAAATCGCAGACTTAATAGAGGAACAAACACTGGACTTCCTAGTGGTACTAGAATTATGGCTCACAGACAACAGTGGGGGTTTCATAAGTGAAGTATGCCTACCAGACCATATCATGCTCCAAAATAAGAACATAAGAAACGCCTTCACCGGATCAGATCGAGGTCCATCTAGTCCGGTACTCTGCACACGCGGCGGCCCATTTAGGTACTCCTTTTTGGAGACCCGACTTTACCGTATCCCTCAATATGATATGCAAGAAGGTGTGCATCCAACTTGCGCTTGAATCCCAGTACAGTAGTCTCTGCCACAATCTCCTCCGGGAGTGCATTCCAAGCACCCACCACTCGCTGTGTGAAACAGAACTTCCTGGCATTTGTCCTGAACCTGCTGCCACTCTGTTTCAGGCTATGACCTCTTGTCCGTGTCACATCTGAAAATGTTAGCAATGCTGCTTCTTGGTCTATTTTATCAAATCCTTTTAATATTTTAAAAGTCTCTATCAAATCCACTCTCAGTCTTCTCTTCTCGAGGGTAAACAGTCCCAGTTTCCTGAGTCGTTCTTTGTAGCTCAAATGCTCCATTCTTTTGACAAGTTTCGTGGCTCGCCTCTGCACTTTCTCCAACAGAGTTATATCCCTCTTGAGGTATGGAGACCAGTGTTGGACACAATATTCTAAGTGCGGTCTGACCATTGTTCTATAAAGTGGCATTATGACATCTTCCGATCTACTCGTGATCCCCTTCTTAATTATGCCTAACATCCTGTTTGCTTTCTTCGCCGCCGCCGCACATTGTACCGATGGCTTTAGGGTACTGTCAATCAGTACCCCCAAATCCCTTTCCTGTTCGCATTTTGCTAATGTCACCCCCAACATCTTATACTCGTGATCTTTGTTTTTCTTTCCTAGGTGCATCACCTTGCATTTGATTATGTTAAAGTTCATCTGCGACTTTGTTGTCCACGTTTCCAGCTGGTTCAGATCTTTCTGGAGGTCCTCGCAGTCCCTTTGAGAGCCAACCGCCCGACATAGTTTTGTATCATCTGCAAACTTTATTATATTGCATGTTGTTTCCTCTTCTAGGTCGTTTATAAAAAATATTGAACAAGATAGGCCCAAGAACCGAGCCCCGAATAGTGAGGGGGGAGTAGCAGTATTTATTTATTTATTTAAAAATGTATATACTGCATATTAACTATGCAGTTTACAAATTCCATACAAATCAAACAATAAAAACAGATAACAACAAGTGTAACACTGGAAGGCAGAAATAGACAGATTTTTTACCAGATTCTTATACTTCATCCTCCCTACCGTGTATTACAAAATTCCAGGAAAGTATGAACAGACAATAGCAGGTCAAGTTTTGACAAGATTAAAGTAGGAACACAATAATCACATGAATTTTATCTTAAAATTTCAAAAAAGCATTAACAATCGCAAGGAGACATTAACAAATAGTTGCATTTCTAACAATTTTCTTGAAATTAATCGCAGAATACCAGGCAGGGCATTCCAGAGTTTAGCACCTGCTACAGACATCATTGTTGCCCAAATCCTAACATGCGTAATTGACATCTTACCCTATAGACTCAATTTTATACTATTTTCTGATCTCAGATATTTTCTAGGTTGATAGATTTCAAAGGACTCCTGTAATACCTTTGGAGAAACATGATAACAAATCTGACGTATGGTTGAGAGAATCTTATGTTCAAATGATTTTTATTATTTCAACAATAGCAAGTAAAGACAAGCAGTAGCATCAGTCAAGAAATAACATATCCAACAATACAAAACATCTCCCCACCTTCCCCCCCATCCCTCCCCACCCCATGAGTCCATGGCCATTCCAATAGCTGAGAGTGGAAGTAAAACCTCAAGATTCAAAAGTCTACTGCGAGCACGAGGTGTAAGGTCCTGCCAGAAGCGCTCCCAGACCTGACAAAATTTACGACCCGGACCAAGAGCCAGGTCTCCCACCAGTCGTCTCTCCAGCATTGCATGAATTATCATCAGGGATCTCCATTGTGCATAAGACGGGGGATCACGAGAGAGCCAGTTAGTGAGGATAGCTTTTTTTCCCATCAAAAGGACTCTGGTTATAAATGCTGACATGCCCCTGGGTTTGGGCGTGGCTATATTGTAAAATCCAAACAACGCTCTCGGTTGCGGTAGCCAGCGCCTCCCCCAAAGCGATGTAGTATATAGGCCAAGGGTCTCCAAAACTGTTGGATTGTGGGGCAGGCCCAAAACATGTAACCCAAAGAAGCGTGAGCTTGGTTGCATTTCGGGCAAGAATGAGATGCTGTAATCCCCATCCGGGCTGCTCGTATCGGTGGAATGTAAAGTCTCAGGACCATTTTCAGTTGCATTTCCCAGTGAGTGATATTGGATGAAACCTTTTGGATGTTCTTCAGGACCCGTTGCTACTGCCGAGCCGTTAACTAACAATGTAAGTCCTCAGCCCACGCTATCGCTAATATATCCAGATTCGTACTTGGTTGGCAATCCCGGATCCCCACAATATGAAATCGTAGAGGAATCCTCTGTTGGGCTGAGAGGCTAAAGAGCTCCGAAAGTGCCTCCCTGTTGTCCTCAGTAAGGGAAGTCGCTGGTAGAGACTGAACATAATGACGAATTTGATAATATGCAAAAAGATCATTAGACTGTAAATCAAAAGTTTGTTGTAACTCTGCAAAGGTTGCCAGGCTCCCCTCCTCTGAGAACAGGTGAAAAAGATATTGAAGTCCCTGTGTACTCCACCTAGGAAAGTTGGCATTTTGCAAGCCCGGCTGAAAAGCTCCATTGCCCTGTATAGGTAAATATAAAGACACCCCAGAAGACAATTTAGCAGTTTTACAGACCCACTTCCATGTTCGCCTGGCCGGCGTGAATATTGGGTAGTGGGACACCAAAGGACGCAACCTCGGATCCGCCACATGTAAGAAGCTCACATGGTACGGAGCCAGCAAAGATAGCTCCAGTGGTGTAGCAGAAAAATCAGAGGTCCCTCTAAACCAATCATTAATATGTCTCATCTGACAAGCCATAGCATACCAACGTACATTTAATAAACCATAGCCTCCCTATCCCTAGGCAGACACATCCGTAGCAATGGCATACGTGGTCGTTTACCTCCCCAGAGGAAACATTGTAAGTCTTTCGTTAAGCATATGCTATGGGCAAGGGACAATAACAGAGGCAGGACCTAAAACCGATATAACCATTTGGGAAAGAGCACCATGTTAAAAAGGGCTACCCTGCCCGCCACCGATAAGGGAAAAGTGGACCAATTCTGTAGGTGTAAGGTGTCTTGAAGCAGTGGGGTGATATTACTGTTGTACAGGGTCTTAAGGTCTCGAGGAATCTGAACCCCCAAATAGCGGATAGAGGTCAGAGCCCACATAAAGGGGAAGGGACCTCTCCATGTCTGTTGCAGTGACATAGGGCTAGCTAGGGCCATAGATTTCTGGTAGTTCAATGTAAATCCCGAATAAAATTTAAATTCGTCAAGCGCTTGCAATAAATGCCTAATAGAGTGAGGGGGGTCAGTATGTAAAAACAAAGGCCAACACTTTGAGTGAGTGGTTCCCGAAGTCCACTCCCACAGGGTTCGAGGTATAACAAAAATAGAGGGGTGACAGGGGACAGCCCTGTCGAGTTCCTCTCTCAATAGATATTGGGTCAGTGATAATGTCATTGACGAGTAGTCTTGCTGTGGGGGTCGAGTATAAAGTGCGTATTGCTGTGGCGTACCAACCTGATATTCCCATACAATTTAACACTTCAAAGAGGTACGTCCAATTGACCTGGTCGAATGCCTGGGCAGCATCCAAACTGAGTAGAAGCATAGGAGTGTGTTGGAATTGCGTATGCGCTAAGGCTAACAACGCTTTACGCACTGCTTGTCTACCCTTCACAAATCCCACCTGTGAAGATGCAATAATGTCGGGTAGAAGGGTCGCTAGTCTATCAACTAATATTTTAGAGAGAATTTTAATGTCCACATTTAACAAGGAAATTGGGCGATAGGACTCGGGAGCGGAACTGTCTTTGCCAGGTTTCAATATCAACGTAATTAATGCCTCATTCGCTTCTATAGGAAAATGTTCATCCTGAATTACCTGGGAATAGTAGTCCCTTAAAAAGGGTCCAAGCTGCCCTGATAATAGTTTATAAAATTCTGCCATGAAGCCATCCGGCCCTGGAGCCGAAAAATTTAGTTGATTGGGGATAGCTTTATGCATTTCTTTAGGGGTAATGGGTGCATTAAGAAACCTAACATCCGAGTCAGAGAGCGACTGTAATCCGGAATCCGTTAAGTAGTCCCTAATAAGGGGTTCAGCTCCCGAGTCCTGGCGACCATATATCTTCTGAAAGTGGGACTGAAAAATTTGTGCAATGTGGTCAGTAATAATAATAATAACTTTATTCTTCTATACCGCCACAATCTTGCGACTTCTAGGCGGTTTACAATCAAGAGTGCTGGACATTCAGCGAAATACAATAAGTAGATATTCAGAGGAAATACAGAGATCAGAGACCTCAGGAGGCAATAGTATAGAAATACAATTTGTTGAGTGAAAATGTAATATGTACATTTTAGTAGGTAATGTCCTTTTCTTTTTCTTCTTTTGGCACACCAAAGGGGGGAGGGTGTTGGGAACAATCTTACATAATATGTTACAATATGTTCTATAATATGTGTATATTCTGATTGAAAATATAGATGAAGGTTGGGAGGTAGGGGGGGTTAAATGTATCATTAGATTTTTATGTAGTAGATATCAAAGTGCTATTGTGTAATAACTTGTTGAATTATATTATTTTGTGCACTTGTTGTCAAATTGGAAAATGAATAAAGAATTATTAAAAAAAATAAAAAAACAAATAAATCATCTTAAACAGACTGTGTCATTCCTGGCTTTGCTTAAGCACAGACCTGGGGTTCTCTAATTTTTAAAGAAAAGGAAGATTCCAACTCTATGCATGCAGTGGAGTAAAACCAAAATATCGTGGCTCATGGTACAGAACATGATGTAAATGTCTTATGACACTGTATAAATCACAGTTGCTTGCAGTGGTAAATATGTGGCATCGCATAGTCCTGAATTTTTATATACAAATGTCTTCTCTTATATTTGCAAGGCTTCCTTCCTGTCTTCCCCTAAATTCTCCAGATTCTTCAAAACAGAAGAAGTTATATTCATATGCATACTATATTTATGATATCTATGAGTTCTTTAATTATGTAGTATGTTGAAGACGGCCTAAATTGTCCTTCAGCCCCAAGACATAACGGTGACCCCGCGCCTGGGAAGTCAAGCGAGCTAATAACTTCCCTGCCCGATTTCCATAGCGATGGTAGCGAAATTTTTGATATAAGAGCATTTTCACCGTGCGCTCGTTTATGTAGGAATTCAGGGTCGTTTCCACTGAAGTTAAGTGTTCCCGAGATGTTCGGGTCGGGCATAGGGTATAATGACGTTTATACCCTATGCCCGACCCGAGTTCAAATAAGCATGGGATGAACACAAAAGATCTAGAATCCAAAATAATAGTAAATATTGAACTAAGGCCAGTACTGGGCAAACTTGCACGGTCTGTGTCTGTATATGGCCATTTGGTGGAGGATAGGCAGGGGAGGGCTTCAATGGCTAGGAGGGTATAGATGGGCTGGAGTGATTTATGAAGGAGATTTTGGCAGTTGGAACCCAAACACAGTACTGGGTAGAGTTTTGTATTCTTGTCCAGAAATAGCTAAGAAGAAAAAAATTTAAATTGAATCAGTTTGGGCAGACTGGATGGACCATTTGGGTCTTTATCTGCCGTCATCTACTATGTTACTATGTTATGAGCTGCATCCGTTGGATGAAGAGTTTACTCATTGTGATATTCAGCCTATGCCTGCTAGGTCTGTCCCCAGAGCAGTGCAGAAACCTAGAGCCAAAGGCACTAGAAACAGCTCGTTTTAAACTCCAAAAAACTAACCATTTTGGGGAATTTGCTTCTTTGGCCTCTAGAGGGAGCAAGAGAACATATTTGCCTGCTCAGCTCTAGTTTAGTTCCCAGCAGTAACCTACAGGCTGGAAGCAAAACCAGTTGGAAAGCCTTTTCACCTGAGTTTGGAGTGTGGCTGCAGGCTATTACATCTGAGAGCAGAACAGCTAGAGAGGGAGAAGTAAAAGGAGGAGCAACAGAGAAGGCAGAGAGGCTCAGGGTTGAGAGCTCTGGATGGCAGTGAACAGCCTGAATGTATGGAGCTGACAGAGGCTGGTCCGGAGCCACCAAACTTAATGCCTCAGGATTTTCAGACCATGGAGCTGGAGCCATATGCTGAACCACTGAATGGAGCCCTGCCAATGGAAGTTTGCTGGACTGAAGGCAAGTAAATTAAACTGCCTAAATGTTTAATCTGGACACTGTTTGGCTAAGCTTACTAAATGCCTTTTGTGGTGTAACCCTGAAGAAGGCGTGGTGCTTGGGGGCACCTATAAGAACTTTAAAGAACTGTTTTGGATTTTGTGTTTTTTTTCCTTCCCTCTGGGTGGGGGAAGGGCAGTTACCAGTCCCAGGAAGTGGGGACTGCTCTGCATCTTCTGTGGTGGGTTTGAGGGCATATTATTTGCAAATTGTGACCACCCAGAGCACACTCCCTGGCCAGCAAGTCAGGCTGAGGTAGTGATATCAGCCCCAAAAGACTTTTTGAAATATTTGAAAGTTTTTAATCATTAATCTGCTGGAGAACCAGTGGCAGCTTTGAAAAGCCTGAATTATAAGTTTTTGAACTTGATTATCTTCCCAATACTGAGGGACCCAAGGAAAAGGGTTTCCAAGAACTTTATTGGCTGGCACTAATCCAGAGACTGTTCAGAATTACAGTTTGTTTGCTTTGGACTATACTTTATATTTTTGAACATCCTGACAAGATTAATTTTCTTTCCTCCAATGTGGAACTGTTGAACTTTAGGCAAGCAGGCTGGTTTGAATGTTTTTCTTTTGTTTGGTGAATAAACCTAGACCTTGCTTGATGCAATATACTTACCTTGTGTTGTGGTGTTCTCTTTTGGGGGCCTTTTTTCTTTCCTTGTGCAGCCTGTAGCGGCTCACAAGAGTTTTCCTTTTGTTACTGGTGCCCTAGGACCCATTGCCCTGAGGCTGCCGGTGACATCGTGTAGCATGGGCCAACTTGACTATGTTGTGTATTGATTATATTCTTGTGGTATCCTCATTTTCTAATAGGCTATCCTAGGCTGGAATTGGTCTACCACCATATCAGATAAGAACATAAGCAGTGCCTCCGCTGGGTCAGACCACAGGTCCATCTTGCCCAGCAGTCCGCTCCCGCGGCGGCCCGAACAGGTCACGGCCTGTCTGAGACACCAGAAGGGGCCCCCTTGCCACCTTGGTTTCCCATTGAGTTTTATCTTCCCATCGAAGTCCTAACCCTCCGGTCTTGCACATGCACGACCTGGTTGGATTTCTATACTTATTACTTGGTTTGCTTTCTATACCTGTGTTACATCCCAGCACCTCTCTCAGTATCCCACGATCCCCCTATCCCTCAGGAATCCGTCCAATCCCTGTTTGAAACCCTGTACCGTACTCTGCCTGATCACTTCCTCCGGTAGCGCATTCCAAGTGTCCACGACCCTTTGGGTGAAGAAAAACTTCCTTGCATTTGTTCTGAACCTATCTCCCTTCAGTTTCTCCGAATGCCCCCTCGTGCCTGTTGACCCCTTCAGCCTGAAGAATCTGTCCCTATCCACCCTCTCTATGCCCCTCATGATCTTGAAGGTCTCTATCATATCTCCCCTGAGCCTCCTTTTTTCCAGAGAGAAGAGCCCCAGCCTATCCAACCTCTCGGCATATGGGCAGTGTTCCAGCCCTCTTACCAGTTTCGTTGCTCTCCTTTGGACTCTCTCAAGCACTGCCATGTCCTTCTTGAGGTACGGCGACCAATATTGAACGCAGTATTCCAGATGTGGACGCACCATAGCTCTATACAATGGCATGATGACTTCCCGCGTCCTGGTTGTTATGCCCCTCTTTATGATGCCCAGCATTCTGTTGGCTTTTTTCGAGGCTGCTGCGCACTGTGCAGATGGCTTCAGTGATGCATCTACCAGCACACCCAAGTTCTCTGAAGACTGCTGTCTCCCAATAATGCCCCCCCCAATTTGTATTTGAACAACGGGTTCTTTTTACCTATATGCATGACCTTGCATTTTTCCACGTTAAAGCGCATTTGCCATTTGTTTGCCCAGTCTTCCAGCTTGTCCAGGTCCCTTTGCAGGTCCTCACACTCCTCCCTAGACCTAACTCTGCCGCACAGTTTGGTATCGTCTGCAAATTTTATAACCTCGCACTTTGCCTCTTTTTCCAGGTCATTGATAAATATGTTGAAGAGTAACGGCCCCAGCACCGATCCCTGTGGCACACCGCTTGTGACTCCCCGCCAGTCAGAGTATTGTCCCTTTACTCCGACCCTCTGCAGTCTACCCGACAACCAGTGCTCGATCCATCTGTGCACATCCCCTCCCACCCCATGGTTCCACAGTTTCCTAAGCAGCCTTTCATGTGGCACCTTGTCGAAAGCCTTTTGAAAATCAAGGTAAATGATGTCTATAGGTTCCCCATTGTCCACCCGACTGCTTATTCCCTCAAAGAAGTGCAGAAGGTTCGTTAAGCATGACCTTCCCTTACAGAATCCATGCTGGCTTGTTCTCAGTAGGCCATATCTCTCGATATGCTCACAAATACCATCCTTGATCACCATCTTCCCTATAATTGAAGTCAGGCTCACCGGCCTGTAGTTTCCGGGGTCACCCCTCGATCCCTTCTTGAAGATAGGTGTGACATTCGCCAATTTCCAGTCCTCTGGTACCTCTCCAGTTTTCAAGGATAGGTTGCAAACATGCTGGATTGTGCCCGCTATTTCTTGTCTTAGTTCTTTCAGAACCCTTGGGTGGATCCCGTCCGGGCCCGGCGATTTGCCGCATTTTAACCTGTCTATCTGCTTGAGGACATCCTCCTTACTTACCTCTATGTGTTCTAATTTTTCAGCCTGTTCCCCACTCATGAGCTCCTCTGAGTCCGGTATATTAGATGTGTCTTCACTCGTGAAAACCGACGAGAAGAACGTGTTCAACCTCTCAGCTACCTCTTTATCCTCCTTGATCACTCCCTTCCTATCCCCATCGTCCAACGGCCCCACCTCCTCTCTCGCTGGTCGCTTCCCCTTTACGTAACTGAAGAATGCCTTGAAATTTTTCACCTCCCTGGCCAGCCCCTCTTCATATTTCCCTTTTGCTTTTCTAACCTCTCGGTGGCATTCCTTTTGGCATTTCCTGTGCGCCTGGTGATTTTCCTCCGTTGGGTCCTTTTTCCATCTCCGGAAGGACACTTTCTTGTCGTTTATTGCCCTCTTTACTTCTGTTGAGATCCAAACCAGGTCCTTTGACTGCTTGTTCTTTCCGCCTTTCCTGAAACTTGGGATGTACATTCTTTGTGCTTCCTGCAGGGTGTCCCTGAATAGGGTCCAGGCGCTTCCTACAGTCTCCATCTTAAGGACGTTTTTGAGCTTCCTCCCCACCATTTCCCTCATAGCAACATAGTTCCCTTTCCTGAAGTTGAGCGCAGTTGTTGCGGTCCTCTTTACTGTGGGTGTCCCCCTTTCTAATGTGAATCGGATCGCGTTGTGGTCACTGTTGCCTAGTGGTCCTCCCACTTCTACCCCTCTTGCAGGCCCCCCTAATCCGTTTAAGATGAGGTCAAGAGTAGCACTCCCTCGCGTTGGTTCCTTGACTAGTTGCTCCATGAAGCAGTCCCTCACAGCTTCTACAAATCCTGTTTCCTTAGTGCAGTTGGAGTGACCCGTACTCCAGTCAATCCCCGGGTAGTTGAAGTCCCCCATCACTGTTACACTTCCAGTCCTGCATTCTTGTCTCAGTTCAGCTTCCAAGTCGTGTCCGATTTCCTCCGGCGTACCAGGTGGGCGATAGTACAGCCCCAGTTTTATGCCTGTACCCTTGTTTCCCGGCAATTTGACCCATAGCGATTCCAGCCCCTCTGCCTTCTTTGCCATATCCATCCCGACCGAGTAGATAGAGTCCTTTATATATAGTGCTATGCCTCCCCCCTTCTTGTGGGTCCTGTCCCTCCTGTAGAGCTTGTACCCTGGCAGCGCCACATCCCATTGAGTCTCCTCTGTCCACCATGTTTCTGTAATTCCAATTATATCCAGGTCCTCCCCCTTGGCTACGACCTCTAGTTCACCCATCTTGGCCATGAGGCTTCTTGCATTGGCCTATAAGCACCGCAGATCCTGTCGTTTTTCCTCCACCTCCGTATTTACCTGGGCCGCCTCCCCTTGAATTTCGGGCAGTTCTCCTGTTCCCTGTGCTTCTGCTTTGCCCTTAGCCTTTACTCTCGCAGCTTTCGGTTTCCCCACATTTCCGCCACCCCTCTCCCCAGCTTCTCCTCTGGGTTTTCTAGCCCTACCGGTCTCCTCCTGGGCTATCATCCCTTGAGGCTCTGTTTGATCCCCCTCGCCTTGTGGCACCCCTATATTGCCCTCAGTTTTCGCCCTCGTGCCACCCAGTCCCCCTGTGTCTCTATGCCCCTTAGTCTCTTCCCAGCAAGCTCCCTTTACCTGGTGTTTCCCTCGCTGTCTGATCATAAGATTCACCGGTCTCTCTACTTCCTCCTTGCAGTCAGCCCGTTCAGCATCTGTTCTGGATACTGTTGTCCGAAGCGTCAACATCAGATCAGCTGTCGGCTTTCCCCCTCTCCTCAGTTTAAAGCCCTCTCGATCTCCTTCCTCACATTTGCTGCCAGTAGTCTAGTTCCCGCTGTGCTCAGGTGCAGGCCGTCTCGCCGGTAGAGCTTGCTCTTTCCCCAGAAGGACGTCCAGTTCCTCACAAAGTGGAAGCCCTCCTCCTGGCACCATCTCCTCAACCATGCATTCACAGCCTGGAGGTCTGCCTGCCTCTTTGCATCTGCTCTCGGTACAGGCAGGATCTCTGAGAATGCTATCCTCCGGGTACTCCAGCTTTCGTCCCAGGGCCCTGAACTGGTCAGTCAGTGTGGCCATGCTGAAGTTCCTCCGGCTCACATCATTCGTTCCGATGTGGATTATCACCGCAGTCTCCTCTGTCTCTGCTCCATCCAGGATCCTCTCGATCCTATCAGTGACATCTCGTGTCTTGGCCCCTGGGAGACAAGTCACTAGCCGGTCCTCCCTTCCTCCAGCTACGTGACTATCTACCTCTCTCAAGATCGAGTCTCCCACCACAATAGCAGACTTCCCTTTCCTCAGCAACCTCCTCTGTCTCAGGTCTGTGTCCTCAGTGTAATGTGGTGTCTCTCCCTCGGGGTCCCGGTGGGTCACGGTCTCCTCCTCTTGCGTGATTCCTCCGCTAGGTCCTTCCCCGGTGTCGCCTTGTGGATCCTGGGTCTCGTCTGCCAACATATGTCTGTGCAGCTGATGGTCCTGTTCCTCCACCTTCCTCCTATAGGCCTCCTCGATGAATCTCTCGAGGTCCCTCACCTGGTCCACCATGGGGTCTGCTCCGTCTGTGTCCTTGGTTGACCAGTTCGTCTCCTCTGTGTTGCTCAGTCCCTCCAGTTCCTGGACCTTGACCCTCAATCTGCCGACCTCCATCCTCAGGCTTTCCAGTTCCTGACACCGACTGCATATGTACTCCCGCCTTCCCAAGGGGAGGTAGTCGTACATATTACACTCTGTGCAGTATACTGGAAAGTACCTCTGGGTTCCTGGGTCCTCCATTGCTCTCGTGAAGTGCTGGTGTGCTCCTGCTGTGGGTAAGAGAGAGAAAATAGAAAAGGAGAAACGAGAAAAGAGAAAAGAGAAATCATGCATGATTTGGACTGAAGTGAATAATGTTCAAGTCGGCAGAGATAGGGGGTCTCTGGAGGCTTCCTGGTTATTTATATTGGGATCCTAACTACAAAGAATATATTATTTTAAAAAATGGAGGCTAATGTTGCTTCTGTTACTGACCCCCTTTCGCTTTGGGAAACTGCAAAGGCTGTTCTTCATGGTGATATTATCGCTTATGTGGTTAGACAATGGAAAGAACATGCTAAGGAAGTGTTGTATTTAAATGCCCAAATTGATAGATGTAAACAGGCCTGGATCAAATCCAAACTATTGAGTGATAGAGACTCATTGCTAGTTGCCAGAGTGGCATTGAATGTAAAATTGCATGAGAAAATGAGATCTCATCAACAGAACTATAAATATAAATTTTATAAATACTGTAATTGCCCAGGTAAACTGCTAGCTCGTTTTGTACATCCCTGGCAGGGTCCGCAATTTTGTAATGATATATTGCACTAAAATGAGATGATAACCGATAGAGACCATCTGACTTTCTTGTTTGATCATGATTTTCAATAGTTTTATCAGGGGCAAACTACTTCTTTGCAGGAGACAGAATCTTATTTAGCAGGTCTTACTTTGCCCCAAATTCTATCAGATATTCGGCAGACTCTTCATGCTAATCTAATCTAATCTAATCCTTAGGTTTGTATACCGCATCATCTCCACGTTCGTAGAGCTCGACGCGGTTTACAGTAGGAGAAATAGGAAGGAACTACAACAGAGGGTTAGAGGTAGAAGTGTGAAGAAAATTTAGAGGACTTGGGATGCCAAGATATAAGAGTTTCCTTGATTCCTAAGTTGGAGGGAGACTTACAGCCTTAGAAATTAGAGATATTATAAAAAGGTCTCCGCTTGCAAAAGCTCCAGGTCCTGATGGGGTTACTGTGGAATTTTACAGGGTGTTACAAGTTCATATTTCTTTACCTTTTAGAGGCTTATTTTACCCAAGTGATTTTGAGAGGGGAGTTTCTGCTTCATGCCAATCATTCTTTGGTACCTAAACCTGGTAAGAACTCTAAATCTTTGGAATCGTATTATCAAATGAAAGAGACTCGACTCATGCGCATTTACATTATGTAAGTATTTAAATGTCTTTATCATATCTCCCCTCTCCCACCTTCCCTCCAAAGTATAAAGATTGAGATCTTTAAGTCTGTCCCCATACGCCTTATGATGAAGACCACATACCATTTTAGTAGCCTTCCTCTGGACTGATTCTAGCCTTTTTAGCTTTTTGAAGGTGCAGCCTCCAGAATTGTACACAATATTCTAAATGAGATCTCACCAAAGTCTTATACAGGGGCATCAATACCTCCTTTTTCCTACTAGCCTTACCTCTCCCTATGCAACCTAGCATCCTTCTAGCTTTCACCATCACCTTTTCAACCAGTTTGGCCACCTTAAGATCTTCACATATAATCACACCCAAATCCCACTCTTCTGTCATGCACATAAGTTCTTCACCCCCTAAACTGTACCGTTCCCTTGGGTTTTTACAGCCCAAATGCATGATCTTCCATTTCGTAGCATTAAATTCAGACCATGGATGGGAGAACATCGCAGGGGAGGAGACATAGGCATCCTGGGACTGTCTGCCAAGTCTCTTCCCTGAAGAAGCCCTTTCTGGAAAAGTCAATCGCTCCTCCTAAACTTACTTGCTCCACTTCATCACTGACGCTGAAACCGTGGATTGAAGACAAAGTTTTATTTTATTTTTCTTTCCAGCTTATGATTTATCTTTAATCTTATCTATTGTTTTGCCTTTTGTATTTGTTTTGTTCTATTTCTATCATTTAAATTTCTCCAGAATTCTACTGTTCAACGGCTCCCCCTTCTGCTTCTATTCCTTTCTCTCCTCTCTTCTACCTTCCAAAGTATTTAGATCAATGCTGTCTTGTTAAAATGTTTATTTTATTTTTATTTTTCCTCTAACTCTACTTTTCACTTCTCTATTACCCTCCAGGTACTTTAGTTAGATTGTGAGCTTTCGGGACAGTAAGGGAATTTTTCAAGTACCTTTCTTATTTCTAATCTTAATGTATATTTTCTGTAAACCGCTTAGAACCTAACGGATGTAGCGGTATATAAGAAATAAATTACATTACATTACATTACCATTCTTCATGCTTTGCCAGGTCTTTCTTCATGTTATTCACACTTTTTTATTTTATTAGGATTTTATATACCACCTATCAAGGTTATCTAAGTGGTTTACAATCAGGTACTCAAGCATTTTCCCTATCTGTCCCGGTGGGCTCACAATCTATCTAACGTACCTGGGGCTATGGAGGATTAAGTGACTTTCCCAGGGTCACAAGGAGCAGTGCGGGGTTTGAACCCGCAACCCCAGGGTGCTGAGGCTGTAGCTCCAACCACTGCGCCACAACCCTTCAGCAATATCGTTTATAAAAATGTTAAAAAGAACAGGTCCATGAACAGAACCTTGAGGCACACCACTGGTAATATCCCTTTCCTCAGAGTGATTTCCATTGATCAAAACTCTGTCACCTTCCACTTAAAAAGTTCCTGATCCAGCCCGTCACTCCCATCCCGAGGGCACTCAGTTTATTAGACGTCTGTGTGGAACACTGTCAAAGGCTATGCTAAAATCTAAATAGCGCACATCATCTATCCAATTATCTGGTCACCCAGTCAAAGAAATTGATCAGATTTGAGAATCCATGTTGCTTCCTGTCCAGTAATCCACAAGATTCCACAAAGTTGACCATTCTCTGTTTTAAAAGCATTTCAATTAATTTGCTTACCACAGAAGTCAGACTTACCGGCATGTAATTCCCTACTTCTTCCTTACTTCCACTTTTGTGGAGAGGGACCACATCCGCCCTTCTCCAGGACCACTCCTGACTCTAGAGACTCGTTGAAAAGGTTAGTCAGTGGAGCTACCAGAACTTTCCTAAGTTTCTTCAGCACCCTAGGATGTACACATTCCAGCCCCATCGCTTTGTCTACCTTTATTTTAGCTAGCTCCTCATGAACACAACCCTCTGAAAATTGATCAGGATCTATTACTCCTCCATCCCTATTCACGTTTGTCTTCTGCGGTCCCGCTCCTGGCACTTCAGGAAGGGAGGGCAGGAAGGAAGGGAGAGAGAGGTGTTGGACATGGGGATAGATGAGAAGGAAAGAGAGACACATACACAGGAGGTAGGAGGGGAGAAAGAGGGAGATGTTGGATCCAGGAGCAGAATGAAGTGATGGAGAGATGCTTGGAAATGGGAGTGCAGCAGGAAAGAGATAGGGAGATGTCAGGCTATGAGGGTAGGGAGGAGATGCAGGGCTATAAGTGTGCAGGAAGGAAGATGCTGAGAATGGTAGAACCCTGAGAGAGAGGAGAGGGTGGCAAGGAAAGGATAAGAGGATAGATATGACAGAGAATAGAAATATGGTAATGGAGGTACATTGAAGATAAAAGGGAATGGAGGGCTGAGGAAGGAATGAGATGGAGAATGGGAGAGAAGATGGAAATTTGATAGCTAAAAACTGAAAATAGGAGAAGGGTAAGAAAGAGGCTAAAAAGGAATGCGGCAAGTGTAGTGAGGGAATAAGCAGGAAAGTGTAGAAACATAGAGTATGACAGCAGAAGAGGGCCGGCGGCCCAACAAGTCTGCCCACTCAAGAACCCTCCCTCCCTGGTGTACTCCTCTGTCATGCCTAACCTTGCAGCGCTCCCACCTTTATGTCCCATCGACTTTTGAAGTCAGCTAAAGGCCGCCACGGGAGCAGATTGCTGGGCACGACAGCTCACTGGTCTGACCCAGCAGCGGCAATTCTAATGTTCTTATGTAATCCATTAATATTAAAATGCATTAATGTAAACTGCATTATGTACTGTGATATATACAGTATACTAATCCATCATCAATACAAAAAATCCATTCAAACTGTATGCTGTTCATCGGTCATGTTCCCTCCATAACAGAGAAGCCGCCTCATCACCATTTGTTTTAAGATTTCTTAGCCCTATAATATTAGGATGAAGGGTTTTGCAAGTCCTACCCATCTCTGTCAGCTGCCTCCTCCATCTCCAGAACAGCTTACTCTATGCAAAGCAGGGGGGGGGGGAACCCCCAAATGGGAAGAAGTGAGGATGATTACTTTTTATGCATCTAGCATTAAATGACTGAACGGTCCAGGCTGACCTTAGTAAAAATGTGCAGGATCTTCCTCTTGCTTAACTGTCAGTGATGAAACTCAGACGTTAAAATAGGAATTCTGCAGCTACAGAGATGGATTCTGACTGGAGCTTTCCTGGAAAGATGAGCAAGAGAGGAACAGACTTGGCAGATATAATCCTTCCTCTCCCCCTCTGCAGGAAGGGACCTGGGTCTCCCAGGGATTTCCAGTTGCAGGACCCAGAACGCTTCTGATTCTCTTCTGAATCTTGAGACAGCAGAGTAGATTCCACCCAAGAACGATCTGTAGCTGCTATTTCTACAGCTCCACCTTAAGGAGGCGGGATATTCCAGGATGACCTCACTGGAGGGGTGGGGTGAAGAGCTCTGCACAGACTCAGTTGCTTTCTCTACTTCCGCAGAGCTGCAAAGAACAGACAAGATTCAGAAGAGAAGCAGAAACTTTCTGTGTCCTGCAACTGGAAATCCCTGGGAGACCCAGTTCCCTTCCTGCAGAGGGGGAATACTCAGGGATCAGCCCAATCTGCTCATCTTTCCAGGAAGAGGGAAATCTCCAGCCTGAATCCATCCCAACAGCTGCAGAATTCAGAGGGAAACAGGAGGGAAATGTCTGCCCTGGGTTGTGATCAGGTAATTCAAAGAAAGTATTTAGTGTAATAAAAAGGTGTTGTCTTATTTTCTTTGCTTTGATTTCTATGTCTATTGCCTTGTATCAAGTAAGAAATTCTTCTCTCTACTCTTGTAAAAGGAAAACCTTTCCCTGTGCATCTCTTCCAGCCTTCCCTTCTCTTTTCTTGTTCATCTGTTTTGGAGGGAAGACTAACCTGTTGGAGGTAGATTGCAGTAGTTTATGAGACAGGAAGAGGGAAGGAGAGCTGCATGGTTCCTTTAATAGATGGTAGGCTCAGGACTGGGGTCCACTAGAGTGCATTTATAAGCTGAGGATGTGGGATTTCCCTGCTGCATTACTGCTTGTAAAGATCTACCATATATGCCATAGATCTACCATTTATGGAGGTAAATTCATACCCCAAGGGATGTGAGATTGGGAACATGAATCTCCACAACCTAGGCAAAGAATATTAGCCGTTTCTATTTATGTGTTAAAGGTGGTTAGAACAATGTGAACTGGATAACAACAGTTATGGACTGGAGTTCCTGCCTGTTAGTACAGGTCGATGAAACCTGACATGCACTGTTACTGAACAGCTTGCAAAAAGGCAACTTCTAAAGACTTCAGGCAAGGCTTGGAACTCTCTGAATGGTGGATTCACATCAATATATGATCTGATCTAATCTTCCATTTGTGTGTCGCTCATACCTATTCAGGCTCAAGGCGATTACAGAGAGGATTAACTGGGCAGGGGAGAAACTTAGAGGGGGGGGCTTGTTTTGAGGGGAAGGAAAAAAAGGGAGCGGGAAAGGCTCAGTTGGCAGGTTGGAGTTATCTGATGTGTCAGAATAAGATGAGGTTAAGTTCATTTTAAAGAGGGACGTGTTGGTTTCAGCAGTTGGATAAGAAGGTTTTCAGCTTCTTCCGGAATGACATGTGATTAGTGTCTTTTCTGATCATTTCTGGTATGTCGTTCCAAGCTTTTATGCCCATGAAGGTAAACATGGAGCGGAACATGTGCCAATAGTGAAGATTTTTTGTAGAAGGCAGACTTAGTTGCAGTCTGTCTATGATTCTAGAAGTAGACCAGACTATACCGAATAGTTGGGTAAGGGGGTTGGCTGAATTTCCGTGGATTATGTGATGTAAGATGCAGGATATTTTGAAGATCCACGATGAGATGGGTAGCCAGTGCTGTTGTTTGAAGAAGTCTGAGATCATATTTCTTTAGGCTGAAGATTAGTCTAACCGCTATGTTCTGTATGAGCTGAAGTTTGTGAATTAGAGTAGTATTAATTCCCATGTAGGCCGAGTTGCAGTAGTCCAGCTGAGGTAGTATCGTCAACTGGACGATCTGCGCAAAATGATGTTGATGAAAGTATAGCTTAACGAGTTTTAGTTGGCGCATGGAGAAGATAGTCTTTTTCCTATGGGATTCCATTGTGAGTGTGTCATCCAGGATGCAGTCAAGCACTTTAGAGGATTTCTCCATTGCAAGGGTGGTACCGGATTGAAGATTAATGCTCGTCTGAGTGTTTTGCTGAGCTACGTGGAAGCAGATGGCTTTGGTTTTGGTGGCATTTAATTTAAGTTTGCCTAGGTGTGAATTCTTGCTATGTTGTTTGAGATTTTCTCTTCAGCATTAGGTTGTTTGTTATGGATATGAGAAGAAGAATGTCGTCTGCATAGGATAGTAAGGTTTCGTCTTCTAGCTTAATGTTTCCAAGTGAGCTCATGAATTAGTTAAACAGGATGGGGGATAGTGGGGAGCCTTGTGGGACTCCACAGAATGCATTCCAGGGGTTGGAGAACTCCCCTCCCTTTTTGTTTCCCCCCCAATAAAATCTTTATTGGAACAAGCAGTACAGCCAAAAATATCTCTCTATTTTGTGGAAAGTCTGAGAACCAGTTCATCACTGCCCCTGTTATTCCGATTTCAGATAATTTGGATAGGGGCAGATGGTGGTCCACCGAGTCAAAGGCAGCAGAGATATCAAACTGGAGTAGTATTGCTTGATTGCTTAGAAATTGTTTGATTTTGGCGATTAGGGTGATTATAAGAAGTTCAGTGCTATGGTGTTTTCTGAATCTGTACTGGGATGGGTGAAGGCATGAGTGTAATCTTATGTGAGGCTAGTTGTTTGCTTACGTGGGCTTCAAGAATTTTTGTTAGGATAGGGATGCCAGCAATGGGCGTGTAGTTGATGAATGACATCATCATCAATTTCTTAAGCTCCTGCCTTGAGCGAGAGAATGTCTTTTGGGCTATCTTCACCAGTAGATCAGATTCCTATCAGCACAGGGGATCTCACAATCAGGAGATATTAAAACAACATGCCATCTTTAATATACTTGAATATGTAAATAGTTTGTTGTTTTGTTCTGTAACCTGCTGTTCAAGAAGAGCCTCTCTCTGGTAATAGAGAGATGGAATAAAGTTGAAGATTTATTTACTAAAACCATCTGTATGGTCTGGCATTATTGAGAAGAATACAGCAAATGTCTGGTCCTGGCTCACGGCCCACCTAAAGGAGTAAATTGTGAGGATCCCTACCTACAGCTGGGTACAACAAGGGGACCATCCTTAACACTAAAATATAAACCCACCCAAATATAAACTGAGATAAACTTTTGTTTTGTCATTTCCATTATTTCTCAAGCATTACATCTTGCACAAAAAGAAAAAGTCACACTACTTTTAAAGAAATATAAACCAACGTAATCTTTTAACCCAAAAAGGGGGAAAAAGTGTTGAATTGAATATAAACCCAACTCATGCCAGTCTTGCAAGGTTACTGTGGGAGTGAGTGACCTGGTGGTTAGAGCTGCTGCCTCGGCACCCTGAGGTTGTGAGTTCAATCCTAGCCTGCTCTTTGTGACTCTGGGCAAGTCACTTAATCCCTACATTGCCCCAGGTACCACAGTTAAGATTGTGAGCCTGCAGGGACAGATAGAGAAAATGCCTATGACTTCCTCATTACTATTCAATGTATTGTGAACTACTTTGGGTGAATCTCTTCATGAAAAGGCAGTAAATAAACATAGTATCCACTGTGGGAACTCGCGTCAGCCATTTTGAATAGTGGGACTGCATGGGGCAGGAGCATAGGTGGATCGCTCTTGCTCTGGACTTACCACTGGTCCAGCAGTGGTAAGGTGGGCTCGGGGAGAGGCTTGCAATGGGTCTGAGAGAGAGAACACTTAAATATAAACTGAGACCCTAATTTTTGGGTCATTTCTTTGGCCCAAAAATCTAAGTTTATGTTTAAGTATATGCAGTATTCATCCTTCCTTTCTCTGCCATCTCTATCCTTTCTAAACAGATTACTGACTGTTAGTAGCAACAACACAGACAGACAGAATGACCCCAGGACTCTTCTCCACTTTCCTACCTTCAGATATCAACCTACTTGCTTCTCTCTTTTCCAACTCTTCAGCTTTTGCTGAAGTTCCTTTGGCCGAAACTAACTACCTTCTTCCATCTACTAAATCAGCCAACATGAGAGATTTCCAGACTTTGACTAAGGAACAGGAAATCTGCACCAGAGATCTGATCTTACTGACAGAAGTCATATAACAAAGTCTACTGCAGAAACATGATAAGGAAACTGGCTGACTGTGTCTGTGTCTTGCTTTCCAGACATCCGTCACATTCAAGGATGTTGCTGCTTATTTCTTGGAAATGGAGTGGGACATTCTGGGAGAATGGCAGAAAGAGTTGTACAAGAAGGTCATCAAGGAGATTCAAGACATCCTCATCTCACGAGGTAAATACACCTTCTCTATCTTCTATCATAGGTACGTTATGGAACAGGTGCTGTTAATTTCTGAACCCTGGAGAAATCTCAGGTATTGGGTACCATCATCATCTGAAATTTAGAACCTGGCTTCTGATGCCATCCCATATCCAATAGGAGCCAATGTAAGAAGCCTCTAGTTTAAGGTCTTTCACTTTCAGGTGGAGTCTGTCTTCCTTTTCTATACTACAAAAATTTGGTACAGAAGTCCAGGGGGGAAGGATTTACTTGTCAGATTTCTTGCTTAGAACTGCAACATCAGTGCAAGGCCATGACATGTCAGCTGCAGACAAGTCACCTGTACTGTGCAAAGTGTAACCCCCGTCAGATGATAGTGACTGCAGTGTCTCTACCTAGGAGGGCCATGAAGAAAAATATCTGTACTAGCAAATGCCTAAGATTTTTTTCTTAATCAACTGGCAGTCTGTAACTGTCTTTTTTCTCTAAGCTTTAAGCTATGTCAGGTACATACCCAAATCTCAATATATACACATACTAGAAGCTAAATTAATTTTGGTCAGTGCAAAATTGGCCTAAAATTCTTTTTCTTTTTGGTTTTGGTAGAAACTGACCGTGTGTTATTTGGTGGAAGCTAAAAATTTGTGCTTCATCCTGTTTGTCTCCCTTTCCTCTGAACACGAGTTGCCTTTCCTCCCTTCCCACTTGTAGGTGCCCCAATTGGGCCTATTTTACAATCCTGGCAGTTTATGGGGTGTAGTGAGGGCAAGAGCAATCCTCAGTTGCTCTTCCACCTGCTGGCTCTGCTCTCAAAATTGCCACAGAGACACATGGAAATAGATGGGATTCTACAAATATAATGTAAAAATCATTTTCCTATTTCTTATTAACAGGTTGTTTAATCGTTAATCCTGATGTTATATTCAGGATTAAAAAAGAAGATGAGAAATATTTTCCACAACACTGTGAATTGGAGGAAAAAGGAAACCCGAATGAGTCCACCAAGAGTAAGCAGCTACGTTGGATTTAAAGGGTTTTGCATTTTCAAAGCACGATTGACATTAAACATTTAGGGGCTCTTTACGTAAGCTTAGAAGGAGCTAATGGAAGTGGTGGATGCTAAATCCTTAGATGCTCATATTATACGTATGGGCTTCTTAGTATTTAGCATGCGCTAATACCACTAGCATGCACTAAGCTTTACTAAAAGCTTGGAGACTTATAATAATAAATTAGGAAATAGAGTTTCAGATTCTTGGTGAATCCGAGATGTGTTTTCTTTTAACAGTGTTTCCAATTGTAACATCTGTTTTCTCGCTGAGCGTTAAACAAGAGGAGGATCTCCCCTTCATAGATCCTCATGAATCAGAGGCATCTGAACAGACTCACCTTTCTGTATCGAGTAAGTATCAAATTCCTCCTGCACAGCTTTACTAAGGTCAGCTGAGACCATTGAGGTACTTGGTGGTACCATCATCCTCTATTCTCCTTCCATGGCATCTTATTTAAAACTTACTATACCACTGTCTGTTCCCCTATTTTGATGAAGTAAAGTTCCCACAAAGGCAGAAGAGGTGCCTGATGGAGGTGGTGTCCTGTGGGTGGGATCAGGTCTATAAGACCCTTAACCTAGAGTGTAAAGGGGTTGAGAAAGGGTTGATGGTGGAGGGGGAACCTTACTGATAAATGTGGTGCATTTTGACTTAGGCATGGAGAGTTTTATTGAAGGTGGATCAGTGCAAATCACAGTACACAATGCAGTTTACAATAATGCTTTAGATTATTTGATTTATTTGGATTTATTATCCACCTTTTTGAAGAGATTCATCCAAGGCTGTATACAGGAGGTACAGTTTAACATAACACAATTTGGTTAACAGCATAACAATAGTAAAATGACCGAATATAAGCACAAATACAATCAATGAGGTAAACTTGGAAACGGAGAATGAAACCTAGTAATAAGAGTAACATGAAATAGGATCTGAAATACACACATTTGACAATGATGTAGAACAATCACATAACAAATATATGATAAATGTCTGTACGAAACAAACTGTCCCATAAGAGACAGCAGGGAAGAACGTTCTAATTAATTGACTGATATGCAGGAACTTGTGTGCATTTTGGCCCTGATTTTATAAACTCCGCCTACTTTTAATTGATCTATAGTCTTAATCAGTGCTAATACTGGCACTCAACACCTCACAATCGACCTTAATTGGACTTAAAGCACGGTAAATTACCGTAACAGGTGTTATCTAGGGACAGCAGGCAGCTATTCTTAACATATGGGTGACGTCATCCGGCTGCGGAAAGCTTTGCAAGAACTTGAAGAACTTTAGAAAGTTCGCAACTGCTGCACCGCGCATGCACAAGACGCATGCCTTCCCACCCGACACAGGGCACGCGTCTCCTCAGTTCAGATAGCTAGCAGAAAAGCCAACCAGGGGAGGTGGGTGGGTTGTGAGAATATCTGCCTGCTGTCCCTGGATAACACCTGTTACGGTAAGTAACTGTGCTTTATCCCAGGACAAGCAGGCAGCCTATTCCCAACATATGGGTGACCTCCAAACTAACCAGAATGGGATGGTGGGAGTGTTGGCAATTCAGGAGAATACATTTTGTAACAATGCCTGGCCGAAATGGCCATCCCATCTGGAAAAAGTATCCAGACAATAATGAGAGGTGAAGGTATGAGCCGAGTGGCAGCTTTACAGATTTCCTCAATAGGATACAATCTAAGGAAAACAACAGATGCCGCCATGGCTCTGACTTTATGGGCTGTGACTCGACTCTGTAGATGCAGTCCAGCCTGAGCATAGCAGAAAGAGATGCAAGCAGCTAACCAGTTGGAGATGGTGCGCTTGGAAATCGGATGTCCCAACTTGTTTGGATCAAAGGAGACAAAAAGTTGAGGAGCAAATCTGTGTGGCTTAGTTCTTTGTAAGTAGAAATCCAAAGCACGCTTACAGTCCAGAGTATGAAGAGCTGTTTCTTCAGGATGAGAATGAGGCTTTGGAAAAAACACTGATAGTACAGTGGATTCTGAAACCACTTTAGGTAAGAATTTAGGATGAATAGGAGGACCAGCTTGTCATGATGGAATACTGCGAGCAGACATGAGAGCAATGTGAAAAATCACTTTCCAAGTGAGATATTTAAGATGAGCCAAAGCCATTGGTTCAAAAGGAGTCTTCATCAATTGAGCAAGAACAACATTGAGATCCCAAACCACTGGAGGAGGTTTGAGAGGTGGTTTGACATTGAAAAGACCTTTCATAAATCTGGAAACCACAGGATGAGCAGAAAAGGGTTTCTATTCAATAGGCTGATGAAAAGCAGCAATTGCACTGAGATGGACTGAGAGGCCAGATTGAGACAAATGCAAAGGTAATCCAAAATTGGAGACAAGGAGGTAGATTGAGGCTCCTAAAGATGAATGGTGCACCAAGCAGAAAATCTAGTCCATTTTTGATTGTAACATTGTCTAGTGGTAGGTTTCCTAGAAGCCTCTAAAATGTCCTGTATAGATTGAGAAAACTAGAGTGGCAGTTAGGTTGAGAGACACCAAGCTGTCAGGTGTAGAGACTGCAGGTTGGGATGAAATAGAGACCCCTGACTCTGTGTAAGCAGAGAGGAAAAAACTGGTAGAAGTAGTGGCTCCCTGCTGCTGAGTTGAAGTAGAAGGGAGAACCAAGGTTGCCTGGGCCACTGAGGAGCTTTCAGAATCATGGTGGCATGTTCCCGTTTGAGCTTGACAAGTGTCTTTGAGTATGAGAGGGAATGGAGGGAACGCATAGAGAAACCGATTCGTCCATTCCAGTAGAAACATATCTGCCTCCAGTCGTTGAGGGGAGTATATCCTGGAGCAGAACTGAGACAGTTTGTTGTTGTGGGGAGACACAAAGAGATCTATCTGAAGAGTTCCCCACTGAGAAAAAAATGTGATGAAGAGATGAGGAATTGAGTGTCCATTCGTGAGGTTGTAGAAAACGACTCAATTTGTCCGCCAGACAGTTTTTCTCTCCTTGAATGTAGACAGCTTTCAGGAAGGTGTTGTGAAGGATTACCCAATTCCAAACCTTCAGAGCTTCCTGGCAAAGAGGGAGAGATCCTCCCTGCTTGTTGACATAGTACTTGGCAACTTGATTGTCTGTCTGAATGAGGACTACCTGGTCGTGAAGAAGATGCTGAAAAGCTTTGAGAGCATTGAAAATCTCTCTGAGTTCCAACAGATTGATGTGACACTGATGATCCGTGCTGGACCAATGGCCTTGAGTATGGAGACCATTGAGATGAGCCCCCCCAAGCGTAGGTTGAAGAATCTGTCGTAAGGACCTTCTGATGAGGGGGTGTTTGAAATAGTAAACCTCTGGAGAGACTGGAAGACAGCATCCACCAGTGGAGAGACTGTCTCAACGAAGGAGTCACTCTGATATGTTGAGAGAGTGGATAGAAAGCCTGAGCCCACTGAGATGCCAGGGTCCACTGAGGAGTTCTGATGTGAAGTCTGGCAACAGGAGTCACATGAACTGTAGAGGCCATGTGACCTAGGAGAATTTTGATACAAACGACAACCAAACTTGTCCATGGTCCTGCCCTCTCTTCCAGGAGGGACAGTGGCATAAACCTTGGCAGGATTGGTCCTTTTCAGAGAAGATTCCACAAGAAGGGACTGATGGGATAACTGAGATTTGTCGAAGCCCTTGCAGTGGACCTGGTACCGCAGGAATGGAATAAGGTGTTTCAAGATTCCGCTTGAAAGTTTGAGAAAGAAGTCTATTGATGGGCAATTTAAGAGACTCCGCAGGAGGATGAGACATGCCCATTTCCTCTAAATACTCCGTAGAGTATTTGGAATCAGAGTCCAAAGTAATATTGAGATCCTTATTTATTTGTCGTAGGAAAGAAGAAAAAAATATCTGCTCTAAGGAAGGTTGACCTCGAGGAGAAGAAGGTGACCTTGAGGTGCCTCGCAAGGCAGAGAACGAAGGTGAAGCTTCTCTGGAGCACTGATACCTGAGGTCTGAATAAGCAGGTATAGATGACTCACTGAGAGAATGGATAGAATCCCTCACAGGAGAAGAAGCATAGTTGTAAGACTCTGGAGGTGGTGTCCTCGACTGTGGTGTTGGAGGCCTCAAAGAGTCTCGAAACCTGGAGAAACGAGGCCTGTATCGAGAAGAGGACCTATGCCTCAATGGAAGCCTCGACTGATTTGGAGAACTGTACCTCGAACCAGGCAGGTCCCGCTGAGAGGAACGTTGAGGAGTCTTCGCCCTATTCCTCGGAAAGGGTGATGCTTTATGCGAGGAAGGAGGGCTGGAGATCTAGATTGAGACACCAAAAAGGACTGAGCTTCTTGTGTCGAGGTATCTCGAGGTGCTGACAAGGACTCGGCTCCTTGAGTAGCGTGCTTATGCTCCAGATGAGACACTCGCAAAGACTCGACTCGTTGTAAAGAGTGAGTAGATTCAGCTCAAGGCACTGCCAAGGACTCGACTCCTTGTGATACTGCTAAGTGCTCAGGCTGGACTGCAGGAAGCAGAGTCGAGGTAAGAGTATGTTTGGCAAACATATTACTAAACTGTCGATCCAGAATGGGCTGGATCATAGCCTCCAAATGTGACACCGAGACTTGAGGATCTGGTGCATTTGATGTGGAAGAGGAGGAAGAGTAAGAAGAATGACTCTTCAACTTGGAGACATGCTTCTTGGGCAGCTTGATAACTACTGCTGGTACCTGACCTGAGGGAGGCAGCGAGGAAAGCGGGTCTTCAGGAGAAGACTTAGCAGGTTTGCCCGAGGATGAGGACCCCCCAAACGAGGAGGGTTTGATTAAGGCCGAGGTCGAGGCAGAAGGCGGAACCCCTGTGAGAAGCTTGACCGGATTCGAGGTTGAGACCGGAGAAAATGAATCCATACTGCCAAAGAGTTTCTCCACCTGAGCTCAACGTTTGAGGGCTCGAGGTTGAAGGGTAGTACAGCGGGCACATGATTCCGTACGATGGTTAGGTCCTAAACACTGAACACACCACCTATGTGGGTTAGTGAGGGAGATCACGCTCTGGCAACGGCCGGGACGTAAACAGAAAAATAGCCTCAGTGAGATCGAAGCCCGTAGGCTGAGGCCACGAGACAGGCCCCGCCATGACACACAGGAAAAACAAAATTAAGTTGTTTTTGGTTTTTTTTTTTAAATGAAAAACATGCAAAGAAGCACAGCAACCCTGTAAAAAAATAAAACATGAGCCGCAGTGAGAGAAGGCACGAAGTAGAACTGAGTCTAGCGCAGTGCGTCGAAATAGGACTTCTTGGCTCCGTGGAAAATTGAGAACTGAGGAGACGCACTCGCCCTGTGTTGGGCGGGAAGGCACTTGCACATGTCTGCTTGTGAAGCTGTCCGCATACGGGCTCCGTGGATGACGTCACCCATATGTTGAGAATAGGCTGCCTGCTTGTCCTGGGATAAGCGAAAGTTAGGTGCCTAACTCGAAAAACGTAGTTCTATAGAAAGTAGACGCCTAGTCAAAATGCCTATACTAAAAGTTCCCAGGGGGAGATATTCAAGGCACTGACCCAGAAACTGCCCTTGAATATCTCCTCTAACAGCTGCAGCACTATCCCAGAGCCAGTTATGGTGATCTCAGAATTAAACCGTGTAGCGGTGTTGTTCAGTCCACTACCTAGTTAGCTCATTATTATGATTGTAATTCAATATTTTAATTGTAAGCCAGTGAGATGCTTTGCAAATTTAGCTGTAGCGGGGACTGTCTTCTTCTTTGTGACTTTGTACAGCGCTGTGTACGTCTGGTAGCGCTATAGAACTTACTGGGGACTGAAGACCTTTCCAGCCCCATCTCATTAAATCAGAACAATTTAGCAGATCTCCAGTTGGTGGTGTCAGGCAATAGAAGGTGGCAAATGTAAATGCTTCTAAATAAATCAATCTGTTCTTCATCTTGTTGCTATAGATCAGAAATCAATCTGTGTAAAAACAAACAAAACAAACCTCCTGATGACCATAGCTGTTTGTAGCTCTTGAGGAAAGGACTTGCCCACCTCAGTAATAAGATAATCAGGATCTGGGGTAACATTTTTTTAAACATATTGTACTAATGAATACTATCATCCCATAATAGGCTCCAACAGTATCAAGCCTGAGATTTTAATCCGGTTTGAGCAAGAGGGATTCAGGACTGACCCTCCAGGATCTGAGGAAAGAGGAAATCTGACCATCACAGGCTCATGTGAGGAACTTCATGAAACGGGTGAGGGAGCTTGAATTAAAACTAGTAATGACGAGATACAAACTTTTCCTATAAGAAAGATTCCTCCTCTGGATCTGGCACAATGAGAACGAGGTGTTATCATCGCAGTCCCTCTTTTAACCTTTGTTGTGAGGATTATGGATCTATTCTAGTTTCCTTATTTTTACTTTTTATTTATTTATATTTATTTCGATTTCTATCCCGTTCTCCCAGAAGCTCAGAACGGGTTACAAGTAGACATTCACAATTGTTTGAAAACAGACTAGTCATGACAACAAATAGGTTACAGTAGACAATAACGGAGCTTATTCGAGACCACACTGGTCATAGCGAAGAGTACTAGAAGTATATTGAGGAGGCAGTTTTAATGGCCTGATTGGTGGAAGAGGAAGGTCTTTACTGCGCTGCAGAAGGTCATTAGTGAGTCTAGCGACCTGATCTGTGTGGGTAGTTGGTTTCATAGCTGAGGTAGGAAATGGCTGTAGGATCTTTTGTACACCATACTCATTCTGAGGGATCTCCCTGCGGGAATGCTGAGTCTTTGTTCCGTTTTGGAGTGGAGGGGGCGATTAGGGGTGTATAGGCGTAGCTTGTATGCTATGTAGGCTGGGGTTTTTTGGTAGAATCTCTTGTGTGTCATGACTAAGTCTTTGAAGATGTATTGCTTTTTGACTGGTAACTAGTGAGCTGCATAGAGCGCTGGAGTAATGGGGTCATGGTAGCTAAGGTTGTATAGGAGTCAAATTGCTCAGTTCTGGACTTTTTGGAGGCATTTTAGATCTCTTGCAGCGTTGCCATTGAATAGGGAGTTGCAGTAGTCTAGTCTAGAGAGTACATAGGCATATAGCAGTTGGGCTAAGTCTGTTTCTGGGAGGTAGGGTTTGATCCTTTGCAGTTGGCGTAGGTAGTAAAAAGTTGTGGAAAATACCTGCGAGACGTGGGTGGAGAGGGACAGGAGCCATCCAGTATAATTCCAAGACTTCGTACCTGGTCTTTTGCTGTTAAGGGGGTGGATTCCCAGGATAGTGTCGGACGGGTGAAAGTGAAAGTGTTCTTTTTCCTGGTCCAGAGTAGTTCAGTCTTTGAGGCATTCATAGTAACATAGTAGATGACGGCAGATAAAGACCCGAATGGTCCATCCAGTCTGCCCAACCTGATTCAATTTAAATTTTTTTATTTTTTTTCTTCTTAGCTATTTCTGGGCGAGAATCCAAAGCTTTACCTGGTATTATGCTTGGGTTCCAACTGCCGAAATCTCTGTTAAGACTTACTCCAGCCCATCTACACCCTCCCAGCCATTGAAGCCCTCCCCTGCCCATCCTCCACCAAACGGCCATACACAGACACAGACCGTACAAGTCTGCCCAGTAACTGGCCTAGTTCAATATTTAATATTATTTTCTGATTCTAAATCTTCTGTGTTCATCCCACGCTTCTTTGAACTCAGTCACAGTTTTACTCTCCACCACCTCTCTCGGGAGCGCATTCCAGGCATCCACCACCCTCTCCGTAAAGTAGAATTTCCTAACATTGCCCCTGAATCTACCACCCCTCAACCTCAAATTATGTCCTCTGGTTTTACCATTTTCCTTTCTCTGGAAAAGATTTTGTTCTACATTAATACCCTTTAAGTATTTGAACGTCTGAATCATATCTCCCCTGTCTCTCCTTTCCTCTAGGGTATACATATTCAGGGCTTCCAGTCTCTCCTCATACGTCTTCTGGCGCAAGCCTCCTATCATTTTCGTCGCCCTCCTCAAGTCTTTTTACGTCTTTCGCCAGATACGGTCTCCAAAACTGAACACAATACTCCAAGTGGGGCCTCACCAATGACCTGTACAGGGGCATCAACACCTTCTTCCTTCTACTGACTACGCCTCTCTTTATACAGCCCAGAATCCTTCTGGCAGCAGCCACTGCCTTGTCACACTGTTTTTTCGCCTTTAGATCTTCGGTCACTATCACCCCAAGGTCCCTCTCCCCGTCCGTGCATATCAGCTTCTCTCTTCCCAGCATATACGGTTCCTTCCTATTACTAATACCCAAATGCATTACTCTGCATTTCTTTGCATTGAATTTTAGTTGCCAGGCATTAGACCATTCCTCTAACTTTTGCAGATCCTTTTTCATATTTTCCACTCCCTCTTCGGTGTCTACTCTGTTACAAATCTTGGTATCATCTGCAAAAAGGCACACTTTTCCTTCTAACCCTTCAGCAATGTCACTTACATAAATATTGAACAGGATTGGCCCCAGCACCGAACCCTGAGGGACTCCACTAGTCACTTTTCCTTCCTTCGAGCGACTTCCATTAACCACCACCCTCTGGCATCTTTCCGACAGCCAGTTTCTGACCCAGTTCACCACTTTGGGTCCTAACTTCAGCCCTTCAAGTTTGTTCAACAGCCTCCTATGAGGAACTGTATCAAAGGCTTTGCTGAAATCCAAGTAAATTACATCTAGCATATGTCCTCGATCCAGCTCTCTGGTCACCCAATCAAAAAATTCAATCAGATTCGTTTGGCACGATTTACCTTTTGTAAAGCCATGTTGCCTCGGATCCTGTAACCCATTAGATTCAAGGAAATACACTATCCTTTCTTTCAGCAACACTTCCATTATTTTTCCAACAACTGAAGTGAGGCTCACCGGCCTATAGTTTCCTGCTTAATCCCTGTGACCACTTTTATGAATAGGGACCACATCCGCTCTCCTCCAATCAGCAGGAATCACTCCCGTCTCCAGAGATTTGTTGAACAAGTCTTTAATAGGACTCGCCAGAACCTCTCTGAGCTCCCTTAGTATCCTGGGATGGATCCCGTCTGGTCCCATCACTTTGTCCACCTTCAGTTTTTCAAGTTGCTCATAAACACCCTCCTCGTGAACGGCGCAGAATCTACTCCATTTTCTCGTGTAACTTTGCCAGACAATCTCGGTCCTTCTCCAGGATTTTCTTCTTTGAACACAGAACAGAACAGAAGTATTTGTTTAGCACATTTGCTTTCTCCTCATCACTCTCCATTTGTTCTTCCGCCTGTGCCTTCGCCAAACGTATCTCTCTCTTGGCTTCTTTCAGTTTCACCCTGTAGTCCTTTCTGCTCTCCACTTCTTGGGTTTTTTTATATTTCATGAACGCCAACTCTTTCGCCTTTATTTTCTCAGCCACTAGGTTGGAGAACCATATCGGCTTCCTTTTTCTCTTGTTTTTATTGATTTTCTTCACATAAAGGTCCGTAGCCATTTTTATCGCTCCTTTCAGCTTAGACCACTGTCTTTCCACTTCTCTTATGTCCTCCCATCCTAACAGCTCTTTCTTCAGGTACTTTCCCATTGCATTAAAGTCCGTACGTTTGAAATCTAGGACTTTAAGTATCGTGCGGCCGCTCTCCACTTTAGCCGTTATATCAAACCAAACCGTTTGATGATCGCTACTACCCAGGTGAGCACCCACTCGAACATTAGAGATACTCTCTCCATTTGTGAGGACCAGATCCAATATCGCTTTTTCCCTCGTGGGTTCCGTCACCATTTGTCTGAGCAGAGCCTCTTGAAAGGCATCCACAATCTCCCTACTTCTTTCCGATTCCGCAGACGGAACATTCCAGTCCGCATCCGGCAGGTTGAAATCTCCCAACAGCAGAACCTCCTCTTTCCTTCCAAACTTTTGGATATCCACAATCAGCTGGAGTTATTGGCTGTCATCCAGTTTTTCATATCAGAGAGGCAGTGTAGGAAGTTAGTGAGTTGGGTTGGCCGATTGCCACCTAGGGGGAGCAATAGTTAAAGGTCATCAGCATAGGAGTGAATCTTAATGTTGTATTTGTGTGCAATGTCGATGACATGCCTGATATACAGATTGAAGAGGAGAGGAGATAGAAAGGCACCTTGGGAAACTCATATTTAATTGATTTGGGGTTTGATTTAGCTGTCCCTAGTAGCACAGATTGTGTTCTTTGATCCAGGAAGGAGGTGAACCATTGCAGTGCTGCGTTCTTGATTTCTATGTCAGTGAGTCGGTCTAGTAGAAGTTGATGATCTATAGTGTCGAAGGCGGCACTAAGGTCAAGCAGGACCAGTAAGGCATCATTTCCTTTATCCAGCATTGACCAGCTGTCGTCAATTATGTCAAGGAGGACAGATTCAGTGGCCTGGTTGGAAATCTTTCTCCTTTCATTTTCTTTTTTTTAATTTAAATGTTTTGTTCAAGGGGGGTTCTTTAGCTTCTCTTTTTCTTATTCTCCCTCACCTTTTCCCCATGTTTCTCTCCTTTCAACACCTACTGCCTCTCATCCTATTTGTGTTGAATGTTACGGTTCATTTTCAGAGCTACTGAGGGTCCTTAACTGCTTCCACCAGGACAGTTGCATTTTCAGAGTTCATAATATTCCCATCATCTCAGTATTAGCAAAATACAACTTTTCTTAGGTTCTAATCTCTCCTTTAAACCTGAAGCTATTTTTCCATTCTTTTTCCAGGCAGCCAAAGTTACACTGCTGAGAATACAATAGAAATCCTGAAAATGGAAGAAGATTCCGACAGTGACCAGCTGGAGAGAGGAGAGGAGGATACTACCAAGAGCGGTGAGCCAAGAATTCCTTTATAATCCAATCCTTGCTAGGTGTTGTGGAGTATTTCTAAATTTTCACTTACACACAAATACTATTCTGTTCAATAGGTTGTTTTGTTTTTCTGTACATTATTTTGATTTTTTTTTAGTACATAATTCCCTGGAGTGTATACAGTATGCATAATTCTATCAGTAGCAGAAGTACTGTGAGAAGCACTTAGTATTTATTGATAGCTAATATGCCCCAGAAGGAGAGATCACTGATGTAGTCTGGTGTTTCCTCATGGAAGATTAAAAAGATTGTTTGGAAGGTAATATGTTAATCTCCCACATTAAGATTGGTGCGACTATGTTATCTGTAGCTGGTGTAAAGCTGTGTAATACCCTGCCAGGAATTCTGTTTGTATTCTGCTAGAATGAATTTTAAGAAAATGTTAAAAACTCAAAACTATTTATGAAGGCTTTTTTTGAGTTGAAATTTTATATTCAAACAGGATTTGAAGATTTCTGATGTTTATCGACCATTTTTAAGAGTGTTGTATTTTATGCTCGTTACTATGGAAACCGTATAGGTAATATACGATATATAGATTTTTAAATAAATAAAAATTGTTGTACATAGTTTAAAAATACACCTTGCTTTAAAGGGGAGCCAGTGTAGGTACAGGGGTGTTATGTTGTCATATTTGGTTGCTGAGAAAATAAGTTTGGCTGCTACATTTTGAATGGTTTGTAGATTTTTCCCTACATTTTCTTTGCATCCTACATAAAGGACATTACAATAATTCCGTTGGGATGGTAACAGTGACTGAACTAAGATCTGAATGCTTTCTTTGAAAGGTGCTTAACCTTTCTTTGAAATGATAAAGAAGAGTCCAATATTATTCCCAGAACTCTACATGAAAATTCAATTTTCAGAGATTTCAAGATCATTCACGGCATCCTTCCGCCCCTAATCCCTCTATCCTTCCTCACCCTAACGCCTGCCACCACCAGATCAGCCCACAGACATAAACTTTCCTACCCCTCTCTACACGGCATCCTACACGCAGGTAAACTGGGAAGATCCCTCCTCTCCAAAATCACGGGCCTTTGGAACGATCTCACTGCCCCGCTGCGGAACCTGGGCTCCCTCCAACTATTCCGAAAACAACTGGCTTTTCTCTAGCATATAACACCTCTTCTCCTGTTTTACATCCCCCCTTTCTACATGCTTTTGTAAATCCCCTCCTCTCTCTTCCTTATTTTTATACTTTGTAAACCGTGTCGAGCTCCACTTCCGTGGAGATGATGCGGTATATAAACTTAAGGCTTAGTTTAGTTTAGATTCTCCAGAATTCAAAGAAACAGAGAGAGGTAACTGTTCAGCTTTTGGGCCAAAACATAATAGTTTTGTCTTGGCTGCATTAATGCATTAATGCACCTTTTACAAAGGTGCGCTAGCGTTTTTAGCACGCGCTGTAGCCGAGAAACTACCACGCAGGGCATTTTAGCGCGTGCTATTGCGTTCGTTAAGGTAAGAGGAGCCCTAAGTTTCATTTGAACAGAGGTAGCCCATATTTGAAGTCTGGAAATACGAGAGTTTATATTTAGTTCAAAGTTGCTCAGTTTTGGATCTACTTCTTATAGAATAAAAATATCGTCCGTATATGTAAAGATTGTTTCAGAAGCGGCTAAATTGAGGTTCTTTAATGTACTCATATAAATGTTAAAATAGTAAAGGAGATAACGGGGAGCCCTGTGGAACTCCACAGACAGACTTCCGTGGTACAGATGTTTTACCATCAATATATACCTCATACGTGCGTAATGTTAGAAAACCTGTAAACCATCTCAGTACTTTCAGATCCAAGCCTATCTCAAAGTAAGCAGATTAATATATCATGATGTGAACTACATCGAAAGCTGCTGAAAGTAAAACTGTAGCAAAATAGAATATCTATTGGGAGACAGTAGACTATGAATCTTAGAGATTAGTGACAATAACATTTCTGTGCTGAAATTAGTTCGAAAACCATGTTAGAATGGGAGAATAGAGAATTGATCCGAATAACTGGAAAGTTGTACAGAAATAGCCTCAATCATCTTAGTTAATAAGGGGATATTAGCGATTAGACAGTAGTGAGATAGAACTGGTGGGTTCATATCAAAACCCTTCAATAACAGGCTTAAAGCAATATGTCCCATACTGCTTGAGAAGTAACCATTATCTAATAGGTGATTTATCAATGATGTTAACCAGGAAATTGCTTGAGGGGAGATACTCCTAAAAATATAAGAAGGAAAAGGAAACAAAGGGTCCAAAGTAGAGAGCTGCACGGGAACGGGGACTACGGGGATCCCGCGGGTTACCCCTTCGGGTCACGGGGATCCCGTGGGGACGCCCCTCGTGCTCTCGGGGATCCCGCGGGGTTCAATGCCGTTCCTACCTGCCCTGCTTCGAGGCCTCATCTTCCATTTTCTTCCTGCCCTACTGCACCACACATAGCCAATCGGAAGTCTTCCCCGATATCAGCGCTGACGTCGGAGAGAGGGCTTAAGCAAGGGAGGGCAGGTAGGGAGAAGGCAGTGGCTTCCAAAGCGGGGGGGCAGTCCGCCCCGGGTGCAGCCATGGGGGAGGGGAGTGAGTGTGCACAGCCGGTCAGGTACCCCGATTGACCGACAACAGGCCCGGCCGACAAACCTTCCTGCCCTGTAGCCGCGAATCTAAATTACCTTCTTACAGCAGCTTCAATACTCCAGCTGCTGTAAGAAGGTAATTTAGATCCGCGGCTACAGGGCAGGGAGGTTTGTCCGACCGGACCTGTTCTGTTGTCAGTCGGGTGGGGAAGCGCCACAAAGGTAAGGGGCAGGGAGGGAGAAAGGAAGGAAAGGTGGAGTGGAGATGAAAAGACGCTTAAGGGAAATGGGTAAAACTGAGGGGGGAGAAGGACGCTGAAAGCACTGGGGAAGACAAAGGGGTGGAGAAGGACGCTGAAAGGACATGGGGAGGACGGGAGGGGGAGAAGGACTCTGAAAGCACATGGAAGAAAGACATATGGAACCTTTTGGGTGTAAGCCAGTGACAGCCGTTACTTCTGGGAGTTCCCAGAGGGGGGCTGTGTGACTGAGGGCTCTCTAAACCTTCAACATTTGATATCTCTTTAGAGGCAGTAGTATCTCCACTCTACAGGTTGTCTCTCCCCCTCATCTAGTTCCTTTTCTTGGGGTTTTGGGAGATCATTTTTCTTCAGTATTACAACATTAATGTAGTATGGTAAATATACAACCGAGGGACCCAACACGGGGGGTCCGTGGTGGATAAGGTATATAACAGACTGCTATAACGAGCCAAACAAGTGCTGCTTCAACTGCAAAGCTAAGTTCAAGACTACGTTGGGTCCCTCGGTTGGTAATAAGGTTGTATATTTACCATACTGCATTAATGTTGTAATAAACAGTGCCTGCATCTTGTACATGGTCTGCAGTTTTTGTTTTGGTTCTAGCTTGCAACTTGAATTGCAGCAATAATGAGGTGAGACTAACTTTCCTACAAGAAAGACAGCTTTTCTGGACCAGGCACAGAGAGAAAAAAAATTAGGTTCTTACCTGCTAATTTTCTTTCTGTTAGCTTGTAGACTGGTATAGTCCTTACGAATGGGTTATATGCCTCATTACTACCAGCAGGTGGAGACTAAGCACAAACTTGTATATCAGGCTAGAATCTGCCCAGCAACTCAGTCTGCCGAATAGCCAAGCAGAACCTAGGAAAGACTTCAACTGAAAACAGTATAACACACTCCGAACAGGAGTGGAAAAAAAGCACAGTTACTTACCGTAACAGATGTTATCCAGGGATAGCAGGCAGATATTCTCATGTATGGGTGAAGTCACCGATGGAGCCCTGATACGGACCACTTTAAAGGTGCATTGCCACTTTATGACTTTAGAAAGTTTGCGATAGCCAGAACCGCGCATGCACAAGTGCCTTCACGCTCGACGTAGGGCGCGGTCCCTCAGTTAAGATAAGCCAGCTAAGAAGCCAACCCGGGGAGGTGGATGGATTGTGAGAATATCTGCCTTCTGTCCCTGGTTAACACCTGTTCACGGTAAGTAACTGTACTTTATCCCAGGACAAGCAGGCAGCATATTTTCACATATGGATGACCTCCAAGCTAAGAGAAAAGGGATGGAGGGAGAGTTGGCCTTTAGGAAAATAAATTATGTAATACAGATTGGCCGAAGTGCCCATCCCGTCTGGAGAAGGACTCCAGGCAGTAGTGAGAAATGAATGTATGAACTGAGGCATCCAGATAGAGAGGGGAGTAAAGTCTGGAGCAAAACTGGGGCAACTGGTGATTGTGAGGAGCCGCAAACAAGTAAAGATGGACTTGAAATTTGCAGAGTTGAGAGTCCATTCATGAGGCTGAAGAATTCTGCTGAGGTTGTCTGCTAGGGAATAATTCTCCCCTTGAATTTAGACAGCCTTTAAGAAAAGTTTGCGAGCCATTGCCCAAGTCCAGATTTTTTGGGCTTCCTGGCATAACAGGAGAGAGCCCGTGCCTCCTTGCTTGTTTATATAGTACATTGCCACTTGATTGCCTGTTAGAAGAAGGAGGACTTTGGGACAAAGAAGATGTTGAAAAGTCTTGAGGGCATAAAACATTGCTCTGAGTTCCAGGAAATTGATGTGAAATTTGCGTTCCCTGGCAATCCAAAGACCTTGGGTCTGAAGATCGTCCATATGAGCCCCCCAGGCATAAGGGGATGCGTCTCTCGTGATGAGAGGGTAAATGGAAAACAAGACCTCTGGATAGATTGGAGGAGGTCATCCACCATTGAAGCGTCTGCAGAAGAGATGATGTCAGATATATGTTGTGAGAGATGATCTGTCACTTGAGACCACTGGGAAGCAAGGGTCCACTGAGGAGTGCAAAGATGTAGCCTTGGACAGTGGAAGCCATGTGGCCTAAAAGAACCATCATGTGTTTGGCAGAGATGGTTTGAAGAGGAAGCATTTGCTGACAGAGACGTGTGAGAGCTTGAAGGCGATCTGGAGGAAGAAAGGCTCTGATGACGGTGGTGTCTAGGATGGCCCCAATAAATTGCAGACATTGAGTTGGAATGAGATGTGATTTGGGGAAGTTGACTTCAAATCCTAGAACCTGAAGAAAAGAAATGGTCTGAGATGTTGCTTGGACCACTTCCTGTGATGACACAGCCTTGATCAACCAGTCATCCCGATAAGGAAAAACTTGAAAGCCGTGTGAACGGAGAGATGTGGCCACTACAATCAAGCACTTCGTGAAGACTCTGGGAGAAGATGCCAGGCCGAAGGGAAGAACCTTATACTGGTAATGACATTGATTGATCTGAAACCGGAGGTACTTCCTGGAAGCCGGATGAATTGGAATATGTGTATAGGCTTCCTTGAAGTCCAGAGAACATAGCCAATCGTTCTGATTGAGAAGAGGATAAAGCAGGGCGAGAGATAACATCCTGAATTTCTCTTTGACTAGAAATTTGTTGAGAGCTCTGAGATCCAGGATGGGTCTCAGTCCTCTGGTCTTCTTGGGAACTAAGAAGTAACGGAAGTAGAATCCCTGCTGTTGCTCAGAGAGCGGAACTTCCTCGATGGCAATCAGAAGAAGGGTTTGAACCTCTTGAAGAAGGGAGGACTGTGCGGGGTACAAAGCAGACTCTCTTGCAAGATGGTCTGGTGGTAGGATGTGGAAATTGAGAGTGTAATCCTGAAGAATGATGTTGATGACCCAGAGATCTGATGTTATGAGCTCCCAGTGAGCTATGTAAAATTGAAGATGGCCTCAGATGGGCTGAGGCAAAGTCTGTGGAATGGTGACGTTGGCTAAGTTCTGAAGGAACACATCTAAAACGCTGAGGAGCCTTCTGAGGAGCAGGCTGTTGTTTTTGCTGCTGCTGACGCGGTTGTTGATGTCTCTGTCTCCTTGGCTGAGGCGGAACAGGAGCTGTGGATTTTGCAGCAAATCTTCTCTGATAGGAAGATTGTGGTCTGAGAGGACGAGAAGGAGGAGGTTTCTTTTTGGGCAGGAGACCCCCACAAATCCCGCTGAAATTGTTAGGAAGGATGCTTCTGTCCTTAGTTGTGTGGATAATGTGTTCTGTTTCCCACATTCCTACTTTTCTCCTTACATTATCTGATCTGCCTTTTGTTTGCATTTTTGTCCTTATCTTTCCCTTATTCTCCCTCACCATTTCCCCATATCAGTCTGGCTCTTCCCTGAATTTTCTTTCTACACCTACTGTCTCTCATCCTTTATCAGTTTTTGTAATCGTTCTTGTATCTCTCTCTCTCTCTCTCTCTGCTGGTCCAGGATGCTAGAGCTTCCATCCACCTCCCCAGCAGCTAGTGGGTTTATTTATGTATTTATTAAATTCATTTTCTATCCCGTTCTCCCCAACGAGCTCAGAACAGGTTACAAGTTAACATACACGATATACAATTTGCCTTAGTTACAGTGCAAGATTTTTTAATACAAGTTTTTATCCTAATGTGACATACTGAGGATCTAGTACCAATATATAATTCTTTGTAGGCAGGGAAGTTAGGTGAAGAGATATGTTTTTATTGCTTTCCTAAAGTTCAGGAGTTCTACATGTGTACTCACATATTTTATAAAATATACAGGTACATCACAACTCCACCTCTGCTCCATTCAAACTATATCCTCTGAACTCCTCCTACACAAGTACTTATCTGTATATATTCAGGTGCAGAAAGCTATCATGAAGGTACCACAGGTTCTATGCACCAAGTAATGCAGGAAGGGTTAGGACTGCAAATGTTAACCCCTATAACTATACATTGCATTGAAATGAATGGATACGAGGCCATTTAGTATTCCACAGGAATTTTTCACCAGACTGAACCTCCTCACCCCCTGCTCTGAAAGCTTTCTGCACTAAGCTCCTCCTCCCAATATTTTTATAATATTTCCTGGTGTCTAGAGGCACAGCACACCCCAGCCATGTTCTCTGTGAATCACACAATGCTGCCATTTGGAAAGAGGCAGGCAGGATGGTCTTAGTGAAAGAGGCTGCAGGAAGGACAGCCCCCCCACTGGGATCAACAGAAGGAATGAGGAAAGATGGCCAAATTGGTGACTCCAGGAGGGGAGGATATAGGAAGGACCACACTGATAGCAGTAGAGGGTGTGAATAAGGCAAAGTGACTCAACATGGCATTAGTGGAATGGATGGAGGCATTTTTATAACTACTCAGGATCCTTAACTCCTTCCACCAGGATACTTAGATTTTCAGAGGTCATAAAAGTCCCATCATCTCAGTTTTAGCAAAGATTTCCCTTTCTTAAATCTTTAGCTTTATCAATCTGAAATTATTTTTCCATACAGTCAGACAAACCCCCTCTTTTACGAAACTGCGATAGCAGTATCTAATGTGGGAAGCCACGCTGAATGGCCTGCGCTGCTCCCGACGCTCATAGGAACTCAATGAGCATCGAGAGCACCGCAACCATTCAGCGTGGCTCCCCATGCTAGAAACTATCGCAGTTTCGTAAAAGGAAGCCTAAATTACCCTGCTGACCCCACAGGAGAGATTCTGAAAATTGAAGAGGATCCTGCCAATGACCAACTGGAGGGAGGAGAGGAGGATGCTGATATGAAGAGTGGTAAGCCAAGGTAATAACATCTTTGCTATGTGCTGTGGAGTATTTCTAAATTTTCACATAGAGATTTTGGTTAGTGAATGTAATCGGAGGAAAGGGGATCATTGCAGAGACTGGAGGGGAGGTTGAGATGTTCAGAAACAGCAAATGAGATCAGGATGGTCTGTTTATATCTTTTCATGTGCCATCGCTCACCTGTCTATAAAATGACTTTAAAGACTTCTGTGGGGATATTTACCTATATTTGTGTTATTAATAATTTACGTATATACTTTCATTTTTATCCAACAGATGATGAATTTGGGAATAAGAGAATGAGAGTATGTTATGGACAGCAGAGGGAGGAATGGACACACAAAGACCCTTCAAGAGACAGCCCAGAAGGTATTAGTAGTATAAAACCACCTAGCATGAAAGAAAAGACCCCAAAAGGAGAGAGTTCAAATGTATGTACTGAGCAAAAGAGAAATTCCACCAACTGCCTGAATCTCAGAAAAAGTGAGAGAATCAGCAGCCAGAAACTTTGTCAGAGCACTACTTGTGAGGAAATGTTCACTGGGAAGTCAAACTTCAGTCAGGTATTTCAACTGAGAAAACATGAATTAATCAGCATTTGCAAGAAACAAGTGCACCAAATGAACCCCAAGGGAGCGAAGCTATTTAAATGTTCTGACTGTTATAAAAGCTTCCATGAAAAAAGTATCATTATACCTCATGAAAGAATCTGCACAGGAGAAAAGCCATATATATTTTCTGAATGTGAAAAATCATTCAATAATAGAAGTAGCCTCATAATTCATAAAAGAATCCACTCTGGAGAAACCCAATATAAATGTTCTGAATGTGGTAAAAGTTTTAGTCAAAAAGATAATCTCACAGATAATGAAAGAATCCAAATGGAAGAAAAATTATATAAATGTTCTGAATGTGGAAAATCCTTCAATAATATAAGTAACCTCAACACTCATAAAACAACTCACACAGCAGAGAAACCATATATATGTTCTGAATGTGGTAAAAGTTTCAATCGAAAAGCTAATCTTGAAGATCATGAAAGAATCCACACTGGAGAAAAACCATATAAATGTTCTGAATGTGGAAAATCCTTCAGTAATAGAAGTAGCCTCAACACCCATAAAAGAATCCACACGGGAGAAAAACCTTATAAATGTTCTGAATGTGGAAAATTCTTCAATAATACAAGTAACCTCATAAGTCATAAAAGAATTCACACGGGAGAAAAACCATATAAATGTTCTGAATGTGGAAAATCCTTCAATAAAACAAGTATTCTCATAACTCATAAAAGAATCCACACGGGAGAAAAACCATATAAATGTTCTGAATGTGGAAAATCCTTCAATAATACAAGTAGCCTCATAACTCATAAAAGAATCCACACGGGAGAAAAACCATATAAATGTTTTGAATGTGATAAAAGCTTCAATCGAAAGTATAATCTCAGAGATCATGAAAGAATTCACACGGGAGAAAAACCGTATAAATGTTTTGAATGTGGAAAATCCTTCAATAAGACGAGTAGCCTCAACGCTCATAAAAGAATCCACACAGGAGAAAAACCATATAAATGTTTTGAATGTGGAAAATCTTTCAATAATACAAGTAGTCTTAATGCTCATAAAAGAATCCACACGGGAGAAAAACCATATAAATGTTCTGAATGTGATAAAAGCTTCAATCGAAAAATTAATCTCAGAGATCATGAAAGAATCCACACGGGAGAAAAACCATATAAATGTTTTGAATGTGGAAAACCTTTCAATAATAAAAGTAGCCTTAGAACTCACAAAAGAATTCACACGGGAGAAAAACCATATAAGTGTTCTGAATGTGGAAAATCCTTCAATAATACAGGTAGTCTCATAACTCATAAAAGAAGCCACATGGGAGAAAAGCCATATAAATGTTCTGAGTGCGGAAAATCATTCAATAATACAAGTAGCCTCATAATTCATGAAAGGATCCATTCTGGAGAAAAACCATATAAATGTTCTGAATGTGGTAAAGGTTTCAATCGAAAAACTCATCTTGAAGATCATGAAAGAATCCACACAGGAGAAAAACCGTATAAATGTTCTGAATGTGGAAAATCCTTCAATAATACAAGTAGCCTTATTACTCATAAAAGAATCCACACGGGAGAAAAACCGTATAAATGTTCTGAATGTGGAAAATCTTTCAATAATACAGGCAGTCTTATATATCATATAAGAATCCACACAGGAGAAAAACCGTATAAATGTTCTGAATGTGGAAAATCTTTCAATAATACAAGTAGTCTCATAACTCATAAAAGAATCCACACGGGAGAAAAACCTTATAAATGTTCTGAATGTGGAAAATCTTTCAATAATACAGGTAGCCTCATAACTCATGAAAGAATCCACACGGGAGAAAAACCACATAAATGTTCTGACTGTGGTAAAAGCTTCAATCGAAAAGATAATCTCAGAGATCATGAAAGAATCCACTCTAGTGAAAATCCACATAAATGTTCTGAATGTGGTAAAAGCTTCAATAGAAAACATAATCTCAGATATCATAAAATAATCTACTGTAGAGAAAAATCATATAAATGTTCTGAATGTGGTAAATCTTTCAATACTAAATACAAACTCGGAACTCATGAAAGAATCCACACTGGAGAAAAACCATGTTGATGTTCTCAGTGTGATAATTCCTTCAGTAATATAATTAGACTTATAGGGGCTGATTCTACAAATGGGCATCAGCCAATCAGGACACATGTTTTTTTTCTAAAACAAAAATACCTTGAGTCAGGATGTCTACACTGCAGGCGTTTGTTGCAATTGAGGGAGATGTGTCGGGACACATAAGTTTGCCCAAGGCTGGGCGTGGAATTCAGTGAGCCTCAGCGGCTCTAGGTGTCTCCCGAGGGCCACAACAGATGTGCTGGCCTAGATTTCAACTAGATATGACCGCTGAGCTGATTGTGGCAAGGGAATCTCCCTACCACGATCAGCTGAGCAGCTGCGGCAAGGAATCCCCCCCATGAAGTCTCCCAGCAGGAGGTATGCCGACTCCCTCCTGCCAGAACCCCTGAACCCATTCCAAAGCAGCCAAGTAGTAGGGATGCCAACTCCCTCCTGCCACCTCCCCATCAGAAATTCCCAACCCCACAACCTGTGACACAACCTTTTCAGACCCCCTACCTTTAGATCCCCCCTGGAATCCCTCCAAAGCCCCCCATACCATTCCAGAAGAAAGTCTGACCAGGGGGATGGTCACACCCTTCAGCCAGCAGGCCCGCCACTCCAAAGGCCTTCTCCTTCCCAGTGCATTTTGGGATGCACCAGGGAGGAGGCCTAGGCCTTGAATGGCTCAGATACCTAAGGCCCCTCCAATAGAAGGGCCTTATGCACCTGGACTAATCAGAGTCTTAAGCCTCCTTCGCAGTGCATCTTATCCTTAGGTATCTGGCAATCAGAGTCTTAGGCCACTTCCACTGCATCCCAGGATGCACTGAGAAGGAGGCCTAAGACTCCTATGGGATGAGCTTTAAGCATATGAGCCAATCAGGGCCATAGGCCCCCCTGCACCCCAGAATACATTGGGAAGGGGAAGGCCTGCCATTATGGAATGCCAGGCCTCCTGACTAGAGTGTATAAGCATCCCTCTGGCTGGACTTTCTTTTAGAAAGGTATGAGGGTGTCGTCGCCAGTTGGGGGGGGGTTGCTAAGTTCTAGGGAGAGTGGACATCCTGCCTGCTTTGGGAGAAGTTTGGGGGTAGGAGAGAGTGGGCATCCCTCCTGCCTGGCTGCTTTGGGAGGGCTTCGGGGGCAGGAGGAAATGGCCATCCCTCTTGCCTGGCTGCTTCTTGGGGGGAGGGGTATTCGGGACTTCGGTGGCAGGATGGAGTGGCATCTTTCTTGCCAATTTCAGCGGGATTTGTGCGGGTCCCCTGCAGCAGTTGTTCAACTGATCGTGACAGGGGGATTCTCTTGCTGCGATCAGCTGATGGCAAGGAATCTCTCAATCAAGCAGCAACGATTCACTAACCAACGCCAGTGACATGGACGCCAGTTAGAGAATCGGGGCAGTTAGGCAAGGTTAGGCAAACGCTATTTTCAGCAGGAGGCTCCTGAGACTAGCACCATATATTGAATCTGCCCCATAATAAAGTGTCCACACTTGAGAAAAACCATATAAACTTTCAAAATGTGGTAAATGCTTCAAAACTAAACTATAGGAATACACAAAAAGAAAAACCATACAAACAAAACACAACAACAACAACCAGCAAGCACAAAAACAAAATACACCATGGAGAGAAGGCCTACTAATCCCAAGATCCATGAATAAGAAGGGAACTCAGATCGCAGACTTAATAGAGGAACAAACACTGGACTTCCTAGTGGTAACAGAATCCTGACTCACAGACAACAGTGGGATTGTCATAAGTAAAGCGTACCTTCCAGACTACCACATCATGCTCCAAAATAGAACAGGTGAGGGGTTTAGCAGTAATATGCAAATCCAACCTGGGATTCCAACAAATGAAAACTACCCAGCCAACAGGAGCAGAATGTCTACTTCTTAAAGTAGGACACACTAACACAGTGGGCATAATGGTGTTATATGTCATCCTTAGACCTAGACACAGAAGAGTGGGAAATCATTGTGAACCTCATCGCAGAAGTCAACCTAAAATTCTCCTCATTCTGGATATGTGATGACTTTAATCTACACGTGGATGACCCTGCATGCCAGAAAGCCCAACAAATAGTCCAACAACTGGAAGGTGTAAGACTACACCAAACAATGACGGAGAACACCCACCCTAAAGGACACACATTAGATGTACTGTTCAGCAGAGAGGAAGATATAGGGGACTGCAACCCCACCTCTATGAAAGTATTAGTACGCTTCAGAATAAGACAACCAGACAGTAGGAAGCAATCAAAAACCTCCGGAACGAGACCAAAAATAGGAAGAGGATTCATAGACAGCATCAAATTCAAAAATAGACTGGAGACACACCTCAGAGGAGTAAAACCCGAGATCAGAAACTGTGTGACGAGGCACTGGAACGTAGTCTAGAGGAGGTAGCTCCATTAAATTACAAAAACCAATCAAAAGAAAAGATAGGTTCACCCCTTAGATGAAATCATGAAGGAAAAGGAAATGAAAGAAATCAGATGAAGATGAAAAATCCAGAAAAACCTGGCTTAGAGTCAACAGAATTTACATCAAGAAGAAAAGAAAAGAGGAAATTCCTCTCAAAAAAGATCCTTGAAGCCAGAAACTCCACAAAAACACTATACCAGGTAGTGTAAGGTTTCTTGGGGGAGAAACCAGTAAGAAATCACCAACAAATGTTCCCAAACCAATAAAGGATTCAGCAACTTCTTCACAGAGAAAATAATAAAGCTACAGAAAAAAAAAAGAGATAAGAGAAATGGGAGACACAATGGAAGAGTTCAAACCCATCGCAGAGATCCAGGTGAAGAAACTTTAGAGAAGAGTGAAACTGGACCCACCAATCCTCGACATATGCCTGATACACTCTATGAGAGAGCTTGAAGGCCCAGGACTCTGTTACCTCATGGACCTTATCAATGAATCATTACAGTCCGGACATGTTCCACTTGAAACTCTCAGTCATCAAGCCCATCCTGAAGAGTAAAGAAAAAGACCTAGAAGTTCCTTCCATCTAGAGACCAGTAGCCAAACAACCATGGATATCTAAATAAATAGACAAACTAACCTGCCAACAAAATCAACTTCCTAAAAAACTCATCAAAGCTAGACCAGGTCCAATCAAGGTTCAGAAGACACGTGAGCATGGAAACAGTGCTAGTAGCAGTACAGGACTTGGTCCTCAAACCCCATGCAAACAATGGTTGCAAAATCTTGCTTTTTCTTTTTGGGTAGGATTCGTTCTATACGCTCTTATATTGATACGCCATGTTGTGAATCTCTTATTTATGCCTTAGTTACTTCAAAGATTGACTATTGTAATATCATTTACACTGGATTGACATCAGTATATATTAAGTTTCAAACTATAAAGAATACAGCTGTTAGAGTTCTTGTTAATGCTCGTAGGTATGATCATATATTTCCATTTTTTAAAGAGTATCATTGGCTTTCTGTCAAATATTGTCTTATGCATAAGGCTTTAATGCTTGCCTTTAAAATATTACAATCAGGACAACCTGTTTACCTGGGGAAATTATTAGTTCCATACAGGCCAACTCGTAATTTGCGTTCTGTGTCTGCTCATCAATTAACTTTACCGGTTCATTTAGTTTGATTGGCTACAACTTGTAATGCTGCTTTTTATGCATCTGTTCCTAGTCTATGGAATTCTCTTCTAATTGAGATTTGCTCTGAATTTTCCTAACCAAAATTTAGGTCATTTGTGAAGATATATCTTTTCTGTTTAGTTTTCTTTTGAAATTATTGAGAGTGGAGTCCTTTCTTAGGCAACTATTAAACTTTAATTTAATTTAATTCTCTTTTGCTTTTCTTTGTTTATAATGGCGTTCTTTTCCTTTTAATATTTGTAAATTGTGCTGATGCTAAAACAAAGTATAGTCAAAACTTCTAATAAACCTGAACATGGAAAAGGAGAAGACATACAGCTGGGGTTCTGGACCTCTCAGCAGCCTTCGACCCAGTCCCAACACGCACTGCTAAAATCAAGATGCATAGAATTCAGCCTCAAAGGAAGTCATGGCATGGATAGAGTCCTTTCTATCCAAAAGACTAACAAGGGTAGAATGGCAGGGGAACACGAGCAACTGGAAAGAAACAGACATAGGGGTACTACAGGGATCCACTATGTCACCCATGCGGTTCAACATCTTCTTACAACCACTGGGGAAATTCATCAGAAAACTGGAATGGGAATGCTACATCTATGCGGATGACGTCCAATTGATTATCCCACTGAAGAAACAGGACATGAAGACTAAACAGTGGATCAAGACAGACCTAGAGAAAATCTTAGGATGGTTCCAAGCAAATGGATTAGTAGCTAACAACGATAAAACAGAACTACTTCTAATTAACAAATGGGGATTAAATAGCCCAAGATACCAACTAACTCTGAATGGCAATACCATAAAATCATCCACAGAAGGGGTGAGGAACATAACATAACATAACTAGGAGTATGGCTGAACCCAAGCCTAGACATGATCTTACAGATCAAATGAATTGTGAAAAATGCTTATGGCAAACTCTACTAGGTTAGAGGACTTAAACTCTAACTCATCCCTCAAGCAGTGTCCAACATAATAATAACCCTTTGACTACTGCAATGCAATCCTACTGGGCATACCAAAGTACATGATCAAGCAGATTCAAATGGTACAAAACACAGCAGCAGGAGGCAGATGAGTGTCACCCCACTACTGAAAGAGTTACACTGGCTCCCGATTGAAAGCAGGGTGATATTCAAGATCTTGTGTTTGACACACAAAATCATTCATCTCTCAGAACCGCTATATCTAGCAGCCAGACTACATTACCATACACCAGCACATGCCCTACGCTCAAGCCAAGAATACTTGTTGGAAATACCCTCCTTCAAAGACGTCAAATACAAAAGCGTCAGGACAAGAATGTTCTCAGTGATGGTTCCCAGGTGGTGGAACTCTCTTCCGAAGGAATTAATACTAGAAAAGGACACCGGAAAGTTCAAGAAAGGGATAAAGTCCATCCTTTTCACAGATTATTTTAACTAATAAAGCAACATAGAGGAGATAGCTGGCTGGTTCCCACTAGGAACATGACATAGAGCATGATACAGGAATTACGTGTGCAAATAAGTAGGATTTAGTATGAACATAGTACACGATACTGGTATTATGTGTATATACATAGGATGACTGATTATATTATAAATGTGTGCAAATACTTAGGATGATTGATTATGGTATAAATGTGTCTGTATTGAAAACATTTCCGAAAATGCTAACTCTGTATCGTAACACTATTATAGAACCTCATGTAAACCGCTCTTAATTGACTCCCCAGTCATTAGTAGTGGTTTAGAAGTTTTCAATAAACAATAAACTATATCAATGTTCTGAATGTAATAAAAGTTTTGATCAGATGTCATAAAGAATCCATAGAGGAGAAAAACTATATAAATGTTCTGAATGTGTTAAAAGCTTCAGAACTCTTGAAATAATTCACAGTGGGGAAAACCATATAAAAAACATATTAATGTGCTGATATGCTACTAAAATCCTCCATAGCACCTGAAGATTGGATAGTGGCAATTTTTAAAAAGGGTTCCTGACCCAGTGCCAGGCAAAATCCTGGTAACTATTATAAAAAAATAAAAAATTATGGAACATGTAGTCAAACATAATTTAACGGGACTGAGTCAGCATGGTTTCAGTCAAGGGAGTTCTTGCCTCACCAATTTGCTTGGTTTCTTTGAAGAATCATCGGATAGGAGGTAATGTTCTGTTATGAATTATGAATTGGTTACTGGACAGAAAACGTAGGGAAGTGTTAAATGGCCATTTTTCTCAATGGAAGAGGGTAAATGGGTGGAGTACTGCAGGGATATGTGCTGAGACCAATGCTATTTAACATATTTTTAAATGATCTGGAAACTGGAATGGAAAGTGAGGTGATTAAATTTGCAGATGACATAAGCTATTCAAAGTTGTCAAAAAAAATGTGAAAAATTGCATTAAGACCTTGGGAGATTGGAGAACTAGGCATCCAAATGAAATTTAACGTGGACAAGTGCATCCAAATGGCAGATGAAATTTAATGTAGACGAGTGCAAAGTGATGCAGATGGGGAAGAATAATCCAAATCCCGGATGCTGGAGTCCACCTTAGGAGTTAGCACCCAAGAGAGAGATCTAGGTGTCATTGTGGACAGTACACTGAAGACTTTCGTCCACTGTGCGGTAGTGACCAATAAAGCAAACAGAATGCTAGAAATTATTAGAAAAGGGATGGTGAATAAGACTAGATATTTTATGGTGTCTCTGCATCGCTCCATGATGCGACAGTCAGTACAGCAGGCGCCTTCCATGTCAATGTCTCTTCCAGCACCATTTCTCCAAAAGGAGTTCCAGGCTATGCTCAAACAGCTTTCGGGGCTACTGCAGATGCAGTCTTCATAAACTTTAAAAGCTTCCAAGCCTGCCTCAGCTCAGTTCGAAGATACCTCAAAGTGTCAATCGAAGCCTAGGTCATAGGCTTGACATTAAGCATTGAGTTCTGTGTGGATCCTGCTTGACACATGTACCATCAGATAATTTTTCTTATCACACACTTGATCTATGCCCCTGTAGAGATCGTTAACTAATTTTGGTGCTTTTCCATAGCTTATTAAGAGTATACTGTTTAGGAAACAAATGCTATTTAAATAACCGATGGCCCCTTTTATCAAGCTGCGCTAGAGGTTTTTAGCATAGGCCAGTGAGATAAGTACTCCTATGTTCATAGTAAGTTTATCAGTGTCGGAGCATTTACTGCGCTAGCCCACGATAAAAATCTTTAGTGCAGTTGCTAAAAGGGGTCGTGAAGACAAATTTTATAACTGTTTGTTTTTTGTTTTACTTTGGTTTGTAATTCCTAGAATGATTACTTCTAGTTTCTTAATGTGTAATCTACCCCGAACCAGTTTTGGTGTGGGCGGAATAGAAATACTGGATAATGTAATGATAACCAGTCGATGTTGATGGGACTGGCTGCTAATCTGTAATAGCGATGAGCTATATTTTGTAATCCAAAAAGGAGCAGCTGAACAGTTCAATAAAGTTTATTCAAAATCAACCTTTGATTCAACGGTGTGTTTGTATTGTCCTACCATACAGATGAGTACCTGATTGTAAAACCGCTTTGATAACCTTGATAGGCGGTATATAAAATCCTAATAAACTTGAAACTTGATGTGTTAGAAAAAGTCCAACATGTTTCAGCAGCTGACTGCCTGCGTCGGGGACACATTAAGATGTTATCATAGGGACAATTCTACATCTAAAAATAACAGATCAGAATAAGTGCAAATAATGAAACACATAATTATAAATAATATGGCCTTAATGGCTCAAATTCATATTTAGCATGTACATACAGAGCAAAACACTCAGGGCCGGATTCTGTATCGGATTCCCAGTCTCAGAAGCCAATGGGTGTCCTATAAAGCAGTGTTCTTCAACCACCGGTCCATGGACCAGTGCCGGTCCACAGAAATTTCCTGTCGGTCCACAGGGCCAGCACGGGCAGTGGCTCCTACAGGCATTCCGCGCCTGAACCAGAAACCTTCTTTGACATTGCAACGTCAGAGGGAAGGCTTCCAGATGAAGCACGGGACGTGCAAGGTGCAATTAGCACTATTATGGAGGCGGGGTCTGGGGTGGAGATTGGGTAGAGATGGGTGGGGTCTGGCCCACGACTTAGCCCCGTGTTCTTCAACCACCGGTCTTTTATTTCTGCCGGTCCATAGGTGTAAAAAGGTTGAAAAACACTGCTATAAAGAATTGTACCTACAGTGAACCCAATTCTCTAACTGACGCCATGTTACAGACGCCAGTTAGATAATCAGGTTCGCTATAGGCATGGCTGCTGGGGTGCTCGCAGGGGGGGATATCTACGGTGGGGGGGTTTCCGGCAGGAGGGATTAGGCACCATCCTACCAGTTTCGTTCAGAGGGGGAGGGGACTGGCAGCCGCGGCTGCTAAACATCGCAGCAGGGAGATCCCTTGCCACGATAAGCTTAGCAGCTGCGTCTACTTACAATGTAGGCCAGCATTTTGCTGGCCTACATTGTAAGCATCTCCCGCTGGACTAGGAAGACGCATATGACCGCCTAGGTTCACCTAAGGTGATTTCCGGGGCAAACCACGCCCACAGCTAGCCTTAGATGGGCATGCGGGCCTCCCTAGGCTCCCGGGTGCACCTCCAATGTAAGCGTCCTGCCTCGGGAGCTTTTTTTCTAAAATCGTGCGTACTGATTAACTGGTTAGATAGCGGCAGGACGCTTACAATTGGGACACTGTTTATAGAATCAGGGTCTCAGTGTTAAAAACATGCAAAATAATTCAGTAGAAGAGGGAAAGGAAGGGGGCTGTTACCTTACAATAGGACATTCAGAGCACAAAGGTTGCTTGCCCTAGGGTCAAGAGGCCACTGTAAATAGCTCAAAAGAAAATCACAGGCTGCCATATTATGTTAAGGTAAGAGCGGGGAAGGTGGCCGAATATGCAGGCCTTTGGAGGAGGGGGGTAGGCCTTCCTGACTGATCCTCCCCCCTTGCCGCCTAAAGCAGCAGTGGCAGTGGACAGCCAGCAAGAGGCAGTGTTGCCGCTCCTGCTTTAGGAAGGCAAAGGGAGGAGGGTCAGTCACCAAATCGGGATTCGAATCAGTGAATCGATTCGAATCGGAAATCAGGCAGCACTAATGCAAGGAGTGAGGGGGCAAGTTGCAGGGGAGGGAGGGAGGGGGCGCTGGGTGCAGATCCTGGCAGGTAGGGCACTTAAATATTAAGCCCCCATCTTATATTCAAGTCAACCATTTTCCTCCTTTTTAGGGGAAAAAAATGGAGGTCTTGACATATTTGGATCAACTTATATTCGAGTATATAAGGTAATAGACAGCTTACGGGTTACAATTTGCTAAGTTACAGTGCATGATTTTTTAATACAAGTTTTTATCCTAACATGGCATACTGAGGATCTAGGACCAATATATATTTCTTTGTAATCCACCGGCTGTAGGCAGGGGAGTTTAGGTGAAGAGGTATGATTTTATTGCTTTCCTAAAGGTCTACATGTGTACTCACATATTTTATAATATATACAGGTACATCACAACTCCACAGTACTTATCTGTACGTATTCAGGTGCTGATGCAGAAAGCCACCATGCAGTTACTGCAGGCTCTATGCACCAAGTAAAGCAGGAAGGGTTAGGACTGCAAATGTTAACCCCTAAAGCTATAAATTGCATTGAAATGAATGGATACGAGGCCATTTAGTATTCCACAGGAATTTTTCACCAGACTGAACCTCCTCACCCCCTGCTCTGAAAGCTTTCTGCACTAAGCTCCTCCTCCCAATATTTTTATAATATTTCCTGGTGTCTAGAGGCACAGCACACCCCAGCCATGTTCTCTGTGAATCACACAATGCTGCCATTTGGAAAGAGGCAGGCAGGATGGTCTTAGTGAAAGAGGCTGCAGGAAGGACAGCCCCCCCACTGGGATCAACAGAAGGAATGAGGAAAGATGGCCAAATTGGTGACTCCAGGAGGGGAGGATATAGGAAGGACCACACTGATAGCAGTAGAGGGTGTGAGTGAGGCAAAGTGACTCAACATGGCATTAGTGGAATGGATGGAGACATTTTCAGAACTACTCAGGATCCTTAACTCCTTCCACCAGGTTACTTACATTTTCAGAAGTCATAAAAGTCCCATCATCTCAGTTTTAGTAAAGATTTCCCTTTCTTAGGTCTTAAGCTTTCTTATAAATCTGTTATTTTTCCATACAGGCAGCCAAAGTTGCCCTGCTGACCTCACAGAAGAGATAGTGAAAATGGAAGAGGATCCTGCCAGTGACCAACTGGAGGGAGGAGAGGAGGATGCTGATATGAAGAGTGGTAAGCCAAGAATTGCTATGTGCCGTGGAGTATTTCTAAATTTTCTCACAGAGATTTTGGTTAGTGAATGTAATCGGAGGAAAGGGGATAATTGCAGAGAATGGAGGGGAGGATGAGATGTTCAGAACCAGCAAATGAGATCAGGATGGTCTGTTTATATCTTTTCATATGCCATTGCTCACCTGTCCACAAATAAATGACTTTAAAGACTTCAGTGGGGATATTTACCTATATTTGTGTTATTAATAGCTGTATAAGGAGAAATTAGGTTCTTACCTGCTAATTTACTTTCTTTTAGCTTCTCCAGACCAGTAGAGGTTAACTTTACGATTGGGTATATATCTAATCATGACCAGCAGGTGGAGACTGAAAACAAAACTTTGGGACAGTATATCCTAGCCCCTCCTCTCTATTTCCCTCAGTCTGCCGAATAGCCAAGCAGAACCAAGAACTGGAAAACAACAGAGAGAAAAAACAATACTCCGAAAGGAGTAACAAATAACATACCCAAAAATGCTGTTGGAAAATGCAGAGGAGAAATTCCCGAAGGAAGAAGGTCCCCACAGCTCGCCAGCTAAGCCAGCCGAGCCACAGCCGCTGTTCTTCAATTCTCCCCGGCCCTAGAAAAATACTAGAACCCGCAGCAAAAACCAAAAACTGCCCGCGCAACAGCCCCAACAACAACAACAACAACAGACAGGGTGGGGACCTCTACTGGTCTGGAGAAGCTAAAAGAAAGTAAATTAGCAGGTAAGAACCTAATTTCTCCTTCTTTAGCACTCTCCAGACCAGTAGAGGTTAACTTTACGATTGGGACGTACCAAAGCAGTCCCTCTCACGGGCGGGACCCCCGAAGGGCCGATACCAGAACACGCTCACCGAACACCGCGTCCCGACGCGCCTGAACATCTACCCGATAATGCCGAACAAATGAATGCAAGGAGGACCAAACCGCAGCCTTACAAATATCCACCGGAGGCACGAGCGACGACTCAGCCCAAGAAGCCGCCTGACCCCTAGTGGAATGAGCCTTGAGAAACTCCGGAACCGGCTTCTGACTCAGAAGATAAGCGGAAGCAATCATCTCCTTGATCCAGCGCGCAATAGTAGCCTTAGAAGCGCCAGCCCCCCGACGAGGACCCGCCAGAAGCACAAAGAGATGATCGGAGCTCCGAAAATCCCGGGTCCGCTGCACATAAGCATGGAGGACCCGACCGACATCCAACTTGCGCAGCTGTCGTTGCTCAGAAGAACCCTCCCGACTACCCAAGACCGGGAGGACCACCGATTGATTGACATGAAAAGGAGAAACTACCTTCGGCAGAAAGGAAGGAACAGGCCGCAAAACAACCCGCTCCTTCGAAAACTCCAGGAAGGGAGCCCTACAAGAGAAAGCCTGTAGCTCAGACACCCGTCTAGCGGAAGTAATGGCCACCAAAAAGACCGACTTCAGCGTAAGGTCCTTCAACGAACAGCCATCCAACGGCTCGAAAGGAGGGCGCACTAGAACAGAGAGAACCAGATTGAGATCCCAAGAGGGAATCGAGGGCCTTATGGGAGGCCTGATCAACTTGGCCGCCCTAAGAAAGCGAATCACATCAGGAATGGCTGACAAACGCTGACCTGTCACCAGTCCCCGAAAAGCCGACAGGGCCGCCAGATGAACCCGAAGAGAAGACCAGGCCAGGCCCCTATCCAGGCCATCCTGCAAAAACTCTAGAATGTTAGGCAGAGAAGCGCGAAAGGAGCCCACTCCCCGCGCTCGGCACCATTCCTCAAAAAGACGCCAAACCCGTACATAAGCCCGAGAGGTAGAAAGCCTCCGGGACCCCAAAAGTGTAGAGATCACCTTGTCGGAATATCCCTTCTTACTCAGGCGGCCCCTTTCAAGAGCCAAGCCGTAAGACAAAAGGGAGACGGGTCGAACATGGGAATGGGACCCTGCGTCAGAAGATCGCACCCGAGAGGCAGAGGAAGAGGATCCGCCACCAGATGCCTCACCAGATCCGCATACCACGGACGACGAGGCCAATCCGGAGCCACCAAGACCACCAGCCCCGGATGGCGAACAATGCGAAGCAGTACTCTGCCCACTAATGGCCAAGGAGGGAACACATACAACAGCCCCTCCGTTGGCCACGGTTGGACCAGAGCATCCAGACCCTCGGCCAGACCGTCCCTGCGACGACTGAAGAAGCGGGGTACTTTGGCGTTGCCACTTGTAGCCATCAGATCCATCAGGGGCTGCCCCCAAGCACGCACTAGCAACTGAAACGCCTCGGCGCCGAGACACCACTCTCCCGGATCCAAGAAGTGACGACTGAGGAAGTCCGCCTGAACGTTTTCTACCCCGGCAATGTGAGAGGCCGAGAGGTCCAGAAGATGCGACTCCGCCCAAACCATGAGCCGAGCCGCCTCCTGCACCACCAGAGTGCTCTTGGTGCCCCCCTGACGATTGACATAAGCCACCGCCGTGGCATTGTCCGACAGGACTCTGACCGACTTGCCCAACAAAAGGGAGTGGAAAGCCAACAGCGCCAGCCGGACCGCCCTGGTCTCCAACACGTTGATCGACCAGGAGGCCTCCTCCGTGGACCAGGTTCCCTGAGCTGAGTGACCCAGGCACTGGGCCCCCCAACCCAGGAGACTCGCATCCGTAAGGAGCACCGTCCACTGCGGAAGATCCAGACCCACCCCCTGAACTAGGTGAGGGGTCCGGAGCCACCAACGCAGACTGCAGCGCGCCAAGCCTCGCAGGGGAACCGGAACATCCATCCCGTGCCTCTGGGGAGACCACCTCCGGAGCAGAGCATACTGGAGAGGACGCATGTGGGCCCGCGCCCACCTCACCACGTCCAGGGACGCCGCCATCGACCCCAGGACCTGGAGGAAATCTCGCGCCCGAGGACACCGGGACGCCAAAAGCAGGCGAATCTGAGACTGCAATTTGCTCACCCGGGCCTCTGGGAGGAAGACCTTCCCCAAGGAGGTGTCGAACAGCACCCCGAGGTACTCCAGACGCTGAGCCGGAACCAACCGACTCTTGGAAAGGTTGACCACCCAGCCCAGCGACCGGAGAAACTCCACCACCCGAGCCGTAACCCGGGAGCTTTCCTGCAACGACTTGGCCCGAATTAACCAGTCGTCCAGGTAGGGGTGTACCAGGATGCCCTCCGACCGCAAGGCTGCCGCGACGACCACCATCACCTTGGTGAACGTCCGGGGAGCCGTGGCCAGCCCAAAGGGAAGCGCACAGAACTGATAGTGCCGACCCAAGATCGCAAAGCGCAGGAAACGCTGATGAGAGGCCCGAATGGGAACATGCAAGTAGGCCTCCGTCAGATCGAGAGAAGTGAGAAACTCCCCCGGCTGAACCGCCAGAATGACCGACCGCAGAGTTTCCATACGGAAAGAGGGAATCTTGAGAGCCCTGTTGACCCCTTTCAAATCGAGGATGGGCCGAAAGGTCCCCTCCTTCTTGGGCACCACAAAGTAAATGGAGTACCTGCCCGTGCCCCACTCCGGGGGGGGGCACTGGAACTACTGCCCTGAGATCTAGCAAGCGCTGAAGGGTCTGGCGAAACGCCAGCGTCTTCCCAGGAGTCTGACATGGAGAAGCGAGGAAAAAATCCGGCAGAGAGCGGGCGAACTCCAGGGCATAACCGTCCCGCACCACCTCCAGGACCCACTGATCGGACGTGATCTCGGCCCATTTGGGAAAAAAGTCGCGCAGCCGGGCCCCCACCGGAACCAAGGGGGGCGCCGGCAAGGCGTCATTGTGCAGGACGGGAAGCGGGGGAACCGGCGGAGGGATTCCCTGCCCCCCGACGGGCCCCCCGAAAGGGCTGCATGCGCTGGAAGAACCGACCCCGGGAAAACCCCGGAGACTGGAAAGAAGCAGCCCCACGCCCAGGGCGATACTTGCGAAATTCCCGCAACCGCCCCCGGGCCGCACCACCCCGAGACGCCGGGCGGGCACGGTCCTCCGGCAAACGGGGAACTTTCGAGTCCGACAGAGTCTGAATCAACTTATCCAAGTCCTCTCCAAATAAAAACGACCCCCGAAAGGGAAATTTAGTAAGCTTAGCTTTGGACGCAGCATCCGCCGCCCAAGCGCGCAGCCACAACACACGCCTTGCGGCCACGCCAAAAGCCATGGACTTAGCCGAGATCCGCACCAAGTCATACAGAGCATCCGAGAGGAATGAGGCAGCCATCTCAATCTTCGCTACCTCCTGATCCACCAGAGACCAGTCGTCAGACTCTCGATCCAAGACCCGCTCCGCCCACCGAAACACGGCGCGAGCGACCAGTCCCCCACAAATAGCCGCCTGGACCCCAAAGGCAGAGACTTGAAAATTTTGCTTAAGGATGGTCTCCAATTTGCGCTCCTCAGAGTCCCGCAAGGCAGAACCGCCCTCAACAGGCACGGTATGCCGCTTGGAAATAGCCGAGACCACCGCATCCACGACTGGCGAAGCTAACGTAGCCCGATCCCCTTCAGGAATGGGATACAGGCGAGCCATGCTGCGCGCCAGCCGAAACGGCGTCTCCGGCGTTTTCCACTGCTCAAGAATAATATCCCGAATATCCTGATGCATAGGAAAAGAGCGGGAAACGGAACGGATCCCTCGTAACAGAGGGTCCCCCACACGCGGAGTCTCCGGCGGCGCGTCCTCAAAACGCAAAGCCGAAGAAACCTGTTGAATAAGGTCAGGCAGCTCATCTCTCTGAAAAAGGCGCACCACGGACGCCTCGTCACTGGAGAACGGGAAACCCGACAACCCGCCGCCAGCTTCCGTCCCCTCCAGAGGGTCCTGGAATTCCTCAGAAGGGTCCAGGTCCTCCTCCAGACCGACACGTTCCTCCGACCACAAATCCTCGTCCCACGACACCCGCGGACGCTTGGACAAGAGAGGCGGCGGAGGGGACGTCACGTCAGACGAGAGAGGCAAAGCCGCAGGGAGCGCGGAGGAAACCCCACCCCCCGAGACCCCCTGGGCGCAACCGGGACCCCCAGCCGCCTGAAAATAGGCTTTGCATAATGAAAAGAAAAAATCAGGGGAAAAACCCCCCGAGGGTCCCAAGGGACTCCCTGCCACAGCAGGGGACCCAGCAGAAACCTGCCCCTGCTTAGCCAAAACAGGGGGAAGGTCACCTGAGGTGGAAGACAAAATGGAGGGGCCAGACAGAGAAGATGGCGTCTTTCCCGCCAAAACAGCTCCCTCCATAGCCTGCAGCGGCTGAGAGACCTGAATAGTCTCAGCCGCTAAAACAGGCAAGCCGGCATCAGCTGTCAAAATATCAGCTGAGAGGGAATCCTCTAAAACCCGACCGTCGGCGGCTCGGGGAATCCCTCCGTGGGCGGACGGAGAAGACCGGGCTTCTCCACCGTTCCCTGCCGACTCGCGAGGCACCATCGGCGGGGAGCTCTGGGCGCCTGCAGCCGCTGCCGACGGAGCTCCTCCACCGCACCGGCCTGAACACCGCTTGCACAGGCCGGCCGCGAGTGCCTCGCGTCTGGAGCACAATGAGCACTTTTTCCCTTTAGAAGTGCTCATTGCTCCATACGCGACCTAGCTGTAAAAAAGTGCCGGTTAGTTGAAAAAATACAGTAAAATACAGTTATCTTAAAGGGATACAACCCTCCAGACCAGCACTACCTCAGGATTTTTTTTTTTTTTACAGAACAGACTCCACAGGCTCTCGAAGCAATATGCCTTGCTTGATTTAGGGGGCAAGGCTTACTGCTGAGGCTCCTCTAAAAAAATATGGGGAGGTGGAGGAAGTGGGGGGAGGGACCCCGCTCGTGACCCGCCGGGTTTGACACCCCCGAGGTCGGACGAACCCCCAAACAGAGTCCGTCCAAGCTCCGTCCGGCTAAAAACAGGGACAATAAACCCCTAAACAAATTCCAACAGCCCTACCAAGGGAGATGGGTACAGATCACTCAACACCTGCTGGAGACTGAAAGAAGACTGAGGGAAATAGAGAGGAGGGGCTAGGATATACTGTCCCAAAGTTTTGTTTTCAGTCTCCACCTGCTGGTCATGATTAGATATATACCCAATCGTAAAGTTAACCTCTACTGGTCTGGAGAGTGCTAAAGAATTTACGTATATACTTTCATTTTTATCCAACAGATGATGAATTTGGGAATAAGAGAATGAGAGTATGTTATGGACAGCAGAGGGAGGAATGGACACACAAAGACCCTTCAAGAGACAGCCCAGAAGGTATTAGTAGTATAAAACCACCTAGCATGAAAGAAAAGACCCCAAAAGGAGAAAGTTCAAATGTATGTACTGAGGAAAAGAGAAATTCCATCAACTGCCCAAATCTCAGACAAAGTGAAAGAATCAGCAGGCAGAAACTTTGTCAAAGCCCTATTTGTGAGGAAATGTTCACTGGGAAGTCAAACTTCAGTCAGGTACTTGAACTGAGAAAACATGAATTAATCAGTATTAGCAAGATACAAATGCATCAAATGAACTCCAAGGAAACGAAGCTTTTTAAATGTTCTGACTTATAAAAGCTTCCATGAAAAAAGTAACATTATACCTCATGAAAGAATCTGCACAGGAGAAAAGCCATATAAATGTTCTGAATGTGGAAAATCCTTCAATAATATAAGTAACCTCAACACTCATAAAGCAACTCACACAGCAGAGAAACCATATATATGTTCTGAATGCGGTAAAAGTTTCAATCGAAAAGCTAATCTTGAAGATCATGAAAGAACACACACTGGAGAAAAACCATATAAATGTTCTGAATGTGGAAAATCCTTCAGTAATAGAAGTAGCCTCAACACTCATAAAAGAATCCACACGGGAGAAAAACCATATAAATGTTCTGAATGTGGAAAATCATTCAATAATGCAAGTAGCCTTATAACTCATAAACGAATCCACTCTGGAGAAAACCCCTATAAATGTTCTGAATGTGGAAAATTCTTCAATAATACAAGTAACCTTATAAGTCATAAAAGAATCCACACGGGAGAAAAACCATATAAATGTACTGAATGTGGAAAATCCTTCAATAAAACAAGTATTCTCATAACTCATAAAAGAATCCACACGGGAGAAAAACCATATAAATGTTCTGAATGTGGAAAATCATTCAATAATGCAAGTAGCCTTATAACTCATAAACGAATCCACTCTGGAGAAAAACCCTATAAATGTTCTGAATGTGGAAAATTCTTCAATAATACAAGTAACCTTATAAGTCATAAAAGAATCCACACGGGAGAAAAACCATATAAATGTACTGAATGTGGAAAATTCTTCAATAAAACAAGTATTCTCATAACTCATAAAAGAATCCACAAGGGAGAAAAACCATATAAATGTTCAGAATGTGGAAAATCCTTCAATAATACAAGTAGCCTTATAACTCATAAAAGAATCCACACAGGAGAAAAACCATATAAATGTTTTGAATGTGATAAAAGCTTCAATCGAAAGTTTAATCTCAGAGATCATGAAAGAATTCACACGGGAGAAAAACCATATAAATGTTTTGAATGTGGAAAATCATTGAATAAGACGAGTAGCCTCAATGCTCATAAAAGAATCCACACGGGAGAAAAACCATATAAATGTTCTGAATGTGGAAAATCTTTAAATAATACGAGTAGCCTCAACGCTCATAAAAGAATCCACATGGGAGAAAAACCATATAAATGTTCTTAATGTGATAAAAGCTTCAATCGAAAAATTAATCTCAGAGATCATGAAAGAATCCACACGGGAGAAAAACCATATAAATGTTCTGAATGTGGAAAATCATTCAATAATGCAAGTAGCCTCATAACTCATAAAAGAAGCCACATGGGAGAAAAGCCATATAAATGTTCTGAGTGCGGAAAATCATTCAATAATACAAGTAGCCTCATAACTCATAAAAGAAGCCACATGGGAGAAAAGCCATATAAATGTTCTGAGTGCGGAAAATCATTCAATAATACAAGTAGCCTCATAATTCATGAAAGGATCCATTCTGGAGAAAAACCGTAAAAATGTTCTGAATGTGGTAAAGGTTTCAATCGAAAAACTCATCTTGAAGATCATGAAAGAATCCACACAGGAGAAAAACCATATAAATGTTCTGAATGTGGAAAATCCTTCAATAATACAATAACTCAAGGGAGTTCTTGCCTCACCAATTTGCTTGGTTTCTTTGAAGAGTCATAGGATAGGAGGCAATGTTCTTCTTATGAATTAGGAACTGGTTATTGGACAGAAAACGTAGGGAAGTGTTAAAAGGCCATTTTTCTCAATGGAAGAGGGTAAAGAGGGTGGAGTACTGCAGGGATATGTACCGAGACCAATGCTATTTAACATTTTTAAATTATCTGGAAATTGGAATGGAAAGTGAGGCGATTAAATTTGCAGATGACATAAGCTATTCAAAGTTGTCAAAAAACATGAGAACTGTGAAAAATTGCAGGAAGACCTTGGGAAATTGGGGGAATAGTGCAAAGTGATACAGATGGGGGAAGAATAATCCAAATCCCGGATGCTGGAGTCCACCTTAGGAGTCAGCCCCCAAGAGAGGGATCTAGGTGTCATCGTGGACAATACACTGAAGACTTCCATCCACAGTGTGGCGGTGACCAATAAGCAAACAGAATGCTAGGAATTATTAGAAAAGAGATGGTGAATATGACTAGAAATTTTATGGTATCTCTACAGAACTCCAAGGTGTGTCAGTCAGTACAGCAAGCTGCTTCCATGCCAATGTCTCTTCCGGCACCATCTCTCCAAAAGGAGTTCCCCTTTTATCGAGCTGCGCTACAGAATTTTAGCGTGGGCCAGTGAGGTAAGTGCTCCTAGGCTCATGGGAATTCTGTGAGTGTTGGAGCATTTACTGCGTCAGCCCGCGCTAAAAACCTCTAGTGCAGCTTGTTGAAAGGGGCCGTGAATTTGAAGACACATTTTATAACTGGGTTTTTTTTTTATTTTGACTTTTTTGTGTTCAGTCTTTATTTTATTTAACATATAGTGAACAGTACAATAAATAATAGAACAAAAGCTCTTGAGTAACGTCAGCGAAAACCAGTTACATGAAGTAATAAGAGAAAACAAAACATGAGTGCATTGGTATACATCATTAAACAATAACCAAATTACTCATGATACTTACTACAACCCTTACTCTGTAGTACACCACAGTCGTAAGAAAAAAGAGAGTATTAATCTTGCAATAAATGCGACCAGCGTGTTAGATTTTTCCGCAGCCACTTTTTCGTATTTTACATATAAGCATACAGTGTTCCACCAAACATTGCAAGACAGTGCCGATAAGTCCTTCCAGTTGGAAAGTATAGCTTTCAAGGCTATCTGTAGCAAGGACGATAATAATGTGGACTGATATTTATCTAAATCCTCTTGAAGGGATAAAGCTCCAAATATTACGATATAGTATTGTATGATAATTGAGATTTAATAGGTAGTATTTGAGCAGATCGGTGACCAAATCTCCGACCAACAAGAGGCCAGTTGAGGACAGTGGAAGAGCATGCAAGACCAACATTTATTTGAGGTGCTGTGAAGTATGAAAAACATCATCTGGGCCATAATAGAGTATTTTAGTGTTTTAAGTGACGTAATCCAGATTTGTTGCCGTTCCTAAATCAGGATGAGCAGAGTTAGAGTCTTTTGCCCACACATTTTGCAATGCTGGTTTGGAAGGGAATTTTCCTTTCTGCAATATTTTGTACCAGCTAGAGGTTTCACTGTGCCGGCCTGTGCTAAAAACCTCTCGTGCAGCTTACATAAAGGGGCCATGAATTTGTACTCTAGCTTAGTCTCAAGACAAATTTTATAACTGGTTTTTATTTTATTTTGACTTTATTTAGTAATTCCTAGAATGATTACTTCTTTCTTTTTTTTTTTTTTCAATTATCTTTATTAACAATTGCAAAGGGAACATACAACCAGGAGCAGAGTAAGCATAAAAACAGATCAGCCAGAAAAACAGTACTTCTAATGTGTAATCTACCCTGAACTAGTTTTGATGTTGGTGGAATAGAAATACTGGATAATGTAATGAGATTTTAACCAGCCGTTGTCTGCTAATCAATAATAGCGATGAGCTATATTTTGTAATCCAAAAAGGAGCAGCTGAACAGTTCAATAAAGTTTATTAATCATCAACTTTTGATTCAACGGTGTGTTTGTATTGTCCTACCATGCAAGTGTGTTAGAAAAAGCCCAACATGTTTCAGCAGCTGACTGTCTGCATCAGAGACACATTAGTCCTTATAATAAGGACAATTGCCACATCTAAAATAACAGATCAGAATAAGTGCAAATAATGAAACACATAATTATAAATAATATGGTTTTAATGGCTCAAATTCATATTTAGAGTGTACATACAAAGCAAAGCACTCAGTGTTAAAAACATGCAAAATAACTCAATCGAAGAAGGAAAGGAAGAGGGGGCTATTACCTTACAATAGGTCATTCAAAGTAGAGAATGACACGGTGACAAAATTCATCACCGTTCCCGTCCCCGCGGATAACCGCTGGAAACCATCTTCATCTCATTCTTTAAGGAGAGAGGGAAGAATCAGAGTATGAATGGCCACAACCACTGACCCGCAAGCTTTGCTTTGAAGAATGCTGGTGTAGAAGGACTGAGGTTGAAATAGACACTAGAAAATGACATGGGATTATTTCCCACGGTTATCCATGGGGACGGGAACGGTGATGAATTTTGTCACCGTGTCATTCTCTAATTCAAAGCACAGAGGTTGCTTGCCCTGGGCTCAAGAGGCCACTATAAATAGCTCAAAAGAAAAGCACAGGGATTGCATCGAGCCATTCTACAAAACAGTGTTCCAAGGCAATTGAGGTGCTAAGCCTAGGAAAAAGCCAATAACACTCTTACTTAGAACCTGTTTTACAAAGCCGCACGGCAACAGCCCCGAAGCTTCAGGGCCGTTACCGCGCAGCTTTGTAAAACAGGCTGTTACAGTATATAAAAATATGCATATGGGACTGAATTCTATAAATTGTGCCACAAAATCGGTATTGGAGGATGGAGGTTTCTTTGACTGGTGATTAAAATTTGACACAGGTCAGTAATACCGCTCAGCAAATATTGCGGTCTGTCCTTTTTACTGAGGTCTTTTTCCTCAAGTAGTTACTATATTTAATGATTTCTAAGACAAAATAATTGGAGTCATTGAGTTTCCACTGTAGCTATGTACACTTCTCCCTCCATATTCAGTTTCAGCATTCGCGGTTTCGATTATTCACGGTTTTTAGCTTGCTGGCTCCTCCCCCCCCATTACATCAGCTCGCATAGAGAAATCGCTGATTCCAAGTGTTTACAGAGAAAATTGACGATTCCCAGCACTTTCTTCACCGTGTTTTGCCTCTCCTTCAGGAACAGGCCAGGTCTCCCACCATGTTATTCGCGGTTTCACCCTATTCACAATGGTTTTTAAATAGAAAACAGCGAATAACATATGAAAAAGTTATTTGCGGTGTTTCTGTATCTGCGGTTCTGTTAATCCCCTATCATAGCAAATACGGAGGGAGAAGTGTATAGAGATATAATTGTTATCCCAGGACAAGCAGGCATGATATTCTCACATGTGGGTGACATCATCTACGGAGCCCCGATGCGGAAGCATTTTCAAGCAAACTTGATTGAAGATTTAAGTTTGCTCTGCTGCTCCACGCATGCGTGCCTTCCTGCTCCACTAGGGGCGCATCCCCTCGTGGTCTCCAGTTCAAAATTTTCCGCTGAGCCTAGAAGTCGTGTTTTTCTGGCTCTGCCCCAACTGCCTTCTAGCACCGCAATTTTTTCTTGTTTTTTCTCGATTTAGTCGCTGTGCGCGAGTTTTTTCTCGTCTTAACTGTTCCTGCTTCGTTTTTCACCGACCTGGAGGCTTCCGGGTCCCCGTGGCCGCGTGGCTATTCGAGCCGTGGCCAGTTTCGATTCTATGTCCCGGCCTTTGACCGGCTTTAAAAAGTGCTCCCGGTGCGAGCGGCTTCTTTCCATCACAGACCCGCATCGCCGGTGCATCCTCTGCCTGGGGGCCGCTCATCCAACCGACTCCTGCCCCCAGTGCGCTACTTTTCAGAACCGGGCCCTCCGTCGAAGGAAAGCCCGCTTGGCGGACCTTTTCGCCCCGGACCAGCCCTCTACCTCGGCCTCGAGGTCGGCCCCAGCCTTGACCTCGGCCCCGAATACCTCGGCATCGCCTCGAGACTCGAACCCTAAGTCCTCGGGACAACAGAAGACCTCGGCTCCGGGTAAGTCCCCTCTTCCCTCTTCAGGTTCTGTACCAGCAAAGAAACCAGCCTCGGGGACGCCTGCGACGCATGGCGGAAGTCCCATGCTTACAGCCCCGGCGAAGCCCTCCAAGCCTTCGGGCCGTGCCTCCACCACACGGGAATACTCTGATACGAGGTCGCCCCCGGTGGAGTGCACCGAGGCAGTGGACATGCCCTCGATGCTGTCCGTGCCCGTTTTCCAGGACCTACTCCGAGCGATGATCTCCTCGGAGCTGGCCGCTGCAATGGCCCTTTTGCAACCGGCCTCGACCTCGACCCCGCATGTGCCAGACCAGCCTGAGCCTCGCGTCGAGCCACCTCGAAGAAAAGCGCGCAAGCTTCGCCGCATTCCGTCCTCCTCGGACTCCTCACCGAGGCACCCGAGACGCTCTCCCTCCTCAGACCGCCGCGGTGCAAAACGTCGTGCTAAAACGACAGAAACCCCGAATCGCCGTTCCTCCAAGAAGGCCCGGGGTTCCCCCACTCTACGAGGCCGTTCACCTACACCTCGTACGGGACCGTTAAGGGTGGCTGAGTTATCACTCTCCAACCCGCGCATCCTTCGAACTCCTCCTCAGTCCGGGACCCCGGACCGAGGTGGTAGGTCTTCACCGAGGGAGTCCGAGTCGAGGTCACCGATTAGACACCGATCGGTACCTCGAACCCCGACATCGTCTCCGAGGGGCTCCTCGAGACGTCGGAGGTCTACGACCCCGGAACATTGTCACAGTACTTCCCCGGTCTCGGAGCGTGGATCGGAGCAGGAACCTCGGTACTCGAGGGAAGCCTCCCCATCCTTCTCCACCCGACGGAGGTCTCGTTCATCGACCCCGCACGGGGTCTCAGGAACATCTCGCCCATCCTTCACCCGCTTTGTCCAGGACATGGGCCACGCTTTGGACTTAGACCTCCAGTCCGACTCCAGATACTCTAAGGAATACCTAGCGGAGCTAGATATGCCTTCACTGCCCAGAGAGTCCCTCCGCTTACCGCCTAACCCGGTACTCCAACAGGCCTTCTTCAGGAACCTGGAGACCCCCTACATGGTCACAGCCGTACCCTCCAAAATGGAGGCCAAGTACCGCACAGTACCCTATCCGGGATTTAACAACCACAGCTCTCCCACCAGTCGCTGCTAGTAGAATCCTCCTTGAAAAAGGCCCACCCATCTCGGGTCTCAGCCGCGGCGCCCCCAGGCCGAGAAGGCCGAACCCTAGACAAGTTCGGCAGGAGACTATACCTAAATGCCATGATGGCCTCTAGGGTGCAAAGCTACACTTTCACCTTCACATCCTACCTCAAACACCTCATTGAACTATTGAGAGCCTTTGAGACTGACCTACCGGCCTCCCGCCGAGGAGCGTTTGGCCTGCTTTTAGAGTCCCTCTCCAACCTGCGCCTCCATCTATTCCACGCGGCCTACGATGGGTTTGAACTCTCCTCCAGAGAGGCAGCCTTTGCTATCGCCATGCACCGCCTAGCCTGGCTGCGCCTGGTCGACATGGACCCCAACTTACAGGACCGGTTGGCTAACCTCCCTTGCGTGGGTAAAGAACTGTTCGATGACACTATCAAGGCGGCTACAAAACGCCTCTCCGAACACAAACGCTCGTTTGCCTCCCTCGTGCGGCAAAAGCCTAAACCGCCCGCAGCCAGGCCGTTCAGGGCCCCTCCGCGCCGCTACCCACAAAAATCCACTCCCGCCTTCTCGCGGCCTCCACCCAGGCGTCCGCAAGCACACCACCGGGCCATGCCCAAGTCCCAACTGCCTGCGGCTACCAAACCATCCCCGTCCTTTTGACGGGAGTCGCGGAAGGGGGCGGGCCCCCTCCGCCATAGTCCCAGGCCCTCTTCCCATCGGGGGTCGCCTCAAAGCCTTTTACCCTCGCTGGGAACAAGTCACGTCGGACGCATGGGTCCTTGGCGTGATCTCATCAGGATATTCTCTCAACTTTCGAGCCATCCCTCCAGACAATCCCCCAAGAAGTTGCCCTCCCAACTGGACGCAGCTACCCCTACTCCTCTCCGAGGCTCGAGATCTGCTTCGCCTCAGGGCAGTGGAGGAGGTTCCCCCGACCAACGGGGGAAGGGCTTCTACTCCCGTTACTTCCTGGTACCGAAAAAAACGGGAGACCTACGCCCAATACTAGACTTGAGACGCCTCAACAAATTTCTAGTACGGGAAAAATTTCGGATGCTTTCCCTACCGACCCTCTACCCCTTGATCGACGAGGGCGACTGGCTCTGCTCCCTCGATCTGAAGGAGGCGTACACACATGTCCCAGTACACCCCGCTCACCGCAAGTTCTTGCGTTTTCAGGTAGGGTACTGGCATCTACAATACCGAGTCCACCCTTTGGCCTAGCATCATCACCTCGGGTCTTCACCAAGTGCCTCGTGGTGGTCGCAGCAATCTTACATTCCCAGGGCCTCCAGGTATTCCCCTACCTGGACGACTGGCTAATCAAAGCCCCGTCCAGGGAAGGGGTTATCTCAGCGACCCAACAGACTATTATCTACCTACAAAGTCTGGGGTTCGAAATAAACTTCCCAAAATCCCAACTATGCCCCTCGCAGTCCCTACAGTTCATCGGGGCCACGCTGGATACGGTTCGCCTCCGTTCCTTCCTCCCCCCTCCGCGCCTAGAGGCGTTAGTAAGTCTGAGTCGAAGGATCTCCCTGCTGACCTCGGTATCAGCTCGACAGATGATGACTCTCCTAGGCCACATGGCCTCCACCGTCCTTGTCACACCCTTTGCCCGCCTCCATCTGAGAATCCCTCAATGGACCCTGGCCTCTCATTGGCGTCAAGACTGGGACTCGATCGACCGCCCCGTGACAGTGACTCCTTCCTTGCAAAGATCGCTCCGCTGGTGGGCCGACTCTTCAAATCTTTCCAAAGGTTTACTCTTTCTCGCCCCTCATCACAGCAAGGTTCTCACCACGGACTCGTCAGAGTACGCTTGGGGAGCCCATCTGGACGGCCTACGCACGCAGAGCATGTGGTCAGCGGAAAACCGCCGCTGCCACATCAACGTGCTAGAGCTCCGGGCCATCTATCTTGCAGCTGTAGCCTTTCAACATCTGCTCCACGACCGGGTGGTCCTCATCCGAACCGACAACCAGGTAGCAATGTACTATGTAAACAAACAAGGAGGAACAGGGTCTTGGCCCCTCTGTCGGGAAGCCCTGCGCCTCTGGAAATGGGCAATCTCCAACAACACCTTCCTTCGAGCGGTGTACATACAAGGAGAACAAAACTGCCTGGCGGACAGACTCAGCCGCCTCCTCCAGCCACACGAGTGGTCACTGCACTCTCAAACCCTACGACAAGTGTTCAAACAGTGGGGGACACCTCAAATAGATCTGTTCGCATCCCCCCACAATCACAAACTGCCTCTCTTCTGCTCCCGGATGTACTCCCCGGACCGGCTCGAGGCCGACACCTTCCTCCTCGACTGGGAGGGAAGGTTCCTGTACGCGTTCCCGCCGTTCCCTCTGATCCTGCGGACGCTAGTCCACCTGAAAACAGTACAAGCAACCCTGATCCTGATTGCCCCTCACTGGCCACGCCAGCCTTGGTTTTCCCTTCTACTTCAACTCAGTGTCAGAGATCCACTGCCTCTGCCTTGGTTTCCCTCTCTACTATCACTGGGTCAGGGTTCGCTGTTACATCCCAATCTTCAATCTCTTCATCTGAATGCTTGGTTTCTTTCCCCCTGACTTCTCTCCCCGTGTCTCAATCAGTCAAGGAGATATTGGAGGCCTCTAGAAAGACATCAACGAGAACCTGCTACTCCCAAAAGTGGACCAGATTCTCAACCTGGTGTTCCTCTCACAGCCAGGACCCGGTGTCGGTCCCCATCCCCCTGGTCCTGGACTATTTACTTCAATTATCTCACTCCGGCCTAAAGACCAACTCCATTCGAGTACACCTCAGTGCGATTGCGGCCTTTCACCAGCCCCTGGAAGGGAAAGCCCTCTCGCTCCATCCCTTAGTCTCTCGCTTCATGAAGGGTCTCCTGAATGTCCACCCTCCTCTCAAACCTCCTCCGGTGGTTTGGGACCTCAATGTGGTTCTGGCTCAACTAATGAAACCTCCATTTGAGCCACTAGACAAATGCCATCCAAAATTCCTCACTTGGAAGGCAATTTTCCTGCTCGCGCTCACTTCCGCTCGGCGGGTTAGTGAGTTACAGGCTCTGGTAGTGGACCCACCCTTCACGGTATTCCATCACGACAAGGTGGTACTCCGCACTCACCCAAAGTTCTTGCCTAAAGTAGTGTCTGATTTTCACCTCAATCAGTCCATTGTCTTGCCTGTGTTTTTTCCCAAGCCCCACTCTCATCCCGGAGAGGTGGCGCTCCATACTCTTGACTGTAAGAGAGCGTTGGCCTTCTACCTCCAACGCACCCAGTCACACCGGAAGGTCCCACAATTGTTTTTGTCTTTCGACCCAAACCGGTTAGGTCACCCAGTTTCCAAGCGCACCTTGTCCAACTGGTTGGCCGATTGCATCTCCTGCTACGCTCAGGCTGGTCTCGCGCTGCATGGTCGAGTAACGGGACACAAAGTCCGAGCAATGGCAGCCTCTGTAGCGTTCCTCAGGTCCACACCTATCGAGGAAATCTGCAAGGCTGCCACGTGGTCTTCGGTTCATACTTTCACCTCCCACTACTGTCTGGACTCACTGTCCAGGAGCGATGGCCAGTTCGGCCAATCGGTTTTGCGAAATCTATTTGCTTAAATTGCCAACTTTCCCTCCATCCCTTTTCAGTTAGCTTGGAGGTCACCCACATGTGAGAATATCATGCCTGCTTGTCCTGGGATAAAGCACAGTTACTTACCGTAACAGGTGTTATCCAGAGACAGCAGGCATATATTCTCACAACCCGCCCACCTCCCCGAGATTGGCTTCTTTGCTAGTTAAATGAACTGGAGACCACGAGGGGAAGCGCCCCTAGTGGAGCAGGAAGGCACGCATGCGTGGAGCAGCAGAGCAAACTTAAATCTTCAATCAAGTTTGCTTGAAAATGCTTCCGCATCGGGGCTCCGTAGATGACGTCACCCACATGTGAGAATATATGCCTGCTGTCTCTGGATAACACCTGTTACGGTAAGTAACTGTGCTTTGTGGATTTTTCCCCACTCTTTGGAATGTGTAATAAATTTAGGCATGGCCATTTGAACCTAAATTGACTCTCAGTGTAGGCACTTCACTTTTTATCTCTGAAGTAGTTCATCACAAATTCTACATTCAATCTCCAGGATCACAATAGTCTCAATTTCTTTACAAGTTAAGGGCTTCAGCAGATGCCACTTAGAGTTTGAAACCTCTCATTAGCTCTAAGCTTTATGCTTCAACTTCATCATCAGCCCTATATTCCATATCATTTTGGTAGCTGCGGCTTATCTACCAGTAACTGGGTGGCCTATACAGCATTTTAAAATCATCCCACTTCCCTCCCCTGATTATGTTCTATCACCTCCTACCTTATGAGTTTCCCTCCTTGGCAGAAGGGATGAATCCTGCCTTCATATACTAGCGTATTTCCCCATATATAGGCCACGGCTTATATATGGGTTTTGCAAGCCGGCCCAGTGGGTGCAGCTTGCATGTCTGGGGTGGCCTATACAGCATTTTAAAATCATCCCCTGCCCTCCCTTATCTCCCCCGCTGGTGGCGGCCTTCTTGAATCGCGCTGCCAGGGTTGCAGAGCAGGACTGGGTTTTCTTTTTTTTTATTTATAAGATTTTCCATTTTAAATACAAGCATTACTTTTACACAATGCAACAGATAATATTCAATGAAACTTTTTTCTTGATCTTTATTCTTGTGGACTAAATAAGATATTATTACTATTACTTTTCTTTATAAGTTTCATTGAATATTATCTGTTGCATTGTGTAAAAGTAATGCTTGTATTTAAAAAAAGGACTGGGTTTTCTGACCAGATCTAGGTACGACACAAAGCATAGAAGACTGCTTAGTTTGTCTCTGCTTCTGAATAATTTGGTTCTGTACAGGATTCCTGAGGCTGCTGGAATGATGCCATGTCAACAGCTCTTATTAGGCTGTGTCAGCAAGAACTGTGTCATCTGAATGGGGGTTTGTTGTTTGTTTTTTTTAAGCTGAATTTTGAGGAACAGAGATGGTTTGCTGTTCTGGTTGGAGGAAACAAAAATCGCGGGCACTTTGCATGGTCTTGTGAGGCAGAGAAGGGCCATGACTGGGAGTTCCTATCATTGTAATAGACTTTGGTGAACTGCATTCATTGTCTAGGGACCATTCGTGAGGTCTGAGTCTGTGATTGAGTGAATCTGGTAATGTACTTGCTTGTAATGTATTTGCTGGAAAGGAATCTGGCAGGAAGTTCATGTGAAAGAGCAGAGCAAAAAAGTCAGAGGAAGGAATATGCCTCTCTGTAGAGAAGTAGGGATCTGGAGCTTCTTTGTTTGATGAGGCAGAACATTGTTACTTGGTTGTCAGGTTGTATGAGGACTGGGTCGCGTTGTAGCCCTGGTTGGAAGGCTTGCAAGGCATAGAAAACATTGCACATAATCTTTGAGGAAGAGGCCTAGCCCAGTTGGGTTCTAATGAGAATGGGTTAAAGGGAACCTAAATGTGCTCCCCCGGCTGTGTTGGAGGAGTCTGTCATAAGTGAGCTGAGGCGGAGGAGGTTGAAAAGAGCAATCCTCCTTCCAAGGAGGAGAGTGGATACAGTATTGAAGAGACTGCTTGACTGAGTTTGGTAGTTGAATCTGGGTTTCAGTGCAGGCTGAGGCCCCACTGTAAAGGTGGTATGTGGAAACTTGCATGCAAAATAAAGAGATAGAGACGCTGTCATGTGTCCCTAAAGGCAAAAGATCTGGCGTGCAGAAAAATGTTTGTTCCTATAAATATGAGGGAGGGAGCTGGAAAGAGGGATGAGATGATAAAACCCCAGAGATTGAAAGGTATTTGGGGATTCTCAAATAGTGAGCAATATCTTGCTTCCACAAGTAGGAGGTAGTCTGTCTAGGTATAAAAATACCAAGTGGTGTGTCTTAGACAGGTGTAAAGTGAGAACAGCTAGACACCGTGGCCCGGATTCTGTAAACTGTGTCCCGATTGTAGGCAGCTGTAGGCGTCCTACAGCTGTCTAATCAGCCAATCAGGATGCACGTTTTTATAAAAAAAAGTGCTCCCCAGGCAGGCTGCCTATATTGAAGGCACCTCTGGGAGCCTAGGGAGGCCCGCAAGCCTGCCTAAGGCTAAGCAGTAGCCTTGGGTGAACCTAGGCAGCCCTACATGTCTTCTTCCTAGTAGAGCGGGAGATGCTTACAATGTAGGCCAGCAAAATGCTGATCTACATTGTAAGTAGACACGGCCGCTATATTAATCACAGCAAGGGATCTCCCTGCTGCGATTAATATAGCGGCTGTGGCCGCCAGTCCCCCCCAACTCCTCCGAACAAGGCAGAAGGGTGCCCAACCCCTTCTGATGGGAGAGCCCCCCCCCCCACTACAATTGCCGTTCTACAATCTCAGGCAGGAGGGTGCCCAACCCCTCCTGCCAGGAGAGCCCCCCCAACTACGATCGCCGTCAGGAGGATGCCCAACCCCTCCTGCTGGGAGAGCACTCCCCCCTCCGCACTAACTCCTGCCTTAGGCGCCTGGGCCAATAAGGCCTTAGGATCTTGTGGGATGGGCCGGAGAGGGGTGAGCCCGCCTCATTTCAACGAAGGCAGGCCTGCCGGTGGAAAGACCCAGCTGGCCAACATTTCATGGTTAGTGGGGTGGTCCAAGGGGGGCTCTCCTGGCAGGAGGGGTTGGGCACCCTCCTGCCGGCGATCATAGTGGGGGGCTCTCCCAGCAGGAGGGGTTGGGCACCCTCCTGCCGCCATGATCTTTGGGGGAGGGGGATTGGCAGTCATGGCTGCTATACTTATCGCGGCAGAGAGATCTCTTGCCACGATAAGTATAGCGGCTGCATCCACAGTAACCCGTTCTGTAACTGGCATCTATAACATGGACGGGTGTAGGCCCGATTCAGTATAGGATGCCTGTCCCGGGCGTCCTATACAGAATCCGGGCCCTTGTGTGTAGAGCAGATTGGAAGTCTTTGGGTGTGAGAAGGAGGAGGTTTGAGAATGAGAACACTCTGAAATGTAATTTATTTTATTTATTTTTTGGATAGAAGCCTTTGCTTTCTGATATTCAGATACTTTCTGTACTGTTTTGCTTTGAAAGCAATGGGACAGTCCTCTGTCAGAAGTGGAACGTGTTGATGAGGGGTAGAAGTAATAGCCTGCACTATATTATAGTGGGTCCTATTTATGCAAACTTTTTTTTAGAAAGAGGAAAAACAGGAGGATGGGATTTTTATGGCCTTTAGATACAGTAAGAGGTTGGCTGATGAAGGGAGAGGATAGAGACTGTGCTCTCAAGGACCTTTCCTTGATGTGTGCCGATGGTTCAATTCTCCTGACTTCATAGATGATATCTTGGCTGAAACTCCAAGTTTAGGTTTCTCCTTGTGCACATACTAGAAGTGAAAAAATGGGATTTCTCTGTAGAAAGATAGGAAAAACTATATTGTAGTTAGAATACTTATTCCAGAACTAGTCTTTAAGCCCGTTACATTAACTGGTGCTAGAGATTTCTTGGCTTCCTCCCCCTCCCTTTCCGTCCCGTCAACCCTCTTGTTTCCCTTTGCACAGTCTCCCTGCTTCATCCACTCCTTCTCCTGCGCGGGCCACCGGCAGAGAGGAGCTAGGCGGCTGGAGGAGTAGCAGCTGCCGATTGCAGCCTCCGTCCCGCCTTGGCCTCCCTGGATTTGCTAGAGCGGCCTGCAAGGTTCGCTACAGTGGCTGGCGAACTTCAGCAGGCCGCTTTGAAGAGGACCGGCAGTGGGAGGGAGGAGTCGCTGGCACACGCGCTAGCGCAGGCGCTGTGAGCACTGGCACAGAAGCACAGCTCACGCCACCAGGACTCACGGATTTTCAACAGCACATGCGCGCTTAGCCTTTTATTATTATGGATTGGACCCATTCAATATCACTCTCTTCCTAATTTGCCCTTGCTGAGAAATGTACTTGAGAGGGCTCCTTGACTCTCTGCTGAAGAAAACCAATGTGTAATAGTTATAGCAGTAAAATTCTTGAAAACATGGGAGAAATGATGCATAGAAAAAGGGAGGTAGAGCAAGACCATTCAGTCTGTACCATCAGAATATATATACAGATATACCTATAGATAGATAGGTACTATAATCTTAAACACACACTTATTAGCAGAATTTGCTGACTTGAGTTTTAACAAATTTCTGGTCAAGCTGTAAAGAAATATGCAGATTAAAAAATGTAGAGTGTACACACAGAATAAAAATGACAAAGTTTACAGGTTTAGAGGATTGTTGCCCGCTAGGCCTGTTCCCTTCCAGAGGGCTAAGCAGAATGAAATAATCATGCGCGTGGCAATTGTGTCCCTTAAGCCCCCTCGTACAGAGCACCACAATAGAGGAATGACAACCTGTCCGCCTGCCGACAGTATAAAGATCTTTATACCATCTATGGTGGTATAGACCCAAGCTGAAAATGTTGTAGCACCTAAAAGTTGAAAATCTGTGCATGGTGCCCATTGCACTAAACCCCTGCAGTGCCAAACCTGAGCCCTTAGGGGTGGGGGTATATATATATATATATATATATATATATATATATATATATATATATATATATATTGCACAGTAGACTACTGAACTAACCCATATGGCATGTTAATGATATACGGGACCTTGGTGTGGCTGTTCCCTTGGATGGGTGGGTGGGTGAGGGGGGGTTGTTTTGTACTTATGTTTCTGGATTGATGGTTATTTGTTTGGTGTATTTCTTCAAATTAATAAAACAGATTTAAACATATATATATGTTTAAATCTTTTTTATTATATTTATCTGTTTTATTATATATATCTGTTTTATTATATACTGCTGATGATCTGCCACAGAAGTAGGCCTGGTACCGAGACCTGCTGCCTGGAGGAAGTTAGAAATCTTACCTTGTGCAGATGAAGGCTGTTCGGGACTGCAAAACCTAATCTGGTGCTGTGTCAGCCCGCAGTAAAGCCTTCTCTGCCGCGCGACTCTCTGCTGACCCAGGCACGTCGGGGAGCGGCAATGATGCCAGAACTGGGCCCTGGGGCTTTGATGCAGCCGGCAGGAGGGGCCAAGAGGAAGCTGCTGGGTGCCAGTGAAGCTGAGGGGAGGGCAGCTGCAATCCACTCACCGAGGCTGAGGACGCCCGCGGCGAGAGAACACAAATTCCAGCGGCGTTGGCCGGATCTTCTGCTATGAGGTTCTGTTGGGCTCTACCATAACAACCTGGATATAAAGGCCGGGGAATGGCAAATTATTTCAGGCCCTGGGGGGGACGGGGGGGGGGGCAAGAGCCAATGATGCAGCTGGTGGAAACATCTTGGGTGGCTGAGGGCGCTGTGTTGAAAAACAACTGTGACTGTTGCCCCCCCCCAAAAAAAAAAAAAAAGTTGGTCTTCTTCCATTTCTCTTCATATCACTAGGTATTTAGTTATTAATTTATCTTTTTCTGGTAAGGGCTCCTGAGGAGAAAAAAAATATTAGATTTTTTTTTTTTTAAAAAGAAAGAAATGATGGCTTTATCTCTATATTTAAAGGAGGGAACAGCAAAGTATATAGATGTTATTATTATTATTATCATCATCAAATTTGTGTGTAAGAGAGAGGGAGAGCTGCGACCTGACAGGAGCAGTTAAGCAAACCAACTGAGTCTCAAAGGGAGGAGGAGCCACTGAAGGCGGGAATTCCTGCACATGCTCAGTAAGAACCAAGGGTGCTAAGGGAGAGAGCCCTGACCGGTGCTCCCTCTAAGGTGAGCGCACGAGCCATCGCGCACTATTTTCAGTGGCGTCGCTCATGCAGCAACGGCGGCTCCTTTCATGGTCCCCGCAATCAGCGGCGTACTAAGTGGGGGGGGGGGGGGGGGGGGAACGGTCCGCCCCTTGTTCTCATTGGTGTAACGCCGGCCCTGCAGCTCCGGACTTCCCCCCCCCCCCTTCGGATCGCTATTATTTTAAATGTTATAGCGGCGGCGCTGTATCCATGGAGACGTCTAACCTCGGCCTGCCCCGGAACTCTTACTGCAACAGGGACTTCCTGTTCCTGCCTAGACGGGCGGCTGCTGCAGTAAGAGTTCCGGGGCAAGCCGAGGTTAGACGTCTCCATGGATACAGCGCCGCCGCTATAACATTTAAAATAATAGCGATCCGAAGGGGGGGGGGGAAGTCCAGAGCTGCAGGGCCGGCGTTAGAGGGAGTAAGAGTTGATGGTGCCGCAGGGTCCCGCGGGGGAGGGAGGAAGGAAGAAAGAAGAGGAACCGAAGCATGGGAATTTGGGGGGAGCAGGTGTGGGGAAGTCCAGCTGGAGGGAGAAGGAAGATGAGGGAGGGAATGAAAGGAGATGCCAGGGCTTGGAGGGAAGGAGGAAGGTATGCCAGACTAAGGGAGGGGGAGCGAAAGATGGAAGAAAAGGAAAGGAGAGAGATGCCAGAGAATCCGGGAAGGGGAGATACCAGACTATGGGGTGCAAAGGAAAGAAAGGAGAAGAGAGAGATGCCAGAGCATAGGGGATGCGGTGGTGACAGAGAGAAAAAAATGGAGAGGTGGCAGAGCTGGCTGGCTTTGGGGGGTGGGCAAAATCTGGAAGGCAGTGGGGGGACATAAGAAGGAGGCACTGGGGGCACAAAGGACACGGGAAGGAGGCACTGGGGGCACTAAGGACATGGGAAGGAAGGAGGGAGGGAATAGAAAGGGACGATTGTTGGGCCTGAGTGCAGAAAGAAAGGATACACAGTCAATTAATAGATGTCCCCTTTTGATGAAAAAAATAAATGGTCACGTTACCACTGACTTACTTTCTCTTCAGCAGAGTCAGCATCCGCGCTGAGGTGCAGGAAGGTCCCGCGATGACTCGTCTGCTGGCTCTGCTCTGGAAGAAGTAAGTTACGTCGGAGGGGGTGGACCCGGCAGACGCAGTCATTGCGGGACATTGCCGCAACTCCCTGCGTCTGCCGGGTCCACCCCCTCCAACGTAACTTACTTCTTCCAGAGCAGAGCCAGCAGACGAGTCATCGCGGGCCCTTCCAGCATGCGGCTGCTGAGTCCGCTCTAGAGCAAGTACGTCAGAGTGGGGTGGATTGGCAGCAGGCAGCTACAATCATCGCGGGACCTTGCTGCATGAAGGGAGAGAAAGGAGCAGGATTGCTGGAATGGAAGAGTGATGGAAGGAAAGAAAGGGGGCAGGATGGTATGGAAGGGTGGTGCTGATGGAATTGATGTACAGAGAAAGGGGAGAGACATAAGGGGGTAGGATATTGGAGGGAAAGAAAGGGGGAAGATGCTGATTGAAGAGGGGTGGATGGAGGGAGAAAGGGCAGACATTGGATGGTAGTGGGGAACCTATGCTGGATGGAAGTGCAGATGGGAGAGATAAGGTCCCGAGCAAATGCCAGAAGGAAATGGGAAGAGAGAAAGAGGGAAGCAGATGCTGGATGATAAGTGGACAGAGAGAGGAGAAGGTACTAGATGGAAGGGTTGGAGAAAGAGGGTACATGATGGAAGGAGGGGATAAATAAAAGGAGGACACATGATGGGGAGAAAAGGATTGAGTTAGGGAAACACTGGAGGGGTGAGGGAAAGAGGTGGCAAGCTTTAGGTAGACAGTAAAAAAGGACATTGATGAGAGGGTAGTAAGAACATAATCTAGACAGATGCAGAAAATAAATTGAAAAGGGAAATGAGGGAAAAAAGGGAAAGGGATTGCAGAGGAGAGGTGTGGGAGAGGGAAGGAGAGGAGAGAGATGCCAGACCAATGGGGGTGAAAGGAGAGATGGAAGGGGGAGGCATACAGTTTATGGAGAGGGGCATAGAAGGAGAGAAGATGCCATATAGGGGAAGAGAGATGGCAGACAGTGGATGGAAGGAAGAGAGTTACAAGAAGATGAGGAAAGCAGAAACCACAGAAGGCAAAGGTAGAAAAAAATTTCTATTTATTTATTGCTTTAGGAGACATGTGTCACTGTTTCTGTGAAGCATTGTATGCAGAGTCCAGCTTCTTGCTGGTTCAATTTAACCTGGCTCAATTATTTTATCCCCCCTTTTACAAAACTGTGAAGCGTTTTTTAGCACCAGCAGCTCTGATGCTCAGAATTCTATGAGCATCAGAGCTGTTACCTCCGTAGCTAAAATCCACACTACAGTTTTGCAAAAGAGTGAGGGGTTAGTTTGTGATTACATATTCCATACTAGGCGAAGGTGTGTTCTGTGTGTTCGAAAGACATAGTTTTCTGTTAGGATTGACGATGTAGGATTGATCTGTGCTGGTCTGGCTTGTTTAGTTTTACAATGGGTGTATTGATGTACTGTTCACTGCAATATGTAAGATGCTGCCTTTTCCTAGGTACTCATGTGTGGCGTGTGGCTTGTTACTAAAAATCATGTTTTTCATACAGATGGGGGGGGGTGCCAAAAAATGATGGGCCCCGGGTGTTACATATGCTAGGTACGCCACTGCATTATGTAAAGATACCAGAAAGCTGGCGAAGCAAAAACTTTAAGTAAATTGTTATTCTTCTAAGTTTTGAGTATTTAACCCTCCCACAATCTCACGGGCACTCGTTTCAAGTTTATTGAGATTTTGATTTAAACGCAATATCAAATATTTTCAATGTGTATAACAAAAATAAATTTTGGGAAATAAATAAAACCATTTGAACAATAAACATACAAACATATCCATAGATGATTAAAAATACATAAGGAGTACAAGGATAAACTACATTTGTTTAAAAATGCGTCCTCCGTGCCTGCTCATAAATTTGTGGAATATGTAACTTGTCGCTCATGCATTTTTTTTTTTTGCACACACCTCATCAATCCTTAGAGGGAACATTGGCCCTGACCCACAGCATCAGTCTAAGGACTTCACCAGCTACATCTCCCCTGCTTGTTTCCCCGAGAAATTCAAGCGTCCTGGAGAAAGGAGTTAAGGACCCTTTCTCACTCTGAAAATGAACCAAAAGGGATGACAGACAGGAGGTCAAAGCAGAGAAATTTGTGTCCTGCAACTGGAGATCCCAGAGGAGAGATTAGATTCAGGAATTGGCTCAGCCTCTTCCTGTTTTACTCATTCCAGGAAGAGGGAAATCTCCAGCCTGAATCCATCCCAGCGGCTGCAAAATTCAGAAGAAATGTCTGTCCTGGATTCTGATCAGGTAAGAAATTCTTGTTTCTCCTCTTGTGCACAGGCTGCTTGAGCAGCTCTTCCAGCCTTCCCTTCTCTTTCATTGTTGCTCTCTTTTGCAGGGAACTTGGTAGCAGACTTTAACCTGTTGGAGGGAGATTGCAGTACTCTGTGTTTGGGGGATCTGGTCTTGGGCATGGTGTCAGGTCAAAAGCGCGCCGGGACAAAGGCGCGCGCAGACAATTGAGCGCAGCGTGGAGGAGCGCACCGCAGAAAATTACTGTTTTTACGGCTCCGACGGGGGGGGCGTGGGGGGGAACCCCCCCCCCACTTTACTTAATAGAGATCGCGCCGCGTTGTGGGGGGTGTGTGGGGTTGTAACCCCCCACATTTTACTGAAAACTTAACTTTTTCCCTGTTTTTAGGGAAAACGTTAAGTTTACAGTAAAATGTGGAGGGTTACAACCCCCCAAACACCCCACAATGCCGGCGCGATTTCTATTAAGTAAACTGGGGGGGCTCCCCAACAAAAACCCCTGTCGGAGCCCCTAAAAACTGTAATTTTCTTCGGCGCGGGCCTCCGTCTTGCGCTCAGTTGTCGGCGCGCGCCTTTGTCTTTCGCGGGGTTGTCTATGAACCCTTGGGCATTTATGAGAATAGGAGGAGGAAAGGAGAGTCATCTCTTAGCCTGGCCTCATTAATAGGTTCAGGATCAGGACCTACCACTGATGCATTTATGTAGCCAGGACTGTGTGATGTTCCCAACTGCATTAATGTATGTGAAAGTACTGTGGGATTTTCTAGCCTGCACACAGGATACTACAATCCACTTCTGGCAGGTTAAAGTTCCCCACCCACACCCCCCTCCCTTTCATTCCCACCATTCAGCCAGATCTCTGTTTGATTGAGGCGTACAGGGTGGCCCATAGCAACTCCTCCCTTCTCCTCCATGGCCCCTGTATACATGAGATTAATTTGCATGGACTGCTTCCACTGTATTCAAATCAATCTCATGCATATTCATTATTGAAATCTTGAAACCCGACTGGGTTGTGGCCCTCGAGAACTGTGATTGCCCACCCCTGATCTAGAACAAGATGAAGAACAGATTTATTTAGAAACATTTAAATCAGTGGTCTCAAACTTGCGACCCGCCAGGTACTATTTTGAGGCCCTCGGTATGTTTATCATAATCACAAAAGTAAAATAGAACAGCTTCTTGATCATATGTCTCTTTAGCTATAAATGACAATATTATTATTAAGACTTAGCCAAAAGGAAAGATTTATAAACTACAAAAAGTTTTACCCCATGCAAAATTGTCATTTCTTTAATAAGACATTAACTATTTTTTCTGAGGCCCTCCAAGTACCATCAAATCCAAAATGTGGCCCTGCAAAGGGTTTGAGTTTGAGACCACTGATTTAAATATACCACCTTCCATTGCCTGACACCATCAACCGGAGATCTGCTAAATTGTTCTGATTTAATGAGACAGGGTTGGAGAGGTCTTCAGCCCCAGTGAGTTAAAGTTCATTTATTCCGTGAATTATTTTCAAGTGTTTCTAATTTCTTTCTAAGATTAATTAGGGACCCTTGTATTTTTTTAGTCAACAACATATCTTGATCCAGCTTTTGAATTGAAGCTTTTGAAACAGTCAGATCTTCACTTAAACCCTTCAGCTCTCTAGTATGTTGAATCAATTCTCCTTCAATGTACTGGAAATTGGGACTAATAGTCTTAGTAAGGTTTGCAACTAAATCCCATAATGACTCCAGGGTCACTTGTGCTGGCTTCTCCCTTATAGGAAACTTTTGCTGAGTGTAAAAATGCTCACTATCAGAAGAGAAAGAAAGTTCCTGGCTTGGTTCCGGATGGCTTCCTTCACCTCCGGTTGCTAATTCTACCCCAGCTACTCCTGCAGATACTCCCTAAACAGAGAGCACTGTTTCCACGGTCTCCGTTGACATACTTGCTGCCTCTGGGGAAAGTACCTCCCCCCCCGTCTCCGGGGTTTCCCCTGCCCCTGGAGAACTGGTGGACCGGGGTCACAGGGGTGGAGCTCTCACATCGGGGCTAAGTGTGGTTTCCAGCCCAGGAGAGACAACTCCGGTCTCGCCGTATCCAGGTGCTCTCAGCGGGCTAACTTTCGACCTTAGCAATGCTGCTCCCTGCATCTACCGCAACAACTCGTCGATATTGCCGAGGGAGGGCGTCTCGGAGAGCCGCCAGCCGCACTCCTGCCCCTTCTCTTTGGCATTGGGAGAGGAAATCAAGCCACAAAGCCGTCGGTATCGGAAAAAGAAAGGCAAAGAAAAGCGGTTCAGGTGCGTACCTCTCAGCACGTCTGTACTGCGGCCATCTTGGATTGGATTCACCAAGAATCTGATAATAAATTAGGAAATAGATTTTAAGTCTCTAAGGGGCCCTTTTACTAAAACTTAGTGCATGTTAGTGGAATTAGTGCATGCTAAATATTAAGAAGCCCATATGTGCAAAACAGGCTTCTAAGAATTTAGCATGAACCATTCTAAGCCTTAGTTAAGAGCCCCTAAATGTTGGATGTCAGTCTTGTGCTCTGAAAATGCAAAGCCTGCTTACTCTCGATGGGCTCATTCAGGTCTCCATTTCCCTCCAATTCACGGTGTTGTGCAAAATATTTCTCATCTTCTTTTTTAATCTTGAATACAACATCAGGATTAATGATTAAATAACCTGTTAATAAGGAAAAGGAAAATGATATTTACATTGTATTTGTAGAATCCCATCTATTTCTGTGTGTCTTTGTGGAAATTTTGAAAGCAGAGCCAGCAGGGGAAGGAGCAACTGAGGATTGTTCTTGCCCTCACTACACCCCATAGACTGCCAGGGATTGTAAAATAGGCCCAAGGGGGGAGCCTACAAGTGGGAAGGGAGTAAAGGTAACTCCTGTTTAGAGGGGAAGGAGACAAACAGGATGAAGCACAAATTTTTAGCTTCCACCAAAAACACACAGTTTCTGCCAAAACCAAAACAAGACAGAAAAAGAAAAAGAATATATATCTATCTATATATATTGGGATTTGAGTGTATGCCTGACAAAGCTTAAAGCTTAGAGAAAAAAAGGCAGCTACAGACTGCCACATGATTAAGAATAAATCGTAGAGATTTGCAGGTACAGATATTTATTTTCATGGCCCTCCTAGTTGGAGACATTACAGATGCTAATCTTGGCGACATCTGTTACCATCTGAAGGGGGTTATACAATTGACTAGTCTACAGCCGACATGTCATGGCCTTACACAGATGTTTTAGCTCTCAGCAAGAAATCTGAGAAGTAAATCCTTCCCCTGGCCTTCAGTACCAACTTTTTGTAGTTTAGAAAAGGAAGAGACTCCAGCTTAAGTTGAAAGGCCTTAAATTAGAGAAGTGGTTCCCAACCCTGTCATCAAGGACCACCAGTCAGTTGGGTTTTCGGGATAGCCCTAATAAATATGCATGGGGCAGATTTGCATGCCTGTCACCTCCATTATATGCAAATCTCTCTCATGCATATGCCATTAGGGATATCCCGAAAACCTAACTGGCTGGTGGTCCTCCACGAGAAGAATGGGAACCACTGAACTAAAGGCTTCTTACATTGGATCCTATGGGATAGTATCAAAAACCAAGTTCTAAATTTCAGATGATGATGGGACCCAATACTTGGGATTTTTCCAGGGTTGACAAAATAACAGCACCCATTCCATAACGTACCTGTGATAGTTGATAGAGAAGGTGTATTTACCTCGTGAGATGAGGATGTCATGAATCTTCTCGATGACCTTCTTGTACAGATCCTTTTGCCATTCTGCCAGAAGGTTCCATTCCATTTCCAAGAAATAAGCAGTGACATCTTTGAATGTGACTGATGTCTGGAAAACAGACAAGGACACAGTCAGCCACAATTTCCTTATGTTTGTGTATTGGACCTTTAGTGGTATTTTCATAACACTAAGATGTCCAAAAAATGTCATAAATTGGCATGTGGACATCCTAATCGCCAGGACATCTAAATGCCAATTTTTGAAATCGTCTTTCTGAACGTCTTGCGAGGCATCCAAGCCACTACGCATCCAGAATCCAAGGGGGGCATGTTCTGGGCGTGCTTAGACTTGGACGTCTTATGGTAATAATCAAACCTTTCCCAAGACGTCCTGGACGGAACTTAAACGTTCTGAGCTGGACCTGTTTTCAAAGCTTCTAAGTGCCAAAAAAGTACCCAATTAAGTTATGACTCCCCCCCCCACACTCCCCCAAAAGTCACTAACCCCCTCCCACCCCACAAAGATCAACAGTACATACCTGTCTTTAGAACAGGAACGCCTTGTATAGGAAAGCCTAGTAGAGCTGCACACGTGTCTTAAGTAGGCTGGTGGGTGCACTAGTGAACCATATAGAGTAGGAACCAGGCCCATAAGTCACTCTAACCACTACATTTATGGTGCAAAGTGTGAGGCCACCAAAACCTGACTATACAGCTATATAGGTGCAGATGGCAATAATTGTATTAAGCAGGATATAAGGGGGGCCCATAACCCAATATGTATGAGACACCGCTTGCCTGGGATATCTGAAGAAAGGCATCAATATATATAGTGGGAGGAGCCTTAGGCGCTTGGGCCAATCAGGCCCTAGGATCCTGTGGGTTGGGCAGGGGAGGGGCAGGCCCGCCTCATTTGGACAGAGGCAGGCCTGCTGGCTGGACAGTGCGAAGACCCATCCGGCCAACTTGGCGGTAAGCTTCAGGAGGGTTCCGGGGTGGGGGCTTTGTTGGGGGGGTTCGGCAGGAGGGGTTGGGCACCCTCCTGCCGGCGATCTTCAGGGGGACGTTGAGGGGTCTGGCAGGAGGGGTTGGGCACCCTCCTGCCGGCGATCTTCGGGGAGGCCGTTGGGGGAGTCTGGGGAGGGCAGATAGGGCATTTTGTTTGGGGGGGTCATTGGGGGGAGGGGTCTGGCAGGAGGGGTTGGGTATCCTCCTGCCGGCAATCTTTGGGGGGTGGGTTCTTTCGACAGGAGGGGTTGGGCACCCTCCTGCCGCGAACGTCGGGGGCGGGTTGGGGAGACTGGCGGCTGTAGCTGCAGCCGCTATACTAATTGCAGCAGGGAGATCCCTTGCCACGATAAAGTATAGCGGCTGCGTCTACTTACCATGTAGGCCAGCATTTTGCTAGCCTACATAGTAAGCGTCTCCCACTCTGCTAGGGAGACGCGCAGGGCCGCCTAGGTTCGCCTAAGGCTACCGCCTAGCCTTAGGCGAGCTTAGACAGGCTTGTGGGCCTCCTTAGGCTCCTGGAGGCACCTTCAATATAGGCGGCCTGCCTGGGGAGCTTTTTTTTTTTTTTTTTTAGAAAACATGCCTCCCAATTGGCTGATTAGACAGCTGTAGGATGCCTACAGCTGCCTACAATCGGGATGCACTTTGCAGAATCAGGACCTTAGTGGTTTTGCCAGTTTTGAAAATGGCTGTTTCTCTCTCTCTCTCTGACTTTGGCCATCTTGTGGGATACTTCCAAAGTCGGATTTAGATGTCCTATTGAAAATGCCTCCACATTATATGACCTCTGTCATTAAGATCAGAGATCCCTGCTGCATTATAGTATAAAGATAGTTCTGTTACTTTAAATCTCCAGAAACAGATTTCCTTCTCCTTAGACAAATACTGGAAATTTTTCATGTTGGTCGATTTAGAAGTTGCAAGAAGGAAAGGACAGCAGAAGCCCAAGAGATGGGAAAGAGAGAAACAAGTAGGTTGATGTCTTAAGGCAGGAATGTGGAGAATACTAGGGTCAGTCTGTGTGAATGCTGTTGCTGGACAGAGATGGCAGAGTAGGAAAGGATGAACAGTTTTTTAAGTGAAAATGCAAGGGGCATGGGAAAGGAGGGAGAAACCTAACTTGCTGGAAGTGCATAGCACTAGTTTGTCTGCAGGTTGGGAAAACTCACAGTCCTTTTACATGCATTAATGCAGCAAGGAAATCCCATATCCTCAACTAAATAAATGCACTCTAAGGAGCCATAAGAGAGACAACCTTTCCCTATGTATCTCTTCCAAAGATTTTCCTTTTACAAGAGTAGAGAGAAGAATATCGTACCTGATACAAGGCATTAAACAGACAGAAATCAAAGCAAAGAAAATAAGACACCTTTTTATTAGACTAAATACGGTACTTTTTTGGAATTACCTGGTCAGAACCCAGGGCAGACATTTCCCTCCTGTTTCCCTCTGAATTCTGCAGCTGCTGGGAGGGATTCAGGCTGGAGATTTCCCTTTTCCTGGAAAGATGAGCAGATTGGGCTGATCCCTGAGTCTTCCCCCTCTGCAGGAAGGGAACTGGGTCTCCCGGGGGATTCCTAGTTGCAGGACACAGAACATTTCTCTTCTGAATCTTGTCTGTTTCTTTGCAGATCTGGGGAAGTAGAGAAAGGAACTGAGCATGCTCAAAGCTTTTCAACTACCCCCCCCCCTTGCAGAGGTTATCCTGGGCTATCCCACCTCCTTTAGGGGGAGGTGTAGAAATAGCAAATAACAGGCAGCAGATCTGTGTTTTCTCTAGAGAACCACCTTAAGGAGGCGGGATATTCCAGGATGACCTCAGCAGGAGAGGCGGGGTGAAAAGTCTGCACATGCTCTGTGGCTGCCTCTTCCTCTAGTGTCTGCAGGGCAGAAGACAAAGCAGAGAAATTTGTGTCCTGCAACTGGAAATCCCTGGGAGAGATTATACCTGAGATTCAGGAATTGGCTCAGCCTCTTTCTGTTTTACTCATCATTCCAGGAAGAGGGAAATCTCCAGCCTGAATCCATCCCAGCGGCTGCAGAATTCAGAAGAAATGTCTATCCTGGATTCTGATCAGGTAAGAAATTCTTGTTTCTCCTCTTGTGCACAGGCTGCTTGAGCAGCTCTTCCAGCCTTCCCTTCTCTTTCATTGTTGCTCTCTTTTGCAGGGAACTTGGTAGCAGACTTTAACCTGTTGGAGGGAGATTGCAGTACTCTGTGTTTGGGGGATCTGGTCTTGGGGATTTATGAGAATAGCAGGAGGAAAGGAGAGTCATCTCTTAGCCTGGCCTCATTAATAGGTTCAGGATCAGGACTGATCAGGACCACTGATGCATTTATGTAGCCAGGACTATGTGATGTTCCCAACTGCATTAATGCATGTGAAAGTACTGTGGGATTTTCTAGCCTGCAGACAGGATACTACAATCCACTTCTGGCAGGTTAAAGTTCCCCAACAACACCCCCCTCCCTTTCATTCCCACCACATTCAGCCAGATCTCTGTTTGATGTCCAAGTGCGGATAATTGAAACCAACTTTCTGGACATCAAGCAGGACTTCCAAAACATCGAACAGCCCAGAGCCCAAAGGGGCATGTTAGGAAGTATGTTATGGGCGGGCATCGGACAGGCTTAAACCTCGATGTCTTGCAGCAATAATCGAAGCTTTCCCAGGATGAACAAGGCGGAACTTACTTAGACCTGTTTACATGGGTCTAAGTGCCCCAAAGGTGACCAAACTGACAAGATGACCACTGGAGGGTTTAAGGCAAGACCCCCCCCCCTCCCCACTTACTCCCCCAGTGGTCATGATCCCCTCCCACCACCCATGGAAGGAAAAAATGCCAGTAGGCTTCTCATCAGCTGATTGCAGCAGGGGAATCCTGATCAGTTGAGCCGGTTTTGGGGAGACTTACCGGCCTAGCTGATAGGGATTCCCTGGCAGGGAGGGAGATTCCCTGAACTGTCAGGGAGATTCCTCTCTCCCTCCCTCCCTCCCTCACAGCCACCGATCCCCCAGCCCCTTCCACAGAGAGCCCCCGCCTTACACCCGTCCTCCAACATCCCCCCTCACACACCCTGTATCTTCGGTAGAAAAATCGGCAGGAAGGATGCCCACTCCCTCCTGCTGCTGGGCCCCATCGAATCGTGACACCCCATCCCAAATCGTGACACCCCCAAACCTGTGGCATCCCACCCTGACAACCCCCTACAACTCCATACCTTTAATGACAATCCAGCGGGAGGGATGCCCACTCCCTTCCACCGGTAGGCCCACCTCTTCATAATGGTAGGTCTTCCCCTTCCCAGTGCATCCTGGGATGCACTGGGAGAGGCCTAAGGTCAATGAACCCACTATTTCCAAAGTCACACTGCAGACTTCAGAGCATACCCTGAAGAAAGCCACAGCATGGTGGCTGAAATGTCGGTTTCTACCTGACAGACGCAGCGAGACCCGGAAACCTGCAGCAAACATAATGCCAGCTGCGGAAAACCTGCGAGAACGCCTAAGGCTCTGATTGGCCCAGGTGCCAAAGGCCCCTCCCTGTGCAAAACAGCTTACAATCTAGTCAAGACAGATAAACTGCTCAGATGCGGGAATTACAGAGGGAATGATAAGACAGATAATTAATTTTATTGTTTTGCTTTAAAAGGGTTGTATCTATATAGTTGTTTTGGGCTATAGTACTATCTTCTTGTTTTGATTTCTGATATAATGTAAGATTTTATTTTGCATATGTTTTTTGTTTCTCTTCTGATTCTTATCCATTTTAAGTCTCCTGAGGCATGCAGTTTTTGCTGAAACACATGTTGAGTCATCAGGAGTGTTTTTTTGAATAAAGAATTTTGTGGACACCACTGGCATTGTTGTCTGTCATCATCCCCGCTGTTTAGTGTGATCTGGTCTCACTGATAGAGCTCATATAACAGTCTATTAAACCCAGTGAAACTGTGGCTGAGGGTGTCCTATTTTCTTTTCCAGGCATTGGTTACATTCAAGGATGTCGCTGCTTATTTCTGGGAAGTGGAGTGGAACATTCTGGGAGAACTGCAGAAGGAGCTTTACAAGAAAGTCATCAAGGAGGTTCATGGAATCCTCTTGTCACGAGGTAAATATCTCTTTTCTATTAGGAAATCAGTGGGATAAAAAATCACAAGTACCGGGTCCCATGGGCATCTGACATTTAGAACCTGGTTTCTGATGCCATCCCATATTCAACAGGAACCAGTGAAATACAGTGCTCCCCCGCGAATTTGTGGTTTGCGGTCCCGGTCATTTGTGGTATTTTCCGACCACGAAGGGGAGGCAAGAGAGGGCAGCTGGAGCGCCAGTGAGTGAAGTAAATCACTCGCTGTATGCTCCAACCGTCTCTTCCTGTACTAAAGTCGGGCCTCACCAATCGGGAGCTGCATGTCAAAGCAGCTCCTAATTGGTGAGTCCCGACTTTAGAACAGGAAGAGGCGGTTGGAGCATACAGCGAGTGATTTCCTTCACTCGCCGGTGCTCCGGCTGCCCTCTCCTGTCTCCCCTGCCTAAAAATCGTATTCGCGGTTTTTTAACATTTGCGGGGGTTCCTGGAATGGAACCCACACGAATATTGGGGGAGTACTGTACCTTAAAATAGAGGCTTCATACATGACCAACCAGGTTTTTGAGGATACCCACAATGAATATGCATGAGACAAATTTGCATGCTCTGTCTCCATCTTATGTAGATCTATCTTATGCATAGCCTTATGGACATCTTGAAACCAGAGTGGTTGGTATGTCCTGAGGACTGGACTGAAAACCCCTGATATAGGACAAACGTTTGGTACAGAAGGCCAGGAGGAGGATTATGAGGGCATGATATGTCAACTGTACACTAGTGAACTGTACTGTACAATGTGTAACCCCCTTCGGATGGTAGCAGATATCATTGAGAAGACTGAACTCAAAAATGCCTCCATCTAGGACAGGGGTAGGGAACTCCGGTCCTTGAGAGCCGTATTCCAGTCGGGTTTTCAGGATTTCCCCAATGAATATGCATGAGGTCTATTTGCATGCACTGCTTTCAATGCATATTCATTGGGGAAATCCTGAAAACCCGACTGAAATACGGCTCTCGAGGACAGGAGTTCCCTACCCCTGATCTAGGAGGACTATGAAGAGAAATATCTACACCAGCATATCTCCAAGGTTTAAGAGTAATCAAGTGGCAGGTCGTAGCTGCCTCTTCTCTCCAAGCTTTGTCAAATACTCAAACCTCCCTCCACCCACACACCCCTCCATGCACTGCTTTTTCAGAACAGGAAACAGGTAGAACCTCCACAAGGTTTCTATTTAATGAAATGTCATTTTCCTCCTCCTTATTAACAGGTTACTCAATTGTTAATCCTGATGTTATATTTAAGATTAAAAAGGAAGATGAAAAATATTTCACTCAACACTTTGAGTGGGAAGGAAAAGAAAACCCACAAGACTCCATGAAGAGTAAGTAAATGTTTAGGATTTAAAGGGCTCAGCCATTTTCAGATCATAGGACATGGGTCTTTGACAGCAAATATTTGGAGACTTAAAATGTATTTCTAAACGTAGTATTATTATATCCTTGGTGAATCCTTGTAAATGTGTTTCCTCATCACAGGCCTTCCTGTTGAAACATCTGAGTTCTCACTGAGTGTTAAGCAAGAGGAAGATCTCCCCTTCATGGATCCTCCGGAATCGGAGACATCTGAACAGATTCACCCTCCTGTAACAAGTAAGTATAAAATTCCTCCTGCAGATCTTTACTAAGGTCAGCCTGGACCATTCATTAATTTAATTAGGTGGTCATCCTCTCTCTTCTTCCCATTGGTTTTTTTTTCCCTACTGTGGATGGAGTAGGCTGCCCTGGAGATGGAGGAGGCAACTGGCAAAATCCTTCATCCTAATGTCATGGGTCTGAGAAATCTGTATTGTTAAAAGAAATGATGGTGATGAGGAGGCTTTTCTGTTATGGGGGGAAATCAAGGTTGCTTAACTGTAACAGGTGTTCTCCATAGACAGCAGGGGAATGCAGCCACACTTGCTGGTGAAGTCCTTGGACTGAGCCTTGCATGGCGGAACGCTCCCCTAGATACAGTAGGTTTTTGGTTTTTGGTTTTTTTATTCATAGACATGTGCGGACTAGTAATAAAGGATGTGAAGAGAATGGAATCGGTTCAGCGAATGGCCACTAAGATGGTCTCAGGACTCAAGGATCTCCCATATGAAGAATGTCTAAGCAGGCTGCAGTTATATTCTCTCGAGGAACGCAGAGAGAGGAGAGACATGATAGAGACGTTCAAATATCTTACAGGCCGTGCTGAGGTGGAGGAAGATATCTTTTTCCTTACAGGTCCCACGGCAACAAGAGGACATCCGCTCAAACTCAAGGGTGGAAGCCTTCATGGCAACATCAGGAAGTACTTCTTCACCAAACAGGGTGGTTGATCGTTGGAATGGTCTTCCACATCAGGTAATCAAAGCCAGCAACGTGCTTGACATCAAGAAACGATGGGATAAACATGTGGGTTCACTTCGGGGAAATGCTTAGGGGAGGGTTCTTTTAGGGGAGGGTTCTTTGAGTGGGCAGACTTGTTGGGCCGTCGGCCCTTTTCTGCCGTCATACTCTATGTATTCTATGTACCTTGCCTCTGGGACTCCACCTTCCAATTGTCAGTTATGCCTCTAGCTTATAGAACTATCAGATAAGAGGGAATGGCAGGCGGGCAAGTGTGGCTGCATTCCTCTGCTGTCTATGGAGAACACCTGTTACAGGTAAGCAACTTTGCTTTCTCAGGAGACAAGCAAGGGAAATGCAGGCACACTTGCTGGTGAGTCCCAAGCTGAACAAGCATACGGGAGCTTAGTACTGTATAATGCCAAGTTTGTTAGGTGGTCAGCACTTCACAGCATACAAAGACACACACAGAAGATAAGGCTAATTATGCTACTTTATTGGTTACATAAATTGCAGAGCAGTATATACAGAGCACAGATAATTCAGAATAACCTCACTATGATTGACTGTGACATCGCCACCCCTCACAACTGACTGGGAATCCTCTTTTCAGACAGAAGATGGACTGGGTACCAAATCATGGGACTATCCCTTCACAGCGCGCTGATGGATTCTAAAGAAAAAGTATCTCGACTGCCTCTTATATAATATTTTCACACTACCTCTTACGTGACTAAGTCTCCTGTCTCACACTCTGTTCGTTTCTGCAATAAACAACAGATGTTTCTTCCCAGCTGGCATGTTGACCGCTGTTCGACCTCCATCCCTTATCGCAATACCCTGTGGGTTAAAACTTCGGGCTTGCACTGCGGGGAAGGACAGGTGAGTCGGGGCTGAGCAGGGCAGAGAGCAAGGAGCAGGGTGACCAGAGCAGGAGAATCAGGGCAGAGCAGGGTGGCCAGAGCAGGAAAATCGGGGCAGAGAGCAGGGTTTTAGCACAAGTGACTGGTCCTTACCAGTCGCTAGTTTTTTGATCGGCCAGCCATTCGGTGTGCCAGAAGAAGTTTTGTGAATTGCGTCCTTCCTGATTTGCATGCACGGATCGGGATCAGATCGGTACACAGGTTAGTAAATCGGGTCAGAGGGATATCGGATCGCAAAGGGCTCGCAAACCAATCGGTACACGATCGGTTTGCTTAGTGAATCTAGCCCTTAGTGCCAGTTGCACTCCAGTTGGTGACTTGTTTGTTTTCACCTTGTTATAATTGCAAATATTTACGTTTGTTTTATATGCTATCTGCATGAGTCGATGGCACCTAAAGAAGAAGAATGTTAACGATATGAGCAGAACAGACATGTGTCTCGAGGAGAGTCCCCATAACCCTCCCTATTCTATTTCCTCTCCAGGGCTGACCATCTGCTTTGGTACGAACTGGGGATTTGGAGGACAGACCAGAGAGAAGAGGGGTGGAGCAAAAAATGAGGCTTTCAACAAGAATTCTCATAGATTGACTACTCAAAATTTCAGGAATAATGCCTATCCAGTAGAAAGAAGATTACTGAGGTAAGAACCTAATCTTTTTATCTTTTTCTTATAACAGGCTCCTATAATATCAAGCCTGATATTTTAATCCGATTTGAGCAAGAGAGAGTCAAGACTGAGCCTTGGGAATATGAGGAAAGAGAAAATCTGACCACCACAGACACATGTGAGGATCTACATGAAGCAGGTGATGTAGCTTAGATTAAAGTAATGCAATCATTTACTACAAGAAAGACACCTGTTAGAATCAGGGCCGGTTTTAGACATGAGGTCCAGGGCAGAAATTAAGGAGGGTGCCCCTGATTTTCTCTCTTCGCTGCGCTCTCTACCCCCCCCCCCCTCCACTGCTCGATATCGCCACCATCCACAGCTACCGCACATAAAACAACTTTAAATAACTTCTTTACACACATAAGAACATAAGCAGTGCCTCCGCCGGGTCAGACCATAGGTCCATCCTGCCCGGCAGTCCGCTCCCGCGGCGGCCCAAACAGGTCACGACCTGTCTGAATCACCAGAAGGGGCTCCCTTGCCACCTTGGTTTCTCATTGAAGTCCTATCTTCCCATCGAAGTCCTAACCCTCTGGTCTTGCACATGCACGACCTGTTGGGTTTCTATACTTATTACCTGGTTAGCTTTCTATACTTGTGTTACATCCCAGCTTCTCCCTCAGTATCCCACGATCCCTTTATCCCTCAGGAATCAGTCCAATCCCTTTTGAATCCCTGTACCGTACTCTGCCTGATCACTTCCTCCGGTAGCGCATTCCAAGTGTCCACGACCCTTTGGGTGAAAAAAAACTTCCTTGCATTTGTTTTGAACCTATCTCCCTTCAGTTTCTCCGAATGCCCCCTCGTACTTGTTGTCCCCTTCAGTCTGAAGAATCTGTCCCTATCCACCCTCTCTATGCCCCTCATGATCTTGAAGATCTCTATCATATCTCCCCTGAGCCTCCTCTTTTCCAGAGAGAAGAGCCCCAGCCTATCCAACCTCTCGGCGTATGGGCAGTGTTCCAGCCCTTTTACCAGTTTCGTTGCTCTCCTTTGGACTCTCAAGTACCGCCATGTCCTTCTTGAGGTGCAGCGACCAATACTGAACGCAGTATTCCAGATGTGGACGCACCATCGCTCGATACAATGGCATGATGACTTCCCGCGTCCTGGTTGTTATGCCCCTCTTTATGATGCCCAGCATCCTGTTGGCTTTTTTGAGGCTGCTGAGCACTGTGCAGATGGCTTCAGTGATGCATCCACCAGCACACCCAAGTCTCTCGCAAGTCTGCTGTCTCCCAACAATGCCCCCCCCAATTTGTAGTTGAACAACGGGTTCTTTTTCCCTATATGCATGACCTTGCATTTTTCCACGTTAAAGCGCATTTGCCATTTGTTTGCCCAGTCTTCCAGCTTGTCCAGGTCCCTTTGCAGGTCCTCACACTCCTCGCTGGACCTAACTCTGCCGCACAGTTTGGTATCGTCTGCAAATTGAAAATAACATCACTTAATAATACTACTGATTATAATACACTTGATGTAAGAAATTTAAAATGAATAAAGAACTTAAAAAAAAAAAAGAAAATAACATCACTTTTCCTACCTTTGTTGTCTGGTGTAGAGAATGACACGGTGGCGGTTTACCCGCGGCCACTGCATTTTAGCCGCGGGTCACCCGCCGGAAACGGGGAAGAAAACTAGCAGTCGCTGCGGCAACGGGGACAAGGCCATTCACCGCCCGCGGGGCGGTGAATGGTCTTGTCCCCGCAGTGAGGCATGAAGGATCGTGCGGTCCCCGCAGCTCACACCCGCCTGCCCAATCGATTCTAGTGTTTAGCCAGCTCTCTCCCTTCTCCTCACCTTAGTTTGTAGATTTTCTTTTTTGGCGACCCGCACGCTATCAGAGAGCCGCGCACCCGCTGCTGCTCAGTTTCATATCTTCTGCTCTGACGCAACCGGAAACAGGAAGTTGCAGCAGAGCAGAAGATTGAACACTGAGCAGCCGCGCGTGCGCGGCTCTTTGGGAAAGCGTGCAGGTCGCCGAAAAAGAAAACTTATAAACTAAGGTGAGGAGAAGGGAGAGAGCTGGCTAAACACTAGGATCGATTGGGCAGGCAGGTAGTGGCTGCGGGGACCGTGCGATCGCTAGTGTTCCCGGCTCAAATTGGAAGGAGGGAGTGAAAGGGAAAAGGATTCTGGGCCAAGGGGATGAAGTCGGAAAGAAAAACCCACAGCAGGAAAGAAAGGGAAAGACTGGCAGGTGAGCCAGATGCTAGAAGCAGGGGGGGGGAAGAAAGAGGGAAAAAAGCTAGATGGGGTTTAAAAGAAGAGACACACTGGAAGAGGAAGATAGGGGAAATCTGGACACAGGAAGGTAACAGAAAGAGGGGAAATTATGTGCATGGGGCATAGGGACAGAGACATAAAGGGGGCATGCCATGGGGATGGTATATGGACACAGGGGGGGCAATGACAGATACATAGGGGAGATATTAGAAATGGAGAAAATAGGAGCACAGAAGCGAGATGGTTTGTGGGGATGGGACAGGGACCGAGCTTGCAGGCTCCAGTGGCTTGCACAAATTACATTGTAACGTGCCATGAAAATAAGAGGAAGGAAGGTAGATAGGCCACGCGAGAGGAGCTGAAGGGTAGTAGAAAGGAACAGATGGTAAAGGAGGGAGGGAAGGGTGGTGGTGGAAAGGAATAGAACAGACATTGAAGGAGGGTGGAGAGGAACAGACCCCCAAGGGAAATGTGGAAGACAGAGTGGGAAGAAGACAGATGCCAGACTATGCGGGAGCGGAGGGAAGAAGATGGGTGCTAGACCAATTGGGGGGGGGGGGGGTTAAGGGAGAGGCACAGTAACAGCAAATGGAAGACGCAGAGAGAAGACACACAGTGGATGGAAGGAATTCAATGAGAAGATGTGGAAAGCAGAAACCAGACAACAAAGGTAGAAAAAAAAATTATATTTATTTTTTGCTTTAGGATAAAATAGTATATTAGTTGTGTTGATAAAAATTTATAAACAAAGCCCTGCCAGCTGAACATCTCTTTCTCTAGTTCAGCAGCAGGAACTTTGATTTATAAGAAAGGAATAAGCTAAATATTACAGTACTAAGGCTTATATGGATGCAGCGGGGACGGTGACGGGGCGGTGAATGGGATGGCAGTGGCGGTGACGGGGCGGTGAAAGGGATGGCGGTGACGGTGACGGGGCGGTGAAGGGAACGGCGGTGACGGGGCGGTGCAGAGGATGGTGGACCGGTGAAGGGGCGGTGACGGGGACAGATTTTTTCCCCGTGTCATTATACTCATCTTTTCCCAGTCTCTGGTTGCACTTCCTTCTGTCTGTGCTCTTAACTCTGTTTCCAGGGTCTTCGTATCCATTTGCTCTTTTTCTCTCCTTCACTTTCTGTCCTACATCATCTTTGGCATTACCTTTTAACATTCAACTTTCTTCCATTTTTTTGCTTCCTCCTCACATCTATCTACTTTTCCATGTCTTCTCTTCCCATCTATCCATGTGCATTATGTCTTCCCTCTCTCTGTCCTTACACAAGATCCATATATGCCATCTCCTTCTTTCTTCTTCCCTATTCCCATCTATCCATAAACATAATTTCTTCCATCTCTCTTCCCTTCCCCTCCCATCCCTGTGCACCATGTCCTCCCTCTCTCTCCCCTTTCCCTCCATCACTGTGTACCATCTCCTCCCTCTCTTTCCCTCTCCTATAGTCTGATATATGTCTTCCCCCTTTCTCCCCTCCTGTGGTCTGGGATCTTTATCCTTTCCTTACCATAGTCTAGTATCTCTCTTCCCTCCTTCCTTTTCCTCCTCCCCCCTTTGTGGTCTGTGTTCTGCCTAATCGTAAAAGGGGGCAACAGGTTAGGACCAGAAAAATTCACTAGCCCACTGAATCGTAGGATAAACAAACAATGCATCACCATGAGTGGGGGCTTCATCCTTTAGCCTATAAATCAGACCATGAAACCTCAACAATGGCCAGGTTAGGAGCTCATGGAAAAGGCTCTGGGCAATGTGTGTGCCCCATTCCACAGGAGCTGGCTTCAACCATAACAGTATTGAGTGGCTTTTTATAATAAAATTCTCATGTGATGTTTACTTCCTAAACACACTCAAGATGGCACATAATGGTACGTGTTCCCAAAATATGAAACATATATATTTCTAAAATATGAGGTTACATCTGGGTTATACAGAATAGATAAAAACAAGACATTTATCATAAAGAGAGAAAACCAGGTCATGAGAGTTCAGACCAGAGGCTTGCTCAGTCTTAACAACAGATGTATTAGCTTCACTGATTCAGTTCCCAGCAAGCACTAACAGGCACTGAAAAGTTTCTACTGATAAGCAGCTGGCAACGATCGAGGCAGCCAAAGCAATGGCCAGTTAAACTATGCAGTTTATAACACTATGCAGTGCTATCCTATGTAGTGTATAAGCCCTAAGATAGGGCTCCTAAGCTAAGTACTGTACTATAGTCTGACATCTCTCTCTTCTTTCCCCTCCACCTTCCCCTTCCAGTGGCCTGACATCTCTCTCCTTCCCTTCCCCACCTCCTGTGGTCTGGCATCTCTTATCTGCTCCTTCCCTTCTCCTAGAAGTCTGGCATCTTTCCTCCCCATCTCTGCGTTCCAGCATCTCTCTTACCCTCCCCATGCTATTCCCTTCCCCCCTTATGGAATCTAGTGCTCATACCTAGCAGCGCTGCTGTAATTCTTCAGGCCGCCAGCAGTATGAGTGAAGTAAACATGCTACCTTCAGCGACCCAGAAGCTTTCTCTCTGCTACTGCTTCCCGCCTATTCGGGGGCAGGAAACAGTAGCAGATGAAAAGCTTTTGGGTTGCTGAAGGCAGCATGTTTACTTCACTTACACTGCCAGCGGCCTGAAGAGTTAGAGCAACGCTGCTGGGAACGAGAATGGTGAGCAAGCACTGGATTTTGCTGGGGGGACTCAGGATAGGTATGTGAGCCACTCAGAAGGACTCCGTGGGCTGCCATTGGCTTGCGGGCCTTGCAGTGAAGACCACTGCTGTATACTCATTATTCTGCTCTCATTCATCTCTTTCACAGCTCTCCCACATGGATCCACCATTTCTAGCATCACCCCTCCATATCGTTTTCTCCATCTTTGTAACCCAGCATTTCCTTCCTCCCTTTCTTTCTCTATCCCTCTCAAAACTCCAACATCTCCCCTTTCTACTCCCTTCTCCCAAGTCTGACATCTCTCCTCCCTTCCAGCCCTGAGTTCATCACCCCTCTGCCTTTCACTGTCCATCTCTCTTCTCCCTCTGCTCTCTCTGACTTTTCCATCTCTCCCTCCCCTTCTGCCCCCTTCCTTGAATCTTTCCCTTTCCCCATTTTGCCCTCTTCATATTTTGCCCCCTTCACCAAGTCCCTTTTTCTCCCCTCTGCCATCTCTTCCTAACCCATCTCCTTTGCCCTCCATGTCCATCTCTCCCTTTCCTGCTCCCTCTATACTCCTCCAAGTCCATCTCTCCTTGTCCTCCTCCTAATCCCTCTGCCCTCCCCAAAGTCCATCTCTCTCTTTCAAATCTATCTTATCTCCTTCCTGCCCTCATTCCCTTACCTCATCCCTGAGTCTCACATCTCGCCCTCCTTCCCTCACGAGTCCAACATCTCTCCTTTCTCCCACTCCCTTCCTCGTCCAATCTCATGCCCTCTCTACCTTCTACACCTCCCCCAAATTATTTCTAGGCAACATTCTGGTGGGAAAGGCATCTTGCTGCCGGTGGCTCTCTCTGCCACGTCCCTTCCCCAGCATCTACTCCTTTTATTCCCCCCCCTCAGCGCATGCATCTACCTTAAATTTGTTGTAAAAGTACCAGGTGGCGGCAGCGACTCACAGTGCTGCCCTGCTGCTGGCCCTGGTGCCTTTTCTCCACTGTGGCCCACCCTCTCTGACAACTTCCTGTTTCCACTGGGGAGGGCTGCAGTGGAGAGAAGGCGCTGGGGCCGGAGGCAGGGTAGCGCCGTAAGTTTCTGCCACCATCTGGCACTTTTACAACAAATTTGTAGACATGCATGCTGGGGGGGGGGGGGGGGTTGGATAAAAGGAGTAGATGCTGGGAAAGGGACATGGCAGGGAGAGCCGACCAGCAGCAGCAGCAAGAAGTCGCCCGCATCAGAGTGCCACCTGAGGCCATCGTCCTGCCTGGACCAAGGTGCCCTCTGGAGCTTTGGGGCCCAGGGCAGTTGCCCTGTTTGCCCTCCCCTAATGCTGTGTCTGGTTAGAATGAAGTGTTATAATCACTTCCCCTGCTTCTAAACTGTGTTATGAGGATAATGCGGTTGCTCTCTGTTTCCCTTATTTCTTCTTTTCTCCTTTCCTTATTAGATCTGCCTTTTTGCCTTTCATTCCTTCTCTTTCTCTTGATCTCCTCCAGCATTTTCCTATGTCTCTGTGTCTCTTCTCTTCATCGTCTATCGACACTTACTGTCTCTCATCTTTTATCAGTTTTTCTAATCTTCCTTGTGTCTCTCACTTTCTGTGACCTCTCTTGGTGCCGCTCCAAGATGCTAAACTTTCCTTGTAGATTTTGTTCTTTGTGAGCAATGCAGACAGGATGGTCTTACTGGAAGAGGCTGGAGTAAAGATGGCTCCAACTAGGATCAAGAGGAATAATGAGCACCAGGATAAAAGGAAGCGGTAGGGGTGGAAGTGAGGCAGAATGATTCAACATGGCATCAGCAAGAAGGATGAAGGCATAAAAGAATAGAAGAAGCAAATTTGGAGACAGTCCTCCAAAGGAAGTAGCAAAAGGAAAGACAAGGAGTTTCAAATTCATTCAAATTTTGATGTATCGCAATATCATGAATTCAAAGCGATTTACAATTAAAAACAAGGTCTTAGTTATTAACTACAACAAGCACACGAACATTACGAACGGATACAAAAGGGAAGTAGGGAAAACTACAATAAACATAGTAAAGATAACATGAAAGGTAAGTACAAAGGGAGGATGAGTAATCCAGTCACAGGTTGCAGAGGGAAGAGAGCGGTAGCGCCAGGTTGAAGAGAGGTGAGATCCTATAACATATTCTGTAGCAGTTTCATAACCTTAGTATAAGAATCTGTTTGCATTGAATGTCATGGTTCATTTTCAGAGAGACAGAGGGGCCCTTAACCCCTTCCACCAGGATATTTACATTTTCAGAACTCATAAAACACCCGTCATCTGAGTTTTAGACAACAGGGCTGGCTCTAGAGGCTGTGGCACTTAAACCAACTTGTGGAAGGGTGGGTCATTGAGACTCTGGGTGCCCTTAACCAGTGCTTAACCTGTCTCATGCCTTAAGCTGGTCCTATAGCCAAGTGTTGCTTTTCTTAGGTCTTATTACCTGGCTTATTTTTCTATTCTTACAGGCAGCCAAGGTTATCCTGCTGACCCCACAGTAGAGATCCTGAAAATAGAAGAGGTTCACATCAGTTACCAGCTGGAGGGAGCAGAGGAGGATACTGATGCCAGGAGTGGTAAGCCAAGAATTCCTTTATTTAAAAAATCCTTGCTGTGTGCTGTAGAGTATTTCTACATTTTCACACAGATAATGAATGTTACTAGTGATTTTCAGTTACATTTTTGTCTCTTACCCCCTGTTTTTACAAAGCTGCAATAGCGTTTTTTTAGCGTAGCTGGCACTCAGAGTTCCTATGAGTGTTGGGAGCAGCGCAAAGCATTCAATGCGCCGGCCTGCGCTAAAAACTGCTATCACGGTTTTTGTAAAAGGGGAAGGGGGTTAGTACCGTATTTTTTTTCAAACTCGCCATTTTTTTCTCTATCCAATGGACTATTTCCAGAAGAGATGGGGCAGATTATGATAAGACCCATCTTGAAAACCCAGAAAGTTCCAAAATCAAATTATAGGCCTATTGCAATTATTCCTCTGTTTGTTAAACTGACAGAAGGCTTAGTAAACCTAGAATTAGTGAGCTACTTGAAAAATTTAATATACTTCATGATTACCAATTGGGTTTTAGACAAGGCTTCAGTACAGAAACCATCCTTGCATCTTTGATAGACCATCTTTATCAACTATTTAACGTAGGCCCCAGGGTTCTCATACTCCAACTAGATTTAAGTAGTGCCTTTGATCTAGTAGATCATGACATTCTGCTAGGTTGTTTAGATGCAATGGGTCTCTCTGGAAAAGTATTGAACTGGTTTCAAGGTTTTTTTTGAAAAAAAAAAGATCATACCAAGTTGTTAGCGAAGGCAAATTTTCGCTTCCTTGGAGCAACCCATGTGGATCACCTCTGTCGCCTCCATTGTTTAACATCTATATTATCTCTCTCGGAACTCTGCTGCAGAGTTTGAATTTACGATTTCATATTTATGCAGATGATATTACTATTCCTATACCACTTACTTCTTTCACTGTTGAAATCAAGAATCAGATATCTTCCATTTTGAACCAGATTGAACAGTAGACCAAGGATTATAAACTGAAACTAAATTTTCACGAGCAAAGGACTGGGTTGACGTGAGCAAAAATTTTCCATTACATTACCCTTTGGTATTAAATACACTATACATTAAAAAATTAAGAATTACAAATATAAATAAAAAATGGAAAATAAGATGTTCTTTTTTAAAAAATATATTTTATTTTATTACTTTTATACAAATACACAAGAATACTCTTGTTCCAGAAATATGGAAAGAAAAAACAAATTAAGATGATTTTTTTTTTATTGAAAGGACTTAAAAACATTTTTCAGTTAGCTCTCAGAGGCCAACACCATCTTTCCCAGGTCAAGACAGTAAGCTGTCCTGACCTGAGAAAGGAGGTTTTGGTCTCTTGACAGTTGGTCAAAAATATGTTAAAATTAGTTAATTGAAAATATATCATCTTAAATCTATTTTCTATTTACATTTACTGTATTAACCTTTATAAATACAGGTACCACACTACTTTATCCTGAATTAAAAATAAAATTATTTTTCCTACTTTTGTTTCCTGGGCATTCACTTCTCTGGTTTCTGCTTTCCTCCATCTGAAGTCTCTTTCCAGCATTTTTCTCTCCTTCTTTCCCTTTTGGCTTTCTTCAATTTATTTTTCTACCTCTATGCACAGATTTACCTCATTCTTACTATCTAGTCTTCAAATTCCCTCTTTTTTATGGTCTGCTGGCAGATTTCCATCTCTTTCGTTCACCCTGGCTCTTCTATTTTACTTCCTCTTATTCCCAGTCTCACTTACACTGCCCTCTTTCTCTCCCACTTCTATACAGTGTTTGCCCCCATATCGGCACTTTCTTTCCCAATCCATCATTATCTCCCTCATTTCTGTCTCTTCCCCGCCAAATATCTGATCATTTCTCTCTCCTCTTCCATCTAGATCTGCTCCCTTCTATACAGCGTTTTCCTCCTCTCCCCCTTTCCATCCAGCATCTCCACACTCTTTCTCCCCTTCCATTAGTATCTCCCTCCTCTGTCTCTTCCTTCCCCCTTTCATCATCTCCCTCCTGTCTCTCCCCTCTTCCATCCAGGCTTCAATCTCACTCCTTTTATTCAGCTTATTCTTCCCTCCCCTTTCCATCCAGTATATCCCCTTCCATCAATATTTCCATCCTTTTTGTATCCCCCCCTTCAATGTCTGTGCCCTCTCTCCACCTCACCTTCCATCCAGTATCCCCCCTTTCACTTCCTCTGTTCTGTCATCTCCCTCCTCTCTGTACCCCACCCCCCAACATCAGCCCTCTCTCTCCCCTGTTCTATCTAAAATCTGTCCTCCAACTTCTATATAAAATCTCCCCCGTCTCTCTCCCCCACCCCAAAACATTTCCACCAGCTTCTTCCCTCTCTCTCCTCCTACTCCACTTCCACCAGTGTCTATCCCCTCTGTCCCCCACCCCTTTTCCACCAGCACCTGCCCCCTCTCTTCTCCAACCCACATCCATCAGCGTCTGTCCCTCTCTCCCACCCATTCCACATCCACCGGCGTCAGCCTCCTCTCTCCCACCCATCCCACATCCACCGGCGTCAGCCCCCTCTCCTACCCACCCCACATCCACCAGCGTTTTCCTCCTAGCATCCCCACCACTGCTGCTGCTTTTCCGAAGCAGCAGTGGCAGCAGCAAACTGATACAAACCGGTTATGGGACCTTCCCATACATATCCACAGTTGTCGGCTGTGTCCCGGAAGAAGAAGTGACGTTGGCGAGGGTGGGCCGACAGCCACAAGTATGTGTGGGAAAGTCCTGCAGCCAGTTTGTTTCAGTTTGCCGCTGCTGCTTCGGGAAAGCAGCAGCAGTGGCACAGGATGGAAGAATGATACCAGAGGGGAGCTGGTCCTGACTCCACCGGCTGTACGGTGGAGCCGAACGGATGCGCAGCCTCCTGCTAAAAGGTGTGCAGCCGTACAGCTTAGAGCAGGGATCTCAAAGTCCCTCCTTGAGGTCCGCAATCCAGTCGGGTTTTCAGGATTTCCCCAATGAATATGCATTGAAAGCAGTGCATGCACATAGAAATCCTGAAAACCCGACTGGATTGCGGCCCTCAAGGAGGGACTTTGAGACCCCTGGCTTAGAGGGAACATTGGTCAGGGACCAGGTCTTGAATGGATCCCAGGTCTTCAGAGTTTTTAGTTACTGAATGTGATCTGAGTGAAGGGAATCGGTGCCAAAACTGGAGGAGAGAATGAGACGTTTAGAACCAGTGAATGAGATCGGGACGGTCTATTTCTGGCTTTTCATGTGCCATTGCCCACCTATATGACCAGGACTTGATGCAAAAATTTTCATCCCTCTTTTTTGACTCACATGTAACATTTTTATTAAAATTGCTCATTAAGATCCCAAGTATTAGCACTAATTAGCTCGTTATTCAATTGAATTGCAAGCAGAATTTTTAGCACTCTTTATAGAATTTAAGGGATACTGTTTATCTAATGAATAGAATAAAGAAGATAAGTATTATACTTGCAGAAAGATGAAACGTAACAAGCATTGATTGTTCAACTAACAAAGCAATGATGAAGATAAAAGAACTGTATGTGCCTCTTTTGAATGAAATAAAACCCTAGATAAATTCTGTGGTTAAAGCTTGGGGTTTTTTTTAGATAAAACTGATTAAACAGCTGAGGCCTTTTTTTATTTTTTTTTTTGTAATTTGCTGTATCAAAGGTTATAGAAGCAGAACAGCCTAAAAAGATTGCAATTAGTCCAGAATACTGCTTTGAAATTGATAGCTGGAAAATAAAAATTGATCAAGTATCACTGATTTTGATTGACTTGCCTTGGATGCCAGTCACAGCTGGAGTTTCCCCTTAACCTTTTCCTATCGTAATAAATTTTACGTTACGCTGGTTCCAATCATAATTATTTTAGCAAAGTTTTGTATTATTCACTGTTGTCATTTATGGCTATTGTAAACATAATGTAAATAAGTCATAAGTCTGTAAATTCAAATATTTTGTGTTCCTGGCTCTTTATTAGTCCATACAGACTGTTTATCCACTGTCTATGTCATTTTCGGAATGTCCCGTCATCCGGGACACACAATGGGAAAAGGTTAAGCTTTACTTTCTTCTGTACAAGGCATTTTATTTGAGTTTGCTCCAATACTTGGCAGGTAAATTAAGTGAATATGACCCATCTCGAGCCCTATGGTCATCCCCAAAGAGTTTATTACCGCTTCCATCATTGAGCCTTGTAAGGTTAGCAACTACTGGAAACCGAGTGTTTTGTTACATTGGCCCTTACCTTTGGAACTAATTGTTGGCCAATTTTCATGCAATTTCTAGTTTCACCGTTTATTGCAAAGCTTTGATATCTTGGCTGTTTAGAGATAGTTTTTGCCTGTCATGATTATATTTTGCTATTTTTACTGACATTGTTTTTTTAAATATATTAATGATATATTGATTACTCTATAATTTTGATTTCAGGTATTGGTTGTTTTAGTTGAACTATTGAATGTTTTGTTTTTAATGCACGAAATTGTGACTATCATGTTACTTATTTACAATGTGTTTTATTGTGTTACTTTTTTAAAAGTGTAAAGATTACCCAATAGCTGTATAATTTATGTGCATAACTCTCATGTTTCTCCAACAGATGATGGATTTGGGAATAAAAGTAAGAGAACAAGAGAGGGCGATGGACAGCAGATGGAGGAATGGATACATAAAGACTCCTCCAGAGACAGTACAGATCCTTTAGCTGATTGTGTGGGAGGTATGAGTAAAGTTACACCACCCAGCATGAAAGAAAAACGTCAGAATGGAGACAGTCCCAATACATGTACTGAACAGAGGAGAAATTTCAATCATTTCTCAAATCTTGCACAAAGTCAGATCCTCAAAAGAGAGAGACTGTTTCAAAGCACTGCAAGTGAGGAAAGGTTCTCTGAGAATTCAGATCTTACAGAAGGAAAACAAATTCACACACACACGCCATTCCAGTGTACTGAATGTGAAAAATGTTTCACATATAAATCGCAGCTTAGAGTTCACAAAGGGCAAAAACCATCAAAATGTTCTGTGCCAAATAAAAGCTTCAGTGAGACATTTCAACTGAAAAGTCATGAATTAACCAATACTCAAAACAAACAAGTGTATGAAATGAACCTCCAGGGAGTAAAGCTATTTAAATGTTCAGTATGTGATAAAAGCTTCAATCAAAAAAATAACCTTAAATTTCATGAAAGAATCCACACTGGGGAAAAAACAGACAAATGTCCTCGACGTGATAAAAGCTTCAATCAGATAAGTGCTCTCAGAACTCATAAAATAATCCATACTGGAGAAAAATCATATAAATGTTTTCAATGTGATAAAAGCTTCAGTCAAATAAGTGTTTTCAGAACTCATGAAAGAATCCACACTGGAGAAAAACCATATAAATGTTCCCAATGTGTTAAAAGCTTCAGTCAAAAAAATAACCTTAAAATTCATGAAAGAATCCACACTGGAGAAAAACCATATAAATGTTCTCAATGTGATAAAAGTTTCAATCAGATAAGTGCTCTCAAAACTCATGAAAGAATCCACACTGGAGAAAAACCATATAAATGTCCTCAATGTGATAAAAGCTTCAGTCGCATAAGTGCTCTCAGAATTCATAACATAATTCACTCTGGAGAAAAACCATACAACTGTCCTCAATGTGATAAAAGCTTCAGTCATATAAGTGCTGTCAAAACTCATGAAAGAATCCACACTGGAGAAAAACCATATAAATGTTCTCAATGTGATAAAAGGTACACTCAAAAAAATAACCTTAAAATTCATGAAAGAATCCATACTGGAGAAAGACCGTATAAATGTCCTCAATGTGATAAAAGTTTTAATCAGATAAGTGCTCTCAGAATTCATATAAATGTCCACAATGAAGAAAAAACATATAAATGTCTTCAATGTAATAAAAGCTTCAATCACATAAGTGTGTTCAGAACTCATGAAAGAATCCACACTGGAGAAAAACCATATGAATGTTCTCATTGTGATAAAAGCTTCAATAAAAAATATAATCTCAGACGTCATGAAAGAATCCACACTGGAGAAAACCCATTTAAATGTTCTGAATATGATAAAAGCTTCAATCAAGAAAGTAAACTGGGAGTTCATGAAAGAATCTATAGTAGAGAGAAACAATACATATTCTAAATGTGATAAAATCTACACTTTCATATGTATCCTCAAAATTCATAAAGTAATTACATTGGAGAAAAATCATATAAATGTTCTGAATGTGGTAAAATCTTCAATAAAAAAGTAGATAAATAACCTCAAATATTGTGAAAGAATCCACACAAGGCAAATCCATTTAAGTGTTCTCAATGTAACAATGACTAGAATTCATGATGGCTAGGTCGAAGAAAAGTAGAAAGCTCAGTGTAGCAGGGGTTGGTTATAATAAATTGCCTTAAAATGTGCAAAATTAAATGCTAAATTGATTAAGCAAACTAACTTCATCATGGAAATATGGTAGATCTCATTCCTAATCTCGGGATCCAGTAAGAAAAGCAATATTTATTAGCAAGAAAATAATAATTTCAAACACTGTGAAAACTATGTGAAAACAATTTTTTATTGAACATAAAGATAAAGAACAGTAATAACAGCAAAAGGTACAGTAGTTGTTCAAAATTCAAAGGTAACCCCCCCATACAACTCCCCTCCCCCCAACAATATAGGTAACAAGGAAAAGTGCAGCAAGAAACAAGGCAAAGATCAAAGATCCCACAGCAGCCAACAGGAAGGTCCCAAGCAGCATCCAAAAGAAAGAAATTAGGGTCCTGGACTCTGATGGGCCCCGAAAGACACAAGAAAAGGACCTCCCCACCCAATCCCCCTTCTCCTCCCACAAACACTCACACACACAAGAAAACCAAACAGATAGAAAAAAAAAAGGGAAAAATAACTAGGAGATCCAAACCTGGAAATGTGGGCAAACTCAGGGTCGCCCTCCCCTCCCTCCCAACGTGCAAGGCAGGTCAGATGTTTAGGGTATTAAGAATTAAACCTCGCACTCTAGGAGTTAAGGAATCTATACAGTGCTCCCCTGCAAATTTGCGGTCGGCAGTCCCGGTCATTCGCTGTATTTTCTGACCGCAAACCGCCAACCAGGAGAGGACAGCTGGAGAGGGCAGCCGGAGCGCCGTCGAGTGAAGGAAATCACTCATTGTATGCTCCGACCGCCTCTTCCTGTACTAAAGTCTGGCCTCACCAATCAGGAGGTGCTTTGACACACAGCTCCTGATTGGTAAGGCCCGACTTTAGTACAGGAAGAGGCGATCAGAGCATACAGCGAGTGATTTATTTCACTTTTCGGCGCTCCGGCTGCTCTCTCCTGCATCTGCCGCTGCCCTGTCCAGTCTCCCCCACGAAAAACTGTATTCGCGATTTTTCAAGATTCGCGGGGGTTCCTAGAATGGAACCCCCACAAATATTGGGGGAGTACTATGTAAAGGCCACAAACCTGCAAAAAAAAAAAATTAGATTGGCGGAAGGAGCCACGCATCTGACCCTTCTCCAGCAATATTAAAGCATGTAAACAATTATGCCAAGACCAATAAGAGGTAGAATGACACGATAGCCATTCCCTCAAAATAATTTTCTTAGCCACCAACCCTGCTTTGTGCACAAATAACCGTCCAACCCCAAGAGGAAATCAAAAGGCTTCATATTTATCCAACTAAAATCCCACCGGAGTGCAAGGTACGGGACATCCCAAGAGAAATTCAAAATAACGGACCACTCGCTGCCAAAAAGACTTAACCACCGGGCAGCTCCAAAAAGCATAAAAAAAGGACTTAAGAGCACTCTTACATTTTTCACACTGATCCGACTCAGCAAAACCAGAACGATACAATTGGACCTGAGAAAAATATGCACGGTGAAAAACTTGAAATTGGCACTCCCGGAGGTCAGCTGACACTGAAAGGATCGGGATATGTTTAATAAGGCAACCTATATCCAAATCAGTCGCTAACAGACCTAAATCCGGTGCCCAACAAGCACACAAGGCCTCCCAAGACCTAGGGGGAGCAAGAAGACAGAAAGCTTTATGGAGTGCCGAAACCGAGAGTCCCACGTCCACAAATTGATCAAAGAAATTACAGAGTTTATTCCCCAAACCCAGCCAAAGGCCCTCCCTAGCCAAGGATCGCACGTAATGACCCAGTTGAAAATAAGCGAAGGAATCAGTAGCCAGAATTACATGCTTAAGATGAAAATCATGCCACGGGGGAAGGGCGCCATCGGGACCGAGGACATGTGCCAACAAAAAACACTATGAAAACTAATAAATCATCTACAGAGCCAGAGCTCAGTTCCATTCTAAGTTCCTCAATTATTGAATTTACAAGTGTGGTTGGGTATTGAGATGAAAAAGAAAACTGTGAAGATGGTGCAGGGATAGAAAAAAATTTATTGGGGATAGTTAGGGGACAGTAAGAATAGGATGGGGTAGGTAGGAATAGAATTGACTAGGGACAGGTGGGGATGGGAACCAGATTATGCCCCTGTGCACATCTTTACCAGAGACTCTAGAGAGTTGGAATCAGAGATGTGAACTCTGCAGGAAAGTGATCCTTACAGGGCCTCTCTTGAACAATTAGGATGATCCACTTGGAAGAATAGGGGGGCTTAGTGGCAAGATGATTCTTGTGAGCATACTCAGGGCAAGATGAAAGGGTGGAGAGTGTGGTGCAGTGGTTAAAACTACAGTCTCGGCACCCTGAGGTTGTGGGTTCAAACCCCCCACTGCTCCTTGTGACTCTGGGCAAGTCACTTAATCCCCCCCATTGCCCCAGGGACATTAGATAGATTGTGAGCTCACCAGGACAGACAGAGAAAAATGCTTGAGTACCTGAATAAATTCATGTAAACTGTTCTGAGCTCCCCTGGGAGAACGGTATAGAAAATTGAATAAATAAATAGAGAACACAATTGATGCTTTGGTCCCAGAGGCCCCTGGGAGTACAGTTGGTGTTTGGCAACCAGTGGAGGTAGCAAAGGCTTCTGGGAGTGCAATGGTCTCCATGGGAACGCAGTTGACATACTGGGTCTGGCAATGGCCCCTGGTAGTGCAGTTGGCATTCAGGGTCAGGCAGTGGCACTTGACCAGGTTATCCAAGCTCCCATGGGTTACCCTGCAAGCACTGGGGAAAAAGTCTTATGAGGGTCCATTGAAGTTTCCTGCCTAACTAAGAAAACAATTTTTATTTTTTCGGAGGTGGGAATGAAATTTATTTTCAACATAGACTCCTTTTAACGCAATACATTTGCTCCTACATTTTTTTTTCAGACCTTTCATGCCTTCAGTAAAATACAGAACATCTAAACTTGAATAAATAGCTATGTACAGCATCTGTGTCCGCAGAACCTGAAGAAAATCTCTTCCCATACAGCAATTTTTTTTAGGTTCAGAAACAAAAAGAAGATGCATGGGGCCAAATTCAGAGAGCACAGTGGATTGGGAATTAATTTGAACAACAATTCATGCAATTTTGTCATTGCAATTGTTAACGTGTGAGCTGGTAGAGTTGTCCAGAAAAAAACTAAAGTTGAAAAAACCGTGTGAATTGAAGTTTCTCCCATGAATTTGATTGTGCTTGATCAGAAAATAATTTTTTAAAAAAATTTTGGGGTGGTTGAAAGCCACTGATTACATAACGTTCCATTTTTCTGAAAATTTGCTATTATTTTTACTTAATGGAACAAATTTCTTGGTATTATAGCTATAACTTTTATGTTTTCACACTCAGCAATGATACATTGGCGAAAAGACATTTTATGCAAAAACTCTCGCAGTATTTTATTAAATGAACCTTCAATATCTGCTCTTTATTGTGGAAAATAACAGAAATTTAACTTACTTTGCTAATAAGCTCTACACGTACACTTTGGTGTAGTCATCTACCAATGGCATTCCAAACACTCAAGCATTCAGTGTTTTCTTGAGAAAGTCAAGATAAAGCCTATGATGCTGTTCAACTCCTTGCAACAAGGCCTCATGCTGCACCGTGTCTGTGGCAAAGTTGGGCACAGATCCAGAGCATCTCATAGAATACTGTTCAGTGTTGTCAACGCTGAATTTTGAGCCCCATTTGTTGAATTTAGTCCTTTATGACTTTGCTCCTGTGATGAAAAACTGGCCAGACAAAACTGACCAAAATGAACATTCCTGGAAATGACATGAAAGAAACCATTTCTGGCTGCTCAGCCCTAATCTGTAATGACTTCCCTAAAATCCAGCAAAAATACAAGCTGTGATGCAACAGAAGTGAACCTGTGACATAAGCAGAAATAATGAATGAATAAATAACATGTCTAACGCTAAGGCTGCCTAAGGGGCACAGAAAGAATTCATGAAAAGTTCTCATAAAAATGTACACAGTTTCCACACATAATAAGAGAACTCATCCATTTAATGAACCTCACAAGGCTCTATTTATCCAGGTACTGCTGCGGGTGACTCCTTGGCAGCTGCCCAGCACTGAATATTGAGAGATAATTCAGCCAGGGTTTGGCTGATTGAATATTGAGCAGTTATATTCCCAAGTGGCTCCTGTGGGAGAAAGTTATCAAAGCAAGCTGTATTTCCTCTGAATATCTACTTATTGTATTTCGCTGAATGTCCAGCACTCTTGATTGTAAACCGCCTAGAAGTCGCAAGATTGTGGCGGTATAAAAGAATAAAGTTATTATTATTATTATTATTTTACCACAAATCTGTGGTTGAAGAAGGAATGTTTTTTGTTTTTTTGTGAATGCAAAGGTGTGTGCCCTTTTCTCCTGACGCAGCGTATTCATGCGAAACAAGGCTCTTGTAGAGAAGGGGTTATTGTTTCCTGCCATTGGCTTTATGTACGGACTGTGAATATGCATTGCTTTTTGGCAATTATAATGAGGACAGTTTCAATGTAAGCTCCTGCCTATTTGGTAATGTTTACAGCTGTGCAGCACTGCGTTGTATTTTTCTGGCTTTAAATCACGGCGTGTTGGAGAATACAATTCGTTCATCTTTCAGATGGACAGCGTTTGCAGCATTGCAGCATAATCTTCAGCTTCAAACAACCGGGGGAGAGATTTTTTTCACAGCTAAATAACTTGATATTAGTATTTTTTTACAACTACGTTTAGTGCACTGTTTTGCCCTGAGCGTTGTGCGTTTGTCTCTACATCTGGGTTTGGAGCACAGGTTTTTCTCAAGTGTATGCTTTTTTTTTTTTTACTGTGCTCCCCCCCCCCCCCAATATGTAAGAGGAGCCTATGATAACAGACTAAGCCTGAGTAGCTTAAAATATTCAGCTTGGACTGGAATGTCCTGCTTGTATGTCTGAGGCTCGATTTGTTTAATTGATTTATTAGTCCAGTTGCTTAGTATGGTACAGTGTACTTTAAATATTTGCCAAGTTAATGTGTTATTTTACCACAAGTCATGTTATTTTAGAACAGGGTCCCAAACTTGGAATTTGCAGGATTTTTCTCTATTTTTGTTGTTTTCAAAACCACTCACCCAGCATGTTCCTTCTGCCCTGCAGCTCTCTTATTATTTCTACAAATCCGCCTTATCCCCGCCACATGACCTCAACCCCCAGAGCTTCGCCCCCCACCCTTCTGCTTTGTTATTTCTACAGATCTACCATTGGGAGATGGGTCCCCACTGCCCGGGAGCTTTGCCCATGGGTCAACTGATTTCACTTCCTCTAGTGTTTGCAGGGCTTCAAGAAGCAGAAAAGACTCAAAAGCAGAAATGTTGCCTTCCTGGACTGGAAATCCCTGTAAAACCCCAATCTGCAGAGGGGAAGAAGGAGGAACTTTATCCGAGATTCCTAGGAATCAGCCCAATCTCCTCCCGTCGTAGTCATCTTTCTAGGAGGTCTGAATCCATTCCAGCAGGAGGGAAGTGTCTGCCTTGGTTATCATCAGTAAGAAATGTTCTCTCACTTCATGAACCACTTTCTTTCTTAGTCAGGTGTTCTCTTACCAATATGTACTATTATAGCAAATAAAACCCCACTGTCTAGACTGGCACCTCAACGCACTCAGAGGTAGGGAAAGCCTTAGAAAAAGGAGCCCTTTAGAACGTCAAAATAGGCTCCAGACTTCAATCATTGGCATAAAAAAATACCCCTCCTCTCCCCCCCCTGTCCTTACATATTTATTTAATTGTCCAACATCTTTTCTGTTCTTATTTCCCTAAAAAAATTTTTGTAAAGCTTTTTATAGGTAAAGAAAAAGTCCATTTCTTTTCTTAAAACTTTTTCCCCAAAAGCTCACACATAAAAAATCAGCACTAGTCTTTTCCATAATCAGAAATGGAAAACATTACTCACAACTGGAAAGGCCCGGTTATCCCTTTATCCCCCCAAACGATTAACCACAGAACACTGTTTTTTGGAAAACCGAGTCACAGCTCTGTTTATTGGAACAACTAATAACGCTTAATTAACGCAACAATCGAGCTACCAAAATGATACCCCCTAAGCTGTTTTTAGCTCCGTGACCCCGCCTCAGCCAGCAAGAGTCTGGGGAGTGGCAGGTACCTCCCTTCCCCTTCAAACAGGCCACCTGGGACCCCGATTTGAACTAGCTGCACTCCAGACGCTCATCTCCCAATGAGCCCAAAGTTTCTGTAGCTCGAGCCCCGCCACTAGCCTGTAATCCAATTACAGGCTCCCCCTCCAATCAACAGAGCTGTAATTACCACTCCACCCCTCGCAAACACGATTCACAACACGTTGCGAAATCATCAAGAAGCAAGTCCAATCCAATATCTGATACATGTACTCTGTCCCGGGCAAAAAGTCCTCCGCATGACATGTCAACCCATTTGTGTCAAATATGCAAATCACCTCGGGCCACAACCCGCTTTGTTTATTTACTTTTGCCAAACCCCGAGTCCATCTCCTGGATCCCAGGCAACGAGGTCACGGAATGATGTCAAACCACACCAACCTCATGTCAGGGAATCATGCCATCACACTTCGGAAATCATCATGAGCCACGTTGTTTTACCGTCCAGGCATCAATGCCATTTCCACCAAGTTTCAAGTTTAATTAATTTTAATATACTGACCATCGACGTGTATCTGGCCGGTTTACAATACTAAAAATGAAAGGTTATCTGAGCTCTGTGGATGATTCCTCATTCCATGCAGCAAAGGCAGCAACTGGAACCATCTCTTGCCCTATTGGCCCCACCAGGATATGCGAACATCCTGCTGCACCTGTCCGAGATGTACTCCACCTGGGCGAATCATTGCTCTGTCACTGGCCCAGTGAATGAAGGAGTGGCCCACAATCCACACCATGAAGGATCGCAGGACCGCACCTAGAAAACACAGTGCACAACTGAAACATCCATCATACCAACCAGTGTCTTAGTAAAACGCATGCCAGCAGGCCAAGAGCAACAGGCTCAGATGCTCTCCACAACCCAACTTCAAACTTCATTAGTCCAAACCACCCTCAACCCCGTTACAACATGCCTGCTCTGTGCATCCCCACTTGGACGTAACCACGAAACACCCTGAATTTCTTGATTGGCTAAGCCTGCTTCCCTGAACTCGTTGCTGTCCCAATCCGAAATGAATGGGTACCAAGCTGCCGGGTCCTGCCCGCACTTTCCCAATGCCTTTCATAGCATGGCCAAGAATTGGTAACCGGTAAGCAGAGACCCATCAAGATGAACCAACATAACTGTTCCACCTGCTGGCCGGACCACCAAGTACTCCTGCAGCAAGGCTACAGGACAAGTGACATGTCCCGGTACCCGCTGTACCGACTGGCCTCGCCCTGTGTGGTCAGTCTTTGATCATGCGACTGGTACTCAAGGCATCTCTGCACAACTGCACTTGCTCAAGCCTAAGCCCTTCCACTTCCTGGTCTTCTGAAGGACTCGTCAGCAGTTCATTTACCCTTAACGCCCTGAAGAAGGCCAACGAAAAAGACACTCTTCATAAGGGGAGTAGACAACAGTCCCTAAGACCTGCAGCAATCGTATCAGCAAGTCATGCATGATCGGTAATCTCCTATCTGGCACCACTGGTGGGAGCCACCCCATAGCTGCCAACATCCTTTTCACCAGAAAATCTCCTGCAAGGACTTCTATCTGCCATTTTTTTTGTACCACTAGGGGAGGTTTATGCCAGTGATTGAAGTTTGGACAAGATTGTGGAGGTAGTACGTAAAGACACCGACTCCAGGAGCCCAACATTTGCTTTCGGAGTCCTTTATGTATATATTTATATAGGAAATGAATAATATACTAATTATATATAATTTTTATCAATTGCAAGCATTCAACATACAAGGCATGGTCACTGCCAACATGAATCATCAGGCTACTTTTTAGAAGCCTAACTTGTTAAATCTGAGATCTAAAGGCTATAGCAATGCCATTGTGGCTTTTTAAAATGTATTTATTAAAGAAATTACAGACACTCAAAAAGACTATAATAGCCAAAAAGGACTAATAGCCAAAGACCAGGTCTGCAGCTGTGGTGTGCTACTGGACGGCCATCTTTTTCTCACTGCCCACATCTCCCAAGTCATTTCCATCTCATTCTTACGCCAGTTAAGGATCCGTCCTTAACTCGCTGAACCAGACTTTGCCCAGATCCTCTACGCTTATGTGCTCTCATGTATGGATTACTGCAACACCCTCTTCAGTGGCCTCAGAGCAAAAAAATCCTGAACCGTCTTCAACAAGTACAGAATGCGGTGATCCATCTAAAAAATCTCAAGTTTCCACGATCCTGTCTCATCTGCACTGGCACTGGCTGCCTATCAACAAGCGCTGTGCCTTCAAGGGCCTCCACCACAAAGCACCCTACTACGTAAACGCTCCTACACCAGTTCATCCCTAAGCTTTGGAATCATTTGCCCACACAACTCGGATCCCTGGTCTCCCTGATGTCTTTGCGAAAGGCAGTAAAGACCTTCCTCGTCTGTTAACTGTTCCAGGCCTGAAATTAGTTACGAGGAACAGGGAACTACTGCTTGATTTTCCCTCTATTTGCCTCCAACACGCTTTTCAGTCCGTGTCCTGATATGCTGTGGTTCCAAAGTCTCCGCCCTTGCTCCACCTGATTCCCCTCTATACATGATAACATGTTAACCTCACCTTGTACCTAGAGCCTATGCCTACAGAATCTGTACATTGTTCCTTCATGATAAATTCTTTGCGTTTAATATTATACCTAGGTCCCCCTGTTATTCTGTTACCCTCCCGGTTTTTCTGTCAGCTCATTCTCAGAATCTGTGTGTGTCCTTCTGTTACCCGCCCTGAGCTTTCCGGGAGGGCAGGAAATAAATCGAAATAAATAAACACACGTAAAGTGTAAAATAATAAGATACAAAGGAAAAGCAGCAGCATCTTTTGTTACTAATTCAGAAGTATACAACTTAAAGAGCATGGTTTGAATATTTAAATCAAAAATAAACTATATTGTTCTAAGGGATAGAATTGTTTCTGCCGGTTCACCAAGGAGAAAAATGTCTCTGCATACAGTAGGTGCTCAGGGTTCCAGCGTTAAGGCGTCTAAAGTTATGTGCTTAAAGCGGTAGGCGCATACAATTTAGGTGCCTACCTTAATTAGTAAATTGGCTCAATAATTGGGAAAAAAAATTGGGTAGAAGGCAGCTAAGCCAATAGGTGTGATTCTCTAAATGGTAGGTGCCTAGGCTGGTTCATAGTCAGTGACACCAGCGCGCCGACAATTCAGCGCAAGACAGAATCGCACTGTCGAAAAACTTATTTTCTAAGAGCTCCGACGGGGTGTGTGTGTGTGAGAACCCCCCACTTTAATGCTTACTGTTCGCGCTGCCGTTGGGGGAGATGTGGAGGGTGCAACCCCCCACATGATAGACAAAATGGAACTTTAACTGAAAAAAATCGGAAACTGTTCCATTTTGTCTATCATATGGGGGGTTGCACCCCCCCCCCACGGCAACGCGAACACTATGCATTAAAGTGGGGGGTTCCCCCACACACACACACCCCTATCGGAGCTCTTAAAAAATAAGTTTTTCGGCAGCGCACTTCTGTCTTGCGCTGAATTGTCAGCGTGCTGGTGTCTCGCGTGCGATTATCCCATCACCGCCTAGGCTTCTACCACCAAGTAACAGAGAAACATGATGGCAGATAAAGGCCAAATGGCCCATCCAGTCTGCCTGTCCATAGCATCCATTATGTCCTCCTTCCTATTGGCTAAGGCTCTTTATACCTGCATTGTGATGTCATCAAGAATTAAGATTATAGAAACATAAACATGATGGCAGATAAAGGTCAAATGGCCCATCCAGTCTGCCCATCCACAGTAACCATTATCTCTTCCTCTCTCTAAGAGATCCCACGTGCATAGTTAGGGGTGGATCTGGGGCATTTTCTAAAGTTAGGTGCCAGAAAACACCTCCACTTGGCATCTCTATTTAGGTGAGGTAAATCCTGGCCTCCATTGGAGGTGCCCACGGTGCCTACCTCGCCTTCAGGTACGTACTCACCAGGTGTGAGTCTGTAACTGGCGCCTAGGCACCATTTACAGAATCTGGCCCTAAATATAGAATTCTTCTTATTTCACATACATTGTTAATTTCACATTTGGATTATGGGAGCGGTAGTAGGGTTAAAGATTTTACGTCGGTAAAATCCGGACCCCCTTAGATCCACCGCCCAGTTCCATCCATCCCCGTCCCATTACACCTAGCTCCGCCCCCACTGCACAGATAGCCCCCCCCCCTTCCGACGCAATGTCTTTCTAAAACCCAGACAAAATGCCGGGTTTTGAAAACCGGACATGTCCTCATAAGTCGATATCTGGTTAAAGTGTCTGCAGACACTTCAGAATGCGGCTCTCCAGTTATTGGCAGGGGTACTTATGGAGGACCACGTTATGCCATTATTTATTTGATGTCATTAGTTTACGGTTGCAAATAGGGTGATGATTATGATTTTGGCATTGGTGCTTAAAGCATTATATAGTGAGACTCCTCCTTATCTGCCAACCAAAATGTGCTTTCACATTCCGGGGAGATCACTTTGCTCTTCTTCCACTCAGGTTATTGATCTCTACTTCTTCCATGGCTCGCCTGGTGGTTACCCTTTGGGCGGAAGCCTCCTATATTAATTTTAAGGTTTTTTGTCAAAATTTTTCTTCGAAGATTTTGGGCTCCAGTATACAATGAAGACTCCTGCTGAGGTTCTTGGGTAAATGTGTCCTTTGGATTGTGTCTTCTTGCTGTCCTATGAATTTTGGAGTTCCTTTCATTTTTATTTAAAAATGCCTAGACTGTTCTCAGTCGTGATAGTATATTACCTTTAATAAACTATGTTAATAGTTGAAATGCTCACGTTTGACTATAATCACACTTCATAAAAACATAAGCTTTGCCATACTGGGATAGGCCAAAGGTCCATCAAGGCTAGTATCTTGTTTCCAACAGTGGCAAATCCAGGTTACAAGTAGGTGGCAGGATTTCAAAAGGGTAAAACAGATTTTATGCTGCATATCCTAGAAATAAAGCAGTGGATTCTAGAAATAAACAGAAGAATACACTCCCTAATTAAGCAGTTTTTACGGCCACTGAATTTCACTAGGTGGCCTGGTAGATACTAGCCATTTCATTCTCCTGTCCTTTGAAGTTTCAAGTTTATTTAAAATATTTGATATAATCGCAGTATCCAAATCCAATGCGATTTACAAAATTAAAAATAAAAAAATTTCCAACAAACAGGACATTAAAGACAATTATGACGTAAAAACACTGATGAAGAGGACGGGGAAAAATGGATTAAATACAATTCAAAAATAAATAAAAAGGAAGACTCATTGCTAATGTAATTTCTTGATCCAGATTGGGTTCCTCCTTATGCTTTTTTTTTATGATATCAGAGTGCTGGATCTTCATAGCTACTGTGACTATAAGACTCCTTCAAATGCAAACGTGGATCTTCTGGCTTGACATCTCCTGATAGCTGTAGATCTCATAACAAGTGGCTCTGAAGATTGTGGGATCAAGAGAAAATGAGAACTTTTATAACAGGTGAAAGGTAAAATGATGTACAATTGTATGCATTAGATCTTTAACTGTATTTAATAGCTTGTTACATACGAATGCCCACTTGTGAGCGTCCCTGTGTCTAGGATGGATCTGGCAGGAGCCTTCTTTTCAGTGAATTTGACATGCAGGCGCAGAGAGTGAATATCTTAGACAAGTTGATGACCGGAGACACTGGATTTGGGGCTTCCGGTTTGCTGACAAGGATCGGATGACATCTGGAGAAGTTTCGCAGCCAAAGCAGTGAAGTCATTTCAAGCTGGACTTCAGTCTTGACTGTTTGTTTTTTATTTTTTCACTTTCTTTTTTAGTTTATGATATTTTATTTTTAAATCTCATTCATTGTTTTGCCACTTGGTTTTTGTTTTCTACTTTATTATTTAAATTTCATTTAAATTTCCCCAGAATTCTATAGTTTCAACGGTTCTCCCTTCTGCATCTATTCCTATCTCCCCTCTTTTCAACCTTTCAAAGTCCTTTAGACCATTGTAGTCTTATTAGAATGTTTATTTTCTTATTTTTTCTCATCTATCTCTATTTTATTTTTTCATTACTCTACTAATTGTCATTTTTCTAGGTACTTTAGTTAGATTGTGAGCCTTCGGGACAGTAAGGGAATATCTAAGTACCTATATTACTTATAATTTTAATGCACCCTATTGTCTATTTTTTCTGTAAACCGCTTAGAATCCTAACGGAGTTTAGCGGTATATAAGAAATAAATGACATTACATTACATTCTTTGGGCAGACTCTGTTGGTCCCTTTAAAGCTTGGCACTTGGCAAAGAAAGGTGTTAGTGGGTGGGATTTTCCCCCTTTCCCTTCAGGAAAACTCAAAAGAGGCTGGCTGGACTATTAAACAGTTTTTAAAAAAAACTAATTACAACGTACGTTAATGAAAACAAAATACATGAACTTTATGAAAAGTATTTGGTAAGCAATTTATTAAACACCCTTTAACAGTAGAATCTTTACTCCTAGTGAAGGAGTCTGGGACTGGTTTTCCTAAGTGTTGAACTAAGTTTTCTCTTTAATAAAATGCTGAATTATGTTTAGCTGCAGATCTAACTTATCTCATGTTCTAGCCTGCCTGTACTGGGTGTTAGCTTGGACTTTCTAACTTCTAATGTCTATCTCAGCATAAACAACATGTAACAGAAAGACTGCAGGGCTTAGATAAGTGACCTGCTAATGACCTGCTAGTGTGAGCTGAGGACCAATGATTGTTAAGAAAAGTAACACGTGAAAAGTTTTTTCTAGAATTCAGTTGTATAGCCAGAAGAAGGTATAAATATCTCTGTAACGTCCTGGTTTCGGGACTTCTGAAGCCAGCTTGGAGCTCAGGAGTCCCAAACGTATGCTAATAAACTATCTGTGCTTTCTTCCAGTCTCTAGGGTTTTTTGGCTGCCCAAAGTGACCTTTCACTAGTACCAATAAATCTTTTTTTTTTTTAAGTTCAATATTTTTTATTGAGTTTTTTGAAAAAATATAAGAAACAGTTCAAGTACAAGATATCAAAAAATAAAACAAAACATTTAGTATAACAAATATTCAGTTACAGTGTGCAATGTAGAATTGAATCGTTTTAAAAGATCCAAAGTACTAGGACTGTTCGTGAAAAAATAATAAAAGAAAAGATAAGAGGAAAGAGAAATTGAAGGAAGAAAGAAAAAGAATAAAATGAGGAAAAAGATGAAGGTAAAGAAAAAGAAGAGGAAGAAGAAGAAGACAGGAGTGTCTATGAAATAGATTGAACATATGAGTCCAGGAATTTCCAGGGTGATTTACATTGTATCAAACTTTTGGAAAGTCGAATTATATTTTTCTTTTCATAAGCATATGATTCAAATTTATGATACATGCTCAAAGAATTCCACCAAAAGGTGTAGTTTAGTAATGAAGAGGACTTCCAATTTTTCAAGATGTGCATAAGGGCAGTCACAAACATTGCATCAATGAGTTTAGGAGGACAGTTCGACTGTGTAAAAAAAATCTAATCGAATCTGGTATTTCCGAGTTCTGCTATGCCTAAACAGGTTCAAGGCGACTTACAATGTTTTGAGTTACAGAAGGAATATACTACTAGAGGTTAGAATTATGGATAGGGTAATAGAGAATCTCTTACCAATGTGGGTGGTATTGATTTCATCTCCTTGCCTTTCATTAAGACTTACATAATAACATAAGCCTAGCCTTACTGGGTCAGACCAATGGTCCATCCTAGCCCAGTGTCCTGTTTCCAACAATGGCCAATCCAGGCCACAAGTACCCGGTGGAGCCCATATAATAAGATTCTAGCTACCGATCCCAGGGCAAGCAGTGGCTTCCCCCATGTCTGTCTACTGTTCCTGAATGTAAGTCCACTTGAGCTACAACTGGGAGGGAAAAAAAAAATCCTCCATCACCTTAGTACTTTTCCCCTCTCTCCTATAACTCTTGGCAGCTCTCACTCCACCAGAAGCTCAACAAGCTATAGGAGTGAGGGGAAAGAACTAAGGAGATGAAGGGATTTTTTTTTTTTTTTTTTCAGTTGTAGCTCAAGGAGAATTGCATTCAGGTACAATACTTTCCTGACCCCAGTGGATTCTGGGTAAGCCATAAGTGCCCAAGGACCTCTGCTAGACCTTGAATGCCAACTGTACTCCCAGAGGCCACTAGCAGACTCCCACATGCAAAACATGCTTGCAAGGGCCATCCTACTGCTAAGCTCTCTTTTCTTCCAGGTGGGCCAACTTGCTTATTCTGAGGGACCTGTAAGTACCACTTTCCTGCCAGATTCACATCTCTCTGATTCCAACTCTCTAGAGTCTGTGGTAGAGGTGTGTGTGGCAAAGCTGGTCAGGATTTCTATGTGCCCACACCCACAGGCAGGGCAGGATTAATTCGTCGAGGGCCCCTAGACACACAAGTACACTGGGCCCCCTGCCCCACCCCACCCTGCGCCCAGGCAGAAACAGGAAGCTGCGTTAGAGGGAAGCTTTGGGCAAGCAGCACCACTTGCGCAATTATAGTTCCCGTTGCCTTTCTTACCCGCGTTGCTTGCTTGTCTTACTTTCCGTCGATGGTGGAGGGGGGCCCACGTTGCCGATCGATGCTGGAGGGGCCCATTGCCGTTTGGAAAAAACAATGTTGATGCCCTCCTTCATTGGGCCCCCTACCATTTTGGGCCTACTTGGCCTATTGGTCAATCCTGCCCTACCCGCAGGACACACTTGTATATGAATAAAGGAAGTTTATTTTCACACCAGCCTAACTAGGTTTCCTCACAGTGACAGGAAATCAGTTTACCTCACAATCCACTTTAGTACAGTGTTTAACTCAGCCCCTCTACTTTACTCATATTTCATAGGCATCATTCCATTTCACAGAGCTCTGCCTCAGCTCATGTCTAGGGCAAGTGGGAGTTCCTCTCTCTCTCTCAGGGACTTCTCCCTCAGGGACCTCACCTCAATCATTCTAGTCTGGAGCAGAAGCACTCCTCCTGAGTCCCACCCCCTGACTCAGCACTGAGCTGCACAGCTCAGGGCATTCTGGGACAAGTAGTTTATCCCCTCTCTGGCTAGTGCCCCCTGCTGCCTGATAGTATAACTATCGCATTGGTGAGGGAAACCCCCTTAATCCTTCACATACCCTCCCCCTCAGCTCAATTCTAATGGGTTGAGCACCCGCTGTTGCCAGGAGCCCCTTCCCCCAGGGTAGAAGGTAAAATATGGCCAGGACACCTAGGACCTTAGCCACTATTAGGAATCTCCAGGGCCACAACCACATCAGTCACACTCCATTCCTCATTCATATTCAAGTGAACAGGGCACAGTAAACAAAGCAGTCATTGGGCTCCCCTTTACGCCAACAGCCTTGCAATCTACAGTCTTGGTTGTTCATCAGCTCCTTGGGAGTTGCTTTCTCCAAATCCTGGCACTCCTTGAGCTAAGAATGTGGCTGTTTCCCTCCATCTTGGTAACCTTGATGCTGGGTTTTATCATACCTCCGGGAAAATGGCTATTTTAATAACTATTATTTTACCGGATCAGATGTCAGTGAATCATATAATAGTAACCAGAAACCGGTATGTGTTGGAATCAATTGTTCCAATAAAGTATGAGTATGCCTCAGCCCCACCACTCCACCGCTGTGCTATCTCTTGACTGCGGAGAGAATTATGTGGCGCTTCATCATTGGCTGCTCATAACCATATTTAGTATACTGCTATTCATTTAAATGCTTTTACATATTTTTTTTTTAATTATTTGCAATTTTAGTATAGTGAGTGTACTTAGCTTGTGTGCTTAGCTGTTATCAGCCAGGTTAGAATACCTATGGACCAACCTATGTTATTTACCTTTTGTATTACTGTAAACATTTTGAGCCAATCAGCTCCTTCGGCCCCTCCCACTGTATCCCAAGATTCATTGGGAGGGAGAAGTCCCGTCATTTGCAGCACACGGCCCTGTAGGCAGGAGAATGAGCTTCCCTCCTGCCATTTGTTCTTCTGAAGGTACTGGGGGGGACAGGGGTTCCGGGATGTGGGATGCGGGCCCAGGGAATGTTGGGGAGATATGTTGGGTCCTGAGTGCTGTTAACTTGTAATGATTTTTGGGTGTTTGGGTTAGATGACATCATCTGGGGGTAGTCTTTATTAGTGCTGTAAAAAAACCACCGCAGCCATATTGACATCTTTGGTGATATCTAATGGAGTAAGCGAGTTGCTTATGATTTCTGGTAAGCAGCCACATTACCGTTTTTAGTTATTTTCTTTTCAGTAAGCTTGCTTAGTCTAATTTAAGATTTCTTTGCAGCACTCACAGTAATCCGAACCCTGAAGAAGCATGAAACGCGTCGGAGGGGGGACTGGTGCAGCAACGACCTTGACTAAGCTAAGGCTTTGTTATATGGGTATATAATATTCACACGATTGAAAAAATGAAACATGCACTTTTCATATATAAAGTATAACATTTAACTTATAAACACGAAAGAAGGTATTAAGAATATACACCAAAGAAAAGGGGAACTTGTGTGGAGTGCTGCCACACTGATCTAATTGATCTTACTGATCTACTTGATAGGGTGGTATTCTGAGGATCTCCGATGTGTTAAAAAGAATGTTTATGGCAGCTTGAGTATTACCAGCGCTAAGTTAATTGTTTCACTATATTCATTGTGGTGCCTATAAATAGTTTGATGGGGAGATATGAGGGCACACACACAACAGGGAGGAAGGGTAGGAGGGGGGGATGGAGAGGAGGATTGGTGATGGTGCCCCCACCAAGATGGCACCCGGGGTGGATAGCCTCCCCTCTCCCTTAAGAACATAAGAAGTTGCCTCCACTGGGTCAGACCAGAGGTCCATCGTGCCCAGCGGTCCGCTCCCGCGGCGGCCCATCAGGTCCATGACCTGTGAAGTGGTTTCTGACTATTCTTATAACCTACCTCTATTTCTATCTGTACCCCTCAATCCCCTTTTCTTTTAGGAACCTATCTAGACCCTCCTTGAACCCCTGTAGCGTGCTCTGGCCTATCACAGCCTCCGGAAGCGCGTTCCATGTGTCCACCACTCTCTGAGTGAAAAAGAACTTCCTAGCATTTGTTCTAAACCTGTCCTTTTTCAATTTCTCCGAGTGCCCCCTTGTACTTGTGGCTCCCCACAGCCTGAAGAATTTGTCCCTGTCTACCTTCTCTATGCCCTTCATGATTTTGAAGGTTTCTATCATGTCTCCTCTAAGTCTCCGCTTTTCCAGGGAGAATAGCCCCAGCATTTCCAATCTGTCAGCGTATGAGAAGTTTTCCATACCTTACTATGCCACTGTATCCATCCACATGTCATTCTCTACTTCCTGGGTCTCTGGGCCCAAAGCAACAATTGAATCCTCAAGGACCTTTCACTTAGCCCTGAGCATGCACGCAAGGGCCACCCTGCTGCTAACCCCCCTTTTCTTCCAGGTAAGGCCACCCTGTTTGTTCAGGAGGGGCCTGTAAGGATCACTTTCCTGCCCAGTCTACATCTCTCTGAGTCCAACTCTCCAGAATCTGTGGTAGAGTGTGCACATGGATAAAATCTGGTCTCCCATCCCCACCAGTCCCCAATCAATTCTCCATCCCTACACCATCCCCCTCACCATTTCCACAGTTTTCTTTCCCATCCCCCATCTCACATTTAAAAGATCTTGTAAATTCAATAATTAAGACACTTAGAACAGAACCCATCTCTGGTTTTGTAGATGGTTTTTTAGTTTTTACATAGTTTGAAATGATTGTTTCCTTGCAGTCCATGTTAACAGATTTTGCTGTTCTCACTGGATCTACTATATTTTCATGATGGAGTTAATGTGCTTAATCAATTTAGTATTTAATGTAACACATTTAAGGCAATATATTATAAACAACCTATGCAACACAGAGCTTTCTACACTTCTTAGACCTAGCCATCATGGATTCTAGTCAGCTTTACATTGAGAACACTTATATGGATTTGCCTTTGTGTTGATTCTGTCATGAGTTGTGAAGTTTTTTTTTATTTATTGAAGCTTTTACCACATTCAAAGCTTAGATATGGTCTTTCTTCAGTTTGGATTTTTTTATGAATTCCGAGATTATGTATGTAAGTGTACATTTTATCACATTCAGAATGTATATTGTTTCTCTAGCATGGATTATTTAATGAACTAAGTTCACTTTTTTTGATTGAAGCTTTTATCACATTGAGAACATTTATATTAAAAATATTGCAATACCTAATGATAATATTACTTACTTGGAGTTGCAGTATAAAATAATGAGGCTTTATGTCTCCCCTAGAAGGGTATGCCTGCTAGGTATAACCTCCAAAGATCATTGTTTACATTGTGGGCACAGTGCTGCAACTCTGGGCCAGATGTTTTGGTCTTGTAGTAGGGTGGTGCATTACTGGATTCAGGTTCTAGGCTATATTGAACAGATATGGGCTTTAAAATTTAATGTTACTCATAAGCTTTTATTTAGGGTATATCCTCGGTCTTGCACTTTGAGGAAGAGTTTTAGACCCTTTTATTGTTAGTTTGTGCTGGCCTTGCTGAGGGTGATATTACTTCAATGGCTCTCATCTGACCGTCCATCTCAGGTACAAATGATTAATATCTTATCCTTGGAGCGTCATAAGTTCTCTAAAATTATATACCCTCTGGGACTTGCTTTTCAATCTAGCTGAGAACCATTTTGGAATACCCTTACCCAAGGGCCAGAAGTCACCTCTTCAATGGGTAACTGGGCAGTTCTGTTGGAATTGGAGGAAAGGGGAAGGTGAAGGAGACATATGTAAAATTGTGAACAGTGTACTGGTTAATTGACATGTTTTTGTTCTGTATCTGGTGTGTATGTGTTGGATAACTTCAGTAAAAGAATGACTGAAGCATATGATTTTTCTACAGTGTGGATTTTTTTATAAATTCAATGGTTACTTGTATGACTGAAGCATTTAACACATTGAGAACATAGATATGGTTTCTTTCCAGTATGGATTCTTTCATGTGTTTTGAGTTTTTTTTATTGAAACCTTTATAACATTCAGAACATTTATATAATTTTTCTCAAGTGTGGATTCTTTCATGAGTTCTGAGAGTACTTCTGTAATTGAAGCTTTTATCACATTCTGAACATTTATATGGTTTTTCTCCAGTGTGGATTGTTTCATGAATTCTGAGATTATATTTTTGATTGAAGCTTTCATCACATTGAGAACATTTATATGGTTTTTCTCCAGTGTGGATTCTTTCATGAATTCTGAGTTGACTATTTTGATTGAAGCTTTTACCACATTCAGAACATTTATATGGTTTTTCTCCAGTGTGGAGTCTTTCATGAACTCTGAGTTTCTGTTTTTGAATGAAGCTTTTATCACATTGAAAACATTTATATGGTTTTTCTCCAGTATGGATTTTTTCATGAGTTCTGAGTGTACTTAAATGATTGAAACATTTATCACATTCTGAACATTTATATGGTTTTTCTCCAGTGTGGATTCTTTCATGACTTCGGCGATTATATTTTTGATTGAAGCTTTTATCACATTGAGAACATTTATATGGTTTTTCTCCAGTGTGGATTCTTTCATGAGTTCTGAGTTGATCTTTTCGATTGAAGTGTTTGCTACATTCTGAACATTTATATGGTTTTTCTCCAGTGTGGATTCTTTCATGACTTCTGAGTTTATATTGTTGATTGAAGCTTTTATCACATTCAAGACATTTATATGATTTCTCTCCAGTGTAGATTCTTTCATGAATTCTGAGATTACTTTTCTGAATGAAGCTTTTATCACATATCGGACATTTAAATAGCTCAGTTTCCTTGAGGTTCATTTCAAACACTTGTTTGTTTCGAGTATCAGTTAATTCATGACATTTCAGTTGAAATGTCTGATTGAAGCTTTTATTAGGCACAGAACATTTTGATTGTTTTTGCCCTTTGTGAATTTTCTCATGCATTATAAGCTGTGATTTATCTGTAAAATGTTTTTCACATTCAGTACATTGGAATGACTTATGTGTATGAATCTTTTTTTCTGAATTCTCAGAGAACCTCTCCTCACTTGCAATGCTAAGACACAGTCTCTCTCTATCGAGTCTCTGATTTTGGCCAAGATTTGAGAAACGGCTGGAATTTCCCCCTTGTTCAGTACATACATTGGGTCTGGCTCCATTCTGAAGACTGTCTTTCATGCTGAGTGGTGTAACTTTACTCATACCTCCCACACAATCAGCTAAATGATATGTGCTGTCTTTAGAGGGGTCTTTACGTTTCCATTCTTCTATCAGCTGCCCAATTCCCTTTCTAATTCTCTTACTGTTGTTCCCAAATCCATCACCTGTTGGATAAAAATAAGAGTTATGCACATAAATTATACAGCTATTGAGTAATCTTTAAAGACATTTGCTTTGCTAAGTCTCCACATGTCACATTATAGAAAGTGGTGTCGCATATACTGATAGGCAATAGCAAAGGAAAAGAGAGAAAGGCTATTCACCAGTTCTGGATATCATCCTCTCCTTCAGTCTTTGCAGTGATTCCTTCAGTCTGATTACATTCACTAACCCAAAACTCTGAACACCCAGCTGGAGATCTGATATTCATTCAGCTATTGAGTAAGATATGTATTGTAAATATCCCCACAGGAACCTTTAAAGACATCTACAGCACTTCGGCACATCATATAGGTCATAAGAGGCTGTGGATCGCATAGTTCATGGCCAAAAGTAACGTGGTTGCTGCCAGCTACAGGGGCATAGTCACTGTCCGGCTGCCATTTCTGAAGGTGTGAGGAGGCCTCTCCAAAATGATGAGCGACTCTGACTGACTGGGTTGGTAGTTGGCCAGTTTTAGGGGAGGAGCTTTTCTTGGCACTTTCAATTGCTTTTCTTCCCTCTCTCCCAAGGTTGTTCAATTCTTCTCTTTCAGCATTTGTTTACATTTGTTAGTGAAAGAGTATTTACTTGTTCATTTTAAGTGTCTTATTATAAAGGGGATGGCTATACCTTTTATTGTATCTCTTGCTACCTGTATGGTAGAGAGCATTATAAAGAACAAAATGACAGAACATATAGGTGTCAGGTCAAAAGTGCGCCGGGACAAAGGTGCGCACAGACAATTGAGTGCAGCGCGGAGGTGCGCGCCGCAGAAAATTACTGTTTTTAGGGCTCCGACAGGGGGGGCGTGGGGGGGGGAAACCCCCCCAAGTTACTTAATAGAGATCGCGCCGCGTTGTGGCGGGTTTGGGGGGTTGTAACCCCCCACATTTTACTGAAAACTTAACTTTTTCCCTGTTTTTAGGGAAAAAGTTAAGTTTACAGTAAAATGTGGAGGGTTACAAACCCCCCACAACGCCGGCGCGATCTCTATTAAGTAAACTGGGGGGGCTCCCCAACAAAACCCCCCGTCGGAGCCCCTAAAAACTGTAATTTTCTTCGGCGCGCGCCTCCGTCTTGCACTCAGTTGTCGGCACACGCCTTTGTCTTTCGCGGGGTTGTCTATGAACCGAACATATACGTAAGCATGGATTAATGAGAGAAAGCCAACATGGATTTAGTCAAGGGAAATCTTGCCTCACCAATCTACTGCATTTCTTTGAAGGGGTGAATGAGCATGTGGATAAAAGCGAACCGGCTGATATCATGTATTTGGATTTTCAAAGCTCATTTGACAAAGTACCTCATGAAAGACTTCTGAGGAAATTAGAAAGTCAAGGCACAAAGTTGTTCAAAGTTGTTAAATCGCAAGAGGATTGTGAAAAATTGCAAGAGGACCTTGTGAGACTGGAAGACGGCATCAAAATGGCAGATGACATTTCATGTGAGCAAGTGCAAAGTGATGCATGTGGGAAAGAGGAACTCGAACTATAACTGTGATCCTGGGTCCAGTGTTAGGAGTCACTGCCCAGGAAAAGAATCTAGGTGGACATTGTTGAGGATACCTTGAAACCCTCAGCTCAATGTACAGTGGCTTCTAAGAAAGCAAATAAAATGTTAAGAATTATCAGGGAAGGAAAGCAAAACAAAGATGAAAAATGTTATAATTCTCTTGTATCGATCTATGGTTAGGTCGCAACTTGAATACTGTGTGCAGTTCTGGTCACCTTATCTCAAAAAAGATATAGAGGAATTAGAAAACGTACAGAGAAGGGTGGCAAAAATGATAAAAGGTTTAGGACAACTTCCCTATGAGGAAAGGCTAAAGTGGTTAGGGCTGTTCAGCTTGGAGAAGAGATGACTCAGGGGTAATATGATAGTGGTCTACAAAATACTGAGTGGAGTGGAAAGGGTAGATGTGAATCGCTTGTTCAGTCTTTCCAAAAATACTAGGACTAGGGGACATGCGATGAAGCTAAGTAGTAGATTTTGAACAAACCGGAGAAAATATTTCTTCACACAATAAGTAATTAAACTGTGGAATTCATTGCTAAAGAATGTGATGAAATCAGTTAGCTTAGCGAGGTATAAAAAGAAGCTTTGATAATTTCCTAAAAGAGAAGTCCATAGGCCATTAAGATGTCCTCGATCCAGTTCTCTGGTCACCCAATCGGAAAAATTCAACCAGGTTCGTTTGGCACGATTTACCTTTAGTAAAGCCATGTTGCCTCGGATCCTGTAACCCATTAGATTCAAGGAAGTACACTATCCTTTCTTTCAGCAACACTTCCATTATTTTTCCAACAACCAAAGTGAGGCTCTTCTCCAATCCCCAGGAACCACTCCCGTCTCCAGAGATATGTTGAAATTAGACGTTTATAAATTATACAAAATACTTCCATCAAGCTTATAACAAAAACAAAAAAATTTGATCATGTAACACCACTTCTTAAGAATGCCCATTGGCTTCCGGTATCTCATAGAATAACTTACAAATTATGCTTACTCACTTTCAAATCATTACTCTTTAAAACTCCTGCATTTATTTTTAAATTATTAATTCCTTACTCCTCGAATAGAATATTACGGTCAAACGAACAACATTTATTGACAATTCCTGAAAAGGATTAGGTCCCAATTCCTGCCCCATTCTTTCTCTGCCATTTGGAAGACAGGTGCACCCGGGGACATATTGTAGAGGCAAGAAATGATTTCCAAACATGTCCGCTTTATTATCAGCTTCACATCTCTTTTATATCATTCTAAATGAATCAGTGTTGTCAGCATGTGTCAGCATGTGACGTAAACACAAACCATATATGGACACAGGTCACATGAAACTTTAAAGACATCAGCATTTTCCTCTATCTCTGGCTGGAGTCCAAAAGGTCAGAAAAAGCCTTGACCAGCAGAGCTTCTTAACTAAAGCTGTCTGTAAATACGGCTTAACAAAACAATTGAATTCACTTCACAACAAGTTAAGAACATATCTTTTCAAACATAAATGTTCTTGTACTCTCTTCAAAGAAGGAAAGACAAACAGGGTCTGGCTTTACAGCTTTAAACAACATATGCCTAAGGAAAATTACCAAGGTTCTGATACGTGTCCCTTCAATTCCTTCTCTCAAGATCATCAATACTAGACGACAATTTATTTTTTCCGTTACGGCCCCTCAAGTCTGGAACTCTCTTCCAATCTATTTGAGAGAAGAACGCAATCTTGATAAATTTAAGACTAATTTAAAAACATTTCTTTTCAAAGATGCTTTTGAGTGATAACTCTCAACCTTGGATTTATTAATTATGTTGATTTTGATTAATGAATTTTATATCCCCTATCTTGTGTTTTTTCCCTGACTATTCTTTTTATAATACTTTGTAGTTCAAATCCCTCTCTCCCTTTTATCTTGTTTGTGAAGTTTGTGTATAGTCTGGTTTGATTTTAAGTCTAAGTTAAATATTATATTACTCTTTAATATTGTAATTTTTAATGTATTTTATTTATGTTCATCGCTTTGAAGTATGATTAAGCGATTAATCAAAAACGCTAATAAACTTGAAACTTGAAGTCTTTAATAGAACCCGCCAGAACCTCTCTGAGCTCCCTCAGTATCCTGGGATGGATCCCGTCTGGTCCCATCGCTTTGTCCACCTTCAGTTTTTCAAGTTGCTCATAAACACTCTCCTCTGTGAACGGCGCAGAATTTAATCCATTTTTCCATGTAACTTTGCCAGACAATCTCCAAGATCTCCAAGTTCTTCTTCCGTGAATACAAAGCAGAAGTATTTATTTTTTCCTCATCACTCTCCACGTATCGGTTCCCAGCATCTTTTAGTTTAGCAATTCCATTTTTCATCTTCCTCCTTTCACTAATATATCAGAAAAAATTTTTGTCTCCCTTTTTTTACATTTTTAGCCATTTGCTCTTCCGCCTGCGCTTTCACCAGGCTTCACCCCGTAGTCAATTCTGCACTCCTCTTCTTGGGTTTTTTAAATATTTCACGAACGCCAACTCTTGCCTGAAGAAGGCTACTTTAGCCAAAACATGGACTGTGTTGGGTTCCAGTATATATTTTTAAAAAATGATTTTTATGCCTGCCTCATTCTATGTATATGAGGTTATATATGTACTATTGATATACGATGCTTCAATAAATTGATTGTCCTTACAGTGGTTTGATTTGTGTCCCTTCCCCACTCCCGCTTTTTTTGGTTCTACATTTTGCACATGGGGTTGTGATATTTTCTTTTGGCTTGTGTGATACATGAAAAGATAGAAACAGACCCTCTTGATGTCATTCACTGGTTCTGAACATCTCATCCTCTCCTCCAGTCTTTGCACTGAATCCCTTCACTCAGATCACATTCACTAAACAAAACTCAGAACAACCAGCTGGAGATCTGGGATTCATTCAGAACATGGTCCCTGAACCTCACGTCTGGTAACTTAAGAAACAAAAAAATATCTGAAAATCACTAGTAACATTCACTGTCTATATGAAAATTTAGAAATACTCCACAGCACATAGCAAGGATTTCATTATAAAGAATTCTTGGCTTACCGCTCCTGGTGTCGGTATCCTCCTCTCCTCCCTCCAGCTGGTCAGTGACAGGATCCTCTTCTATTTTCACATTTACTATTGTGGGGTCAGCAGGGTAACCTTGGCTGCCTGTAAGAAGAGTGGAAAAATAACTTCAGGTACCGTATATACTTGAATATAAATCTATCCAAGCATAAACAGAGAAAACAGTTTTCCCCTCCAAAAGGAGGGAAACCTGTTAACTCAAGTATAAACCAAGGAGGGTGTGTGTGTGTGTGTTTAGGGGTTATATATTCACGTGTCACGGTCCTACAGATGAACCTGAAGTGGAGGAAAGAGAATCCTCAACCCCAACAGCCGACATTTCCTGCGTCTACTTTCCACCCTCCCCCCACCCGGCATTTGCTTCTCAACCCACTGCTGCTGCTGCCACCATCACCACAACCAAAATGTCCCCTACCCAGATCAGTTTGTCACTTACTTGCTTCTCTGGCAGACGCTGACACAGTTATTCACTGACTGGATCGGAGCGGGGCCTTGAGCATCTGCTCATGCTCTTAGGCCTGCCAGCTCCCGCCTACTCTCAGAAAGGGCGGGAGCCAGCAGGCATAATGGTTAGAGCTACAGCCAAACCCTGTGCTGCTCCCTGTGACTCTGGACAAGTTACTTAATCCTCTACTGCCCCAGGTACATTAGATAGATTATGAGCCCACCAGGACAGATAGGGGAAATGCTTGAATTGCCTGTATGTAAACCACTTTGAGTGTGGTATATAAAGTCCCTTTATTATTTTTATGAATCTAAACTACATCACCTGCTTCCTGCAGTTCCTCACATGTGCCTGTGGGGGTCAGATTTCCTCTTTCCTCAGATTCCTGAGGCTCAGTCTTGAATCTCTCTTGCTCAAATCGGATTAAAATGTCAGGCTTGACATTATGGGAGCCTATTACATGAAAAAGATATTGCAATATGTTTAGAAAAGCTACCCCAGCCTACACTGTAAGTGCTCAGAATCATGCTGTTTTCCTAGGCTTTGCCACCAGTGCAGAGCCAAAAAGAGAGGGGAGCTGCTGGACTGATTGTCATCAGAAACCTATTCTACCAGCACCCTGATCATTTCAATACTGAAGTGGCAACCCTTTTTCTCAAGAACTACAAACAGTGTAGTTGTGGATACTGCTACTGTATAAACAGAATGGAAATTTCCGTCATGAAGAGGTTTTTGCTTCTTTTTTTTTTTTTTAAACCAGACTGCTCTTCACGTAGTTGCTACAGATCAGAAATCAGAATCTTCCTGAAACCACTAACTGGAAATCTGCCAAATCATTATGAGGCCATTTTACCAAACAGCAGTAAAAACTGGCCTTAGAAGCAAGGGTGTCCAACCTTTTTGGCTTCCCTGGGCCGCATTGGCCGAAACAAATGTTTCTGGGGCCGCACAAACGCTGCAGCAAGACAGAGGAGGGAGCCGGCAAGACGGTAAACACCCTGGGGCAGAAGAGGAAAACACTGCATCGCCCTCGACCGGGGCTGCACAAAATATTTCACGGGCCGCAGGTTGGACGCCCCTTGCCTTAGGCTGGTCAATCCTGTCACTAAGACCATTTTTCTGCAGGGGTAAAATGGTTAATTTTATAAAGGACCCTTATGAATCTACGAGATGGAGAAGCTGCTGGCGCCAGCTAAAATTTAAAGAGGTACAGGGAGAAGGGAGGGCACGAGTGTGGTATGGGGAGCGTGAAAGGAATAGGGGGTGGAAAGGAGGGCACGGGAGGGTGGGGAGGGGAGTGCCTCTGCTCTGGGCGCCTCCTACCCTAGTTACGCCATGGCCTCCTGTTCAGTTTATAAATGCTGGAGTACTGCTGGATCTGAAATACATTTAACTATTGCACAGGTGTTATACAGTAAAATGACGGTAGAAAAAGACCTTCATGGTCCGTGCAGTTTGCCCAACAAGACGACCAGAGCCTCGCTCATCACTCCATGTAGGCCCAAATCATCCATGAAGTCATCACCATGCCAACCATATAGGCAGCCCACTGGTGTACTGCTGACACTATTCAATTTACCAGTCAAGATGCCTTCCCCTCCCTCCTAAGCTAAACTCACTCACAGTGTGTGACAATAAAATGATCAACACACTGGAGTTGTCGAACCTTCACCTGTCTCTCACCGCATGTGGGACACTGATCATACAAGTCTGTCTGGCATCAGCCTCGGCTGCCACTGTTCTTGCCCACGGTATAAACTCAACAGCCAAGCGTTGTCAATTTACCTTTTAGGTCAATGACTGGCAGCTCCCAGGAACCCCTAAGATGTCCCCCGATGTCATAGTGAGTTTTGTTTTATTTTAGAAACCCTGGGGATCATTAGGAAGATGAAAGCCTGCAACCTCTCTGCAGGAGAGTCTGTCTGGCTTGGAGAAGTCCGAATGCTGCAGACGGAGCTCTGGGAGTCATAGTCAATCCAATGCCTCATAGTTATTATCAGGAACAGCCAAATGTGAAGATTCTATCAGCACAAGAACCTCCGTTCCCAGACCCCTGATAGTCAGGAGGGGACGGAGGAACGCAGGGACTGCTTCAGTGCTCTTTCAGGGGATATCACCCAATTATGAAAATACTACGGCTTGCTTGTCCTCGGAGGTGTTATTTCTGTTCTTCTGTTCTAATAACACCAAAAAAAGTGTACAAGCCTACAGAACTGGGACTAAACATTCTTTATTTGCAGGGACCCGATACTGACAGTGTTTCGGCCGAAGGACTGCATCAGGGGTCTTTAAAATTGGTGAATGCAGAGGCCGTGTTTTATTCAGCTCAAGTGTTTTGAATCAATTTCATATTGGGACCATCTCTATATGTGAATCATAAAAGAGATAATTTCAAAGACCCCTGATTCAGGCCTTCAGCCAAAACATTGGATGTCGGGTATCTGCAAATAAAGAATATTTAGTTCCAGTTCTGTAGGCCTGTACACTTTTTGGGTGTCATTTGCTTACGTTTGTGTATTTGTCGATCCCTTTCTCTGTGTTCATCTGTTCTGCAATTAATCTCCATCTCAATAGTATCTGCTTTACATTATACGTTGGGGAATAAGACACTTACAGAAAGCATTTTCTTCCCTAATCTTTTGCATTCTCAGCCATGTTTAGTCATTCCTTAATCTTATACCTCTTTTGAAACAGATCCTGATTCCCTTAACTTCCCTCACCTTTTCCTAATTACTGTTCTTTATCATCATTAAAGTTCTTCATCTGAAAATTTTCCTGCCCAAATTTGCCTCATGGCTCCATTGAATCTTAATTGTCCACTACCTCTTATTGTACTGGGGTGTTGAGTATTTCTTATTATTGGGGAAAATATTGGGACATTCCCTTTAATAACTTCATTTTATAATCTTCCTCAACTGGTATTTTGATCTCCTTATACTCTTGGGTTCATACTAAAAGTCTGCATCAGTTCTCATGAACTTTAATGCAAACTTATAGTAAATTAACCCAAAAAGTTAATGAGCTGCTTTGAATGCAAACTCGTACAAATCAATCCATTAATATTAAAATGCATTAGTGTAAACTGCATTATCTAAAGTGATTTACATTAATCCGCCAGCAATACAAAAACTCCATTCCAATTGCATCCTGTTCCCTCCTCCTCACCACCATTTCTTTTAACAATACAGATTTCTCAGCCCCATGACATTAGGATGAAGGGTTTTACCAGCTGCCTCCTCCATCTCCAGGGCAGTCTAATCCATCCACAGTAGGGAAAAACCCTCCAATGGGAATAAGAAATGATGATAACCTTTTATCTCTCCAGCATTAAATTACTGAATGATCCAGGCTGACCTTAGTAAAGATGTGTAGGAGGAATTTTACACTTACTTGTTACAGGAGGGTGAATCTGTTCAAATGTCTCTGATTCGGGAGGATATAAGAAGGGAAGATCTTCCTCTTGTTTAATGTTCAGTGAGAACACAGATGTTACAATCGGAAGGCCTGTGATGAGGAAACACATTTACAAGCCTTCACCAAGGATAGACTAATGCTAAGTTAAGTCTCCTAATGTTGGCTGTCAAGGACCCATCTCCTATGATCTGAAAATGTAAAGCCCTTTAAATCCTAAACATTTACTTACTCTTCATGGGGTCAAGCGGGTTGCCTTTTCCTTCCCACTCAAAGTGTTCAGTGAAATATTTCTCATCTTCCTTTTTAATCTTGATTAAAACATCAGGATTAACAATTGAGTAACCTGTTAATAAGGAGTAAAAAGACATTTAATTGTATATTGAAACCCTGAAGAAGCAGTGCATGAAAGTGTGCATGGAGGGGTGTGTGGGCAGGGAGAGGTTTGAGTATTTGTCTGACAAAGCTTGGAGAGAAGAGGCAGCTACAACTTGCCACTTCATTATGCTTAAACCTTGGAGATTTGCTGGTGTAGATATTTCTCTTCATAATCCTCCTAGATGGAGGCATTGCAGACATAGTCTTCTCAATGACATCTGCTACCATCCGAAGGAGGTTTCACATTGTACAGTACAGTTCACTAGTGTGCAGCTGTCATGTCATGTCCTCATAATCTTCCTCCTGGCCTTCTGTACCAAACTTTTGTTCTATAGCAGGGGTTCTCCATCCAGTCCTCAGGACAAAGCAACCATTCTGGCTTTCAAGGTGTCCACAATGAATATGCATAAGATAAATTTGCATGCTCTGTGTCTATTGTAGGTAAACCTATCTCATGTATAGTCACTGTGGGTATCTTGAAAACCTGGCTGGTCATTATGAAGCCTCTATTTTAAGGTCTTTCACTGGCTCCTGTTGGATATGGGATGGCATCAGAAGCCAGGTTCAAAATGTCAGATGCCCAAGGGACCAAGTACTTGTGATTTTTATCCCACCGATTTCCTAATAGGCCTGTAAGATAGATGATAGAGAAGAGATATTTACCTCGTGACAAGAGGATCCCATGAACCTCCTTGATGACTTTCTTGTAAAGCTCCTTCTGCTGTTCTCCCAGAATGTTCCACTCCACTTCCCAGAAATAAGCAGAGACATCCTTGAATGTGACCAACGCCTGGAAAAGGAAATAGGAGACCCTCAGCCACAGTTTCACTGTGTACCAGTTGATTTCATCCTTCGGATTTTCTATGTATTTTTATAGTTTGTATTCCCAGCACTGGAGTGACACCTAGTAGTGGTGGGGAAGGAGGGAGAGATGCTAGATGAAAGGGTAGTTGAGAAAAGGAGAGATGGTGGATCTGGGGGTAGTGGGATCAATCGCTGCAGCGGCTCTTTCATTCTTCGGGCCACCGGCATTGTGAGTGAAGTAAACACACTGCCTTCTGCATCTGGAAGCTTTCCCTCTGCTAATGCTTCCTGGCCCCGCTTAGGTGCAAAGCAGTAGCAGAGGGAAAGCTTCACTCATGCTTCTGGTGGCCCGAAGAACGCAAGAGTACTGCCTTATCGGATCCCATGGAGGAGAGGAACGCAGAGGGGGGAGTTGTGGTCATTAGAGAAATGCTGGACTTCCGGGATGAAGATTAAAAAAAAGGAAAGATGCCAGACCTCCCAGGGAGGGAAGGGAAAGGGAGGACAGAGATGGATGGTGAGCACAGAAAAGGAAAAATGGGCAGGAGACACTGGCAAACAAGTTAACAGAAGACAAACAGAAACCAGAGCCTGGGACCAACATGATTTGAATAATGACCAGACAACAAAAGGTAGAAAAATAATTTTATTTTCTATTTTGTGATTACATGTCAGATTTGACATGTGTATCCTGCCAGAGCTAGTGTTAGACGATAAGCATGTGCTAGGACCTAACAGAAAGAAGAAATGTCTTTTTTGTTTTGTTTACACTGCAGGGGTTGGAGAGAGCAAAAGGGGTGAGGTGGGTGAAGAGGCTACAAAATAAACCCGCCAGGACATTTGAAAAAAACACTCAATTGGGCAGGAAAAGTGGTGACGGGACAATCGCACGCCAGACACCAGCGCGCCAACAATCAAGCGCTGACAATTTGGCGCAAGACTCAAGCGCACCGCGGAAAAATTTAGTTTTAAAGAGCTCCGATGGGGGTGTGGGGGGGAACCCCCCCCCACTTTACTGCATAGTGTTCGCACTACCTTTGGGGGGTGGGGTGGGGGGTTGCAACCCCCCACATTATAGAGAAAACGGAACTTTTCCTGAAAAAAATCAGAAAAAGTTCTGTTTTCTCTATAATGGAGGGTCCCAACCCCCCAACCCCCCCCCCCCCAACGGCGGCACAAACACTGTGCAGTAAAGTGGAGGGGGTTCCCCACTCACACCCCACTTTGGAGCTCTTTAAAACTAAGTTTTTCCGCGCCGCGCTTGTGTCTTGCTCCGAATTGTCAGCACTGATTTTTCATTTATTATTTGCTGATCTAATGGCTGGCTTTTCACTCGATTTAAAATTTGTATTTGACCACGATAGCACTTTTCATGTCGGCAGCACTTCACTTGTTCATTTTATCTGCGCACCCTCAGGTTCGTCGGTTCAAGTGATCATGTCGTTCATCACCCTGTAATTATTTAAGGCTTTCACTGACCTTATGTACGATGTCATTTCATTAGTATGTAGTAGTGCTGCCTGATTCAGGGAAAATTTTTTTGATTCGATTCAATTTGCTTTTCCGGTTTAAACCTGTGAGCTAAGCATTTTTTTTTTTTTTTTTGCTACTTCAGCTTGCCTGCGGTGTTCTTTGCTCACAGGTTTAAAGACAATAGATTGTTTCCAGTCCAATTCTTTATATGTAAGTTTGCAAACCATTGGACCCCTGAGGAAGGCGTATTCGCCAAAACACGGACCGTGTAGGGTCCGGTTGGATTTTTATCACAGTATTTTTTATCATTGTACTTTTTTAATTGAATTTTCATGGTTTTATATGTCAGTGTTTAATAAATTATCTCCAGAACATCTGTATCCACAGTTTCTTTTTTAATCAGTCCATTGTTTTCACTGTGGATCATTGGGTCTCCCCATTTTTCTTCATTATATTCCTATAGCATTTAGCATGTGCCAACATGGTTAGTATCCCTTGATGAATTCCCCCTAAATGAAGTAAACCTGGAAATGGCAAATTGAAATCTAATAATAGGACAAGAATGAAGCAGTTTCAAAAATATACTGGTTTAACAGCATTAAAATTCAATAGCAGAGATATAATACAATGTCAGCATAAAACTTAAGAAACAGCTAATAAGCACACATTAGAACATTCAGATAACATAGATATGATGCTGGTGCTTTTCTACTATGCAGCTTATTATGTAACCGAGGGGCCAATTGGTGGTACAGAAATGGGACATAAATGGTACAGAATCCATTGAGATAAATAGGCAAGTGGCTAAACTCAGGGCACGTTCTTTGTACACTTAAACTAGATATAAGGAACTGATCTAAGCTACAGTGTGTATAGCAAGCAAATCCAGGTGGAGAATGAGTGTATAGTCAGTCACCCTATATAGCAACATAGGGGTCCTTTTATCCAGCTGCGTAATACTGCGCGTTAAACCCCCCTGCCGCGCTAGCCACTAACGCCTGCATTAAGCAGGCGTCAGTTTTTTAGCGTGTGATGAAATGTCCGACGCGCTAGCATGGCTTGATAAAAGGACCCCATAGAAACATGATGGCAGATAAAGGCCAAATGGCCCATCCAGTCTGCCCATCCGCAGTAACCATTATCTCTTCCTCTCTCTAAGAGATCCCACGGGACTATCCCAGGCTTTCTTGAAATCAGACACAGTCTCTGTCTTCACCACCTCTACTGGAAGACTGTTCACCATCCTTTCTGTACAAAAAAAAGTATTTCTTTAGATTACTCCTGAGCCAAATTGTTTATTGGAGAATCATGTGGCATTATCGTATGATACGATTCTATTTGGTATGTCAATGAGAACAAAGAGCCAAATTTCATCAAACAATAATAAACTTTTATTCATTATGACAGGAGTCGCCATACAACATATCACAAGTAATTGGAAGAATTGCAGTAGACTCAATTATCATTTCTGGTGGAATTCGTTGTGTCACATTTATAAAATGGAAAGAACAATTGCTACACACCTGTTCCTAAAGTATCTAGACAACTGATCCTCTCTTCTCTCTCCCCTCTATAGCGATTAACTTGTTCTATTGATCACTCTCTCCTCAAAAATGGATTTCCTGTCCTATTAACCCTCTTTCTTCCTCCCCTCTTAAAGTCAATCAATTTGTACCTTTGCTTAATCTTTGTAAACCGCATAGAACTTCACGGTTTTGCGGTATATAAGCTGTTATTATTATTATTACAAAAAGGGATTTATAATAAATTTAAAAAGAAATGGGGGCCATTGACAAATTATTGCAATGAATAGATACCATTTTTCCATTATAAGTACAATTGCAAATGTAAGGAGGGGTGGTGGTTATATATTTTATTAAATGTCTAGATCAGTGGTTCTTAACCTTGTTGGAGGTACTGAACCCCACCAGTTTCATATGCGTGTTCACCGAACCCTTCTTTATTGGAAAAATAAAATATGATTTTTACAAATTCAAAACACAGGTATACAGTGAGGGAAAAAATAATATCAATTTTGAAAACAAAAAAGTTCTCCTATATTTCGAATAATAACATAATAATGAAATTTACTGCAAATCAGTGTGACTTCTGCTGTTGATTGATAGATCAAGAAACTGAGTACACGATCAGTCTTGATCAAAATCACTGAATAACTGATAGATGACTGAACGTGACCGAAGCGCTATACGAGTCGGAGGTGTGTTTTGACCTCCGCCGAACCCGGGAGACTGACTCACCGAACCCCTGGGGTTCGGTCGAACCCAGGTTAAGAACCACTGGTCTAGATCAATAGAAAAGAATATTTATATGATATTTTTGATTGATTTAGTTCAGGGATGGGTGGGAGGGATGGGAGTAAACTTTATGTATTGAATGTTATAATAGAAAGAAATTCAAATGATGCATTCAATTTCAAATGTTTTATTATTTATACACTTGATGTATGATGAAAAAATGAATAAAGAATTATATATAAAAAAAGATTACTCCTGAGCCCTTTAACCCTTTCAGGACCATAAGGATCGTAGGCCAATTTTTGTGGTTTTGACGACATTTTTATGGTAAAAAGGGCTTGCAGATGCCAAAAAATTGATTTTTTTTGTGAAATATCATTATTTTTATTTAAAAAATCAAACTTCTGGCTTATGGACAGTGTGGCAAGTGAATCTTCTCGTCAATCTGGCAACAACGCTAATGAATGAATGTCGGAACCAGTTTGTTTACATAAAGGCAGTATCATATGGAATCTGTACATATCAAATTTAGAACTGTAGACTATCCCAATCAAAATTTATAGGATTTTAAAGTTATGGGACAAATATGTCCCTTGGTCCTGAAAGGGTTAAAGGCTTGAGAGAACATCACACAGTCCATCTGTTAATCAGGCCAGGCATAGGCAAAATATTCCTCCTATTCTCATAAATCCCTGGGACCAGAATGCTACAATGTACCTTGCACAGGTTAAAGTCTAATATCAAGTTCCCTGCAAAAGAGAGCAACAATGAAAGAGAAGGGAAGGCTGGAAGAGCTGCTCAAGCAGCCTGTGCACAAGAGGAGAAACAAGAATTTCTTACCTGATCAGAACCCAGGACAGACATTTCCCTCCTGCTTTCCCTCACAGTTCTGCAGTGGCTGGGATGGATCAGTCTGATCCTTTTCTGTGCTTTGCAGCCCTGCAGACACTACTAGAAGAAGAGGCAGCCACGGAGCATGCGCGGAGCTCTTCACCCCGCCCCTCCTGCTGAGGTCATCCTGGAAACATCCCGCCTCCTTAAGGTGGTTCTCCAGAGAAAAACCAGCAGATCCGCTGCCTACAATCTTCTGTTTCTACATCTCTACCTTAAGGAGGCGGGCTATTCCAGGATGACGTCGGCAAGGGGGAAAGGTTGAAGAGCTCTGAGCATGCTCAGTTGCTTTCTCTACTTCGGCAGAGCTGCAGAAGAGAAGCGGAAACTTTCTGTGTCCTGCAACTAGGAATCCCCCGGGAGACCCAGTTCCCTTCCTGCAGAGGGGGAAGACTCAGGGATCAGCCCAATCTGCTCATCTTTCCAGGAAAAGGGAAATCTCCAGCCTGAATCCCTCCCAGCAGCTGCAGAATCCAGAGGGAAACAGGAGGGAAATGTCTGCCCTGGGTTCTGACCAGGTAATTCCAAAAAAGTACCGTATTTCGTCTAATAAAAAGGTGTCTTGTTTTCTTTGCTTTGATGTCTGTCTGTTTAATGCCTTGTATCAGGTACAAGGCAAAAATAGAACCCTAAATCGAGGAGGTACACAAACAGGATAACAAATAAAGAACCTCCCTCACCCCAAGAAGTCTACAAAGATTAGGGGAAAGAGATGAAGTCCAACTCCAAACTGAGTAAAAATAAGAAAAAATCTATAATATAAGAGTATTAAACGGACAAGCCCTCAGTCACACAGCAACCTCTGGAATCTCCAGGGAAAAGCTGTGGCGGGTTTACACCCAGAAAGGTGTTAACTGCGAAACATCCCCGGGCTTGCTCCGGATAATATTTCTAGTGCCTGAATAGTGCAAATGTGCAATGTGTGAAAAACTCAAATGAAAAAAACACACATTATCAAAATAAAGAAAGAATTCATCTCTTACCCCTAAGCTGGGGGCCAAGCTGGAAAGTTAGTGTCCAAATCCAACCAAACTCAAAAATACACAGCCTGAAAGAACTTAGCTTATCCGGAGCAAGCCCGGGGATGTTTCGCAGTTAACACCTTTCTGGGTGTAAACCCGCGACGGCTTTTCCCTGGAGATTCCAGAGGTTGCTGTGTGACTGAGGGCTTGTCCGTTTAATACTCTTATATTATAGATTTTTTCTTATTTTTACTCAGTTTGGAGTTGGACTTCATCTCTTTCCCCTAATCTTTGTAGACTTCTTGGGGTGAGGGAGGTTCTTTGTATCAGGTACGACATTCTTCTCTCTCTACTCTTGTAAAATCTTTGGAAGAGATACATAGGGAAAGGTTGTCTCTCTTATGGCTCCTTAGAGTGCATTTATTTAGTTGAGGATATGGGATTTCCTTGCTGCATTAATGCATGTAAAAGTACTGTGAGTTTTCCCAACCTGCAGACAAAATAGTGCTATGCACTTCCAGCAAGTTAAATTTCTCCCTCCTTTCCCATGCCCCTTGCATTTTCACTTAAAAAACTGTTCATCCTTTCCTACTCTGCCATCTCTGTCCAGCAACAGCATTCACACAGACTGACCCTGTAGGGTCATGAAATGGTTAACTGTTGTTTGAAATACTGCTCTGGCCTACATAGCTGAAAACAGTGTATAATCTGCTTGAAATGTATGTCCCTACCTTACCACATTGTAAGCTAAATAGATAAGAGTTTGAGCCATGATGTACCCTGCCCTCCTGTACATGTAACATTTAAGAACATAAGAACATAAGCAGTGCCTCCGCCGGGTCAGACCACAGGTCCATCCTGCCCAGCAGTCCGCTCCCGCGGCGGCCCAAACAGGTCACGACCTGTCTGTATCATCAGAAGGGGCTCCCTTGCCACCTTGGTTTCTCATTTAAGTCCTGTCTTCCTATCGAAGTCCTAACCCTCCGGTCTTGCACCTGCACGACCTGGTTTGGTTTCTATACTCATTACCTGGTTAGCTTTCTATACTTGTGTTACATCCCAGCTCCTCCCTCAGTATCCCATGATCCCTTTATCCTTCAGGAATCCGTCCAATCCCTGTTTGAATCCCTGTAAGATTTAGATAAGCAGAGAAATGAGCTTCTTATAGGACTATAAGTTGTATCCCTGGACCTATCATAAGTGCTGGCTTAGGACCAATAATGATTGTAGAAAAGTTATAGAAGTAACAAATGAGAAGTTGTAGTTTTTGCATGTATTAGTTTGCATATGTTTAGTGAAAAGGGCATAAAAGTCTGTGCATTTCCTGTTTCTAATACTCTTGTAAGCAGGCTGTTCACTGCACTAGAGTCCGGCATGCTGTAAATAAACCTCTTGTACTTTCTTCACGCCTCTGACTTTGTGTGTCCAAGTGACCTTTCAACCCCAGTACTCTCCACATTCCTGCCTTAAGACATCAACCTACTTGTTTCTCTCTTTCCCATCTCTTCGGCTTCTGCTGCCTTTTCCTTCTTGCAACTTCTAAATCAACCAACATGAAAAATTTCCAGTATTTGTCTAAGGAGAAGGAAATCTGTTTCTGGAGATTTAAAGGAACAGAACTATCTTTATAATGTGAAGGGACATTTTCAATAGGACATCTAAATCCGACTTTGGAAGTATCCCATAAGATGGCCAAAGTCAGAGAGAGAGAGAGAGAAACAGCCATTTTCAAAACTGACAAAACCACTAAACGTCCATATTTATTTATTTATTTATTTATTTTTTAATCATCTACTTGGGTGTCTTGGCTACCAGTACGTCCAACTTTGTTTGCTGTTTTTGAACACAAAAATGTCCAACTTCAAAAGATCCAAATCCAGACCATTTGGACATGGGAGGGGCTATATAGGTCTGGCGTACTTTGTTGGTAATTGTAATGAACTGGCCACACAGATATACCAACAGAACAGTGGGGCACCTTAAAGAGAGCACTGCTATGTACTTCAGGTGTACATCTCACCATATACCCCTTATAATTTATGCTGACCCCTCAACTCCTCCCAAACCTACTATACCTACCTGTCTACCACCCTATAGCCTTTATGGTTGCAGGCAGCACCTATATAGCAGTATAGTAGGGTTTTTGTGGCCTCATACTTTGCACCATAAAGGTAATGGTTAGAGTGGCTTATAGGCCTGGGTCTTCCTCTATATGGTTCACTAGCCCACCCATCAGGCTACTTAAAAACACCTGTGTGCAGCTCTACTAGGCTTTCCTATACTAGGCGCTCCTGTTTTAGAGATAGGTATGTACTGTTGATCATTGTCGGATGGTAGGGGGTTAGTGACCACTGGGTGAGTGTGTGTGTTGGGGAGTCATATCCTAATTCCTCCAGTGATCATCTGGTGAATTGAGTACCTTTTTGGCACTTAGATGCTTTTAAAACAGGTCTAGCTCAAAACATTTAAGATCTGTCCAGGACGTCTTGGGAAAAGTTTGATTATTACTGCAAGACGTCCAAGCCCTCACAGTCCTTTTGAATTCTGATTGCACAGTTGCTTGGACGCCTTGAGAGACATCCAGAAAGACAGTTTTGAAAATCGGCACTTGGATGTCATGGCGATTAGGATGCCCGGGTGCCCATTTATGCCATTTTTTGGACATCTTAGTGTTTTGAAAATACCCCTAAAAATCTACTACAGAAACCTAAGGCAACTTAGGCTGACTGTGTCCTTGTCTGTTTTCCAGACATCAGTTACATTTAAGGATGTCGCTGCTTATTTCTTGGAAATGGAGTGGGATATTCTGGGAGAATGGCAGAAAGAACTGTACAAGAAGGTCATCAAGGAGATTCATGACATCCTCATGTCACGAGGTAGATACACCTTCTCTGTCATCTATCACAGGCACATTATGGAATGGGTGCTATTATTTTCTCAACCCTGGAAAAATCCCATGATCATCTGAAATTTAGAACCTGTTTTTTGATGCCATCCCATATCCATTAGGAGCCAATGTAAGACGCCTTTAGTTCAATGGTTCCCAACCTTGTCCTGGAGGACCACCAGCCAGTCAGGTTTTCAGGATAGCCCTAATGCATATGCATGAGAGAGATTTGCATATAATGGAGGTGAGAGGCATGCATATCTGCCCCATGCATATGCATTAGGACTATCCCAAAATCCCGATTGGCTGGTGGTCCTCCATGACAGGGTTGGGAACCATTGCTCTAGTTTAAGTTTTTTCATCTTCAGCTGGAGTCTGTCTTCCTTTTCTAAACTACAAAAATTTGGTACTGAAGGCCAGGGGAAGGATTTACTTTTCAAGATTTCTTGCTGAAAACATGTCAGCTGCAGACTAGTCAACTGTATTGTACAGTGTATAACCCCCTTTAGATGGTAACAGATGCCACCAAGAAGATAGCGACCCTAATCCTAACCCATGAAGAGAAATATCTGTACTAGCAAATGTCTAAGATTTTTTTCTTAAGCGGCAGTCTGTAGTTGCCTTTTTTCTCTTAAGCTTTAAGCTTTGTCAAGCATATATTCAAATCCCAATATACGAGGGCATTTCAAAAAGTTACAACAAATTGAATATTTTGAGATATAAATTTGTATCTCTAATTGAATTATATATGTCATTTTTCTACATAATCACCCTCCTTTTCAACATACTTCTCACAGTGTTGCACCGACTTCTTTATTCCGTTAGCAAAAATAGTTTTTGGTTGTGCCTTCAGCCAGGAATGCACCACTTCCAAATCTTCATCCTCTCAAAGCTTCCTTCAAGAGTCCAAACACATGATATCAGAGGAAGCAAGATCAGGGCTGTATGGAGGATGATGTAAGATCTGGAAATCTCAATCTCCAAATGGTGTTGAGTTGCAGTGGCCGTGTGAGGGAGTGCGTCATCATGAAGGAAAGAACGCCTTTAGACCAAAGTCCTCTGTGATGGCTCCATATTTTTGGCTTCAGCTCCTCCTCCAACATTGTACTGTATCGGGCACTATTCATTGTTTCACCCTTTTCCTGATAGTGCTCCAAAATTGGTCCATTCTTATCCCAAAAGAGAGTGAACAGGACCTTTCGAGTGGAGGATTGAGACTTGAACTTCTGTTTGACTGGAGATGATATGTGACGCCATTGTGAAGACTGCCTCTTGCTTTCAGGCTCACAGTGATGCACCCAGGTTTCATCCCCTGTAACGATACGTGCCAGAAAGCCTTCTCCTTCATTGACTTAGTAGATAAAGACAGGTTGTTCACCCTCTCCAAGGTAGGGAGAACGAGAGGACACTCCCTAAAGCTGAAAGGGGATAGATTCTGTACAAACGTAAGGAAGTTCTTCTTCACCCAGAGAGTGGTAGAAAACTGGAATTCTCTTCCGGAGTCTGTTATAGGGGAAAACACCCTCCAAGGATTCAAGACAAAGTTGAACAAGTTCCTGCTAAACTGGAATGTACACAGGTGAGGCTGGACTCATTTAGAGCACTGGTCTTTGACCTAGGGGCCGCTGCGTGAGCGGACTGCCGGGCACGATGGATCACTGGTCTGACCCAACAGCGGCAATTCTTATGTTATACTGTGCCAAAAAGACTGTGGAAGTCTGTATATGAATCATATTGTGTTCATCAGTTAACGTCCTAGGCACCCACCATGCACACAACTTACGATATCTGAGAACCTCCATGGCAATGGTATGTTCGGATCTAATACTGACCTCCAGTTCCTTGATCAGAACGTCCAAATAAGTGCGCCTGTTTTCACGAATAATGGCATCAGCATGACCTTCTCATCAGCGACAGCCGTGTTGGGACGACCGGAGCAGGGATTGATGTTCGCCCATTTTCAAATGCATCTTCCCACTCATACCCTCCATTCTGTTGCAGCATTCTTCTATGATTTTCACGAGGTTTCACACCCTTCAACCACAAAAAACGATGACTGATTGCTGCTCATCTACCATGCAAACAGCTAAGGGCGCCACCATTTTGTATATGGTACCCTACCAATAAAGCACACCATGCCATCTATTGGGCAGTGTCAACACTTCCTCTAAGAATATATGTTCTCTTCATGGGAGTTTGAAATGCCTGGGGTGTTCGTTTCATGAACTACTGTCAATTTGCTGTTACGTTTTGAAACACCCTCGTATCTAGATAGATGCAATAGAAGCCGAAAATGGCCTAAATTTATTTTTCTGTTTTGGCAGAAACTGTGATTTTAATGGAAGTTGAAAATTGGTGCTTTATCTTGTTAGTCTCCTTCCCCTCTAAATAGGAGTTACCTCTACTCCCTTCCCACTTGTAGGCGCACCCATTGGGCCTATTTTACAATCCCTGGCAGTCTATGGGGTGTAATGAGGGCAAAACTGATCCTCAATTACTTCTTCCCCTGCTGGCTCTGCTCTCAAAATTGCCACAGAGACACAGACACACACGGAAATAGATGGGATTCTACAAATACAATATAAATATCAGTTTCCTATTTCTTTTTAACAGGTTATTTAATCGTTAATCCTGATGTTGTATTCAAGATTAAAAAAGAAGATAAATATTTTCCACAACACTGTGATTTGGAGGAAAAAGGAAACCCAAATGAGTCCACCAAGGGTAAGCAGCTGCATTGGATTTAAAGGGCTTTGCATTTTCAGAGCACAAGATTTAGGGGCCCTTTACTAGAGTTTAGAGGGTGCTAATGGAAGTGGTGGATGCTGAATCCTTACGTTTGGGCTTCTTAGTATTTAGCATGCACTAAGCTTTAGTAAAATGGCCCAAGAGACCTAAAATCGGTTTCCTAATTTACTGTTATTAGATTCTTGGTGAATCCTAGATGTGTTTTCTTTTAACAGTGTTTCCGATTGTAACCTCCGTTTTCTCGCTGAGTATTAAACAAGAGGAGGATCTTCCTGAATCAGAGACATCTGAACAGGCTCACTTTTCTGTACCGAGTAAGTATCAAATTCCTCCTGCACAGCTTTACTAAGGTCAGCCGAGACCATTGAGGAACTTGGTGGTGGTGAGAGGCCATCATCCTCTTCTCCTTCCAAATTTCCAAGTTGATTGAAAACTTACTATACCACTGTCCGTTCCCCTATTTTGATGAAGTAAAGTGCCCACAAAGGCAGAAGAGGTGCTTGATGGAGGTAATGTAATGTAATTTATTTCTTATATACCGCTAAACTCCGATTAGGATTCTAAGCGGTTTACAGAAAATAGACAATAGGGTGCATTGAAATTATAAGTAATATAGGTTAACAGAGAAATAAACATTAAAGGATACAATAAAAATAAGATAAATAAATAAAGAATAGGTACTTTGAAATTCCCTTACTGTCCCGAAGGCTCACAATCTAACTGAAGTACCTGGAAAAATAACAATTAGTTGAGTAATAAAAGTAAGAAATAGAAATGGAAGAAAAAATAAGAAAATAAACATTCTAACAAGACTACATTGATCTAAGGACTTTGAAAGGTAGAGAGCTAGGAATAGCTGCAGAAAGGGGGAACCGTTGAGCAATAGAATTTTGGAGAAATTTAAATGTTAAAAATAAAACAAAACAAGGGGCAAATCAATGAATAAAATTAACAATAAAACATAACCTGGAGGCAGGATCAGATCTGTAAGACCCTTAACCTAGAATGTAAAGGGGTCGGGAAAGGGTTGGCGGTGGTGGAGAGGCTTCTCCATTGTTACGAAGGGGAACCTGACTGATAAATGTGGTGCACTTTGACTTAGTCGCAGTGGAGATTATTTTTGAGGGTGGATTAGTGCAAATCACAGTTTAATGCAGTTCACAAAAATTTATTTTTTTAAAATTAATTTTCTAGCCTGTTTTCCCCAAGAAGCTCATAAAGGTTAAACGTATATAAAATACAGTTAAAAAATTTTATTTTCTTTTAGTATTTATATACCATTTATAGCCTAAATTGTTTCCATTCAGGTACTCAAGCATTTTTTCCTATCTGTCCCAGCAGGCTCACACTCTACCTAATGTACCTTGGGCAATGGGGGGATTAAGGGGCAAATTATGTTAGAAGCGCCCAAAAGTTAGTCGCTGAAATAGGCACCATTCAGCGCGATTCAAGTAAAACTGGGTGGCGTTTAGTGAATCACGCTCAGCGGCGCCTATTTTGGAGGCGCCCAATAAATAGGCCAGCTCTAGGCACAACTAAATTTAGGCGGCCATGCGAGCGCTTAAGCACGCTTAAGAGTGGTGATTCTAACATGCCCAGCGCCTATTTTTTTTCAGGCCGCCAAAATTTTTAGAGGCACCTTGTTACAGAATCGCTCTTTTCTTGATGGGCGCCTAAGTTTCAATTTTTGCTGATTAAAAAGCTTCATAAGAACATAAGAATCGCCGCTGCTGGTTCAGACCAGGGGTCCATCGTGCCCAGCAGTCCGCTCCCGCGGCAGCCCTCTGGTCAAAGACCAGCGCCCTAACTGAGACTAGCCCTACCAGCGCACGTTCTTGTTCAGCAGGAACTTGTCTAACTTTGTCTTGAATCCCTGGAGGGTGTTTTCCCCTAAGACAGATTCCGGAAGAGCGTTCCAGTTTTCCACCACTCTCTGGGTGAAGAAGAACTTCCTTATGTTCGTATGGAATCTATCCCTTTTTAGCTTTAGAGAGTGCCCTCTCGTTCTCTCTACCTTGGAGAGGGTGAACAACCTGTCTTTATCTACTAAGTCTATTCCCTTCAGTATCTTAAATGTTTCGATCATGTCCCCTCTCAATCTCCTCTGTTCGAGGGAGAAGAGGCCCAGTTTCTCTAATCTTTTGCTGTGCGGCAACTCCTCCAGCCCCTTAACCATCTTAGTTGCTCTTCTCTGGACCCTTTCGAGTAGTACCGTGTCTTTCTTCATGTACGGCGACCAGTGCTGGACGCAGTATTCCAGGTGAGGGCACACCATGGCCCGGTACAGCGGCATGATAACTTTCTCCGATCTGTTCGTGATCCCCTTCTTTATCATTACATTAGGGATTTCTATTCCACCATTACCTTGCAGTTCAAAGCGGATTACAAAAGAATTATCCAAGATGTATTACAACAAGAACTTACAAAAAAAAAAAAATTGGTAATTTTCAAAAAGAGTAAGAAATGGGTAAGGTTATTTGTTTGGGGTAGTTGGCTTTAGTGAGAGGTGGAGTTTGAGACTTGCGGTATTATTTCTTTTTTCAGAGTTTTCTTGAAGAGTATGGTCTTTATTTCTTTTCTAAAAGTCTTGTAGTCGAGGGATGCCGTCAGTAGATTGGCGATTTGGTTGTCTAGTTTGGCTGCTTGAGTGGCCAGGAGGCCATCATATAGTTTTTTCCGTTTGACCTCCTTAATTGGGGGGGTATGAGAATGGGGTGTGAGTTTTCCTATGTCTGGTTGTGGTGTTGTGGATGAGGCGGTTATTCAGGTAGTTTGGACTGTCTCCGTATAAAGTCTTAAATAGTAGGCAGCAGAATTTAAATTGTATTCTTGCTGGGATCGGAAGCCAGTGCGATTGGAGATATGCTTTTGTAATGTGATCATGTTTCTTTAATGAGTAGATGAGTCTTAGTGTTGTGTTTTGGATAGTTTGTAGTTGTTTTGTTATGGTTGTAGGGCTTGGGAGGTAGAGGATATTACAGTAGTCAAGTAGGCCTAGTATTAAGGACTGAACTATGAACTGGAATTGAGTTTTCTCGAAGAATTTCCGAACTTGTCTTAAGTTTCTCATGACTAAGAATGACTTTTGTATTGTTTTATTGATTTGCGGTTGCATGGTGCAGAATCTGTCGATAGTTATTCCTAGCAGTTTTAGGGTGGTTTGTATGGGGTAGTTGATTGCGTTGATTTCAATGTTGGTTATGGTTGGTATTTTGTTGTTTTCTAGGAGGATGAATTTCGTTTTATCTGGGTTCAATTTCAGTTTATGATCTTTCATCCAGGTTGCTATTGATTTTAGTGTTTGGTATATTGTGTTCGTCATGGAGAGTTCAGGTTGATCGAAGGGTATGAGAATGGTAATGTCATCGGCATAGCTGTGTTTGTCCAGGTGAGAGCTGAGGGAGACTGTATAGAGATTGAAAAGAGTTGGGGATAGAGGGGATCATTGGGAACTCCGCAGGGGTTCGACCAAGGTTCAGATTTTTGTTTGTCTGATTTTACTCTATAGGTTCTTGATTTAAGGAATCCTTCAAACCATGTGTATACTTTACCTGTGATACCTATTGTATCCAGGATTTGTAGTAGAATGTTATGGTCCACCAAGTCAAATGCAGCGGTAAGGTCTAGTTGTATGAGCATCATTTTTTTTCCTGTGCTGAGATGTTGTCTGGCTGTGTCCAAGAGAGATCCTAGTAGTGTTTCCGTGCTGAAGTTGTTTCTGAAGCCGGATTGTGTGGGATGGAGTATGTTATGGTTTTCTAGGTAATTGGAGAGGAATTTGGCAACTAGTCCTTCTATTATTTTGACATAGAGTGGAATAGAGGCAATGGGTCTGTAGTTGGCTGTTTGGTCTATCGGTCCTTTGGGGTCTTTGAGGATCGGGGTGATGATGATTTTGCTGAGGTTGGTAGGGTAGTGGCCGTTTATTAGCGAGATTTGTATCCAGTGTAGAAGAAGAGCACGGAATTTTGTGCTGGATTATTTTTAGGAGATATGGTGGACAGTTGTTGAGGTCACAGGATGCATGGCTGTATTTTTTGTAGTATTTGTTGAATTCGGGCCATTGTATGTTGGGGAATTGAGACCATATCCTATCTGCTGCAGTAGAATCTCTATCTATGGGGAGAATTGTGAATTCGTTAGGATGGGTAGAGGTGTCATTGAGGGTAGCTCTTGCATTGGTAATTTTATTTTGGAAGTGTTCTGCTAATAGAGTGGCTGAGGGGGGGTAGTATTGTTAGTGGTCAGGTAGGGTTTGGTGTCGGTTAGGGTTTTTAGAATTTGGAATAGTTTTTTGGTGTCTTGGGTTTCAGGGCCTATTAGGTTGGTGTAGTGTGCTTTTCTCTTGTCCTTTAATTGTGATTTGTATTGTTTGTTGATTTTTTTCCAGGCGGATTTTGTATGATCCGAGTTCGATTTTCTCTCTAGTCGTCTACATTGTCTTGAGTTGTAGCAGTTCGGAGTCGAACCATTTATCTGATCTCCTGCTGGGTCTGGATTTGGTTTGCAGTGGGGCTAAATCATCAAGGGTGTTGGAGCAAAGTCTTTCCCAATGTAAGATGAAGTCCTGGGGGTTGTTTTCTAGAATAGTTTCATCTATTTTAGACCAGAATATGGAGGGTTCGATGTATTTGCGTGAGGTATATGTTACTTTATTGAGTTTTGTTATAGTTTTTTTGTTGTTTTTGGTCCAGTTGATGTTGAAAGTGTAGCATTCTGTTTGCCCTTTTTGCCGCCGCAGCGCATTGTGCAGACGGCTTCATCGACTTGTCGATTAGAATTCCCAAGTCTCTTTCTTGGGAGGTCTCTCCAAGTACTGCCCCGGACATCCTGTATTCATGCAGGAGATTTTTGTTACCGACATGCGTCACTTTGCACTTATCCACGTTGAACCTCTAAGTGGGCGCCTCCAAAATAGGTGCCTAACATTAGGATCCGGTTACAGAATTTGGGCCTAAATGACTTGTCCAGGGTCACAAGGAGCAGCGTGGGATTTGAACCTACAACCTCATTGTGCTACAAACTCCCACAACAGGTTACAATATGAGAGTTACAGTACAATTTTACGATACAAAGTTGTGTCCTAATTTTATACATACCAATAAACATAATATTTAATTTAATTCTTATATACCGCTAATAACCGTGAGGTTTCTAAGCGGTTTACAAAAATGATGCATTACAAAGTTACAATAGATAAAAAGAAATAAGATAGGTACTTGGAAAAATTTCCCTAACTGTCCCAAAGGCTCACAATCTAACTAAAGTACCTGAATAAACAATTTATGAAAAATAAAGATAAAAATATAAAGACAGAGGTAGAGATAGAGATAAATATGAATATTCCAACAAGTAATATATAAATAACTATTTTACATCTTAACAATTGAAAATATTCTAACATCAACGAATATCAGGATACAATTATGAAGAGGGAATTTTTATATAATATAATATAATATAGAGTTCACAGGTTATAATTTGCCATAGTTATCCTTAACAGTGTAAGTTTTTCAATACAAGTTTTTATCCTAACTAGACACACACTAGGGATCTAATACCGATATACTTCCTTTTGATTCAAACCATTTTGGTTCTCTTCCATTTGCAATTTGTATCCCAGAAAGTACTTTTTCTGTTCCCCTTACATCTCATACACTCATTGTATGTATCTCGTTGTAAACATCTCTTATTTCTCGTTGTAAACCGCTTTGAACTTATGGTATAGCAGTATATAAGAAATAAAATTATTATTATTATTAATACACAGTTACAGGTTAAATTTGCCATAGTTATAGTGGAAGAGGTTTCAATACAAGTTTTTCCTAACGTGATACATACTGGGATCTGGTACTTCTACATTTCTTTGTAATCCATCAGTCATGGGCGGGGGAGTTAGGTGAAGAGGTATGTTTTTATTGCTTTCCTAAAGCTGAGGAGTCCTTCGAGGGATCTGATCTGGGGGCGGACAGTCATATGACGTGGGAGTAGGAACCTTGTTTGGCGGTTTACAGAGGGGTCATTCCATGTCAAGTGGACCAGGAGCCCACGCTCGACCCCCTTGAAATCCAACCAAATTTTACAGGGGCGTTGTCTAGGTTATCAAATGAAACTGCAAAAATTTTTTGGATCTATCTCAATTTGGTCACGAGTTAGGGGTGGTTGAACAAAAGCAATCGATCCACTCCCATGCCTCGTGTGACCTAAAACGCCAACTTTGCTTAAGCACTGTGGCAAAAGGAAACCACCTAGGAGTCTGAAATCTGTAAATGAAATTCTAGTGCAGGGTCCAAACGGACACCTAAATATTTCAAATAATTTGAAAGCCTTATGGGTTGGGTACCCAAAAAAGGTGATAAAGCTGGTGTTTGTGATGAACTATTGACCCACATCCCAACTGTTTTCGGTGGATTCAGAATCAATTTATTTTCGGTTAACCAATCACTTAATCATATTGATACATGATTGTAAAGGTGCTAAATCTGGGTTGGCAATTGGTTGAGGGAAAACCAGTAATATGTCGTCAGCATAGAAATAACATTTGATTTGATGTAAAACTTTAACAGAAATATAGGGCTCCTTTTACAAAGATGCGCTACCTGAAAAACTACCACCTGCTCAAGAGGAGGCGGTAGCTAGCTATTACATAGAAACATACATAGAAACATAGAAGATGACGGCAGAAAAGGGCTACAGCCCATCAAGTCTGCCCACTATTCCGCGCGTTAAGGCCCTAATGCATCTTTTGTAAAAGGAGCCCATAATGTAAAATAGTCACATAACAGAAATATAAATATCAGTACAGTACAAATAGTCTCATGAGAGCAGGGAAGAACGTTCCAATTAATTGACCGATTTGCATGAACTTGGGTGCTTTTTGTGCCGTTGTAGTTGTTTTCCTCCTCCAAGAATTCTTTTGGGTTGATATTTAAAACTATGTAACTGGGTAGGAGAGGCTTCTACCCAATTAAACGATGCTGAGCTGCCCAGAAGATATTCAGGGTCACTGACCCAGAAACCGCCCCCCGAATATCGCCTCTGGCTATAGCAGCACTATCCCAGAACCAGTCGTAGTAGTACCAGAGCTAGTTGTGGTGGTCTCAGAATTTAACCAGATGTAGCGGTGGCATTCAGTCCACTACCCAGTTAGTTCGTTGAGTGACGTTAGAACATTTGTCTGTGTTAAATGCTGAGCATTCTATTTTAATTGTAAGCCCGTGAGATGCTTTGTAAATTCAGCTGTATATCAAGAATAAACAAACTTGAACTTATTGGGGCTGAAGACCTCTCCAACCCTGTCTCATTAAATCGGAACAATTTAGCAGATCTCCAGTTGGTGGTGTATTTAAATGCTTCGAAATAAATTTGTTCTTCATCATCTTCTAGATCAGGGGTGGGCAATCGCAGTTCTCGAGGGCCACCACCCAGTCGGGTTTTCAAGATGCATGAGATTGATTTGCATACAGTGGGAGTAGTCCATGCAAATGAATCGACTGGGTTGTGGCCCCTCGAGGACTGTGATTGCCCACCCTTGCTCTGGATCAGAAATCGATCTATGTAAAAACAAACCAACCTCCTGATGAACAGAGCTCTTGAAAAAAAGAAATTCCCACCTCAATAGTCCTGTCTTCATTCTGTAACAGACTCCCACAATATCAAGCCTGACATTTTAATCCGGTTTGAGCAAGAGGGATTCAGGAGCGAACTTTCAGGATCTGAGGAAAGAGGAAATCTGACCAGCACAGAGTCGTGTGAGGAACTGCATGAAACAGGTGATGGAGCTTGAATTAAAACTAGTAATGACAGGATACAAACTTTTCCTATAAGAAAGATTCCTCCTCTGGATAAGGCATAATAAGAACGAGGTGTTATCGTCACAGTTCCTCCTTTAACCTTTGTTGGGAGAATTATGTGGGTGTTCTATTTTCTCCTTTCATTGTCGGGTCTGTTTTTCTATTTTATTTAATTTTGAGGGGATAGGGGGGGTTATAACTTCTCTTTTTCTTATTCTCCCTCACCCTTTTCCCACGTGTTGAATGTCACGGTTCATTTTCAGAGCTACAGAGGGTCCTTAACTCCATCCTCCAGGACACTTGAATTTTCAGAGCTCATAATATTCCCATCAAGTCAGTATTGCCAAAATATTACTTTCTTTAGCGTTCCTCCAGACCGGCACAGAACGGATGGGTTTACCTTCCTCTGCCAGGAGAGACTGAGACATATTGACTTTTGGCTGTGCAGTCCCATCTACAATCAGTCTGTTCTCAGTCTCCAGCAGGTGGAGGTGGTAAGCCTGTGCAGTCTTTCCTATGTTTAGTTTAGGACCTGTTGGATTTGATTAGTGGCCTTCTTGTCCCTATTTGTGGGTGCCGGATAGAGCTTGGGGGACCCTTTCAGGGGTCCATCTGACCTTGGGGGTGCCACACTCGACTGGTTAAACTAAACTAAGCTAAAACTTAATTTTATAGACTGGGTCTTCAACCAAAAGGTGTTCGACTCTGTTTGCAATAATGTGAGTATAGTACATAAATATAAAAGGAGAATGAAATCTAGAATGGCTTAGTTTCCAAAGTGTTTGGTAAACAAGAAAGTTTTCAGACCTTTCCAAAATAAAACAAAGGGCCCTCTGAGAGGCCAAAAGTCAATGTGTCTGTCTCCACCTGCTGGCAGAGGAGGGTAAACCCATTGGTTCTGTGCCGGTCTAGAGGGACTAAAAGAAAGAAAATTAGCAGGTAAAAACCTAATTTCTCCTTTCTTAGGTTCTAAGCTCTCCTTTAAATCTGAAGTTATTTTTTTATTCTTTTTACAGGCAACCAAAGTTATACTGCTGAGAATACAATAGAGATCCTGAAAATGGAAGAGGATCCTATTGGTGACCAGCTGGAAGGAGGAGAGGAGGATACTGATACCAAGAATGGTGAGTCAAGAATTCCTTTGATAAAAATCCTTGCTAGGTGCTTTGAAGTATTTCTAAATTTTCACTTAAGATGCAAATACTACTATTCTGTTCAATATGTTGTATTGGGTTTCTGTACATTATTTTGGTTTTTGGGTACATAATTCCCTGGAGTGTGTACAGTGCACATAATACCATCAGTAACTGCAAGAGGCAGCTGGTTAGACAGTGAAGGAGTCCTTTTCTGCTGTGTTCAAAAGTGCCCCTACTGTCCTCCTCTCTCTTTTTTTGTTTTAAAGAGTAGTGTTCATAAATTGGGACCAGTGTTCTTTATAAACTGCTCTAAACATCCAGTATCTGAGTAAAATTCAGAGAAGCTGTAAACTACAGGTGAATAAGTAGGGAAAGCATGCAGAATGGCCTATGGCATTCTTTCCAACTTCCCTATAAGTGTATGTATGAAGAGAGAGAATGTGTGAGCGATTTGCTGATACCAACTGTGTGTGAGCATTTTTTTTTTTTGCAGATACCGGCACAAGATAAGGTAACAAAAGTTTTGCCGATACCAACTCAAGGCTAAATTCACAAAGCAAACCGATCGTGTACCAATCGGTTGCGACCCCTTTGCCCCTCGGGCCTCATTCACTAACCTCTCCTGCGATCTGATTCGAGTCCGTGCATGCAGATGAGGAGAAACGCATGCAAAGTAGGCAGGGACGCGATTCACAACCCAAAATTCACGATCTGACTGGGCTGGCTGATCAACTCAAGAAGCGACTGCTGGGGACCAGTCGAAAACGTCTTTCCGACTCTCCTGCACTATTGAAACCCTGCTCTCTGCCCTGTCAGCCCCGATCTCCTGCAGCCCCCGAACGCCTCCTGCAGACCTGATCTGCTTGCCACTGCCCTGATCTGCCTGCCCCGCTCTGCCTGCCGCTGCCTTGATCTGCTTGGCGCTGTCCCGAACACCAGTTTTCTCCTGCCCTTCCCCGAATCTCTCCTACCCTTCCCCACCCTGCGAGCCTGGTGATCATTGGGGGGAGGGGTGTTCCAGGCAGTAGGTGGGCATCCCTCCTGCTGCATTCATTTGGGGGGAGGGTCCGAGCAGGAGGGATTGGGCATCCCTCCTGCCACGTTCGTTTCGGGGGGGGGGGGGACTGGCGACCGCTAAACTTATCGTGGCAGGGAGATCCCTTGCCGCGATAAGCTTAGTGGCTGCATCTACAATAATCCGATTCTCTAACCGGCGTCGGTAACATGGACATCGGTTACAGAATCGGGTTTATTTTAGGCAGCCTTAGGCCCGATTCTATATAGGACGCCCGTTGGCTTCTGAGACCGAGCGTCATATACAGAATCCAGCCCTTTATGTCTATTTTGGAAGAACAACTTCATTATCCAAAATTTATCAGGTAGAAGAGCAACCGAAGCTACTAAAGTAGATAGTTTAGCAACTATCGAGGATCCTTAACTCATTCCACTAAGATACCGTTTTCTTAGATCATAAAATTTCCGTCATCTGAGTTTTTAGCTAAGTGTTGCTTTTTTAGGTCCCAAGCTTTCCTTTAAATCCTACAATTCTTCATCTATTCTTCCTAAAGGCAGCCAAAATGTCACTTCTGACCACACAGTAGAGAACCTGAAAGTGGAAGAAGTTCATGTTGGTGACCAGTTGGCGGGAGGAGAGGAAGATACCGATACCAAGAGTGGTGAGCCAAGAATTCCTTCATAATCAAATCTTTGCTAGGTGTTGTGGACTATTTTAAATTTTCATATAGATGAGTGTTTAATTACTAGTGATTTTTCAGTTATATTTTTATTTCTTAGTATTAAGAATTGGGGGGGTTTTAAGCTACTAGGTCTACTGTAAGCATATGCGTACCAGTGCAGCTTTTCTTTCAAAGTGCTGTACAGCAGTTTTGCATTGCCACATAGCTTCAGGGCTGTGGAAAGCTAGCTCCATGGTACTGTTTCCCTCCTCCTTCCCCCCCCGGGTGGCTAAAGCTCTTCAGCTTGGAGAAGAGATGGCGATATGATAGAGGTCTATAAAATAATGAGTGGAGTGGAAAAGGTAGATGTGAAACACTCATTTGCTCTTTCCAAAAATACTAGGTCTGGGGAACATGTGATAAAGCTACTAAATAGTAGGTTTAAAACAAACCGGAGAGAATATTTCTTCACATAATGTGTAATTAAACTCTGGAACTCGTTGCCGTAGAATGCGGTGAAATCAGTTAGTTAGTCAGTTAGTCCAGATGGGGAGAGTGTGACGCAGTGGTTAAAGTTACAGCCTCCGCATCCTGAGGTTGTGTGTTCAAACCCACGCTGCTCCTTGTGACCCTGGGCAAGACACTTAGGCCCCGGGAGAGGTGTCCTGTTCAGAATCGGGCCTACACTAAACCCCGATTCTGTAACCGGTGTCCATGGTACAGATGCTGGTTAGAGAATCGGGTTAGATTAGACACGGCCCGCTACACTTATCGCAGCAAGGGATCTCTCTGCCGCTATAAGTATAGCGGGTCGCAGCTGCCTGTCTGATTGCCGACAGGAGAGTGCCCATATCCTCCTGCCAGAAGATGCCCCCCTGACACTACCGACCGCCCCCCCCCCCCCCCAACACTACCGATCACTGGCAGGAGGGTGCCCAAACCCTCCTGCCGCCCCCCCCCCCCCCCCGACACTACCAATCCCTCCTACCAGAAGACGCACCCCCTCCGCACCCCCCCCCCCGCACTAACAGCCCCCAAACCTCCCCCCCACCAAACTAACCTTTTCTTGTTGGCTAGACGGGTCTTGCCCGTCCAGCCAGCAGGCTCACCTCTTCGAAATGAGGCGGGCCCGCTCCTTCCCGGCCCATCCCTCCGAAGCCTAAGGCCTGATTGGCCCAGGCTCTAGAAGCCTGGACCAATCAGGCCTTAGGCATAGCGGGTCCGCCCATCCCCACTAAGTCTAAGGCCTGATTGGCCCAGGCGCCTAGAGCTATTTGGGATCCAGCTAGGTACTTGAAACCTCGGTTGGCCACTATTGGATACTGGGCTTGATGGACTTTCAGTCTGTCCCAGTATGGCAATTCTTATGTACTTTTTGTCCTTTCTTGTGGTGCCCTCTTCCCTCAAGCTTAACCTCTTTCTCCTCTCTTCCTGGTGCTTTAGAGCAAAAACAAAAGAAGAAGAGAGCAGCCCTTCTCTTCTGCTGCTAACGCCAGACTCTGCCCTTTCTTTCTTGCTGCACTATATGCCTGGAACAAACTGCCTGAGATAGTACTATTCAGATCCAGAGTAAAAGCCCATCTCTTCAAGAATGCGTTTAACTCATAACCCCCCTCACCCTTACGCACCCTAAGAAACTCTTTAAGCCCCTATTTATCCTTTTACCTGTTAATTTAGATAGTAAGCTCTACTGAGCAGGGACCATCTCTTAAATATGTTGTTGCACAGTGCTACATAGGCATATCAGTGCTATAGAAATGTTAAATAGTAGTAGTGGTTTGGCTATCTAGAAATATAATGGCAGATAAAGGCCAAATGGCCCATCTAGTCTACCAATACGCAGTAACCATTATCTCTTTCTCTCTCTGAGAGATCCCTGTTGATTCCAGTGGGGCTGTCTTTTCTCCAGCTTCTAAATAGATAAGTTATAATGAAAAAAAACAATGTAATGTACAATAACACTTTCACTCTGATTGATGCATAAAGTCAAGTTCAATAATAGCAAAACAGCACAGGCTCTGCAATACATCCAAATTGAAGGAAAAAGCCTCAGACAAGGGCCCTCCCCACCTCCACTAAAAGAGCGGTGTAGTTTCAGGTGGTTGAGCGATCACCTCATCGGCAAAAAACCTTCATTAGAATTAAAATTGAAAAAGACTCTGCGCTGTGTTGTTGAGGACATAAAACAAGATAGATCAGGGGTGTCCACCCTGCGGCCCCATGAAGAATTTTGTGCGGCCCCGGTCAAGGGCGATGCAGTGTTTACCGTCTTTCTCCTCTGTCTTGCTGCAACGTTTGTGCGGCCCCAGAAACATTTTTTTTCAGCCAATGCGGCCCAGGGAAGTCAAAAGGTTGGACACCCCTGAGATAGATGAATAGCATCAACTTATCCTTCAGCTGACAGTAAGGCCATTCTACCTGCCTCTTTTTAACTGGCAACACAAAACTCACAAGCTGCTGGATAGGTGGGAGGAAGATTTGGCATTTTGAAGCAGCACAGAGGCCAGAAATAGTGAGAGAGACAAGAAAGATTACAAAAATCTGATAAAGGATAAGAGACAATAGGTGTGGAAAGAAAATTAAGGGAACAGCCAGACAGATACGGGAAAATGGTGAGGGAAAGAAAGGAAGGCAAATCAAATAATTTAAGGAGAAAAGTAGAAATAAGGGAAACAGAACAAACATTATCCATATGACAAAGGTTAGAGCTTAAAAATATAAGAATAACCATTCTGGGAAACTTAGGATGATCCAAGATGGCTGCACGTTAGTGCTGGTTTTTCTTACCTCTGCCGCGGAGCTAGCTTATTCCTCTGTTGTTTTTCTATATCGTGATTTGTTCACGGTTTCTTCTCCTTCAATGCCTCATACTAAAAGGAAGGGAGTTCTGAGAACAGCTCTCTCTCAGCTCAGAACTTCCACGCCGGTGCAGCAACACACCCTGGAGAGGTTTCTGAGACAACTTACAACCCCCATTGCCGGGAGAAGAGGGCCCTGCTGAAGGTTTGGACGATGGAGCGTCCAGCTTCCTAGGACATGAAGTATCCCCCCTCTCTGGTATCCAGTGCGCAATCGTGTCTGACGTCAGTACGGGCTGCCCCAGCAGTGACACTAAGGGTGGAAGACGCAGACATGGGTCTGAGCCTGGAGGGAAGAGTGCCCTTTGGAAAGACAGTCAAGCAGCCAACTTTGGGAGTTTCGGTGAGTTCATCGCTGCTTTCGACACCCTCCCCCCCGTGGTGACATTAGAGACCAATTGACAGGCCTTGCAAAGGCTCGACAGTACGCTGACGAAATCAACTCAAGAGGTACTCAATCTCTCAGGGAAGGTGGACAATTTGTCTAAAACTATTGAACAAATTAAACATGATTCTGCTGAACAAATATCTTGTGTTAAAACTGAAGTAAAAGATTTAAAGGAAATAACAGCAACTTTGGTTAAAGTTAAAAGCTCACGTTCATTGCAAATTGGAACAATTTGAAAATTTTAATAGGAGGCTTAATTTAGGAATACTAAATTTTCCTAAATCACCAACCTTAAATCCTCTTGACTACTTAAAAAAATATCTAATGGAGATTCTCAAAATTCCTCAACGAGCTATTCCTCCTCTTAATAAGATATATTATATTTCAAGTACTACGACTAAGGCCGCTGAAGAAGGAAATTTGGTAACTGAGAAAGATCTAGCTGCAATTTTGGAGGAATCCCTTTCCAATGTTAAGGAAAGGGGGACGCTCCTAGTCTCCTTTGTATTTTTACAAGACTTAAACTTACGGCCTCTTTTACAGAGCCGCGCGGCAGCAGCCCCCTAAGCCCTTCAAATCTCTATGGGCTTCAGGGCCGTTAGCGAGGCTTTGTAAAAGAGGCTGTTAGTAAAGAAACTCTACTTTTCGAAATACACACCAAGGTTTCTCTGGACAAAGAATTAGGATTTATCCGGATGTATCTAAGATAACACAAGACCAAAGAAAAGAATTCCTTTCCACGCATTAAGAACCAAAAAAGATTGGGGGCTTCTTATCTTTTAGCATATCCCTGTAAATGTTTGATCTGCTCCCTGGGGGATTAAGTACACTTTTTTTTTTTCTACCAGCACAACTGAGAGCCTTTCTAGACCTTAAAAATATCTCTGGAGACTTATAATTCAGATGATCGGCTGGACTAAATAATTGTGTGGGGTTGTTAACCGTAGTCAGCTTTCCTAATCATTAATTTTCTTGATATATTTCTCTCCATGGAATTTAGTGAATCTCTCCTTCTTCCCTTCCCCTGTTCTTTCATTGTGGCCTAAGAAAGATAATACTCTGAATCCCACTGTTTCAAATGTTGTACTTTGACTATTTTACTTTCTGTATTTCTGTAACAAGTGTATTGCTTGCGATATATTGCAAATCCTATAAAAAATAAATATATGTAAAAAAATAAAAAGAATAACCATTCTGGATCAGACCAATGGTCCATCTAGCCCAATTTCCTGTTTCCAATAGTGGTTAGTCCAAGTCACACAGAACTTGGCAGAATCCCAAAAAGCAGGGGCCATGATTAAAATACCTTATTCTCACTGCCTGGTCCAGAGGAACATGGCTGCTCTTCCACCAGTTATCCGGCACAACCAACACACAATTTCAACAGTTCTGATGTGGAGGAGGATTTAAACAAAATCAATGGGTTATGAGGCAGAAAAAAGAAGCTGAAAAAAAGATTAATAAAAATCCAAGATGGCCACCACAGAAATATGCACCAAAAACAGCCTGTGGAAATGATGTGAAAAAAATAAAAACTGCTGAAAAAGTGATTTTGGAGGTTTGAAACCTGACTCTCCTATCCCCACAGACTGCCAAAAGGAAAGATTTTAAAGGTTTGAAGATCCCCCCCCCTTCTCGTATTTCCCTTAGGAAATAATTGGGCTATACTCAGTCTCTGAACGGCCTGGAATATTTGCCTCAAAATTTTTTCAAACAGTCCAATCATCAGGATCTTCAGGCTGCTAGTTAGATGGACCCCAACCAAAACCTCTGCTCCCTCGGAACCTCGACAGGAGGGTGGGATAATGCAGCCTCTGCCCTGAGGGCTCTTACTCAGGCTGCAGTCTGTGCTCAAGCCTTTGACAAGGTCAGAGGCAAGCTAAGGTGGCACATGGGCTGGATCCACAGATCTACTTGAAGCTTCCCCTGTGCAACCGCAGTCCGGCTCCATGGATCTGCTTCCTTTTCCAGGCAGAGAACCCCTGAATGAGGGTACTCAAGGTACCAAAGCCACCGAAAAAGATGAACTTACATAAATAAGTAGAACAGAAATACTTCTCCACAGTTCGCATGCGAAAAGAAAAACTGTAGGGGCTCTTTATTCCTCAACTAATTAGGAGGAGCAGAAAACAAAGTATGTGGCTTTCTACAAGACCTGGTTCACAGGTACAGATTGAACTCCTGTTGTACAGAACAACTTGAAAAATTGAAGGTGAACAAAGCTACGGGACCGGAAGGGATCCATCCCAGGATATTGAGGGAACTCCGAGAGGTTCTGGTGGGTCACGGTATTACTCAAAAGGGTCCAGAGAAGAGTGACTAAGATGGTTAAGGGGTTGGAGGAGCTACCGTATAGTGAAAGATTAGAGAAACTGGGCCTCTTCTCCCTCGAACAGAGGAGATTGAGAGGGGACATGATCGAAACATTCAAGGTACTGAAAGGGATAGACTTAGTAGATAAGGACAGGTTGTTCACCCTCTCCAAGGTAGGGAGAACAAGAGGGCACTCTCTAAAGTTGAAAGGGGATAGATTCTGTACAAACGTAGGGAAGTTCTTCTTTACCCAGAGAGTGGTAGAGAGCTGGAACGCTCTTCCAGAGGCTGTTATAGGGGAAAACACCCTCCAGGGATTCAAGACAAAGTAGATAAAGACAGATTGTTCACCCTCTCCAAGGTGGAGAGAATGAGAGGACACTCTCTAAAGTTAAAAGGGGATAGATTCGGTACAAACGTAAGGAAGTTCTTCTTCACCCAGAGAGTGGTAGAAAGCTGGAACGCTCTTCCGGAGGCTGTTATAGGGGAAAACACCCTCTAGGGATTAAAGACAAAGTTAGACAAGTTCCTGCTGAACAAGAACGTGCGCTGGTAGGGCTAGTCTCAGTTAGGGTGCTGGTCTTTGACCAGAGGGCTGCCGCGTGAGCGGACTGCTGGGCATGATGGACCACTGGTCTGACCCAGCAGTGGCAATTCTTATGTTCTCTTAAAAGATTTGTTCAATAGAGTTTTAGAGATGGGAGAGGTTCCACAGGACTGGAGAAGAGCGGATGTGGTCCCTCTTCACAAAAGTGGTTGCAGAGATGAAGTGGGAAATTATAGACCAGTAAGCCTTACTTCGGTTATTGGAAAAGATAGTGAAATTCTTAGAATCTAATGGATTACAAGATCCAAGGCAACATGGATTTCCTAAAGGTAAATTGTGCCAAATGAATCTGATTGAATTGACTGGGTGACCAGAGAATTGGATCAAGGATGTGCGCTAAATGCAATTTACTTAGATTTCAGCAAAGCCTTTGACACGGATCCTAATAGGATGCTTTTAACTTCAGCTCCATGGGCTGAAGTTAGAGCCCAAAAGTCATGAACTGGATTAGAAGCTGGTTGACGGACAGATGCCAGAGGGTGGTGGTTAATGGAATTCACTCGAAGGAGGGAAAGGTGACTAGTGGAGTGCCTCAGGGATCAGTGCTGGGACCGATTCTGTTTACTATGTTTGTGAGCGACATTGCTGAAGGGTTAGAAAGTAAGGTTAGCCTTTTTGCAGATGATGCCAAGATTTGTAACAAAGTAGACAACCCGGAGGGAGTGGAAAACATGAAAAAAGATCTGCAAAAGTTAGAAGAATGGTCTAACATTTGGCAACCAAAATTCAGTGCAAAGAAGTGCAGACTGCAGAGTGATGCATTTGATGGGTAGAAATCCGAGGGAACCGTATTTGCTGGGAGGTGATAGGCTGATAAGCACTGACGAAGAGAAAGACCTTGGGGTGATCATGTCTGAGGATCTAAAGGCATCTAAACAGTGTGATAAGGCAGAAGGATGCTAGGCTGTATAGAAAGAGGAATAACCATCAATAGAAGGGAGGTGTTGATGCCCCTGTACAGATGGTTGGTGAGGCCGCACTTGGAGTATTGTGTTCAGTTTTGGAGGCCTTATCTGGTGAAGGATATAAAAAGACTTGAAGTGGTCCAGAGGAAGGTGACGAAAATGGTAAGAGGTTTGAACCAAAAGAAATGAGAAGACCATTATATGTATACTCTGGAGGAGAGGAGGGATAGGGGAGATATGATACAGACGTTTAAATACTTGAAAAGTATTAATATAGAACCAAATCTTTTCCAGAGAAGAGAAAATGGTAAAACTAGAGGATATAATTTGAGGTTGCGGGGAGGAAGACTCGGGAGCAATGTTAGGAAATTCTTTTTCACAGAGAGGGTTGTAGATGCCTGGAATAGGGCAATGGTGGAGGGAAGTGGTGGAGAGGAAAATGGTGATGGAATTCAAAAAAAGATAAACATAGAGGATCTCTAATTAGAAAGTGAAGAATGTAAATTAAAGAGCTAAAGCCAGTACTGGACAGACTTGCACGGTCTGTGTCCCATATGTGATGATTTGGTGTAGGATTGGGCTGGGGAGGGCATCGATGGGAACTCCAAACAGGATGGTTGGATAGGCTGGAGTGAGCTTGGATGGCAACTTCACCATTTGGAACCTAGGACAATACCAGGTGGACTATACAGTCTGTGACCCAGAAATATCAAAGAAGAGACAAGTTAATTTAATCATGTATTTTTAATGGATATAACTAATGGGCAGACTGGATGGATCGTTCAGGACTTTATCTGCCGTCATTTACTATGTTACTATGATATAACAGAAGGTCTGTTTATGTCTCTTCATTTGCCAGAGCTCACCTGTCTAAGCAAATGACTTTAAAGATTTCTTTGGGGATATTTGCTTACAAGTATATATAGAACAAATGTCTTCTTACTCAATTGTTGTATAATTTATGTATATACTTTTTATTTTTATCCACAGACGATGGATTTGAGAATATGAGAATGAGTGTATGTGATGGGCAGCAGCAGAAGGAATGGAAACGCAAAGACTCTTTCAGAGACAGCAGGGATCATTCACCTGATAGTGCAGGGGGTAGTATTAGTTTAAGATCACCTAGTATAAAAGAACATACCTCAAAAGGAGAGAGCTTGTGTGTATGTACTGAACAAACAAGAAAGTCAACCAATTGCACAAATCTCATACAAAATCAGAGAGTCAGAAGAAGCAAGAGGCTTTTTCAGAGAACATTTGAGGAAATGTTCACTGGGAAGTCAACCCTGACAGGACAAAACACATTTCACAGACGAGACAAGCCGTTTCAGTGTATGAAGTGTAAAAAATCATTTGTATATAAATCACAACTTGTAACTCATCAAAAGGTTTCCAAAGAAAGCAAGACATCAGAATGTTCTGTGCATGATACAAACTTCAGCCAGGTATTTGATCTGAGAGGACATGGATTAATCAGTATTAGGAAAAAAAAAGAGCAACAAATAAATCTCAAGAGAGAAAAGTTATTTAAATGCTCAGTATGTGAAAAAAGCTTCAATCGAAAATATCTCAGATTTCATGAAAGATTCCACACTAGAGGAAAACCATATAAATGTTTTGAATGTGGTAAAAGCTTCAAACAAAAAGGTAACCTCAGAACTCATGAAAGATTCCACACTAGAGGAAAACCATATAAATGTTTTGAATGTGGGAAAAGCTTCAAACTAAAAGGTAACCTCAGAACTCATGAAAGAATGCACACTGGAGAAAAACCATATAAATGTTCTGAGTGTGGCAAAAGCTTCATTCAGAAACATCATCTCAGATGTCATGAAAGACTCCATACTGAAAAAAAAACCATATCAATATTCTCAATGTGGTAATAGCTTCAATCGCAGAACTAGCCTCAGAAACCACAATAGACTCCTTACTGGAGAGAAATCATATAAATGTTCTGAATGTGATAAAAGCTTCAATCACAAAAGTAGCCTCACAAATCATAGAAGACTCCATACTGGAGAGAAACCTTATAAATGCTTTGAATGTGGTAAAAGCTTCATGCAACAAGGCAACCTCATGACTCATGAAAGAATTCACACTGGAGAAAAACCGTATAAATGCTCTGAATGTGGTAAAAGCTTCATACAAAAAGGTAACCTCATGACTCATGAAAGAATTCACACTGGAGAAAAACCATATAAATGCTCTGAATGTGGTAAAAGCTTCATACAAAAAAGTCACCTCATGACTCATGAAAGAATTCACACTAGAAAAAAACCAAAGAAACATTCTGATTGTGTTAACAGCATCAAACAAAAAAGTAATCTCAGAGCTCATGAAAGAATTTAGAGTGGAGGGAAACCACATAAATGTTCTAAAGAGGTAAAAGTTTGAGTTAAGAAGATCAACTCAGAAGCCATGAACTGATCCACACTGGAGAAAATCTAAACAAAACTTGTATCTAAAATTTTTACCACATTCACAATATTTGTATGATCTCAGAATTCATGAAATAATCCATACTAGTGAAATACCATTTATATGTTCTCAATGCGAGGACTGGCCTACAGAGTATCCAAGGGTTGGTTACTATTAAATGGATAGTAGTAGAATGTGGTAAAAGTTTCAATCAAAAAGGTCAACTCCGGAATTCTTAAACACACTGGGGGGAAAAAAGATCCATATAAATGTTCAAAATGTGTAAAAGCTTTAATCAAAATAGTATTTTTAAAAGACACGAAAGAATCCAAAATGGGTAAAAAAAACAACATATAAATGTTCTGAATGTGGTAAATGTTTTCACAGCAAATCTGATCTAAAAATAGCATGAAAGAATCCACCCTGGAGATAAATGTGAATGAATGTGCTAAAGTAACTTTAGTTAGGGGAAAGTTTAAGCAAAACTGAAAACATTGCTCTGCCTGATGACTGTGAGATAAAGGAACTTAAATAGGAGTGGAGGAAGAAACAATTATCAAGTAGGAATCACTGACAGATAAAAAAAACCTCAAAGAATATTATAGGAGACTAAAACTGATAATGCACTCATATGGTTTTGCTATTGTACACTGGTCTCTTAAAGGCCTTGAAAAACTAAATGTGCAGGTGAGAAAAATCCTCTATGCCCATAAGGTCATATGTAAGAATCAGTGCCAAGACTGTAAATTCTTAAATCACTGAAATGCATTATGTCTATTGAGCAGAAAAGGGGTTGAAATATGGAAAAAATCTTCTATAGTCTAGTTCCATTAATAAACTTGGACAAGCATTCCAATGAGTGAACATCCATTGGTACCAAAAGGGGAGGACGCAACAGAATTTGCAAAGGAAGAGAAAAAAATTCTTTAAGGAGTTGGATCAGCAGGGTTGGAAAACTAAAGTGGCAACTGCATAAGTACAGAGGGAAAGCTTTTGACTTTATCAAAACAAAGCTTGGAAAGATCTTATTGTCTTATTATCTTTTTAGAAAGGTGTTAAATGTCTTATTATATTTTTAGAAAGGTGTTAAAACCTTTTTATTTTTAAAGGATTGTAAGTGAATAATTTGTTTGATATATTGTTTTTAACTGTTATCTACCTAGAATCTATTATGAGAATAGGGCGGAATAGAAATAAATTGTTGCTTCAAGAGTCATTCATGGATCAACATTACACACGAATGGATAAGGAGAGGTCAACTGAAAGCAAAGGTTGAGTGACTGATAGTTGCAGCCTAGGACAACAGATTATGGACAAGATGGTTTCCAGTAAGCTTTGAAACAATTGCTGCAACAGACCTGTAGATTCTCTAAGGAAGAGCTAGAACCAGTTACTCATCTTATGGCTGGCTGTGAAGTGCTAATGGTGGAGAAGTTTTATCCAGTAAGGCACAATAAGGTGGCACGTTGTGACAAACCTACAGCAATTCCAAGGTTTATCACAGGGAAGTATAGAAAAGTAGGCAAACCCTGGTGCAGAAGGGCAGACCAGGTCAGAGCCCAGGACATGAATTTAGCTGACTACCCTATGAATAGCGAGGAAAAGACTGAGACAGAACAGGAAAGGTTTGCCTTACCTGAGGCAGTGCCAAAGCAAAGTAAGAAATCTCTGCCCTATTTTTGCCCAGGTCCTGTAAGGCAGAAAGCAGGAAGACAGTTTCTCCTCAGAGAAACATCCCAGGCTGAGGAAGGAAAGCCCTTACCCCCCACTGAAGTCAAGGGGGTGTGTTTTTTTTCCTCAGCTTAAAGCGAGGCTCAGCAGAGAGCAGGGTGTAGGACGGGAGGAGAGACAGGAAGCTCAGAATGGGACTGAGCTTATCCCAGACCAGGCAGGCAACCCTGGCTGGTAAATGAGAGAGGAGCGAGCTGAAGGAAACCTTCCTTCAGGATTCTTGTCTTCAGAGCCGGGTGAGGCTATGATAGTGGAGGACAATAGTGCTGCAGCTGAGATTTGGCCAGAGCAAATGGAAGTGGCTTGAAACAAACGTGAGTCTATTGGATGTTTTCCAAGGCTGGTTTTTTTTTTCCCCTCTCTGGTAAGCAGACTGTGTGGGCTACCAGAGAAAGTGATTTTGGACTGTAAAGTTTCCTTCACTGTTTAAACCAGTGAGTAAATTAAGTGAAACGCTGGGCAGGAAACTCAGCCTGTTTGGTGCTTTGATGCCCTGTGCACAGAAATCTGTGTGAGGACACCAGCTGTTAGCTGTTACCATAGCAACCTGTTAATTGCATTTAGCCTGTATGCTTCTCAGAAACCTATTTGGGATCTCTGAGTGTAAAACTGCTATGTTTCCTCTGTTAAACACCAGCTTAGTTTTGGATTGAGTTCATCGTGGAGAAACAGTGTTTGCTGTCTCCTGCATAAATGCTACAAAGCTGTCTGTGTGCCTTGTTAAAGAACTTGCTGCACAGAAGTGTAAATTGTTCTGTCTCATCCTCATGGTTGCCTGTGCCAGCAGCCCAGTTGTGCTGGTCTTTAATCACTGCCATAAACTTCCATCCTGCAGTTCAGGAATAGGGAGCTGCTTATTTCAGCTGCTGTAAAACAGTGAAGCATTTAAACTATATGATTGTATTCTTTTCCTTGCATAAAGTATACCTAGCCTTAGATTCTGGTGAAGAGGACTGTATACAGTTTGCCTACTAAAGTCCAGAGCTGGCAATAGAGTTAAAGTTTGTTTTGAAGAACCTTTTCTTTTGGTTATATTTTCATGCTCACATTGAAATATGTGATGGACTATGATTTTGAGGCCAGTGGTCAAATAAAGTTTATATATTTTTTTGCATTAAGGCCATTCTGACTAAATCGTATTCTTTGAAAGACCTTTGAAGGAGCAGCTCTAGGCGGTTGCCTAGGGGTAAAAATCCTGAAAGGCTCCCCTAGTTCCAGGGGCACCACACCAAATTGGAGCAACATGTCACTACCTGACTGCCCATTATGCTCTTTAGGGGCACAGGTGTGACGATGTCTCATCCACTGGAAACTCTGTAAGCATTACAACATCAGTGTATCAGAAAAGCATTGGGATTATGATCCTAAGAGAACCGTGGAAAATGGAAGAGGTTATGATTAGCTGGGACATCCCTACCCCGAGTGATAAAAAGCTGGATGCAAGAAATCCAGATATAGTGGTAAAAGCAAAATTGACATTGATTATAGAGGTGTTGGTCCCAAGCAATTACTTGGTGAATCATGTTGAGAGAGATGCAGTCTGAGACCAAGAAAATATAGCAGAAGTATTTTCCATCATGTTCGGTGCTACATGCCAGATCAAAAAGAACTTCCAACTCACCTGGATGGGTTTCCTATACATATGTTTCATCTCATAAACTCCAGAAATTAGCTCTCTTTGGCACAAGGCAAGTACTATGGCAAGTGTTTATGGTAAATTTGAGAGACTGAGATCAAACTCTATACATCCTATCTTAAGAGTGGGGTTCATTCATGATATGTGGAAAACAAACTTATTGCCCCTGAGAAACACAATATAAGTGTTCTGAATGTGGTAAAAGCATCAAAAAGGTAATCTCAGAATTCATGAAAAAGTCTATAAAAACTATATAAATGTTTTGAATCTGGTAAAATTTCAGTCAAGATTTTTACCTAAGACTTCATCCAAGAATCTACACTGAAGAAAGACCATATAAATAGAAAGGAAATGGGACTTGATATACTGCTTTTTCTGTGTGGTTGAAATTCAAGTGGTTTATGTACTTATTTTGTACCTGGGGCGATGAATCTAATCTAATCCTTAGGTTTGTATACCGCCTCATCTCCACGTTCGTAGGGCTCGATGCGGTTTACAGTAGGAGAAATAGGAAGGAACTATAACAGAGGGTTAGAGGTAGAAGTGTGAAGAAAATTTAGAGGACTTGGGATGCCAAGATATAAGAGTTTCCTTGATTCCTAAGTTGAAGGGAGATTTACATTTTTTGAGAAAAGCCAGGTTTTCAGATGTTTGCGGAAAACTTGGAGAGAGCTCAAGTTCCGAAGAGGGGAGGTAAGGTTGTTCCAGAGCTCAGTGATTTTGAAGTGGAGGGAGGTCCCTAGCTTTCCTGTGTGGGAAATGCCTTTTAGCGAGGGGAAGGATAGTTTTAATTTGTGGGAGGATCTGGTGGTATTTGCGTTAAGTGTTAAGTGACTTGCCCAGAGTCACAAGGAGCTGCAGTGGGAATTGAACTCGCAACCTCAAGGGGCTGAGGCAACTGCTCTAGCCATTAGGCTACAAACTTCTGAACTTGATACAAGCCTCAGTCAAAACAATGATCTCAGAACTGATGAAAGAATCTACACTAGAGAGAAAAGAAAACTTAACATTTTCAGCAGGAAAATTGGTGAATTGTGTGTGTCTGAGGGGGAGGGAATACTTTGTCTTCTCAATTCTTGCTGAGTAGCTTCACATGGTGACCCTGTTGTACCCTTGAAAGGTTTAAATTAGCCCTCCCTTAACCAAAGGATGAGCAATTGATAATTGCAGTCAATGACAGTAGATTACAAATGAGATGGTCCACCCCAAGCGTGGAAACATATAGCACAATAATCAATAGTTTGAAATAGTTCCAAGTATCACTAGCGGGCTGCAAAGGCCTGATTGCAGAAAATTAATATACAGAAAGGCAAAATAAGGTGCATGTTTCATCCACTGGAAACTTTGTAAAGATTACAACCTCGCTGGAGATTGAAGATCACCTGGGACATTCCTATTCCAAGCAATAAAAAGCTGGATGTAAGGAAACTAGACACAGGGCCTTGGGCTTTGGTGTATTTGCCGCTTGGGACTCTCTACCATGGCTTGATAGTGGGGAAAGAGAAACACCAGAACAGCATTGATCCTAGAAGTGTCAGTCCCAGACAATTATTCCGTGAATCTTATGTAAAGAGAGACGATCTTTAAGTACCAAAAAATGCAGTCTGCGACCAAGAAGATAGGACGGAAAGATACAAAAATATGTCCCTTCATTTGGGAATGAAATTTAGGCACACCTGAATAGGTAGTCTCACTCTCAACCCCAGAAGGAAGGGGTCTTTTGCATTACAGCAAACGTTAGCAGCAAATTTGAGAGACTGAGATCATACTCCACTTTCCTTGGCTTAAGAGTGAGGTTCATGACTGTCATGACGTGTGCAAAACTAACCCACCTGGAGACACTGCTCCTGGGAGAAACCATTTAAATATTCTGAATGTGATAACATTTTGAAGTGAAAATAAAAAGGCGTTACAGCAGCCAGAGAAATATAATTGAGTGTTAAATAATTGCTTGTCTAAATGTCCATTATAGGGTGTTCAAGCCAGGCTGGGAGACTTGAACAGAGGGGCCAAAAGAATTACCAGAATGGGCTTCCTCTCCCAGTATGATTGGGCAAGGGATTCCATTCTGTAAATTCAAATAAAGCAAACATGGAAGTCGTGAAATAATCAAATTCATAGTTTATTAATGTCTTTCATGTCTGGGGAGAGTTATGCACGTTATCCAATTTTCTTTTCTCTCCAAGGGAGAAGTCCAATGCAAAGAAGTTTTATACATAATCTGACGACAATGTAATAATTATCATATGTTAGAATACAATGGCACTGTTGATCACATGACTTCCTTCCCTAAATTTGCCAATGTTAAGCCCCCTGTTAAACCCAGTAGGTGGCAGTATTTCACTTTTTCTATCCTTATAACTTCTGTATGGACTCAAGGCATTGGCGGAATAGAAATCTCTAATGTAATGTAATGATGTGCCACAGACTTCCTTTTTGGTTCTCTCTGTAAAGGCCTGTTTCCTGTTTTTCTGGGAACCTATATCTTGCCTTTTCCATTACCAGAAGGCAGGTACCTCACAATGGATTCTTATTTTTATTTTGTATTTGTATCGTTTTTATTTTTTAATTTCTATCTTTACTATTTAATTCCTAATTTAATATACTTACTGAATTCTTGTTAGAATATTAATATTCTCGTCTCTATCTCTATTTCTATCTTTTACATTATATTTGTTTGCTATTCCTTAATTATTCCTCAGGTACTTTAGCTAGATTGTGAGCCTTCGGGACAGTTAGGGAATTTCCAAGTACCTATCTTTAATAATTTTATTTTATTGTATCTTCAATGTATTCTGTATTGTAAACCACTTAGAAACTTCACGGTTATTAGCGGTATTTAAGAATTAAATTAAATTAAATTATTTCTATCTTTCCATATACCAAGCTTTTCCTTTGTTTTAACTTTGTGCATATCAGTTTGGGGTTTTTTTTTTTCCTTTTCTAAATCTGGGCTATTTTTTTCTTTCTGAGAACTTCAGTTTACAGAACCTTAATATTGTTATCCAGTTTGATTCTATAATAACCAATTTAAAATAACCTTTTACAGACAGTTCCACAATTCACCTATCTCATTTACCTCAAATAATTTCAAAATTAATCACTGCATACTTTTATTTTCCAGTTTTAATTATTAATAACGGCTGGACACGCCCATGGTGTCCACATATCTTCCACAAGGGATAGATTATAAGTTGTGTGTGTTGGGGGAGGAATGCTGGGAAATGGATGGGGCCACATAGTGTGTGAAATTGTCTTTTGTTTTATGTGACTCAGCCCCTTTGGATGTTCAGTAATTACCGTATTTTCACGCATATAACGCGCGCGTTATACGTGTGAGCGCGTTTTACAACTTTTTTTTTTTCCATTCCGATCCGGCATCCCCCCTGTGAACCGGCATCCTCCTCCCCCCCACTCGCGTCACCCCCCTCCCCCGCGATCCTACATCCCCCCCCAGCACCGCAAAACATCTCTTACCCGATTGGGCACCGGCACCGGCACCAATGCACAGGACGTGCCAGTGCCAGTGCCCGAAGATCCTCTCTCGTTGGGCTGGGCTGTGCGGTGCTAGGGAGATCCTCCTTCTTCCCTGTGCCGTGCTGGACTGGGCTTTGAGCATTTGCGCATGCTCAAAGCCTTCTGGTCTCACCCTCTCCGAGATTCTCAGAATCTTGGAGAGAGCGAGACCAGAAGGCTTTGAGCATGCGCAAATGCTCAAAGCCCAGTCCAGCCCGGCACAGGGAAGAAAGAGGATCTCCCTCGCACCGCACAGCCCAGCCCAGCCCAGCCCAACGAGGGAGGACCTTCGGGCACTGGCACTGGCACGTCCTGTGCATTGGTGCTGGTGCCCAATCGGGTAAGAGATGTTTTGCGGTGCTGGAGGGGTTGTAGGATTGCGGGGGAGGGGGGGTGACGCGAGTGTGGGGGAGGATGCCGGTTCGCAGGCCAGAAGAGTAAGTGGGAGTGAGAAGGAGGTTATAGCAGCATGCGCGGTATACGCATGTGCGTGCTATATAAAAAATTTTTTTACAGACATGCTTTGGACCCGCGCGCTATACGCGTATGCGTGTTATACACGTGAAAATACGGTACTGTGCTTTAATTCTAGATCTATGATGAATAAGTAGCATGTTTTTCATAATATGGCAAACGGTTTCTTTGTTTTATTTATTTCAAGCTTTTATTACCTGCCTAAAACCCAGGCAATTTACAATAACCACATTCACATTCAAATAAACAATGAATATACAGTGGTGCCTCGCATAAAGAACGCCTCGCACAGCGGACGCTGCACACAATGAACTTCATGTCATGATTCATACAACGAACTTCGTTTCACACAACGACGTCGCCCGAGCTTCCACGATCGCTGCCGATGTATTGCATCCTTCCGCGCAGGCACTGCGGGCAGTCGTTAGTCACTGCGCTTAACTTAAGCACGTATCGCGGCAATCGTTCTTCATTACGAATTAAATCACGCATGCACGCACGTATCACGGCAGTCGTCCTTTTAAGATAAACTCAATATTTTTTAGATATCATGGCTTCTAAAAAAAGCAGGAAGGTGATTTCTGTTGAAATGAAACGGGAAATAATTAGAAGGAGTGAATGTGGGGTAAAACAGTGTGACCTCGTCAAAGAGTTTGGCCTCAGCAAGACCACCATTTTCACCATTTTGACAAATTTATCTTTTTTTATGTCATCTTAGCATATTTTATGCTGCAGAACGAATTATTTTTTTTAACATGTATTGTTATGGGAAAACGCGTTTCACATAACGAACTTTTCGCATAACAAACTTGCTCCTGGAACCAATTAAGTTCGTTGTGTGAGGCACCACTGTACATTCCTCACAAAAATGCATAGCTATAGTAATAGCAGCTAACAACTCTTTCTTGTACATATACATTACATTACATTAGTGCTAAGCATAAGAATCTTAATTATACATTCTGGTGGAATTCGTTGTGCCATATTTTTAAGATGGAAAGAGTAATAGCAGTACAAAAAGGGACATATAATAACTTTACAAAGATATGGGGGCCATTGGAAAAATATTGTGACGAATAGACATTGTTCCTTTCTGTTCCTTTTCTTTTCTTTCTTAGTTTTATCTAGTGGATTTGGGATGTAATTAAATATGAGATGTTATAATATTGTTGTATAATATTGCATATTCTATTTTAATTGAGCATGGGATGAAGGGGAGGAGGGCAGGAATTTAACATTATTATAGTTAATATGTTAGATAATTACAGTGCTATATTGAAATTATTTTATGATACATTTGTATGCACTTAATTGTTTGATTTGAAAATGAATAAAGATTTAAAAAAACAAAACAACATTACATTAGTGACTTCTATTCCGCCTGCACCTTGCAGTTCTAGGCGGATTACAACAGAAGAAAACTGGACATTTCCAGGAAAAATTACACACTAGGGGCTGGTTACATAGTTGAGTCTTAGAGGAGAGGTTACAAGATAGGTTGCGAGCAGAGGAGAAATTACAATATGAGTAGAACTCAGGAGACAACTGGCCGGTTATAGAATTATAACAATTTCGGGGCTGGTTTCTTAGTTGAAACTTTGAGGAGAGAATGCAAGATGAGTATCAATTTGAGGGGGAGTTATTTTGAGGGCGGGGGAAGGACATGGGGAGAGTTAGGACAGCTGGATGTGTTTTTTGAATAGCCGGGTTTTGATTTCCTTTCGAAATGATTTGTAGTCACTTGTTGCTGTCAGCAAGTTAGTGATGGAGGGGTCTAGTTTCGCTGCCTGCGTCGCTAGTAGGTTGTCATACATCTTCATGCGTTGAGTACCTTTGAGTGGGGGTTGGGAAAATGGGGTCAGAGTTCTCCTTTGTCTTGTAAGGTTCTGGTTTAGGTGATTGTTTAGATAGGTGGGGGCTGTACCGTTTATTGCTTTGAATAATAGACAGTATAATTTGAATTGAAGGCGTGCTTGTATAGGTAGCCAATGGGAGTATAGGTAGGCATTGGTGATGTGGTCAAATTTTCCATACCAACTTTGTATCCCACAAATGTCAGCTAGGAATCATTTGGCTTACACAATATAACATATATAACAAAGGGCAACTCTCTCTGGACCATATGCTACCCCTTTAACAGAACGTCGGCACAAAAAATATATGTTCTTGATTAATCAACCGCCTTTTCCAACAGATGGATTAAGGCAGTGTACATAAAATATAACTCAAAAAGAAAGGAACTCCACAATAAATGATAGGACAGAACAAGCATGCACAGTAAACGTTCATCCGAGAAAGAACATCACAAGTCTGTCTCTTCCGTCAAGCCTCCTTCAGGGTCATAATCAGAAAAGGTGAACTAGCAGGAGAAGAATCAAGTACTTGTGGAATCCAATGGCAGCTTAAATGAGTGAGATTTTAATAGAGCCTTGAATTTCACAAATGTCGTTTCTGAGTGGATGCAAGGAGGAAGATTGTTCCATAATTTAAAAGCGATAAAGAAAAAGGTGGACTTTCTTGTTCATTTGTTATGTGCACGTTTTGGTCCAGGGAGAACTAAACAGAAACCAGAAGTTACATTGGATGGAAGAACTGAATTGGAGGAAGGTCCCGGAGCAGGCCTGTGACGTTGCCTCTTCATCAGTGAAGCTTCTAAGAGGCTGGTAGGCCCAGGGCAGGAGGTGCAAAGGGGCCAAGCTAGTAGGGGAATTGTGTTTTTTTGTTGTTTTTTTTGCCATTTGACCCACGATTGGGATGGAGGAAAGAGTTGCTTGGGCTGCTGGACTGGCTGGAGCTGAAGGGAAGGGATTCAGGTGCTGGATCTGGTCTGGGGATTGGGGGAAGGGAAAGAGGTGCTGGGGACCTATGTGGTGGAGGGACTGGAGTTGGAGGGAAGGGAGAGGTGCCAGACTCAACCCTGGGTGCTGAAGGGAGGGGATAGAGATGTTGGATCCATGGGAAGGGGGCTTGGAGGAAAGGAGAGAGATGCAAGCCCTGCAGGGAGGAGAGAAAAGGGAAGGGAAAAAGAAAAGCTGAACCAAGGGGATGAAAGAAGAGTGAGTGAAATATTGAACATAGCGGAGGGAGGGAGGAAAGAGAGAGAGAGGGAGATATATGCAATGATATACCCCCGCATCACAGCTTTAGAAGCCTCTCAAAAGGTCCCAGGGTCAACATGAGGAGTAAGGTTAAATGCACAATACTCCAGCCATTTCTCTCCTTGTCTCCCATAAGATAACTAGGAAACCTCCGTGTCCTTTCAGTCGGATCTGAGGCTATCTGCAGAGTGAGAGTGATCAGATAAGGCCGTATCACAGATTATTCACCTCATTTATCAAAGAAAAAGTAATCTACTTAGTAACCAATAATCCAATCTCACATACACTTGATGCGGGTTGGAAAAGAATGTAAACTCTGTCTCATTCTGATGTAAAAGCCTCCAGCTATCCAAGAGATTCAACTGGCTAATCAGAAAATTCACTCCCTTCAATTTGTGACCTTTTTTGCCTCTTCCGAGCTGATTTACAATTGATGGAGGGTTCAGCTGTAATGGAATACCTGCTATTCACTATATTGGCCTATCTGAGAGATCAAATAAGAGAAAAGAGAATGGTTATAAATGTTAGGTATGTATGCGTTACCAAAGAGAAATTTGTTTCCCTATAATTCTCCAAGGAGTATGATGTATCTTCTCTCTTTCTCCTGAATAATCTTATGAGTATTAAAATGGCCATTCCTCTCTGGCGGCTGCTATAGGATTAATAAGATATTTCTCCCACCCAGTCCCTTTTTAATTTTTCATTTTCCCCATAAAGAGATTCGTCTCTTGAGCAAATGCAATATCCACCCGCTCCTTTTTAAACAAATTTAACACCTGTTTCCTTCAGGCTCACGCATCTTTGAGTCACATGTTTAGGCCTGCCCCGCAATCCAACAGTTTTGGAGACATCTTGGCCTATATACCACATCGCTTTGGGGAAGGCGATGGCTTCCGCAACTGAGGGCGTTATTTGGATTTTATAATATAGCCTCGCCCAAACCCAGGGGAATGTCAGCATTTATCTCCAGAGCCCTTTTGATGGGGAAAAAAGCCATCCTCGCCAACTGGCTCTCCCGTGATCCCCCGTCATATGCACAATGGAGATCCCTAATGATAGTGCACGCAACACTGGTGTCAGGTGTGGGAGCACTTCTGGCAGGACCTCACACCACGTGCTCGCAGTAGACTTTTGAATCTTTAAGATTTTATTCCCACTCTCAGCTGTTGGACTGGCCATGGATTCTTGGGGAGGGGAGGGGAGGGGGGGATGGGAGGGGAACTGATTATATTGTTGAAAATGTTATTTCCTGAATGGTACTACTGTTTGTATTGGCTTCTTTCTGCTGGAATAATAAAAATCATTTAAACATAACACCTTTTTCCTCTTGATTGGGGAATGTTGCCAATCGTAATTTAACCATTCCCAGCTAGGAGAACAAAACCAAGAAAACATATAAGTCCCATATATAATAATAATAATATTAATAATTTTATTCTTCTATACCGCCATACCGAAAAAGTTCTAGGCGGTTCACAACAAGGTGAGCTAATACATGGGATACAGATAAAATACAAATTAGAATAATGGACTTAAAAACAGATAAAGACAGAAAGCATTTACAATATAATGCAGAAAATACCGGCATGGCAGGGAAAGAAGTACCGTATTTTCACGCATATAACGTGCGTGAAAGCCCTGAAAGCCTGATGCCCCACCCTGAAGGACCGCTCGCACCCCCACCCTAAGGGACCGCTTGCACCCCCACCCTGAAGGACCGCTCGCACCCCCCGACGTCCGATTCATCCCCCAGCCCCCCCTCCCCCGCACGGAGAAGCAGCCTACCGTTGGTTCCCGATACCAGTGAGCCCTGCTGCTTCCTTTGCCGGCGGTTCCGCCCCTTCTCTGAGCCCTGCGCTGCTTCCTCTGCCGCAGTCCCGCCCTTTCTCTGACATCAGAAATTCGGTTGGAAACTCGCTGCTCTATTTCTGCTAGGCGGCTCGAGTGAGTGTCAAACTTTTCATTGATCTCGTCAACCGCAGCCTGGAGTTTATTGAGCCAGTCATCCAACACTGCTGTTACCGATACTGATATCTCCTGGGCCCAGTTGCAAACTTTGCCGGGGGAAGTGGTAGAATTGGGAAGCATTTGAAACTATGCAGGCTGGCTCTGTCTCGTATAGATTTTTTAGCTTTCACTGGCATTCCGTACACTGCCATGCTTGAAAGCCGGCCACCAAATCCACAATGATGGTCTGGATAACATGCTTGGTAGTGGTCTCGTAAAACAGAGTTTAAATAGTAATTTTTGCTGATATAGGCAGGATTGTCTTGGAGCCCTCGATTCGCACATCTGGTTAGATGGCGTGTATCACGTGACCCCCGGGTTAAATACTATTAATACAAAAGAATTGTTTAGGCTAGTTTCTTCAATCTTTCATGTCACTCATTTCTCAAGCAACTCCTCCTATTTCAGAAGATTTGGCTCATTATTGTGAATCTAAAGTAAATAATTTGAGCGCTTCATGAGCAAATCTTGTAGATACAGATGTATCAGAAATAACATCTCTAAAGGATGCTTGTTTTTCTGATTTGTCCTGGACTTCTATTAAAAATGCAAATGGGGTTCACTTTAGGAAACTGTATGTTAACTATGCAAATTTTTATTATTCACTGGATATTCCTCCTCCTGTGTTAATGCGATCGGTTCCATTAAAATTTCAGACCGAACTTTATAACTGGTTAATCTATGATGTCGGACAATTACGTTCATGAGCTCATCCTAGAAAAAGTGCTACATATCTCATTGCTGAATATCACTACGGTCAACTTCGAAGTACTCTTCTTGGGAAACTGTACTGATTCCAGCGCTTAGTCCACCCTTCAAAACAATTTTGAAACTCTTTTTCTTGAATGCCCATCAGAGCTGTCGTCGTATTACCCTTGATGTCCTGAGTAGTGTAATGGGTACGCCTCATGTCAAAATGATTGACAGCTGTCAGAAATAAGGATCCACCCCTTGTCTGCTCCCCCTGTCCAGCAGCAGCCTGTCCAGTAGTACCCCTTCTCCTTTCCCCTGTCCAACATCTGGTAGCCCGGGCAACCTCGGAGCTTTTGCTAGGCCGGTCCACCTCTTGTGGGCGGGGCCTTAGGCTCATGGATCGGTTTGGGGGAGGTGGGGGTCGCCGGGGCAGGAGGGGTTGGGCTCCCTCCTGCCTGGATCAGTTTGGGGGGTGGGGAGCTGCGTTGGAGCAGGAGGGGTTGGGCTCCCTCCTGCCTGTCTCAGTTCGGGGAAGGGGGCTAAATTGGGGGCAGGAGGGGTTGGGCTCCCTCCTGCCTGTATTTTAGTGGGGTGGGGGACTGCGTCAGGGCAAGAGGGGTTGGGCTTCCTCCTGCCCAGATCGGTTCAGTAGGGGGGTATCCCCCCACCCGAACCGCAGCACTTCAGGGGGGGGGATCGCAGCAGGGGAGATGCCATGGTTCGGGGGGGGGATCTCCATCGCGGCAGGAAAGATGAGCCATCTCTCCTGCCGCGATCATTGCAATGGGGGGTGGGCAGGTTGCTGGAGCTGCTGAGCTGATTGCTGGCCCCTTTTCGGCACTTATACCTGTTTTGACTTGGTCTAAGTCAAAACGTATAAGTGCCAATTAGGCAACTTGTTAAACCTTTTGGTTATACCTGCTGTCGGCCCACCTCCCGCCCTTTCCCCTCCTCTAAAAACGCCTCTTTTCACTCTATGCGTTTAGAGGCAGGGGAAAGGCCTAAGCTGATTTTAGATACGTTTTTTTTGTTTTGATTATGAGCCCCATAGGTCTTAACTAGTTTCCTAAAAGAACAATAGGATACAGCTTGACAGATCATATCGCCTAACCAAGATTGCAATTTGCCTTCTTGAAAAGCTAAAGTTCTATCAAAACACTTCTTATAGCGACAGTTTTTTGGATTAGGAAAAGTAAATAAGTGAGAACGACGAGTAGGCTTAGCCGATCTGTACAACTCGAAATAGCTAAGAAGAAAAAAAAAAAAAAAAAAAAATTTAAATTGAATCAGGTTGGGCAGACTGGATGGACCATTCGGGTCTTTATCTGCCGTCATCTACTATGTTACTATGTTACTATGACAGTTTTTTGGATTAGGAAAAGTAAATAAGTGAGAACGACGAGTAGGCTTAGCCGATCTGTACAACTCGAAATAGCTAAGAAGAAAAAAAAAAAAAAAAAAAAAAAAAATTTAAATTGAATCAGGTTGGGCAGACTGGATGGACCATTCGGGTCTTTATCTGCCGTCATCTACTATGTTACTATGTTACTATGACAGTTTTTTGGATTAGGAAAAGTAAATAAGTGAGAACGACGAGTAGGCTTAGCCGATCTGTACAACTCGAAATGAGGAGAAAGGTAAGTTGGAGATAATCCAAATAGCAATTTGTAGCAAATACAAGCAAATTTAAAGAATACTCTTGCTTCAAATGGTAACCAATGTAATTGGCTAAGGGCTGAATGTTCTTGTTTTTTCAAACCGAAAATTAGACGAACAGCTGTATTTTGAATTAACCTTAATCTTCCAAGGACTGTTTTGTAAGATCCCAGGTAGATTGTTAAAATAATCAAGAATGGACAAGATTAGTGCCTGAACTAGCAATCTATTAGACCATATTTTGATATTTCTTCCTTTAGAATGCTGAAGCAGTCTTTAATTCTAAGGGCGCTAGGGGTTTTAGCGTGCGCCGGCCGCTACTGCCTCCTTTTTGCGCTAATCTTGTGCACGCGCTAAAAACCGGTAGCGTACCTTTGTCAAAGGAGCCCTAAGTATCTTGGATTACTGTAATATTGTTTATCTAGCGGGTTATGAGAAGAATCTCCACAGACTTTGAATCATATAAAATACAGCGGTTCGACTGATTTTTCACTTTGGAAAAAGTCGGATCATGTCGCACCCAAAATTATATTGGTTATCAATTAAGGCTAGTCGGATTTAAATTTGGATGCATATGCCACAAGGTTTTTAAATGGTTTAGCACCTGATTATCTTATTAATTCAGATTGCCCAAGACATAATTGCAACCTGTTTGTTTTCCAACAGTTAAGGGTCGTCTATATAAGAGTTATTTTCAACGAATTTTATCTTTCCAGGCAGCTTCTTGGGATAAAGAGATTGCAGGTTTGATAGTCAACGCTGTCTCTTACCAGCACTTTAGGAAACTACTGAAAATGTATCTATTTTAAAAACTTTTGTAATTTAGGTTATTCATTTCTATTGTCATTATTTTAATTTTCTTTTGTAAACCGCATAGAACTCTCAAGGTACTGCGGTATATGAATAAATTTTCAGAAATGCAGGATACCTGTATTTTTAGAGCTCCTAAAATTCTCATCCGTTTTAGGCAAGAGTTGTTTTTCTTGGAGCTTTTAAGCTTTCCTTTAAAACCTGAAGTTATTTTTCTATTCTACTTACAGGCAACCAGAGTTACACTGCTGAGCTCACAGTAGAGATCCTGAAAATGGAAGCGGATCCTGTCAGTATCCAGTTGAAAACCGAAGAGGAGGAAACTTATACCATGAACAGTGAGCCAAGAATTCCTTTAGAATAAAATCCTCTACATTTCCACTGGAGGCTGGCCAAATATCGGTTTAGATTTCAGTTTCTGCTTTGGCGCCATAGTCAGCCTAAAATATGTGTTTGGCCTTATTTCAAACTGAGACTTTACTGTGCAGCCCACACTTCCTTCCAAGAAAGCCATAGTGAGGAAAATAACCCAGAGCCGCCATAACCAAGCCCACCTGCATTGTGAATGCACTAATTAAAGCAAGACCAACAAATATAAAGTAAAAAGGGGCAGAAAAGAAATACAGTACTTTACTGGGTATACACCACTCCTATAGAAACGCCACAAAAAGCTTCAAATTCTAAGTAGCAGAGAGGAAAGACGCTACTTACTAAATGTCGCTGTAAAAGACGCCATCAATAGCGAACATTAATCAGATCATATAAAGCCTACTAGCAAAAATGAACTTAATAAGACAAACTCTATATAAAAAAGGCTAAAAAGTTGAAAGTAAATCACAAAATGCAATACCACCATATCACCACAAGAGGGCATAACATAATATAATAGAAAAAAATAAAAATAAAAAAATTTAAAAGCTGTACAAATAAAAGAGGATCATAAAAATTAAAATGAATAGATGTGTATGTATAATTTAAAAGATGTATAAACAAAAGAAGATGAGATTGAGTAGATGGATGAATAAACTAAAAAGGAGGATAGTTCATAAATATTCTCATTATAGTGAAAAATACCCCTAACCAGAATTTAAAAAAAATATATATATATAATATATAAATGTATATATATAATATATAATATACATTTATATATATATATATTTTTATATAATGACATTTAATAAAAAGCTTTTAAATAAAGGGTCTGAGATCCAATTCCATATTCAATTTTGTTAAAAGAGGAACAGCGTTATATTGTTGAATTCAATACAGTGATTCCATATGGCTTGAATATGGAATTGGATCTCAGACCCTTTATTTAAAGGCTTTTTATTAAATGTCATTATATATATTATATTTTTTTTTTTTTTTTTTAATTCTGGTTAGGGGTATTTTTCACTATAATGAGAATATTTATGAACTATCCTTTTTAATTTATTCATCCGTCTATTCATTCTCATCTTCTTTTGTTCACATACACAAGGTCTAATTTATGGTTAAAGATAAGATCTTTTATCAAATGGTATTATATATTGAGTGAATGTAGGATGTTAAGGAGACAAATTGAGAGAGGGTAGTGTTGTATTGGTTAGTGGGATTGAGACAAGACATCTTACCTTGGCAGAAGGAATGAATGAGATTTAGTTCCGCTGTTGATACGGGGGTCTTTCCCAGATGACAAGAATTTGGGCTGAAAGACACATGAGAAAGCAGAGAATAGTGAAAACCAGAGAGGCGCCCTGGTGAGGAGACAAAGGGGTGGACATGTTGATCAGGAAGAGGGCGTACAAAGGAGTGCACCAAGAAGCACGATCTGCTCCTTGGGCGCGCTTCTTAGACGTGAGCCGCAAGTAGATTTGAATTTAAGAAGTTGTACTGGGATACTTTTGGATGGGTGGGACTTACCAAATGCAGGCTATCAATGGGGGAAACTGACCTGGAAGACAGCAAATGCAACAGGAGTCGGGGTGAGACAGCATTTCAGGCAGGCAGTTATACAGATCTGCCCTGGCTGATATTCTATATTCTAAATTCCATAGCACGCAACTCCAGCGGCGTGGCCACAGGAGGGGTATAGGCAGATCAGGGGCATCCCTGGAAGTTAGGTGTGATCTTATAGAATACTATCATTTGCCAAAATTAGGCACCGGCATTCAAGTTTCAGCAGGTGTAAATGTTGGCACCCAACATCAGTTGCGGGAATCCTCTCTAAGCGCTATTCTATTGAAGACAGTCTGCGAGAAGTGCCCTGGCGGTTCCTCTTTCTATGCATCCACTATTTTGTCACATTGTTTTGCAGCTTGAGATCCCCAGACACTATCACGCCAAGGTCCCTCTCCCTGTCCGTGCATATCAGCTCCTTTGGATTTTTTTACTCCCAAGTTGCATCACTCTGCACTTCTTTGCATTAAATTTTAACTGCCAGACATTAGACCATTCTTCCAACATTTGCAGATCTCTTGTCATGTTTTCTCTTCCCTCCGGCGTGTCTACTCACGAAAATCTTCATGTCATCTGCACAAGACGCACTTTACCTTCTCGAAATATCACTCATAAATATACTGAACAGAACGGATCCCAATACTGATCCGTCAGGCACACCACTACTAACCGTCCTTTCCTCTGAGAAAATCCCATTCACCACCACGCTCTGTTGTGTGTCAGTCAAGCAGTTTCTAATCCAGGCCACCACTTTGGTTCCTAACTTCAACCCACTAAGTTTATTGATGAGTTTCCTATGAGGACCTGCGTCGAAGGCTTTGCTGAACTCCAGGTAGACTACATCTAGCAAACGTCCGATCCAATTCTCCAGTCACCCAGTCAAAGAAATTAATCAGATTTGTTTTGGCACGGTTTCCCCTTGGTGAAACCATGTTGTCTCAGATCTTGGATTTCACCATTCTTTCCTTCAGCAGAGCTTGCATTATCTTTGCAACCACCAAAGTGAGGCCTACCAGTCTGTAGTTTCCGACTTCGCTATTACCACTTTTGTGAAGAGGGACCACATTCGCTCTTTTCCAGTCCAGCAGAACCTCTCCCATCGCCAAGGATTTATTAAACAAATCCAAGTTCTCTCGGCACCCTAGAATGGATCTCATCCGGTCCCATGGCTTTGTCCAATTTTAGTTTTCCCATTTGTTCATAAAAATGTTGGGCATCATTAAGAAAGGTATCACAACCAGGACGAAGGAAGTCATCCTGCCACAGTATCGTGCAATGGTGTGCCCGCACCTGGAGTACTGTGTCCAGTACTGGTCGCCGTACCTCAAGAAAGACATGGCGGTACTTGAGAGAGTCCAGAGAAGAGCAACTAAGCTAATAAAGGGTATGGGGGACCTCTCATATACTGACAGACTGAAAAAGCTGGGGCTTTTCTCCCTGGAAAAGCGACGACTCAGGGGAGACATGATAGAAACCTTCAAGATCATGAAGGGCATAGAAAAAGTGGACAGGGACAGATTTTTCAAATTATGGGGAACCACAAGTACAAGGGGGCACTCAGAGAAATTGAGAGGGGAAAGGTTTAGAGCAAACGCCAGGAAGTTCTTTTTCACTCAGAGGGTGGTGGATACATGGAACGCGCTACCGGAGGATGTGATAAGCAGAAGCACGCTACAGGGCTTCAAAGAAGGTCTGGACAGGTACCTGGAGGACAAAGGGATTGAGGGGTACAGATAGGAGTAGAGGTAAGGTTATAGGGACAGGATTAGAGGTAAATTATAAAATTAGTCAGAGACCACTGTTCAGGCAGTGGGCCTGATGGGCCGCCGCGGGAGCGGACCGCTGGGCAGGATGGACCTCTGGTCTGCCCCAGCGGAGGCAACTTCTTATGTTCCGTGAACGGAGCGAGATCTACTCCATTCCCTGGAGTAGATAATGTGTGTGGTAATGCAGCTGTACTAACTGAATCGGTCCAGCGAATGGCCACACGGATGGTCACGGGGCTCAGGGATCTCCCGTATGAGGAACGGCTGAATAAATTGCAGCTCTACTCCCTAGAGGAACGCAGGGAGAGGGGGGACATGATCGAGACATTCAAGTACCTCACGCGCCGTATCGAGGTGGGAGAGGATATCTTCTTCTTCAAGGAACCCATGTCAACACGAGGGCATCCATGGAAAATCAGGGGAGGGACATTGCATGGCGACACCAGGAAATACTTCTTCACCGAGAGGGTGGTGGATCGATGGAATGGTCTTCCGATGCAGGTGATTGAGGCCAGCAGTGTGCCTGATTTTAAAGCTAAATGGGATCGAAAGGTGGGATCTCTTCGCAAAGGGAGGTAGGGGAGGGTCATTGGTGTGGGCAGACTTGATGGGCCTTGGCCCTTATCTGCCGTCACTTTCTATGTTTCTAATGTAGAAATGCCCACTCTCTACCCCCAAAGACACCCCCCCTCAAAGAAATAAAAATTATTTTTTAGCTTGCACCAATCTGGCAGTTACCACGTCCTGAGCACATCCCGCAGTTTGCCATTTTAAGCTGATGTAACTGTGCAGTTGCACTTATCACAGCTGTGTTAATAAGCATTTTTTGGAGAATAGAGGCTGTAAATTATTATTTTTTTTATTAATAAATGTTTATTGAAAATATTTGAAATATACAAACCAGAGTGTGAATATCAGGGACTGCTCAAGAAAAAAACAAACATACAAAGGATCCCAGCAATAGATCCACAGAGCACAGAGAAAACCCAGCAATACAATCAAGCCTCTGATACCCACCAATAACCAGAACTCCACAAACATAAGAACATAAGAAGCGCCATCTCCGGATCAGACCTTCGGTCCATCAAGTCCAGCGATCCGCACACGCGGAGGCCCTGCTAGGTATACACCTGGCTTATTTTATAGCCAACCATACTTTATATGCCTCTCTCAAGGAGATATGCATCTAGTTTGCTTTTGAAGCCTAGGACTGTCGATTCCGCAATAATCTCCCCTGGGAGAGTATTCCAGATGTCAACCACTCTCTGTGTGAAGCAGAACTTCCTGACATTAGTCCTGAACTTGTCCCCCCCTTAGCTTCATTCCATGTCCTCTAGTCCGTGTCAAATTGGACAATGTAAATAATCTTCTCTGCTCTATTTTGTCGATTCCTTTCAGTATTTTGAAGGTCTCGATCATATCCCCACGCAGTCTCCTCTTCTCAAGGGAGAACAATCCCAGTGTTTTAAGTCGATCCTCATATTCCAGTTTCTCCATACCCTTCACTAGTTTAGTCGCTCGTCTCTGCACCCTCTCCAGCAGTTTTATATCCTTCTTTAGGTAGGGAGACCAATGTTGGACACAGTATTCCAAGTGGGGTCTGACCATTGCCCTCCCCCCACCCCCAAGCTCCACATCCAGCAAAGAGGGACCACCTGTTGTTTCTGCAGGAGAGCTCCCCCCCGTCCACAACCCCTCCCCCCACCCACAGAAGAATCTACTTTGTCAAGTAGCAATGTCCAAGTCCGGGTATAAGTATAATAATGACCATGGCGCTTTGCAATAGAAAGTTCCATATTACTGATAAACCTAAGCTTTAAAGTCCAGTCCAGTTTAGTGGGTGCCGTGACCTGCTTCCAATGAGCGGCGATCAAGCATTTAGCTGCCGCCAGACCCCGGCGCCGAATCTTAGTTTGCCAAGAACGTAAACATACGTTATAAAGGCCTAGGCCTAGCAAACAACCCTGCGGAGAAAAAGGCAAAATAGGCTGTAAATTATTTTGCCTTTATTATTAAACGAAAAGCTACATTTCAGTTAGAGCTTAGATCTGTATTTTTTTCCCCAGTCAAGTTCTTGGATCCCCTGAAATCTTTTCCTGACCCCAGGTTAAGAATTCTTGGTGTAGATAAATCTATTTTGATGGTGAGTCTGAAGCTTTCTATTGAAAGAGGTGTAAAGGCTTCATATTTTTTATTATCTTATTCCATTTTAATGTGTCATTTTGTGTCTTATTTTCTGTCATGGTTTTATTTGTTTTATTGTGTTTGCATTTTTATATTAGTTTATTTTGTATCATTCTTTGATTGACATTTCTTTAAATGAAATGAAATGCATGCTTCTCTGTTTGTGGGGCCTGGGAACAGAGGAACACGTGTTGATTGAATCTTCATGCTTGGCTGTTCGGATAATAGCACTGGGATTGTGCCTTGGACTGACTACAGATCCCCAGAGCTCTTTCTGTAGCATTCAAAGCTCACTGACCCATCCAGGAGATGGATTTCTGACTTCCCTCCTGCAAGCTGATCTCTGTCTTTCCTTCATAATGAACTCCCCCCCCCTCCCTAGGACTCAGAAATGAACCAAAATTCATTGTAACAGAGGTCACCTTAGGGGTCCATGGGAGCTACCTTTGGCTCTCATAAATAAGAAAATATGGGCCCCCTTCTATCAAAAAAATCCAAATCAACAAGACAAGGATGTCCAAAAAATCAATAACCAAAAAAACACCCTCAAAAACTCAGGTCTACATATCCAATAATATCCAAAAAGGAGAAAAGACCTCAGTGTCCAATAGGGGCTTTAAAAAGCTACCCACATAGACAAGCTGATTTCAAACATAATTTGAGACCAGCAGACACATCCTTGGTCAAAAACTCCCAAGTACGAGTGATATAGTATATAAATCTCTTTCAAAAAACACTCTCTTTCAAATTCAATTTTTTCAATAAAAGTCACTCTCACTTTCAAATATACTTTTTTTTAGTTTTTTCAATTTTTCTCAATGAAAGTCACTTATCTGAACGTTGCTGTTTGAATGTAGTCCTGGGGTTAGAAAGCAGGAAAAACTCCTCCGTGGAGAATAAGCTGAAAATCATTCAAGCATGATCATAATACACTTCCACACCATCCAACAGGGCTCCCTGTTTCGCTAACACGCTTCTTCAGGGGTTTGCAAACTCCACGGCTACTTCGCGCCCAGGCCAGCCATGGTAGAGCATTTTAGCATGGGTGGTGAGGTAAATTCGCCAATGCTCGTAGGAATTGAATGAGCATTTACCTCACCAGTACACAGCTTGATAAAAGGTGCCCATGGAGACTTAGCAAAGCAGATGTTTTTAAAGATTCCTTTGGGAATATTTGCCTATATCAATAGCTGTATAATTTATTTAAATACTCTCATTTTTATCCAACAGATGATGGATTTGGGAACAACAGTAAGAAAATGAGAGAATGCGAAGGGCAGCAGATGGAAGAATGGAAACATGAAGACCCTTCCAGAGACAGGACAGATCCTTTAGCTGATAGTGTGGGAGGTATGAGTAAAATTACACTAACCACCATGAAAGAAAAACTTCATAATGGAGCCAGACCCAATGCATGTACTAAACAAGAGAAAAATTCAAACTATTTCTCAAATCTTTCACAAAATCAGAGCCGTAATGGAGAAAGACTGTTTCAGAGCATTACAAATGAGGTAAGATTCTCTGAGAATTCAAACTTGACAGGAGAAAATAAATTTTCCAGGCACAAATCATTCCAGTGTACTAAATGTGAACAATGTTTTACATATAAAGCACAGTTTATAATTCATCAGAAAGTTCACAAAGGGCAAAACCCAACAAAACTTTCTGTACATGACAAAGGCTTCAGTCAGCCATTTCAACTGGACAGATATGAAGAAATGAACATTAAAAAGAAACAAGTGCATAAAATGAACCTCCAGGGAGCAAAGCTATTTAAATGTGCACTTTGTGACAAAAGCTTCACTCAGAAATATAGCCTTCAAATTCATGAAGGAATCCATACAGGTGAAAAACCATATCAATGTTCTCAATGTGATAAAAGCTTCAATCGCACAAGTAGCCTCAGAATACATGAAAGAATGCACACTGGAGAAAAACCGTATGAATGTTCTCATTGTGATAAGAAGTTCAGTACCACAGGAAACCTCAGATTTCATGAAAGAATCCACACTGGGGAAAAACCATATATATGTACTGAATGTGATAAAAGGTTCAGTCATATAAGTACACTCAAAAATCATAAAAGAATCCATACTGGAGAAAAACCATACAAATGTTCTGAATGTGATAAAAGCTTTAATCAAAGAAGCCACCTTAGACGTCATAGAAGGATTCACACGGGAGAAAAACCATATAAATGTCCTGAATGTGATATAACCTTCAATCGTACAAGTAACCTTAGAACTCACAAAAGAATCCACACTGGAGAAAAACCTTATCAATGTTCTCAATGTGATAAAAGATTCAATAATAAATGTAGCCTCATAAATCATGAAAGAATCCACACTGGAGAAAAACCATATATATGTACTGAATGTAATAAATGCTTCAATCATAAGAGTAGCCTTAGAAGTCATAAAAGAATCCACAGTGGAGAAAAACCATATAAATGTTTTGAATGTGATAAAAGCTTCAATCATAAAAGTAGCCTCAGAATTCATGCAAGAATACACAGTGGAGAAAAACCATATACTTGTTCTGAATGTGATAAAAGCTTCAAGCAAAAAAGTCACCTTAGGCGTCATAAAATAATCCACAGTGGATTTCACTCTCCAGTGTGTGGGGACTTGCTCCCCACTTTAGTGACATCAGACATTGTCCTAGTTAAAGATAGCACCTAGTGGCATGCTACCTTTGTTTGCATTGTCTAAGGCAAAAGCCAAAGGTGTGCTACTTTGTGCAGTGACGGAGCAGAGACTAGTTTTATCTAGTAGGATTTATATTATCTGTAGCTTTTAACATTGTGAATAGTTAGATGGATATATTTTTTAAAATGCACTGGTTGAAAGTATTGATCTAGTGTGTTTTAGGTCTGTGTGGGCTAGTTTCTGAGACTAGTTGTTGTATCATTATAAAGGAAACCAAAGTTTACTAATGCTAGATATTTAGGCCACCTAGGATCCTGTGGGTTGGGCAGGGGAGGGGAGGGCCTACCTCATATGGAAGGAGGGGGGCCTGCTGGCTGGACAGTGCGAGGATCTGTCCGGCCAACTTGCAGGTAAGCCCGAGGGGGGTTCCGGGGTGGGGGGTTTCATTGTGGGGTTCCGGGAAGCGGGGTTGGGGCATTTTGATGGGAGGGTCAAGGGGTCTGGCACCTTTCTGCCGGCGATTGTGGGTTCTGTGGACAGGAGGGTGTGAGCACCCTCCTGCCGCAATCATCGGGGGGAGAGGGGAGACTGGCGGCCGTAGCCGTGGCTGCTATACTAATTGTGGCAGGGAGATCCCTTGCCGCAATTAAGTATAGCGGCCGCGTCTACTTACCATGTAGGCCAGCAATTTGCTGGCCTACATGGTAAGTGTCTACTAGGGAGATGCATAGGGCCGCCTAGGTTCGCCTAAGGCTACCACCTAGCCTTAGGCGAGCTTAGGCAGGCTTGCAGGCCTCCCTAGGCTCCCGGAGGCACCTTCAATATAGACAGCCTGCCTGGGGAGCATTTTTTTAGAAACGTGCCTCCTGTTTGGCTGATTAGACAGCTGTAGGACGCCTACAACTGTCTACAATCGGGACACACTTTGCAGAATCGGAGCCATAGTGAATATGAACCTAATTGACTATGAGTTTTCAACCTAAAAAGATAGAAGCTTATTATGGAAATAGACCTCTGAATAAGAAAGCTATTCATAAGGTTATCATCTAAATTTACAACCTGTTCCTTATAATGCTCCTATAGGCCTACCATATATAGCCATACCAATTCCATGGTATTATTGCAAAGCTAGATCAGTATGCAATAACACTTTTTTACCGAGGGATTTGATAGAAGATCATTAAATAGGGATTGCGTTTATAGTCGAAATGTGGCTTCCAGAAAAAGATTCTCCACTGTTATCAGAATTATGCCCTTTTGGATATAGCATTGTACATAATCCTAGAGGGAAATAAAGGGAGAGAGGTTTAGCAATTATATATAAAAGGTTTTTTTTCTTTGATTTACTTAGGTTATTTGGTAAAAGAGAGCTTAGAAATTTTATTCTATAAACGTAATGATTATTCAGATTTTGGTTTTGTTGGGATAATGTTATTATAAAAGTCACCAAGGAGTTGGATAGAGATTCAGTAATGTTTGTTTGATTATATTACATCAATATCTGTATAGTATTAAACATTACTTATCTCCCGGTGATTTAAATTTTCATCTTGAAAAACCTGATGATCACTGTGTCTTGCATCTATTACTATGATTCGCATTAGATTTAAATTGCTTTTGGGGCAATTGATGGAGATATTATTGAAAATATTCAGTGGTCTCTTGTGCTGTAGTCGGACCATCTATTAGCAAATTTTAACTTTAATGTATATATGAAAAAAAAATCCAAATTTCAATCATCTAGAGGTAAAATGGTTTCTAATCAGCTTTGGAAGCAGGTTAATATACTCTCAGTTTTAGCAGTATCAGATCTGGAGGGATCCAAAAACCAATTGAATAATACTATATAAACAGAATACTCAATAAAATTGTTCCTTTGAAAGAGATCTAATTAATGTTAAAAATCCCTTTAGTTTTCACCACATTTAAGCATTTTAAGGGAAGATTAGGTTCTTACCTCAATAATTTTCTTTCTAGTAGAAAAGACATATAAGTCTTGAACCAGTGAGTTTTTCATCTCTAGAAGGAAACCTTATTTCCCTGACCATCGGTGGCTGGGGAAATCCCTGTATGGGAAGCCCAGGCTTCCCCATTGCCTACAGTGGTGCACACGCGAAGGGTAACCCTACTCGCCAGCACCCGAAGCCAACAAGGATTCCCCCCCTCGCAGCAGCCAGAGCACTTTGCTCATCAGGCACACAATGAGCACTTTTTCAAGCCCTTTAAAGTGCTCATTGCGAACCGCTACAAGGAAAAAACAAAACCACTGGTTCACAATAAAAAATCAATTAAAGCTAATTTAAAGCTTCCTTTCAGACCAGCACTGCCTCAGGTTTTGTTTTTGGTTGTTTTTTTTAAATACAACTTTAACTAACAAATGAGCAGACCCCACAGGCTCTTATGCGTTGCCTAAACTGTGGCAAGGCTTACAGCTGAGGCACCTCTAAACAAAAAATTGGGGAAGGTGGTGGAAAATGGGGAGAGGAACTCAACCAGTCGAGTGTGGCATCCCCTGAGGTTGGATGGACCTCCGAAAGGGTCTCCCCAAGCTCTTTCTGGACAAGAACACAGGGACCAAAAAGGCCACTAACCAGATCCAACAGGTCCTAACTAACCAGAGAAAGACTGCACAGGCTTACCACCTCCACCTGCTGGAGACTGAGAACAGACTGATTGTAGATGGGACAGCACAGCCCACTTGTACTACAGCCAAATGTCAATGTGTTTTCATTCCCCACCTGCTGGCAGAGGAGTGTAGACCCATCCATTCTGTGCTGGTCTGGAGGGATGACAAAGAATCAACAGATTGAGATACTAAGAAGTTAAGCAATGGTCAGTTTTGAAGATTAGTAGAAGGTGAATCGGAAATAACCTTTAATTTTTCCTCCGATAACAATTTACCATCAGAGGTAATCTGAGACAGTAACCAAATATTTTGGAATGGCAAATATCTCTGACATATTCAAAAGCTATTGCATTCTTGTTTATAGATTTATAAAGTGCCAGAATTGTCAATGCAGATGATTTTAGTCATCTTAAAGAGTCATTAAAGTGGAATTTATCCATAAAGGGTAATAAATTTAATGGTTTGGGAGAGATTAATGAGGTTTCTAATGTCAACCATCTCGGAGAATCAAAGAAATCAGATTTGTTAAACCACATTAAAGTTTGTGCAGGTCTGAAGGCAGTTTAATATCTTTTAAAGTTAGGTATATTTAAACCACCATTTTATATAGGTACTTTTAGTTTATGTAATGCTATTCTAGGTGGTTTCTTTTTCCTTATGTACCAGTTAGTATATGTGTTTGTATCATTCATGTTATTTACTGTTAACAAATCATAAGTTGTATGACTTTTTATTTTCTTATTTTTTTTAATTGTATTTTGCTCAATAACGCTAGATGAGCGATCAAATCAAATTTCAATAAAACTTGAAACTTGATTCATTAAACTATCAATTTTTTAAATATAAGCTATTAGGAAATGGGAAGGGTATCATGCTAAATATAATAATAATATTAATAACTTTATTCTTTTATACCGCCATAACCAAAAGTTCTAGGTGGTTTACACTAAAAAGAGCTGGACAATCAGCGAAATACAATAATACAGTAAAAAATACAAATATTTATAAAATAGAATTTCAGTAATAAAACTCACTAAGTAATAAACTTATTGAATAAAGTGGTCTTAATTAATTTCTGAAAACAGCAATAGTAACATAGTAAATGACGGCAGATAAAGGCCTGAACAGTCTGTAGCAATTCTAATACAGTGGAATCTTGGAAACCAAACTTAATCCGTTCCAGGATGTCCAGTGCTGTATTCAAAGAGAGCCCCCGGGAAAGAGACTTGGGAGTACTTGTAGACAAGTCAGTGAAACCGTCCGCGCAATGTGCGGCGATGGCGAAAAGGGCAAAACAGAATGCTAGTAATGATTAAGAAGGGGATCACAAACAGATCTGAAAAGTTTATCATGCCGTTGTACCGGGTCATGGTACGCCCCCACCTGGAATACTGCGTCCAACACTGGACACCGTACATGAAGAAGGACATAGTACTACTCGAAAAAGGTCCAGAGAAGAGCGACAAAAATGGTTAAGGGGCTGGAGGAGTTGCCATACAATGAGAGGCTAGAGAAACTGGAGTTCTTCTCCCTTGAAAAGAGGAGACTGAGAGGGGACATGATCAAAACATTCAAGATATTGAAGGGAATAGACTTAGTAGAGAAAGAGAGATTGTTCACCCTCTCTGAGGTGAAGGGAAAGAGAGGGCACTCACTAAAGTTAAAAAGGAATAGATTCCGTACAAACGTAAGGAAGTTCTTCTTCACCCAAAGAGTGGTAGAAATCTGGAACGCTCTTCTGGAGGCTGTTATAGGGGAAAACACCCTTCAGGGATTCAAGAAAAGGTTGGATAAGTTCCTGCTGGAACAGAACATACTCAGGTAATGCTAGTCTCAAATAGGGCACTGGTCTTTGACCTAGGGGCCGCCGCGTGAGCGGACTGCTGGCTACGATGGACCACTGCTCTGACCCAGCAGCGGCAAATCTTATATTCTTATGAGTTCCAAGATAATTTTTGCAATTGAAAATAATAGAAATTGAATTAATACGTTCCTTGGTCCCACAAACTCATCAAGATCGGGCCCCCGGCAGAGGCAGCAAGATCGGGCCTCCGCCAGCTTAGACAACAAGATCGGGCTTCCGCCAGCATAGGCAGCAAGATTGGCAACTGCAAGTGGTGCTCAGCCCAAAGCTTCCCTCTGACGCGAACTGCCCAGGCGGAAACAGGTAGCTGCGTCGGAGAGGAAGCTTTGGGCTGAGCAACGCTTGCAGTTCCCGTACATTCGGATTCCAAAGCAGTGTTCGGATTCTGGCGCAAAATTTAATTTAAAAAATAATAATAATAACTTTATTCTTCTATACCGCCACAATCTTGCGACTTCTAGGCGGTTTACATTCAAGAGAGCTGGACATTCAGCGATTTACAATATGTAGAAGGAGTACAGAGTACAGAGACTTTAAGAAATTGAAATTACAAAATATACTGTTTGCTAAGAATTTCGGAGCAGACCTGTAAAGAAAAATCGCAAATTTCAAAAAACAGCAAAAATTACAATATACAGTTTGTTTAGAGATTCAGGTCCTGAAATTACAAATGCTGTTCGATTAGGATTTCAGAGGGCATATCGGGAAAGTGAAAAGAAACAGAGTGTTTGGTGAGATTCTGTTTAGGTGATATATCTGTCGAATAAGGTAGTTTTTATGAGTTTTCTAAAAGCATTGTAGGTCAGTTCAGCTTTATTAATGCAACTGTCTAGCCAATGTTGTTGTTTGTTTGCTTGGTGCATGAAAGTTCTGTCCAGAAAGGTTTTGTATTTGCAATTGGTTATGCTTGGGTATGCAAAAAGATAGCTGTTTCTGGTTTGTCTTTTAGGGCTGTAGAATACAAAGTGTGTTTGAAACATATGCAGGAGAACTTGAATATTATTCTTGCCTCGACCGTAAGCCAGTGCAGTAGTTTGTAGTAGGGGGTGACATGGTCATTCTTTTTTAATCCAAATATCAAGCGGACCGCTGAGTTCTGAATGATTCTAAGCTTCCTCACTGTTTTTTTGGGAATACCCATATAAACGATATTGCAATAGTCCAGAGTAGAAAGCACTAGTGATTGCACTAGTAATCTGAACGATAATGGGTCAAAGTATTTTTTGATGGTCTTTAATCTCCATAACATCAGGAAACATTTTTTTGCCACTATATTCGTGTGTTCAACCATTGTCAGGTGTGTGTCCAGTGTGACTCCCAATATTTTTATTGTGTTGGTAATCGGGTGATCGTGGTCTTTTATATGTAACGTTGTATTGGTCATTTTATCCGTTGGGCTTGCAAGGAAGATTTTTGTTTTTTCTGTGTTAAAGTTTCAGTTTGAAGTTGATTGTCCAATGTTCTATTTCGGTCATGATAGTTCGGATTCCAAGTTGTTCGAGTTCTGGGGCGTTCGGATTCCCGAGGTACCCCTGTATTGTGTAAGCTGCAATGATTCCTAGCTGATATTTGCGGGATACAAGAGTTGATATGGTATGGTATGGTATTAGTTATTCTCATTAAAAATACATGATTAAATTAACTTGTCCTTTTTATATTTCTGGGCCACAGACTAAAGTCCTCCTGGTATTGTCCTAGGTTCCAACTGGTAAAGTTTCCATCTAGGCTCTCTCCAGCCTATCCAACCATCCCATTGTTTGCAGGATATGTACTGTAAAGTCTGGCCAGTGACGACCTCATGTTCCAAGTTAGTGGAGTTCCCATTGATGCCCTCCCCAGCCCATCCTACACCAAATCACCATATATGGGGCACAAACCGTACAAGTCTGTCCAATACCGGCCTTAGTTCTTTAATTTATACCATTTGTAATTTAGTTTAGAAGCCAGAATCATTTTGATGGCTTCTGCCCCACCCCACCCCAAGTCAGAAAAATTACGGACTACGAGTCCAAAATGTATAGTTAAAACAATACGAGATTTAATATTTAAAAGATATAGTTTTGTCAGTAGTTACTGTACCAGATGTCCAGATATTTAATCTTGTGTGCTTCCCATATTAACAGTAAGATCCATTAGTGAAGCCTCTTGTAAAGGCTCGTTCAGAGCCTTACTGAGGGGCTGCAAGACAATGTTTCCACATTGGGAACAGCTGTCGTACAGGGGGATGCAGTTGCAATGCTCCCTTCAAAAACCTGGCTACATTAGGATGTAAAAGCTAAAGATACTTTCTTCACTCGAGACCTGAAGCACAAGAGTTCTTCCACCTGTACTTTGAGTAAACAAACTATTGGGACTTTCTCAAGCCTGTCTTGAAACGCTAAAACCACAGGCTTCGGAGCCTTAAAGGGAATAGGATTGGGACTTGTATATCACCTTTTTGTAATTATACAACCACATTCCAAGTGGTTTTACATACAGGTACTTCAAGCATTTTCCCTGTCTGTCCCAATGGGCTCCCAATCTATCTAATGTACCTGGAGCAGTGGAGGATGAAGTGACTTGCCCAGAGTCACAGGGAGCAGAGTGGGGTTTGAACCCACAACCTCTTGAGTGCTGAGGCTGTAGTTCTAACCTTCACCACACTCTGCTTGACATACCAGCACTGAACATTTTCCAAGCCTTACCATAGGCTGCGACAGTTGCCAGTTTCTTAGATCTTAGGAGGGTAGCTATGGCTCCAAAGAGCCATGCCATAAGCACAAAGCGTTCTGAACCCTCCAGGGAAATCAAAGTTGAATGAAGAGGCAGTTTGAGACACTGGTCCCTCTGCAGCTGAACCAGATCCGCATACCACAGTTCACGGGGGTCAGTCTGGAGTAACCAGGATTGGCAATCCAGGTGGGCCACTAATCTTCAAATGACCTGCCAATAATGGGCCACAGGAAAAACAAGTACAACAGCTCCTTCTCTGGCCAAGGTTGTACTAGAACATCCATGCCAGCACTTCTGGGCTTGAATCTTTGGCTGAAGAAACAAGACTTTGTTGTTTGCCGACGCCATCAGATTGATGCCCTCAGTGCCTCACAATGTATTTTGGGACAAAGACCACTCCCCTAGGTCCAGGGTCTGTCGGCTGAGATAGTCGGCCTGCATATTTTCCACTCCTGCTACTAGTGCTGCTGCTAATAGAGCCAGTAGGTGGACTTCTGCAACTGGGCTCTTAGTATCAACAGAACTTTCTTGGTTCCTCCTTCCTGTTGATGTATGCCACTACTGTGGCATTGTCTGAGAAAACTGACCTCTTTGCCTGCCAGGATGTTTTCCAATGACTGCAGCACTAGATGAATGGCTCATAGCTCCAGTCTGTTGATGGACAATTTCCTCTGAGAGGGCAACCATAGGCCCTGAACTGGATGACCCCCCTCAGTGCCCCCCCCCATCCGTAAAGACTGTCATCTGTCATCAGGATCACCCAAGAAGATATGTGGAGAGGCAAGCCTTTGGATGATGACTTCGGTTGGAACTACCAATGCAAACTGGAGAGAATCCATCTGCAGAGACCAGTGGGATAATAGTGCATCCTGGAGAGGGTGTAGATGAACTTTTGCCCAAGAAAAAACCTCTATGGTCATTACCATTGACCCCAGCACCTGTAGATAGTGCCAAGCATCTTAGCTTCAGTTTGCATGGCTTCGGAAGAAAAACTCAATCCTCTGCCTTGTTGAAGTGGATTTCCAAGTACTCTAGGGACTATGTAGGCTCCAGGTGGCTCTTCTGGAAACTGATGATCGAACCCAGGTCCTGGAGCAGGTGGACAACTTGCATCACTACTTTCTTACCGTTGGTCTTGGATGGAGCTCTAGTCAGTCAATCATTCAAGTACCGAAGCATCTGGATCCTCGCCTTGCATAGATGCACTTCTACAATGACCATCACCTTGATAGATTCCGTATATACATAAGGAAGTTCTTCACCCAGAGAGTGGTGGAAAACTGGAACGCTCTTCTGGAGGCTGTTATAGGGGAAAACACCCGCCAGTGTAAAAAAAAGATTCAGGACGTCACTAACCAAGATACATAGAATACATAGAGTATGACGGCAGAAAATGGCCGGCGGCCCAACAAGTCTGCCCATTCAAAGAACCCTCCCCTTAAAAGAACCCTCCCCTAAGCATTTCCCAGGAGTGAACCCACATATTTATCCCATCGTCTTTTGAAGTCGAGCACATTGCTGGCTTCGACTACCTGACCGACTACCTGACGTGGAAGACCATTCCAATGATCAACCACCGTTTCAGTGAAGAAGTACTTCCTGATGTCGCCATGAAGTCTCCCACCCTTGAGTTTGAGCGGATGCTCTCTTGTTGCCGTGGGACCTGTAAGGAAAAATATATCTTCCTCCACCTCAGCACGGCCTGTAAGATATTTGAACATCTCTATCATGTCTCCCCTCTCTCTGCGTTCCTTGAGAGAATATAACTGCAGCCTGCTTAGATGTTCTTCATATGGGAGATCCTTGAGTCCTGAGACCATCTTAGTGGCCATTCGTTGAACTGATTCCATTCTCTTCACATCCTTTTGATAATGTGGCCTCCAATACTGAACAGAGTACTCCAGATGAGGTCTCACCATGGACTTGTAACTTCAGGCTTAAGGCTGACAAAACTTCTTTGGATGCAACCCAGCATTTGTCTAGCCTTGGTTGAAGCTTTCTCCACTTGATTGGTAGGCTTCATATCTTCACTAATGATTACAACCCAGGTCCCGTTCTGCGACAGTTCTTGTTAAGGTTTCACCATTCAGGATGTATGTTTTGCAGGGGTTACCATTACCAAGGTGCATAACCTTACACTTTTTGGCATTAAAACTCAGTTGCCAAGTATCTGACCATTTTTCCAGTAAAAGTAGGTCCTGCCTCATAGTGTCGGGCATGGTTGTGCTGTCCACTATGTTGCATAGCTTAGCGTCATCGGCAAATAATGTAATCTTACCTCGAAGTCCTTGGGGCAGGTCTCGTACAAAGATATTAAATAGTATCAGACCCAAGACCAAGCCCTGCGGCATTGCACTGGTCACTTCCGACATTTCTGAGGGAGTACCATTTACCACCACCCTCTGAAGTCTACCACTGAGCCAGTCTTTAACCCAGGCAGTCAATGTTTCTCCTAGTCCCATGTATTCATTTTGTTCAATAACCTACGGTGTGGGACACTATCAAAGGCTTTACTGAAGTCTAAATACACTATATCCAGGGACTCTCCCCTATCTAGTTGTTTCGTTACCCAGGCAAAGAAGCTTATCAGATTGGATTGACAAGACCTTCCCTTCGTAAATCCATGCTGGTGGGGATCCCTCAGCCTCTCGTCATCCAGAATCATATCCAATCTGTTTTTAATCAACGTCTCCATAAGTTTACACATTATTGATGTGAGACTCGCAGGTCTGTAATTTTCAGCCTCTGACCTACATCCCTTTTTGCGGAGCGGAATGACGTTAGCAATTTTCCAGTCCAAGGGGACCTTTCCCTAGTTTAGGGACAGATTGAAAAGCGCAGCTAATGGCTCTGCCAGGACATCTCTCAATTCTCGAAGTACCCTGGGATGTAGATTATCCGGTCCCATGGCTTTGTTAACTTTTAGCCTTGATAGCTCATGGTAGAAGACACTGCTCGCGGTAAATATAAAGTCCCAGAACAGGTCCTCCGAGCACTCCCTTGTCTGCATCTTCGGTCCGGATCCCAGTGCCTCACAGGTAAAGACCGGAGGGTTAGAGTCTTATCTCTGACTCCGGGTAGCGTTTTGCCTCCAGTACCCCCCCCCCCCCCCCGTGCAACTGAGAGCTGAAAGTGTTATCTGCGAGCCTGTGAGCAGGGGAGTGGACCGATTGCAAAATATGGCGTCCCGGAAGAAAACAGATGATGCCCAGCTGCAGGAGAGAGGCGGTGAGAAGGGCTACCTTCGCCATGTGCGTGGGACCTTGGCCCTGTTGGCGCGCGAGTCTGGTGAGAGCGCTTCGGAGGAAGAATCAGAGCGGGGGGCTTCCCCGAGATTGAGGCACGCCGAGTCAGCTGCAGCGGTAACGAAGGCGGACCTTCAGCAGTGGGCCTCCGACATAAAAAAATGAGGTAGCAGCGGTAAAGGGCAAAATAAAAGATGCAGTTAAAGAAATTAGAAAGGACTTTGCTGATCTGCTGGGAAGGGTGGAGGATACGGAGCGGCGGTTGGGAGACCAGGAAGACACAATGCAGGCGCTGGCCTCTACAGTGGAAGAGGCACAAAAGGAAATTCTGGAGTGGAGGACTTGGAAATCCAGTCCCGAAGAAATAACATTAGAATCCAGGGGAGTACCAGACACGGAGGAGTTTGGAGACTCCATGGTAGTGGTGCAGGAGATTTACCAGTTGCTGTTTCCAGGGGAGGGGGGCATGGATTCTGCATCCAGTTCAGTGAAAGTGGATAGAGCCCACCGCACTCTGGGTCTGAAGAAGGGTGACTACCCTCAAGACATTATAGCCTGCTTGCACCATTTTCCTGACAAAGATCGCTTGGTCAAAAAAGCAAAGGTTATGGGAGTTATTACCTGGAGAAATCATAAACCTGAAATCTTTCAAGACCTTTCTGCTATTACTCTTCAGAAGCGCAGGGAGTTTTGGCCACTTCTTGAAGTCCTGAAGCATAAAAGTAGTCGGTACCGGTGGCTTTTCCCATTTGGACTGCTTGTTACTATAAATGTGGCTCATAAACGTGTGACCATGGTGGCGGAACTGAGTGCTGTTTTGAAGAAGGAAGGCTTGCTGGCGGTGGGAGATCTTCCTTAGGGGCCACATGCAACGCAGACATTGGAACACTTCCAGTGGTGGGAGGTGGCAACGAGGAGGCGACCACGTATCACTTTGGAGTAGGGGCTGATACTGCTCCAAGAGAAGAAGGTAGTTTTATTCAAATTTAGTCTATTTTTCATAGTAAAAATAGCATAATCCCCAGCTACTAGTTGCTCTTGCCAAGGTGATAGTAATAGGAGGTTGAGGGTTCAAGTCTCAGCTAAGGAGTAGGGCCTGATACTGCTCCAAGTGCTCCATTCATAGTAGCAAAGGTTATTAGGTTTCATGCAGTATTCTTTGAACACAGATTTATCTAACCTGGGCCCTCCTTCTGGTCTATCTAACCTGCTCCTCCATCTAACCCCTTCTTCCAGGGCCCTCCAGCTCCTCCACTTACCTACTCTGGTCCCACCTAGCTTCTGACTAAGCTGGACTCAAACCTACAATCTTCTCAATGGCCATTGAGCCACCAGTCAGGCAGGTCCTAGGTGTTTTCGGTTTCTTCCCTTTATACCAGGGGTGTCAAAGTCCTTCCTCGAGGGCCGCAATCCAGTCAGGTTTTCAGGATTTCTGCAATGAATATGCATGAGATCTATTAGCATACAATGAAAGCAGTGCATGCAAATAGATCTCATGCATATTCATTGGGGAAATCCTGAAAACCTGACTGGATTTCAGCTCTCGAGGAGGGACTTTGACACCCCTGCTTTATACCTTTCATGCTTTGATTTGGATTTAAAATTCAAACATCCAGTCATGGGAATCAAACCTGGGACTCTTTGGTGCCAGGTAACAAACTTCCTCTAGCCCACCACTGGACCGATGAGTATTTGGTAACTTTTCTCCCCCTTATACTTCTCCTTCCTTGATTTGGATTTGAAATTCAAGCATCCAGTCATGGGAGTTGAACCCAGGATTCTTTGGTGCAAGATAACCAACCTTTCCTCTAGTCCACCACCAGAATAATGAAGTTTGGCTCACTTTCTCTCCCCCTTATACTTCTCCTTCCTTGATTTGGGTTTAAAAGTCAAACATCTGGTCATAGAAGGGACTTGAACCCAGGATGATTTGGTAGAAAACAACCCATTTTCCTCTGATCCATCATTGGGGAAACAAAGGCCTGCTTCCCTTAATGCCCTGATTGGAAATTTACAAATACATAAAGATATCTCTACACTGAAAGGATTGAACCCTCAGCTTCTTTTGCTAAAACAGGAACACTTTCCACTAGGCCACCACTTAGCCAGTGACTTTTAGGTTGACTTTTCTGTTCCTTATACTTTTCTCTCTGATTCGATTAAAAAAATAGATAAAAGACATTTATTCATGAAAGGATTTGAACCCTCAGCCCCTTGCTCCAAAAGGATGAACACTGTCCGCTAGGCCACCACTTACCCAGTGACTGTTAGGTTGATTTTTTTCCTTCCTTTATACCTTTCTCTCTCTCTGATTCAATTCTAAAAATAGATAATAAGACATTTATTCACTGAAAGGATTCAAACCTCAGCCCCTAGTTCCCAGAACAGGAGCACTTTCCATTACACCACCAGTAACCCGACAATTGCTGGCACTTGAATTTTCTCCCTCTTATGCCTCCCTCCTTCTCAGATTTGATTTTACAAATAGATAAAAAGTATTTATTCACTGAAAGGATTCAAACCACTCCTTGTTCCAAAATCAGACTCACAGTCCCCCCTCCCTCCTGATCCAACAATGCTTACTGTGCATTTTCTCCCCCTTACATCTCTCCTTCTCTGATTTGATTTTATAAATAGATAAAAGTCATTTATTCATGAAAGGATTTGAACCCTCAGCCCTTTGCTCCAAAAACAAGAACACTTTCCACTAGGCCATCACTTACCCAGTGAATTTTGGGTTGACTTTTCTCTCCCTTATACCTTTCTCTCTCTGGCAGCTGTGGCAGATCTGAGAATGTGGAACTCATTGAAAGGTTCACTGCAGACTTTAAGCCTTTTAAAAAATCTCTAAAGACGTATCTACTTGTGAGAGCCTTCCATAACTGACTTTGAAGATTAGCAGATGGTTCCACTTCCCTTGACATACTGAAAACAAGAGAATGATACTCTAATGTAACCTGTATATTAATGTATTTATTATCTTATGTATTTAAGAATTGTAACTTGCGGGGGCGTGGCTTGGCGGCGCACAAAATGGAAGCATAGTTGCGGCGTTCCTCTAACCTGGGCAACAGATCGATAATTTATAAGTGTCTGAAGGGGGTTTTTTTCGCCGAAGTGCTTGAAATAACTTCGGGAATATGGCAAATATGAGGCAAGCAAAGATTGACACGGCTTTTGCGGCTGCAGGGACGGCGAAACGTGCCAGACATGATCAGATGATGCCGTCGAAAGCGTCTCTTCCTGAGAAAGTAACGGATGTACTGGACAAGAACGAAGTTATGGCAGAATTGCGGAATATTAAAAAGATGCTTCAAGACAACACTAATAAAATTAATGAAGTAAAAGAAGAAGTTTTGAATTTAAATCGTCAGATGGAAGTCGCTAACCAAAGAATGTCGCTATTGGAAAGTAAAATGGATCAGATGGAACTTAACACAAACCAATGTAAAGCTGACAGTCAAACTATTAAAGAAATGCAGAAACAACTTGAAAATTATGAGAACTGAGGTAGGAGAAAGAATGTGAAAATTATTGGATTAGCTGAAGGTTTGGAAGGGGGAAACACTATTTAATTTTTAGAAAATCTTTTACCAAAGCTACTGCAGTTAAATTCAAAACACCCCATAGAAATAGAACGAGCATACAGGATTCCATCTAAACGGTCAGCCAGCCAAGTGAAGCCAAGGCCTTTAATTTTCAAGCTTTTACGGTTCCAGCAGACCATGGAGATATTGAATTTAGCTAAAGCTGACAGAAACTTAAATTATAAAGGATCAAAGTTGTTATTCTTACCAGATTTTGCAAAAAACACTGCGAACACACGGAAACAATTCCTCATGTTAAGACCTTAAATGAAAGAAAGGGGGCACAAATATGGTTTATACTACCCTGCAAAATGAGAGTGACAAGTGGAAACAAGTCCTTATATTTTGAAGATCCGGAAAAGTTAAAGTACTTCTTGTCAAACAATGAACCGATGTCTATATGATGAAATTGGATTCAACAATTTTAACTGAGCGATATCTGATGTTTTCTGAACATGTTGTTGAATGAAAAGGATGGACAATGAAATTTCTTAAAAGAAAGGGGAAGGAGTAGGAAATTCTAAATAACTGCAATAAACAAGAGCTTTCAATATGTTAATAAAGGTGACTGAAACATGGCTGTGTAGGTTCATATATCAGAGTTATATCATAACTCACAAGGAAACTGATATGATCTGATGACTTAAGAGGAACTCAAAAAGTAGTAGCATTTAAAGATGAATGTTATATTTTGACACAGCCTTTCAAGTTTCTTAATGGAAATCTACTGTCATTGTACCATATGCTACTTTCTCTTTTTACTGTAGTTTGAAAGTTAAAGTAGAAGATAAGCTTTTCTAAGATACATGAGACTCTTGGCACCTGACACGTCAATGTCATTAATATATTTACGTCAGTAAAACATTGGATCAATTCTACATGAATTGCTTTTATCAGCTGATCCTGACATTGATTTCATTTGTCTTTCATTATCAAGACACTTAAGTTGATGCTAGGAAGAATGACATGGTTTCTTCATTCTTTACATGAAAATGAATTTTAAATATGAACTTGTTTATGGGTTACTATTATGAATTGTCTGTCATACTGGATATAGACATATTTATATTTAAACTAGTTAAAAGGGAAAAGATTATCTCAAATACATCAGTCGTAAGGCTGTATGATAAAGAAATAGGAGAAGAAGCACAGAAAAATACAGATTATATTAAATTTCAAGATGACAGGAAAGAATTGTTGGAGTCTACATCTTGTGTTCAAAGTGTGCCCATGATTTTTCAAAGATACATCAGCATATAGAATTTAATGTGTGTTAAAGATGTCAATGGAATAGTCAAATGGGAAAAAGGAGGCAAGATTTCTGCATTTTGGAATGGTCATGATAAACATTAAAGGATTTACAAGAAAGATAGGAAAATATGAATTAATTAAAGAAGTTGAATACTGTTGTATGAGTTTTATGGAGATAATTAAATTTTCATTTATAGGATGTTAGAGTGAAGAAAAAAAGGAGAAATTTCATCTTCTATATTTTGGAAATATGAATTGTTTAATAGAAATGATGATTCTCTTTTATTTCAAAAGTTCTATAGTCTAACTTGAATTATATTGAGTAAGATTTTACTATATGCAAACAGTAAATTGATTTAACGTCAATGTTATAAAAAGATAGTCATGAAAAACATGGAATAGTTTTTAGCTGAAGGTTTTAAGGGTTGATTGAGAATTTTGTCTAGATAACAAGGATCATATATGTATTATTTCTTCTATTGTAAAATGTAGTAAAAAGATTTATGGTAATGGTCAGATATAATTTTGTAAAATCGATTTAATTGGAAAAGATTTAAAATGGATTTTATGAAAAACCTTTAATATAAATAATTAGGATTACATTATTGCAGAGTTAATTATTGAGGGAATACTTGATTTATAATACATTAAATAATAAGTCTATTACTTTTAAATATTGTAAAAGGAAAGGTGTGATGGAAGTTGCCTGGGGAAGTGGGTATTATGATTACTAATCCTATGTGTGTTCCAAGGCAATCAATTTATGTGAGGGGTGGGGGAGGGAAAAGGGAGGGGGTTTCTTAAAAATCAGGGATGGGAGAATAGGGAATGAAGGGATTGTAGAGGAATAATTTATTTTTTTAAGGTTATAAACTGTGTAATGGTGTCTAATCATATTAATTTAAATAAATTTAAATATTATTGTTGGATTATATATTTGGAAATGGATTGAGATTAAAATATTTTCATTGAATGTCAATGGCCTTAATCATCAAATAAAAAGGAAAAAAATGTTAGCTTTCCTAAAGCAACAAAATGCTGATTTGTATTTTATTCAGGAGACATACCTATCAATGATGGAATCAAGAAAACTGGAAGGGGGTTGGGTACGCCAAAATTTTTTTGCCCTTGCAGTTGGCAAGAAAGCTGGGGTTGCCATATTAATAAATAAAAAACGTACAGCTAATTTTCAGATCCTTTGGGTAGGTGGGTACATGTAAGAATGAGCATGGGAAATACTACCCTGGAATTGTTCAATGTGTATGCCCCAAATACAAATCAAATGGAATTTATTAAGAATCTACAACAATTACTACTCCCATTGGCTGCTTCTAATTTAATAGTGGCTGGAGATTTCAGTGCTGTAATGGATCCATTATTGGATAAAAACCAAGTAAAATTATGAAGTCATTAGGGTTAGATAATTTGGCACAATCTTGTAATTTAATTGATATATGGTGTATACTTCATTTTAATGATCAGGAATTTTCCTTTTGTTCACAGGTCCACAATTCTTTTTCAAGAATAGATTATATTTTTGTCTCGAATCAAATAGTTCAGCAAGTGACAAAAGCCACCATAGATCCTATCATTTTATCTGATCATGGTGGTGTATGGATTTAATTTCAGTTTGATGAGCAAGATTATTGTAAGTCTATATGGAGATTTGATAATACATTGATTGGGGATTCAAATTTCCATGAAGAATTTAAATAAAAAATGATGGAATTCTTTCAACTTAATACTTCAGAAGATATTAACATGGAAACGTTATGGGATGCATTTAAGGCTACCATGAGAGGTAATATTATTTCATATTCGGCATATATTAGAAAACAACTTAAAAAACAATTTTATAATTTGGAAAAAGAAATTAAACATTTGGAAGCTAAATTAGTTGATAAATGGGAGTAAAATACCCTACAGGCTTTATTAAAAGCAAAAGGTAAATATAATGAGATATATTCTAAATTTGTAAGGAAAGATTTGTTTTCCCAACAAACTCTGTATTATGGAAACTCAAATAGGGCGGGAAGATTATTGGCAAATTATTGCAATAAAGGATGAAAATGGAGAGACATACTAAAATTGAAAATATTTTAAGTCAATTTCTAAATTTTTATAAAGACCTATATTCTTCTGAGCCCAATGGAGATAGGAAAAAAGATGGTTTAGAATTTTTGAATCTAATTATTGGACCGAAGGCTCCTGAACATAAAAAAGAAGTTTAGAGGAGCCTATATCACTAAAAGAATTAGAAACAGCATTGAAGTCTCTTAGAGTTGGATCCACTCCAGGTGGTGATGGTTTCACAGTAGAGTTTTATAAATCATTTCAAAGTACCCTATTACCTTATTTATTAAATTTATATCACTTTCAACTGACTAAAGGTTGTATTACAGGTACTATGGCAGAATCATTAACAATCGTTTTGCCAAAGCCAAACAGAGATCCCACTTTGGTTTCAAACTACAGTCCTATCTCGCTAATCAATGTTAATGGAAAACTTTTAGCTAAGATATTGGCTTTACGCTTCGCTAAGGCTCTCCCTTTTATTATTGATATGCACCAAACGGGATTTGTTGCTAAGAGACATTCTTCTAACAATACCAGATTGGCTTTTCATATGTTAAATTTATCAAAAGCCATGAATGATCCGGCTTTCTCTGTCTCTTTGGATGCGGAGAAAGCCTTTGATTGAGTTGAATGGACTTTTATGTATCAAGCATTAGATTGGTTTGGTATAGGTTCAGGATTTATACAAATGATTCAGACGTTGTATAGCTCCCCTGCTGCAAGATTGTATATTAATAATAATTTATCAGAGCGTTTTAATTTGCAGAGGGGGGTTAGACAAGGCTGGCCATTATCTCCTTTGCTTTTTGATATTGTATTAGAACCCTTGTTATTAGCCATTCAACAAGCAAAGAGGATACAAGGCATTCCTCGTACAGATTGGGAATATAAAATCTCTGCATATGCAGATGATATACTGCTTTATTTGAGAAATCCAGAAATTACCATTCCATGCTGGCTTGAGTTGATAGAGAAATTTGGAAAATTTTCAGGGTTTAAGATAAATTGGAGCAAGTCAGAAATTCTTCCATTTAATGTGCATTGTACTAAAGGCTTATTTCATTCATTCTCATTTGTATGGAAAGAAGATGGATTAAAGTATTTAGGTATTAGAATAAAAAACACATTGGAAGACACAATGAAAGAGAATGAACATTTTTTATTAAAAAAGTAACAGAAATATGTGAGCAATGGAATCCTTTACATCTTTCTTGGTGGGGGAGAGTCCAAACTATTAAAATGATGATATTGCCTGTGGTTTGTTATCAAATGAGTACGATACCAGTTTTTTTTCAGGGGTCCTTTTATAAAAAGTTAATTTGTTTGGCTGGGTAAAATACCTAGAATTGCCTTAGTATCTTTACACAAACCAATTGGGGTAAATTTTCCAAACTTTTATAGGTATCATCAAGCCTATATTTTACGCCAGGGTATGTATTGGGTCCTCCCAGAGCTCATGGAAAATATCCCAGATTGGTTGTATTTGGAATGGCGACTCATGTTTCCTATAAACTTATCTCATGTTCTCAGTGTTAAGATGCCTAGGAACTATAAAGAGAACAGAATAATTTAACTCCAAACCCAATACACAAATCAACAAATCAATCTTTATGGCTTAACTCCAAGATTCAAATTGACGGTTTTAAAATCGTATGGAAGCATTGGATTATTGCAGGTATACGGACTCTAAGTGATGCTATTTTAAATGGTAAACTGCTTGATTTTCACAGTTGCAAAATAAATATGGTCTAAAAAAACACAAAACTTTAAATGGTTGCAGCTAAAGCAGGCTATTCAGGAGGAAAAATCTTAACAATCAGTATAGTTTGGAATTCTTATGCTTTCAGGCAGATTTCTTGGAACACCAGGCCACATAGTGGTATAAATTGATATCTGGATTTATGAATAAAAAACCAAAGATTGGTCTTAGAGACATTTGGAGCATTGAGATTAAGCATCAAATTTCTGCATCTCAATGGCCACGAATTTGGTCTTGGAGAATGAGATGTACAGTGTCTGCATCTATGAGACAAACTTGGTTCTTTTTGTTACATAGAGCATTTTGGACCCCAGTTACATTACAAAAGTTGGACAGCTCTAAGTCTAATAGATGCTGGCATTGTAATCTGGAAGCAGGGACTCTAGATCATCTATCATTTTTTTGTCCCTGTATCATGGCCTTTTGGAAATCAATTTGGTCTCAAATTAATTGTTTATTAGAATATCATGTAGCTCTATCATATGATACAATTCTATTTGGGACGTCAATGAGAATAAAAAGTCAAATTTCATCAAGTAATAATAAACTTCTATTGATAATGACAGGAGTCGCCATTCAACATATCACCAGAAATTGGAAAAATTACACTAGACTTAATTACACCTTCTGGTGGAATTCGTTATGCCATATAATTAAAATGGAAAGAACAATTGCCATACAAAAAGGAAATTATAATAATTTTTAAAAAATTTGGGGGCCATTGATAACTTATTGTAATGATTAGATGCCTTTTTACACTGAAAGTATAATTATAATTAAGGGAAGAGGGGTGGTATATAGTTATAACACAGGTTTAATCAATATTTATGAGTATAACACATGTATGATTTTTTTTATTACATTATTTGTGAGAAGGGTGAGTGGGGAAGGGAGTGAGATAATTTATGTATTTAAGATGATAATAGAATGAATTTCAAGTGATGTGTATGATATAATTGATGTAATATTGTATACTTGATGTAAGATGAAAAATGAATAAAGAATTGGAAAAAAAAAAGAATTGTAACCTGCTTAGTTTATAAGCGATATATAAATTTTTAAAATAAAATAAAATCTAAATATTAATCATATGTGTGAGGTAGACCTCATGACAAAATGAAAAGTTGAGGGGTTTCCTTCCCTCCTAGCTCCAGATCCTAATGCATCTAAAAGCCAAAGAAGGCAGTTCCTGTGAAAGCTAATAAAATAATGTATTAAGTTAGCCCAATAAAAATGTATCATCTCATTTTCTTTTATTTGTGTGTGTGTATTCTTTTTTTAAACTCTATTTAACTTCCACAGGTGAAAATGGGTCAGGGATCCATCATCCACACTGTATTCTGTAAAATTACCACAGGAGGGTAGCACTGGGCACATTGGGGATGGCTGAGGCAATGGCGCCCTCTTGTGGGAAATCTTCAGAATTGTGTGTTCAAATGAAGGTAAACCTTAGACATTTTACAGCAAAAAGGGGCTGGGTAGGATTTGAACTTTAAAACACTTTAGGAATTTCTTTTTCCCATCTGTCAGGCCTAGTTCACTGCCAAAGAAAGGTGTCATCCAAAGGTTGGTTGATGCAGTAGACTCCTCTGGTGCAAATTCAAGTGTGTATACTGTTTTCAATGAATGTAAATAATTTATATATTAGCACATTTTTTCTTTCAACATACACATCAAGGGTGGATGGGTGGAAGGGGAAAATTGCACTATTATTTTAAATTGGGAAAGGTTATTGAAAGATTCTATGTATTTGTGTTTTCTTGTTTAATTATTGGGTGGGTGAGAGGGTTAAAATGATTGCTCATGTATGTCTGTAAGATCAATGTACTTTTCTTGTATTATTATATGTATATATACTTGTGTTTTGCACTGTTTGAAAAATCAATAAATAAACATTTTTTTCTCATCTTATTCATTTAAGAGGTTAAACATACAATAAAATAAATTATTCCAGGTACAGATCCTCAAGAGAAATCCCTTCAAATCAGATTCCTCAAACACTTATATAGACAGCAGATCTTGTCAGAAGGCACAGACCTGCCCAGCATTTGCACTGTCTTTGTCTCATCAAAACGGCTGCCCTTTCATGTTTGAGGAAGCTGGCAAATTGCAAAAGCCTTAAGGTGTTGTTCTTCCCCTTGTCAGAAAATTAACCCAATTCTAGGAGAGAGACCTTTTGGCCAGTTGGTTCTGAACTCACACCCCAAGGTGTGGGATTTGTAGTCTCTGATTCTAGGCACTGCAATCAGTACTGTAGGTCTCATTAGGCACCAGGACTGGCCTTAACTTTGCTCTTCTGCACTGTAAAACCTGTGGGCAGGATTTCCTTGACATGTGATATTCGCAGTCACGCCATCAGACATGCCAGCCTGCTGTCCACTTTTTTCTTCTGTTTCTCCATCACAGCCTCCAGCTCTGAGATTTTTCTGGAGTCCTGCAAGGGCCAGAGGAAAGCATAAAGCATTTCAGAGGCAAGAGTGAACACAGCACAGATAAGCACAGACAACTGCACACAGCACAGACAGAGAAATGTCCCTTACCTCTAGGAATGACTTCTGCACCATGGCTGTAAACCCAGGCTCCCTCTTCAGGGCTCACTGCCTTGAACTCTTTTTTCTGCAGGGATTCACCATCCTGAGCAGAGACAGCAAAAGACATACTTAGCCCATAAATCGATACTAGAAGTACCCACCAATCACAGGCCAGCTGACCTTAGAATCACCTACCAGTCACAAGCCAGAAGATCCTACAAATCACTTGCCAATCACAGGCCAGGAGACCCTACAATCGCCCACCAATCACAGGCTATATGATCTTACAACCATCTACCAATCACCATCCAGGAAACCCTACAACCACCCATATCACAAAGCTTAGACTATTGCAATTCCCTCTATCAGGGAATCACCCAAAACCAGATCAGGAGATGTCAATTAATTCAAAATACAGCTATTAAAATTATCTGTAAGGCAAAAAAAAAATTGGCCATGTTTCCCCTCTTCTTAAAAAAGCCCATCACTTACAGAATCTCATTCAAAACTCTTTTACTAGCATTTAAAGTTCAACTCAATCACTCTCCCATGTTCATTGTCAGGCTTTTAATTCTTTATGAATCCTCTCAGTCACTGAGATCGTCTCAGCAACATCTTCTGACTATTCCCTCAATCCCACAGCTTTTCTACGACACAACACACAAAACCATTTATTTGGTAGTTGCGCCAACACTATGGAACGCTCTTGCCCCAACCCTACGGCAAGAAACTAGTTTAAATAACTTTAAAATCTATCTTAAAACTTTTCTCTTCAAAGATGCTTACGAGATTATGGAAATAAATAAAATCAAAGATGCTTGCTCTAGTCAACTCCCTTCCCTGATGTTTTTTCCTGTATTTTCCCTTTTATTTTTAATATTGTATCCTTACCCTTTCTCCCTTTGCTTCATTTTTTGTCTCCATAATTACTTTTAGTTTTGTTTGTCTTTTTTATTTTTTATTTGTCATTTTATATATAGATACATATACATTGCTTTTATAAGAAAATAAAGAGAGAACTTCCACATATTTTTTTAAAAGGAAAAATATATCTGGATACTGTCCATTTCATAATTAAACAAAATTTCGTTCTTAAATTAGTCCACATTCTGGGTTCTGGAGGAGAAACAATTCACATTATGAGAGATATATACTGAATTAATTCAATAAACCATATTTGTAGAGTACATCTTCTTACATTACTATGGGATTGATCCTACATTCCCTTCAGAGATATTTGAAGTTGTTATTCCCTTTCCTTCGAGAAAAAATTGTAATTGTGAGGGTTCAAAGAATATGTATGAATGTTGATCCAAAAGGATCTTACATTTACAAGGGTATCTCAATTGGTATTTGGCCCCCAACTGTATTACAAACTGTTTCAGTTCAAGGAATCTCTTCCGTCTGGTCTGAGTTGCTTTTGAGACGTCTGGAAACATACTGATCTTACTATCCAAAAAGGTCACTTCTTTCAACCTGAAAAACAGTCTAAGAAGTGCCTCTTTGTCTTGTTGAAAAACAAACGCCACCACAAGCGTAGTACGACAAATTACTTCATCCACTGAAGTTTCAAGGACTTCTGTTAAATTCAAAGGTTTAGGAGGTTCGGAAGAAACTTCTGGACCTGAGATTTTCTGTTTTGATGGTGGCAAATAATATATTCTATGTAAAGGAGGTAGTCCGGCTTCAGGATATTTAAATGTTTCTTTCAAGAATTTATAAAACATTTCCTTAGGAGGTGTTGTTAACACCTTTGGGAAATTAAGAATTCTTAAATTCAGCATTTTCATATAATTTTCAAAGTTTTCCATTTTCCTAGTGTAAAGTAGTCTATCCTGCAATATAACAGTCTGAGAAGCTTGTAAACTTTGAATTTTCTGATCCAAATTTTTAACCTTCCCTTCCTGATCCTTCAATTCCTCCTGTAATTTGTCCAATCTGCTTTCTTGAAGATTCACCTGAGGAAGGGTTCCTGCACATAATTTGTACAAAGAGTCTAACACAGTCCAAATAGACTCTAAAGTTATTTCAGCAGGTCTTACCAATGGAAGGACTGTTGGAACTTGTCCTTCACTTGCTGAAATATCAGCAACCTCCTCCGATATAGTTGTTCCTGCCGAGAGCACTTGAGGGTTAGGCAAGCCCTCCAGCTCCATCGGCGATGCCATCCGTCCCTGTGGAACCGCCTCTATTCCCCAGTCTCGCGGCTGCAGAGGAGATGGAGGTCCCGCGGGGCTGAGCGAGACTTCGCTCCCGAGAGCCGAAATCTCTCTCCGATTCAGCTCAGCCGGCACGCCCTGGGGCGAAGATGTAAAGAAGCGAGTTATTTCCTCCTGCCTCGTTGAGGCAGATCCCGTCTGCCGGGCTGAAGCAGCCGCTCTGCCTCGTCTTTTCGGCATGTCAGCAACGGAATAAACCCGATAAGAGGTAGGAATTTTAATTTCGCAGGAGAGCGCAACTCAGCGTCCTCTCTACAACGCGGCCATCTTGTTTCTCTCAGTTTTGTTTGTCTATTCCCCCAATTTTTAATAAACTTTTTTTAACACAGTGAAGATGTAAACCACTTTGGAATGTAAAAGCGGAATATGAAGACGTAATAAACTCAAAACTATGTAACCAGTCAGAGCTTGGAAGAAGACAACCCAAATGTTCGGCAATAAAAATACATGAAAAATATGCTCGATTGCTCACTTACTGATTGAAAGACTCAGATAAAATTCAGTTGTCCTCCAAACATCAGTGACCTCACTCAAGCACTACCAGGGGATGAGGAGGACTGCAGCTACTGAGTCTTGAACTCCCAGGGAATTGAAGCCCTTGGCCTCCAGCCAGGCTTTCACCTCTGTGGGACCGGACTCGTCACTCAGGGATATGGAGTCCGGTCCCACAGGGGTCCAACGTCCACTGTACAGAAAAGGTCTTCTGGGGTGTTGTGCGGCCATTAGCCAACCGAAGATGCAGTCCTCAATCATGAAAGCGTATCTCTGAGAGAAGAAAAATTAAATTTGCCACATAAGGTGAGGGGAAGGGAGGGAGATAGTGGGATGTGGCAATCGGGCGGAAGGGGGCTGCTGGACTACGCAATCTATGACTGTGCGTGTTCCCTCAAAGTAGTAAGGAGGGAATGAAAAGGAAAGAGATGCTGGGCCAAGGGAATAAAGAGGGAAACAAATATTGAACCCACAGCAGGTAAGAGAAAGGGGAGGACAGGCAGGTGAGCCAGATGCTGGAAGCGGGGGGGGGGGGGGGGGGGGGGGAGAGGGAAAGAAGCTAGATAGGGTCAGAGAGGAGAGAAACACATTGGTGTGGAAGAGGAAGAGAGGGGAAATCTGGACACAGGAAGGTAACAGAGGGGAAATTATGTGCATGGGGCATAGGAACAGAGACATAAAAGGGAGCTACATGGGGATGGTTTATGGACATGGGGGGGGGGCAATACCGGACACAGAAGGGAGTATACAGATACAGAGGGGAGATATTAGAAATGAGGAAAATAGGGACACAGAAGGGAGATAGTTTGTGCGGATGGGATCAAATGGTTTGCTGGGACGGGACAGGGACGAGCTCATGGAGACGGGGCGGAGATGGGAACAAACTTTTTCCCCTTGTCATTCTCTAGTGCATAGCTTTAGGATCTTCCCTTCATTCCTCCCCCCAAACCAATTCATATATAAAGGTATATAAAAAAAATCAATAACATCTGTTGCAGGAGTGCACAAGTTCAGTCCTTGAGGACTGCAGTCAGGTCCAGTTTTCAGAATATCCCTAATGAATATGTATAGGAGATATTTACATTCACTGGATGTAGTACACATATTTATTAGGCAGTGAAAGAGGAAGTGATGTCATGAATCCCAGAAACCATTGCAACAGAAACAGCCATGACTTGTGGTGCCATGGACATAGTGAGGTCAGGGGCAATCTTAAAAGAATACATGTCAAATACAACCAACATAATCCCAGCATAAATAATAATAACTTAATATTATACAAATAATTTAAGACGATAAAAGAAAAATCATCCTGTAAGGGTGACACTGCAAAAACTGGACATAGATCAGGCCGAACACATTCATGTGTGGGAATGAGGGATGAGTGTTGGTAAGAAACTTACCCTGCTCCCCAAATTTGGAATCATTTACCTCTTTATCTTAAAGAAACCACCCTGGAGAAATTTAAAGGCTCCCTCAAATGCTTTCTCTATACAGATGCTTTTGAAAGAAAATACTTAAGGCAGACCAGCTCTCTTCATCATAATTATAGTCCAGGCATGTGCATATACAGTTACATTTTAAATAACCCTCTAAGCTGAGCAGGAGTCCTCCACCCACAGTCTCACCAATAGAGGGTGCTGTTTTACTGTCACATTTTTCAATTGTGAGGGACAGGCAAGTTCTGCAGGACTCCAGGGAACATACCTGTCCTTAGCGACTGAAAATATTCCACCCCCTAGTGGTAGCAATGCAGCTGGAGGACACCTGCTCAGCTTAGAGGGAACACGGCCCTTCCTGGTGTTTTTCCACTTTTATGTGCTTTTCTATCTTAAATTGTAGTTCTGCCTTCTATCCCCCCCAAAAAAAGTTTGTCAATGTCCATTTTATTATTTCTGTATATCACTTTGAAATTTCTTATAAGTGTTTTTATCAAATTTTAAATAAAACTTGATGGATTGGAGTATTTGTCTGCAAATCACGAGCAGAATTAACTGAGATGAAACCATGCAGTGAAGCTGCAGGAACAAACTGAGCAAGACAGGAAGCTCCCGGGCAGGTAGCCCAAAGTGGAGGGATCATCTTTTAGTTTCCTGCAGCTGAAGCTAATAGAGATACAAGATCCCATCCATTCAGCTTCCAGAGAAATTGTACAAGAAGTACTTTTACGTGTGGTATTTATTTATTTATATTCTGCATATCCTATAATTCTATGCGGATTACAAATTATTCAGGTACTCAAGCATTTTTCCCTATCTGTCCCAGCGGGCTCCCACTCTTATCTAATGTACCTGGGGCATTGGGGGATTAAGTGACTTGCCCAGGGTCACATGGAGCAGTGTGGGATTTGAATCCACAACCCCAGGGTGCTGGGGCTGTAGCTCTAACCACTGCACCGCACACTCCCCAGTAATGCTGCACATGGGCAGTGTTGGAGGCGAAGGATCAAGTCTGATGCGACAATGGCAACATCAAATGAATACTGCGCAGAAGAAAGGCCTGGCAATCTACTTCTGTATTCTGCCACAAAAACTTGATGATGTTCAAGTCACTAGGACTCGAACGTGAGTTGATGGCATCTAACAACAATGCAGCAGGGAAATCCCACATCCTCAGCTGCGTAAATGCACTCTAGTGGACCCCAGTCCTGGGACCGTGCATGGGTAAAATAATAGGGACAACTCTCCTTCCAAGCTCAAGTTCCAATTTATTTAATATACCACAAATATAAAACCAGGTTTACAAACTCATGTAAAAAGAGGGTTAAGAAACAAACTAATACCAATACAAGCACAAAAACAACCAACATCAAATAGGAACATGAGGAGAGAACGAGAGGTTAATTACAATAAAATCTGAGGTGTGGAAAAAAAGATAAAGTATTATGCTAGGGCAGGGGTGTCCAATGTCGGTCCTCGAGGGCCGCAATCCAGTCGGGTTTTCAGGATTTCCTCAATGAATATGCATTGAAAGCAGTGCATGCAAATAGATCTCATGCATATTCATTGGGGAAATCCAGAAAACCCGACTGGACTGCGGCCCTCGAGGACCGACATTGGACACCCCTGTGCTAGGGAGTAAAAGGAGTCCCTATTTATCTTGGTTTATTTTATTTATTTATTATTTTTTAATCTGCTCTGTCGGATTCTGAATAGAAGACCTGCGAGAACTAATAAGCTTTCAGATGTGCTTTGAATCTTGAAAGCGAACTTTCATTGCGGATGTAGCGTGGTAGGGAGTTCCAAAGTGTAGGAGTCATGACCAAGAAAGAAGACCTCCTGGGAATATCAAGAAAGAACTGTCTAAATCAGTGTCCCGCAAACTTTCTCGAGCCGCGGCACACTAAAGGTAGTGGCCGGGGCTCGAGGCACCTGGAAGGGCGCGGGAAGCGCCGTGATGACATCACATGCATGTGTGACATCATCATGTCGATGTTCGCGTGCGTGTGAAGGCCCTTCAAGCGGGCCCTCAGACGCCGGGGGCGGGGGTACCAGAAGGGAAGAGCGCCAGAGAGAAGGAGAGTTGCTGGCGCCCATTGATTGCCTACAGGACGTGCCTCTCACCAAGATGGGACACTGCACAGTTGTGAGGGCTCTCTTTGGTGAGTAATAAACCAGAAAACCGGAATAGAAATGAGGGAAGACCACTGGAAAGTATCTGATATCTCATAAACCCCTAGGGCTGGACTCCATTATACTGCCTACGGCACTCTACCTCCAAGAGGTCAGTCTTCCCACCAAAACGGATGAACAACCAACAAGAAGGGGAGGCTGGAAGAGCTGCACGGGGAAAGGTTTTCCTTTGACAAGAGTAGGGAAAAAGAGTTTCTCTTCCCTGTGATACAAGGCAAAAAAAAAATTAATTAAATAACAGGTAGAAATCGAAACAAAGACAAGAAAATCAAAACCCATTTCCTTCCTGTTTAAAGCTTCTGCTTCCTTTTCTGAATCTTTTCCCTTTGTGGCAGCTCTGGGCAAGGAGAGAAAGCAGCAGAGCATGCTCAAAGCTCTTCCAACCTTCCCCCTTACTGAGGTCATCCTGGAACATCCCATCTCCATAAAGTGGAGCTGTAGAAATAGCAGATGCAGGTAAGCAGATCCTTCTTGTGCGGGACCTGCTGCTGTGCTGTCTCTAGAGAACCACCTTAAAGAGGTGGGCTATTGTAGGATGACCTCACAGGAGGGGGTGGGGTGAAGAGCTCGGCACATGCTCAGTTGCTCTCTTTACTTCAGCAGAGCTGCAAAAGCAGATAGGATTCAGAATATAGGCAGAAACTTTCTGTGTCCTGCAACTGGAAATCCCTGAGACCCAGTAGAGGGGCAGAGGAGGAGCCTTATCTGAGACCCTCAGGAATTTGCCCAATCTGCTCATCTTTAGGGAGAGGGAAGTCTACAGCCTGAATCCCTCCCAGCAGCTGCAGAATTCAGAGGAAATGTCTGCCCTGGGTTTTGATCAGGTAAGAAATTCTTCTTTCTTTAGCAACTCTCCAGACCGGCATAGGTTAATCTTACAAGCGAGTTATATCTCATCATGACCAGCAGGTGGAGACTGAGACAAAACTTTGCAATAGTACATATCATGTGACGCCTCCCTAATTACCTCAGTCTTCTCTCAGTCTCCAGCAGGTGTGGTGAGCTGTACCCATCTCCCTTGGTAGGGCTGTTGGAATTTGTTTAGGTCTTTTGTCCCCTTTTTACTGCCGGATTGAGCTTGGGTGGGCCCTGTTTGGGTCCAACCTCGGGGGTGTCATACCTGGCGGGTCTCTTGCTGGGTTCCTCCCCCCTTTCTCCCCAACATATTTTTAGAGGTGCCTCAGTAGTAAGCCTTGCCCCCTAATTCAAGCAAGGCATACTGCTTTGAGAGCCAATGGAGTCTGTTCTGTAAAAAAAAAAAAAAAAAAAAAAATCCTGGGGTAGTACCAGTCTAAAGGGTTGCTTTCCCTTTAAATATGCTCTAAATTACTGTATTTTTCAACTAACCGGCACTTTTTCTTTTAGCTAGGTCATGTATAGAGCAATTAAGCACTTCTCAGGGGAAGAGGTGCTCAATTTGCCGGCCGGCCTGAAAACAGCTGTTTGGGCCAGTGTAGTGAAGGAGCCTCGTCGGCAGTGGGGGCTCCCCGCTGCTAGTGCCTTGCGAGCTGGCAGCGGTTTGCAGGGAACCCCGGTCTTCCCCTGCCGCCCACGGAGGGATTTCCTATCAGCTGTTTTCTTTCACAATTGATGCCGGCTTTTGGCCTGCTTTAGCAGCTGGGGCAGTTGAGGCTTCCCAGTCGCTACAGGCCCTGGAAAGGTTGATTTTGGTGGGAACTTCACCATTTTTCCTCACATAGCCCCTCCATCTTCTATGTAGCCTCAGGTGCTTTCTCCCTGTTATGGCATAACAGGAACAGGTTTCAGCTGGGTCCCCTGCTGGGGCAGGGAGTCCCATGGTGCCGCCAGGGGGTTTTTCCCCTCATTTTCTTTGTATAAAGACTATTTTCAGATGGCTGGGGGTCCTACTTGTGTCCCAGAGGTCTCGGGGGGGTTTGTTCCCTCCGCACCCCCTGCTGTTTTGACCCCTTAATTATTTTCACGTTCCCCCTCCTCCTCCCTTGTCCAGGACATGTCTTCTGAGGAGAGAACCTCCAGGATCCTCTCGAGGGGACAGCCGCTGGTACCGGGGACTTGGTTTTTCCCATCTACCAGCGAGAAGGCATTCGTGGAATGCCTTTTTCAAAGGGACAAGCTCTCAGATCTAATTCAGCAGATCTCCTCGGTGTTGCGCTTTGAGGAGGTGCCGCCTGGAACCCCGAGTGTGGAAGACCCTCTTCTTTTAGGGATCTCCTCTGCTTCCCGCTCCTGTCCGATACATCCGTTTTTTTTCTGGATATTATCCTGGCGCAGTGGACTTCGCTGGAGGCTTTTTCGCTGAACTTTTTCGGTGTGGGCACTCCTTGGCTTGTTTGTATCATGTCCTGGTGGGAGATAGGGCTACCTTACAGTCGCCAGTGATAGACACAGTGGTGTCAGCTATGGCCACGCGGCATTCTGTGCCCATTGAGGGCAGTTCTATCTTACGGGACTCTGAGGAGCATAAGTTGGAGACCATTCTTAAAAGGAATTTTGATGTGTCTGCCTTGGAGGTACAGGCAGCTATTTGTGGAGGACTGGTGGCTTGGGCCGTGTTTTGGGGGCCAAGCGGGTCCTTGACAGTGCTTCTGATGGCTTGGCTTGTCCTTTGTGCATCAGGAGGTGGCGAAGATTGAGATGGCTACCTCTTTTCCTCTTAGACGCCCTCCATGACTTCTTGCGGATGTCTGCCAATTCCATAGCTTTCGCTGTGGCTGCGCGTCGCACTTTCTGGCTTCGGCCTTGGTCGGCGGATGCGATGTCCAACACTAAACTCACTAAATTTTCTTTTCAGGGGTCCTTGTGTGTACAGAGGTTTTGAACAAGTTAGTTCAAACTCTGACAGACTCTAAAGTGCCCCATCTGCCTGAAGATGTGCTTTCCAGGCTGTTTGAGTTGGCACTGCTTGGGGGCATCTGCAAGATTTCCATCTGCTTCCAGTGGGTATTCGGCTGGAGGTGATTCGGGATAGAAACATAGAAACATAGAAAATGACGGCAGAAAAGGGCTATAGCCCATCAAGTCTGCCCACTCTATTAACCCTCCCTAACTACCCTCCTAGAGATCACACTCAGGTGGTGATACCTTTACACTTCCCTCGTAGAGATCCGACGTGGGCATCCCACTTATTCTTGAAATCAGGCACGCTGTTGGCCATGATCACCTGCTCTGGGAGCTTGTTCCAATGGTCAACCACTCTCTCTGTGAAGAAATACTTCCTGGTGTCGCCATGAAATTTCCCGCCCCTGAGTTTCAGCGGATGCCCTCTTGTGGCTGAGGTTCCTTTAAGAAAGAAAATATCATCTTCCACCTCTACATGACCAGTGATATACTTAAATGTCTCGATCATGTCCCCCCTCTCCCTGCGTTCTTCGAGAGAGTATAGCCGCAATCTGTTCAGCCTTTCCTTGTACGTGAGATCCTTGAGCCCCAAGACCATCTGGGTGGCCATTCTCTGAACTGACTCAACTCTCAGCACATCCTTACGGTAGTGTGGCCTCCAGAATTGTATGGTTCTGCTCTGCAGTTTGCTCGCTCCCTGCCAGATTATTTTCAAGCTTCTCCTTGTCAGGCAGCATGGAAGAAGCAGGCTTTTCACCAGACCCTTCAAAGATCTCAAAGCTGTTCTTCCAGTTCCCCCTCAAAAATGTGGCACCGCCAGGTACTCATTTTACTTTGTGCTTCCCAAAATACAGGAGTCCTTTCGGCCCATCTTAGATTTGACGGGGGTCAAAGGGGCTATCAGAGTTCCGTCTTTTCGCATGGAAACACTGTGATCTGTGATTCTGGCGGTTCAGCCAGGGGATTGTTTAACCTCTCTTGACCTGTCAATGGCCTCCTTGCATGTTCCAATCCGGGCCTCCCATCAGCGCTTCCTTCATTTGGCAATCTTGGGTCAGCACTATCAGTTCTGTGTGCTTCCTTTAGGTCTGGTCACGGCTCCACGGATTTTCACCATGGTGGTCGTCGCAGCGGCCTTGCAGACAGAGGGCATTCTGCTGCATCCCTACCTGGATGACTGGTTGATTCACGCAAGGTCATTCCAGGAGAGCACCCGGGTCCTGTCTTGGGTGGTGGAGTTTCTACAGTCGCTGAGATGGGTTTTCAACCTTGCCAAGAGCTGATTGGCCCCCTTGCAGCGCCTGTAGTATCTTGGGGTTGTGTTCGACACCTCCTTGGGGAAGGTCTTCCTCCAAGAGGCCCGGTTAAGCAAATTGTACTCTCAGATTCATCTGCTTATGGCATCCCGATATCCTCAGTTGCAGGATTTCCTCATAGTCTCGGGGTTGATGGCGGCTTCCCTCGACATGGTGAGGTGGGCTTGGGCCCACATGCATCCTCTCCAGTATGCTCTGCTTCAGAGGTGGTGGCCCCAGAGGCACAGTTGGGTTCTCCTTGTTCCTCTGAGGGGCTTGGCACGCTACAGTCTTCGTTGGTGGCTCTTGACCTCCCATCTTGTTCAAGGGACAAGTTTAGATCAGCCACAGTGGACGGTGCTTCTCCCGAATGCCAGTCTCCTCAGATGGGGAGTTCAGGGTCTAGGTCACTCAGCTCAGGGCATCTGGTCCACGTAGGAGGCGACCTGGTCGATCAATGTCCTGGAGACCAAAGCCATCCATCTGGTGCTGTTAGCCTTCCACTCCTTCTTGATGGGCAAGTCAGTCAGGGTTCTGTCAGACAATGCCACAGGGTGGCCTATGTCAATCGTCAGGGGGCACCAAGAGCACTCAGGTGGTGCAGGAGGCGGCTGTGCTCATGGTCTGGGCAGAGTCTCATCTTCAGGACATCCCGGCCTCCCACATAGCTGGAGTGGAAAATGTTCAAGTGGAGATGCCAGTAGAGCTGGCAGAACTTAGCCTCAAAGCAGAGCATTGAGATTGCTCTATAAGACTCTGGAAGGGTCAGGTCCTTCCCTGGCTTAGGTAAAACAATCACCTGAGCTCTACATAGGGAATCCGGCATAACTTACCCATCTATAATAGATTAAACTGTTCCTTTAAAATTGGCACAATATCATTCCCCATTAATATATAAAATTCAGCATGATATCCATCAGGGCCTGGTGCTTTACCCAAGTTGCTTTTTTGAATTGCCAATTCAACTTCATCTAGGGAGATGGGCAGACTAAGCACTCGGGAAGCCTGCGGCAATAGCACGGGCAAATCCATACTATCCAAATAAACTGCTGGATCTACCCTGTATGAGGCCCCCTGGAATACAGAGCCTCAAAAAAAATGGTGGAATTCCCTCGAGATCCTACCATCATCATGTACCAGTTTACCTGTCTGATCCCGAAGAGTCAATACACGGTGCGAGCCCTGCTCCCGATGAACCATATGGGCCAACATACCACCTGGCTTGCTACCAAAACGATACAGTTGATATTGATAATACATTGCCGAGTTTTTGGCTTTCTGATGGAGCAGCTCACTCAACTCCGCTTGTGCAGCCAGGAGGTTAGTCCGCAACTCCGCAATCCCTCCTTAGGCCAGCTACCATAGGCCCTCCACAGCCACACCAACCTCTGTCCAACCGCAAAATCGCACGATCCCGTAATTTCCTCTTGGTACTAAGATACGCTATTATATGTCCCCATAACACAGCTTTCGCTACCTCCCAATACAGTATGGGCTCAGCCCTATAAATTATGCTTATACTGTAATTATATACTTTGTAGTCTTTATTTATAAATGGTTTATTTTGTTTTAAAAATGGTTATATCTATATAGTTGTCAAATTTGGGGCTAGCAATTTTTATCTTGTTTTGATTTATGATGTAAGTTTTTGTTTTGAATGTGTTTTTTATTTCTCTTATGTTTTATGTCCATTTTTAGCCTCTTGAGGTTGGCAGTTTATACTTAAACATGTGTCATCAAGAGTGTTTTTGGATAAAGAATTTTGTGAACCCCACTGGCATTGTTGTCTTTCCGTCATCCTCGCTGTTTGGTGCAATCTGGTCTCACTGACAGAGCTCATATAACAGTCTATTAAACCCAGTGAAACTGTGGCTGAGGGTGTCCTTTTTCCTTTTCCAGGCATTGGTCACATTCAAAGATGTCGCTGCTTATTTCTGGGAAGTGGAGTGGAACATTCTGGGAGAACAGCAGAAGGAGCTTTACAAGAAAGTCATCAAGGAGGTTCATGGGATCCTCTTGTCACGAGGTAAATATGTCTTCTCTATCATCTATCACACAGGTCCATTAGGAAATTAGTGATTAAAAAAATCACAGGTTTCATGTACCATAGGCATCCAAAATGTAGAACCTGGTTTCTGATGCCATCCTAAATCCAACAGAAGCCAGTGAAAGACTGAGGCTTCATAGATGACCTGCCAGGTTTTCAGGATACCCACAATGAATATGTATGAGACAAATTTGCATGCTTTGTCTCCATTGTATGCAGATTGTGGATACCTTGAAGACCAGAGTGGTGGTGAGACCCGAGGACTGGACTGAGAACCTCTGATATAGAACAAATGTTTGGTACAGACCAGGAGATTTTACTGCTCAGATATCTAGTTGAGAACTAAAAAATCTTATGAGGATCTGACATGTCACTTCACTCTAGTCAACTGTACTATAGAACATAAGATTTGCCACTGCTGGGTCAGACCAGTGGTCCATCGCACCTAACAGTCCGCTCACAAGGCAGCCCCCAGGTCAAAGATCAGTGCCCTAACCGAGACCAGCCTCACCTGCGTATATTCACTTTCAGCAGAAACTTGTCTAGCATTGTCTTGAATCCCCGGAGGGTGTTTTCCCTTATAACAGGCTCTGGAAGAGCGTGCCAGTTCTCCACCACTCTCTGGGTGAAGAAGAACTTCCTTACGTTTGTACGGAATCTATCCCCTTTCAACTTTAGAGAGTGCCCTCTCGTTCTCCCCACCTATACAATGTGTAACTCCCTTCGGATGGTAGCAGATGTCGCCGAGAAGACTGACATCTGCGACGCCTCCATCTAGGAGGATTATGAACAGAAGAGAAATATCTACACCAGCAAATTTCCAAGGTTTAAGCGTAATCAAGTGGCAGGTTGTAGCTGCCTCTTCTCTCCAAGCTTCGTCAGACAAATACTCAAACCTCCCCTTACCCACACAACCCTCCGTGCACATTTTCATGCACTGCTTTTTCAGAACAGGAAACAGGGTTTCTATTTACAATTAAATGTCATTTTCTTCCCTCTTCTTAACAGGTTACTCAATTGTTAATCCTGATGTTATATTCAAGATTAAAAAGGCAGATGAGAACTATTTCACTCAACACTTTGAGTGGGAAGGAAAAGGAAATCCACATGACCTCATGAAGAGTAAGTAAATGTTTAGGATTTAAAGGGCTCTGCATTTTTCAGATCATAGGAGATGGGTCCTCGGCATCAAACATTTGGAGACTTAAAATGTATTTTTTAGCTTAGTATTATTTCCTTTTATTTTATTTTTTTAAGAAATTTCTTATTAAATTTCACATCAGTGAGGAAAGAACAATACAGAACAATGCAATATATCCAGTCCACCTTACAGGGTAATCTGAAAATACAGCACAATAAGTCACAAGATGGCCACCACCAACTGAGGAAGGTTTCTCCTCTTGTTTCAATGTTTTGTCTAATAGTTGCTTTCAGTTTGTTTGCCCATTCCCCTGACTTTTAATTAATTTTTATAATTCTGTAAAGATGTAAACCGCTTTGGTACTTAAAGTGGTATATCAAGTCATAACTTGATGAATCCTTGTAAATGTATTTCTCCGCCACAGGCCTTCCTGTTGTAACATCTGTGTTCTCACTGAGTGTTAAGCAAGAGGAAGATCTCCCCTTCATGGATCCTCCTGAATCAGAGACATCTGAACAGATTCACCCTCCCATAACAAGTAAGTATAAAATTCCTCCTGCACATCTTTAATAAGGTCAGCCTGGACCATTCAGTAATTTAATGCAGAGAGGTTAAAAAGTCATTATCCTCTCTCTTCTTCCCATGGTCTGTTTACCTACCTTGGATGGAGGAGTCAGACCTACAAAACCCTTCATCCTAATGTCTTGGGGCTGAGAAATCTGTATTGTTAAAAGAAATGGTGGTGAGGAGGAAGGAACAGGATGCAATTGGAATGGAGTTTTTGTATTGCTGGTGGATTAATGTAAATCACTTTAGATAATGCAGTTTACACTAATGCATTTTAATATTAATGGATTGATTTGTACGAGTTTGCATGCAACACAGTTCATTCACTTTTTTGGTTAATTTACTGTAAGTCTGCATTGAAGTTCATGAGAGGCGATCAAAATACAAGTTGAGGAAGATTATAAAATAAAGTTATTAAAGGGAATGTCCCAATGTTTTCCCCAATAATAAGAAATACTCAGCACCCCAGTAGGAAGAGATAGTGAACAATTAAGATTCAATGGAGCCATGAGGCAAATTTGGACAGGAAAATTTTCAGATGAAGAACTTTAATGATGATAAAGAACAGTAATTAGGAAAAGGTGAGAGAAGTTAAGGGAATCAGGATCTATTGCAAAAGAAGTATAAGATTGAGGAATGACTAAACATTTCTGAGAATGCAAAAGATTAGGGAAGAAAATGCTTTCTGTAAGTGTCTTATTTTGGCCCAAGCTTTGAAGACTTTACATTAAGGTGTGGAATTAATGGAGGGAAATGAAATGCATTCTTCTTCTCTCCCAGGCTTTGTCCCCTCCTGATTTCCCTATGGGACAGGGGTCTGGGAACAGAGGAACTTGTGCTGAGAGAATCTTCACATTTGGCTGTTTGTGATAATAACTGAGATGAGGCGTTGGATTGACTATGACTCCCAAAGCTCCGTTTGCAGCATTCGGAGCTCTCCAAGCCAGGCAGATCCTCCTGCAAAGAGATTTCAGGCTTTCATCTTCCTAATAACCCCCAGGGTTTCTAAAATAAAACAAATTCACTATGACATTGGGGGACATCTTAAGGGGGGGGGTCTATGGGAGCTACCAGTGACTCTCTGGCATTGAAATGAGAATAATTACCGTGCAAATAACTTACATCTTGCTGCACTGTATGCTTGGAACAAGCTGCCTGAATCGCTATGGTGGGCTCTGGTAGAGAGTTGCGCGAGGACAGAAATCCCACCCATCTCTGCCTGTCCCCACCAGGATCCTCTCCGTCCCCGCCAGGATCCTTTCCGTCCCCACCAATCCCCGTCAGGATCCTCTCCGTCCCCACCCATCCCCATCAGGATCCTCTCCGTCCCCACCCGTCCCCGCCAGGATCCTCTCCGTCCCCACCCATCCCCATCAGGATCCTCTCCGTCCCCACCCGTCCCCGTCAGGATCCTCTCCGTCCCCACCCGTCCCCGCCAGGATCCTCTCCGTCCCCACCCATCCCCGCAAGGAATTACCTCCATCCCCGCCCGTCCCCATAAAAAGCAGCAATTACTTCCGACAGGATCATCAATTCCACAGTTTCTTTTGTGTTTGCGCTGCTGTTTTCCTTGTGGAATCTCTTTGGTGGAACCCTTTTTTTGTTTTCTGTTCAGGTAATTAATTTGTAAACCCCCTCTTTTACTAAGGCTGACATGTCCATTTTATTATATGGACGAACCCTGCTTCCAAAGCCTTCCATCTCCGTGGGAGTCCCGTTGGCTAGAGGGGGGTCCCCGTGGGAGTCCCGTGGGTTAGGGGGGATTCCCACGGGACCCCCGTGGGACCCGCAGGATTCCCGCGATCCCCATTCCTGTGCAGAACTCTACTCTGTCTCTGGCAGTGTTCAAGGCCCAGTTAAAAGCCCATCTCTTTGAGAGTGCTTTCAACTCCTTTTGCCTTAGGTTCTGCATCCCCAACCCTATATGTCGTGTCTGTCTGTCCAAGTTAGACTGTAAGCTTTTCCGAGCAAGGACTGTCTATAAATGTCAAAATGTACAGCACTGCATATGCCTTTCAGAGCTATATAAGTGATAAGTAGGCCACATGCTAATGGGAAAATTAGGAGATGGCCATTAATAGGGAAAATAGAAAAATCAGCCATTTTACCCCAGCAGAAAAATGGCCTTAGGGCGTATAGATGCTCTAAGGCCACTTTTCACTGCTGTTTAGTAAAAGGGCTCCATAATGATTTAGTTGATTTCTAGTTAGTGGTTTCAGGAAGATTCTGATTTCGGACCTGTAGCAACTACGTGAAGAACAGTCTGGTAAAAAAAAACAACCAACAACCCCTAACCTCTTCATGACAGAAATTTCCATTCTGTTTATACAGTAGCAGAATCCACAACAGCATCCTTTGTAGCTCTTGAGAAAAGAAGTTGCCAATACTTCAGAATTGGAAATGTTCGGGGTGTTGGTTGAATAGATTTCTGATGACAATCAGTCCAGCAGCTCCCCTCTCTTTTTGGCTCCATGCTGGTGGCAGAATCTAGAAAAACAGCATAATGCTGAGCACTTACAATGTAGGCTGGGGTAACTTTTCTAAACGTATTGCAATATCTTTTTCATATAACAGACTCCCATAATGTCACGCCTGACATTTTAATCCGATTTGAGCAAGAGAGATTCAAGACTGAGCCTCAGGAACCTGAGGAAAGAGGAAATCTGACCCCCACAGGCACATGTGAGGAACTGCAGGAAGCAGGTAATGTAGCTTAAAGCGAGAAATGGGGAAATGCAAACATTTTCTACAAGAAAGACGTCTCCTGGCCCAGGCACTGTTAGAATGAGGTGCTATAATCCCTGCCCCTGCTTCTAACCTTTATTATGAGGAGGATATGTTTGCTGTATCTACATCTCCCTTATTTTTACTTTTCTCATTTCCTTATTAGATCTGCCTTTGTGCTTTTCTCTTTCTCATTTTCCTATGTCTCTGTCTTTCCCCTTCTTCATCTATCAACACTTAGGGCTTCATCTATAAACAGTGCCGTTATCGGCGGCTGCCTACAAAATGGCCGCCGATCACATGCCAGTCACGCAATGGCGCCATTCACAGAATCTCGCCTATGTGAAAGATAGGCGCCAGAAATGTAGGTCAGGGTTTTAAAAGGCCTACATTTCTGGCGCCCATCTTCGTGAGAATCATGCTTACGGAGACGCTTTACGATGCTTAATGCCAATTCTGGCATTAATCAGGCCTACAGTGGTGTTAGGCGTTCTTAAGCACCTCTGTAAGCGTGGGCGGCCCTTTTTTAGAAAAAATTTTTGTTGCTTTTTAGTAGGCGCAGCCAATTAGTGCACCAATTAAAGCAATTATAACCAATTAAGTTGCCCGCTGCCTAATTTAGTGCACCATTTCGAGAATCCAGGCCTTTCTGTCTCATTTTTTGTCAGTTATCTTCCTTCTATGTCTCAATTTCTCTGACCTCTCCTGGTACTGCTTCAAGATGCTAAACCTTCCTTCTACCCACCAGCTTCCAGTTGCAGAGAGTTTGCACTATTAGAAGTTACACGGTGTGATTGGCAACTTAAATTTGTATTCATTATATAGAGAGACTTCACCTCCATGTTAATTTTGTATTCTGTCGGTTCCCTGACGCAGTACCGAAACGTGGCACGTCGGAACCAGTTAGCTGTTTAAGCTAAGTACCAATGTAGGGTCATGAAATGGTTAACTGTTGTTTAAAATATTGCTCTGGCCCACATAGCTGAAGAAAGTTTACAATTTATTGACTTCATCTGCCTAAAATGTATGTCCCTGCCTTACCACATTGTAAGCTAAATAGATAAGAGTTTGAGCCATGATGTGCCCTGCCCTTCTGTACATGTAGCATTTAGACCTGTAAGATTTAGATAAGCAGAGAAATGAGCTAGTTTCCTATAGGACTATAAGTTGTACCCCTGAATCTTTCATAAGTGCTGGCTTAGGACCAATAATAATTGTAGAAAAGTTATAGAAGTAACAAATGAAAATTGTAGTTTTTGCATATATTAGTTTGCGAAAAGGGCATAAAAGTCAGTGTATTTCCTGTTTCTGACACTCTAGTAGGCAGGCTATTAACTGCACTAGAGTCCGGTATACCATAATAAATCTCTTGTACTTTCTTCACGCCTCTGACTTTGTGTGTCCAAGTGACCTTTCACCAACATTTGTTATCAAAAAATTGAGTTATAAGCTTTAGCATAGCTGTACAAGCTAGCAAATAGAATACACTATAAAAACGTCTTTGGAGTCAATGATTGGTGGGTGAGGCGGAGAAATCAGCCTTCATGTCTCTGAGCGGAGCTCTATGGCATTTATAATTTGACAACATTTTGAGTTAAAACTCTTTTTCAATATTATTTTTTGAGTGACTTTTTCAGTTCCATCTATCTCTTTAGTCACTCAACAATTACATTATAGTTGCGTCAATTACCCCTGTAGCGTTTTTTGATCCAGTTGCAGAGAGGCAGGCAGGATGGTCTTACTGGAAGAGGCTGCAGGAAAGGAGGAAAGATGACTCCCACTAGGATCAGGAAGAATAATGAGCACCAGGATAGAAGGAAGCAGGAAAGACCACACTGACATCAGTAGGGGTGGTTCATAGACAAAATCGCGTGAGACAACGGCGCGCCGACAACTGAGCGCAAGGTTGACAATTTTAAAGGGTTCCGACAGGGGGTGTTGGTGGGGAACCCCCCTATTTTACTTAACAGACATCGCGCTGGCGTTGGGGGGGGTTTGGGGGGGTTGTAACCCCCCTCATTATACTTGAAACTGAACTTTTTGCCTGTTTTTTAGGGAAAAAGTTCAGTTTTAAATATAATGTGGGGGGTTACAACCCCCCAAACCCCCCCCACAACGCCAGCGCAATGTCTGTTAAGTAAAGTGGGGGGTTCCCCCCACACCTCCTGTCGGAGCCCTTTAAAATAGTGCTTTTCTTCGGCGCGCCATCAACCTTGCGCTCAGTTGTCTGCGCTCAGTTGGCGTGCCGTTGTCTTGCGCGATTTAGTCCCGTCACCCTAGGGGTCACCCTAGGCAGAATGACTCAACATGGCATCAGCAGGATGGATGGCGGCAAAAAGGAACAGAAGAAGAGGAAGCAAATGTGGTGATGGAAGGGCTTCCAAAGGAAGCAATAGAAGGGCGAAAAGGAAGGTGACCACTGGTATCCATATTGGGAGAGAGGAATACTGAGTAACCCAGCCTCTGGCAGTAGCAGGGGGAAGGGAAACTGGAAGACCCAGATTGGTAGCACCAGGTTGAAGAGAGGTGGGATCCTATAACAAAGGGCATCTTCTGTAGCAGTTTATCACCTTAGTGTAAGAATCTGTTTGCATTGAATGTCATGGTTCATTTTCAGAGTGACGGAGGGTCCTTAACTCCTACCAGGAAATCTACATTTTCAGAACTTGTAAAATTCCCATCATCGCAGTTTTAGACAAGCGGGGCTGGCTCTAGAGCAGGGGCGTCCAACCTCGACCCTCGCCAGCTTGGGTTTTCAGGATTTCCCAAATGAATATGCACGAGATCTATTTGCATAAAATGGAAGCAGTGCATGCAAATAGACCTCATGCAAATTCATTGGGAAAATCCTGAAAACCCAACTGGATTGCGGCCCTTGAGGACCGACATTGGACAACCCTGCTCTAGAGGCTGTGGCATCCTGAACCAACAAGACCAAAGAAACACCCTCTCACTGCTGTGACAGGTGAAACAGTGAGGTAGGCTTTTGGTGCCTTGAGCCAGTGCTTAATATGTCTCATGCCTTAAGCTGGTTTTGTATCTAGGTAGTGCCTTTCTTAGGTCTTAAGGTTTCCTTTAATACCTGAAGTTATTTTTCCATTCTTCTTACAGGCAGCCAAAGTTACACTGCTGACTCCAAATTAGAGATCCTGAAAATGGAAGAGATTTGTGTCAGTGATCTGGAGAGAGGAGAGGAGGATATTGGTACCAAGAGCGGTGAGCCAAAAATTCCTTTATACTAAAATCCTTGCTATGTGCTGTGGAGTATTTCTAAATTTTCACTATCACAGGGGACATTCTAGGCATGCACTGGAGCTACCACTAGGTCATAGACATTGAAATAAAGGTCACCGACTGGTTAACTTAACTGCATATAATTAGAACAACCTAATTTCATGCATATAGTTGCTTAGGAGACTGAAAATCGCCATCAACTACAGTATATGTTGTTGGTAGGTGCCATTGACTCGTGCTCGAGTCCTAGCAACTTGATGAATTGTGGATCTAAAAAGAAATCAGCTTTGTGTTAGTCCGGAAAGGTCCTCCAGCATCATCCCCATGGTTGTTTTCAATATGTCGCCCTCTTCGCCTGGTTCCTTCGATCTTCCCAAAGATGTCGTCTTATTTTGGTCCCACCATCAGAAGAGAGAGATCACTGGAGGAGGGCAAGTCGTAACTTCATCATTTGGGCTTCGAGTGACATAGCCAATTTGATCTCTTCCAGAATGGATTTGTTAGTTCTTCTGGCAGTCCACGGCATGCCTAAAATCCTTCTCCAGCACCAAAGCTCTAATGAGTCAATCTTCTTTCTATCTTGTTTCCATAGTATCCAGCTTTTGCATCCGTAACTGACCACTGAGAGAATGAGTGCATGGACAAGTCTGATCTTCGTTTGAAGTATTATCTCCTTGCCATTGAATACTTTGTCAAGAGCATTCATTGAAGAGTGACCAAGTGCTATTCTGCAGAGTATTTATTTCCTGCTAGTTGCTTCTTTGTTTACAAAAGAGCCCAAGAGATTGAAATCCTTTACATCTTCTATTTTATCACCTTCAAGCTCAAAATCTTAATCATTTTCTGTGTTCATGATCTTCGTCTTGTCTATGTTCAGTTCTAATCTCATGTTATGACTTTCGGCTTTGACTTTCCTGAGTAGATACAGCATGTCTTCTTTGCTGCTGGTGATGACGGTTGTATCGACTGCATAGTGCAGGTTGTTTATATTTCAGCCAACAACTTTGAAACCGACACTTCTTCGAAATTTGCTTTTCTGAAGATGGTTTCACTGTACAAGTTGAACAGATAAGGTGACAAGATTCATCCTTACTTGACGCCACATTTTATTGGAAACCCATCAATGTTGCCGTGTTCAGTTCTCACTGCAGCTTCTTCATTTTCGTAATTTTGAAAAGTAGAGACTTCCTTAATTTGCCAATGTAGGTCACGCCTTTCAACGTAGGAAAGGACAATTTAAATTTTTGAGTAGATCTGGTAATGTCAGATCTTACAGAATTCCAATACAGGGGGATTAAAGGAGGAAGGATGCCATGCGAGATCTTAAATTTTAAGCAGATGCATTTAAAATAAACCCTGGAAATTATTGGAAGCCAATGAAGTTTTTGCAGGAGCAGAGAGACGTGATCAGATTTACTTTTTGCAAAGATCAGCCTAGCAGCAGTATTCTGGATCAGTTGAAGTCTGAAAGCTTTTCTTGGTCAAGCTTAAATAGACCGAATTACAATAATCCAGCCTCGAAAGGATGATTGATTGAACAAGGACAGCAAAGTGTTGTTGATGGAAACAGGATCTCACTTTCCTCAACATATGGAGACTAAAAAAACATTTTTTTACCAGATAATTAAGATGGTCATTGAATGAAAGTGTTGAATCTATAATAACACCCAGAACTTTACTTGAGAATTCAATCTGCAGTGAGGATCCTGAAGGCAACAGAATGGACGAAGGTAGCTGCTCTAATTTTGGGCCAAGCCAAAGTAACTTTGTTTTGGACTCGTTCAGTTTTATTTGTACAGTAAAAGCCCAACACTGAAGTTTCGTTATATACTCTATTATATTCCCAACAAGGTTAGTGAGATTCGAGTCTATCTCAAGGAGAACAAAGATGTCGTCTGCAAACGTAAAGAGTGTTTCACAGGGGGATAAACGGAAAAGCTTCAAAGTAGTCATGTAGATGTTGAAAAGAATAGGTGATAAAGGTGATCCCTGCAGGACTCCACATAAAGGCTTCCAAGAGTATATGAGCAAGATTGTAAGAATTTTGAAAACCAGTCTAAGACTGTGGAATCAATACCTATCTCAGAAAGTTGGTAAATCAAAATATCATGGTGAACGACGTCGAAGGCCACCAATAGATCAAATTGTAGCAAAATTGCTAACTTATTGTGCGTTTGCAATTGCTGAACCTTAGAGATTAATGAGATCAGTAGAGATTCGGTCTGAATCCATGTTGGCAAGATAAAAGAATGGAAAATCTCTCCAAATATGATGAAAGCTGAGCGGATATAATGGACTCTAACATTTTGGTCAGTAGAGGAATATTCGTTATAGGTCGATAGCTAGACAGTGAGGATGGATCTAAGTCAGCTTTCTACAATAGTGGGGACAGAACAATGTGACCCATCTCTGCAGAAAAAAGACCTGATGATAACTCAGAATTAATAAGTTTGGTAAGAGATGAAATGGCCTGAGTAGGAATTTTACATTTACAGGATCTTAAATTTATGACACAGGTTTGCAACCTGGGCCTCAGATACAAGCTCAAAGGCTGTCTAGATTCTATCTGCTGGAATTGCGATTGGATTAGTATCACCCAACACCAGAGAATTATAAGAAACTAATGATGGAAAAGAGTCTCTTATATCAGCAACCTTTTCATTAAAAAATTTCGCTAAGTCATCTACTACTGGGGAGGAAGGGTGTATTGCTGAATCATTGTTAGTAGTTAATGAGCGCCAGATGTTAAACAAGATGTCAAGGGCCAGGTCAGAGAAGCACACATCCTGGAGATGAATGCTTGACTACGTGGATGGTGTCATCAAGAGTGTTTTGGCTTCCTAGACCATGGGATGATTTTCCAAGGGCTGCTGAGCAGGGATGGTGTGCATTTATCAAAGAAGAGAAGAAGTGTCTTTAGTGGCAGGCTGGCTAATCTACTGAAGAGGGCTTTAAACTAGAAGTGATGGGGCAGGGTGATCAAAGCTCCTGGGTGAGTATAAGTCCTCAGATAAGTAAATTACCGAATACCTCTACATGGATGGGGAAAGGGGGCAATGCATGGAAAGCAGTATATACTAATGCTTGAAGTATGGGAAACAAGATTCTGGATCTAGAAGCTGTGATGGAAGAAGAGGAGTTGGACCTAGTGGCGATCACGGAGAAGTGGTTCACGGAAAACCATGACTGGGATGTAGTTATACCAGGCTATAATCTGTTCAGGAAAGACAGGTTAGGAAGAAATGGAGCGGGCATAGCGTTATATGTTAAAAGATCATATTAAAGCCACACAATTGCAGGATCTACAGGGCAAGGAAGAGGCACTGTGGATCAATTTGGAAAGAGGGAATGGTGAATATATTTACATTGGTATGATATACAGGCCTCCTTCACAGATGGAAGAAGTGGACAGAGATTTAATAGTAGACATTCAAAATATATCTAAAAAAGAGGAAATTTTACTAATAGGTGATTTTAACATGCCAGATGTTGATTGGGGAATCCATATTGTGGGGTCTTCTAGAAGTAGGGAGATCCTGGATTCTCCACAAGAACTGTTCCACCAGTTGGAAGCACTATGTAGAAGCTGAATTGCTTAATATTTCTGTTCTGTGTTCATGGCTGAGTGCTGGGAGTGGGACTGCAGCAGACAAACACAAATAGGGATGGAGGAGTGGTAGACCCTGATCGATTTTCAGAAGGTAGACAAAGCGATGGGACCGGATGGTGTACATCCGAGGGTGGTGAAGGACCTGAGGGAAGTTCTGGTGGCTCCGCTGACAGACCTTTTCAATGCTTCTCTAGTCAGGAGTGGTTCCGGAGGACTTGAGAAGAGCGAATGTGGTCCGTCTACACAAAAGTAAGGAAGAAGTAGGGAATTACAGGCCAATAAGTCTAACTTCTGTGGTAAGCAAATTAATGGAAACACTTTTAAAAAAGAGAATGGTGAAGTTTCTGGAATCCATTGGATTACAGGACCAGACGCAACATGGATTCACTAGAGGTAGGTCTTATCAGACAAGTCTGATCAATTTCTTTGACTTTGACTAGGTGACCAAAGAATTGGGTAGAGGGAGTGTGCTAGATGTGGTGTATTTAGATTTTAACAAAGCCTTTAACAGTGTTCAACACAGACTTCTAATAAATAAACCGAGTGCCCTCAGGATGGGCCCAAAGTGACAGGCTGGGTCAAGAACTGGTTGAGTGGAAGACAACAAAGGTTAGTGGTTAACGGAGATCGCTCTGAGGAAAGGGATTTTACCAGTGGTGTGCCTCAAGGTTCTGTTCTTGGACATGTTCTTTTAACATTTTTATAAGTGATATTGCTGAAGGGCTGTCAGGTAAGATTTGCCTCATTTTGTATGATATAGAAATCTGTAATAGAGTAGACAACCAGGATGGTGTGAATAACATGAAGAAAGACCTAGCGAAGCTTGAAGAATAGTCTGAAATTTGGCAGCTAAAATTTAATGCTAAGACATGCAAGGTCATGCATTTGGGCTGCAAAAACCCAAAGGAACGGTACGGTATAGAGGTAAAGAACTTATGTGCATGACAGAAGAGCGAGACTTAAGTGTGATTGTATGTGAAGGTGGCCAAACAAGTTGAAAAGGTGATGGCGAAAGCTAGAAGGATGCTAGGGTGCATAGGAAGAAGTGTGGTCAGTACAAAAAAGGAGGTATTGATGTTCCTGTATAAGACTCTGGTGAGACCTCATTTAGAATATTGTGTACAATTCTGGAGGCCGCACCTTCAAAAAGATAAAAAAAGGATGGAGTTGGTCCAGAGGTAGGCTACTAAAATGGTGTGTGGTCTTCGTGATAAGGCGTATGGGGACAGACTTAAAGATCTCAATCTGTATACTTTGGAGGAAAGGCGGGAGAGGGCAGATATGATAGAAACGTTTAAATACTTACGTAATATAAATGTGCACGAGTCGAGTCTCTTTCATTTGAAAGGAAACTGCAATGAGAGGGACTAGGATGATGTTAAGAGGTGATAGGCTCCGGAGTAGTCTGAGGAAATACTTTTTTACAGAAAGGGTAGTAGATGTGTAAAACAGTCTCCCAGAAGAAGTGGTCGAGACAGAGACTGTGTCTGAATTCAAGAAGGCACATGGGATATCTTAGAGAGAGAGGAAAAGATAATGGTTACTGCAGATGGACAGACTAGATGGGCCGTTTGGCCTTTATCTGCCATCATGTTTCTATGTTTTTATGTTAAGTAGGGGCTTAAGGAATTTCTTAGGGTGCGGGGGTTATGAGTTAAATGCATTCTCAAAGAGATGGACTTTTACTCTGGATTTGATTACTTCTAGGGACGGAGCTTGACGCACTGACTCAGGCAGTTTGTTCCAGGAGTATGGTGCAGCGAGACTGAATTCTGATGAGGATGGCTGCTGGAGGAAGATTCTCGGACCTCACTTCTCTTCATGAAGTCTCTCAGTGCCCTCTTCCTTAGCTTGCGTGCACGTGGTGACATGTGCGCACAATGCAAGCAACACGGAAACCTCGAGCGCCGGATCCAATCAGTGGGTGCAAAATTCATGAGGATCAAGTGTGTTCATCCTTCTCCTGCATCCCAGTCGTTTCTTTAGATGATTCAGGCATCTTCAAGGTGATGAGAAGAAAAGTTGTAATGGAGAGCTGTAGAAAATCCGACCGATGGGAACGGGCGGAAACTAAAGACTGGGGATTAGAGGGAAGCAGGGTGAAATGGGTAGGGCTCGGGCATGCCCAGTGGGGCCCGGGCGCTGCACGTGCTCAGAGAGAGAGAAAAAAAAAAAAAATATCTCTGAGCTATTGGAGAGCTTATCCGCAAATTGGGAGCTGTTGGGACAACACCCATATGTGGCTGACTCATCCTGCTTGTCCTAGGAGAAAGGACATTGTCCGGCATTGGCAGTAGAAGAGAAGGGTACAGATAAAAGAGATTTGCCTGATCAACAGAGTTCCCAGGGAGGAGTGGAGGGAGAGACGAGAGGAGAGATAAGTAGGAGCTAAAGAGTGAATACACTTTTAGGTCAATAAAAGGAGTTTGACCTGTATGCGGTTCCAGAAAGGTAGGACCACACAGATTGCAGTAGAAGGTGGGAGTGAGGCCTCTAATTTTTTTTATTACTCATACGTAAAGTCCTTCTTCCTTGGTGTTAATGGAATTCTTGCCTATTAATGCACTTGATGCTCGGACTAAAGAGGACTGCGAAGAATTGCAAAGGGACTTGAGCAAACTAGGGGAATGGGCAACAAGATGGCAGATGAAGTTCAACGTTGAGAAATGTAAAGTATTGCATCTGGGAAGCAGAAACCCGAGGTACAACTATACAATGGGAGGGATGTTAGTGAATGAGAGTACCCATGAAAGGGACTTGGGGGTAATGGTGGACATGACAATGAAGCCGACGGCACAGTGCGCAGCGGCCACTAAGAGAGCGAATAGAATGCTAGGTATAATCAAGAAGGGTATTACAACCAGAACGAAAGAAGTTATCCTGCCGTTGTATCGGGCGATGGTGCGTCCGCATCTGGAGTACTGCGTCCAGTACTGGTAGCCGTACCTTAAGAAGGATATGGCGTTACTCGAGAGGGTTCAGAGGAGAGTGACACGTCTGATAAAAGGGATGGAAAACCTTTCATTCGCTGAGAGATTGGAAAAACTGGTTCTCTTTTCCCTGGAGAAGAGGAGACTTAGAGGGGATATGATAGAGACTTACAAGATCATGAAGGGCATAGAGAGAGTAGAGAGGGACAGATTCTTCAAACTTTCTAAAAATATAAGAACAAGAGGGCATTCGGAAAAACTGAAAGGGGACAGATTCAAAATGAATGCTAGGAAGTTCTTCTTTACCCAACGTGTGGTGGACACCTGGAATGCGCTTCCAGAGAGCGTAATAGGGCAGAGTACGGTACTGGGGTTCAAGAAAGGATTGGACAATTTCCTGCTGGAAAGGGGGATAGAAGGGTATAAATAGAGGACCACTGCACAGGTCCTGGACCTGTTGGGCCGCCGCGTGAGCGGACTGCTGGGCATGATGGACCTCAGGTCTGACCCAGCGGAGGCATTGCTTATGTTCTTATGTTGATAGATTTAATACTTTGATTTCTAAATCTATTTACTTTTAATTTATTTTATAATAGCTGTTTATCTTTATTCAAAGTATTCTTTGATGTAATGTATACAAATGCAAGTAAAAAAAAATGGGGAATCTACCCACTAGCAGTGATATGCGGAAGGGAGACTGGAAGACCCCCATTAATAGCATCAGAGTGAAGAGAGGTGGGATCCTATAACAAAAGGCATATTCACAGCAGTTTTCATTACCATAGTACTGTGGGAATATGGTTCATTTCCAGAACTACTCAGGGTCCTTAACTCCTTCTGAAAGGTCACTTGGATACACAAAGTCAGAGGCGTGAAGAAAATACAAGTTTTATTCACAGCATGCATGTTGGACCCCTGAGCTTCAAGCTGGCTCAGAAGTGCCGAAACCAGGAAGTTACAGAGATATTTATTCATTTTTCTGGCTATACAACTGAATTCTAGAAAAAGCTTTTCACGTGTTACTTTTCTTAACACTCATTGGTTTTAAGCTCACACTAGCAGGTCACTAGCAGGACACTTATCTAACTCTTGCAGGTAAATGTACAGAAGGGCAGGGTACATCATGGCTCAAACTCTTATCTATTCAGCTTACAATGTGGTAAGGTAGGGACATACATTTTAGGCAGATGCAGTCAATAGATTATACACTGTTTTCAGCTATGTAGGCCAGAGCAATATTTTAAACAAAAGTTAACCATTTCATGACCCTACATTCCCCCCTTTCAGGCTGGCGTACCTAAGGAGCCAAGCCTGACAAAATAAAGTTAGGGGTCAGGAAAGTCGGGGTCCCCAGTGGGTAAGGGACGATACTGGGAGAGGGCCAATGCAGCAGTGGAACGTTTGACAACAGAGTCCATAGTTCAGTGGAGCAGCTTTATGGCTATGGGGACCATACAGGGCAGGCAGCAAAGGAGCAGAGAAGACAGGGCAGCAACCAGCAAGATGATCTTCAATGCTGAACCAGAGGGCAACCAGGAGCTGAAGGTACCAGAGATCCAGTCTGCAGTAAGGTCACGCCAGGTCTGGTCAGGAACATGAGCCAGTTTGGTGATACGATCCACATCGTTCTCAATCACTTTACTCAAGTTCAAGGCAGCAGTTGGAGAGGTTGAATTTATCACAGGCACAGCAGCTAGTAAATAGTCCAAAGCTAGACGATTCTGATAAATAGCAGTGCGCATTTTAGCATTCGCTCTGCCAATGGTACTCAAAGCTCGGGAGGTCTCATTGGTTATCAGTTCAAGTACAGCTTATAGACAAATAATGCAGTTCAGCATATAGATTGGGGTCCGATAGCCCCAGGTGTCATCCTCGGTCCATGTGGCAGGTCCATAAACAGCAATGATCCGTTCTGCAGGCCAGTCATCACCCCATTCACCTATTTTAAGGGAATTGGTGGAAGTAGACCGCTTTTGGCGACCTCTGGTGTTGAATACAGGGGCTCCCAGGTGTTCACCATCGGGAAGAAGCTGGGACGAATCATGCAAAGCACACATGTACCAGTCCATTAAGCAGGCAATCAAGAGTAGGCAAACAGATCACAGAGCCAGTATCAACTATCAGGAGCTGACCATCATTCATAGGAAGTTCCATTAAGCAGTGTCTGAAGGGCTGAAGACAGTGGGAAGCAACAATGGAGGTTCACAAGGCCCATCGTGAAGGTCGTGGACCTGACGTAAAAGTGAGGGTCTGTGAAGTCAGGTTTAACATGTCCAGCTGCATTGCCTCCCATAGCCACTGTTCTCCCATACCAGTCCCTCCTCATACAAAATAATTGCTAACATTAAGAGTCTGACCTATAGTTTCAGCAAACTATATAAACAGATTTCTAGTGATTACAGGATATTAGTATCTACTTTCATAATTTCATAAAACTGGGGAAACACCACAGAGTGATAGACAGGAGCACATGAGTGGGATACAATTCGGACATATACATCAGTACCTGAGTCTCACCTTTTACCATCAATATACAATGCCATGCAGTCTCTGGCCTTCTGGACTTGGACATTGGCATTCCAGTTATATGGGTCAGTGATAGTGAAAACCATGGGATTACAGTAGCCTGTAGTACACAAGGGGCCGGAGCTAGGACCTATAGTAAGGGAGGCAGACGGGGTATTCTTTCTCATAAAGGACAGGCTCCACCATTAGTGAAGGTTTCCTCATAGGGGCAGTTCTTAAAGGCATCAGGTTATACAGACATATATACTTAGCACTTTTGGTATAATAACGCTGTCAATCTAGGGAGCCACACAAAACTGAATTAGGGGTAGTACCATGACCTTGAGAAACATCAAATAGCACACATGTATCACAATACAAAGACACCGGGCGAGTGGGGTCTACAATAAGAGTCTAGTTGATAAGTGGACCCTCAACATTATAAATGCAGATTTCCGCCCACTTTTAAACTTCATCACCAGTAGGTTGGAAACAGAAAATACTCTCTGATGTTTGACACTTTCTGTACTTAACTCCTTCATGCAAACAAACATCAGGCAAAGGGGCTGCACTTGTTAAGTACAATAGGAAAGAAATACAGAAGAAAGAAGCATAAGTAAGGGCAACACAAATATCAGATATATATACTAACATAGGAAGCTCATTTTTCTTTCAGGCACAACTTAGAAAACTTCAAACAGTTATACTCGAGACACTTGCTAAAGGCAGTGTGAACCACAGGCAGTCAATTAAACTCAAACACTTATAAAGAATTATATTCAGAACACCTGCTAAGTACAGTGGTAAATATTCAGAACTTTTGAGGTCTTAGAAAGCTTCAGCTGAAGATCCGTGTTGTAGTGGAACCAAGTTTCATGTCCGGACACCTTTGACAACTGTAAGAGAAGAAATTAGGACAGTAAAAGGACCTATCCACCTAGGTTTCAGGGGGTCTGACTTCCAAGTTTTAGCCATACTGTATTTCCAGGGACATACCCATGGACTTGTGTAGCTATCGATAGTGGGGCCCTTTCCAGGACCCATTTGTGGAACTCTTAAAGGGCTTTAGCTAAAGACTGGACCTGACTCTGGAGGATATCTGATCCCAGAGTAGCAAAGGAACCAGGATCTGGGTTCACAATGGGTGGTTGCCGGCCAGACATGAGCTCAAATGGGGCTTAGATGGGATGCATCTAATCTGAAAAAGAACAGAAGGCAGCAGGACAGGCCAGGACAGATTCGTTTCTTCAATTCATTTTGTGAGAAGGGTCTTAAGAGTTCTGTTTATTCTTTCGACCTGACCAGAGCTCTCAGGATGGTAAGCAGCATATAATTTCTATTCAATTTGGAGGGCCTGAGCAATTTGTTGGACAACATCGGCAATGAAAGCAGGGCCATTGTCACTGCCTATAAAAACAGGGAGACCAAAGCACGGAATTATTCAGGAGGTGTTTGGTTACGTCTCTGGCGTGTTCAGTGCAAGTAAGGAAGGCTTTGACCCATCTAGTCAGGGTGTCTGTGAAGACTAGGAAGTGACTGAGGGAACGGAAATGGGCATGTGGGTAAAATCTACAGACAGAACCTGCATCGGATATGTTCCAATAGGTTGGTATCCAAGAGGTGGCAGTCATCTGATTGGGAATTTTATTCTAGAACCGACAACACACTGTCGGACCATATTCCGGACTAGCTGATCAAGGTGATTGATAAAGAAATGTCTCTTGAGAGTCATTTTCATAGCGGGTTCCTCAGAGTGTGCCAGATCATGGCATCTTTTGACAATCGTGAGGGCCAGGTGTTGAGGAATAACTATGAGGGTGTTGTGCTTGCGTTTGAAGTATCAGTGTGTGGGTCTGGATTGGCACTTGAATTGGCGCATTTTGTATCCACCCCCCTTTCAGGACAGACTGGCCCAAAATAATGCATGCCCAAGTCTGTTCCTGAGAAGCGTACTGGGGTGTAAGGGAATCCAGAAAAGGAATGATTGTATACAGAGGAGCCGAAAGAGGGGGCAGAGACTGGCAGCTCGGGCTGTGTGGTCGGCAAGGGCATTGCCACGAGAGACAAGGTCCGTCACGCATCTGTAAGCATGGCAGTGCATAACAGAAACACGTGAGGGTAGTTGTACGGCCTCAAGAAGGTCAAGAATGAGGGGAGCATGATGGATCAGGCGGCCGGAGGCTGTAATGAAACCTCGATATTTCCAGATGGCCCTATGGGAATGCAAGTTAAGGAAAGCATATTTGGAGTCAGTATATATATTGCAAGACTGAGAGGCAGAGTGGCGCAAGGCAGAAGTGAGGGCATACAGCTCAGCTTCATGGGCAGAAGGGCCAGAGGGCAGGGGCCTGAGTCAGAAGTTTTGGAGGCAGTGAAAAGACCGCTCCTGAAGTTGGGTCCAGACAAAAGGGGCTGAGTCAGCGCCTTTGGTGGAATCATACAGAGGACGAGCAATAGTAGAGAAATCAGGGATCCAGATGGGACAGTATCCTGCAATACTGAGAAAGGTGCTCAGAGCCTTGCAGTTATCAGGGACAGGGAGACTACAGACAGCCTGGTGTAGGAAGGGACCTGGTACCCTTGGAGATTTGAAAGCCAAGGTAGGTGACACGAGGAAGGCATACTTGAAATCAATGTAAATATGGCCACAGGAAAATTTAAAAGGCAGACCCACTATCTGAAAGACTCAGATAAATAATAATAATAATAACAGTTTATATACCGCAATACCGTGAAGAGCTATGTGGTTTACAAAAGATTAGAGAAGGTACAAAATAATTGAACTTAAGATGTGTACTAACACATAAGAATTGTTCTCAATCCCTATTCTATATCAGGTTCCTACCCCAAAGAGCTGACTTATAAAATTAAGCTAAATGCAGTTCTGGATCCACCCACTAAGCAGGGTAGTCTGACACAAGCGCTCTCTAAAGCAGCAGTCCCTTCACTATCAGCTGACTGGCAAAAATATTTACTTCAATACAAAAGCATTCCTAAAAATTACATTGTTATACCTAAACTTACATTTTTTATATACAGAAATACAAAACAAAGATTGGAATATACAGTAAAACTTTGGATTGCAAATAACTTGGTTTGCAAGTGTTCTATAAGACAAGCAATGATTAAATTTTAACTTGCTATACCAGCAACGTCTTGCAATACACGTACATACAGTATAGAAGCATCACATTTTCACAACTGAGCCAATGGTTCCTCTCTATATAACGCTGCAGGAATGCAGTGACTGTTCCAAACGAGCAAGGGCATGCAATACAAGTATGTATATTTTTGTACACTAGTGCCCTGGAATACAAGCATACTTCTGGAACAAATTATGCTCCCAAACCAAAGTTTTACTGTACTCACAAGTTTAAACATTGTTCATTTTTATTTTTTTACAATCAACATGGGTCTCAGTAGAGACTTACTCCCCCTTCCTACAGAATTTCACAAAGGAGAGAGAGTTGCTTAAAGATCAAAGAGATCAAATTACAGATGTAGTCCTTTTCAGAACTTTTAAATTTAGACAAATAACTACTAAATTTGGACAAAGAACTTCTTTTTAGCATGGAATATAAGTTCCAGAAATCATATTTTTCGTTTATATGCATTTCTGAATATGCATATACATTTTATAACATAGCCAAAAATGCAAAACCACTTATCTGTTTCAGGAGAAACCACATTTGAAGTGCTAAACATTTCATGGCCCTTATCAGCACAAAAGGAAAAGTACTCTCCTCTCATGCTGTGAACAACTGACAGTTTAAACTTCACTAATACATTTGAACAGACAGAAGTCATAAAGAACCCGGGATACTGCAGGACTTGGGAATCAGATGAAGGGAAGAATTTGGCAAGGTCTGAAGCAAGGACGGTGAAGGGTTTTCCAATAGGAATGCAAAATAGGCTGACTGGAAGAGGAACCGACAGCAAACGAATGCATAAAAACTTAACGGGTTATGTCCTCTTCCAGGGAGCCAGAGGGGGCCAGCCCACACCAAATATCGGCCATTCTAACTGGCACAGACAAATAAGGGTTGATTTGTTAAGTATAATCAAAGACAAATTCCTTTTTTAAAATTAGCTAACATATCAAGGGATCCCCACAGGTAGACAGACATCCCCCCATTGTGCAATGGAGGACAAAAACACTTCCCTGTATTCCTGGCCCCGCCCGTCTCCGGGCTAGGGAAACGCAGTACTAACAGGTCCACACTCGCTTCGTCCTCAAGGACGTCTCAGACACTCTCAAACACACAAAACACAACAGATTTCAGTTCAGTTACTCAACCAGAAAATAACAGTTCCTAGAATCCCTTTCCCACAACTTTTCAGCGACAGATCACGTGGCTTACTAGGCAGGAGACAAGAGACAGGATAGGGATGATCAATCCCCACTTACCAGATAGTGGCCACTCCAGGTACAGATACAGATACAGATACAGATTCTTGTACTTTAAACTGAGACTAGATAAGTCAGTTGAAGCGGTCCAACGTCCTGAGGTCTGCCAACCCCCCAAAAGGAAGGCAGCCGGCTAAGCAGACATATCAGCCGTAGGACCAGAAACAAGTGACCAATCGAGTAACCAGTGGTCAAGAGACCTTCAAGTCCCTGTTCGGGCGCCAAATGAAAGGTCACTTGGATACACAAAGTCAGAGGCGTGAAGAAAATACAAGTTTTATTCACAGCATGCATGTTGGACCCCTGAGCTTCAAGCTGGCTCAGAAGTGCCGAAACCAGGAAGTTACAGAGATATTTATTCATTTTTCTGGCTATACAACTGAATTCTAGAAAAAGCTTTTCACGTGTTACTTTTCTTAACACTCATTGGTTTTAAGCTCACACTAGCAGGTCACTAGCAGGACACTTATCTAACTCTTGCAGGTAAATGTACAGAAGGGCAGGGTACATCATGGCTCAAACTCTTATCTATTCAGCTTACAATGTGGTAAGGTAGGGACATACATTTTAGGCAGATGCAGTCAATAGATTATACACTGTTTTCAGCTATGTAGGCCAGAGCAATATTTTAAACAAAAGTTAACCATTTCATGACCCTACACTTCCACCTGGATATTTACATTTTTAGAGGTCCTAAAAATCTCATCATCTCGGTTTTAAGCAAGTTTTGTTTTTCTTAAGTTGTCCTGTGAAACCTAAAGTTATTTTCCATTCTTCATACAGGCAGCCAAATTTATACTGCTGAGCCCACAGTAGAGATCCTGAAAATGGAAGAGGATCCTGTCAGCGATCAACTGGAGGGAGGAGAGGAGGAAGCTGATACCAAGAGCGGTGAGCCAAGAATTCATATGTAATAAGGTCTTCCTATGTGCTGTGGAATATTTCTAAATTTTCACAGCATTTTTGGTTAGTGAATGTAATGATAGTAAAGGGAATCATTGCAGAGACTGGAAGGGAGGATGAGATGTCCAGAAACAGCAGACGAGGTCGGCACTGGAAGATTAGGTTCTTACCTTTGGTAATTTTCTTTCTGTTAATCCACGGAGGAGTCTGCACCCGCGAACTGGGTCTTGCAGAAAGCCACACACTTTGCTTTCTGCTCCTCCAACTTAGCTGAGGAATACAGAGCCCCCCTACAGTTGAGTCCATAAGCAATTGAATATCACTGGAGCAAAGTATACACAGAAGTGGGGCACGGGGAACTTCCCTGCAAACATAATAACAGTCTGATCTGCTCCGTAACATATAAGAAAACAATTAATAAACAGGAAACATGAACATAGCAGCAATAAGAACCAACTTGTTGTGTGCAACGAGCAAGAATCTGAAATTAGCCAGAGGCTACAGGAGGATATCCCGCAGGGTGTGTCTGCTGAGTGGAAGATATTGAGGCCTGAAAGGAAAAATATCTGAGGCAGAAAATGAAGGCGATATAGAAATATCAGAACAGATAGAGAGCGGGCCGTACAGACTCCTCCGTGGATTAACAGAAAGAAGATTAACAAAGGTAAGAACCTAATCTTCCATTCTTTTACATCCACTCCAGAGTTTGTACAGCAGGTGACGTACCAAAGCAATGGCAACGTCTAAGGTAGGATAGAAGAGCCTGCCTACAAAATCGCGACCCCAAATGCAGCATCAGATTGAGCCACCACATCCACTCTATAGAACCTTGTAAAGGTATGAAGGGATGACCAAGCAGCCACCCTACAATCTCGACCAGATGAACAGCCCAAGACTCCACCCACGAAGCTTCAACACCCCTGGTCGAGCGAGCTTTGAGAGAAACTGGCAGCTACTTTCCACAGGCGATGTAATTCGACAAAATGGCCATGCAGATCCATTTGGCAATAGAGGCTTTGGACGTTGGCCTCTCCTGCCTGGATTGGCTAGTCAGGACACAGTCAGAAAGGCAGACGTCACTGGTCCTTTCTAAGTAGTGGAGTAATTCTCTCTGCAATCTAGTTTCCGTAAGATCTTATCCTTCTGTTCCAACTGCATGGGACAAAAAACAAGCAGCTGCATGGGACAAAAAACTAGCAGTGCCGATCTTCGGACTGCTAGTTGGACTGACCCCAATCAAAATCTCCACCCCTTGGAACCTTAATACATGACCGGGGTGGGAAAATGCAGCCTGCGTCCTGATACCCCGATACTCAGGGTACAAACAGCCTGCACTTAAGCCTTTGACTAGGTCAGAGGGGGCTCACTCCCAGGGGAACGGACCCCGATCTCTAAGGTGGAACACAGCAGGCTGGCTCCACAGGTCCATTCAAAGCTTCCCCTGTGAAGCTGCAGTGCGGCTCCATGGATCTGCTTCCTTTTCCAGGCAGAGAACCCCTGAATAAGGGACTCAAGGCACCGAAGCTACCGAAAAAGAAAAATAAGCAGAACAGAGCAGAAACACTTTTGCACAGTTCGCTTGCAGAAAGAAAAACTGTAGGGGGCTCTGTATTCCTCAGCTAAGTAGGAGGAGCAGAAAACAAAGTATGTGGCTTTCTGCAAGACCTGGTTCACAGGTACAGAATGAACTCCTGTGTACAGTCTCTGGAGTGGATGTAATAATAATAATAATAATAGTTTATATACCGCAGGACCGTGAAGTTCTATGCAGTTTACATTGATTAAAAAGATGCTACAGATTGAGTGGAATTAACAAAGTTAAGTTAGTGATTAACAGTTTTAAAGATCAGTTGTTGTGGACTAAGATTGTATAGGTCAGTTACCTAAGTACTGTACTTCAGGAACAGATGTGTTTTTAGGTGTTTCAGATGTAAAAGATGGTCTGTTTATATCTCTTCATGACTTTAAAGATTTCTTTGTGGATATTTGTTTACGAGTATAAACAGTCCATTATCTCTTAATAGCTGTATAATTTAAGTACTGTACATACTTTTCATTTTCATCCAACAGATGATGGATTTGGAAATACAAGAGAGAGAGTGTGTGATGGACAGCAGAGGGAGGAATGGAAACACAAAGACCCCTCCAGAGACAGCCGGGATTGTTCAGCTGATAGTGTGAGGGGTAGTAGTAGTTTAAGATCACCTAGTATGAAAGAAAATACCTCAAAGGGAGAGAGCTTGGATGAATGGACTGAACAAAAGAGAAATTCAACCAATTGTACAAATCTCATACAAAATCAGAGAGTCAGAAGCAAGAGACTTTTTCAGAGCACTACATTTGAGGAAATGTTCACTGGGAAGTCAACCCTGACAGGACAAAACATATTTCACAGACGAGACAAGCCGTTTCAGTGTATGAAGTGTAAAAAATCATTTGTATATAAATCACAACTTGTAACTCATCAAAAGGTTTCCAAAGAAAGCAAGACATCAGAATGTTCTGTGCATGATACAAACTTCAGCCAGGTATTTGATCTGAGAGGACATGGATTAATCAGTATTAAGAAAAAAAAAGAGCAACAAATAAAACTCAAGAGAGAAAAGTTATTTAAATGCTCAGTATGTGAAAAAAGCTTCAATCAAAAATATCATGAAAGATTCCACACCGGAGAAAACCCATATAAGTGTTCTGAATGTGGTAAAAGCTTTAAACAAAAATGTAAACTCAGAACTCATGGAAGAATTCACACTGGAGAAAAACCATATATATGCTCTGAATGTGGTAATAACTTCAATCAAAGAACTAGCCTGAGAAACCATGAAAGACTCCATACTGGAGAGAAACCATATAAATGTTCAGAATGTGATAAAAGCTTCAAACAAAAAAGTAACCTCATAATTCATGAAAAAATCCACACTGGAGAAAGACCATATAAATGTTCTGAGTGTGGTAAAAGCTTCAATCAAAGAACTAGCCTGAGAAACCATGAAAGACTCCATACTGGAGAGAAACCATATAAATGTTCAGAATGTGATAAAAGCTTCACACAAAAAGGGGAACTCATAATTCATGAAAGAATTCATACTGGAGAGAAGCCATATAAATGTTCTGAATGTTATAAAAGCTTCAAACAAAAAAGTAACCTCATAATTCATGAAAAAATCCACACTGGAGAAAGACCATATAAATGTTCTGAGTGTGGTAAAAGCTTCATTCAGAAAAATCATCTCAGATGTCATGAAAGACTCCACACTGGAGAAAAACCATATAAGTGTTCTAAATGTAGTAAAGGCTTCAAAGAAAAAGGTAAACTCATAACTCATGAACAAATTCACACTGGAGAAAAACCATATAAATGTCCTGAATGTGGTAAAAGCTTCACTCACAGAACTGGCCTGAGAAACCATGAAAGACTCCATACTGGAGAAAAACCATATCAATGTTCTCAATGTGGTAATAGCTTCAATCACAGAACTAGCCTGAGAAACCATGAAAGACTCCATACTGGAGAGAAACCATATAAATGTTCAGAATGTGATAAAAGCTTCACACAAAAAGGGGAACTCATAATTCATGAAAGAATTCATACTGGAGAGAAGCCATATAAATGTTCTGAATGTTATAAAAGCTTCAAACAAAAAAGTAACCTCACAATTCATGAAAAAATCCACACTGGAGAAAGACCATATAAATGTTCTGAGTGTGGTAAAAGCTTCATTCAGAAACATCATCTCAGATGTCATGAAAGACTTCACACTGGAGAAAAAACCATATAAATGTTCTGAATGTGGCAAGAGCTTTAATCGAACTGATCAAGTCAGAATTCACGAAAGACTCCACACTGGAGAAAAACCTTATAAACATAGAAACATAGAAATAGACGGCAGATAAGGGCCCACAGCCCATCTAGTCTGCCCACCTTAATGTCCCTCCCCTACCTTTGCCCTGTGAATAGATCTGAATGTGGTAAAGGATTCACACAAAAAGGTAAACTCATAACTCATGAAAGAATTCACACTGGAGAAAAACCATATAAATGTTCTGAATGTGATAAAGGCTTCATTCAGAAACATCATCTCAGATGTCATGAAAGACTCCACACGAGGAAAACCTTATCAATATTCTCAATGTGGTAATAGCTTCAATCACACAACTAGCCTAAGCTTCAGTAGAAATCAACTCAGAAATAATGAAAGAATCCACACTGGAGGAAAACCATAGAAACATTCTAAATGTGGTAAAAGCTTTAAACAAAAAGGTCATCTCAGAATGTATGAATAAATCCACACTGGAGAAAATGTTCTGAATGTGCCAGCATTTATTCCTCCATCTCAATCATCACAGGCCAGGGTACATATGGTGAACTGAGTCCCCTCCCCTGCAGCCAATCCATAGCACACAGACCTTGCTACCTTAAGCCTATCCCCACCATCCCCACCTCACCCACAACCACTCCCCAAAACTTCAAAATTGCACTTGCAAATGCAAGGTCCGTAAACAACAAAGACATTATGCTAAATGATCTCCTCACAGACAATAACTGGGACATCTTCCTAATTACTGAAATCTGGCCAAAACCTGGCTTAAAGAGAATGATGGAGCTGCCTTGTGTATGCTATGCCCACAAGGGGACCAAATGCTAGCTTGCTTATGCACCATCACTAGAGGTGGAGGTGTAGCTGCCATCATTAAGTCCAGCCTCAATTCAAGACTGATAGACACTATCACACCAGATGCACTAGAGTGTCTCATCTTCTCAGTGGGTCTCAACAGAGTTCTAACCTTTGCCTTGACATACAGAGCACCACACTCTCCAAAGGGCATCCTAGATGGCCTGCTATCCATCGTTAGCAAACTGGTCATCACATATAATTTGGAGACTTTAACTTCACAAGCTACCCAAATGAAACTGGATCAGCGGCAGACTTCATAACTTCACTCTTGGACCAAGGCTTTCAGCTAATGGTCCCCTCACTGACCCACTCTGCAGGGCCACATCCTAGACCTAATCTTTATTCAAAAAGACACACCACTCGCTACAGAAATTCCTAGCTGCACCACCAAACCAGTACCCTGGTCCGATTACCATGTGATTACATTCAACCACACTTACACAACAAATCAACCAGGAAGCAAACCCAACATAAGAAGATATACGACAATGGTGCTATCAACTTAGAGGATCTCTCCACACGTCTAACCTAGTGGGAATATTAAAAACCTACTCCAAATCTGTTGACGAGGCTGCTGTGGACTGGGGATACTGAGGTAAAAACCCTATACAAAGGGCTAGCGCCAGTCAAAGAGATCAAATACTATCCCTGCAAATACTCCTCCCCCTGGTTTACCGATGACTTAAGAACTAAGAAGAGAGAACTAAGGAAAGTGGAAAGGAAATTGTACAAATCCAGACTTAACAGTGACAGGCCCAAATGAAAAGAACTAAATGAAGAATATAAAAAAGCCACCCTAGAAGCTAAAAAAAATATTCTACTACCAACAACTACTAAAGACCCCCCCCCCCAAAGATCAAAAAACCTTTTTAAACTAACTAAAAAGATAAAACGTCACAAGGAGACAACCAATGCCTTAACAATGAACTTGACAGCGAAACACTCTCAGACTACTTTGCCGACAAAGTAGACAAAATGCAGTCTCACCTCGACTTCACTGCGCTACAGCCCTCATCCCCCCACAACTCAGACAAGATAATTAAAACTACAACTGGGAACCTATCTCACTTCAGAACAGTCTCCCATGATGACATTGCTAAGATACTAGACACTTTTACACTGAAAGGGTGGTTGATCGCTGGAATAGTCTTCCACTTCAGGTCATTGAGGCCAGCAGCGTGCCTGATTTTAAGGCCAAATGGGATAGACATGTGGGATCTATTCAAAGAGATAGGTAGGGGTGGGTCACTGGGGTGGGCAGACTAGATGGGCCGTGGCCCTTATCTGCCGTCTATTTCTATGTTCTATGTTTCTATTTGTCCTTCAGGCTCCAACCTGGACCCCGGTCTGCCACGCCTCCTGGTGGCTGTCAAAGATGCCCTTGTAGACTCCATCCTTCCTTTCAACGCCTCTCTACAAACAAGCATAATGCCTGCAAACTGAAAGTTGGCAGTCATCTGACCAATCTTGAAAAAATCCACACAACCCTGCAACTATAGACCTGTCTCCAACCTACCCTTCTTCTCCAAGATCCTGGAAAAAACCAAGTGCATTCCATCATTGGCAAACAAACCACCAAATGATGTTCCTATTCCCACTTCATATCGAGTCTCTGGAATCAACTGCCCCCGCAGATCGGATCTCTTGAAGGACTTTTCAACATTAGGAAAGCCATAAAAACATACTTCTTCACCTAACTCCCCTGCCCATGACCGAATGATTACAAAGAAATGTACTAGTACGAGAGTCCGGTGTGTGTCGCGTTAGGATAAAAACTTGTATTGAAAAATCTTCCACTGTATCTATGGAAAATTGTAACCTGTATATTATGGGGCTCATAATCGAAACAAAAATACGTCTAAACACCCACCCAAGTTGGCACTTGGACAAACTAAGAGATAGGTTCTCCAAGTGCCGATAATTGAAACAGGTTTTTAGACGTATCCAGAGACTTTATAGGCCTCTGAATCCCGCTGTGCGCCCAGACCTGAAAAGGGGCATTTTTGGAGGAGTGGTGAGGGCAGGTTTTGGGCAGGATGTGGGCTGACCTAGTCTTAGTCGTCCTATAGCAGTAGTCTCAAACACGCGGCCCGGGGGGGCCACATGCGGCCTGCCAGGTACTATTTTGAGGCCCTCGGTATGTCTATCATAATCACAAAAGTAAAATAAAACAGTTTCTTGATCATCTGTCTCTTTAGCTATAAATGACAATATTATTATTAAGACTTAGCCAAAAGGAAAGATTTATAAACTATAAAGAGTTTTACCTCATGCAAAATTGTCATTTCTTTAATAAGACATTAACTATTTTTTTCCTGAGGCCCTCTAAGTACCTAGAAATCCAAAATGTGGCCCTGCAAAGGGTTTGAGTTTGAGACCACTGTCCTATAGGGATAATCGAAAGTTTGACAAGGCTGCCTAGACGGAACTTATACGTTGTGACTTAGGCGATCTAAAACCAGGTATAAGTGCCCACAAGTTATCCAAAGTGACCAGGTAACTACTGCAGGGACAAAGTAAAGATACACACACACACACCCCCTCCACCCCTCCCGGTATTAACTGACCCTGTTGCACCCCCACAAAATTCAGAATAAAAACGTACATACCTGCCTCCGGAACATCAGCTCCTGGCATAGGAAAGCCTAATAGAGCTGCACAGAGGTGGCTTAAGTAGTCTGGGGGGTGGGCTAGTGAACCATAGAGAAAAGGACCCAGGCCCATAAGCCACTCTAACTACTACATTAATGGTGGAAAAAGTGGGCCCCCCAAAACCCTACTGTATTGCCATAGAGATGCCACCTGCAACCATAAGGGCTATTGGGGTTGTAGACAGGTGGGTATAGTGGGTTTTGGGGGGCTCACCATGACCTGCAAGGGAGTTCTGGTGAGACTTTTATGTGGCACCTTTTTTGTGAAGTTCACAGCCCTTTAAGGTGCCCTATTGTTGTGTTGCTATGTTTGGGTGACCAGTCTATCACTTTGCTGGCCCCTCCCACATCCAAAAGGTCTTGCTCTAGGCATTTGATTTTTGGGATGAGAATGTGGTATAAAGATAGACGTACTAGTGGCCTGAATGATCAACCGGCTGGATGTAGAAGTGGACTATTTTTGAAAACAAAAAAAATTTTGGACTTGGGTGTTTCTCTTTTTTATGTCCCTCCACGTATATTGGTATTAGATCCCTAGTATGTGTCGAGTTAGAATAAAAACTTGTATCATAACCTGTTAACTGTAACTGTACAAATTATATTGCAAGGATAGAGTAGATCAAATTGGAGGGTGGGGGAGGGATTGCGCTATAGGAAATTACAGACCGGTGAGTCTTACATCCATAGTGTGCAAACTCATGGAAACACTAATCAAACAGGAACTTGACAAAATTCTAGATGAAGAAAATCTACGTGATCCACAGCAACACGGATTCACCAGGGGAAGGTCCTGCCAATCTAATCTGATTGACTTCTTTGATTGGGTGACCAGGCAACTGGATGCCGGTGAGTCCCTTGACGTGATATACTTGGACTTCAGCAAAGCTTTTGATAGCGTTCCACACCGCAGGCTGTTGAACAAACTAAAATCGATGGGATTAGGGGATACATTCACAACATGGGTAAGGAATTGGCTAGATGGTAGGCTTCAAAGGGTGATGGTAAACGGTACCCCCTCCAAAACGTCAGCAGTGATGAGTGGAGTACCTCAGGGCTCCGTCTTAGGGCCGATTCTATTCAATTTATTCATAGGAGATTTGACCCAAGGACTTAGAGGAAAAGTATCACTGTTTGCCGACGATGCCAAACTATGCAACATAGTTGGCAAAAGCAGTGTGCCTGACTTTATGACGCAGGACCTAAGACAGCTTGAACAGTGGTCATCAACTTGGCAGCTGGGCTTCAATGCTAAAAAATGTAAAGTAATGCACCTAGGCAAAAAAAATCCACACAGAACTTACACACTAAATGGTGAAACCTTGTCCAGGACCACGGTGGAACGTGATTTAGGAGTGATCATTAGCGACGATATGAAGGCTGCAAATCAAGTAGAGAAGGCATCGTCCAAGGCAAGACAAATGATGGGCTGTATCCGTAGGGGTTTTGTCAGCAGAAAACCTGAAGTCATAATGCCGCTGTACAGATCCATGGTGAGACCTCATCTCGAGTATTGTGTTCAATTCTGGAGACCACACTACCGAAAAGATGTGTTGAGAATTGAGTCGGTTCAGCGAATGGCTACCAGGATGGTTTTGGGGCTCAGGGAACTCACGTATGAAGAAAGGTTAAAAAAACTGCGGATGTACTCACTGGAGGAGCGAAGAGAGAGAGGGGACATGATTGAGACCTTTAAGTATATTACTGGGCGTATAGAGGTGAAAGATGATATCTTCAGTCTTATAGGGCCCTCAGTAACCAGAGGTCACCCGCTGAAAATCAGGGGAGGGAAATTTCAGGGTGATGCGAGGAAGTACTTCTTCACTGAAAGGGTGGTAGATCATTGGAACGAGCTGCCTCAGAGGGTGATTGAGGCCAGCAGCGTGTTAGATTTCAAGAGAAAATGGGATATTCATGTGGGATCTCTGAGAGAGTAGGAGTCAGGGGGTGGGTCATTGGTATGGGCAGACTCGATGGGCTGTAGCCCTTTTCTGCCGTCAATTTCTATGTTTCTATGTTTCTATGTATATGTTAAAGAGGGAATTGAATCAAATCAAATAAACATTCTACGTGTGGATAGAAATTCTATGTGTGAAGGGAAGGAATATAAAAGTTGGGTTATACGGTTGGGCAACAAGAGGGCATCCCCACGGCAACAAGAGGGCATCCGTTGAAAATCAGGGGTGGGGAAATTTCATGGCGACACCAGGAAATATTTCTTCACCGAAAGGGTGGTTGACCGCTGGAATAATCTTCCACAACAGGTAATTGAGGCCAGCAGCGTGCCAGATTTTAAGAAAAGATGGGATTGGCATGTGGGAATCTCTTCATGGAGGTAGTTAGGGGGTGGGCCATTAGGGTGGGCAGACTGGGTGGGCCGTGGCCCTTTTCTGCCGTCACGTTCTATGTTTCTATTTGGCATGTGGGATCTCTTCATGGAGGTAGTTAGGGGGTGGGTCATTAAGGTGGGCAGACTGGGTGGGCCGCGGCCCTTTTCTGCTGTCACGTTCTATGTTTCTATTTGGCATGTGGGATCTCTTCATGGAGGTAGTTAGGGGGTGGGCCATTAGTGTGGGCAGACTGGATGGGCCGCGGCCCTTTTCTGCCGTCACGTTCTATGTTTCTATTTGGCATGTGGGATCTCTTCATGGAGGTAGTTAGGGGGTGGGCCATTAAGGTGGGCAGGCTGGGTGGGCCGTGGCCCTTTTCTGCCGTCACGTTCTATGTTTCTATTTGGCATGTGGGATCTCTTCATGGAGGTAGTTAGGGGGTGGGCCATTAGTGTGGGCAGACTGGATGGGCCGCGGCCCTTTTCTGCCGTCACGTTCTATGTTTCTATTTGGCATGTGGGATCTCTTCATGGAGGTAGTTAGGGGGTGGGCCATTAAGGTGGGCAGACTGGGTGGGCCGCGGGCCTTTTCTGCTGTCACGTTCTATGTTTCTATTTGGCATGTGGGATCTCTTCATGGAGGTAGTTAGGGGGTGGGCCATTAAGGTGGGCAGGCTGGGTGGGCCGTGGCCCTTTTCTGCCGTCACGTTCTATGTTTCTATTTGGCATGTGGGATCTCTTCATGGAGGTAGTTAGGGGGTGGGCCATTAATGTGGGCAGATTGAATGGGCCGCGGCCCTTTTCTGCCGTCACGTTCTATGTTTCTATTTGGCATGTGGGATCTCTTCATGGAGGTAGTTAGGGGGTGGGCCATTAAGGTGGGCAGACTGGGTGGGCCCTGGGCCTTTTCTGCCGTCATGTTTCTATGTTTACTACTGTCTCCCGGGACAAAATGAGCAGACAGATGAAGAAATGTTTTCAGAGATTAGGAAAGCTGGAGAAATGGACAACTGTACAATAATACGTAATCCTACCATTCTATCAAGGTAGCACATTTATGGAATCATATGCTCTATTATAAGAATGTGTTAGCAGGGGTAGCCTTACCAAGATCCTTACTGTCACAATAAAACATGTGGAGAAAAAGATCTCAGTTTGTCTTCATAGATCTTTAATTAAAAAAAACTCCACAGGGAGACGGGAGGGGGAATCAAAATGGCGGCAGCAAGATCCTTGCACTCCTGAACCGGCCTGGAAGTCAATTAAAAAGTTTTACCTCAATACTGAAATGCCATATACCAAGCGTAAGGGGATGGTTCGAGCGGATCCCTTGACGCCGAGAACTTCCTCTCCGATGCAGCAGTCAGTCCGGGCGTTTGCGACCACCTTGACTCCCACGGAGGTTTCCGGGTAAGGACGGCGCTGTCTCCCGCAGGAGGAGAGGCGGAAGACATAGCCTTGGAGACATCTTTATCACCCCCCATCCCCCAGTTGCTGTTTCACCACCGCGTCCAGCTCCAGTCGCGGCTCTGCTTGGGGAGCCTTGCGGAAAGATGTCTGCGGGGGAGGGGGAGAACCCCTGTTCAAGGGACAGAGACCACGATAGGAAAGAAGGAACAGGGAGATTTGGGAGCCAGCATTGACGTCGACCCTCAATTGGTGAAGCCTGCGATGGTAACACTGGAGAGTAACTGGGGAGCTATCTCCAGGCTGAACGATACTGTTGCCAGATCTTCGCAGGAGGTCGCAGTGTGAGTGAGTAATGTAGACGCTTTGGGACTTAAATTGGATGGGACAAAAGAAGAAGTTTCAAGTTTAATAGTTTTTTTGATTAATCGCTTAATCATACTTCTAAGCGATGAACAGTTTAAAAATTACATTTGATGGGAAACAATACAATAAACAACAGAATTTAAATAATGACAAGGGATTGAAATTTAACTTAACATACTCATAACATTGGGTAAAGGAGGAGTGAAATACAAATCAATAAAGTAAAGTAGAAACAAAAAGGGAAAGATACAGAAGGTAAACAAAATAACAATAAAATATTATAAGATAAAATTTATTAGGGCTATGGGGTATTAAAATTAGTTTTCAAAGGCATCCTTGAAAAGAAATGTTTTTAAATTACTTTTAAATTTTCCAAGTTCCTGTTCTTCCCTTAAAAACATTGGAAGGGCGTTCCAAGTCTGTGGTGTGGTAACCAAGAAAATAAATTGCCGTCTTGTATTAATAACCTTCAGCGAAGGAATAGTCAATAAATTCTGTTCATTGGATCTCAAAACTCTATTTGGAGAGTATGGAATTAATAATTTGTATATAAATGCTGGAGTTTTATTACAAAGAGATTTAAAAGTCAGTATACAAAACTTATATGTAATTCGATGGATAACTGGAAGCCAGTGTGCCTTTTTAAGAAGACGCTTTATTTCGTTCAACGCAATTCCCTTGAAGAGAGAGTTGCAATAATCGATCTTAGAAATCACCAAAGAGTGAATAAGAATATTAAGTGATTTTGAACATAGAAATTTGGAAATAGATAGAAATTTTACGTAATCTATAAAAGGTAGTTTTAATAATATTACTGATGTGATCATGAAAATTCAATTTATTAAAAATCACCCCTAAAATTTTTAAATTATTAACTAATTGTAGGGGGACGTTTTTTTTTATAGAAATTGGAGTAACGAGAGAAAAACTATCTTTCCATGGGAAAAGCATCACATTAGTTTTTTTTTAATGTTAAGCGCCAATGATCAACTCGCTAACAAATTGAAACAAGCTGCTGATAAGGTGGAAAGCCTTCAAGAGTTATCCTCAGGACTTATTAAAGATAAAAATCAGCTAAATAGAAAAAGCTTGAGAAATTAAAGAATTTTAATCATCGATTGAATATTTGTCTCTTGAACTTTCCTAAATCATCTGAGGTGATTCCTGCTGAAATGTTTAAAAAGTAGCTTATTGAGGTTTTGAAATTCTTCCCTGAATGTATACCACCTTTAAATTGAATATATTATTTACCATTAAAGAAAGAGGTAGGAATAATTTTTTTTATGTGCATCGCTTTGAATTCATTATAAAAGCGTTTGTATCAATTTTTTAATAAAACTTGAAACCCAGAGAAGGAACCAGCTAATCTAAATGCTACTGATTTGCTTGCGACAACAGTATCTGAGTCTTCAGAAAGAACTATGTTGTTAGTCTTTAGTCTTTGAACAAGATGTTAATTCTATGTTTCGGTTATATTTTCGTACTTCACAAAGTCCTTCCTGCCGGAACCATCCCCCCCCCCCCCCCAAACATCGCTGGCAACAGCCGGATACCCCTGAAGATCGCCGGTAGGAGGGTTGCCCAGTCCCTCTGGCCGAAAACCCCCCCCCCCCCCACTTCCCAAAGATCAATGGCAGGAAGGATGCCCAATCCCTCCTGCCGGAGCCCCCCCACCCCACCCGTTCATTGCCAGTAGAAGGGATGCCCAGTCGCTCCTGCTGAAAACTCCCCAACCATCATGGGCATCCCTCCTGCCAGACCCCATAGCCCACCCATCCGGACCCCCACTCCACCCTCCCCTAAACCACCCAGAAACCCACTCCCACCTTAAAATGTTGGCTTGTTGGAGGCATCCTTCCTGCCTCCAGCTGGCTGGTCCGCCTTCTCATGAATGGCAGGCCTGCCCCTTCCCGGTGCATCGAGGGATGCATCGTGGAGGGGCCTTAGGCCCTGATTGACCCAGGGGAGGGGCCTTAGGCACCTGGGCCAACCGGAAGCTTAGGCCCCATTTGCAGTGCATTCTGGGATGCACTGGGAATGGCCTAAGATTATGATTGGTCAGATCCCTTAGGCCACTCCCATGCCATCTATGTGAGATGGGGTTTTCAACAGCAAGAGGTGCTACTTATCTTAAGTGTGCAGAGTTTCTGACAAGTCCGACGGGACCCATTTCGCCACAACTTTCTTAAGGATTCTCAGGATGCTCTGCAATTTTAGTTTGTCCATCCTGCCTCACTTAGGGCTGATTATTTATGCTGCATATATAAAAGTAGAACCTCTTGCTGTTGATACAAAGTAAAAAAAGATAAGTTTAAATTATACAGTAAGAATTAAGTTGAGCATTAGGAGGAGGAGGCCACAAGGGTTCAATGATTGAAACTGTGAACTGTTTAGTCTTGGTATTGGGAATTACATCCCTATCCAAGCAGATTTCTGAGACCCTTAATCCTCCTTTCTCTCTTCAAATATCCTATGGTGTGATTTTTTTTGTGTATTTGTCAATGGTAGTGACCATAGAGGTTGTTTATTGGGCAAAAGTTCATCTACGCCCTCTCCAGGTTGCTCTATTATCCTACTGGTCTCTGCAGATGGATTCTCTCCAGATGCCACTGACCTGGATAGAGGAGGCACATCAAAGTTTGCACTGGTAGTTCCAACTGAAGTTGTCGTCCAAAGGCTTGCCTCGCCACATATCCTCTTGGGTGATCCTGATGACAGATGTCAGTCTTTATGGCTGGGGGGGGGGGGTCAATGAGGGGGGTCATCCAGTTCAGGGCCGATGGTTGCACTCTCAGAGGAAATTGTCCATCAACAGATGAGCTACAAGCATTCGTCTAGTGCTTCAGTCATTGGAAAACACCCTGGAAGGCAAAGCGGTCAGTTTTCTCAGGCAATGCCACAGTGGTGGCATACGCCAACAGGAAGGAGGAACCAAGAGTGTTCTGTTGAGACTAAGGGCCAAGTTGTTGTTTTGCTGGGCAGAAGTCCACCTACTGGCTCTAACAGCAACACAAGTAGCAGGAGTGGATGATATGCAGACCGACTATCTCAGCTGACAGACCCTGGACCTAGGGGAGTGGTCTTTGTCCCCAAATACCTTCAACAACATTGTGAGACACTGGTGGCATCAAACATTTGATCTCATGACATTGTCAAATAACAAAAGTCTGGTTTCTTCAGCCAAAGATTCGAGCCCAGAAACATAGAAACATAGAAAATGACGGCAGAAAAGGGCCACGGCCCATCCAGTCTGCCCACACTAATGGCCCACCCCCTAACTACCTGCATGAAGAGATCCCACATGCCAATCCCATCTTTTCTTAAAATCTGGCACGCTGCTGGCCTCAATTACCTGTTGTGGAAGATTATTCCAGCGGTCAACCACCCTTTCGGTGAAGAAATATTTTCTGGTGTCGCCATGAAATTTCCCACCCCTGATTTTCAACGGATGCCTTCTTGTTGCCGTGGGTCCTTTAAGGAAAAAGAGATCCTCTTCCACCTCGATACGGCCCGTGACATATTTGAGCGTCTCGATCATGTCTCCCTTCTCTCTGCGTTCCTCGAGTGAGTATAGCTGCAACTTAACCAGCCATTCCTCATACGGGAGATCCTTGAGTCCTGAGACCATCCTGGTGGCCATTCACTGAACTGACTCAACTCTCCGCACATCTTTTTGATAATGCGGCCTCCAGAATTGTACACAGTATTCCAGATGGGGTCTCACCATGGATCTGTACAACGGTATTATGACCTCGGGCTTACGGCTGATGAAACTTCTACGGATACAGCCCATGATTTGTCTAGCCCTGGATGAAGCTTTCTCCACTTGATTGGCAGTCTTCATGTCTTCGCTAATGATCACTCCCAAGTCACGTTCTGCTACAGTCCTTGCTAGGATCTCACCATTTAGGGTGTAAGTCCTGCATGGATTTTTGCCACCAAGGTGCATGACTTTGCATTTTTTTGGCATTGAAACTTAGTTGCCAAGTCTTTGACCAATGCTCCAGCAGGAATAGGTCCTGCATCATACTGTCGGGCATTGAGCTTTTGTCGGGCACTGTGCTTTCATCTGTTGTGCGGTTGCCTACTATGTTGCATAGTTTGGCGTCATCGGCAAATAATGTAATTTTACCTCGAAGCTCCTCAGCCAAGTCTCTTAAGAAGATGTTAAATAGGATCGGGCCTAAGACTGAGCCCTGCGGTACTCCGCTGATCACCTCCGTCATATCGGCGAGGGTACCATTTACCACTACCCTCTGAAGTCTACCTCTAAGCCAGTCCTTAACCCATGCAGTTAATGTTTCACCTAATCCCATCAAACTCATCTTGCTCAATAACCTGCGGTGTGGGACGCTATCAAACACTTTGCTGAAGTCTAGGTACACGACGTCCAGGGACTCCCCTATATCCAGCATTCTTGTTACCCAGTCAAAGAAGCTGATCAGATTTGATTGGCAGAACCTTCCCTTCGTAAAACCATGTTGATGGGGATCTCGTAGATTCTCCCATCTCTGAGGCCCTTGGTGCTTTTTTTACTCACTGGATTGGTGTATACTTCGAGTCCCTCTTCTGGCTTTTCGCTTTACCACATTCAGAACATTTATATGTTTTTTTCTCCAGTATGGAGACTTTCATGAGTTCTGAGGCTACTTGGTTAAGCTTTTATCACAGTGAACACCAATATGGTTTTTCTCCATTGTGATTTTTTCCATGACTAATATGGTTACCTGTTTGTTTGTTTTTTTCCTTCTAAGTTTTTACCACATTCAGAACATTCAAATAGTTTTTCTCCAGTGTGGAGTCTTTCGTGAGTTCTGAGCTGATCTGTTCTAGAGAATGACACAGGGACCAATTTCCCCCCGTTCCCCTGGAAACTCAATTTCTTGTCCCATCCCCACGAGTTCTGTCCTTGTCCCTGCCCTATTCCTGCAAGCTCTGGCCTCATTTGCACAAGCCTTGAACACTTTAAAATCATAAATGTTCGAAGCTTGTGTGGTTAAGGCAGAGCTTGCAGGAATGGGGGCAAGCACAGGGGCATGGAAAAAAACTTATTGGGACAGGACAGGGAAATTGAATTCTTGCAGGGGACAGGGAAAATTTTGTCCCTATGTCATTCTCAATTCTGTTTGATTACACCTTTTTTATTTATTTAATTCATTTTATATCCCATTTTCCCCAAAGACCTCAGAAGAGGTTACAGGTTAAACTCATAGGGGCTCATAATCGAAAGAGAAAAATGTCCAAAATCCGGCCTACGTCGGCACTTGGGACGAACATTTCTCAAAAACGTCCAAGCGCCGATAATAAAACCAGGTTCTGGATGTATTTCAAAACGACCTAGGCCTTCATAGTGCCGCTCAACGTCCAAAGCTAAATGGGGCGTTTCGGGAGGAGTGTCGAGGGAGGGAGTCGGGTGGGATGTGGCCGGCTTAGACTTGGTCGTACAGCATGTATAACCGAAAGTTTAACAACAGAGCCTAGACGGAACTTGGACGTTGTGACTTAGACCATCTAAAACATGGTCTAAGTCACAAAAATCCACCTAAAGTCACCAGATAAGCACTGCAAACACATAACACAGATCCACACACACTACCCCAGCGATCACCAACCCTCCCCCCACCCCTATAAAAATTTTATTCACAACAGCCTCCAGACCATCATCACCTGGCCGCCTGGCATAGGAAAGCCTAGTCGTCCAGTCCAGAGACAGCTTAAGTCATCTTGGGGGGGTGGGTTAGGGACCCAAAGAGAAGAGGACCCATGCCCATAAGCCCCTGCAATCACTGCATTGATACTTAAACATGTGCACTCCCCTATACACCACCAAAACCCTTTTTTACTGGCATATAAGTGACTCCTGAAGCCATAAGGGCTATCGGGGTGGTAGATAAGTGGGTCTAGGGGATTCTGGAGGTGGTTTGGGGGGGCTCACCGTCACCTATAAGGGAGCTGTAGTGAGGAGAAACCATGGCACCCTTTTTGTGAAGATTACAGCAGTGCCCTGTAAGGTACCCCACTATTTAGGTGGCATGTCTGGGTGTGCAGTCCATCACTTTGCAGAACCCTCCCACGTCCAACAGGGCTTGTTCTAGGCGTTTTGGACTTGGACGGAAGGTTGGAACGAAACGTGGTATAAAGATAGACAATTTAGTGGCTTGAACGATCAGATCGGCAGGACGTATAATTTGATGATTTTTGAAAGTAAAAAAAAGTTGGATGTATCTTTCGAAAATGTGGCTTAGGCATACACTGATTCTTACAGATGACCTTGTGGGCATGAAGATTTTTCTCATCTGCACATTTAGCTTTTCAAGGTCTTTAAGAGACCTGTCTGCAATAGTCACCTTAGCACGTTTCTCCACATTGTTTACCAGGGTGGATTCTTTCATACTTTTTTTTTAGATTAGATTTACTGTGGAAACATTTACTATATTCAGGACATTTATATGAGTTTTAGTTACATCAGGATATATCCATATGCGTTGTCCACGAAAAAGATTGATTCATGTCTCCTGAGGACATTTTTTTTATTGAAGCTTTTACCACATTCAGAACATTTATATGGTTTTTCCCCAGTGTGAATTACTTCATGAATTCTGAGGTCACCTTTTTGATTGAAGCTTTTACCACATTCAGAACAGTTATATGGTTTTTTTCCAGTGTGAATTCTTTCGTGAATTCTGAGACTACCTTTATGACTGAAGCCTTTACCACATTCAGAACATTTATACGGTTTCTCTCCAGTGTGGATTATTTCATGTCTCCTGAGGACATTTTTTTGATTGAAGCTTTTACCACATTCAGAACATGTATATGGTTTTTCTTCAGTATGAAGTCTTTCATGATATCTGAGACCACCTTTATGATTGAAGCCTTTACCACATTCAGAACATTTATACGGTTTTTCTTCAGTGTGAAGTCTTTCATGATTTCTGAGGCCACCTTTATGATTGAAGCTTTTACCACATTCAGAACATTTATATGGTTTTTTCCCAGTGTGAATTACTTCATGAATTCTGAGTTCACCTTTTTGATTGAAGCTTTTACCACATTCAGAACATTTATATGGTTTTTCTCCAGTGTGGATTACTTCATGTCTACTGAGGACATTTTTTTGATTGAAGCTTTTACCACATTCAAAACATTTATATGGTTTTTCTCCAGTGTGAATTCTTGCATGAGTTATGAGATTAAATTTTTCTTTGAAGCTTTTATTACATTTAAAACATTTATATGGTTTTTCTCCAGTGTGGATTGCTTCATGTCTCCTGAGGGTATTTTTTTGATTGAAGCTTTTACCACATTCAGAACATTCATATTTTTTTTCCCCAGTGTGAATTACTTCGTGAATTCTAAGTTTAATTTTTTGATTGAAGCTTTTACCACATTCAGAACATTTATATGGTTTTTCTCCAGTGTGAAGTCTTTCATGATTTCTGAACCCCCCTTTATGATTGAAGCTTTTACCACATTCAGAACATTTATATGGTTTTTCTCCAGTGTGAATTCTTTCGTGAATTCTGAGATCACTTTTTTGGTTGAACTTTTTACCACATTCAGAACATTTATATGGTTTTTCTCCAGTGTGAATTCTTTCATGAATTCTGAGATTATATTTTCGACTGAAGCTTCTATAACATATTGAGCATTTTAATAACTTTTCTCTCTTGAGGTTTATTTGATGCCCTTGTTTTTTGCTAATGCTGATTAATCTATGTCCTCTCAGCTCAAATACCTGACTGAAGTTTGTATCTTGTTCAGAACATTCTGGTGGCTTGCTTTCTTTGGAAACATTTTGATGAGTCATAAGTTGTGATTTATATGCAAACGATTTGTCACACTCCATACCCTGGAATAGCTTGACTTGTCTGTGAAATATGTTTTGTCCTGACAAGTTGGACTTCCCAGTGAACATTTCCTCAAATGTAGTGCTCTGAAAAAGTGTCTCCCTTCTGAGTCTCTGATTTTGTATGAGATTTGCGCAACTGGTTGAATTTCTCTTTTCTTTAGTACATATATCCAAGCTCTCTCCTCTTGAGATATTTTCTTTCATGCTAGATGGTCTTAAACTCCTAATGGCCCCCACACTATCTTCTGAACGATCTCGGCTGTCTCCGGAGGGGTTTTTGTGTTTCCAATCTTCCCTCTGCTGCCCATCATACACGCTCATTCTCATATGCTCAAATCCATCATCTGTGGATAAAAATGAAAAGTATGTACATAAATTATACATCTATTGAGTAAGACATACTCTATATACTCGTAAGCAAATATCCCCAAATAAGTCTTTAAATTAATATGCTTGCAGACAGGTGAGCACAGGTACAAGAAGGGACAAACGGACCATCCTGTTTCTGGACATTTCATCCTTCCTTCCCTCTAAACAGGATCACTTTTCTGTTTTTTGTTTAAACCTGTTTTTTTATTAACAATAAAGAACCATAAACAAACAAAGGCAAAATGACAGGCAATAAGTGTTTGAGTTTTACAAGAAATGTGACCTCCCCTCAAGAGGACAGGACTCTGATGTCCTCCTGGGTTACAAAGGCTCCCCCCCTGTCCTATTTATCCTGTTTAAGGTGAAGGTCCTGATTCAATAATTGCACAAATACAATCCTATATTTCTAATCAAAAATATTTACTGAGTTGTCTAATGACAATTTAATCCTGTATCAAAAGGCTATGAAAAGTTTATTTGTGCAATGGAGACGTCTCAACAGAAGAATCACTTCATCTTTCTGTTACCTACATACCTAAAATAATTGTGACATTATTTTTCACTACCTTCATATAATTGGTTAAAATATTTCTCCTTCCATATAAGGCAGTTTTATACATTTCATGCATAGCAAGAGGTGTAGCTATCACTATCAAAGTCATTCCTAAGTTTATAATCCATAATACTGAAGTTAAAGAAAAGAAAAACAGCTCTAATGTATATTTTCCTACAAAAATGTTCATGTGGAAAGCCTGAAATTGTTCCTCCTCACCTTAAAATTCAAACTGCTTATCTTTAGTAGTTTGCAATTCCCTGCCTTCAGTGTTGCGAAACGGAGGTATTGAATAGTTCTAAAAAAAAGTATGCTAATACATTCTTCTAAGTTTCTGTGTAAGTCGCCTAATACAATTTGAGGTATATATGTTTTAGTCTAGAGAAAGTCCTTAAGTATTTAAGTGTTTACTTATATTTCAACAGCTTACTAATATCCATATAATATACAGTAATATGTAATCCTATCCTCAAGAGGCCTCACACTGGCCAAAGTCAAAAAAGGTACAACTCTATAGCAACCAGGTCAAAGGCCAACCCAAGTCTGCCAGCTAGTCCCTTGGGCATATCCCTAGACACTGAACAAAGAAAACTAAAAGGCGGGAATCTGGTTTCTAACCTAAACAGTAGGGTAGAGAAAAAAAATCTTTTAGTTGTAATTCCTAATACATTTTTAATTCTTTTCCTGTGTTCCCTCTGTAACTCAGTAAGAAACATATTATTCTTGCAAATTTCCCACTGTTTATTTCAGATTATGTTTTTCAGGATTTTTTCTTGGCTATATCCCTTATATTTATATATATATATATATATATATATATATATATATACACATTTTTCTATATCACTTACAAAACTTTCTTACATGTTCTTTATAAATTTTTTATCACTAGCTAGTAAACCCGAGAACAATAAGAAAGTAAGTGACTGTTTCTTTTGTTTTGTCATGCTTGCATATATCAATGAAATACATTTTATACTTTCCATCCTGTCCAAACCCGTTTGTTGTATGTTACTCACTTAACTTACATGTGTAACTTACACGTGTAAGTTACACACTTAACTTACATGTGTAACTTACATGTGTAAGTTACACACTTACACATGTAACTTACACACTTAACTTACATGTGTAAGTTACACGTGTAAGTTACACACATAACTTACATGTGTAAGCCACATCCTCACTTCTTGACCTGTTGCCAATATACTTTTCTTACCCAAAATTAGTGAATAAGCAGCTTTCAAGTTCATTGATCGTTTTCCCTGTCGACATGATATTCAGTTTGGGTTTCGACCCAAACACAGTACAGAGCTTCTAAAGTTAAGGAATGGTTGAATCAAGGTTATTATTCTATTTTGTTACAAATTCGATATCAGTGCAGCTTTTGATTCAGTTGATCATATTTTTCTGATCAACAAATCGAGTGAGTTGGGTTTAGGTGGATCTGTACTTAATTGGTTTAACGATTTTTTAGTAAACAGGAATGATAACATGCTGAAGGATGGAACCTTTTCCAGGAGCTTTTCCACAAGGCTCTTCTATTTCTCCGACGCTTTTTAATAGCTTTATGAGTGGGGAGGACGAAGGAGATTAACAGTGCCACACAGCACACTTTCCACAGCTTAGAAGCTATGTGGCAGTGCAAATCTGAAAAAAAAGGACACAGATATGCATAATGCTTACAGCTCACCTGGAAGCTTAAAAAAACTGAATTCTAATTGCTAAGAGAGAAAAATATAACTGAAAATCACTAGTAATTAACATTCATGATCTATGTGGAAATTTAGACAAGAAATAGCAAAGATTGGGAGTTTTTGACTCACCACTCTTGGTATCAGTATCTTCCTCTCCTCCCGCCAGCTGGTCACCGTCATCAACTTCTTCCACTTTCAGGTTCTCCACTGTGTGGTCAGCAGTGACATTTTGGCTGCCTATGAGGAGAATAGAGAAATAAACTAGGTTTTAAAGAAAAGCTTAGGACCTAAAACTCTGATGACGGGAATTTTATGAGCTCTTGATGGAATGAGTTAAAGATCCTCGACAGTTCCGAAAACGATCCGTGACATTCAACACACACAGGATCCTACAATACTGTGGTAATGAAAATTATAGCAGGATATGGCCTTGTTATAGAATCCCACCTCTCTTCCACCTGCATTTCCTGATTCCTTCCCCCTGCTACTGCCAGTGGGTGAATTACTTAACTTTTCTGTCCAAATATACATACTACGATACACAGGCTTCCTTCATAGGTGGAAAATATGGACAGAGATTTCACAGAAGACATTCAAAATATAGGCTACTTCTCCTGGATGCCCTGCACCATTTAAAACTGAACATGGCCAAGACTGAACTACTTATTCTTCCTCCCAAACCTACTTCTCTTCTCCCTCCACTCTCTATAAGATCATAAGAATTGCCATACTGGGACACACCGAAGGTCCATCAAGCAAAGCATCCTTTTTCCAAAGATAACCAAGCTAGATCCCAAGTAGTAAAACAGATTGTAAGCCTCTTATCCTAGGACTAAGCAGTGGATTTCCCCAAACCATCTCAATAATAGCCTATGGACTTCTCTTTTAGGAGATTAGCCAAATCTTTTTTAAACCCTGCTAAGCTGATTTCACCACATTCTCAGGTAACAAATTCCAGAGTTTAATTTCAGGATGTGTGAAGAAATATTTTTTCCCGTCTGTTTTAAATCTACTACTTAGTAGCTTCATTGCATGCTCCTGGTATTAGTATTTTTGAAGAGTAAACAAGCAATTCACATCTACCCTGTCCATAACACTCAGTGGATAACAATCTCATCCTCCCTGTCTTGTCAACTTGCAACCATGGTGCAATCTTTGACGCCTCTCTCTTCTTCTCTGCACCGAAACCTGTTGCTTCTTTCTCTATATCAGCACCAAAATCCAAACCTTCCTCTGAGCACACTACCAAAACACTTATCCACACTCTCATCACCTCTCGCCTAAGACTATTGCAACCTGCTTCTCTCAGGTAACCATCTCTCTCCCCTTCAATCCATTCAGAATGCTCCTCTTATTAACATACAAGTGTATTTGCTCCCGTATAACTCTTCAATATCTCTCCTCTCTTGTCTGTTCCTATACCACTCCTCAAAGATACGACAAACACGCACATAAGCCCGTGAAGTGGAAAGTCTCAGAGACCCCAAGAGAGTGGAGATCGCTTTATCTGAATAACCTTTCTTACCTTTCAAGAGCCAAGCCGTAAGACAAAAGGGACCCGGATTGAACATTGGAATGGGGCCCTGAGACAGAAGGTCGGGCGAGACGGCCAGAATACTGTCCCCCTGTATGAGCACCCCAAAAAAGGGGTGGAGGGGGCTCGTTTGAAAACAGCAGAGAAGAACTCCTTCATTGTCTAACCTGCTGCCTTTCACAGTAATTTTGCTACTGATGGTATCATGCACACTCCAGGGAATTATGTACCCAAAAAATTAAAATAATGTACAGAAAAACAATAGAATCTTGGAAACAAAAGGAGAAACTGCCTTCACACCAGTGAACAGCAAACACAACAACAAAGGTCTCTTTAATTGTAATGGACTCGACACGATCTTGTTTCGACCCGTAAGGGCCTGCCTCAGGAGTCTAAATGTAACATATAATAAATAAATGAAAAATAATATAATGAAAATATACAATCATATCAGCAAAAACAATAGAACATATTGAACAGAATAGTATTTGCGTCTTATCATGTGAAAATTTAGAAATACTCCAAAGCACCTAGTAAGAATTTTTATTACATAGGAATTCTTGACTCACCGCTCTTGGTATTAGGATCCTCCTCTCCTCTCTCCAGGTGGTCACTGTCGGGATCCTCTTCCATTTTCAGGATCTCTATTGTATCCTCTGAAAATAAACCATGATATTCCACACAAATAGGATGAGAGACAGAAGGTGTTGAAAGAAGAGGAAGAGAAAGGAGAGAAACATGGGAGAATAAGAAAAAGAGAAGGTATAACCCTCTGCCCCTCCCCTCCAATTAAATAACACAGAAATGCAGACCCGACAATGAAAGGGAAAACACCTCGTTCTCATTGTGTTTGATCCAGAGAAGGAGTTTTTCTTATAGGAAATGTTTGTATCAGTCGTTACTAGTTTTAATTCAAGCTCCATCACCTGTTTCATGCAGTTCCTCACACGACTCTGTGCTGGTCAGATTTCCTCTTTCCTCAGATCCTGGAAGTTCGCTCCTGAATCCCTCTTGCTTAAACTGGATTAAAATGTCAGGCTTGATACTGTGGGAGTCTGTTACAGAATGAAGACAGGACTATTGAGGTGGGAATTTCTTTTTTTCAAGAGCTTTGTTCATCAGGAGGTTGGTTTGTTCTTTAACAGATCGATTTCTGATCTAGAGCAAGGGTGGGCAATCACAGTCCTCGAGGGCCACAACCCAGTTGGGTTGTCAAGATTTCCACAATGATTATGCATGCGATTAATTTGCATGGACTACTCCCACTGTATGCAAATCAATCTCATGCATCGTGAAAACCCGACTGGGTTGTGGCCCTCGAGAACTGCGATTGCCACCCCTGATCTAGAAGATGATGAAGAACAAATTTATTTCGAAGCATTTAAATACACCACCAACTGGAGATCTGCTAAATTGTTCTGATTTAATGAGACAGGGCTGAATTTGCAAAGCATCTCACGGGCTTAATGTCCTAACGTCACTCAGTGAGCTAACTGGGTAGTGGACTGAACTGGCTCGGGGAGATATTCAGGGGCGGTTTCTGGGTCAGTGTCCCTGAATATCTTGTCCTGGGCAGCTCAGCACTGCAAGGAGGAAAACAACCATGGCACGAAAAGCAGCCAAGTTCATGCAAATCAGTCAAGTAATTGGAACGTTCTTCCCTGCTCTTATGAGACTATTTGTATTGTACTAACATTTATCATATTTCTATTATGTGACTGTTCTACAGTGCTGTTAAATGTTTCTATTTCTGATCTGGTTTCATTTCCCTGTTTCCAAGTTTACCTCATTGATTGTATCTGTGCTTATATTCGGTCATTTTACTATTGTTATTATTAAAACCAAAGAAAAAAATGAATTTCCAATCATCCAGATTTTTTTATTTACCGGACTACCCTCTGCCGAGGATAGTCTGGATAATCGGCGTTCCACTGCACTTGAACGGTATTAATTTAGAACCAAATCTTTTCCAGATAAGGGAGAATGGTAAAACTAGAGGGCATAAGTTGAGGTTGCAGAGATGAAGTCTAAGGAGAAATGTTAGGAAATAATTTTTCACTGAGAGGGTGGTGGATGCCTGGAATCGTCTCCCGAGGGAGGTGGTGGAGAGGAAAACGGTGATGGAATTCAAATAAGCGTGGGATAAACACAGAGGATATCTAATTAGAAAACAAATGGTATAAATTAAAGAACTATGGCCTAAATTCACTAAACTTACCGATCCTGTACCGATGGTTTTGCGATTGTTCCCCAAGAATAAGTAATGGGCAGACTGGATGGACCGTTCAGGTCTTTATCTGCTGTCATTTACCCCCAGGACACCCACCTCCTCTGCCTTTGTGGGCACTTTACTTCATCAAAATAGGGGATGGACAGCGGTATAGTAAGTTTTTTAAAAACATGGAAATTTGGAAGGAGAAGAGGATGATGGCCTCTCACCACCACCAAGTTCCTCCTTTACTAAGATCTCGGCTGACCTTAGTAAAGGAGGAATTTGATACTTACTCGGTACAGAAAGGTGAGTCTGTTCAGATGCCTCTGATTCAGGAAGATCCTCCTCTTGTTTAACGCTCAGCGAGAAAACGGATGTTACAATCGGAAACACTGTTAAAAGAAAACACATCTATGATTCACCAAGAATCTAATAACAGTAAATTAGGAAACCGATTTTAGGTCTCTTGGGCCATTTTACTAAAGTTTAGTGCAGGCTAGTGGAATTAGCGCGTGCTAAATACTAAGAAGCCCAAACGTAAGGATTCAGCATCCACCACTTCCATTAGCACCCTCTAAACTCTAGTAAAGGGCCCCTAAATCTTGTGCTCTGAAAATGCAAAGCCCTTTAAATCCAACGCAGCTGCTTACCCTTGGTGGACTCATTTGGGTTTCCTTTTTCCTCCAAATCACAGTGTTGTGGAAAATATTTCTCATCTTCTTTTTTAATCTTGAATACAACATCAGGATTAACGATTAAATAACCTGTTAAAAAGAAATAGGAAACTGATATTTATATTGTATTTGTAGAATCCCATCTATTTCCGTGTGTGTCTGTGTGGCAGTTTCAAGAGTAGAACCAGCAGGGGGAGCAGCAACTGAGGATCACTCTTGCCCTCACCACACCGCCAGGATTGGAAAATAGGCCCATGGGGAAGGGAGTAAAGGCAACGCTGTTTAGAGGGTAGGAAGATCTAACAGGATAAAGCACAAATTTCAGATGATCATGGGATTTTTCCAGGGTTGACAAAATAACAGCACCCATTCCATAACGTACCTGTGATAGATGATAGAGAAGGTGTATTTACCTCGTGAGATGAGGATGTCATGAATCTCCTCGATGACCTTCTTGTACAGGTCTTTTTGCCATTCTGCCAGAAGGTTCCACTCCATTTCCAAGAAATAAGCAGCAACATCCTTGAATGTGACGGATGTCTGGAAAACAGACAAGGATACAGTCAGCCACAGTTTCCTTATGTTCCTGTAGTAGACTTTTAGGGGTATTTTCAAAACACTAAGATGTCTAAAAAATGGCATAAAATTGGCACTTGGATACCCTAATTGGTTAGACATCTAAGTGCTGATTTTCGAAACATCTTTCTGGATGTCTTTCAAAGCATCCAAGCCACTATGTATCCAGAATCCAAGGGGGCATGTTCTGGGCGGGCTTAGACATGGACGTCTTGTGGTAATACTCAAGACGTCCTGGACAGAGCTTAAATGTTCTGAACTAGACCTATTTTCAAAGCTTCTAAGTGCCAAAAAGGTACCCAGCTGACCACTGGAGGGATTAAGTTATGACCCCCTCACGCTCCCCCAGTAGTCACCAACCCCTTCCCACACCACAAAAATTAACAGTACATATCTGTCTCTAGAACAGGAGCCCTTGGTATGGGAAAACCTAGTAGAGCTACACACAGGTGTGTAGGTAGATTTATGGGTATAACAAATTAGTGCAACATAAATAAGTCACGTGCCTTTGTCTCGTATCTAGGATACCATAAACACCTCCTCGGATTCGGTAATTTTTGCCTACTTATACGAAACAGACCAAAGCTATATTAAATATTTTATTATAGAAATAGAAAAATATAATTCATAAGCCAGCAGCAAATAATAACTAATTATTGTTTACAAAATATCTGAATACATATATGCAGGATCGTCTAACCAATTTGCCATGCCAAGGAAATGAGCTCTTTGATGACTTGAGGCTGCCACCAAGCGTCTCTCAGAGCATGAGCGGTCCTTTGCCTCTTTGATTTGACCTAAAGCTAAGCCTCCAGCTTCCAAGCTTTATAGGCCACCACCAAATCTACTCCGGTTTTCTCCAGGCCTCCGCCTAGGAAACAACCATAGCATCAGCATCAACAAAAAGCCCAGACTCCTGTTGCAGCTAAGCCTGCACAATCTTTTTGACAATCTAAATCTGAGCATACCATCCACCTTCATCCATCAGATTTCTCTCCTCCCCATAGTAGGTTGTCTCCATTACTGTTACCAACAGTGGGAGAAGATTACATCAGACCTCTGGGTTCTCACCATCATCAGAGAGGGTTACTCACTTCAATTTCTTCAAATTCCATCAGATCTCCCTCCAACATGTCGCAACTTCCCCTTCTTCAGGAGGCTCTTCTTCACCTCCGGGCTGTTGAGGAAGTACTCTTGACCCAATGGGAAACGGGCTTTTATTCCCGTTATTTTCTGGTCCCAAAGAAGACGGGGGATTTGTGACCTATCCTGGACCTCAGAATTCTCAACAAAATTCTTGTCAAAGAAAAGTTTTGAATGCTCTCTCTTCCAACTCTATATCCCCTGATGGATCAAGGAGATTGGTTATGCTCCCTAGATCTCAAAGAGGCTGATACTCATATTCCAATAAATCCATCCTCTCGCAGATTCCTAAGATTTTAGGTGGGGAATCTTCATCTTCAGTACCGAGTCCTTCCTTTCGGCCTCGCCTCTTCTCCCAGAGTCTTCACCTGGTGGTGGTGGCTGCAGTCCTGCAGACATAGGGTCTTCAAGTCTTTCCATGGCTCATCAAAGCCTCATCTCAAAAGGAGGTTATTGTAGCGACCCAACGGACTATAGCGTTTCTCCAAAGTCTTGGGTTTGAAATCAATGTTCCAAAGTCCCAGTTACGTCCCTCCCAAACTGTACAGTTTATTGGAGCCATACTGGACACTGTTCAACTCGGAGCATTCCTGCCTCAACCATGTCAAGATGCTCTCAATAACCTTTGTCATTGAGTGTCTTCCCTCACATCAATCTTGGCAAGACAAATGATGGTTCTTCTCAGTCACATGGCCTCTACAGTTCATGTGACTCCTTTTGCCAGACTTCACCTCAGAATTCATCAGTGGACCCTGGCATCTCAGTGACAGCAAGCTTGCGACACACTCTCTCGACACATTACAGTGACTCCTTTGTCAATGAGTGTCTTCCCTCACATCAATCTTGGCAAGACAAATGATGGTTCTTCTCAGTCACATGGCCTCTACAGTTCATGTGACTCCTTTTGCCAGACTTCACCTCAGAATTCATCAGTGGACCCTGGCATTTCAGTGACAGCAAGCTTGCAACACACTCTCTCGACACATTACAGTGACTCCATCGTTGAGACAGTCTCTCCACTGGTGGATGCTCTCTTCCAATCTTTCCAGAGATTTGCTATTTCACGCGCCCCCTCATCAGAAGATTCTCATAACAGATTCTTCAACCTACGTTTGGGGGGCTCATCTCGATGGTCTCCATACTCAAGGCCATTGATCCAGCACAGATCGTCAGTCTCACATCAATCTGTTGGAACGCAGAGCGATCTTTAGTGCACTCAAAGCTTTTCAGCATCTTCTTCACGATCAGGTGGTCCTCATTCGGACAGACAACCAAGTCGCCATGTACTATGTCAACAAGCAGGGAGGTACAGGATTTCTCCCTCTTTGTCAGGAAGCTCTGAAGCTTTGGAATTGGGCAGTTCTTCACAACACCTTCCTGAGAGCTGTCTACATCCAAGGGCAGCAAAACTTCTGGCGGACAAATTGAGTCGTCTTCTACAACCTCACGAATGGACACTCAATTCCTCGCCTCTCCATCATATTTTTTGCTCAGTGGGGAACTCCTCAGAGAGACCTCTTTGCGTCTCCCCACAACAACAAACTGCCTGTTCTGCTCCAGGATATACTCACCTCACCACCTCGAGGCAGATGCTTTCTTTCTAGAATGGACGAATCAGTTTTTCTAAACGTTCCCTCCATTCCCTCTGATTCTCAAGACTCTTGTCAAACTCAAAAAGGAGCATTCTGTACGCTTCTGAATCAAATGGAGGAACTGGACAGAGATCTGGCTGAATGGTGGGAATGAAAGGGAGGGGGTGTTGGTGGGGAACTTTAACCTGCCAGAAGTGGATTGTAGTATCCTGTCTGGAGGCTAGAAAATCCCACAGTACTTTCACATGAATTAATGCAGTTGGGAACATCACACAGTCCTGGCTACATAAATGCATCAGTGGTAGGTCCTGATCCTGAACCTATTAATGAGGCCAGGCTAAGAGATGACTCTCCTTTCCTCCTGCTATTCTCATAAATCCCCAAGACCAGATCCCCCAAACACAGAGTACTGCAATCTCCCTCCAACAGGTTAAAGTCTGCTACCAAGTTCCCTGCAAAAGAGAGCAACAATGAAAGAGAAGGGAAGGCTGGAAGAGCTGCTCAAGCAGCCTGTGCACATGAGGAGACCTTACCGGATTCGTGTGTGGATCCCCCGCTGCTGCATTCCAATAGGATGGCTGCTGGAGGAAGATTCTCGGGCCTCACTTCGCTTCAAGAACTCTCTTAGTGCCCTCTTCCTTAGCTTGCGTGCCCGTGGAGACAGGCGGACACAGTGCAAGCAGCACTGTTCCTCGTGCACTGTGCCCAAGCAGCGAACGCACAGATCGTGAGGATCCAGTGTACTCATCCTTTTCCTGCATCCCGGACATTTCTTTGATGTTTCTGGCATCTTCAAGATGGTAAGTAGAAGAAGTTTTCTAGAAAAAGTGGTGGTGGACAGCTGTGGAAAAATCTGACCAATGGGAACGGGCGGAAACTAAAGACTGGGGATTAGGGAGAAGCAGGGGGGAAATGGGTAGGGCTCGGGCATGCCCAGTGGGGCCCGAGCACTGCACGTGCTCAGAGAGAGAGAGAAAAAAAAATCTCTCTGAGCTATTGGAGAGCTTATCTGCAAATTGGGAGCTGTTGGGACAACAACCATATGTGGCTGACTCATCCTGCTTGTCCTAGGAGAACAAGAATTTCTTACCTGATCAGAATCCAGGACAGACATTTCCCTCAGTTTTCTGCAGCGGTTGGGATGGATTCAGGCTGGAGATTTCCCTGTTCCTGGAATGAGTAAAATAGGAAGAGGCTGAGACAATTCCTGAATCTCAGGTATAATCTTTCCTCTGAGTCTCTCAGGGATTTCCAGTTGCAGGACACAAATTTCTCTGATTTGTCTTCTGAATCTTCTCTGCTCTTTGCAGCCATGCAGACACAAGAGGAAGAGGCAGCAAAGGAGCATGTGTAGAGCTTTTCATCCCAACCCTCCGGCTGAGGTCATCCTGGAATATCCTGCCTTCTTAAGGTGGTTCTTTAGAAAAAACACAGCAGATCTGCTGCCTGTTATCTGCTATTTCTACAGCTCCACCTTAAGGAGGTGGGATATTCCAGGATGACCTCTGCAACGGGGTAGTTCAAGAGTTTTGAGCATGCTCAGTTGCTTTCTCTACTTCCACAGACCTGCAAAGAACAGACAAGATTCAGAAGAGAAGCAGAAACTTTCTGTATCCTGCAACTGGAAATCCCTGAGACCCAGTTCCCTTCCTGCAGAGGGGAGAGGAAGGATTATATCTAAGACTCAGAGATCATCCCAATCTGGAGACCAGAGCCGTCCGTTTGGCGCTGTAAGCCTTCCGCTCCTTCTTGATAGGAGAGTCAGGGTTCTGTCGGACAATGCCATGGCGGTGGTCTATGTCAATCGTCAGGGGGGGCACCAAGAGCACTCAGGTGGCGTAGGAGATGGCTCTGCTCATGGTCTGGGCAGAGTCTCACTTTCAGGACATCTTGGCCTCCCATATAGCCGGAGTGGAGAATGTTCAAGTGGACTTCCTCAGTCATTACGTGCTAGATCCCAGAGAGTGGTGTCTAAGCCACGTGGCCTTTCAGATGATAGTGCAGTCTTGGGGTCGTCCCCTCATGGACCTGATGGCCACGAGTGTCAATACCAAAACACCCCGCTTCTTCAGTCATCGCAGAGACGGTCAGGCTGAGAGCCTGGATGCTCTGGTTAAACCATGGCCAATGGAGGGGATGTTGTATGTATTCCCTCTGTGGCCAGTAGTGGGCAGAGTTCAATTCCGCATTGTTCGTCATCTGGGCCTGGTGGTTCTGGTGGCTCCGGATCTGGTGCGGCTTCTGGTGTCAGATCCTCTTCCGCCCAATCTTCTGACTCGGAGCCCCATTCCCTGTTTGATCCAGCTCCCTTTTTTGTCTTTTTTGAAAAGGAACACCTAGGAAGGAAGGGGAGTTCAGATAAACTGATCTCCTCTCTCTTCGGGTCCCGCAGACTTTCCACTTCTTGGGCTTATGTGCGGGTTTGGCGTATATTTGAGGAGTGTACGGTGCAGGGAGTGGTCTCTTCTCACGCTTTCCTGCCTAACATCTTAGAGTTCTTGCAGGATGACCTGAACAGGGGCCTGGCCTGGCTTGGTCTTCTCTCCAGGGAGCTTGAAGCCTTTTCAGCCTTTTGTGGGTTATTACGGGGTCAGCGTCTGACTGCCATTCCTGATGTCTTTCACTTCTTGCGGGCGGCCAAGTTACTCAATTCTCCCGTGCGACCATCTGTTCCCTCTTGGGATTTGAATCTGATTCTGTCGGGGCTAGTACACCCCCGTTTGAGCCTTTGGGTGCCTGTTCGTTGAAGGACCTTACTCTTAAGGTGGTCTTCTTGGTAGCTATTACTTCTGCTAGACGTGTTTCAGAGCTGCAGGCTCTCTCTTGTAGGTCTCCCTTCCTGGAGTTTTTTAGGGAACAGGTCGTGTTATGGCCTGTTCCTTCCTTTCTGCCAAAGAACAAGGAATTGTCGTGGCTCACTGTAGCAGTGAAGGAAGCGATCAGAGACAAGAAGACTTCGTTTAAGGAATGGAAAAGGACAAAAATGGATGAAAACTGGGAAAAGCACAAATAACAAGAGGGGCAAAAAAGGACTACGAGGAAAAAATAACCAAGGAAGCCAAAACTTTTAAGCGGTGGGGCCGATGGATGACCATGAAATAAAGGGAATGCTAAAGGAGGACAAAGCCATCGCCGACAAACTAAACACATTTTTTGCATCTGTATTTACCAAAGAGGATATACACAACATACCAGAAGCCGACAGGCTATATGCAGGAAATGAGAACGGGAAACTGACAGGGTTGACGGTCAGTCTAGTAGAGGTATGCAGGTCGATTGATAGGCTTCAAATCGATAAATCCCCGGGACCGGATGGCATCCATCCAAGGGTAATCAAGGAACAGATAGGGGTTATAAGTGAACTGTCTCAACTAATAGTCAATCTGTCAATCAAATCAGGAAAGATTCTGGAAGACTGGAAAGTGGCGAATGTTACGCCGATCTTCAAGAAAGGTTCAAGGGGAGATCCGGGAAACTACAGACCAGTGAGTCTGACTTCGGTACCAGGAAATATGGTAGAAGCACTGATAAAGGACCGTATCATCGATCACCTTGATGGACACAAACTGATGAGGACCAGCCAGCACGGTTTCAGCAAAGGAAGATCTTGCTTGACAAACTTACTGCACTTCTTCGAGGGAGTAAACAGGCAGAAAGACAAGGGTGACCCGGTCGACATAGTATATCTGGGTTTTCAGAAGGCATTCGACAAGGTCCCGCGTGAATGACTACTTCGAAAAAATGCAAGCCATGGAATCGAGGTTGATATACTCATGTGGATTAAAAACTAGTGTCACGAGTAGAGTGTCACGAGAGGAGAAGTGTCACGAGTAGAGTGCCATTGGATTTGGTGCTCGGGCCTGTGCTCTTCAACATATTTATAAACGACCTAGAAATTGGCATGACGAGTGAGGTGATTAAATTTGAGTATTCAAAGTAGTGAGGACAAAGAAGGATTGCGAAGACCTACAATGAGACATAAACACACTCGAGGAATGGGCCGCGAAATGTCAAATGAGGTTCAACGTGGATAAGTGCAAGGTGATGCATGTCGGTAAGAAAAATCATATACACGAATACAGGACGTCTGGTGCTATACTCGGAGAGAGCCTCCAGGAAAGAGTCTTGGGAGTACTTGCAGACAAGTCAGTGAAACCGTCTGCGCAATGTGCAGCGGCAGCGAAGAGGGCAAACAGAATGTTAGGAATGATTAAGAAGGGGGATCACAAACAGATCCGAAAAGGTTATCATGCCGTTGTACCGGGCCATGGTATGCCCCCATCTGGAATACTGCGTCCAACACTGGTCGCCGTACATGAATTAGGACATAGTACTACTTGAAAGAATCCAGAGAAGAGCGACACAAATGGTTAAGGGGCTGGAGGAGCTGCCGTACAGCGAGAGGCTAGAGAAACCGGGCCTCTTCTCCCTTGAAAAGAGGAGACTGAGAGGGGACATGATTGAAACATTCAAGATATTATAAAGATATTCCTTGGTCCCTCTCACGTTTCATCACCGCCACTTGAAGGATGAATGCCCTTTGTTTGACCATTCTAAGCTGCGAGATGCTTGGTCCGGTGATCTTGCTGTTGATTTGCCTTCTGATATCCTCCTTCAGGCTGTCCGGCGACTGCCTGCTTTTCGTAAATACACTACCTTTTGGGAGCAACATTTTAAATTGATTTTTCGTTTATATGTTTCTCCTAGAAGGGCTTATTTGGCTCACTTCCGTCCCCACGCAGCCTGTCTTCGTTGTCAGGTTCCGGAAGCCAGCTTAGGCCACATGTTCTGGACTTGTCCTCAGTTACAACTTTTTTGGACTGCTATATTTGCTTTTGTGGAGTCTATTTGGCATGTTACTGTTCGCAGTTCCCCTTTGCTTTTATTTGGGACTGTTCCTCACTACTTTCCACGTTTCAAGGGAGTTGCAGCTTTCCTCAAGTGGTCTATCCTGATTGCCTTGAAATGCATCCTGCTGAAATGGCTTGAAGCTGAGGCGCCGGACTATTCCCTTTGGAGGAGCCGCATGATCGCTCTTTTGATGTGGGAGCGAAGGGATGTGACTGACTTGGCTTCTCGACAAGGTCGTCTTTTCCAGACCACTTGGGAACCTTTCTGGAATACTTTGACCCCTCTGGCTCGTAGCCGGATACTTAATTGATGCTTTGTTTGTACTTCCCTTTTGTGCCTCTTTTGTATAGTTTGTTATTCAATTCTTTGTTAATTTGTGTTTCGAAGGAGGACCCAGGGGTGGGTATGGTGGGGAGGGGGGTTTGGGGGGGGTGGTTCTTTTGGGGACTATTTCAAAATTTTGAGCTGTTTCTGTACTTTGTGTTACTATGTTGTGTTCTTGCTTGCTCAATAAAATATATTTGACCATAAAGATATTCCTTTTTTGTCCAAAATTATAAGAATGTATCCAGATGTTTCATGCCCGACCCAGAAGAGAAGAAAGCAGTGTCTTATATTGAGACCTAAGGTAATACAGTTAGGGGTGACCTTTGTTCTGAGGTACCCCTGTAAATGTGTTATGGTGTATAAAGAGAACAGATATGTTTTCTATGAGCCACAGCAGTTATCTAAATTTATTAATTACTATCTCAGGATAGTAATTAATTACTTAATTCTGATTCTTTTAAAATCCGTTTAGAGAAAAATGTTCAACGGCAGTCGAGCCTCCTTTGGTTTTCCTTGTTATTGAATTTGTAGGTTAATTTCAGCAAATTGTAGCTCGGTCTCCAATAGATAGTGGACTAACTATATTGTGTAATCAAAATTTACTTTGTATTTTTTGGATTAAGTGATATTCTGCTTTTCATGATATTTTTTCTTTTGTTTTTGATTGAGATTGTCAAAGCTATAATATTAATAAATAAAGAATGAAAAAAAAAAGAGAAACATTCAAGATATTGAAGAGAATTGACTTAGTAGAGAAAGAGATATTGTTCACCCTCTCCAGGTTGCAGAGAACGAGAGGGCACTTTCTAAAGTTAAAAGGGAATAGGTTCCGTACAAACGTCAGGAAGTTCTTCTTCACCCAGAGAGTGGTGGAAAACTGGAACGCTCTTCCAGAGGCTGTTATAGAGGAAAACACTCTCCAGGGATTCAAGAAAAGGTTGGATATAGAAACATAGAGTATGACGGCAGAAAAGGGCCGATGGCCAACAAGTCTGCCCACTCAAGAACCCTCCCTCCTCCCTCCCACCCTCCCTCCATCATTTAAGCATTCCTCTGGAGCGACCCCACCTGTCTGTTCCATCGTCCTTTGAAGTCAAGCGTGGTTCTGGCCTCGACTATCTGACGTGGAAGACCATTCCATCGATCAATTACCCGTTCAGTGAAGAAATACTTCCTGGTGTCCCCATGAAATCTTCCCCCCCCCCCCCCCTGAGTTTTAGCGGATGTCCTCTTGTCGCCATGGGACCCCTAAGACAAAATATTCCTTCCTCCACATCAATACGGTCCGTGACGTATTCGAATGTTTCTATCATGTCCCCCGTTTCCCTGCGCTCTTCGAGAGAATATAAGCGCAGCTTGCTCAAACGTTCTTCGTATGGGAGATTCTTTAGTCCTGAGACCATCCTGCTGGAACAGAACGTACGCAGGTAAGGCTAGACTCAAATAGGGCACTGGTCTTTGACCTAAGGGCCGCCGTGTGAGCGGACTGCTGGCCACGATGGACCACTGGTCTGACCCAGCAGCAGCAAATCTTATGTTCTTATGTTTTAAAGGTAGTTTCTCCTTTTCATGTCTCTCAATCGGTGGTCCTCCCGGTGCTAGGTAGTTGGGAGGGTTCTTCTGAGCAGAAACAGTTGCACAAATTGGATGCTGTGTGTGAAGGACCCAGGAGATCAGAAAATCAGAACATCTTTTTGTCCTTCTAGCGCAGGGGTGTCCAACCCATGGGCCGCATGCAGCCCAGCAAGGAGTTTCATACGGCCCAAGCTTCTCTCTCCCTCCCTCCCTTCTGTGATTCTCTCCAGTGGGAATTTAGTTTTCTGGCCGGCTCCTTGCGAGCGATTCACGGCTGCTTCAAAAGCCTTCTCGCATTCCCTTCCTTCTTTGGGTGTCTGTCTAGGGGAAAAAGATGATGCACTTGGGGAGATGAAAAAAGAGGAGAACTGTTGGGCAGAAAGAGAAAGGAGGGAGAGAGAGAATTATTGGACATGGTAGTGGGAGAGGAGTGAGGAAGAGCTGCATGGGCACGGAGAGAAGGGGGGAGAACATACTGGGTCAAGGAAGCTTCCTGGACCTTTTTTTTTAAAAAAGTACAGAGGGGGGAAGGTATTAAAAGAAGTGCTAGATTGGGCATGGGGGGAGAGCTTATTGGGCCAGAAACAAAGCACAGAGAGATGGTGGGCAATGGTCTGAAGGGAGAGAAGTTGGACCTGGAGTGGTATGGAGGAAGAGGAAAAGAGATACTTGAAGGGAGAACTGTTGGGAAGAGAAAGTGAGAAATGGTGTATCTGGGGAAGGGAGGCAGGCAGGCAGGGGGAGAGATGGGATGGGGCAATTGGGAAGAGAAAGGGAAAGAAGTTGGATCTGAGGATGGAAGGGATGGAGGGAGAAATGTTAGGCCTGTGGATGGAAGACAGAGAGATGCAGCATCTCTTTTTTTCCCTCCATTTCATTGTTCAGCATCAAATGAGGAGGGAAGAAGAAAACAGAAAAGAGAGGGAGTAAAATGTTGGATCATGGGGATAGACGAGCAGAGATGGACCCATGGGAGGGCAGGAAGGAAGAGAGCTGGGAAAAGAAGATGCTAGGAGATGGAAAGAAAGGGACAGGGAGTTATAGCCTGACCAGAGGAGAGAGGGAGGGGGATTCTTAAAGTGGTAAACCATGTGGATGAGGTCAAAAGGGAGATGACAAGATGAGTGAGAGAGCAGTGAGTACAGTGGTAGAAATGTGGTAATGGGGACTAGATAGAAGGGAATAGGAGGCTGGGAAAGGAGTGAGATGGAAAATAGGAGAGCTATGGACTGAGAGAAGATGGAGAATTGAGAGGTAGCTGAACATTTTAGAAGAAGGGTGAGAAAAAAAGGCAAGATTTGAGTGGACAGAGGCAAAAAAGAAAAGAAAGCTGAAAAGGAAAAATCAATATGTTGGACAGGCATAAGAAGGAAATAGAAAGAAAGAAGAGAAGAAAAAAATGGACAGCAGATACTGGAACGAGAATTAGTTGAAGATAGAGAAAAAGCAGAAAGAGAAACTGGAGCCAAGATGATGGAAAAACAAAATATCCAGCAAACAAGGTAGAAAAAATTGTTTTATTTTGAATTTATTAACTGGAATATGTTAGCTTTGGGATATGTGCATCACAATTATTTTTGTATTCAGTGACATAGTCATATACAGCTGATTTGGGGGAGGGACTGGAGCCCAAAATTAGTGGATGGGCATCAAAGTTTCTCCCTGCCTGAGTGCAATTGATAAATACTTGAGCTAGTGGGGATTCCCAAGCCCTGCCAACTGAAGACATCTTCCTCCAGGCTGGCAATCTCCAAGCTTTGCAGCCAATGGCAATATCTTCAAGCTGCCCCTGCTTTCATGCATGCATGAAAGCCAAAGGAGGGGGGGGGCAGGGAGGAGGGAAGGCAGCAGCTCTGCAATATTGCTGTCATCTGCAGAACTTGGAAAGTTGGAGGGGGAGGAGGTGGCCATCAGTTGGTGAGGTTTGGGGATCCCTACTAGCTACAGCAAGGGAGATATTCATTTTGAGGGAGCCTAAGCTCAACGTGGGAGGCCCAAAAAAGCAGTAATATTTACCCTGATTGAGCGATCCTCCACGTGCACTGCTGACAGCTGATTCAGCATCCCCACTCTGATGAGGCTCACCGTAGCTGTAATAGAAGTGAATGGGAGAACCAGGAGCGTGCATCCCTGCTCATCAGAGTGGGGATGCGGAAGCCTGTGGCTGCTCCCACTCTCAGCGGTCCACATGGAGGATCATTCAGTCAGGTTAAGTATTACTGCTTTTTATGAAGGTTTATTATTAGATATGTACATCTTCTATATTAGTGGGTGCAAACTTGGGACCTGCTCAACCTTTTTTTTGCTCATCAGGTAGTGTTAGTGTCTGTGCGGCCTCAGAAATTTTTTTTTCGTCCAATGCGGCCCAGGGAAGCCAAAAGGTTGGACACTCCTGTTCTAGCGGATCCTCGTAAGGGGGATGGTGCTTCCAAGGCTTCTATTATGCGTTGGATCAAGGAAACTATTGCTTCTGCTTACCTTCTTCAAAAAAAAAAAAAGCTTGTTCCGGAATTTCTCAAGGCTTATTCCACTCGGAGTCAGGCTGCTTCTTGGGCTGAGTCTTTGCTGGTGCCTCCAATGGATATTTGTAACACTGCTGTTTGGTCTTTCTTGCATTCTTTGTCAGACACTACCATGTGGACATTCAGGCGCATCGGGACGCGGTGCTCAGTGAGCATGTTCTGGTATCGGCCCTTCAGGGGTCCCACCCATGATAGGGACTGCTTTGGTATATCCCGCTTGTAAGATTAATCTATGCTGATCTGGAGAGTTGCTAAAGAAGGAGAAATTAGGTTCTTACCTACTAATTTACTTTCTTTTAGCCTCTCCAGACCAGCATAGGACCCACCCTGTCTATTGTCGTGTTCTTGTGTGCAGCTTTTAATTTTTTGGTCAGTTTGTAGTATTTTTCTAGAGCCAAGGAAATTAAGAACAGCGGATGTGGTTTGGCTGGCATAGCTGTGAGGACTTCTGCTATTTGCATTTGCTCCTTTTCATATTCCAACAGCGTTCCTGTTTTTATTTATTGATACTCCAGTTCGGAGTCCTGTTTGGTTTTCTGTTTATACTTCTTAGTTCTGCTTGGCTATTCGGCAGACTGTGGTAATTAGGGAGGAGTCACGTGATATGTACTATTCCAAAGTTTTGTCTCAGTCTCCACCTGCTGGTCATGATGAGATATAACTCATTTGTAAGATTAACCTATGCTGGTCTGGAGAGGCTAAAAGAAAGCAAATTAGCAGGTAAGAACCTAATTTCTCCTTTTTCTTTATGGAACAAACTTCCTCCTTGAATCCATCAGAAACAACATTTGTGAGATCCAAGGCTCTGTTAAAAACTTGTTATTTAAGCTGACATTGGATTCCATAAATATTTGATTCTTCTGCCAGGTCACATTTTCTGATTTGACCCTGAAGGAGGCTTGGCGGAAGAGACAGACTTGTGATGTTCTTTCTTGGATGAATGTTTGCTATGAATGCTTGTCCTTTCTTATCATTTCTTATGGAGTTCCTTTCTTTTTTAGATATATTTTATATACACCACCTTAATCCATCTGTTGGAAAAGGCAGTTAATCAAGAATATACTTATTTGTGCAGGTATTCTGTTAAAGGGGTAGCATATGGGGTTGAAATAAATAAACCAACCATACTATGAAAAACCTGCCACTTATTCATCATGGATCTAGAATTAAAGCAGAGTGATAAAAACTGAACATTCCAAGGGGCCGAGTCACAGAAAACCAAAGACAATTTAACACACCATCTCTCTCCACCCATTCTCCAGCATTCCTCCAACACACACAATTTATAATCTGTCACTATAATAGACACTTGCTCTGGCTGCTGTAACGCCTTTTTATTTTCACTTCAAAATGTTATCACATTCAGAATATTTAAATGGTTTCTCCCAAGAGCAGTGTCTCCAGGTAGGTTAGTCTGGCACACATCATGACAGTCATGAACCTCATTTTTAAGCCAAGGAAAGTGGAGTATGATCTCTCAAATTTGATGCTAACATTTGCTGAAATGCTAAAGACACCTTCCTTCTGGAGTTGAGACAACCTATTCGGGTATGCCTAAATTTCATTCCCAAATGTATCTTCTTGGTCTCACTGCATTTTTTGGGTACTTAAGGATCGTCTCTCTTTACATAAAATTCACAGAGTAATTTCCTGGGACTGACACTTCTAGGATCAATGCCGTTCTGGGGTTTCTCTTTCCCCACTATCAAGCCATGGTAGAGAGTCCCAAGCGGCAAATACACCAAAGCCCACGGCCCTGTGTCTAGTTTCCTTACATCCAGCTTTTTATTCGTTGGAATGGGAATGTCCCAGGTGATCAAAAACCTCTTCAATCTTCAGCGAGGTTGTATCTTTACAAAGTTTCCAATGGATAAGACTTGCAACTTATTTTGCCTTTCTGTATATTAATTTTCTGCAATCAGGCCTTTGCAGCCCGCTAGTGATACTTGGAACTATTTCTAACTATTGATTATTGTGCCATATGTTTCTACGCTTGGGGTGGACCATCTACTGTCATTGGCAGCAATTATCAATTGCTCATCCTTTGGTTAAGGGAGGGCTAATTTAAACCTTTCAAGGGTACAACAGGGTCACCATGTGAAGCTACTCAGCAAGAGTTAGAGAGAGAAAGTATTCCTCCCTCAGACACATCCAATTCACCAGTTTTCCCACTGAAAATGTTAAGTTTCCTTTTCTCTCCAGTGTGGATTCTTTCATGAATTCTGAGATGATTTTGACTAAGGCTTGTACCATGACTTTTAGAAGTATGTAGCCTAATGGTTAGAGCAGCTGCCTCAGCACCCTGAGGTTGGGAGTTCAATTCCCACTGCAGCTCCTTGTGACTCTGGGCAAGTCATTGTCCCAGGTCCAAAATCAGTAGGTAAACCACACAGAAAAAGCAGTAGATCAAGTCCCATTTCCTTTATATTTATATGGTGTTTCTTCCGTGTAGATTATTGGATGAAATCTTAGGTAATCATTTTGACTGAAGCTTTTACCAGATTCAGAACATTTATATGGTTTTTATAGAAAGCGTAGATTTTTTCATGAATTCTAAGGTTACCTTTTTGATGCTTTTACCACATTGAGAACATTCACATTGTGTTTCTCAGGGGCAATAAGTTAGTTTTGCACATATCATGAACAAAGCTCACTCTTAAGACTCTGACTTCTGTGGTAAGCAAATTAATGGAAACACTTTTAAAACAGAGAATGGTCAAGTTTCTGGAATCCTGTGGATTACGGGACCGGAGGCAACATGGATTCACTAGAGGTAGGTCTTGTCAGACAAATCTGATCAATTCTTTGATAGAGGATGTGCGCTAGATGTGGTGCATTTAGATTTTAGCAAAGCCTTTGACAGTGTTCCACACACACGTCTAATAAATAAACTGAGTGTCCCAAAGTGACGGGCTGGGTCGAGAACTGGTTGAGCGGAAGGCGACAGAGTAGTGATCAATGGAAATCGCTCTGAGGAAAGGGTTGTTACCAGTGGTGTGCCTCAAGGTTCTGTTCTTGGGCCTGTTCTTTTTAACATTTTTATAAGCAATATTGCTGAAGGGTTGTCGGGTAAGATTTGCCTCTTTGCGGAAATCTGCAATAGAGTAGACACGCCGGATGGTGTGAATAACATGAAGAAAGACCTGGCGAAGCTTGAAGAATGGTCTGAAATTTGGCAGCTAAAATTTAATGCTAAGAAATGCGAGGCCATGCATTTGGGCTGCAAAAACCCGAGGGAACAGTACAGATTAGGGAATGAAGAGCTTATATGCACGACAGAAGAGAGAGACTTGGGTGTGATTGTATGTGATGATCTTAAGGTGGCCAAACAGGTTGAATAGGTGATGGTGAATGCTAGTAGGATGCTAGGTGCACAGGGAGAGGTATGGCTAGTAGGAAAAAGGAAGTATGGATGCCCCCGTATAAGACTTTGGTGAGACCTCATTTAGAATATTGTGTACAATTCTGGAGGCTGCACCTTCAAAAAGCTTTAAAAAGGATGGAGTTGGTCCAGAGGAAGGCTACTAAAATGGTTTGTGGTCTTCATCATAAGACGTATGGGGAGACTTAAAGATCTCACTCTGTATACTTTGGAGGAAAGGCGGGAGAGGGGAGATATGACAGAGACACATAAATTCCTACGTAATGTAAATGCGCATGAGTTGAGTCTCTTTCATTTGAAAGGAAGCTCTGGAATGAGAGGGCATAGGATGAAGTTAAGAGGTGATAGGCTCTGGAGTAATCTAAGATAATACTCTTCTACAGAAAGGGTGGTAGATGCGTGGAACAGTCTCCCAGAAGAGGTAGTGGAGACAGAGACTGTGTATGAATTCAAAATAGCCTGGGATAGGCTAAAATAACAGGAGGATGTCGGTGAAGACAAGTTCCGCCACAAAAAACTGCTTGGAGGCAGATTGGGCAGGAAAAACCAGCCCGGGACAAGAGCCATGCAGAGGGCCTAACCCACAACGGTAAAGAAAAAATAAAACTTTTTTTTTTTTTGAAGATGAACTTAGAAAAGAAATAAAAGAAGAAACTGACAAAAATTTTCAACAGCCTTTGAAAAACACAGCTTCTTAGCTCCGTTGAAACTAAGAAACTGAGGGACCGCGCGTCTCTGTTGGGCGGAAAAGCACTCACACATGCGCGGTGCGGGTGTCAAGAGCTTTTTTTAAGCTCTTGAAGTGTCTGTACCGGGGCTCCGTGGTGACATCACCCATCAGTGAGAATATGCTGCCTGCTTGTCCTGGGATAATAAATAAACTGAGTGCCCTCGGGATGGGTCCCAAAGTGACGGGCTGGGTCAAGAACTGGTTGAGCGGAAGGCGACAGAGTAGTGATCAATGGAGATTGCTCTGAGGAAAGGGATGTTACCAGTGGTGTGCCTCAAGGTTCTGTACTTGGGCCTGTTCTTTTTAACATTTTTATAAACGATATTGCTGAAGGGTTTGTCGGGTAAGATTTGCCTCTTTGCAGATGATACCAAAATCTGCAAAAGAGTAGACATCCACGATGGTGTGAATAACATGAAGAAATACCTGGTGAAGCTTGAAGAATGGTCTGAAATTTGGCAGCTAAAATTTAATGCTAAGAAATTCAAGGTCATGCATTTGGGCTGCAAAAACCAGAGCGAATGGTACAGTTTAGGGGGTGAAGAACCTATGTGCACGACAGAAGAGGGTCTGATTGAATGTAATAATCTTAAGTTGGCCAAAGAGGTTGAAAAGGTGACGTCGAAAGCTAGAAGGATGCTAGGTTGCATAGGGAGAGCTATGGCCAGTAGGAAAAAAAGGGGGTATTGATGCCTCTGTATAAAACTCTGGTGAGACCTCATTTAGAATATTGTGTACAATTCTGGAGGCCGCACCTTCAAAAAAATGTAAAAAGGATGGAGTCAGTCCAGAGGAAGGCTACTAAAATGGTGTGTGGTCTTCGTGATAAGGCGTATGGGGACAGACTTAAAGATCTCAATCTGTATACTTTGGAGGAAAGGCAGGAGAGGGGAGATATGACAGAGACACTTAAATTCCTACGTAATGTAAATGCGCATGAGTTGAGTCTCTTTCATTTGAAAGGAAGCTCTGGAATGAGAGGGCATAGGATGACGTTAAGAGGTGATAGGCTCTGGAGTAATCTAAGATAATACTCTTCTACAGAAAGGGTGGTAGATGCGTGGAATGGTCTCCCGGAAGAGGTGGTGGAAGCAGAGACTGTGTCTGAATTCAAAAGAGCCTGGGATAGGCACGTGGGGATCTCTCAGAGAGAGAAATAGGTAATGGTTACTGAGGATGGGCAGCTCTATGACCTCACAATGCAGGTGTAAAGAGCCTTAGCCTATAGGATGAGGAGATGCAAATGGTAAGAGCCATAGCCAATAGGGAGAGGAGGAGATAGTGGATGCAGATGAGAGACTAGATGGACCATTTGGCCTTTATCTGCCATCATGTTTTTATGATATATAGAGTATGATCTCAGTTTCTCAAATTGACCGTTAACGCTTGCCATAGTACTTGCATTGTGCCAAAGAGAGCTTCTTTCTGCAGTTCATAAGAAGTAGCATATGTATAGGCACCCAGTGTGACGTTCTTTTGGCACCGAACATGATGGGAAATATTTCTGCCATTTTTTCTTGGTCTCAGACTGCATCTCTCTCCACGTGATTCACCAAGTAATTGCTTGGGACCAACACCTCTATAATCAATGTCAATTTAGTCATTTTGCTTTTACCACTATATCTGGATTTCTTGCATCAGTCGGGATGAACAGATCCCAGCTGATCCTAACCTCTTCCACAGTTCTTTTAGGGTCATCATCCCAATGCTTTTCTGCTACACTGATGTTGTAATGCTTACAGAGTTTCCAATGGATGAGATGTGCCACCTTGTTATGCCTTACTGGATAAAACTTCTCCATCATTAGCACTTCACAGCCAGCCATGAGACGAGTAACCGGTTCCAGCTCTTCCTTAGAGAATCTACAGGTCTGTTGCAGCAATTGTTTTAATGCTTGCTATAAACCATCTTGCCCATAATCTGCTGTCCTAGGCTTCAACCTTCGGTTTCACTTCACCTCTCCTTATCCAGTCATGTGTCTGATGTTGATCCATGAATGGCTCTTGGAGCAACAATTTAGTTCTCGCTGTACTTACAGAGTTGCCACTTTATTGATCCAACCCGTAAAAGAATTTCTTCTCTTCCTTTGCAAATTCTGTTGCTTCCTCTCCTTTTGGTACCTATGGATTTTCACCCATTCCTTCTACTCATTGGAAAGCTTGTCCAAGTTTAATAAAGGAACTAGAGATTCTGGAAGATTTTTGTCCACATTTCAACACCTTTTGTGCTTTGAGATCTGATGACATAAGCTTGGAGGCCTATGACAGATTATGGGTACCGAGCTACTACTTCAATGAGACCTACCCCTCCTTTAGATTTAGGAATATACAGTCTTGGCATACACTGATTCTTACGCATGACCTTGTGGGCATGAAGAAGTTTCGTTTTTCAAGGTCTTTAAGAGGCCTGTCTACATAGTCACCTTAGCACATTTCTCCATATTTTTTTGCCAGGGTGGATTCTTTCATGTATTTTTTTAGATTAGATTTACTGTGGAAACATTTACTATATTCAGGACATTTATATGAGAATATTTTATTTTATTTTTTATTAATTTAACATAAATTACAAGTAAATCTACTTGTTACAGAAATTCAGAATCGTATCCAAACTTAAATAAGATTTAAAGAAGCAACATTAAAAAGTAAAAAAGTGGATTTCAGTTCTTCATTAGACCTCAACAATCTGTGAGAGAGAAAAAAATGGAGATTAAAGGGAGAAAATTAGAAGAATGTTTTCAAGGTATAGGCTATAATACAGCTATATCCTTCAGTCTTCAAGCTTTGGAGCCTCACCACTGATTAACCTCTTGAGGTCCAAAAAAGATCTTAGATGATCAGGAATGAAGAAAACATATTTTAGATCCAAGTATTGAACAATACATTTACAGGGGTAGGCCAACATAAAAGAAGCACCCAACCCCCTCGTTTCGTCTCTCATGGCTAGAAACTGTCTTCGTCTATCCTGTGTAGGTTTAGTTACATCAGGATATATCCATATGCGTTGTCCACGAAAAAGAGTTGCAGATTTTCTCAAGAAGTCTCATAATAGCATTGAGGTCTTGTTCAAAGATGAAATTTACTATCAAGGTAGCTCTTTCCTTGACATCAGTAAAAGAATTCTCCAGGACAGCCATTAAATTTTGTAGCTCATTTTCAGTGATCACTTTCTCACCAAGAGGAATACCATTAGGTGTAGAATTCTTTTTTGAAACCGGTAAGAAGTATGCTTTATTTATTGGTGGAATCTGGTCTGGAGGAAAATTCAAATTTTCTATCAAGAGTTTTTTTAAAGACCTCTATTGGTGTCTCCGCTGGTATTTTTGGACAGTTTAAAACTCTAAGGTTCAAACGGCAGTTGAAATTCTCAATCTGTTCAATCTTACGTGCAAACAAATTTTGTTCCTTTACAACCAAAGAGACAGAGTTATTTTTAAAGTAGTAGACTCAGCCTGAATCTTATCTAGACATTCCAGTTTAACTTTTTCTACTGTCAAGGAAAAAGCATCCACTTTAGCCACTAGTACCTCAATGTCTTGAGCTATTTTCCTGAGTTTCTCATCCATTTTCTTTATGGCCTCAAAGAGTATCTCAAGTGTATTGCCAGGACTCGCTGCAGGCACTCCAGCTCCCACAGAGCTCTTCTTCGGGTCCTGGTCTCCAGCAGAGGGTGTAGCTCCTCCCAGAGTCAGCACCGGGGTTTCCTCCTCCTCTGTCCCAGGGCTGTAGTCTCCGCTCTGTGTCCATGCTGGACATGGGGGTGCAGAAATCATTGGTGGAGACAAAGATGTCAAAGGTTCCATTGATTCAAGTGCTCCCTGGCTTGAATCTTCAGCGGAAGTCAATCCACGCCGGGATAGCTGAGGTTCAGCAGAGCTCTGCCGCCCAAAGAAATGCTGGAGCGTCGGCTGAGCTGGGGAAGATGTGAGAGCCGAAGTTTGCATGGCTCTCACAGTTCCCTTCCTCTTCGTATGAGGCATACCAGCTAGTAGAAAAGGAACAAAGAAGCGAAGAGAAGCAATAGGACAGCTGGAGCATCACTGAAAAGTTGAGGTAATCGGACATGGAAATCAGAGTGATCAGACCTCTGCTAACTGCTGTCCGCCATCTTGATTCTCCTCAATCCATTTATATCCATGGTGGATTCTTTCATTACGTCTAATTATATTATTTTGATTGAAGCTTTTATCCAGTTTTCCCTAGTGTGTTTCCTGAAGTCTGAGTTGATTGAAACTTTTACCACATTCAGAACACATAAATTGTATTTCTCCAGTATAAATTCTTTCAGGAATTCTGAGAGAAAACGGAAATTTTCACTACATATACAAAATTTATATGATTTTTCTCCATTGTGGATCAATTCATGAATTCTGACGACCTTACTGACTAAAACTTTTACCTCTTCAGAACATTTGTATGGTTTCCCTCCACTCTGAATTATTTCATAAGTTCTGAGATTACTTTCTGTTTGATGCTTTACTACATTCTGAACATTTATATGGTTTTTCTCCAATGTAGATCTGTTCATGCAGAGCTGACCTTTTTGTTTAAAGCTTTTACTACATTGAGAATATTTCTGTTTTATTTCCAGTGTGAATTCTTTCATGAGTAATGAGGTCACCATTTTGTTTGAAACTTTTACCACATTCAGAACCTTTACATGGTTTTTCTCCAGTGTATCCGATTTGATCTGTTCGATTAAAGCTCTTGTCACTTTCAGGACATTTATATGGTTTTTTTACAGAGTGAATTCTTTCTGAATGGATTATGAGTTCACTTTTTTGTTTGAAGCGTTTACCACATTCACATTCATATGGTTTTTCTCCAGTGTGGATTCTTTCATGAATTCTGAGTTGATCTGCTCGATTAAAACTTTTGCCACATTTAGAACATTTATATGGCTTTTCTCCAGTGTGAATTCTTTCATGAGTTATGAGGTTAGCTTTTTGATTAAAGCTTTTACCACATTCAGAACATTTATATGGTTTTTCTCCAGTGTGGATTGCTTCATGTCTCCTGAGGACATTTTTTTGATAGAAGCTTTTACCACATTCAGAACATTTATATGGTTTTTCCCCAGTGTGAATTACTTCATGAATTCTGAGGTCACCTTTTTGATTGAAGCTTTTACCACATTCAGAACATTTATATGGTTTTTCTCCAGTGTGAATTCTTTCATGCGTTCTGAGGATAGTATTACTAGTGAAGCTTTTACCACATTCAGAACATATGTATGGTTTCTCTCCAGTGTGGATTCTTTCATGAGTTATGAGTTGACATTTTTGATAGAAGCTTTTACCACATTCAGAACATTTATATGATTTTTCTTCAGTATGAAGTCTTTCATGATATCTAAGGCCACCTTTATGATTGAAGCCTTTACCACATTCAGAACATTTATATGGTTTTTCTTCAGTGTGAAGTCTTTCATGATTTCTGAGGCTACCTTTATGATTAAAGCCTTTATCACATTCAGAACATTTATATGGTTTTTCTCCAGTGTGAATTACTTCATGAATTCTGAGTACACCTTTTTGCTTGAAGCTTTTACCACATTCAGAACATTGATATGGTTTCTCTCCAGTGTGGCTTACTTCATGTCTCTTGAGGTTATTTTTTTGATTGAAGCTTTTACCACATTCACAACATTTATATGGTTTTTCCCCAGTGTGAATTACTTCGTGAATTCTGAGGTCACCTTTTTTATTGAAGCTTTTACCACATTCAGAACATTTATATGGTTTTTCTCCAGTGTGAATTCTTTTGTGGATTCTGAGGCTATCTTTATGATGGAAGCCTTTACCACATTCAGAACATTTATATGGTTTTTCTCCAGTGTGGATTGTTTCATGTCTCCTGAGGACATTTTTTTGATTGAAGCTTTTACCACATTCAGAACATTTATATGGTTTTTCTCCAGTGTGAAGTCTTTCATGATTTCTGAGCCCACTTTTATAATTGAAGCGTTTACCACATTCAGAACATTTATATGGTTTTTCTCCAGTGTGAATTCTTTCGTGAATTCTAAGATCACTTTTTTGTTTGAACTTTTTACCACATTCAGAACATTTATATGGTTTTTCTCCAGTGTGAATTCTTTCGTGAATTCTGAGATTATATTTTCGACTGAAGCTTCTATAACATACTGAGCATTTAAATAACTTTTCTCTATTGAGGTTTATTTGATGCCCTTGTTTTTTGCTAATGCTGATTAATCCATGTCCTCTCAGCTCAAATACCTGACTGAAGTTTGTATCTTGTTCAGAACATTCTGGTGGCTTGCTTTCTTTGGAAACATTTTGATGAGTCATAAGTTGTGATTTATATGCAAAGGATTTGTCACACTCCATACCCTGGAATAGCTTGTCTTGTCTGTGAAATATGTTTTGTCCTGACAAGTTGTACTTCCCAGTGAACATTTCCTCAAATGTAGTGCTCTGAAAAAGTATCTCCCTTCTGAGTCTTTGATTTTGTATGAGATTTGTGCAACTGGTTGAATTTCTCTTTTGTTTAGTAGATATATCCAAGCTTTCTCCTCTTAAGATATTTTCGTTCATGCTAGATGGTCTTAAACTCCTATTGCCCCCCACACTATTGGCTGAACGATCTCGGCTGTCTCTGGAGGGGTCTTTGTGTTTCCAATCTTCCCTCTGCTGCCCATCATACACGCTCATTCTCATATGCTCAAATCCATCATCTGTGGATAAAAATGAAAAGTATGTACATAGTATGTTTCTTTGCTGTAAACCGCTTTGAACTTCTGGTATAGCGGTATATAATAAATAAAATTATTATTATTATTATTATTATTATAAATTATACATCTATTGAGTAAGACATACTGTACTGTATATACTCGTAAGCAAATATCCCCAAAAAGTCTTTAAATTAATTTGCTTGCAAACAGGTGAGCACAGGCACAAGAGACAAACAGACCATCCTGTTTCTGGACATCTCATCCTTCCTTCCTTCTAAACAGGATCACTATTCTGTTTTTTGTTTAAATCTGTTTTTTATTTTATTAACAATAAAGACGACTACCAATTAGAGAGATAATTTACTTAGTAATCTGTGACACTTATTACTATATACTCTTATAATCACAGCTATAATTTAAATAGAATTATTTTTCTTTTACTTTGATTTTTAAACTAAGGTTATTTATTATTATATAAATTATTTGTGAAGTGCTCAGACCAAGAAACCCATATAATAGTGATGTCACTACAATGAGGTTTTCAAGGGGACCATCATCGCCTTCACAGGTCCCCTATCTTTAGGCCTATATATTGCCTATCTGATTGATATATCCAACATATAGTGTTGTTCTATTTCGGGGAGCTATCAGCGATATTGCTTCTCATTGGTGACTTATTAACATAACAACTAAATATATAAAAAAATAAAAATAAAAGTGCTTATCTAAAAGGTTCTTTTAGCCTTTTAATAAAGCCTTAAAGGAGTTTAGACCTAGAGTTACACGGTAGGGTCATTATCATGATTTTCATTTAACATGTTTAGTAGACTTGATATATAGTGTTTGTCTGATTTTTTCTTAGTGTTCCTCCCTGACGAAGAAACGAAATCCGGGTCGGAGGGACGGGATTCTAATCAGACAATGAAAAAATGAGCAGCACTACATTTTAGATAAGCACTTTTATTTTTATTTTTATTTTTTTATATATTTAGTTGTTATGTTAATAAGTCACCAATGAGAAGCAATATCGCTGATAGCTCCCCGAAATAGAACAACACTATATGTTGGATATATCAATCAGATAGGCAATATATAGGCCTAAAGATAGGGAGGGCTGGGGACCTGTGAAGGCGATGATGGTCCCCTTGAAAACCTCATTGTAGTGACATCACTATTATATGGGTTTCTTGGTCTGAGCACTTCACAAATAATTTATATAATAATAAATAACCTTAGTTTAAAAATCAAAGTAAAAGAAAAATAATTCTATTTAAATTATAGCTGTGATTATAAGAGTATATATTAACAATAAAGAACCATAATCAAACAAAGGCAAAATGACAAGCAATACTGTATATACTCGACTCGGTTTATATTCGAGCCTCTCTCACCACCGGCACAGTTGTGCTCCTTATGTTCACTGCTAAGCTCCTGCATGCAGGCCGACCCCCCCCCCCCATGCCGCTATCCTCAACACGCGCAGCCAGCTGATATCTGTATGCCTACCGCCGATACGCTGATCCTCAAGAACCACTCCTAATGCTGCTGCAGATCCGATCGCTGACCTTCATCCATGAGACCGGCCACCCCTGGAACCGCTAACCCATCTCACCCCACACCCTGGAACTTTTGGCCTCCATGCTTCCCCACTCCACCCCACCCACCAAAATCACCGAACACTGCGCACGCCCCCCCGGAGCTGCCGACATCCACACAACCGCCAGCGATTCACTCCAGGCTGAGCCAGTGTGGGGCCCCAAGCATCATATAATTGGTTAAAATATTTTTCTTTAGCACTCTCCAGACCAGTAGAGGTTAACTTTACGAATGGGTATATATCTAATCATGACCAGCAGGTGGAGACTGAAAACAAAACTTTGGGACAGTATATCCTAGCCCCTCCTCTCTATTTCCCTCAGTCTTCTTTCAGTCTCCAGCAGGTGTTGAGTGATCTGTACCCATCTCCCTTGGTAGGGCTGTTGGAATTTGTTTAAGGTGTTTTTTGTCCCTGTTTTTAGCCGGACGGAGCTTGGACGGACTCTGTTTGGGGGTTCGTCCGACCTCGGGGGTGTCAAACCCGGCGGGTCACGAGCGGGGTCCCTCCCCCCACTTCCTCCACCTCCCCACATTTTTTTTAGAGGAGCCTCAGCAATAAGCCTTGCCCCCTAAATCAAGCAAGACTATTGCTTTGAGAGCCTGTGGAGTCTGTTCTGTAAAAAAAAAAAAAAAAAAAAAAAAAAATCCTGAGGTAGTGCTGGTCTGGAGGGTTGTATCCCTTTAAGAAAACTGTATTTTACTGTATTTTTTCAACTAACCGGCACTTTTTTACAGCTAGGTCGCGTATGGAGCAATGAGCACTTCTAAAGGGAAAAAGTGCTCATTGTGCTCCAGACGCGAGGCACTCGCGGCCGGCCTGTGCAAGCGGTGTTCAGGCCGGGGCGGTGGAGGAGCTCCGTCGGCAGCGGCTGCAGGCGCCCAGAGCTCCCCGCCGATGGTGCCTCGCGAGTCGGCAGGGAACGGTGGCGAAGCCCGGTCTTCTCCGTCCGCCCACGGAGGGAATCCCCAGACCGCCGACGGTCGGGTTGTAGAGGATTCCCTCTCAGCTGATTTTTTGACAGCTGATGCCGGCTTGCCTGCTTTAGCGGCTGAGACTATTCAGGTTTCTCAGCCGCTTCAGGCTATGGAGGGAGCTTTTTTGGCGGGAAAACCGCCATCTTCTCTGTCTGGCCCCTCCATTTTGTCTTCCACCTCAGGTGACCTTCCCCCTGTTTTGACTATGCAGGGGCAAGGTTCTGCTGGGTCCCCTGCTGTGGCAGGGAGTCCCTTGGGACCCTCGGGGGGGGGTTTTCTCCTGATTTTTTCTTTTCTTTATGCAGAGCCTATTTTCAGGCGGCTGGGGGTCCCGGTTGCGCCCAGGGGGTCTCGGGGGGTGGTTTTTCCTCCGCGCTTCCTGCGGCTTTGCCTCTTTCGTCTGGCGTGACGTCCCCTCCGCCGCCTACCTTGTCCAAGCGTCCGCGGGTGTCGTGGGACGAGAATTTGTGGTCGGAGGATCGGGTCGGTTTGGAGGAGGACCTGGACCCTTCTGAGGAATTCCAGGACTCTCTGGAGGGGACGGAAGCTGGCGGCGGGTTGTCGGATTTCCCGTTCTCCAGTGACGAGGCGTCTGTGGTGCGTCTTTTTCAGAAAGATGAGCTGCCTGACCTTATTCAGCAGGTTTCTTCGGTCTTGCGTTTTGAGGACGCGCCGCCGGAGACTCCGCGTGTGGGGGACCCCCTGTTGCGGGGGATCCGTTCCGTTTCCCGCTCTTTTCCTATGCATCAGGATATTCGGGATATTATTCTGGAGCAGTGGAAAACGCCGGAGACGCCGTTTCGGCTGGCGCGCAGCATGGCTCGCCTGTATCCCATTCCTGAAGGGGATCGGGCTACGTTAGCTTCGCCGGTCGTGGATGCGGTGGTCTCGGCGATTTCCAAGCGGCATACCGTGCCTGTTGAGGGCGGTTCTGCCTTGCGAGACCCTGAGGAGCGCAAATTGGAGGGCCTCCTTAAGCAAAATTTTCAGGTCTCGGCCCTTGGGGTCCAGGCGGCTATTTGTGGGGGACTGGTCGCTCGCGCCGTGTTTCGGTGGGCGGAGCGGGTCTTGGATCGAGAGTCTGACGACTGGTCTCTGGTGGATCAGGAGGTTGCGAAGATTGAGATGGCGGCCTCATTCCTCTCAGATGCTCTCTATGACTTGGTGCGGAGCTCGGCTAAGTCTATGGCTTTTGGCGTGGCCGCAAGGCGTGTGTTGTGGCTGCGCGCTTGGGCGGCGGATGCTGCGTCCAAAGCTAAGCTTACTAAATTTCCCTTTCGGGGGTCGTTTTTGTTTGGAGAGGACTTGGATAAGTTGATTCAGACTCTGTCAGACTCGAAAGTTCCCCGTCTGCCGGAGGACCGTGCTCGCCCGGCGTCTCGGGGGGGTGCGGCCCGGGGGCGTTTGCGGGATTTTCGCAAGTATCGCCCGGGGCGTGGGGCTGCTTCTTTCCAGTCTCCGGGTTTTTCCCGGGGTCGGTTCTTCCAGCGCACGCAGCCCTTTCGGGGGGCCCGTCGGGGGGCAGGGAATCCCTCCGCCGGTTCCCCCGCTTCCCGTCCTGCACAATGACGCCTTGCCGGCGCCCCCTTTGGTTCCGGTGGGGGCCCGGCTGCGAGATTTTTTCCCCAAATGGGCCGAGATCACGTCCGATCAGTGGGTCCTGGAGGTGGTGCGGGACGGTTATGCACTGGAGTTCGCCCGCTCTCTGCCGGATTTTTTCCTCGCTTCTCCATGTCAGACTCCGGTGAAGACGCAGGCTTTTCGCCAGACCCTTCAGCGCTTGATAGATCTCAAGGCAGTTGTTCCGGTGCCCCCTCCAGAGTGGGGCACGGGCAGGTACTCCATTTACTTTGTGGTGCCCAAGAAGGAGGGGACTTTTCGGCCCATCCTCGATTTGAAAGGGGTCAACAGGGCTCTCAAGATTCCCTCTTTCCGTATGGAAACTCTGCGGTCGGTCATTCTGGCGGTTCAGCCGGGGGAGTTTCTCACTTCTCTCGATCTGACGGAGGCCTACTTGCATGTTCCCATTCGGGCCTCTCATCAGCGTTTCCTGCGCTTTGCGATCTTGGGTCGGCACTTTCAGTTCTGTGCGCTTCCCTTTGGGCTGGCCACGGCTCCGCGGACGTTCACCAAGGTGATGGTGGTCGTCGCGGCAGCCTTGCGGTCGGAGGGCATCCTGGTACACCCCTACCTGGACGACTGGTTAATTCGGGCAAAGTCGTTGCAGGAAAGTTCCCGGGTTACTGCTCGGGTGGTGGAGTTTCTCCGGTCGCTGGGCTGGGTGGTCAACCTTGCCAAGAGTCGGTTGGTCCCGGCTCAGCGTCTGGAGTACCTAGGGGTGCTGTTCGACACCTCCTTGGGGAAGGTCTTCCTCCCAGAGGGCCGGGTGAGCAAATTGCAATCTCAGATTCGCCTGCTTTTGGCGTCCCGGTGTCCTCGGGCGCGAGATTTCCTCCAGGTCTTGGGGTCGATGGCGGCGTCCCTGGACGTGGTGAGGTGGGCGCGGGCCCACATGCGTCCTCTCCAGTATGCTCTGCTCCGGAGGTGGTCTCCCCAGAGGCACGGGATGGATGTTCCGGTTCCCCTACGAGGCTTGGCGCGCTGCAGTCTGCGTTGGTGGCTCCAGACCCCTCACCTAGTTCAGGGGGTGGGTCTGGATCTCCCGCAGTGGACGGTGCTCCTGACGGATGCGAGTCTCCTGGGTTGGGGGGCTCAGTGTTTGGGTCACTCAGCTCAGGGCACCTGGTCCGCGGAGGAGGCCGCCTGGTCGATCAACGTGTTGGAGACCAGAGCGGTCCGTCTGGCGCTGTTGGCTTTCCACTCCCTGTTGCGGGGCAAGTCAGTCAGAGTGCTGTCGGACAATGCCACGGCGGTGGCTTATGTCAATCGTCAGGGGGGCACCAAGAGCACTCGGGTGGCGCAGGAGGCGGCTCTGCTCATGGTTTGGGCGGAATCCCATCTGCTGGACCTCTCGGCCTCTCATATAGCCGGAGTAGACAACGTTCAGGCAGACTTCCTCAGTCGTCACTTCCTAGATCCAGGAGAGTGGTGTCTCGGCGCCGAGGCGTTTCAGTTGATAGTGCAGGCTTGGGGGCAGCCCCTGATGGACCTGATGGCCACGGGTGGCAACGCCAAGGTGCCCCGCTTCTTCAGTCGTCGCAGGGACGGTCTGGCCGAGGGTCTGGATGCTCTGGTCCAGCCGTGGCCAACGGAGGGGCTGTTGTATGTGTTCCCTCCTTGGCCGCTGGTGGGCAGAGTGCTTCTTCGCATTGTTTACCATCCGGGTTTGGTGGTGCTGGTGGCGCCGGATTGGCCTCGCCGTCCGTGGTATGCGGATCTGGGGAGGCACCTGGTAGCGGATCCTCTTCCTCTGCCTCTCTCGGGCGACCTTCTGAGGCAGGGTCCCATTCCCATGTTCGACCCGTCTCCCTTCTGTCTTACGGCATGGCTCTTGAAAGGGGTCGCCTTAGCAAGAAGGGATATTCAGACAAGGTGATTTCTACACTGTTGGGGTCCCGGAGGCTTTCTACCTCTCGGGCTTATGTGCGGGTTTGGCGTCTCTTTGAGGAATGGTGTCGGGCGCGGGGAGTGACCTCTTTTCGCGCTTCTCTGCCTTCCATTCTGGAGTTCTTGCAGGATGGCCTGGATAGAGGCCTGGCTTGGTCTTCTCTCCGGGTTCAGCTTGCGGCCCTGTCGGCTTTTCGAGGGTTGGTGTCAGGTCAGCGTTTATCGGCGCTTCCTGATGTGATTCGGTTTTTGCGGGCGGCCAAGTTGCTTAGGCCTCCCCTTCGGCCCTCGGTTCCCTCTTGGGATCTTAATCTGGTTCTCTCTGTTTTGGTGCGTCCGCCTTTCGAGCCCTTGGACGACTGTTCTTTGAAGGACCTTACTTTGAAGGCGGTCTTTTTGGTGGCCATTACTTCTGCTAGGCGTGTTTCTGAGCTGCAGGCTTTCTCTTGTAGGACTCCCTTCTTGGAGTTTTCTAGGGAACGGGTCGTCTTGCGGCCTGTTCCTTCCTTTCTGCCTAAGGTTGTTTCTCCTTTTCATGTCAATCAATCGGTGGTTCTCCCGGTCTTGGGTAGTCGGGAGGGCTCTTCTGAGCAACGGCAGCTGCGCAAGTTGGATGTCGGTCGGGTCCTTCGCTCTTATGTGCAGCGGACCCAGGAATTCCGGAAGTCCGATCATCTCTTTGTCCTCCTGGCGGGTTCTCGTCGGGGAGCTGGCGCTTCTAAGGCTACTATTGCGCGCTGGATCAAGGAGACGATTGCTTCCGCTTATCTTCTGAAACAGCAGCCGGTTCCGGAGTTTCTCAAGGCTCATTCCACACGGGGTCAGGCGGCTTCTTGGGCTGAGTCGTCGCTCGTGCCCCCTGTGGATATTTGTAAGGCTGCGGTTTGGTCCTCCTTGCATTCCTTTGTCCGTCATTATCGGGTTGATGTGCAGGCGCGTCGGGACGCGGTGTTCGGTGAGCGTGTACTGGTATCGGCCCTTCGGGGGTCCCGCCCGTGAGAGGGACTGCTTTGGTACGTCCCATTCGTAAAGTTAACCTCTACTGGTCTGGAGAGTGCTAAAGAAGGAGAAATTAGGTTCTTACCTGCTAATTTACTTTCTTTTAGCTTCTCCAGACCAGTAGAGGTCCCCACCCTGTCTGTTGTTGTTGTTGTTGGGGCTGTTGCGCGGGCAGTTTTTGGTTTTTGCTGCGGGTTCTAGTATTTTTCTAGGGCCGGGGAGAATTGAAGAACAGCGGCTGTGGCTCGGCTGGCTTAGCTGGCGAGCTGTGGGGACATTCTTCCTTCGGGAATTTCTCTTCTGCATTTTCCAACAGCATTTTGGGTTTGTTACTTGTTACTCCTTTCGGAGTATTGTTTTTTCTCTCTGTTGTTTTCCAGTTCTTGGTTCTGCTTGGCTATTCGGCAGACTGAGGGAAATAGAGAGGAGGGGCTAGGATATACTGTCCCAAAGTTTTGTTTTCAGTCTCCACCTGCTGGTCATGATTAGATATATACCCATTCGTAAAGTTAACCTCTACTGGTCTGGAGAAGCTAAAAGAAAGTAAATTAGCAGGTAATAACCTAATTTCTCCTTCCTTTCCCTATAAGGCAGTTTTTATACATTTCATGCATAGCAAGAGGTGTGGCTATCACTATCAAAGTCTCCAATACGTCACCCAACCTCCATAGTATCCAACATTCCTCTCCACAAAATTACAAGTTGTTTCACATGCTCTCATATATTTCAACAGCTTACTAATATCCACATCCATATAATATACAGTACTAGTTTTTAAGCCCGTTTCATTAACGGGTGCTAGAATAGATGTGTCTGTCTGTCTGTCTTTCTTTCTTTCTGTCTCTCTCCTTGGCTGCTGTCTGTCTTTCTTTCTTTCTCTCTCTCTCCTTGGCCTGTCTGTCTGTCTTTTTTTCTTTCTGTCTCTCTCTCTCCTTGGCCACTGTCTGTCTTTCTTTCTGTCTCTATCCTTGGTCGCTGTTTGTCTTTCTTTCTGTCTCTCTTTCTCCTTGGCCAATGTCTGTCTTTCTTTCTTTCTGTCTCTTTCTCTCTCTCTCTTTCTCCTTGGCCACTGTCTGTCTGTCTTTCTTTCTCTCTCTCCTTGGCCGCTTTCTGTCTTTCTTTCTATCTGTCTCTCTCTCTGTTACTGCCTAACTTTTCCATCTCAGCATCAATGTGTGTGTCATTCTGTGTATATTCAGTCGGTACCTCTTGCTTTACACTGCCCAAACTGTGGTCTTCTTCCTGGTTCTTGTCTTCACCACTCTCATTCTGCTGGGTTGCAGATTCGCCATTCACTGGGGTAGAAACATCTACACAGGGCTCCTTCTTCTCTGTCTCATTCACAGCTTCCTCTCCTGTTAGCTTCTCATCGTTCTTCTCAGCTTTGTCCTTCTCAGTCATGCTGTTTTTGTTTGTTTTCTGAAGTGGCTCCATCTTTGGTCCCAGGACACGGGATTTCAGGCGTGAGTAAACCTCAGCAACCTTCTCCATTGGCTTTGTAGCGACGAATAGAGTTATCGACCTTCAGTGCAAACTTGATCTCACTGTGGAGTTTACACAGCTTCTCTTCCACAGATGGCTCTTTTTTTTTTTTTTTTTTCTTTTCTTGCTTTATCCACCTTTGGAGATCTGCTTCTGGTCTTTTCCCCCCTCAGCACGGGCTTTGTTTTCCTTCTGATTTGGTTTCCTTGCTGACTTGGACTGCTGCTTCTTCACATCATCACCACTGTTGCTGTCACTATCACTGTCCTGCCCTTTTTCCATCTTTTCTCCGGAACCGCCACACGTGCCATAAACTGCCACAGGCTCCACCACTGTGTGCATCGCAAACCTCTACTGCCACGGAGCTAAGGATCAGGGACGCAGGGATCACAAAGTTTGAACTGCGCATGTGCGGTAAGGGTTTTATTATAGCGGATGTCAGAATACTGTATATGTAATCCTATCCTCAAGAGGCCTCACACTGGCCAAAGTCAAAAAAGGTACAACTCTATAGCTACCAGGTATAGCAACCCAAGTCTGACAGCTAGTCCCTTGGGCATATCCCTAGACACTGAATAATGAGAACTAAAAGGCGGGAATCTGGTTTCTAACCTAAACAGTAGGGTAGAGAAAAAAAATCTTTTAGTTGTAATTCCTAATACATTTTTAATTCTTTTCCTGTGTTTCCTCTGTAACTCAGTAAGAAACATATTATTCTTGCAAATTTCTCAGTTTATTTCAGATTATGTTTTTCAGGTTTTTTTCTTGGCTATATCCCTTATATATATATACACTTTTCTATATCACTTACAAAACTTTCTTATATGTTCTTTTAAAATTTTTTATCTCTAGCTAGTAAACCCGAGAACAATAAGAAAGTAAGAGACTGTTTCTTTTGTTTTTTCATGCTTGCATATATCAATGAAATACATTTTATACTTTCCATCCTAGAAAGGCCAGCCACACCCGTTTGTTTGAGCCAGAGGGCCACATCCTCACTTCTTGACCTGTCTGACCTGTTGCCAATATACTTTTCTTACCCAAAATGAGTGAATAAGCAGCTTTCAAGGTTCATTGATCGTTTTCCCTGTCGACATGATATTCAGTTTGGGTTTCGACCCAAACACAGTACAGAGCTTCTAAAGTTAAGGAATGGTTGAATCAAGGTTATTATTCTATTTTGTTACAAATTCGATATCGGTGCAGCTTTTGATTCAGTTGATCATATTTTTCTGATCAACAAATCGAGTGAGTTGGGTTTAGGTGGATCTGTACTTAATTGGTTTAACGATTTTTTAGTAAACAGGAATGATAACATGCTGAAGGATGGAACCTTTTCCAGGAGCTTTTCCACAAGGCTCTTCTATTCCTCCTACGCTTTTTAATAGCTTTATGAGTGGGGAGGACGAAGGAGATTAACAGTGCCACACAGCACACTTTCCACAGCTTAGAAGCTATGTGGCAGTGCAAATCTGAAAAAAGGGACACAGATATGCATAATGCTTACAGCTCACCTGGAAGCTTAAAAAAACTGAATTCTAATTGCTAAGAGAGAAAAATATAACTGAAAATCACTAGTAATTATCATTCACGATCTATGTGAAAATTTAGACAAGAAATAGCAAAGATTGGGAGTTTCTGACTCACCACTCTTGGTATCAGTATCTTCCTCTCCTCCCGCCAGCTGGTCACCGTCATCAACTTCTTCCACTTTCAGGTTCTCCACTGTATAGTCAGCAGTTACATTTTGGCTGCCTATGAGGAGAATAGAGAAATAAACTAGGTTTTAAAGAAAAGCTTAGGACCTAAAACTGTGATGACGGGAATTTTATGAGCTCTTGATGGAATGAGTTAAAGATCCTCGACAGTTCCGAAAACGATCCGTGATATTCAACACACACAGGATCCTACAATCCTGTGGTAATGAAAACTATAGCAGGATATGGCCTTGTTATAGAATCCCACCTCTCCACAACCTGCATTTCCTGATTCCTTCCCCCTGCTACTGCCAGTGGGTGAATTACTTAACTTTTCTGTCCAAATATACATACAACGATACACAGGCTTCCTTCATAGGTGGAAGAAGGGGACAGAGATTTCACAGCAGACATTCAAAATATAGGCTGCTTGTCCGGCATTGCTGCCTGGATGCCCTGCCACCACTTAAACATGGCAAAGACTGAACTACTTATTCTTCCACCCAAACCTACTTCTCTTCTCCCTCCACTCTCTATAAGATCATAAGAATTGCCATATTGGGACACACCGAAGGTCCATCAAGCAAAGCATCCTTTTTCCAAAGATAACCAAGCTAGGTCCCAAGTACCTAGCTAGATCCCAAGTAATAAAACAGATTGTAAGCCTCTTATCCTAGGACTAAGCAGTGGATTTCCCCAAACCATCTCAATAATAGCCTATGGACTTCTCTTTTAGGAGATTAGCCAAATCTTTTTTAAACCCTGCTAAGCTGATTTCACCACATTCTCAGGCAACTAATTCCAGAGTTTAATTTCAGGTTGTGTGAAGAAATATTTTCTCCGGTCTGTTTTAAATCTACTACTTACTAGCTTCATTGCATGCTCCCTGGTACTAGTATTTTTAAAGAGTAAACAAGCAATTCACATCTATCCTGTCCATAATACTCAGCGGATAACAATCTCATCCTCCCTGTCTTGTCAACTTGCAACCATGGTGCAATCTTTGACGCCTCTCTCTTCTTCTCTGCACCGAAACCTGTTGCTTCTTTCTCTATATCAGCACCAAAATCCAAACCTTCCTCTGAGCACACCACCAAAACCCTTATCCACACCCTCATCACCTCTCGCCTAAGACTATTGCAACCTGCTTCTCTCAGGTAACCATCTCTCTCCCCTTCAATCCATTCAGAATGCTCCTCTTATTAACATACAAGTGTACCGTATTCGCTCTCGTATACCTCTTCAATATCTCTCCTCTCTTGTCTCTCCCTATACCACTCTACAAAGATACGACAAACACGCACATAAGCCCGAGAAGTGGAAAGTCTCAGAGACCCCAAGAGAGTGGAGATCACTTTATCTGAATAACCTTTCTTACCTAAGCATTCCCTTTCAAGAGCCAAGCCGTAAGACAAAAGGGACCCGGATTGAACATTGGAATGGGGCCCTGAGACAGAAGGTCGGGCGAGACGGCCAGAATACTGTCCCCTGTATGAGCACCCCAAAAAAGGGGTGGAGGGGGCTCGTTTGAAAACAGCAGAGAAGAACTCCTTCATTGTCTAACCTGCTGCCTCTCACAGTAATTTTGCTACTGATGGTATCATGCACACTCCAGGGAATTATGTACCCAAAAAATTAAAATAATGTACAGAAAACCAATAGAATCTTGGAAACAAACAGGAGAAACTGCCTTCACACCAGTGAACAGCAAACACAACAACAAAGGTCTCTTTAATTGTAATGGACTCGGCACGATTGTGTTTCGACACGTAAGGGCCTGCCTCAGGAGTCTAAATGTAACATATAATAAATAAATGAAAAAAATATAATGGAAATATACAATCATATCAGCAAAAACAATAGAACATATTGAACAGAATAGTATTTGCGTCTTATCAGGTGAATATTTAGAAATACTTCAAAGCATACATAGGAATTCTTGGCTCACCACTCTTGGTATCAGGATCCTCCTCTCCTCTCTCCAGGTGGTCACTGTCGGGATCCTCTTCCATTTTCAGGATCTTTATTGTATTCTCAGCAGTGTAACTTTGGCTGCCTGTAAAAAGAATGGAAAAATAGCTTCAGGTTTAAAGAAGAGCTTAGAACCTAAGAAAAATAATATTTTGCTAATACTGAGATGATGGGAATATTATGAGCTCTGAAAATTCAAGTGTCCTGGTGGAAGGAGCTAAGGACCCTCTGAAAATAAACCATGATATTCCACACAAATAGGATGAGAGACAGAAGGTGTTGAAAGAAGAGGAAGAGAAAGGAGAATAAGAAAAAGAGAAGGTATAACCCTCTGCCCCTCCCCTCCAATTAAATGAAACAGAAATGCAGACCCGACAATGAAAGGGAATACACCTCGTTCTCATTGTGTTTGATCCAGAGAAGGAGTCTTTGTTATAGGAAATGTTTGTATCCTGTCATTACTAGTTTTAATTCACGCTCCGTCACCTGTTTCATGCAGTTCCTCACACGACTCTGTGCTGGCCAGATTTCCTCTTTCCTCAGATCCTGGAAGTTCGCTCCTGAATCCCTCTTGGTCAAACCGGATTAAAATGTCAGGCTTGATATTGTGGGAGTCTGTTACAGAATGAAGACAGGACTATTGAGGTGGGAATTTCTTTTTTTCAAGAGCTCTGTTCATCAGGAGGTTGGTTTGTTCTTACACAGATCGATTTCTGATCTAGAGCAAGGGTGGGCAATCACAGTCCTCGAGGGCCACAACCCAGTTGGGTTGTCAAGATTTCCACAATGATTATGCATGCGATTAATTTGCATGGACTACTCCCACTGTATGCAAATCAATCTCATGCATCTTGAAAACCCGACTGGGTGGTGGCCCTCGAGAATTGCGATTGCCCACCCCTGATCTAGAAGATGATGAAGAACAAATTTATTTTGAAGCATTTAAATACACCAACAACTGGAGATCTGCTAAATTGTTCTGATTTAATGAGACAGGGCTGAATTTGCAAAGCATCTAACGTGAGCTAACTGGGTAGTGGACTGAACTGGCTCGGGGAGATATTCAGGGGCGGTTTCTGGGTCAGTGTCCCTGAATATCTTGTCCTGGGCAGCTCAGCACTGCAAGGAGGAAAACAACCACGGCACGAAAAGCAGCCAAGTTCATGCAAATCAGTCAAGTAATTGGAACGTTCTTCCCTGCTCTTATGAGACTATTTGTATTGTACTAACATTTGTCATGTTTCTATTATGTGACTGTTCTACAGTGCTGTTAAATGTGTGTATTTCTGATCTTTTTTTTTTTTAAATTAAATCTTTATTCATTTTCATATCAAATAACAAGTGCGAAAACAATAATTATAATGATAATTACAATATAGCACCATAATTGACTAACATATGAAATATAATAATTTTTCCTAAAAAATTCTCCCACCCTCCCTCCCTTCATCCCATATTCCATTTAATTAACATATGCAATATTATATAACAATCATATAAACATCTCATATTTAATTATATCCCAAACCCACCCTCCCCCCGTGAGTGTGCTAGATAATTCTAAGAAATAAAAGAAAAGGAACAGAAAAGAACACGGTCTATTTATCACAATATTTCTCCAATGGCCCCCATATCTTTTAAAATTTATCATATGTCCCTTTTTGTACTGCAATTGCTCTTTCCATTTTAAAAATATGGCACAACAAATTCCATCAGAATGTAGGATTAAGATTATTATGATTTTTCCAATTGTTGGTAATATGTTGAATGGCTACCCCTGTCATTACTAATAAAAGTTTGTTGTTGTGTGACGAAATTTGACTCTTTTTCCTCATAATCATTCCAAATAAAACAGTATCATATGAGATCGCTACATGGTTTTCCAATAGAAAATTTATTTGAGTCCAAATTGAATCCCAAAATGACTTAATGAAGGGGAAAGGAGAGATGTGTTGGATTTTTCTACTCTCCCAGGCCGGATTTTTCAACGGACTTGGGAACCTTTCTGGACAACAATGACTCCGTTGGCCCGAAGCCGCTTGCTAAACTGTTGAATTCCTTTATTTTATGTAGTTACCTGGTTGAATTTTTCTGGGTTGAAATGTATTTGGAAGGGGGACCCTGGGAGGGAGGGGGGTTATTTATTTTGGGGAGTGGGTTGTGTTGGGTTATTCATAGGTATAGATTTTGTTATTTAAAATACTGAGCTTGTTTGTCTTGCTTGTTACTTACTATTGTTGAGCTCAATAAATATATTTCCCCTCTCCACGCGGCATCCACTATTCAGGCAAACTGGGAAAATCCCTTCTCTTCAAAATCACAGGTCTTTGGAACGACCTCACCACCCCGCTGCGGAACCTGAGCTCCCTTCAGTTATTCCGCAAACAACTGAAAACCTGGCTTTTCAGCAAATTGTAGCTCTATCCATCCCCCCTTTCTCTCCCCCCTTCTACACATAAGTTCATGTAATCCTTTTTCATCTTCTCTACCCACTATTTTAAGTTCTTGTAAACCGTGTCGAACTCCATTCTCATGGAGATGATGCGGTATAGAAACTTAAGGTTTAGATTAGATTAGATTAGATTGAATATAAAGTAGATGATCTAGTGTCCCTGGTTCTAGATGACAATGTCAACATCTATTAGACTTGGAACTATCCAACTTTTGTAATCTAACAGGGGTCCAAAACACTCTATGCAACCAAAAGAACCCAAGTTTGTCTCATAGATGCTGACACTGTAGATCTCATCCTCCAAGACCAAATTCGTGGCCATTGAGATACAGAAATCTGATGCTTGATCTCAATGCTCCAAATGTCTCTTAGACCACTTTTTGGTTTTTTATTCAAGTATCCAGATAATAATTTATACCACAATGCGGCTTGATGTCCTAGGAAGTCTGCTTGGAAACACAGGAACTCCAGATTATATTGATTCTCTAAATTTTTCCATTCAGGGAACCCCACCTAAATAGCCTGCTTCAACTGCAACCATTTAAAAATTTGTGTTTTATTAAGACCAAATCTATGTTGCAGTTGTGAAAAGTCAAGCAGTTTACCATCTGAAATAACATCTTTCAGAGTTCAAATGCCTGCAATAATCCAGTTCTTCCAAAGGACGTGGGCTCCGCCGATTTTAATCTTAGAGTTTATCCATAAGGATTGATTAGTTGATTTATTAATTGGGATAGGTGTTAAGTTACTTATATACCTCAATGTTTTCCATGTATCCATTAAAATTATATTATCTTTATATCTTCTAGGCATCTTAATACTTGGTAAATGAACTAAATTCAAAGGAAACATGAGGCACCATTCCAAATATAACCAATCTGGTGCATTATCTATGAGTTCATGGAGGATCCAATACATGCCCTGACGTAGAATATAGGCTTGATGGTACCGATAAAAATTTGGAAAATTTACCCCGCCCTATCGATTGTTTTTTGCAAAGATACTAAAGCAATTCTAGGCATTTTGCCAAGCCAAAGAAATTTCGTAAGAATGCCATTAAGCTTTTTGTAAAAGGACCCTTGAAAGAAAACTGGTATACTCATTTGGTAACAAACCACAGGCAAAATCATCATTTTAATAGTTTTAATTCTCTCCCACCAAGAAAGATGTAGAGGATTCCATTGCTCACATAACTCCGTAACTCTTTTTAATGTATTTCTGATCTTGTTTCATTTCCCTGTTTCCAAGTTTACCTCATTGATTGTATCTGTGCTTATATTCAGTCATTTTACTATTGTTATTATTAAAACCAAAGAAAAAAATTAATGTCCAATCATCCAGATTTTTTTATTTACTGGATTACCCTCTGCTGAGGATAGTCTGGATAATCGGCATTCCAGTGTACTTGAAAGGTATTAATTTTTTCCAGATAAGGGAAAATGGTAAAACTAGAGGGCATAAGTTGAGGTTGCAGAGATGAAGACTTAGGAGTAATGTTAGGAAATAATTTTTCACTGAGAGGATGGTGGATGCCTGGAATCGTCTCCCGAGGGAGGTGGTGGAGAGGAAAACGGTGATGGAATTCAAATAAGCGTGGGATAAACACAGAGGATATCTAATTAGAAAACAAATGGTATAAATTAAAGAACTATGGCCTAGATTCACTAAACTTACCGATCCTGTACCGATGGTTTTGCGATTGTTCCCCGACCCGATTCACTAAACTGCTGTGTGATCAATCTCCTACCCGATCCGATCCACCCATGCAAAAGAGGGGAAATGGCATGCAAACGTAGGAAGCCATGGATTCACTAAGCAGAAGAAGAAACACCGATTGGGTTTGCCGATCCGAAAAGAAGCGACAGCTGCAGACCAGTCGCTTACTTGCCGACTCTATAGCCCAGAAATATCAGTATCGAGCTTACAACACCATATAAAACCACCATTATAATTAAAAATAAAACTGTAAAATTACTTTACAGAAGCTTAAGAATGCATTAGTCCGTAAAATTCATTCTTGTGTTATATTCTGTGAAATGCGCATTGAGAGCCCAGGGTTTTAACCCGCGGTTTTCACCCGCTGGTTTACAGCATGTCCTATTCAATAACGTCTGGCTACTCAAAATAATAATTCACTGCGTCGGTCACAAATCATTCCTTTTTAGGGCTAGAAATATAAACTACAGCCACCCCTCCCCCTTTCTTTACAGCTAGCGTATGCGTAGATTGCAGCAATAACCAACAAGGATACTCTGCGTGTGCGTTTCGATCGCTACAGGGCGTGCGTCCGATCAGATCATTTGCATGTAGAATCTGTAGTGAACTGCCCAATAACGATCCAGATCGGTAAGTTTAGTGAATCTAGGCCTAAGACGGGTATTGGACAGACTTGTATGGTTTATGTCCCATATATGGTGATTCGGTATAGGATGGGCTGGGGAGGGCATCAATGGGAACTCCACCAACTTGGACCATGAGGACTTCCTGCAAACAACGGGATGGTCGGATAGGCTGGAGTGAGCTTAGATGGCAACTTCAGCAGTTGGAACCTATGGCCCAGAAACATCTAAGTAGAGACAAGTTAATTTAATCGTGTATTTTTAATGAGAATAAGTTTAGGGCGGACTAGATGGACCGTTCAGGTCTTTATCTGCTGTCATTTACCCCCAGGACACCCACCTCTATCAGACGCCTCCTCTGCCTTTGTGGGCACTTTACTTCATCAAAATAGGAGGATGGACAAGCGGTATAGTAATTTTTAATAAACTTGGAAATTTGGAAGAAGAGAGAATGATGGCCTCTCACCACCACCAAGTTCCTAAATGGTCTCGGCTGACCTTAGTAAAGCTGTGAAGGAGGAATTTGATACTTACTCAGTACAGAAAGATGAGTCTGTTCAGATGCCTCTGATTCAGGAGGATCTATGAAGGGGAGATCCTCCTCTTGTTTAATGCTCAGTGAGAAAACGGATGTTACAATCGGAAACACTGTTAAAAGAAAACACATCTAGGATTCACCAAGAATCTGATAACAATAAATTAGGAAATAGATTTTAAGTCTGTATGGGGCCCTTTTACTAAAGCTTAGTGCATATTAGTGGAATTAGCGCATGCTAAATACTAAGAAGCCCAAACGTATAAAATGTGCTTCTATGGATTTAGCTCCTGCCACTTCCATTAGCAAACTCTAAACTCTAGTAAAGGGCCCCTAAATGTTTAATGTCAATCGTGCTCTGAAAATGCAAAGCCTGCTTACTCTTGGTGGGCTCATTTGGGTTTCCTTTTTCCTCCAAATCACAGTGTTGTGGAAAATATTTCTCATCTTCTTTTTTAATCTTGAATATAACATCAGGATTAACGATTAAATAACCTGTTAATAAGAAATAGGAAACGGATATTTATATTGTATTTGTAGAATCCCATCTATTTCCGTGTGTGTCTGTGTGGCAGTTTCAAGAGTAGAACCAGCAGGGGGAGGAGCAACTGAGGATCATTCTTGCCCTCGCCACATAGACTGACAGGATTGGAAAATAGGCCCAAGGGGAAGGGAGTAAAGGCAACGCTGTTTAGAGGGTAGGAAGATCTAACAGGATAAAGCACAAATTTCAGATGATCATGGGATTTTTCCAGGGTTGACAAAATAACAGCACCCATTCCATAACGTACCTGTGATAGATAGAGAAGGTGTATTTACCTCGTGAGATGAGGATGTCATGAATCTCCTCGATGACCTTCTTGTACAGGTCTTTTTGCCATTCTGCCAGAAGGTTCCACTCCATTTCCAAGAAATAAGCAGCAACATCCTTGAATGTGACGGATGTCTGGAAAACAGACAAGGACACAGTCAGCCACAGTTTCGTTATGTTCCTGTAGTAGACTTTTAGGGGTATTTTCAAAACACTAAGATGTCTAAAAATTGGCATAAAATTGGCACTTGGATACCCTAATTGGCTAGACATCTAAATGCTGATTTTCGAAGCATCTCCTGTGAGGTACCTTAGTTCTGTTTTCCGTGGAGCCAAGAAGCACTTGTTTCTCAGTTCTGCTGATTTTTGAGTTGCCTTCTCGCACCGCGGCTTTCTTTCTTTTTTTCTTTCTTTGTTTCTTTCTCTAGTCGCTGTGCGGCGCGTCACTTTAAAAAAAAAAAAAAACCCAAAACTTTTATTTTTCTTCCGTCAGTTATCGTCCGACAGGGCTCAGGCCCTGCCACTGGCCCTCGTTCAGTTGCGGATGTATTTTTTTCTATGTCGCGGGCTCTTACCGGGTTTAAGTGTAGCCAGTGTAATCGAGCGATTTCTCTCACCAACCCCCATCGTTGGTGTATCAAGTGCTTGGGGCCTGAACATTGTCCTGAGTCCTGCCTGCACTATGCTATTCTTCAAAAACAAGCTCTCCAGAGGCGTCGTGCCAAGATCCTGGAGTTCTTTGGTCCTATGGAGGCGTCTGCTGAAAAGACCTCAGCCTCAGCCTCGACCCCCGTGGTGGCCTCGTCGTCCAAGTGCTCAACCTTGAGCAAGTTGCCCTCGTCCTCAAAGGCCTCATCTGCTATGTCTCTAAAGGTCTCGTCCTCAGGCAAGTCTCCTCTTCCCTCCGTAGGTACGCTACCTAAGAAGCCTCCAGCTGAGTCTCAGGCAGTCCAGGCAACGAGTGCAGTTGTGCCAGCCTCTACGAGACCTCCTCCGAAGCGTGCCTCCAAACATAGGGAATACTCATCTTTGAGGTCGCCCTCTATGGAGTGCACTGCTGCACCTTCTAGACCAGAGTCATTGGTCTCGGTGGCTGTCTTCGAGGACATGCTGCAAGCCATATTGACCATGCAGTTTACCTCTGTTTTGGCCAAGCTTGCCCCTGCCTCGACCCTGCTTTCTGTGAGCCAATCTGAGCATACTGTTGAGGCACAATGAGCAAAACCTCTTCGGTCTCGACCTTTGTCCTCTAGTGACTCCTTGCCTCGTCCTTCCAGGTCTGGGTCTCCAGCTACTCAACCTGTTCAAGAGGTAGCCTCAATCGAAGCATTCCTCGTCCTTGAGGCACCTGACTTCGAAGAAGGGTAAAGAGTCTCCTATACCTCGTCCTTCGAGGCCCATCAAGACTCCCTCCAAACCCAGGCATAGGTCTCGAACTCTAAAGCTTTCAATGCCTCGTACTTCTCCGTCGCAAGGCCTGTCTGGATCCCGGACTCCTCTGTCAAGACCATCTACGAGGGATTCTCGTTCACCTGTTTCTACAAGGCACGAGTCAAGGCCTTCAATTCCTCATAATCCTTGGACTTCTCCATCGAGGCATCTCAAACGTAAGCACTCTCTGACTCCATCTATATCAGACAGCAGAGCTTCTTCTGTCACTCTTATGATGGATACAGACCTCCTTTCTCAATACTCCAGGGAGGCTTTTCCTTCTTATTCAGCGGCGCCTCAGTCTCGCTCCACTTCTCCTCCAGAGGACTCTTCGGCTTCGAAATCCACATCTTTTTCAAGATTCATCTTTGACATGAGTAAGGCTCTTCAAGTTGATCTTCAATCTGAGTCTAAGCATACTCCTGAATATTTGGCTGAGATGGAATTGCCACATCCACCAAAGGACACCATGAGACTTCCCATGAATCCTGTTTTGAAGCAAACTTTTATCAGAAATCTCGAGACTCCTTATTCAATTCCGGCTATTCCCTCCAAAATGATTTGAGAAGCCGCAATTGTCTCACCAATCCTTGGTAGTGGAATCATCTCTTAAAAAATCTAATCCCACCAAGGTTTATGCTGCAGTCCATCCAGGCAGAGAGGGACGCACGATAGATAAATTTGGATGCCGTCTGTATCAAAATTCCATGAATTACAGCTTCATGTTCACATCTTACCTGAAGTATTGCATAAAAACCATGCCCTACTTTTTCTCTGATTTGGCTGCGCACCGGTTGCCTAAGTTTCAACAATTTCAACAGAACAAGAAGGCATTCGGAAAAACTGAAAGGGGACAGATTTAAAACAAATGCTAGGATGTTCTTCTTTACCCAGCGTGTGGTGGACACCTGGAATGCACTTCCAGAGGACGTAATAGGGCAGAGTACGGTATTGAGGTTTAAGAAAGGATTGGACAATTTCCTGCTGGAAAGGGGGATAGAAGGGTATAAATAGAGGATCACTGCACAGGTCCTGGACCTGTTGGGGCCGCCGCGTGAGCGGGCTGCTGGGCACGATGGACCTCAGGTCTGACCCAGCAGAGGCATTGCTTATGTTCTTATGACTCTCTCACATATATGTCTCTTTGTGCTTCAAGCCACTTATGATGCATTTGAGATGTCATCTTGGGTCAATGCTTTTTCTGTGGCAATGCGACATCTGGCTTGGCTACGCATTGTGGACATGGATCCTAACTTGCAGGAACTCCGGTCCTCAAGAGCCGTATTCCAGTTGGGTTTTCAGGATTTCCCCAATGAATATGCATTGAAAGCAGTACATGCATATAGATCTCCTGCGTATTCATTGGGGAAATCCTGAAAACCCGACTGGAATACGGCTCTCGAGGACCGGAGTTCCCTACCCCTGGTTTAGCCAATTTACCATGCCAAGGAAATGAGCTTTTTGATGACTCCATTGAGGCTGCCACCAAGCGTCTCTCAGAGCATGAGCGGTCCTTTGCCTGTTTGATTCAACTTAAAGCTAAGCCTCCAGCTTCCAAGCCTTATAGGCCACCTCCAAATCTACTCTGGCTTTCTACAGGCCTCCGACTAGGAAACAGCTACAGCAGCAGCGTCAACAAAAACCCCAGATTCCTGTTGCAGCTAAGCCTGCACAGTCTTTTTCACAATCTAAATCTGAGCATACCACCCACCTTCATCCATCCTCCTCCCCATAGGAAGTCAGCTCTATTACTTTTACCAGCAGATGGAGCAGATTATATCAGACCTCTGGGTTCTCACCATCATCAGAGGGCTTTACTCGCTTCAATTTCTTCAAATTCCACTAGATCTCCCTCCAAGAGAGTTTCTTTCCAACGTGTCACAACTTCTCCTTCTTCTTCAGGAGGCTCAGGCTCTTCTTCAGGACACGGTACTACTCAAAAGGGTCTAGAGAAGAGCAACTAAAATGGTTAAGGGACTGGAGGAGTTACCGTACAGTGAGAGATTAGAGAGGGGACATGATTGAAACATTCAAGATAATGAAGGGAATAGACTTAGTAGATAGAGACATGTTGTTCACCCTCTCCAAGGTAGAGAGAACGAGAGGGCACTCTCTAAAGTTAAAAGGGGATAGATTCCATACAAACGTAAGGAAGTTCTTCTTTACCCAGAGAGTGGTAGAAAACTGGAACGCTCTTCTGGAGGCTGTTATAGGGGAAAACATCCTCCAGGGATTCAAGATAAAGTTAGACAAGTTCCTGCTGAACCTGAACGTATACAGGTAAAGCTAGTCTCAGGGCACTGGTCTTTGTCCTAAGGGCCGCCACGTGAGAGGACTGCTGGGCACGATGGACCACTGGTCTGACCCAGCAGTGGCAATTCTTATGTTCACCTTTGGGCTGTCAAGGATGTTCCCTTTACCCAACGAGACACGGGCTTTTATTCCCGTTATTTTCTGGTCCCAAAGAAGACGGGGGATTTGTGACCTATCCTGGACCTCAGAGCTCTCGACAAAATTCTTGTCAAAGAAAAGTTTTGAATGCTCTCTCTTCCTATATCCCCTGATGGATCAAGGAGATTGGTTATGCCCCCTAGATCTCAAAGAGGCTTATATTCATATTCCAATTCATCTAGCCTCTCGGAGATTCCTAAGATTTCGGGTGGGGAATCTTCATCTTCAGTACAGAGTCCTTCCTTTCGGCCTCGCCTCATCTCCCAGAGTCTTCACGAAATGCCTGGTGGTGGTGGTGGCTGCAGCCCTGCGAATGCAGGGTCTTCAAGTCTTTCCATATCTGGACGACTGGCTCATCAATGGACTACAGGTATAGCATTTCTCCAAAGTCTTCGAAATCAATTTTCCAAAGTCCAAATTACATCCCTCCCAAACTCTACAGTTTAATGGAGCCATACTGGACACTGTTCAACTCAGAGCATTCCTGCCTCAACTATGTCAAGATGCTTTCATTCACCTTTGTCAATGAGTGTCTTCCCTCACGTCAATCTCGGCAAGACAAATGATGGTTCTTCTCGGTCACATTGCCTCTACAGTTCACATGACTCCTTTTGCCAGATTTCACCTCAGATTTCATCAGTGGACCTTGGCATCTCAGTGGCAGCAAGCTTGCGACCCACTCTCTCGACACATTACAGTGACTCCTTCGTTGAGGCAGTCTCTCCACTGGTGGATGCTCTCTACCAATCTTTCCAGAGGTTTGCTATTTCACACACCCCCTCATCATAACATTCTCACAACAGATTCTTCAACCTACACTTGGGGGGCTCATATCGATGGTCTCCGTACTCAAGGCCATTGGTCCAACTCGTATCGTCAGTGTCACATCAATCTGTTGGAACTCAGAGCGATCTTTAGTGCTCTCAAAGCTTTTCAGCATCTTCTTCACGATTAGGTAGTCCTCATTTGGACAGACAACCAAGTCGCCATGTACTATGTCAAAAAGCAGGGAGGTACAGGATCTCTCCCTCTTTGTCAGGAAGCTCTGAAGCTTTGGAATTGGGCAATCCTTCACAACACCTTCCTGAGAGCTGTCTACATCCAAGGGCAGCAAAACTGTCAGGCGGACAAATTGAGTCGTCTTCTACAATCTCACGAATAGACACTCAATTCCTCGCCTCTCCATCACATTTTTGCTCAGTGGGGAACTCCTCAGAGAGACCTCTTTGCGTCTCCCCACAACAACAAACTGCCTGTTCTGCTCCAGGATATACTCACCTCACCATCTCGAGGCAGATGCTTTCCTTCTGGAATGGACGAATCAGTTTCTCTATGCGTTCCCTCCATTCCCTCTTTTTCTCAAGACTCTTGTTAAACTCAAGAAGGAGCATGCCACCATGATTCTGATAGCTCCTCAGGGGCCCAGGCAACCATGGTACTCTCTTCTCCTTCAACTCAGCACCAGGGAGCCTCTACCTCTACCAGTATTTCCCTCTCTGCTTACACAGAGTCAAGGGTCTTTGCTTCTTCCCAACCTGCAGTCTTTACACCTCACAGCTTGGTACCTCTCAACCTAACTGCAACTCTGCAGTTCTCTCAATCTGTACAGGACATTCTAGAGGCTTCCAGGAAGCTATCCACTAGGCAGTGTTTCACACAGAAATGGACTGGGAATAATTTATATATAAATAAAAGACATCTATGAACATACGATGAATTAATTACTTATTTATTCATTGATTTAGTAGCCACCTTTTGAAGAGATTCTCCCAAGGCACCGCTGGTTAACGCGCAGTAAATTTGTCCCAGTTCCGCAGGCGTTTACACTTCTTTATGAGTGTTGTTATGTTTATATTTGATCATTTTACTATTCTTATGTCGTTAGCAAAATGTTAGTTTTATGTTAAACTGTTGGACATAACAGTTTAACATAAAACTAACATTTTGCTAACGACATAAGAATAGTAAAATGATCAAATATAAACATAACAACACTCAAAAAGAAGTGTAAACGCCTGCGGAACTGGGACAAATTTACTGCGCGTTAACCACGTTTAGCACGCACTAATAATTAGCATGCACTAAACGCTAAGACGTCCATTATATTCCTATTGGCATCTTAACCTTTAGCGTTGCGCTAACGCGGTTAGTGTTCCTCGATGAATTCCCCCTAAATGAGGTAAGCTTAGAAATGGCAAATTGAAACCTAATAACAGAACTACCGTGAAACGGTTTCAAAAATATACTGAATTAAGAGCACTGACATTCAAATAGCAGAGGTATAATACATTGTCAGTATAAAACCTATGAACCATTCCGATAACATCGATATGAAGCTGATGCTTTTCTACTGTATAGCTTACTCTACAGCCGAGGGGCCAAATGCAGATATATAGATGGGTGGTACAGAGTCCATTGGGATAAATAGATGAGTGGCTAAACTCAGGGCAAGTTCTTTGTACAGTTAGACTAGATATAAGGAACTGATCTAAGTTAGAGCGTGTGTGGCAAGCAAATCCAGGTGGAGAATGAGTGTATAGTCAGTCACCCTATATACTCGTATTGAGTCAGGCTTTCACCTGCTTCCTGAAATAGTTAGACGTGGCCCCTCTGGGATAAAAAATATCAAAGTGACTGAAATACAAGGGGCCATGGAAAAGGGAGGAGATGCTGTGGGCATTCCTTTACGCCTTGGAATCAAATGGAGGAACTGGTCAGAGATCTGGCTGAATGGTGGGAATGAAAGGGAGGGGGGTGTTGGTGGGGAACTTTAACCTGCCAGAAGTGGATTGAAGTATCCTGTCTGCAGGCTAGAAAATCCCACAGTACTTTCACATGCATTAATGCAGTTGGGAACGTCACACAGTCCTGGCTACATAAATGCATCAGTGGTAGGTCCTGATCCTGAACCTATTAATGAGGCCAGGCTAAGAGATGACTCTCCTTTCCTCCTCCTATTCTCATAAATCCCCAAGACCAGATCCCCCAAACACAGAGTACTGCAATCTACCTCCAACAGGTTAAAGTCTACTACTGAAAGGTCACTTTGGTCAGCCACAAAACTTAGAGACTTGAAGGAAGCACCAGCATATGCGGACTCCTGAGCCCCCAAGCTGGCAGCTTCAAAAGTCCCGAAACCAGGACATTTATACATTTTCTGGCTAAACAACTGAATGCTAGAAAAAAAACTTCTCATGTGTTACTTTTCTTAACAATCATTGGTCCTAAGCTCACACTAGCAGGTCACTTATCTAAGCCCTGCAGACTTTCTGTTACATGTTCAGGAGGGCGGAAGCCAATACTGTGTGTGCTGAGATAACCAAAAGAAGCAAAAACGCCCAAGCTACAACACACACTGTAGGCAGGCTAGAACAGGAGATAAGTCAGGTCTGCAATTAAACATAATTCAGCATTTTATTAAGGAGAAAACTTAGTTCAAGACTCTGGAAAACCAGTCCCAGACTCCTTCACTACCAAGTTCCCTGCAAAAGAGAGCAACAATAAAAGAGAAGGGAAGGCTGGAAGACCTGCTCAAGCAGCCTGTGCACAACAGGAGAAACAAGAATTTCTTACCTGATCAGAATCCAGGACAGACATTTCTTCTGAATTCTGCAGCCGCTGGGATGGATTCAGGCTGGAGATTTCCCTCTTCCTGGAATGATGAGTAAAACGGGAAGAGGCTGAGTCAATTCCTGAATCTCAGGTATAATCACTCCCAGGGATTTCCAGTTGCAGGACACAAATTTCTCTGCTTTGTCTTCTGCCCTGCAGACACTAGAGGAAGAGGCAGCAACAGAGCATTTGCAGAGCTCTTCATCCCACCCCTCCTGCTGAGGTCATCCTGGACTATCCCGCCTCCTTAAGGTGGTTCTTTAGAGAAAACCCAGCAGATCTGCTGCCTGTTATTTGCTATTTCTACACCTCCCCCTAAAGGAGGTGGGATAGTCCAGGATGACCTATGCAAGGGGGGTAGTTGAAAAGCTTTGAGCATGCTCAGTTCCTTTTTCTACTTCCCCAGACCTGCAAAGAAACAGACAAGATTCGGAAGAGAAGCAGAAACTTTCTGTGTCCTGCAACTGGAAATCCCTGGGAGACCCAGTTCCTTTCCTGCAGAGGGGGGAAGACTCAGGGATCAGCCCAATATGCTCATCTTTCCAGGAAGAAGGAAATCTCCAGCTTGAATCCATCCCAGCAGCTGCAAAATCCAGAGGGAAACAGGAGGGAAATGTCTGCCCTGGGTTCTGACCAGGTAATTCCAAAAAAGTACCATATTTAGTCTAATAAAAAGGTGGTGTTTCATTTTCTTGTCTTTCTTTTGATTTCTATGTTTATTGCCTTGTATCAAGTAAGAAATTCTTCTCTTCAGTGGCGTACCAAGGAGGGGGGGGGGGAGGTTCGCCCCAGGTGCACGGCTTGGGGGGGTGCACAGCCGGCCAAGTCCGGGTCCTCCTGCCCTTCCTTTCCCCCTGCGGTGCCACTACAATCCTACCTCTCCCGGCGACAAGAAGTCTTTCCGAAGTCAATTCTGACGTCGAAGAGGACGTTCCGGGCCAACCAGGCAGTGATTGCAGAAAGAAAGAAAGAATACACAGTCAATTAATAGATGTCCCCTTTTGATGAGAAAAATAAATGGTCACCTCTGACTTACTTTCTCTGCAGCAGAGTCGGCAGCTGTGCTGAGGTGCAGGAAGGTCTTGCGCTGACTTGTCTGCCGGCTCTGCTCCGGAAGAAGTAAGTTACGTCGGAGGGGGTGGACCCAGCAGACGCAGTCATTGCAGGACTTTGCCACAACTCCCTGCGTCTGCCGGGTCCACCCAGGTCCACAGGACGGAGGCACTGGGGGCACTAAGAACACAGGACGGAAGCACTGGGGCACTAAGGACACAGGATGGAGGCACTGGGGGCACTAAGGACACAGGACGGGGGCACTGGGGGCACTATGGACACAAGACGGAGGCACTGGGGGCACTATGGACATGGGACGGAGGCACTGGGGGCACTATGGACATGGGACGGAGGCACTGGGGGCACTATGGACACAAGACGGAGGCACTGGGGGCACTATGGACATGGGACAGAGGCACTGGGGGCACTAAGGATACAGGACGGGGCACTGGGGGCACTATGGACACCAGACAGAGTCACTGGGGGCACTAAAGACACAGGATGGGGGCACTGGGGGCACTATAGACAGAACGGAGGCACTGGGGCACTAAGGACACGGGATGGAGGCACTGGGGGCACTATGGACACAGGACGGGGGCACTGGGGGCACTATGGACACAGGACAGGGGCACTGGGGGCACTATAGACAGAATGGAGGCACTGGGGGGCACTATGGACACAGGACGGAGGCACTGGGGGCACTAAGGACACAATCGGGGCACTGGGGGCACTATGGATACGGGACAGAGGCACTGGGGCATTATGGACACAGTCAGGGCACTGGGGGCACTATGGACACGGGGCGGAGGCACTGGGGGCACTAAAGACACAGGACGGAGGCACTGGGGGCACTAAGGACACAGGACGGGGGCACTGGGGGCACTATGGACACAGGACGGAAGCACTGAGGGCACTAAGGACACAGTCGGGGCACTGGGGGCACTATGGACACGGGACGGAGGCACTGGGGGCACTAAAGACACAGGACGGAGGCACTGGGGGCACTAAGGACACTTGTCGGGGGCACTATGGACTCAGGTCAGAGGCACTGGGGGCACTAAGGACATGGGAAGGAAGGAGGGAGGAAATAGAAAGGGAAAATTGTTGGGCCTGAGTGCAGAAAGAAAGAAATGAAAGAAATGATACACAGTCAATTAATAGATGTCCCCTTTTGATGAAAAATAAATGGTCACATTACCTCTGATTTACTGTCTCTGCAGCAGAGTCAGCAGCTGTGCTGAGGTGCAAGAAGGTCCCGCGCTGACTCATCTGCCGGCTCTGCTCTGGAAAAATTAAGTTACATCTGAGGGGGTGGACCCGGCCGACACAGTCATTGCCGGACTTTGCCACAACTCCCTGCGTCTGCTGGGTCCACCCCCTCCGACGTAACTTATTTCTTCTGGAGCAGAGTCAGCAGACGAGTCATCACGGAACCTTCTAGCATGCGGCTGCTGAGTCCGCTCCAGAGCAAGTACGTCGGAGTGGGGTGAACTGGCAGCCAGCAGCTACAATCATCGTGGGACCTTGCTGCATGAAGGGAGAGAAAGGAGCAGGATTGCTGGAATGGAAGATTAATGGAGGGAAAGAAAGGGGGCAGGGTGGTATGGAAGGGTGGTGCTGATAGTATTGATGTACAGAGAAAGGGGAGAGACATAAGGGGGAAGGATATTGGAGGTAGCGAAAGGGGGCAGATGCTGATTGAAGAGGAGTGGATGGCGAGAGAAAGGGCAGACATTGGATGGTAGTGGGGAGCCTATGCTGGATGGAAGTGCAGATGGGAGAGATAAGGGAGCAAATGCAGGAAGGAAGTGGGAGGAGAGAAAGAGGGGAGAAGACGCTGGATGGAAGTGGACAGAGAGAGGAGAAGGTACAAGACGGAAGGTTGGAGAAAGAGGGTACATGATGGAAGGAGGGGATAAATAAAAGGAGGGCACATGATGGGGAGAAAAAGATTGAGCTAGGGAAACACTGGAGGGGTGAGGGAAAGAGGAGGCAAGCTTTAGGTAGACAGTAAAAAAGGACATTGATGAGAGGGTAGTAAGAACGTAATCTAAACAGATGCAGAAAATAAATTGGAAAGGAAAATGAGGGGAAAAAAGGGAAAGGGATTGCAGAGGAGAGGTGTGGGAGAGGGAAGGAGAGGAGAGAGATGCCAGACCAATGGGGGTGAAAGGAGAGATGGAAGGGGGAGGCATACAGTTTCTGGAAGGGGCATAGAAGGAGAGAAGATGCCATATAGGGGAAGAGAGACGGTAGACAGTGGATGGAAGGAAGAGAGTTACAAGAAGATGAGGAAAGCAGAAACCACAGAAGACAAATGTAGAAAAAAAATTTCTATTTATTTATTGCTTTAGGAGACATGTGTCACTGTTTCTGTGGTGCACTGTATGCAGAGTCCAGCTTCTTACTGGTTCAATTTAACCTTTGTCTATGTATTTCTATTTTATCACCCCTTTTACAAAACTGGAGCGTTTTTTAGCACCAGCCGTGGTGGTAGCAGCTCTAATGCTCAGAATTCTATGAGCGTCAGAGCTGTTACCTCCGTAGCTAAAATCCACACTACAGTTTTGTAAAAGAGGGAGGGGTTAGTTTGTGATGACATATTCCATACTAGGCGAAGGTGTTTTCTGTGTTCTATTTGTTCGAAAGACATGGTTTTTTGTTAGGATTGACTGCAGGATTGATCTGTACTAATCTGGCTTGTTTAGTTTTACAATGGGTGTATTGATGTTGTACTGCTCACTGCATATGTAAGATGCTGCCTTTTCCTAGGTACTCATGTGTGACGTGTGGCTTGTTACTAAAAATCATGTTTTTCATACAGATGGGGGGGGTGTCAAAAAATGATGGGCCCCGGGTGTCACATATGCTAGGTATGCCACTGGTCTCTCCTGGTTGAATCTAGCTTGAAATCCTTGGGAGCTAGTGTGTACACCTCTGGCCCTCCTGGCAGAGAGGGCAAGACTATGGACTGGTTTGGCAAGAGGCTTTTCCAAAATGCTATGCTAGCCAACCGGTCTGGTAACTACACTTTCCATTTCTCTTTCTAAATGAAATATGTCGTCAAGCAAGTCGCTTCTTGTTTTTCAACTTTTCATGGCTGACCTGCTAAGACTTCGTAAGTACATGGCTTGTTCCATTTATGACACTTTTGAACTCACTTCCCGGGCTGCAGCAATGTCCGTTGCCATGAGACGTCTGGCCTAGCTTCGAGTCTCAGAGTTGGATGTCAATCATCAGGATAGGTTGGCCAATGCTCCTTGTCTGGGGGACGAACTTTTTGGTGATTTTACTGATACCACTACCCAGAAGTTGTCCATGCATGAAACCCAGTGGGACATTCTGGTGAAGCCCAAAAAGAAACCTCCTTTTAAACCACAATCTTCCTATCAGAGAAGAATTACTGCAAAATCCACAGTTCCTGTTCCACCTCAACCAAGGAGACAGAGGCAGCAACAACTGCGTCAGCAGCAGCACAAACAACATCCTGCTCCTCAGCCTTTTTGACGTGTTCCTTCAGAACATAGCCAACGTCACCACTCTACAGACTTTGCCTCAGCCCATCGGAGTGAAGACCACCCTGTTGATGGTCCTTCAAGAACTGACCTCACGATATGCTGGTATAAGTAATATATAGTTTATTAATAATCAATAACAGTTTACAAGAACAAGTCTTTCAGCATACAACGCTAGCTAACAGATCAATATACATCAAGCGCTTGAGTATACCTGGGTGTCTGTTCTGAAACAGGCCTCAAGAGGCTGTCCTTTTATATATTTTTGACAGCCTGAGACCACGTTAGTACATATTACGTATTGGTTAGAGTGGCTTATGGGCCTGGATCTTCCTCTATATAGCCCACTCATCAGGCTACTTAAGACACCTGTGTGCAGGTCTACTAGGTTTTCCCATACCAGAAACTACTGTTCTAGAGACAGGTATGTACTGTTATTTTTTGTGGTGTGGGAGGGGGTTAGTGACCCCTGGGGGAGTGTGAGAGAGTCATAACTTAATCCCTCCAGTGGTCAGCCGGGTACCTTTTTGGCACTTAGAAGCTTTGGAAATAGGTCTAGCTCAGAACGTTTATTTTCTGTCCAGGACGTCTTGGGAAAGGTTTGATTATTTCCAAAAGATGTCCACGTTTAAGCCAGCCCAGAACATGCCCCCCTTGGATTCTGGATTCATAGTGGCTTGGATGCCTCACAAGACATCCAGAAAGATGGTTTCAAAAATCGGCCCTTGGATGTCTAGGCAATTAGGATATCCAAGCACCGATTTTATGCCATTTTTTAGACATCTTAGTGTTTTGAAAATACCCCTAAAAGTCTACTACAGGAACATAAGGAAACTGTGGCTGACTGTGTCCTTGTCTGTTTTCCAGACATCCGTCACATTCAAGGATGTCGCTGCTTATTTCTTGGAAATGGAGTGGAACCTTCTGGCAGAATGGCAAAAGGATCTGTACAAGAAGGTCATCGAGGAGATTCACGACATCCTCATCTCACGAGGTAAATACACCTTCTCTATCATCTATCACAGGTATGGTATGGAATGGGGGCTGTTATTTTCTCAACCCTGGAAAAATCGCAAGTATTGGGCCCCATGATCATCTGAAATTTAGAACCTGGGTTTTGATGCCATCCTATATCCATTAGGAGCCAATGTAAGAAGCCTTTAGTTCAGTGGTTCCCAACCTTGTCCTGGAGGACCTCCAGCCAGTCAGGTTTTCAGGATAGCCATAATAATAATAGCTTTATTTATATCCCGTCATATTGCGAGTTAACATCGGTTGGAATTGAGAAAAATTTGCATATAATAAAGGTGAGAGACATGCAAATCTGCCCCATGCATATTCATTAGGGCTATCTCGAAAACATGATTGGCTGGTGATCCCCCATGATAGGTTTGGGAACCACTGCTCTAGGTTAAGGTCTTTCAACTTCAGCTGGAGTCTGTCTTCCTTTTCTAAACTAAAATAAAATTGGGTACAGAAGACCAGGGGAAGGATTTATCAAGTGGCAGCCTGTAGCTGCCTTTTTTTTCAGACATATACTTAAATTCCATTATATATAGATATATACAATAGAAGTCAAACGAATTTTGGTTACAGTGCCAGAACTGGCCCACATTTCTTTTTCTGTCTTGTTTTTTTGTTTTGACAGAAACTGTTTTTGGTGGAAGTTGAAGATTTATTCTTGATCCTGTTAGGTCTTCCTACCCTCTAAACAGCGTTGCCTTTACTCCCTTCCCCTTGGGCCTATTTTCCAATCCTGGCAGTCTATGTGGTGAGGGCAAGAGTGATCCTCAGTTGCTGCTCCCCCTGCTGGTTCTACTCTTGAAACTGCCACACAGACACACACGGAAATAGATGGGATTCTACAAATACAATATAAATATCAGTTTCCTATTTCTTATTAACAGGTTATTTAATCGTTAATCCTGATGTTGTATTCAAGATTAAAAAAGAAGATGAGAAATATTTTCCACAACACTGTGATTTGGAGGAAAAAGGAAACCCAAATGAGTCCACCAAGGGTAAGCAGCTGCATTGGATTTAAAGGGCTTTGCATTTTCAGAGCACAAGATTTAGGGACCCTTTACTAGAGCTTAGAGTGGGGCATGCTAAATCCTTAGAAGCCCCTTTTATATGTATGGGTTTCTTAGTATTCCCTTAGAGACTCAAAATCTATTTCCTAATTTGTTATTATCAGATTCTTGGTGAATCCGAGACGTGTTTTCTTTTAACAGTGTTTCCGATTGTAACATCCGTTTTCTCGCTGAGCGTTAAACAAGAGGAGGATCTCCCCTTCATAGGTCCTCCTGAATCAGAGACATCTGAACAGACTCACCTTTCTTTACCGAGTAAGTATCAAATTCCTCCTGCACAGCTTTACTAAGGTCAGCCGAGACCATTGAGGAACTTGGTGGTGGTGAGAGGCCATCATCCTCTTCTCCTTCCAAATTTCCAAGTTGATTGAAAACTTACTATACCGCTGTCCATCCCCTTATTTTGATTAAGTAAAGTGCCCACAAAGGCAGAGGAGGCGTCTGATGGAGGTGGGTGTCCTGGGGGTAAATGACAGCAGATAAAGACCTGAACGGTCCATCCAGTCCGCCTATTACTTATTCTTATTAAAAATAAAGTATTAAATTAACTTGTCTCTACTTAGCTGTTTCTGGGCCATAGACTATCGTCCTAGGTTCCAACTGCTGAAGTTGCCATCTAAGCTCACTCCAGCCTATCCAACCATCCCGTTGTTTGCAGGAAGTCCTCATGTTCCCAGTTGGTGGAGTTCCCATTGATGCCCTCCCCAGCCCATCCTATACCGAATCACCATATATGGGACATAAACCATACCAGTCTGTCCAATACCCGTCTTAGGCCTAGATTGACTAAACTTACCGATCTGGATCATTGTTGGGCAGTTCACTACAGATTCTACATGCAAATGATCTGATTGGACACACGCCCTGTAGCGATCGAAACGCACACGTAGAGTATCCTTGTTGGTTATTGCTGCAATCAACGCATGCGCTAGCTCATCGGCCTTTACTACGATAAGCGAGCTCTAAAGAAAGGGGGAGGGGTGGCTGTAGTTTATATTGCTAGCCCTAAAAGGAATGATTTGTGACCGACGCAGTGAATTATTATTTTGAGTAGCCAGACGTTATCAAATAGGACATGCTGTAAACCAGCAGGTGAAAACCGCGGGTTAAATCCCTGGTCTCTCAATGCGCTTTTCACAGACTATAAAATATGAATGAATTATTACGGACTAATGAATTCTTAAGCTTATGTAAAGTAATTTTACAGTTTTATTTTTAATTATAATGGTGGTTTTATACGGGGTTGTAACCTGGATACCGATATTTCTGGGCTGGAGAGTCGGCAAGGATAGTAAGCGACTGGTCTGCAGCTGTCGCTTCTTTTCGGATCGGCAAACCCAATCGGTGTTTCTTCTTCTGCTTAGTGAATCCATGGCTTCCTACGTTTGCATGCCATTTCCCCTCTTTTGCATGGGTGGATCGGATCGGGTAGGAGATTGATCACACAGCAGTTTAGTGAATCGGGTCGGGGAACAATCGCAAAACCATCGGTACAGGATCGGTAAGTTTAGTGAATCTAGGCCATAGTTCTTTAATTTATACCATTTGTTTTCTAATTAGATATCCTCTGTGTTTATCCCACGCTTATTTGAATTCCATCACCGTTTTCCTCTCCACCACCTCCCTCGGGAGACGATTCCAGGCATCCACCACCCTCTCAGTGAAAAATTATTTCCTAACATTACTCCTAAGTCTTCATCTCTGCAACCTCAACTTATGTCCTCTAGTTTTGATTGGAGATTCATTTTTTTCTTTGGTTTTAATAATAGCAATAGTAAAATGACCAAATATAAGCACAGATACAATCAATGAGGTAAACTTGGAAACAGGGAAATGAAACCAGATCAGAAATAGACACATTTAACAGCACTGTAGAACAGTCACATAATAGAAATATGATAAATGTTAGTACAATACAAATAGTCTCATAAGAGCAGGGAAGAACGTTCCAATTACTTGACTGATTTGCATGAACTTGGCTGCTTTTCGTGCCGTGGTTGTTTTCCTCCTTGCAGTGCTGAGCTGCCCAGGACAAGATATTCAGGGACACTGACCCAGAAACCGCCCCTGAATATCTCCCCGAGCCAGTTCAGTCCACTACCCAGTTAGCTCACGTTAGGACATTAAGCCCGTGAGATGCTTTGCAAATTCAGCCCTGTCTCATTAAATCAGAACAATTTAGCAGATCTCCAGTTGGTGGTGTATTTAAATGCTTCAAAATAAATTTGTTCTTCATCATCTTCTAGATCAGGGGTGGCAATCACAATTCTCGAGGGCCACAACCCAGTCGGGTTTTCACGATGCATGAGATTGATTTGCATACAGTGGGAGTAGTCCATGCAAATGAATCGACTGGGTTGTGGCCCTCGAGGACTGTGATTGCCCACCCTTGCTCTAGATCAGAAATCGATCTGTGTAAGAACAAACCAACCTCCTGATGAACAGAGCTCTTGAAAAAAAGAAATTCCCACCTCAATAGTCCTGTCTTCATTCTGTAACAGACTCCCACAATATCAAGCCTGACATTTTAATCCGTTTTAAGCAAGAGGGATTCAGGAGCGAACTTCCAGGATCTGAGGAAAGAGGAAATCTGGCCAGCACAGAGTCGTGTGAGGAACTGCATGAAACAGGTGACGGAGCGTGAATTAAAACTAGTAATGACAGGATACAAACATTTCCTATAACAAAGACTCCTTCTCTGGATCAAACACAATGAGAACGAGGTGTTTTCCCTTTCATTGTCGGGTCTGCATTTCTGTTTCATTTAATTGGAGGGGAGGGGCAGAGGGTTATACCTTCTCTTTTTCTTATTCTCCTTTCTCTTCCTCTTCTTTCAACACCTTCTGTCTCTCATCCTATTTGTGTGGAATATCATGGTTTATTTTCTGAGGGTCCTTAGCTCCTTCCACCAGGACACTTGAATTTTCAGAGCTCATAATATTCCCCTCATCTCAGTATTAGCAAAATATTACTTTTCTTAGGTTCTAAGCTCTTCTTTAAACCTGAAGCTATTTTTCCATACTTTTTTCAGGCAGCCAAAGTTACACTGCTGAGAATACAATAGAGATCCTGAAAATGGAAGAGGATCCCGACAGTGACCACCTGGAGAGAGGAGAGGAGGATCCTGATACCAAGAGTGGTGAGCCAAGAATTCCTATGTAATAAAAATTCTTACTTGGTGCTTTGAAGTATTTCTAAATTTTCACCTGATAAGACGCAAATACTATTCTGTTCAATATGTTCTATTGTTTTTGCTGATATGATTGTATATTTTCATTATATTATTTTTCATTTCTTTATTATACGTTACATTTAGACTCCTGAGGCAGGCCCTTACGGGTCGAAACACGATCGTGTCGAGTCCATTACAATTAAAGAGACCTTTGTTGTTGTGTTTACTGTTCACTGGTGTGAAGGCAGTTTCTCCTTTTGTTTCCAAGATTCTATTGTTTTTCTGTACATTATTTTAATTTTTTGGGTACATAATTCCCTGGAGTGTGCATGATACCATCAGTAGCAAAATTACTGTGAGAGGCAGCAGGTTAGACAATGAAGGAGTTCTTCTCTGCTGTTTTCAAACGAGCCCCCTCCACCCCTTTTTTGGGGTGCTCATACAGGGGGACAGTATTCTGGCCGTCTCGCCCGACCTTCTGTCTCATGGCCCCATTCCAATGTTCAATCCGGGTCCCTTTTGTCTTACGGCTTGGCTCTTGAAAGGTAAGAAAGGTTATTCAGATAAAGTGATCTCCACTCTCTTGGGGTCTTGAGACTTTCCACTTCTCGGGCTTATGTGCGTGTTTGTCGTATCTTTGAGGAGTGGTATAGGAAGAGACAAGAGAGGAGAGATATTGAAGAGTTATACGAGAGCAAATACACTTGTATGTTAATAAGAGGAGCATTCTGAATGGATTGAAGGGGAGAGAGATGGTTACCTGAGAGAAGCAGGTTGCAATAGTCTTAGGCGAGAGGTGATGAGGGTGTGGATAAGGGTTTTGGTGGTGTGCTCAGAGGAAGGTTTTGATTTTGGTGCTGATATAGAGAAAGAAGCAACAGGTTTCGGTGCAGAGAAGAAGAGAGAGGCATCAAAGATTGCACCATGGTTGCAATCTGACAAGACAGGGAGGATGAGATTGTTATCCGCTGAGTGTTATGGACAGGATAGATGTGAATTGCTTGTTTACTCTTCAAAAATACTAGTACCAGAAGCATGCAATGAAGCTACTAAGTAGTAGATTTAAAACAGACGGGAAAAAATATTTCTTCACACAACCTGAAATTAAACTCTGGAATTAGTTGCCTGAGAATGTGGTGAAATCAGCTTAGCAGGGTTTAAAAAAGATTTGGCTAATCTCCTAAAAGAGAAGTCCATAGGCTATTATTGAGATGGTTTGGGGAAATCCACTGCTTAGTCCTAGGATAAGAGGCTTACAATCTGTTTTACTACTTGGGACCTAGCTTGGTTATCTTTGGAAAAAGGATGCTTTGCTTGATGGACCTTCGGTGTGTCCCAGTACGACAATTCTTATGATCTTATAGAGAGTGGAGGGAGAAGAGAAATAGGTTTGGGTGGAAAAATAAGTAGTTCAGTCTTTGCCATGTTTAAGAGGTGGCAGGGCATCCAGGCAGCAATGCCGGACAAGCAGCCTATATTTTGAATGTCTTCTGTGAAATCTCTGTCCCCTTCTTCCACCTATGAAGGAAGCCTGTGTATCGTAGTATGTATATTAGGACAGAAAAGTTAAGTAATTCACCCACTGGCAGTAGCAGGGGAAAGGAATCAGGAAATGCAGGTGGAAGAGAGGTGGGATTCTATAACAAGGCCATATCCTGCTATAGTTTTCATTACCACAGTATTGTAGGATCCTGTGTGTGTTGAATGTCACGGATCATTTTCGGAACTGTCGAGGATCTTTAACTCATTCCATCAAGAGCTCATAAAATTCCCGTCATCACAGTTTTAGGTCCTAAGCTTTTCTTTAAAACCTAGTTTTTTTCTCTATTCTCCTCATAGGCAGCCAAAATGTCACTGCTGACCACACAGTGGAGAACCTGAAAGTGGAAGAAGTTGATGACGGTGACCAGCTGGCGGGAGGAGAGGAAGATATTGATACCAAGAGTGGTGAGTCAGAAACTCCCAATCTTTGCTATTTCTTGTCTAAATTTTCACATAGATCGTGACTGATAATTACTAGTGATTTTCAGTTATATTTTTCTCTCTTAGCAATTAGAATTCAGTTTTTTTAAGCTTCCAGGTGAGCTGTAAGCATTATGCATATCTGTGTCCCTTTTTTTCAGATTTGCACTGCCACATAGCTTCTAAGCTGTGGAAAGTGTGCTGTGTGGCACTGTTAATCTCCTTCGTCCTCCCCACTCATAAAGCTATTAAAAAGCGTAGGAGGAATAGAAGAGCCTTGTGGCCAAGCTCCTGGAAAAGGTTCCATCCTTCAGCATGTTATCATTCCTGTTTACTAAAAAATCGTTAAACCAATTAAGTACAGATCCACCTAAACCCAACTCACTCGATTTGTTGATCAGCAAAATATGATCAACTGACTCAAAAGCTGCACCGATATCGAATTTGTAACAAAATAGAATAATAACCTTGATTCAACCATTCCTTAACTTTAGAAGCTCTGTACTGTGTTTGGGTCGAAACCCAAACTGAATATCATGTCGACAGGGAAAACGATCAAGGAACCTTGAAAGCTGCTTATTCACTAATGCTTCTAAAATTTTGGGTAAGAAAAGTATATTGGCAACAGGTCAGACAGGTCAAGAAGTGAGGATGTGGCCCTCTGGCTCAAACAAACGGGTGTGGCTGGCCTTTCTAGGATGGACGGTGTAAAATATATTTGATTGATATATGCAAGCATGAAAAAACAAAAGAAACAGTCACTTACTTTCTTATTTTTCTCAGGTTTACTAGCTAGAGATAAAAAATTTATAAAGAACATATAAGAAAGTTTTGTAAGTGATATAGAAATATACTAGTCTTTTAGCCCGTTACATTAACGGGTGCTAGAATATATGTCTGTCTGTCTGTCTTTCTTTCTGTCTCTCTCTCTCTCTTTCTCTCTCCCTGGCCCCCTTTCTTTGTCTGTCTTTGTATGTGTTTCCCTGCCCCCTGTGCAGCAGCAGCAGCATTTTCCCCCACCCCCCTTCTCTTCCCGCAGTCTGGCCTTCGGCCCCCCCCTTCCCTTCCCGCGGTCTGGCCTTCTCCGTTATTGCCTTGTTCCTCCCCTTCCTCCTGCCTCCTCCTGACCCCCCACCCATCTTTTGTAGTCTACACATCTATCTCTCCTCCCCCTCCACGGGATCAGCATTTCTTTCTTCGGCAACTGCGCCCCCTACCATTCTAGCATCTTCCCCCCTCTCTTAACTCTCCCCTTTTGCTCCAGGTTTCTCTCTCTTTCCCTTCCCTCAGCTCCCACAATCCTAGGCCTAGCATTTCTCCCCCACTCCTGGGTCCAGTGTGTCTCTCCATCCTCCCCCTCCCTGTGCCTGGGTCCAGTATTTGTTGTGCCCCCTTCCCCAGGTCTCCAAACGCTGTGTTGGATCTCAGTAGAGACAGAGCTGAAAGCTGCATACTTCATACCTGCGCCCAACTTTTTGATTATTATAAAGTATCATTGTCCTGCAGCATCCATTCAGAGAGGAGCGTGCGAGCAGCCGTCGTTACTGTCCCTTTAAGAAAGTTTTCGCAGCTCCCGCAACCGCTGCCACCGCTTTACTCCGTCTCCTTCTCCCTCATTCCGTTGGGTCCCTCCGGGGGGGGGGGGGGGGGCGAGGAAACCAAGGTCTGCACGCCGAGCTGCTAGGAGAAACGGAACTGAACCCAGGGGTGGGGAGGAGGTGGGGGGAGGTTGCACACGAGCTCCCACCTCCTCCTCCTCCCCCACCCCTTCCCAGGTCACCGCCAGTCAATGAAAGGCTGATGGGCCTTGGGGACCAAGCGCGTGTTGCGGGGCCGCAGCATGAGCCGTTTTAATTGTCAGTTTGCACAGGCGGCTGTCCTCACGCTTGGTCCACCGTGCGCGCGGGCTGCCTCTGTTCTCGGGGTCACTCGACGGCGACGCCTTCTCCTCTGACACCCCCCCCCTCCCATTGCCGCAGCATTCTCTGGGAGTTCCCTTGACGATCCTCCAGTAAAGGGCTTGTGGAGGCGATAGGCAGTTGTCTACGTTCCCGGCTTGTGAAGTGGATCCTGGTGATGTATTAAGCGCACATGCGCACTCTCGCCAGCACAGCATGACAGATCAGGGAACACGCGGCAAGAGTACGCATGCGCGGCTAGCATTTTATTAATATAGATATATATAAGGGATATAGCCAAGAAAAAAACCTGAAAAACATAATCTGAAATAAACAGTGAGAAATTTGCAAGAATAATATGTTTCTTACTGAGTTACAGAGGGAACACAGGAAAAGAATTAAAAATGTATTAGGAATTACAACTAAAAGATTTTTTTTCTCTACCCTACTGTATAGGTTAGAAACCAGATTCCCGCCTTTTAGTTCTCATTATTCAGTGTCTAGGGATATGCCCAAGGGACTAGCTGGCAGACTTGGGTTGGCCTTTGACCTGGTTGCTATAGAGTTTTTTGACTTTGGCCAGTGTGAGGCCTCTTGAGGATAGGATTACATATTACTGTATATTATATTATTATTAGGTTCTTATATCCCGCCATACCCAGAGAGTTCTAGGCGGTTTACATTCGTTACATTAGGATCCGGTCTGAACCCGGATTTACAAAAATTTTATCGGAATTGCAGGTAGCGCGGAAGGAGTCACAGGTTTATCGTAGTTGGGTTAGAGGATAAAATGGAGGGAGTGGGAAATCAGAAGAGGGGGGGAGAGGGAGGTGGGGGTGGGGGGGGTTGGAGTGTATGCGGGGAGTAAGGACTAAGGGTCTTGTTCGCGGAAGAGGTGTGTTTTGAGAAGTTTTCTGAAGTCTAGGTAGGTCGGGGCCTCTAGCATCATTTGGGCTAGCCAAGGGTTCAGCTTGGCCGCCTGGAAGGCGAAAGTTTTGTCGATGAATCTTTTGAGCTGGCATGATTTTATGGAGGGGAAGGTAAACAACTGGATTCTGCGGGATTTCTTGTTGGTGCAATGCATATTGAAATGTGGGGAGAGGTATTTTGGTGAGAGACCAAATACTGTCTTGTAACAGATGCAGGCGAACTTGAAGAGGACTCGGGAATCGAAGGGTAGCCAGTGCAGTTGGTGGTAGAAGGGGGTGATGTGTTCCCATTTGTTCAGGCCGAAAATGAGGCGGACAGCTGTGTTTTGAATCAGTTTTAGTCTTCTGGTGATTTTCTTTGTGGAGCTTAGGTAAATGATATTGCAGTAATCCAGTATTCTGAGGATAGAGGATTGAACTAATAGTCGAAATGCAGTGTCATCGAAATATTTCTTTATGGTACGGAGTTTCCAGAGTGCTGAAAGGCCTTTCTTGACAATGAGGTCGGTGTGGTTTTCTAGGGATAGATGTTTGTCAAGCGTGACTCCTAGTATTTTTAATGTTTGTTCGAGTGGGAAAACCAATCCTTTCACCTGGATTGTGGTGTCTTTGATTTTGTCTTTGGGGGTGGCTAGAAAGAATTTTGTTTTGTCTGGGTTGAGCTTTAGTTTGAAGGAGAGCATCCAGAGTTCTATCTGGCTGAGTATGCTAGTTATGTAGTTGAGAAGATCCTGGGATAGACTGGTTAGAGGGATGACAATTGTGATGTCATCTGCATAGATGAAGAATTTTAGCTTAAGTTTGTGAAGGAGGTTACTGAGGGAGGCGAGGTAGATATTGAACAGGGTGGGGGATAAGGGGGAGCCTTGTGGTACACCGCAGGAGTTCACCCAGCTGTAGGAGAAGTTGTCCTTTTTGTGTACCCTGTAGGATCTGTTTCGTAGGAACCCTTGGAACCAGCTGAGTACCCGGTCTGAGATTCCAATGTGGGCCAAGCATTCCAGGAGAATAGTGTGGTCAACTAGGTCAAACGCACTGCTTAGATCAAATTGTAAGATCAGGGCGCTGGTGCCCCGACTGAAGAGTATGTGCAGGTGGTCTAGTAAGGAGGCGATGATGGTCTCTGTGCTGTGGTCCGTGCGGAAGCCCGATTGATTGTCGCTTAGGATATTGAATTTTTCCAGGTATGCGGAGAGTTCTGCTTTTACTGCCCCTTCCGCGATTTTGGTGAATAGTGGTATGTTAGCTATTGGTCTGTAATTGGAAGGTGCGTTGGAAGAGTCCTTTATGTTTTTTATGATTGGGGTTATTAAGATATGTCCTTGTTCTGGAGGGAAGTTTCCTGCGGATAGTAGGGAGTTGACCCATAGTAGCATGTTTGCTTTGAAGTAGATCGGAGCCGTTTTCATCACATTTGGGGGGCAAGTATCTAGTTTGCAGAAGGATTTGGTGTATTTGTTATAATATTTGTTGAAGGTTTTCCAGTCGATTGTGGTAAATTGGTTCCAGTTTAGGTCGGATCTAGACCCTTGGTCTGGTTTAGCTATGTCGATGTCAGGGAGGATGGGAAAGAGCTCCAGTGGGTTGGTCTTGGTGGGTAGTGCTGATCTTAGTTTTAGGATCTTGGAGTTGAAGAAATCCGCTAGGGTGTTGGCGGTTGGTGTTGAGTCTTCCTGGTTGTTAGTGAGTGTTTCAATGTTGTAAAGGTTATTGACGAGTTTGAAGAGGTTGCTGCTGTTGGATGTGATGTTTCCAATTAAGTGTGAGTAGAATTTTTTCCGTTTTTCCTTGGTAAGGTTTTTGTAGGTTTTTAGTTTGAGTCTCCAGGCAGTTCTGAGTTCCTGGGTTCCTGACTTTATCCATAGTCTTTCTGACTTTCTGAGGTCCCTCTTTAACAGTAACAGCTCTGTGTCGAACCATCCCTCCTGATTTGTGGTTCTGATGTGGCGGGTTTTTGAGGGGGCTATTTCATTTAAAATGTTAGTGCTGTCAATGATCCAGGTGGACATGAGTTGATCTATTTCTTCGTCTTGTTTTATGTGGGTGTCATAGCGAGACCAGAATTCCTCTGGGTCTATCTTTCCTCTAGTGGTGTGGGTTGTGATGTTTCTTGTTTTGTTGTTTCTTGAATGTTTTTGTTGGCAGCCCAAGGAAAAGTCGCATAGTCTGTGGTCAGACCATAGGGAGTCTGTCCAGTTGGCTTGTTTCCAGTATATTTTTGGGTCGGTCGGCTCGTTGGAGGAGAATGTGACCAGGTCTAGCTGATGACCCTTTTGGTGAGTTTTGGTTGGGGGGGGTTTGAAGAAACCTAGTTGGGAGGTGAGTGACCAGAAGTCGGCAACTTCTGGTTGGTCCGCTTGCTCAAGGTGGATGTTGATGTCTCCGCATAGAAGGTTGTAAGGACTTGTTAGATAATTAGTTAATAAGGAGTCAGCGAGGTCCTCTTTGGCTAGGGACCATTTTTGGGGTGGGATGTAGAATAGAGTGATAGTTAGCGCGGAGGCAAGGGATTTAGAGGTGAGTGAGATGGCTAATATTTCTGCGTTGGGAGAGGATTTGGTGTTGAGTGCCGTACAATTAAGCTGGTCTCTGAAGATTATTGCTAGGCCTCCTCCTCTTCCCCGAGTTCTGGCCAGGGAGAGGATCTTGTATCCTGCGGGTAGGCAGTCTTTGATTATAATATCCTTGTCTGATAGTAGCCAGGTTTCGGTGAGTAGGATGAAGTCAGGGTTGGTATCCGTCAGCCAGTCTCTGATTAGAATGGCTTTGTTCCTCATGGATCGAATGTTTAGGTAAAAGCCTAGTAGGTTCTGGTGGTTTGGGTGGTTGGCTGGGGCATAGTGGGAGTAGGCCAGTTTTTTTAGTGTTCTAGGTTTTTTTGAGCCGGGTTTGGTGGGTTTGCGGGGGGGTGGAGAATTTGGGAGCCGTATTAGGTGAGAATGTGGGGTGTGGGGTGTGAGCGAGGGTACTTTGGGTTTTGAAGGGCGATATAGGGAGAAGTGGACAGGGATGGTGGTTGTGTGTGATGGGTCAGCAGAGCAGATCCTGAGGGTGATGAGGTATAGTAGGAGTAGTGCTACGCATTGAGGGGTGTTTAACCTTGCCATGGTGACACGCTCGTGGGGGGGGAAGAGCGTGGGGTATGGTAGTAGTCGGAGGGGGGCAGAGGGGAGGGGTGTGATGCAAAGTTTGGCAGGTTTCAGCGGCGCAGTGGACGATATAAAGCTGAGCCGGTTACAGCGGTGCAAAAGGCAGTACAGAGTTGTGCAGGTTACAGCGGTGCATTAGACAGTACAAAGTTAAGTAGGTTGCAGCAATGCAATAGGTCGATGTAAAGTTAAACAGGCTGAACAATTTAAGCGTGTGCGCGCGGTGCAGTAGGCAGTACAGTACAATGTAAACAATGTAAACAGTAGGTAATACAGTAAACAATAGGTAAACAGTAGGTAATACAGTGAACAATAAGGCAGTGCAGTACAGTGTTAACTTTTCTGAGTTCTAACGGATGAGGCGGTGCTATGTAAATAACACTATGTATTGCTGTGATCCAGTTGGGGGGGTCGGACTGATTGGCGTCGCTCGCAGTCGCTTGCAAAGGCGCGTGCTAAGGCGTACGCGCCTTAGACGTGCGCCTTCGACGGCACGCCGAACGGCTGCACGCCGTTGGTGCGGCGGCTTTAGTCGGCTTCGGGAGAGGGGCGGAGCTGGGCTCGCACGCTCCTCTCCTGCAGGCTCTCGCTGCCTCGGTTCCCCGCTGGCAACAGTGCGGGGGCCGAGTGAAGAAGGCCGCTCTCCGGGGGTGCGGCGGCTTTAGTCGGCTTCGGGAGAGGGGCGGAGCTGGATATGGATATTGAAATATAAGTAAACACTTAAATACTTAAGGACTTTCTCTAGACTAAATTGTATTAGGCGACTTACACAGAAACTTAGAAGAATGTATTAGCATATTTTTTTTTTAGAACTATTCAATACCTCCGTTTCGCAACACTGAAGACAGGGAATTGCAAACTACTAAAGATAAGCAGTTTGAATTTTAAGGTGAGGAGGAACAATTTCAGGCTTTCCACATGAACATTTTTGTAGGAAAATATACATTAGAGCTGTTTTTCTTTTCATTAACTTCAGTATTATGGATTATAAACTTAGGAATGACTTTGATAGTGATAGCCACACCTCTTGCTATGCATGAAATGTATAAAACTGCCTTATATGGAAGGAGAAATATTTTAACTAATTATATGAAGGTAGTGAAAAATAATGTCACAATTATTTTAGGTATGTAGGTAACAGAAAGATGAAGTGATTCTTCTGTTGAGACGTCTCCATTGCACAAATAAATTTTTCTTAGCCTTTTGATACAGGATTAAATTGTCATTAATAATAATAATAATAATAATAATAGTTTATTAGACAACTCAGTAAATATTTTTGATTAGAAATATATGATTGTATTTGTGCAATTATTGAATCAGGACCCTCACCTTAAACAGGATAAATAGGACAGGGGGGGAGCCTTTGTAACCCAGGAGGACATCAGAGTCCAGTCCTCTTGAGGGGGGGTCACATTTCTTGTAAAACTCAAACACTTATTGCCTGTCATTTTGCCTTTGTTTGTTTATGGTTCTTTATTGTTAATAAAAAAACAGGTTTAAACAAAAAACAGAAAAGTGATCCTGTTTAGAGGGAAGGAAGGATGAGATGTCCAGAAACAGGATGGTCCGTTTGTCCCTTCTTGTACCTGTGCTCACCTGTCTGCAAGCAAATTAATTTAAAGACTTCTTTGGGGATATTTGCTTACGAGTATATAGAGAATGTCTTACTCAATAGATGTATAATTTATGTACATACTTTTCATTTTTATCCACAGATGATGGATTTGAGCATATGAGAATGAGCGTGTATGATGGGCAGCAGAGGGAAGATTGGAAACACAAAGACCCCTCCGGAGACAGCCGAGATCGTTCAGAAGATAGTGTGGGGGCCATTAGGAGTTTAAGACCATCTAGCATGAAAGAAAATATCTCAAGAGGAGAGAGCTTGGATATATGTACTAAAGAAAAGAGAAATTCAACCAGTTGCGCAAATCTCATACAAAATCAGAGACTCAGAAGGGAGACACTTTTTCAGAGCACTACATTTGAGGAAATGTTCACTGGGAAGTCCAACTTGTCAGGACAAAACATATTTCACAGACAAGTCAAGCTATTCCAGGGTATGGAGTGTGACAAATCCTTTGCATATAAATCACAACTTATGACTCATCAAAATGTTTCCAAAGAAAGCAAGCCACCAGAATGTTCTGAACAAGATACAAACTTCAGTCAGGTATTTGAGCTGAGAGGACATGGATTAATCAGCATTAGCAAAATACAAGGGCATCAAATAAACCTCAAGAGAGAAAAGTTATTTAAATGCTCAGTATGTTATAGAAGCTTCAGTCGAAAATATAATCTCAGAATTCACGAAAGAATTCACACTGGAGAAAAACCATATAAATGTTCTGAATGTGGTAAAGGCTTCAATCATAAAGTTGGGCTCACAATTCACGAAAGAATTCACACTGGAGAAACACCATATAAATGTTCTCAATGTAGTAAAACCTTCAATCAAAAAGGTAACCTCAGAATTCATGAAGTAATTCACACTGGTGGTAAAGGCTTCAATCATAAAGGTGGCCTCAGAAATCATGAAAGACTTCACACTGAAGAAAAACCGTATAAATGTTCTGAATGTGGAAAAGGCTTCAATCTTAAAGATAGCCTCAGAATTCACGAAAGAATTCACACTGGAGAAAAACCGTATAAATGTTCTGAATGTGGTAAAAACTTCAATCATAAAAGTGTCCTCAGGAGACATGAAACAATCCACACTGGAGAAAAACGGTATAAATGTTCTGAATGTGGTAAAGGCTTCAATTATAAAAATAGCTTCAGTATTCACGAAAGTATTCACACTGGAGAAAAACCATATAAATGTTCTGAATGTGATAAAAAGTTCAACCAAAAAAGTGATCTCAGAATTCACGAAAGAATTCACACTGGAGAAAAACCATATAAATGTTCTGAATGTGGTAAAAAGTTCAACCAAAAAAGTGATCTCAGAATTCACGAAAGAATTCACACTGGAGAAAAACCATATAAATGTTCTGAATGTGGTAAAAGCTTTAATCGAAAAGGTAACCTCATAACTCATGAAAGAATTCACACTGGAGAAAACCCATATAAATGTTCTGAATGTGGTAAAAGCTTCAAAAAAAAAGGTAATCTCATAACTCATGAAAGAACTCACACTGAAGAAAAACCATATAAATGTTCTGAATGTGGTAAAAGCTTCACTCATAAAGTTGGGCTCAGAATTCACAAACTAATTCACACTGGAGAAAAACCATATAAATGTTCTGAATGTGGTAAAAGCTTTAATCGAAAAGATAACCTCATAACTCATGAAAGAATTCACACTGGAGAAAAACCATATAAATGTTCTGAATGTGGAAAAAGCTTCAATCATATAAGTGGGCTCAGATATCACAAAAGAGTTCACAGTGGAGAAAAACCATATAAATGTACATGTGGTAAAAGCTTCAAACAAAATTGTGAACTCAGAATTCATGAAAGAATGCACACTGGAGAAAAACCATATAAATGTCCTGAATGTGGTAAAAGCTTCATCCGAAAAGGTAACTTAATTACTCATCAAAGAATTCACACTGGAGAAAACCCATATAAATGTCCTGTATGTGGTAAGAGCTTCAAACGAAAAGGTAATCTAATTACTCATGAAAGAATTCACATTGGAGAAAACCCATATAAATGTCCTGAATGTGGCAAAACTTTTATTCAAACAGATCAACTCAGAATTCATGAAAGAATCCACACTGGAGAAAAAAAACATAGAAATGTTCTCAGTGTGGTAAAAGCATCAAATGGAAAGTAATCTCAGAACTCATGAAATAATTCAGATTGGAGGGAAACCATATAAATGTTCTGAATGTGGTAAAAGCTTCACTCATAAAGTTGGGCTCAGAATTCACGAAATAATTCACACTGGAGAAAAACCGTATAAATGTTCTGAATGTGATAAAAGCTTCAATCAAAAAAGTGACCTCAGGAGACATGAAACAATCCACACTGGAGAAAAACAGTATAAATGTTCTGAATGTGGTAAAAGCTTTAATTATAAAAATAGCCTCAGTATTCACGAAAGTATTCACACTGGAGAATGTGAATGTTCTGAATGTGGAAAAAGCTTCAATCATACAAGTGGGCTCAAAAATCACAAAAGAGTTCACACTGGAGAAAAACCATATAAATGTACATGTGGTAAAAGCTTCAAACAAAATTGTGAACTCAGAATTCATGAAAGAATGCACATTGGAGAAAACCCATATAAATGTCCTGAATGTGGTAAAAGCTTCATCCGAAAACGTAACCTAATTACTCATGAAAGAATCCACACTGGAGAAGAGCCATATAAATGTCCTGTATGTGGTAAGAGCTTCAAACGAAAAGGTAATCTAATTACTCATGAAAGAATTCACATTGGAGAAAACCCATATAAATGTCCTGAATGTGGCAAAACTTTTATTCAAACAGATCAACTCAGAATTCATGAAAGAATCCACACTGGAGAAAAAAAACATAGAAATGTTCTCAGTGTGGTAAAAGCATCAAATAGAAAGTCATCTCAGAACTCATGAAATAATTCAGATTGGAGGGAAACCATATAAATGTTCTGAATGTGGTAAAAGTTTTAGTTAGGAAGGTCAAGTCAGAATCCACCCTGGAGAAAAAAATGTGGACAGATGTGCTAAGGTGACTTTACAGAGGGGAAAGTTAAGAAAACTGAAAACATCACTCTGACTGATGAATGTGAGATAAAGGAACTTGAAGAGGAAGGTATATGTAAATATGTAGCAGTGAAGGAAGGAAAAATGATCAAGTAGGAATCGCTGACACATAAAAAATTAGTAAGGAATATTCTAGGAGACTAAAACTGATACTGAAGAGTGCTTTAACACCATGGAATAAGATACTGTCTTTTAATCTGGCACTTCCTGCACTCTCATATAGCTTTCCTATTGTAGACTGGTCTCTTAAAGACCTTGAAAAACGAAACTTCTTCATGCCCACAAGGTCATGCGTAAGAATCAGTGTATGCCAAGACTGTATATTCCTAAATCTAAAGGAGGGGTAGGTCTCATTGAAGTAGTAGCTCTGTCATAGGCCTCCAAGCTTATGTAATAGCATCATCAGATCTCAAAGCACAAAAGGTGTTGAAATGTGGACAAAAATCTTCCAGAATCTCTAGTTCCTTTATTAAACTTGGACAAGCTTTCCAATGAGTAGAAGGAATGGGTGAAAATCCATAGGTACCAAAAGGAGAGGAAGCAACAGAATTTGCAAAGGAAGAGATGAAATTCTTTTACGGGTTGGATCAATAAAGTGGCAACTCTGTAAGTACAGCGAGAACTAAATTGTTGCTCCAAGAGCCATTCATGGATCAACATCAGACACATGAATGGGTAAGGAGAGGTGAAGTGAAACCGAAGGTTGCAGCCTGGGACAGCAGATTATGGACAAGATGGTTTATAGCAAGCATTAAAACAATTGCTGCAACAGACCTGTAGATTCTCTAAGGAAGAGCTAGAACCGGTTACTCGTCTCATGGCTGGCTGTGAAGTGCTAATGGTGGAGAAGTTTTATCCAGTAAGGCATTGGAAACTCTGTAAGCATTACAACATCAGTGTAGCAGAAAAGCATTGGGATGATGACCCTAAAAGAACTGTGGAAGAGGTTAGGATCAGCTGGGATCTACTCATCCCGACTGATGCAAGAAATCCAGATATAGTGGTAAAAGCAAAATGACTAAATTGACATTGATTATAGAGGTGTTGGTCCCAAGCAATTACTTGGTGAATCACGTGGAGAGAGATGCAGTCTGAGACCAAGAAAAAATGGCAGAAATATTTCCCATCATGTTCGGTGCCAAAAGAACGTCACACTGGGTGCCTATACATATGCTACTTCTTATGAACTGCAGAAAGAAGCTCTCTTTGGCACAATGCAAGTACTATGGCAAGCGTTAACGGTCAATTTGAGAAACTGAGATCATACTCTATATATCATAAAAACATGATGGCAGATAAAGGCCAAATGGTCCATCTAGTCTCTCATCTGCATCCACTATCTCCTCCTCTCCCTATTGGCTATGGCTCTTACCATTTGCATCTCCTCATCCTATAGGCTAAGGCTCTTTACACCTGCATTGTGAGGTCATAGAGCTGCCCATCCTCAGTAACCATTACCTATTTCTCTCTCTGAGAGATCCCCACGTGCCTATCCCAGGCTCTTTTGAATTCAGACACTGTCTCTGCTTCCACCACCTCTTCCGGGAGACCATTCCACGCATCTACCACCCTTTCTGTAGAAGAGTATTATCTTAGATTACTCCAGAGCCTATCACCTCTTAACTTCATGCTATGCCCTCTCATTCCAGAGCTTCCTTTCAAATGAAAGAGACTCAACTCATGCGCATTTACATTACGTAGGAATTTAAGTGTCTCTGTCATATCTCCCCTCTCCCGCCTTTCCTCCAAAGTATACAGATTGAGATCTTTAAGTCTGTCCCCATACGCCTTATCACGAAGACCACACACTGTCAGCAGCTATTGATTCTTTTTCTGGGGGGGGGGGGATTATGATTTCTTTTAAAAAGAAATCAGACAACTTCAACTAATTCAAAATACCGCTTTCAAAATTATCACTAATTCCAAGAAATATGACCACGTCTCTCCTTTACTTAAAAATGCCCATTGGCTCCCCATCCTTCATAGAATTACTTTCAAAATTGAACTACTTACGTTTAAAACGCTTAAATCCAGAGAACCGACATTCATTGACGACAAGTTACGAATTCCCCACACTCCAATTAGAATTCTTAGATCATCTTCTCAAAACCTACTTTTCGTGTCTACTCTTAAGACATTTGGCCCTCGCCACGCGACTTGCTTCGCTATAACTGCTCTCCTCATCTGGAACATTCTGCCCCCTTATATTAGAGAGGAAGCAAGTTTAAATAAATTCAAAGGAGCACTAAAAAGTTTTTTTTATATAGAGATGCTTTTGAACAATGATCTAAGTTCCTTCCTAAATTGATAAAGGCAGCCTGAACGAAACCCTTCCATTCCTACTGTTTTAGCCTTTTTCGTTCTCTGTTCTGTTCACCCCTAGCCCTTTTGTGCCATTAGTCCATTTTGTCTTTATGCAATTTTTGATGTGTATCCCTTGATTTTAAAAATATTTTGTATAATCATTTAGGGCTCCTTTTACGAAGGTGCACTAGGTCCTTGACGCGCGGAATAGCATGCGCCAAATTACCGCCCCCTTTTGAGCAGGCGGTAGATTTTCGGCTAGCACATGCTAATCTGATATGTGCGACAAGACCGCTAGCCCACCTTCGTAAAAGGAGCCCTTAGTATTACGACAGGCGATATATCAAGTTATCCTGCAAAATTATCTAAACGTGCGTGTGAAGGAAAAGAATAAAACTTGTGGATGTGAAAAGAGGCGAAAAAGCAAACCCGAATCAATTGTGAAAGAAAATCTTAGTCGTCCATTGCTGTGACCATATCATAAATCGGTGGGAATATTGCAGGCAATGGATTTGTGATGATGAAGAAAGTGAGTGCCAAAAGGAAAAACAAAGTAGGATTTTTAAAGAGGAAAATTTTAAAAGACAATAGACAATATTTCTTACTTTTTCTGTGATCTATTTAAGCTTTATGTACCATTGTTTTTTGTGGTTTTTTTTTTTTTATTCTTTATTTATTTGATTATTCATTACAATGCCTTAGTAACAAACATTCACGAATGACCACAAAAATACGAATTCCATATAAGGAACAACAAAACATAGAAGAAAATTAATCAACCGTGTCCTAGTCCACATTATCGCTGATCGCCAGTATTTTAAACTAAAACATCAAATCCTTTTTCCATTGCAAATGCAAGCAGTGTCTCACTGCCGGCTCACCACACAATTGTTTCCCGCGTACACACCTTTATAGGACCCCCAGGGACCCCTGAAGAAGACTTTTTGTCGAAACGCGGACCGTGTTGGGTCCTGTATCCCTAGCGGACTAGGTCCTTTAAGGCTCTTATGTGGATGATTTACTTTTATGTGGATGGAATTATTTTATGTGGATGATTTTAGTGGACCTTTGGAACTTTGATACTTTCAAATAAAGTCCATTTGGGAACATCGTCACTCCACAGAGTTTTTTTTGGTTTTCTCTATTTATATATATTATACATCATCCTCCAAAAATGAAATCATTACTAGAAATTAAACTTTCAACAAAGGTTTCTCTTTAATAAAATCTTCCAACTGGGCTGGATCATACCATTGTTTTTTTCATTACATTCCCATACAGGACTATTTATGAACTGCAAATAGTGAGTCCACCTACTTTGAAGTTTAGAGTTGCGCGGGGACAGAAATCCCACCCGTCATGTTCTCATTCAATTCCTTCCATCCACTGCCTCTCTTCTCTCTGTGTCTTCCATTTGCTCTGTTACTGTGCCTCTCCCTTTCTCCCCCCTCCCAAATTGGTCTGGCACCCATCTTTTTCCCTCCGCTCCCCCCATAGTCTGGCACCTCTGTCTTCTTCCCTGCCAGCGTCTTCTTCCCATTCCCTCTTCCCCATTTCCTTTCAGTGTCCTTCTCCCCCACCATCTTTCCCATGTCCTGTCAGGCAGCATCCTTCTCCCCTCTCTGCCTTCCCCATGTCCTTTCAGCGGCCTTCTCCCCCCCTCTGTCTTCCCCATGTCCTTTCAGCGGCCTTCTCCACCCCTGTTTTCCCCATGTCCTTTCAGTGGCATTCTCCACCCTTTTGTCTTCCCCAGTGCTTTCAGGGTCCTTCCCCCCCCCCTTCCTCCCGTTTACCCCATGTCCTTTCAGCGTTCTTTTCCACCCCTTTGTCTTCCCCAGTGCTTTCAGCGGCCTTCTCCCCCCTTAAGCGTCTTTTCTTCTCCACTCCACCTTTCCTCCCTCCCTGCCTCCACCTTTGTGGCGCTTTTGCACCCGACCGACAACAGAACAGGCCCGGTCGGACAAATCTCCCTGTCCTGTAGCCGCGAATCTAAATTACCTTCTTACAGCAGCTGGAGTAGTGAAGCTGCTGTAAGAGGTAATTTAGATTCGCGGCTACAGGGCAGGGAGATTTGTCGGCCGGGCCTGTTGTCGGTCGATCGGGGGACCTGACCGGCTGTGCACATTCTCCGGGGCGGACCGCCCCCTCCCCCCTCTTTCGTACGCCATTGCCTTCTTCCTACCTGCCCTGCCGCACACAGCCGACCGGAAGTCTTCCTGATGTCAGCGCTGACGTCGGAGGAAGGGAGGGCTTTGCTTAAGCCCTCCCTCCGACGTCAGCGCTGACATCGGGAAGATTTCCGTTCGGATGTGTGCTGCGACAGGGCAGGTAAGGAGAAGGAGACTACCCTCGCGGCTCGACCAACCCCGCTGCGATCCAACCCCGCAGGAACCCCGCGACCCTCGGAGGCGTCCCCACGGGATCCCCGCGACCCTAGGGGGCGTCCCCACGGGATCCCCGTGACCCAAAGGGGGAACCCGCGGGATTCCCGTCATCCCCGTTCCCGTGCAGCTCTCTAGTTTCTATCATATCCTGTTCTTATGGTCTCATTGTGTTTTAGTTTTATTAGAATTAATTTATATTTTAAATCCATATATTGTTTTTGTTCCCACACCCACACTTTCATTGCAGTTTGCAGAGCATTCGTCCAGACCAGACATGGGCAAACTATGGCCTGTGGGCCAAATCCGGCCCATTTAGTTTTTTTTAAAATCCAGCCCGCCGAATTTGTCTAAATCCCTTCTCCGGTGCCCTGTCCCACCGCCACTCTCCCTCGGCTGCGTCCCGCCTCACCGGAAACAGAAAGTGGCATCAGAAGAGGGTGGGACTCCAGAGACGGGGAGCTGCGGAGCTTGTTGCGAGCGATCCAAAGCCAAGTCTGAGCTGCGCGAGGTCTAAAGAGATGGCAGCGGTTCCTGTGGGACTCCCAAGGGAGCTTGTCCGTAACCAAGTAGCTATCCAGAGTCCTCCTATTGCCCTTCATAAATTCAGTGCAGCCGCACTTGCTCTCGGAGACAGCTGAGGCTCACACGGACCAGCAACATCCGAGGTCACGCGATCGAGGTCGCTGCACGTGGAGGTCGCCCTGGTTCTCAAGGAATAATTTTATGCATGCATGCATAGACTTGGCTCCCTGTCCATCTCCGCATAACAATTCAAACTCCTCTTACTGACATTAAAGTGTACTTGCTCTCAGTATCTTTTCTCTCTTTTTACTCCCTATACTACTCCCGGGAACTCCATTCATCAGACAAGTCCCTCCTGTTGTACCCTTCTTCTCTACCAGTGGTGTAGTAAGGGGATGCTGGCACCTCTCTGCCCCCCTCTTGCCACGTTGTGGCGCAGTGCTTGGATCTACAGTCTCAGCACCCTGGGGTTGTGGGTTCAAACCCCGCGCTGCTCCTTGTGACCCTGGGCAAGTCACTCGGTCCTCCATAGCCCCAGGTACGTTAGATAGATTGTGAGCCCACCAGGACAGATAGGGAAAATGCTTGAGTACCTGATTGTAAAAACCGCTTAGATAACCTTGATAGGCGGTATAGAAAATCCTAAGAAACTTGAAACTCCCTCACTTCTTTAAATCTTCTCCATTCCGAGCAACTTTTCTGGCCTGCTGCTTGCACTGGCCTGGCTCCCCTCTGAAATCACTTCCAGGAAGTGATGTGAGAGGGAAAGCCAACGGCACAAGCGGCAAGCCAGAGAAGCTGCTTGCGCTGGCAAAGATTTAAAGAGGTATTGGGGGGGGGGGGAGGGAGGGCATGAGTGTAGCAGGGAAACGGAGAGGAGGACGCACGGGGGTGTCTCCTATCCTCATGCCACTGTTCAACACTGCCAAATCCTGTCTCTGTTCCTTCTACCTTGCTGCGTCACCTGCCTGGAACAACCTGCCTGGCTCATTACCTCAGGCTCTTGCACTGGCCCTTCTGTCAAATTTAAGAACCCCAAAAGTTTGCCCACCCCTGGTCCAGACTTTTGCTAATTTATAGGTGTTGTCAGATTAAATTTGTCAAAATTCATTGTTTCAGAATGAATATGACTGTTTTATATTTTATGTTATGTGACTATATTTTAGGATTATATTTTTTAGGTATGTTATTATTCAACACTTGTATATTAATGCTGCATTTGATAAAATCAGTGTGCTTGTATCTTTATGTTGACTTTCTTTTAGTTTTATGATTGTTTGTATTTTAAGATTGAAATTTAATGGTCATGATAATATATTTTTTCCATACTTTATTTCTTCACACGTGTACCCATTTCAACTTTTTTTTAATGTTTAAATGATTTTTTATTATTCAAGCAGTAAGAAGCCAATACAAACAGTAGTACCATTCAGGAAATAACATTTTCAACAATATAATCAGTTCCCCTCCCCTCCCCCCCCCCCCCTCCCCTCCCCAAGAATCCATGGCCAGTCCAACAGCTGAGAGTGGGAATAAAATCTTAAAGATTCAAAAGTCTACTGCGAGCACGTGGTGTGAAGTCCTGCCAAAAGTGCTCCCACACCTGACAAAATTTGCGACCCGGGCCAAGAGTCAAGTCTCCCACCATGCGTCTCTCCAGTGTTGCGTGCACTATCATTAGGGATCTCCATTGTGCATATGACGGGGGATCACGGGAGAGCCAGTTGGCGAGGATGGCTTTTTTTCCCCATCAAAAGGGCTCTGGAGATAAATGCTGACATTCCCCCGGGTTTGGGCGAGGCTATATTATAAAATCCAAATAACGCCCTCGGTTGCGGAAGCCATCGCCGTCGCCAAAGAGATGTGGTATATAGGCCCAGATGTCTCCAAAACTGTTGGATTGCGGGCCAGGCCCAAAACATGTGACTCAAAGATGCGTGAGCCTGGTTGCATTTCGGGCAAGAATGCGACGCAGGAATCCCCATCTGGGCTGCACGTTCCGGTGGAATGTAAAGTCTAAGAACAATTTTCAGTTGTATTTCCCAGTGAGTAATATTGGGTGACACCTTCTGAATGTTCTTCAGGACCTGTTGTAACTGTTGAGCAGTCAACTGGCAAGGCAAGTCCTCAGCCCACGCTGTCGCTAATATATCCAGATTCGTACTTGGTTGGCAATCCCGGATCCCCACAATATGAAATCGTAGAGGAATCCTCTGTTGGGCTGAAAGGCTGAAGAGTTCCGAAAGCGCCTCCCTGCAGACTTCAGTAAGGGCAGGCACTGGGAGGGACTGCCCATTTCAACTTTTATCTTAATTTTTATTACACAGATATCCATCCTTTTTTTGCTGCATATTTCACTTTTTTGTACTCTCTATTAGCCTCCATTTACATTTTTTGCTCTCCAGCATACGATGGCAGTTCATAGAATTGTTTTTTGAGACTCATAATCTCATGGCCTGCCTCAGGGGTCTTTTAAGTTATCATGCAATTTTCGTTTTTTGGAATTGCTCATCCCAACTGCTTCCAATGACCCCTGAGGCAGGCCAAGAGCCGAAATACTGGCAGTGTCGGGTCTTTTAATCGTACGGCGCATTTAAGCTGGTTTTAGAGGCTTTTTGGCAGCCTTTCTTGCCGGCGTTACTCGTGCTGCTCACTTACTCTAAAAATACATCAGCATAGGAGATATTACGGGTCACTAATTCTGACACCACGATGTTCTCCAACTTCTTTTATATACCTGAAAAGAAAAAAATTTCCAGTAGAAGGGGGAATGGATCAATTGAGTACTGTAGAAGTAGATTTAACAAAATTTCTTGAAAATTCTCAAGATTTGATCCAAACCTGGGCTACTCTCTTAATTACCTGGGTTAATGAATTAGATAAAACTTTAATGCTGAAGCTATATTTCCAGAATAGAGAGGCAAAATTCTGCGGAGATAAGGTCTTAATGTTTCCCGATGTGGCAAGGGCTACTCAATATAGGAGAAAAGCTTTTTTGGCTTTACGTCCTAAAGTTCTTGAAATGGGTGCAACGTTTTTTCTTAAATTTCCCTGTAAATGTATTCTGCATGTTCCCAATTAGAACTTTTTCTTAAAGGAAGGAAACAAGACTAGTTACTAGCTTCCCTTAGTGGGGGGTTTATATAAATAGCGTCCTAAGAGGTATATAGGTTATTGAAGGGGGGCAAGTCTGTTTTTTCTTCCTCCCTCCACACCTATTTTTGTATTCCTGTTAAGTTTATATGAATAATGAGATGTCTTCCTTCATTTGTGGGCTAGATGGATATTTGCCTGAGGGCGTAAAAATTTGGCTTTTGGATAGTGTATAATTTCTTTATAATCCATATCTTATTATGTTTGAATGGATGTAATAATGTTGAAAATACTTATAAAAAAAAAAATAAAAATTCATCAGCAATACAGGTTTGACCACTCATAGCGTTTTTAGCATCGTCTACGCTTCATATGTATGGTTTGCTCTTAGTTCTTAGCTTTTAGGCCCTCCTTTACAAAGCCGCGCTAGTGTTTTTAGTGCGAGCCACGGCAGTAAGAACTCCGATGCTCGTCACTAACTTGGATTAAAATAAGAGACTTATTGGACAATCTGTGGGGGTTCCTTAGCTAATTCTGCCTGGTTTGCTCATTGGATGGCGGGAGGGTTTCTGGGGGGAGGGTTTTGCTGGGGGTATGGAATTGGGGATATGTGCACTGAGGGGGGATTGGGGTGGGGGGGGATTCTGGGGTGTAATTTGTGAGGGGTATGTGCATTTTTCATTTTTGAGCATTATTTGCAGTTGCTGGTTCTGCTATTGTTGTGATTGCAGATTGCTGTTCAATGTGTATTGTATATTCTGAAAAATTGAAATATAAAAAAAAAGAACTCCGATGCTCATGGGAATTCTATGAACTGCCGCAGCCGGCACTAAAAATGCTTGCACAGGTTTGTAAAAGAGAGGGTTAGTTTCTTGGGGGTCCTCTCATTTCACTTTTTACTTCTTCACCATTGGTTTTGATCCCTTCAATTTTCTGTATTTACCCCCTAATTGTACAATGCATTCATGCTCATACCAGAGGCTTTTTGACAGCATCTCTCGTCAGTGTCGACGATATCCAACTTCTGCACCCCATTGATACCAATAATCCTTCTGACATATCAGTAATCAATACAAAATTAGAACAAATACATAACTGGTTAAACAATAATAAACTTGCATTGAATATCTCTAAATCCAATGTACTACTTTTTCCCTGGAAGGATAACCCCAAACTAAGCCTCCCAATTTCTATTAAGGGTCATCCTTTACAAGAAGTAAACAATATTAAAATACTTGGAGTTATTTTCGATCACTCTCTCTCCTTCCACGACCATATTAGTAATGTTATAAAGTCTTCATTCTTCAGGCTTCGACAAATCCGCTCTGTATCACAGTTCCTTAATGCCAATTCTCTAAACATCCTCATTCATTCACTTGTCATTTCAAAGATAGATTACTGTAATGCCCTGTTCAAAGGTATAGCACAAAAGGAAATAAAACGCTTACAGATAATACAAAATACATCCATTAAACTTATCTATAAAGCAAAAAAATTTGATCACGTAACGCCGCTCCTTAAGGAAGCCCATTGGCTTCCGGTGGGTCATCGAATAATATATAAACTCAGTTTGCTTACCTTTAAATCACTTCTTTATAAAACTCCAGCTTTCATTCACAAACTGCTAATCCCTTATACAGCTAATAGAACTTTAAGATCTGCCGAACAGCATCTTCTAACGATTCCATCGCTAAAAATAATAAATACGCGTCGTCAATTTATTTTTTCAGTCACTGCACCCCAGACTTGGAATTCTCTACCGAGCTTTCTAAGGGAAGAAACTAATTTAGTAAAATTTAAATGTAAACTAAAAACATTCCTGTTTAATGACGCATTCATAAACTAACTATGCTCCTATGTGTCTTTTTAATAATCATGAGAATCTCATAAAGTTATTCTTTCGAGTCTCATTTCCAATTTTTACTCTCCTATTAAATTTTATCTTATTAAAATTATTATCATTATCCCTCCCCTTATGTGCCTTCCCTTTATGTATATTCTACCTTATTTAAAATGTAACTTCATCCCCATATTTTCCTTTTGTCTCCAGTTTCGTCAAATTTGTTTTTTAACCTTGTTAGTATTATCTTCTATGATTTTGTTTTTACATTGTAATTTTATCATATTGTACATCGCTTCGAATTTAGATGAAGCGATTAATCAAAAACATATTAAACTTGAAACTTGAAACTTGTCACATGTGCAATACGTCAAAAATAAATAAGAATCACCCATTTTGACAACTCATAATGATTGCTCTCCCTTGAGAAAAGGAGACTGCGAGGGGACATGATTGAGACCTTCAAAATAATAAAAGGAATCGACAAAATAGAGCAGGAAAAAAAAATTATTTACAATGTCCAATGTGCCACGGACAAGAGGAGGTGGACTGAAGCTGGGGGAGGGACACGTTCAGGACAAATATCGGGAAGTTCTGCTTCACGCAACGAGTGGTGGACACCTGGAATGCTCTCCCGGAGGAGGTTATTGCGGAATCCACCGTTCTAGGATTCAAAAGCAAACTAGATGTACATCTCCTTATGAGAGGCATAGAGGGGTACGGGTCACTAAATTTACGCCAGGTGTACACCTGGCTGGGCCTCCGCATGTGCGGATCGCCAGACTTGATGGACCAAAAGTCTGATCTGGTGATGGCAGTTCTTATGTTTTAGTATTCACCATGAATCATATGTATGCTTTTTCTTTGCTTTGTTTCTTGGAGTCCATTCATCCACCACATTCCAGAAAAAACTGAAAACATTTCTCTTTGATACTTGAACACTCAGATTTTCCTCTTTCCCCATTCCTGCCTAAGTATCCCCCCTCTCTCCCCCCCTCCCTCCCTTCCCTGCCCCCCTCGATCTGCCACACTGGTGACGAGATCGTCCAGACCTTTCCCGAACAACAGTCCTTTGAAAGGAAATCTGCTGAGAGGTGCTTTAGAGTTTGAGACCAGAAGTGCTCTGGTTCTTCAACAGTAGTGTCTTCATTGTTTCCAGAAGGGCAGTAGGTTGTCAATTGCCCTGATGGCAGAAGGGAGCTGATTCCATAGTTTGGGTATGCTGTAGGAATACGATCGCTTTCGGGCTGACTCCAGGTTAGAGCCAAGCCATAGCCTTGGCAACTTTAAGGGACCATTCTGGAGCATCCCAATGCTCCGTGACCATGACATTAATGTCAGGTTACCAGGGAAACAGAAGAGTGAGCTCCCACTTCACTCATGATAGAGGAGGAAGCAGCAGGGGCCTGCTGGTAGGCCAGGTTTAACTCCCAAAGCAAATGAGTGATCAGGTTCAACAAATCCAAGGGTTTGAATAAGCATAGAACCATGGGATCATCCCTAGGATCGAGAGCCATCACAGGTTCTAAAGCGCCTGATTGTGACCCTACATCCCCCCCCACAGGCAGGACGCACCCTGAGACAGCAATGGCATAGTAAGGGATCCATCATCATCTGAATCTCCCTCAGTAAGGTCTCCTGGAGCCTGGCTAATTACAGCTAGTGAGGTAGACGCCCCCTGAGAGCCGCTGCCCCTGCGTGCACTATCCACAGCGCTGCCAGGCTTCTCCTTGGAAGGTTGACTGTCCTGAAAGGCTCTCCACATCAAATTAGCATATTCTGGAGAAAATGCCATATTAGGCAGCACTGAGTCTCCTGTAAAGGACTCCAGCTTGTGTCTCTTGGGCTATGCTGCCCTGCACCTCTGCGCTTAGGACAACTGCTATTCTTGAGTCCAGAAAGGAAAATTGCCCCAACCAACAGGCTGTGAAGTAGGAGGGATTCAGAAAAAAATCCAGAGTGGATTCCTTCTATGAGGCTCGCGAGCACTGGGATATAACCCGCTTGTCCTGAATGACACACCAGGCCAATCGGGTTTTCAGGCTAGCCCTAATGAATATGCATGAGAGAGATTTGCATATAATGGAAGTGACAGGCATGCAAATCTGCTCCATGCATATTCATTAGGGCTAGCCTGAAAACCCGATTGGCCTGGTGGACCACTGCACTAGAATACCCCTTTTATGTAAATTACACTGCCTAGAGCAGGGGTGTCCAATGTCGGTCCTCGAGGGCCGCAGTCCAGTCGGATTTTCAGGATTTCCCCAATGAATATACACGAGGTCTATTTGCATGCACTGCTTTCATTGTATGCTAATAGATCTCATGCATATTCATTGGGGAAATCCTGAAAACCTGACTGGATTGCGGCCCTCGAGGACCGACATTGGACACCCCTGGCCTAGAGCAATTCAAGGTCCTCCAAATCTCCAGTTCTCCACTCTGCAAACTTTCCACTTTTTGGGAGGTATCATCTAGCTCAGGGGTGTCCAATGTCGGTCCTCGAGGGCCGCAATCCAGTCGGGTTTTCAGGATTTCCCCAATGAATATGCATGAGATCTATGTGCATGCACTGCTTTCAATGCATATTCATTGGGGAAATCCTGAAAACCCGACTGGATTGCGGCCCTCGAGGACCGACATTGGACACCCCTGATCTAGCTGTTCCGCCACTGTATTCATCTGAACTTCCACAACAGCCATCTACCATCTTGACTCCTCCCGACTGATATGTTTTCCTTCAGTGTGGATTCTTTCATGAATTCTGAGTGTACTTGTTTGAACATTTATATGGGTTTTATCCAGTGTGGATTTTTTCATGAGTTCTCAGAGTGCTTGTCTGATTTTAAACATTTACCACAATGAAAACATTTATTTTGGGTTTCTCCAGTGTGGATTCTTTCTTGAATTCTGAGTTTACTTTTCTTACCACATTGAGAACATCTGTATAGTATTTCTCCAGTGTGAGTTCTGTGATGAGGTTGGCTGTTTGATTTAAGCTTTTGCCACATTGAACAGGAATGACCTGATATTCTGTTTAAACTGATGCTCCAAACTCAGAAATTGCACAAATATAGTTATATATTTCCAATCAAAAATATTTATTAAAAGTCATTTAATGAGAAAAATAATCTTGTGTCAAAAGGCTCACCAAAGTCTTATTTGTGCAATGGAGACATATCAACAGAAGTGTAACTTAATCTTTCTATAGAGAGATCTCGGCTTGCTCTAACAATACTTTTACCTTTATACTTAAAATAACTTTGACATCCTTCCCTATAAGGTATTCCATGTATCGCAAAGACATTCCTAATTTTACAATTTATAACGCTGAAATAAAAGAAAATCAGTTCTAATGTATATTTTTCTAAAGTATTACTTACAAAAATATTCATGTAGAAAGATTCTGAACATATTCTTCTTCTGATCTTAGCACCTTAAAAAAAAACAGTCAGACTGTTTCCCTCGAACAGTCTTGAATAGTTCTTAAAGATGCTGATGTGTTCCTCTCAAGTTTCACATAATACAACTCGGGGCAAGTATGTATTCTTCAAAAGAAAGCCTTTAAGTACACTTCTCCCTCTGTATTCGCTGTGATAGGGGATTAACAGATAATCAAAAGTATTACGAGGCTGTCTGAACGGGAACTTATAAGTTGTGACTTAGGCAATCTAAAGAAAACCAAAAAAACTCTGTGGAGTGACGATGTTCCCAAATGGACTTTATTTGAAAGTGTCAAAGTTCCAAAGGTCCACTGAAATCATCCACATAAAATAATTCCATCCACATAAAAGTAAATCATCCACATAAGAGCCTTAAAGGACCTAGTCCGCTAGGGATACAGGACCCAACACGGTCCGCGTTTCGACAAAAAGTCGAAATGTAGATCAAAGACAAAATGTAATCAACTTTAAACTGGACATCAGGAAAGGGAAACATGCCAAAACCTTAACCACCACCTTAAACTTTAAAAAGGGTAAATACGATTGCATGAGAGCCATGGTAACAAAACGACTCGAGAAGATGGTGGACAAACTTGAAACAGTAGATCAGGCATGGTGCCTATTGAAAAATACTATTGCAGAAGCGCAAGATCTCTACATTCCGAGGATTTCTAAAGATCGGAGAACTAAAGGCAAAGGAAAACCGGCATGGCTTACCATACAGGTGAAGGAAGCCATAAAAGAAAAGAAGGACTCTTTCAAAAAATGGAAATGCACAAAGACAACCGAAGCCTGGAACAAACATAAAGATGAACAGAAGAAATGTCACAAGGCGGTGAGGGATGCAAAACAGGACTATGAGGAAAAAATAGCCCGGGAGGCCAAAAACTTCAAGCCCTTCTTTAGATACGTGAAGGGGAAAAAACCTGCAAAAGAGGCAGTGGGACCCCTGGACGACAAGGGAAGAAAAGGGTACATCAAGGAAGATAAACAGATCGCAGACAAACTAAATTCCTTCTTTGCGTCCGTCTTTACGAAGGAGGACACCTCAACAATACCTGAAGCGGAGAAACTGTTTACAGGAGAAATAGAGGACAGCCTCACCACAGTTGAAGTGAACTTAGATCAGATATACTACCAGATCGACAAACTTAAAAGTGACAAATCCCCTGGACCGGATGAAATTCACCCAAGAGTCTTGAAGGAATTGAAGGTTGAAATCGGAGAGTTATTGCAAAAACTTGCAAACCTGTCAATCAGAACTGGTCAGATACCAGACGACTGGAAGAAAGCGAACGTCACGCCAATTTTCAAAAAAGGATCGAGAGGAGAACCGGGCAATTATAGACCTGTGAGTCTTACATCTGTCCCAGGCAAGATGATTGAATCACTGATCAAGGATAGCATAGTTCAGCACTTGGACACACACGACTTGATGAAACCCAGTCAACATGGATTCAGGAAAGGGAAATCGTGTTTGACGAATTTACTCCAATTCTTTGAGACCGTGAACGAGCAAATTGATAGTGGAAAGCAGGTGGACATAATATACTTGGACTTCCAGAAAGCGTTCGACAAAGTTCCACACGAAAGACTTCTCAGGAAACTACAAAGCCATGGCATAGAGGGAGATATACAAAGATGGATAGGCAAATGGCTGGATAACAGGAAGCAGAGAGTGGGCATTAATGGGAAGTTCTCCGACTGGGAGATAGTGACTAGTGGTGTACCCCAGGGCTCAGTACTTGGACCGATCCTTTTTAATATTTATATCAATGACTTGGAAAACGGAACATCCAGTGAGATCATCAAGTTTGCAGATGACACAAAACTCTGCCGGGCAATCAGATCGCAGGAGGATAGTGAGGAACTCCAGAGCGATTTGTGTCGGTTAGAAAAATGGGCGGAGAAATGGCAGATGAAGTTCAACGTGGAGAAATGCAAGGTAATGCATTTAGGCAGTAAGAATAAGGAATACGAGTACAGAATGTCAGGTGCAAGTCTGGGAAAAAGTGTACAAGAAAGGGATCTGGGTGTACTGATAGATAGGACCCTGAAGCCGTCAGCACAATGCGCGGCAGCGGCAAAGAAGGCAAATAGAATGTTGGGCATGATAAAGAAAGGAATCTCGAGTAGATCGGAGAAAGTTATAATGCCGCTTTATAGGGCAATGGTCAGACCCCACTTGGAATACTGCGTCCAACATTGGTCTCCCTACCTAAAGAAGGATATAAAACTGCTGGAGAGGGTGCAGAGACGAGCAACCAAACTAGTGAAGGGTATGGAGAAACTGGTATATGAGGATTGACTTAAAACACTGGGATTGTTCTCCCTTGAGAAAAGGAGACTGCGTGGGGATATGATCGAGACCTTCAAAATACTGAAAGGAATCGACAAAATAGAGCAGAGAAGATTATTTACATTGTCCAATTTGACACGGACAAGAGGACATGAAATGAAGCTAAGGGGGGACAAGTTCAGGACTAATGTCAGAAAGTTCTGCTTCACACAGAGAGTGGTTGGCATCTGGAATACTCTCCCAGGGGAGATTATTGCAGAATCGACAGTCCTAGGCTTCAAAAGCAAACTAGATGCATATCTCCTTGAGAGAGGCATATAAAGTATGGTTGGCTATAAAATAAACCAGGTGTATACCTGGCAGGGCCTCCGCGTGTGCGGATCGCCGGACTTGATGGACCGAAGGTCTGATCCGGAGATGGCGCTTCTTATGTTCTTATGTTCTTATGTTCAGGGGTCCCTGGGGGTCCTATAAAGGTGAGTATGTGGGCTCTTATGTGGATGATTTACTTTTATGTGGATGGAATTATTTTATGTGGATGATTTTAGTGAACCTTTGGAACTCTGATACTTTCAAATAAAGTCCATTTGGGAACATCGTCACTCCACAGAGTTTTTTTGGTTTTCTCTGGATTTTCTTCTTTGTGGATATTTTGGGGTCAATTCCTTTTGTTTTAGGCAATCTAAAACCAGGTATAAGTGCCAAAAAGGTATCCAAAGTGATCAGATAACCACAGCAGACACAAAGTACAGAGCCCCCCAGAAACTCCCCCAGTGATCACTGACCCCCCTCACACCGCCATAAAAATCTGATTAAAAACATACAAAACTGTCTCCGGAACATCAGCAACTGCTATAGGAAAGCCTAGTAGAGCTGCACAGAGGTCTCTTAAGCAGCCTGGGCACGAGCTAGTGAACCATAGAGAGGAGGACCCAGGTACATAAGCCACTCTAACCACTACATTCATGGTGGAAAATGTGAGCTGCCCCCCCCCCCTTCAAACCCTACTGTACTGCCATATAGTAACATAGTAAATGATGGCAGATAAAGACCCGAATGGTCCATCCAGTCTGCCCAACCGTACATGCTCTATAAATTAATGATTTAATTGAAATTGTCCTTTTTCCTAGATATTTATGGGCCAGAAACCCAGAGCTCTGCCTGGTACTGTGCTTGGGTTCTATCTGCCGGAGTCTCCGTCAAGCTCACTTCAGCCCATCTAAACCCTCCCAGCCGTTGAAGCCCTCCCCAGCCCATCCTCAACTGAATGGCCACAGATGGGACACAGACCGTGCAAGTCCGCCCAGTACTGGACCTAGTTCTTCAATATCTACCATTATTTTCCGATTAGAGGGGCAGCAGGCTCAGGACAAATGTCAGGAAGTTCTGTTTCGCACAACGAGTGGCAGACGCTTGGAATGCTCTCCCAGAGGAGGTTGTGACGGAGACTACCATTCTGGGATTCAAGCGCAAGTTGGATGCACACCTTCTTGCAAATCACATTGAGGGATACGGGAAATCAGGGTCTCCAACAGGGAGCACCTGACTTGGCCTCTGCTTGTGCGGGTCGCCGGACTAGATGGACCTAGGGTCTGATCCGGTGAAGGCATTTCTTATATTCTTATGCTCAATGTGAATCACTCTGCACTTACTCACATTGCATTTCATCTGCCATTTGGATGCCCAGTCTTCCAGTTTCCCCAGGTCTGCCTGCCATATTTCACAGTCTGCACGTGTTTTAACAAATTTGGCGAAAACGAAAACTCTGTAGAGATGGTGATGTTCAAGATGCAAGCCCCATTTCAAAATATACAACTTAATAATCCACATAAAATATATGTAGGACCCAAACTGTTGGGAATTGTGGACCCAACATGTTTTGACAATGCTGTCTTCCTCAGGGGTCCTGTAAATGACAATTTAATGAGTGTAGGTGACACTTGCAGCCATAAGGGCAATTGGGGATGTAGATAGGTGGATATAGTGGGTTTTGGCAGCTCAACATTACTTATATGGAAGTTCTGGTGAAATGTTTATGTGGCACCCTTTTTGTGAAGTTCACAGCAGTGCCCTGTAAGGTGCTCCACTGTTCTGTTGCCATGTCTGGGTGGCTAGTCCATCACATTGCTGGCCCCTCCCACATCTAAAAGGTCTTGTTCTGGGTGTTCGGGATTTGGACAAATATTTGGACAAGAATGTGGTAAAAAGATAGCTGTAGTGGCGGTCTGGATTATCAAATGCCTGGACGTACAGATGGACGATTTCCAAAAAAGTATACTTTAGATGTATTTTTCGAGAATGGACATTTGTGCCCTGCTGACTTTGTCTAATTTGGACTTAGACATATGTTTTGATTATGCCTACAATTTTCTCCCATTGACAGTTTTATTTTTATGTTTTTTTTACTTGACTGTATCCTGATATATATATTCAATTTCTATACCAATTTCCCAGGAAAACACCAAACTTTTAACATGCTCTATATGGATGTAACCCTATCTGTCAGGCTCATATTCTCACTAATAAATCAAGAGCAATAAGAAAGCAGATGACTGTAACCGGGGTTTCTTTTTATACTTGCATATATTAAATACCAACCTCTTATACTGTCCAACTTAAGAAAGTTTGCCACACCCTTGTTTTGTTGAGCCAGAGGATCATATACTCAACATTCAGTACATGGTTTTTCTTCAGTGTGGATTCTTTCATGAATGCTGAGTTTACTTTTCACGGTGAAGCTTTTATCACATTGAGAACATTTATATGGTTTTTCTCCAGTGTGGATTCTTTCATGAATTCTGAGTTTACTTTTCTCACTGAAGCTTTTATCACATTGAGAACATTTATATGGTTTTTCTCCAGTGTGAATTCTCTTATGAGTTATGAGGTTAGTTGCTTGATTGAAACATTTACCACAATCACTACATTTATAAGGTTTTTCACCAGTGTGGATTCTTTCATGAGTTCTAAGGCTACTTGTATGTTTGAAGCATTTGCCACAATGAAAACATTTATATGGTTTTTCTCCAGTGTGGATTCTTTCATGAGTTCTGAGATCAAACTTTTTATTGAAGCTTTTATCACATTCAGTACATTTATATGGTTTTTCTCCAGTGTGGATTCTTTCATGAATTTTAAGGCTATTTGTATATTTGAAGCATTTACCACACTGAGAACATTTATATGGTTTTTCTCCAGTGTGGATTCTTTCATGAATTCTGAGTTTACTTTTCTCACTGAAGCTTTTATCACATTGAGAACATTTATATGGTTTTTCTCCAGTGTGAATTCTTTTATGAGTTATGAGGTTAGTTGCTTGATTGAAACATTTACCACAATCACTACATTTATAAGGTTTTTCACCAGTGTGGGTTCTTTCATGAGTTCTAAGGCTACTTGTATGTTTGAAGCATTTGCCACAATGAAAACATTTATATGGTTTTTCTCCAGTGTGGATTCTTTCATGAGTTCTGAGATCAAACTTTTGATTGAAGCTTTTATCACATTCAGTACATTTATATGGTTTTTCTCCAGTGTGGATGCTTTCATGACTTTTAAGGCTACTTATATATTTGAAGCATTTATCACACTGAGAACATTTATATGGTTTTTCTCCAGTGTGGATTCTTTCATGAATTCTGAGTTTACTTTTCTCACTGAAGCTTTTATCACATTGAGAACATTTATATGGTTTTTCTCCAGTGTGAATTCTCTTATGAGTTATGAGGTTAGTTGCTTGATTGAAGCATTTACCACAATCACTACATTTATAAGGTTTTTCACCAGTATGGGTTCTTTCATGAGTTCTAAGGCTACTTGTATGTTTGAAGCATTTGCCACAATGAAAACATTTATATGGTTTTTCTCCAGTGTGGATTCTTTCATGAGTTCTGAGATTACCTATATGATTGAAGCTTTTATCACATTCAGTACATTTATATGGTTGCTCTCCAGTGTGGGTTCTTTCATGAATTCTAAGGCCACTTGTATGTTTGAAGCATTTACCATAACGAGAACCTTTATATGGTTTTTCTCCAGTGTGGATTCTTTCATGAGTTCTGAGATTACCTATATGATTGAAGCTTTTATCGCATTCAGTACATTTATATGGTTGCTCTCCAGTGTGGGTTCTTTCATGAATTCTAAGGCTACTTGTATGTTTGAAGCATTTACCACAACGAGAACATTTATATGGTCTTTCTCCAGTGTGGATTCTTTTGTGAATTCTGAGTTGATCTGTTCGATTGAAGCATTTATCACATTCTGAACATTTATGTGGTTTCACTCCAGTGTGGATTCTCTCATGAATTCTGACATCAGCTTTTCGATTGAACTTTTTACCACATTCAATGCATTTATATGGTTTTTCTCCAGTGTGAATTCTCTTATGAGTTATGAGGGTAGTTGTCTGATTAAAGCATTTACCACATTCACTACATTTATATGGCTTTTCACCAGTGTGGGTTCTTTTATGAGTTCTAAGGCTACTTGTATGTTTGAAGCATTTACCACAATGAGAACATTTATATGGTTTTTCTCCAGTGTGGATTCTTTCATGAGTTCTGAGATCAACTTTTTGATTGAAGCTTTTATCACATTCAGTACATGTATATGGTTTTTCTCCAGTGTGAATGCTTTCATGAACTCTAAGGCTACTTGGATATTTGAAGCATTTACCACACTGACAACATTTATATGGTTTTTCTCCAGTGTGGGTTCTCTCATGAATTCTAAGGCTACTTGTATGTTTGAAGCATTTACCACAATGAGAACATATATATGGTTTTTCTCCAGTGTGGGTTCTTTCATGAATTTTAAGTCTACTTGTATGTTTGAAGCATTTACCACAATGAGAACATTTATATGTTTTTTCTCCACTGTGGAGATTTTTTTCAGTGAAGCTTCCCTCACATAGTGTACATTCAAGTAGGTTTCCTCCCTGGAGGTTCATTTCATGCACTTGTTTCTTTCTACTGTTGGTCGCTTCATGTCTTTCCACTTGAAGTGTTCGACTGAAGCTTTTATCATGTGCAGAACGTTTTAATGTTTTTTGTCCTTTGTGGACTTTCTGATGAATTATAAGCTGTGATTTACATGTAAAACATTTTTCACATTTCGTACATTGGAATGACTTAGGTCTGGGAATTTGTTTTTCTCCTGTCAGATTTGAAGTCTCAGAGAGCCTTTCTTCACTTGTAGTGTTCTGAAGCAGTCTTTCTTCATTGAGGCTCTGACTTTGTGCAAAATTTGAGAAATGGTTGGCATTTCTCTCTTGTTCAGTACCTGGATTGCGTCTGTCTCCAGTCTGAAGTTTTTCTTTAATGATGGATGGTCTAACTTGATTCATACCTCCCACACAATCAGTTAAACAATCTATACTGTCTCTGGAGGGGTCTTTAGGATTCCATTCCTCTATCTGCTGCCCATTGCACTGTCTCGTTCTCTTACTGTTGTTCCCAAATCCATTATCTGTTGAATAAAAATAAGAGTATTTAAATAAATTTTCCAGTGCAATTGGTGAGGCATTCTAGACCATACGGTTATTTCGGCTGGTATCGGCTGAGGCACTTCTACAAAATATGGAGAGGTGGTGGAAAGGGTGGGAGGGACTCAACTCGTGACCCATTGAGTGTAACACCCCCGAGGTTGAGTGGACTCTCAAACAGGGTCCCCCCAAGCTCAGTCTAGCACAAGAACAGGGGGCAAGGAGCGCTAAACAAATTCCAACAGGTCTAAATAAGAGAAGACTGGCACAGCTCACCTTCACCTGTTGAGAGACTGAGCAAAGACTGGTTTGCTAGAGGAAGCTATGGCTATTAATACTACAACCAAAGTTTGGTCCCAGTCTCCACCTGCTGGTCAAAGTGAGCTATTACCCATCAGTGAGGCTGTACCAGTCTGGAGAAGTGATAAAGAAACAAGGTTTGGAAAAACCTGCCAATACTGCTAGCAGAGGTGTCAGAGGCCAGTACTGAAACAGAATATAGAGAGAAGTAATAGGAACAGGGCTGAGAGGGGAAATCTGCATTGGTTTCAGCAGGGACATTTCACACGCTCACCTACCACAGGGAAATACTTTTAAAAACCAACAGGAAGAAATATTTGTTCACTCAGAGAATGGTTAAGCTCTGGAGCGTTTTGCCAGAGGCTGTGGTAAGTGCAGTTAATGTAGCTGGTTTTAAGAAAGGTTTTGACAAGTTCCTGGAGGAAAAGTCCATAGTCTGCTATTGAAAGAGACATGGGGAAGCCACTGCTTGCCCTGGATCGGTAGCATAGAATGTTGCTACTATTTAGGGTTTTGCCAGGTACTTGTGACCTGGATTGGCCACTGTGAAGATGGGATCCTGGCCTAGACGGACCATTAGTCTGACCCAGAAGCCATCATCCCCCAGAGTCTATATAGGCTGCCCAGATGCATGCATGCATAAACTAATTAGTTAACCAGGCATTAACAATTATTGACATTAATTTGAGTTAATGGCACTAATCTGGAACCAGACCCGCATTGCACATCCAAAGTGTCTCTTGTGCAACCCAAAGGGGGTGTGGCAAAGGGAGGGGGAAAATGTGTGGGCCAGGTGCGGTCCAAACATTTGGATGTACACCAGTTCCACAGATGTAAGTCCTCAGGCCCAAAATTGGGTGCAGGAATCGGTGCCAAGTATTTTGCATGAAGGTAACTGTCTGGAGGAATCTTTCTAGGATGGTGCTTTGTGCTGATTTTCCCAGGACCCAAATTTGAGCGCTATTTATAGAAACACGCCCCTCCCCATTTTCTTTCTGTTCCCTCTAAGGATTGGCCGAGTGAGTGCAAATTTTTTTTTTTTTTTCGCGTGACCCACATTTTATAGCATCAATGTATAGTATAGGGGATAATGAGGACCCCCTGAGGGAATCCTCGAGGAAAAAGTAACATCCTTCCAGACACAATATTCTCTATTTATTAGAAAATCTCTGAACCAGCTGAGAATAGATCCGGTAAAACCCAATTCATTCAGCTTGGTCAATAACAAACTGTGATCGACTGAATCAAAAATTGCTGATATATCAAACTGGAGCAAGACTGACTTGCCCTGTACTCAGCATCTAATTTTAGTCGGCAAGGTCAGTAACAGTAATTTTGTGTTATGCTGGGTATAGAAACCAAACGTGAGGGATGGCGACAAGAGAATTTATCAATGAAAGCTGTGAGTTGCGCGTAAACTAGTTTCAAGAAGTTTGGTTAGAAGAGGAATACCAGCAATTTGACGAAGTGGAGAGACCGGCAACTTGGGTTTTAGGAATCAGAGCGCGTGCAATGCGGCCATCTGAACCGGTAACTGGCCAATCTTTAACAGGATATTAATGACTTTGGAATGTGTGCAAATAGGAATGGAGGGCATTCATCTAGTACACAATTTTGAGTGGATAATCTTTTTAGTTACAAAGAAACTTCATTTAGAGAGAGGGGCTTAAACTTAATCGAAATTTGATCTGATGTAGAGAAAACTGTGGTATTGAGTTCAGGCTGGATCTCTGGGTACTGGATAGTTTATTTATATCCCTTAATCTTATTAAAAAAAAAAAAAAAAGGGCCCTTTATTGCTGTCATTTTCTATGTTTCTATGTTTCTATGAGTGGCGAGGTTTAAAAACCAACAATTTTCCAGATTTGCGAGTATTTCTGTGAACGACACTCCTAGAATGTATGAGCGATTGCTCGGGTGCTCCACTGAGGTGGAAACATTAACTACAGCTCAGACACCTGAACAGAATCTGCTTCACTCTGTATGTTGGGGAATGCCCACTCCGTTCAGATGGTAGAACAAGATTTTACCATTGCTCACTCTTAGACCTCGTTTGAAATACATCGTCTTACTTGTTACCGAAGATCGAGTCTGTTGAGGCGTCTCCGATTCAGGATGATCCGTAGAGGGAAAATCTTCCTCTTGTTTAACATTCAGTGAGAACACAGACGTTACAATTGGAAGGCCTGTGATAATAATAATAATAACTTTATTTTTCTATGCCGCCATAATCTTGCGACTTCTAGGCGGTTCACAGTGAAGAATAGCTGTACAAACAGCGATTACAACATACAGATGGAGAAGAGGTCACAGAGCGGCCTGTGATTACATGGTGCAGATTACCGTATTTTCACTCATATACCGCGCACCCGTGTAAAACGCGCACATGGGTATAGCGCGCGGGAAACTGTAATTTATGTAAATACATTTTTATATACCGCGCACACCTGTATACCGCGCATGCCGCCCCGACTCTCCCGTCGCCGCCCGACTCTCCTTTCGCCTGCCCCGACTCTCCTCTGGCCACCCCGACTCTCCTTTAGCCCACCCCGACTCTCCTCTCCCCCTTGAAGTCCTGTCCCCACCCTGAAAGCCTGATGCCCCCCCCCGACGTCCGATTCACCCCCCCCCCCGCAGGACCGCTTGCACCCCCACCCCGAAGGACCGCTCGCACGCACTCGCACCCGCACCTCCACCCCGAAGGACCGCTCGCACCCCCACAGCCTCCCGACCCCCCATCATGTAGAAGCTCCTACCGTTGTCCTGCTGCTTCCTCTGCCGGCGGTCCCGGCCCTTCTGTGAGCCCTGCGTCTGCGCTGCTTCCTCTTCCGGCGGTCCCGCCCTTTCTCTGACGTGGTGGGGTGGGGGTGCGGGTGCGAGTGCGTGCGAGCGGTCTTTCGGGGTGGGGGTGCGAGCGGTCCTGCGGGGGGGGTGAATCGGACGTCGGGGGGGGAACTATGTAAAAAAAAAGTGGTAAAACGTGCTCACGCGTATAATGCGCATGGTTATGCACGGTTTGTAAAATCGTGTCTAATGCGTGCGTTATATGCGTGAAAATACGGTAGTAAGAAGAAAGATATCCATAGGTTACAATAAAGTTTTAACGTGTTGCAATAGAAATGTTGTAAAATGAGCGAATAGCAGAATACAAATGGTGAAGAAGCCATTGAGCAGTCAGAGAATACGAAATACAAAGTACCGTGAGAGGGGAAATAGTGGATTCAAGTATGATGAGCGGTAACTTTAAAAAAAAAAGGGGGGGGGGAGGAAGAACTGGCTATGAAATGAATTTGTTGAACAGGGTGGTCTTTAATTCTTTCCAAAAAGCGCCATACGTCAGCCTGGCGCCATCTATGAGGTAGCCTAACCAAGTTTGCTGCCTACCAGCTTGAAACTTGAATGAGAAAACGTGTCTAGATGGATCTGATGATATTAAATTAGAATATGGGTTTTAAGTCTGAAAATGCAAACATTAAGGACCAGATTCTGTAATGGGCACCTAAAAGAGATAGTGTAGGGTCATGAAAGGTTAACTGTTGTTTAAAATATTGCTCTGGTCTACATAGCTGAAGAAAGTGTACAATCTATTGACTTCATCTGCCTAAAATGTATGTCCCTGCCTTACCACATTGTAAGCTAAATAGATAGAGTTTGAGCCATGATGTACCCTGCCCTTCTGTACATTTTACATTTAGAACTGTAAGAGTTAGATAAGTGACCTGTTAGTGTGAGCTTAGGACCAATAATAATTGTAGAAAAGTTATAGAATAACAAATGAAAATTGTAGTTTTTGCATATATTAGTTTGCGAAAAGGGCATAAAAGTCCTTGTATTTCCTGTTTCTGACTCTCTAGTAGGCAGGCTATTAACGGCACTAGAGTCCGGTATACCGTAATAAATTTCTTGTACTTTCTTCACGCCTCTGACTTTGTATGTCCAAGTGACCTTTCAATAGGTGCCTATTGCATGTCAATCACACACGTAGGGGAAAATTATATAATTAGCGCCTGAACTTAGGCATCAGTAGGCGCCCTGTCAATGCCTAAGTAATTGGAAAAAAGCCATCAGGCAATGCTGAAGTGCCTACTAATGCCTAAATAAAAGCCAGCTGAAATGGCTGCTGGAATTGCGGCTAGGTAGCTGCTTCAGGCCGCAGAATGCCAAAGTAGGCGTGCCCAGCGTCAGAAGTGGTGTTAGGTGGGCTAAAGTGGCTACCCACCCGTAATTCATGCCAAGATGGGCGGCTAAAATGTAGGCCCGGAAAACCCTGGCCTACAAGTCAGCCGCCTATCTCAGCTGAATAGGCGAGATTCTGTTACCCTCGCCCTCGAATGATTGATAGGCGATCCAACTTTGGCGCCGGTTACGGAATCAGGCCCTTAGGCGCCCATTACAGAATCGTGATTAGAGGTGCCTAACTTAAAACTTATCAACTCTTATAAATCGACTGAATATCACCTCAATGCTTGTGTTCATATAATTTATAGAGAAAACGCCTCAGCCCCACCACTCCACCGCAAAAACTTTAGTTTAAATCGCGGGAAGCAACATGTGGTGCTTCATCATTGGCTGTCTTCACTATTTTGTTGTGTGTAAGTAATTCTTCTAACAATCTTTTTTTATTTTTTTATTTTTATCAATAAAACTTGATTATCAAACTTCATTTCTTGTTGGTAACTCAATATATTAGATAATACTTATCTCAGCCAACCAAGGGAGCCAGACCCGACATGTTTCGCACATATAACGTGCTTTTTCAAGGGTCTCCCTGTAAAATATAGAGACGGAGCTATAACATACAGTTGTGCCAGACCCCCTCCCTACACCACACTTTAATCGTTTATACGAACCGTTTATCTATGCAATAACTTACCGAGGTACGCCGCCGTCATCCGACTCCAAAAGTTTAAAGAGCAAAAGATGGCGACGGCGTTCCAGGTCCTCAATTTAAATATCCTTCACCTGTTGCTTAGTACCCACCCCCCTCCCCCCTCGCAGCCTCGCAGGCGATTAAATGAGGAAGAACAAAAATTTATTTTTAAGTTAGATACAGTTGAACCCCGGGGGTTGAATAATATGATTGAGTGGAATTCTTTGGGGTAATCTGTTTCTCGAGTGGAGCCAATAGGCTGCGAGGGGGGTGGGTACTAAGCAACAGGTGAAGGATATTTAAATTGAGGACCTGGAACGCCGTCGCCATCTTTTGCTCTTTAAACTTTTGGAGTCGGATGACGGCGGCGTACCTCGGTAAGTTATTGCATAGATAAACGGTTCGTATAAACGATTAAAGTGTGGTGTAGGGAGGGGGTCTGGCACAACTGTATGTTATAGCTCCGTCTCTATATTTTACAGGGAGACCCTTGAAAAAGCACGTTATATGTGCGAAACATGTCGGGTCTGGCTCCCTTGGTTGGCTGAGATAAGTATTATCTAATATATTGAGTTACCAACAAGAAATGAAGTTTGATAATCAAGTTTTATTGATAAAAATAAAAAAATAAAAAAAGATTGTTAGAAGAATTACTTACACACAACAAAATAGTGAAGACAGCCAATGATGAAGCACCACACGTTGCTTCCCGCGATTTAAACTAAAGTTTTTGCGGTGGAGTGGTGGGGCTGAGGCGTTTTCTCTATAAATTATATGAACACAAGCATTGAGGTGATATTCAGTCGATTTATAAGAGTTGATGATTGATCGCGATCCCTTTCGGCTGGATAAAGATTGAATTTTACAAGTGGCCATTATTATTAACTTAAAACTTAGGCACCTGTAATATAGGCCAGGGTTTTAAAAGGCCTACTTAAAAAATGATGCGAGGAAAAAAGTTTGTCCCCGTGAACTCAGGCCCCTTCCCCATCCCTGCGAGCTCAAGCCCCCATCCTCGCAAACTGTATGATCCCATAAGCACAAGCCTTGAATAGTTGATTTTACACTGAACATATTTTATTAAAGTATAAAAAGAAATATTCTGTACAATTGCCATTTTATAAATCACACATAATACAAAACAAAGATCAAGAAAACCCCCGTCTCCCCTCCACTATTGAGAAAACTGAACAAGTCAAATTACTACAGAATGCTACACAAAAAAATTAAGCTAACAGAATACCTCAGTCACACATGGCAGGAATAGTGTTAGGGGAGTACAACTAGGACAGCTGCCCCCTGGCCAGAGACAGCCCTAAGCCTGCTGAAAGCTGAAGAATGCACAGCCTGGTAGTGGGCTTTTTGGTCCCCAGCTAGATCCAGTACCAACTCTGGCAGGATACACATTTCAAATCCGATCTATTCTAATCACAAAACAGAAACTAAAAGGTTTTTTTTGCTACCTTTTGTTGTTGTCATTTTATTTTTCAAATCATGTTGATCTCAGGTTCCTTCTGTCTTTTCTTAATACACTCACCAGGGTCTCCTGCCCACTTGATATTTCTTCTTTCTCCAAGCTCACCATCCATCTTCCATCTCTGTGTATGTATTTTTCTACATGTTCAGGATCTCCCTTCTCTGTGTCTCCTGTACTTCCCTCTTTAGTGTTTCCCCTGTGTCCATCTCCCTGCCTTCATCATCATCATCCTATGTCCCCATCCACTTGTGTCTAGCATTACGCCTCTGTGTCCCTATGCCCCCCTAAGTCCAACATCACCCTTCTGCATTCCTATTCTCCCTGTCTCTAAACCCTCCCATGTCTGGCATTGCCCCTCTGTGTCCATTTACCACCCCCCATGCAGTGTTCTCCTTTGTGTCACTGTCCCATGAAAAAACCCGACTCTTTGAATCCGAGAAAAATCCGACTGGTCGCATCAGAAAACTCAAAACACTGGATGGGTTCTCTGTTGGTCTAGAGGGACTAACAGAAAGAAAATAAGTAGGTAAAATTGAATATCCTTTCTTGCTTAGGCGTTCCCTTTCAAGAGCCAAGCCATAAGACAAAAGGGACCTGGACTGAACATGGGAATGGGACCCTCAGTCAGAAAGTCGCATGAGAGGGGCAGAGGAATGGGATCTGCCATGAGAACATGAACCAGATCCCCATATTTTCTAGATCATCATACATCTGTTCTTCTGATTTTCATCGATCACTCATCGGCATTTGACACAATTGACCACAACCTTCTTATAGACAGATTACAGTCTATAGGTATAACAGACCAGGTTCTTCTTTGATTTAAATCTTACTTTGAAAATCGTTCTTCAATTGTGTCTTTCAACAATACAATTTCCAAAAGTTTTTCGGCAACATATGGTATTCCACAAGGGTCCATTCTTTCACCACTTTTGTTTAACATTTTTCTTTCACCGCTCATGACCCTTTGCCAATCCATTGGCTTTACGGCATCCACTTGATCCCACTAACTCTCTCGAAACAATAGCAATCAATAAGAAACTCGAACAGATTCACCAGTGGCTTAACGATAACGGATTAGCTCGTAATATTAATAAATCTAATGTCATGTTCTTTCCCTGCAAAGATAGTTCAAAACTTATTTTTCCAATCTCTATTAAGGGTACCACTTTACAGTTGATAAATAGCATCAAGATTTTAGGGGTTATCTTTGATGATAAACTTATCATAATCACATTAGTAATATCGTTAAATCCACTTTCTACAGACTTCGTCAAATCCGTTCAGGTTCAGAATTTTTATGTCCAAAATCTCTTAACATTCTAATTCACTCTTTGGTCATTTCAAAAATTGATTATTGCAATGCCCTACTCAATGGAATAGCGCAAAATGAAATCAGACGTTTACAAATTATTCAAAATGCTTCAATCAAACTTATAATGAAAGCTAAGAAATTCGATCACGTATAAATTAAGTCTGCTTACCTTCAAATCTTTGTTGTATAAAACTCCGGCTTTCATTTACAAATCTTTGATTCCCTATACCTCAACAAGATTACTGAGGTCTAATGATCAGCATTTATTAGTTGTTCCCTCACTCAAAATTATTAATACACGGCGGCATTTCATTTTCTCTGTCACAGCACCTCAAACATGGAACTCTCTCCCTACTTACTTAAGGAAAGAAAACAATTTAGATAAATTTAAGAGCATACTAAAAAGCTTTCTTTTCAAGGCTGCTTTTGATAATTAGAAAACCTGATTAGAAGTTTCATTTTATTCCCATAACCTTTCTAAGGTTTATTGTTCTCTTCCTTCCTATTGTTTTTTTTTTTTTACCATAATCATCTTCTTTTCTATCAATAATTTCTACTTCTTTACCCAGCCTTTCCCTTTTGTTTATATATTAGTCCTCAATTTGTTTCGTAATGTTAAGACTTTTGTTTCCCCTTAATTGTTTGTAATTTTATTGATATGTTCATCGCTTAGAATTTGGAATAAGCGATTGATCAAATTTACAATAAACTTGAAACTTTCTTATAAGCAAAAGAGATGCAATTAGCGATCCAGGACGATATAGTTCATTTAGAAACTGCATGTCCTTGAGTAGCTGCATTGAAGGAAATAAATAACTGATTGGAAGTAACTTTGGATGAGTATGAAGAAGCACCTTATCGGGGAAAAATTGGAGATATTGTTCATAGATAGCCAGTGCTTGCAGTTCGCTAACTCTACTGGCTGAAGTAAGGGCCACTAAAAAAGCTGGTTTTCCATGTTAGGAACAGTAGTGTAGCAGATCCCAAGGGCTCAAAGAGATCCTTCATCAGCTGGTCCAATGTTGAGAAGTCACAGAAAATAAGAGATACAAGGAAAATTATAGATGACAGAGAGTAAGCATAGATAGATGACAAAAGGAAGGAAAGAACAAAGAGACATCAGAAAATGAGAAAGAAAAAGAATGAAAGACAAAAAGGCAGATCTAATAAGGAAAAGAGAAAAGTAGAAATAACGGAGATAGAGTTTCAAGTTTATTATATTTTAAAATAAATAAAGTGAACATCAAAGACATTAACTGGACAGACTTGAAAGTGAGGGGAAAAGGGAAAGGAGGGGAAAAGTTACATAATTTGAGAAGAAAAGGAAAAGGTGGGAGTGGGGTAAAACATATTGGGTAGGGTCGCTTTTTTAAAGCGGTTGGTTCCTTAAGAGAAGAAAAGAAAATGATAGAGAAGAGAAGAAAAAAAAAAAAAAAGAGAGAAGAAGAAGAGAAGATAACTCTAAACACAAGCGAATGCGTCTCGAAATAAAAAAGTCTTCAGGCTTATCTTGAATTTATCTATCTTGAATTTGTCATGCTCATGACAAAGGTTAGAAACAGGGGCAGTGATTATAACACCTCATTCTAATAGTGCCCGGGCTAGAGGTGTCTTTCTTATAGAAAATGCTTGCATTATCCTATTTCTCGCTTGAATCTAAGTTACATCACCTGCTTCCTGCAGTTCCTCACATGTGCCTGTGGGGGTCAGATTTCCTCTTTCCTCAGGTTCCTGAGGCTCAGTCTTGAATCTCTCTTGCTCAAATCGGATTAAAATGTCAGGCGTGACATTATGGTAGCCTGTTATATGAAAAAAAAAAAAAAAAGATATTGCAATACGTTTAGAAAAGTAACTACAGCCTACATTGTAAGTGCTCAGAATTATGCTGATTTCCTAGGCCCTGCCACCAGTACAGAGCCAAAAAGAAAGGGGAGCTGCTGGACTGATTGTCATCAGAAATCTTTTCTGGTAGCACCCTGACCATTTCAATACTTTTCTCAAGAGCTACAAATAGTGCTATTGTAGAAACTGCTCCTGCTTAAACAGAATGTAAATTTTTCATCAAGAGGTTAGTTTTTTTTAAACACAGACTGTTCACATAGTTACTACACATCAGAAATCAGAATCTTCCTGAAACCACCAGCTGGAAATCTCTAAATCATTATGGGGCTTTTTTACCAAACAGCAGCAAAACGTGGCCTTAGAGCATCTTTAAGTGGGTCAATGCCATGCACTGAGGCCATTTTACTGTTGGGGTAAAATGGCTGATTTTTCTTTTTCCCTATTAATGGCCAACTGATAATTTCCCCATTAGCAAGTGGCCATTAGAATTAAACCTGCACCAATCAGCAAATTCCAGTGCCTACATGCTAACCAATTAGAACATGCCCACTCTTGGTCCCCAGGGCTAAAATATATTTTTGGGGGGGCGAGGGGAGCAATGTCAGCAGCAAAGATGGATGCCTAACCACGGTGCTTTGTCTTCAGCCTGTGCTATTTTGGTTGTTTCGGAGGATGAGGGGGGGGTCTGGAGTGGTGAGTAGGAGTTGGAAAAGTATGGGAGATGGCTGGCATTGAGGAAAAAGTGTGACGGGGAAAATGTCCTGCCACACCTGGAAGAGAAGATGTCGGACCAGGGTCCACATAGAGTGAGGGTGCCAGAGGACTGCAGGAAGCACCCAGTGCTTGCTATTTTGGGTGTGAATGATGCAGACGTGGCCCCTTCTGACCACCCCCAGTCAGAAGGAGTTACTAAGGCAGACCTGCAAGCTTGGATGTTGGAGATGAAATCAGAGATCTCCTGAGATACGGACCACAATTCAGGATCTGAGGGCCGACTTTGCTGATATGGGCTCCCATATCGATGGGATAGAAATGCAGATAGATACTACATCGGAGGCGACTGCAAGAGCTCAGAGGCGTGTGGAGGATGTGAGGACAGAGCTCTTGGAGTTTACTGACAAATTAGAGGATGTGGAAAACCAAACCCAGACAGAATTAAAACAAGCATGGGCTGAACACAGAGGATCTCTAATCAGAAAATAATGGGTATACATTGAAGGAACTAAGGCCAGTCCTGGGCAGGCTTCCACGGCCTGTGTCCCGTATATGAACATTCAGTTGAGGACGGAGCTGGGGAGGTTTTCGATGGCTGGGATGGTTAAGATGGGTTGTAGTGAGCTTTGATGGAGACTCCAGTAGATGGAGCCTAAGCACACTACTGGAGAGCTCTGGGTTTCTGGCCCAGAAATATCTAAGAAAAAGGACCATTTAAACTAAATTAATTTATGGAGCATGTATGGTTGGGCAGACTGGATGACTCACTTGGGTCTTTATCTGTTGTCATTTACTATGTTACTATTTTATGTTACTAATATATGGTACGTTCTTTTTGTGGAAAGCGCAAGAAGCAGGCAATAAGATCATGCGGTCTCCCTAGATGCGGAGGGCCCAATGCTCTATGAACTCTCTCAAACTCAAGCTCCGGAAGATCCCCTTCCGCATTTGCAGCTCGCAAAAAATGATGACATACCATTTGCATTAGCTTCGATGCTTCTCGTTCAATGAGGGCTTCAGGCATACCCCGTGCCCTAAGATTGTTGTGACGGGCTCTATTTTCCCTGTCCACAATTTTCAATAACAAGTCCTCAGTATTAAAGTTCAATCTGATCGCAACGTTGTTGCAGCCCTATTATTTCATGGTCATGTGTTATAACCTTCTCTTTGAAATCATATCATCCAGCTTTTTGTGCAAGCCCACTGTATCGACTTTAAGGTCTTGTTTCACACCAGAGAAGCTTTCAAATCCAGCATCAAGTGATTCAAGTCCTTCTTACTAGCCAAATTGATTTCAAAATCTGAGGAACCACAAGTTACGTTCTCCTCTGCTGTGCAATTTGGCCACACATTGCAGTCTAACCCCACCGCCATCTTGTGCATTGAAGATCTGCGGGTGTCATCGGCGCAAAAAGCAAAAGTTTGCCATGAAACAGACAGAGACAACAAGCAAAGTTATCAACTATATTGAGGCAAATGTTGATAGTAAAGGTTCGCTAATTTTGCCAAATTAATGCGGGCTGAGACGCAGCTTGAGTCTTACCCGACCATGCTGCTCAGTGACATCACCAGAAGTCCTTCCAGCGGATTATTTTCTAAAGACATTTGTCACTCTGTGTCGCACATTTGCTTGTCCCTCTTCTTTCTACCACTCGTTACCTGCAATCTGTTTGGAGACCCTGGTTTCAGAGAATGTTGTAGAACCACAGGATGGTGTAGGTTCTACACTGCCGATTCTGTCATCCCTAGATGCAGTTTGCACTTATACAGCCCCACATGATCCCTTCCAATCTTCTCCGATGAAGAACTACAGTACCATCTATTTACCATTTCTAGTTGTGATGATTCAGGCTAGTTTTCAGTCCTAATTGGTGCTCCAGCTTGAAAGCAAACAGTCATTAGACCACGTTTGAAAGAACCTTACTTAGGTAGTGACCTAACTTCTAATATAGGTTAATAGCTTATCTCTCTTTTGTTTCCAAACTAGCAGAATGATTAGTGATGGACCATCTGGCAACATACATAGAAGAAAAATCAGTACTACACTCAAACCAGACAGGGTTTTACCTCCATTATAACATTGAAACAGCCTTACTAGGACTGGTTTCTGTTGTTCATGCAATGTTATGCATGGATCTGTCAGTACTGCTCCTGTCATAAGACCTTTCTGTGGCCTTTGATGCTACTTCTTGCAAGGCTTCGCCACATAGGGCTCTCTGGGGCCCTCTTGCCTGAATGTTTTTTTTTTTTTTTTTTTAAATTCTTTATTCATTTTGAAAACTTACAGCAAGCGTACAGGAATATATCATTAGTAACAACAATAACACTTGTAATTCTCATATAATTCTAAAAACATAAAAATTATATCCCGTCCCACCCATCTTCTTTCAAATATTATAATCAATTATATCATAAATATAATATAAACATATAATTTAGTGAAATTTCCAGAAAAACTTCTCTCCCCACCCCCCCTATGTGTACATATATTCATCCAAGGAAAATGATGTTTACTCCTTACAATATCGTTCCAATGGCCCCCAGATCTTTCCATCTTAAAAATATGGCATATCGAATTCCACCAAAATGTATAATTAAGATTAGTATAATTTTTCCAGTTATTGGTGATATGCTGAATAGCAACCCCAGTCAAGATTAATAATAGTTTGTTATTATGTGCTGAAATTTGACTTTGTTTCTTGCCTGAATGCTAGATCGTGTTGAATGAGGGATATTCGTCCCCATTTTCTCTTCCCTGAGGAGTGTCCCAGGTTACTTTATTGTTTAACATCTTTCTGGCACTATTAGCAGAACTTAGTTCAGTCTCTCAGTCTAATGCTATTTATTAATGCTATCGCTATTCTGAAAGTTGCCATCGTCGATCATCAGTGGAAAATCAGGGGCGGGAAACTGCACGGTGACACCAGGAAGCTCTTCTTCGCCGAAAGGGTGGTTGATCGCTGGAATGGTCTTCCACTTCAGGTGATTGAGGCCAGCAGCGTGCCAGATTTTAAGGCCAGATGGGACAGACATGTGGGATCTCTCCGCAAAGATAGATAGGGAGGGTCATTGGAGTGGGCAGACTTGATGGGCCGTGGCCCTGATCTGCCGTCTATTTCTATGTTTCTATGACCTATTGTAGGGGTAGTGTGGCAGCCGAATTCTCAGTTGTCCGGGAAAGATAGGGAAAATGCCTAAAGTGCCTGTATGTAAACCACTTTGACTGTGGTTGTAAAAGTACAAAAAGGCAGTATACAAGTCCCAATCCCGTTCCCAATATTAGCACTATTTAATCAGCTGGGAGCCGTTCCAGACTGGATAGCGCTGACTATCATCAGAAGGTCAGTAAAAATCACCGTCAGCTCTTAATAATTTTAATGCAGACTTTAAAGTAGATTAACAAAATGATTTAGGCTCCCTTTTAGATGTTTTAGCACTGGCCAGCAAGGTACATGCTCCAACCCTCATCCAATTGCTATAAGCGTCGGAGCATTTACCTCGCCAGTTGGCGCTAAAATGCTCTACCGAAGCTTGATAAAAGGGGGGTCTTAATGAGCTGCATTAGGAGCACACTCGTACAAATCAATCCATTAATATTAAAAAGCATTAATGTAAGAACATAAGAATTGCCGCTGCTGGATCGTGCCCAGCAGTCTGCTCCCGCCGTGGCCCTTAGGTCAAAGACCAGTGCCCTAACTGAGTCTAGCCTTACCTGCGTACGTTCTGATTCAGCAGGAACTTGTCTAACTTCGTCTTGAATCCCTGAAGGGTGTTTTCCCCTATAACAGCCTCCGGAAGAGCGGTCCAGATTTCTACCACTCTCTGGGTGAAGAAGAACTTCCTTATGTTTGTACGGAATCTATCCCCTTTTAACTTTAGAGAGTGCCCTCTCGTTCTCTCTACCTTGGAGAGGGTGAACAACCTGTCTTTATCTACCAAGTCTATTCCCTTCATTATCTTGAATGTTTCAGTCTCCTTTTTTCAAGGGAGAAAAGGCCCAATTTCTCTAATCTCTCACTGTACGACAACTCCTCCAGCCCCTTAACCATTTTAGTCGCTCTTCTCTGGACCCTTTCGACTGCATTATGTACTGTAATTTACAGTAATCCACCAGCAATGCAAATACTCCATTCAAACTGCATCCTGTTCATCATTCATGTTACCACAATAACAGAAAATCCTCCTCATCACCACCATTTCTTTTAACAATACAGATTTCTCAGCCCCATAACATTAGGATGAAAGATTTTGCCAGTTGCCTGCTCCATCTCCAGGGCAGCCTACTCCATCCAAAGTAGGGAAAAAGACCATGGGAAGAAGACCTTTAATCTCTCCAGCATTAAATTACTGACTGGTCCAAGCTGACTTTAGTAAAGATACGCAGAAGGAATTTTATACTTACTTGTTACAGGAGGGTGAATCTGTTCCGATGTTTCCGATTCAGGAGGATCCATGAAGGAGAGTTCTTCCTCTTGCTTAACACTCAACGAGAACACAGATGTTACAATCGGAAGGCCTGTGATGAGGAAACACATTTACAAGGATTCACCAAGGATATAATAATATTAATATAACAGTTTATATACTGCAGGACCGTGAAGTTCTATGCGGTTTACAATAATTAGAAGATGTTACAGTTTCAATGGATTTAGCAATGTTCTGCCGGTTAACATTGATTGAAAGATGCTACAAGTTGAGTGGAATTAGCAAAGTTAGAAACTAGTGATTAACAACTCTAGGGATCAGTTATTGTGGGATGAGGCTAGTTGCCTGAGTACTTTAGGAACAGATATGTTTTAGGCGTTTCCTAAATTCCCCATAAGTAGTAGACGTAAGCAATTGTTCTAGATCTTTACCCCATAATGCTGCTAACACTATGGGGGTCTTTTACTAGCCCCCTCTTCTACGAAACCTCGCTAGCGTTTTTTAGGAGAATCACGCTGAATGGCCCACGCTGCTCCCGACGCTCATTGAGTTCCTATGAGCATCGGGAGCAACGTGGGCCATTCAGTGCAGCCCCCCCCCCAAAGCTAGAAACTGCTAGCACAGTTTCGTAGAAGAGGGGGTAAGGCACGTTAGCCGATTTAGCACACGCCTTAGTAAAAGACCCCCTAAGTTAAGAAATACATTTTAAGTCTCCAAATGTTTGCTGTCAATGACCCGTCTCCTGTGATCTGAAATTACAGAGTCCTGTAAATCCAAAACATTTACTTACTCTTCATGGGGTCATGCGGGTTTCCTTTTCCCTCCCACTCAAAGTGCTGCGTGAAATAGTTCTCATCTTCCTTTTTAATTCTGAATATAACATCAGGATTAACAATTGAATAGCCTGTTAATAAGAAACAGGAAAATCAACTTTAATTGTACATAGAAACTCAGTAGAGGTTCCATCTGCTTCCTGTTCTGAAGAAGCAGTGCATGAAAGTGTGCATGGAGGTGTGGGGGGTTGAGTATTTGTCTGACAAAGCTTCATGAGAAGAGGCAACTACAACCTGCCAACTTATCCTTGGAAATTTGCTGGTGTCAAGCTATCTTTTTATAGCCCTCTTGTCATCTAGGAGAACATCTGCTACCATCCGAAGGGGGTTACACATTGTACAGTGTAGTTGACAGGTCTTGTCTTCATACAGAATTTTTAGTTTTCAGCAAGAAATGTGAGCCGTAAATCCTCCTCTGGTCTTCTGTACCAAACTTTTATTCTACAGAAGGGGTTCTCAAACCAATCCTCGGGACACACCAAGCTATTCTGGTTTTCAAGATAGCCAAAAATGCATAAGATAGAATTGTGTACAATGGAGGCAGAGTATGCAAATTTATCTCATGCAAATTCATTGTGGGTATCCTGAAAATCTAACTAGGTTGGCGTGTCCCAAGGACTATTCTATAGAAAAGGGAGACAGCTGGTCACGGATGAAGCCTCTATTTTAAGGTCTTTCACTAGTTCCTGTTGGATAAGAAATGGCATCAGAAGCCAGGTTCTAAATTTCAGATGCTCACAGGACCTGGTACCTCTGATTTTTATCCATCCTAATGGGCCTGTATGATAAGATGAGAGAGAAGAGATATCTACCTCGTGACAAGAGGATCCCATGAACTTCCTTGATGACTTTCTTGTAAAGTTCCTGCCGCTGTTCTCCCAGAATGTTCCACTCTACTTCCAAAAAATAAGCAGCGACATCCTTGAACGTGACCAATGGCTGGAAAAGGAAATAGGAGACCCTCAGCCACAGTTTTTTTGTATTTAGACCTGTCAGTGAGATCAGATCTCCAGTATATTATAGTATGAAAAAAGTTCCATTCCCTTAAGTCTCCGTCATTTTGTTTAATTCTTTATTGAAATCTTTTTCAAAACCAACAAGAGAGACATGTACAGCACAAACCATTTGTAACATAACTCTTTGACACAAGGCAAACAGATCCCACAAAACTACTTACATGAATCTCCCCCCCTCCCCACCTACCTCCTCCCTCCCCCGAGGTTCTTTGCAGTCCCAAAGTCCAAAAAGAGAGTCATGTGCAATGCACTCGGGCATCACTCCAATCAATATATGGTTTCCATTGTGCCAGCAGACGACCCCAGACAGATGTTTCATGGCTGTCAGCTTGGATATACAATAAACATAATCAATTTTTCTGTAGCACCTGTGGCCAAGATGGGGTTAAAACTAAACTAAACTAAACCTTAATTTTATAGACCGAGTCTTCAACCAACTTAGTTTACAATAATGTAAGTATAGTACATAAATATAAAAGAAGACTGTAATCTAGAATGGCTTAGTTTCCAAAGTGTTCAGAGATTTCTGAAATAAAACAAAGGGGCCTAGACGGGAAGGGGTAAAATGCAGACCTCATGGACCTGACGGACCTCGCGGATCTCAAACCGCACGTCCTTAAAAATCTGAGGTTCGTGCCACTCTGACAGACCTCTATGACAATTTAGCGCTGACGGATCCGTCTCAGCATAGAGAGGGAAAAGTATTAGGATCCGTCAGTGCTAAAATGTCATAGAGGTCTGTCTGAGCCAGAGACTAAAAGTGGTGCAGACCTCAGATTTTTACCAGGAAACCGATTTAAAGGATTCGTTTTAGAGCCGCTCCAGCACTAGTCTCTGGCTCTGACAGACCTCTACGACATTTTAGCGCTGACGGATCCTAATACTTTTCCCTCCCTATGCTGAGACAGAACCGTCAGCGCTAAATTGTCATAGAGGTCTGTCAGAGTAGCACGGACCTCAGATTTTTAAGGACGTACGGTTTTAGGTCCACGAGGTCTGTCAGGTCCGTGAGGTCTGCGTTTTACCCCTTCCCGGCCTAGACTTCCAAGTGAAAGTGGTAACTCATTCCAGAGCTCAGTTAATTTGACAATGAAAGAGTGGTTGAATCTCTTGAAAGTTCTATTTTTACCCCTAAGGGATGGAAATGTAAGTTTTAATTTATTTGAACTCCTAGCGAGATGAGATCTGTGTACATTCCAATCTAAAGGAACCAAAGTAATAAAAATGCCAAAGAGAATTTTAAATGCAGTACAAACGCACTTAAATTGAACTCTAAGATACATGAGAAGCCAATGTAATTTTTTTTTTAATTAATTAATTAATTAACTTTCATTTTACATCCAAAGAAAATTCTTTGATTAAGAAAAATAACAATTCCAAAGAAATAATAAGACATTAAATAATACATATAAGGTACCATGATAATAGTCCACTATTGAGAAGAGAGGATCAAGCACTTATCAAGGGTAGTTGATTATACAAAAAAATATTCAATATTCATAACATAAAACAGAGCATATCAGTTATATATTTCTATACGGTCTGGCTGGTGACTTCAACGGGCATCTGAGGAGTAACGGAAGCCGCTTTACCTTCCCAAAAAAATTGTAATTGATCAGGTTCATAAAAAACATATCTATTTGCTTGATGAGTAATACAACATTTACATGGAAAATGCAGCTGAATGGTAGCTCCCAACCCCAATACAGATTGACGTAACATCAGAAATTTTTTACGACATAATTGCGTCCATTTGGAAACATCCGGAAATATAGCTATTTTTGAACCATAAAATTCAACATTCTCAGTCCTGAAGAACTGCTTCCTTGTCCTGTAAAAAAACAAAGGTCACAAGCAATGTGATAGAAACCTTCAAAATCATGACGGGCATAGAGAAGGTAGACAGGGACAAATTCTTCAGGCTGTGGGGAGCCACAAGTACAAGGGGGCATTCGGAAAAATTGAAAAAGGACAGGTTTAGAACAAATGCTAGGAAGTTCTTTTTCACTCAGAGGGTAGTGGACACATGGAACACGCTCCCGGAGGCTGTGATAGGCCAGTGCACGCTACAGGGGTTCAAGGAGGGTCTAGATAGGTTCCTGAAAGAAAAGGGGATTGAGGGGTACAGATAGAAGTGGAGGTAGGTTACAGGAATAGTCAGAAACCACTTCACAGGTCGTGGACCTGATGGGCCGCCGCGGGAGCAGACCGCTGGGCACGATGGCCTTCTGGTCTGCCCCAGTGGAGGCAACTTCTTATGTTCTTAATGTAGCCCTCTCAGAAATTTCAGGATAAGAGGACTCAAGAATATTTGTTATATCTAGTTCTATTTGTTGATTTTCCAAGTCCTGATTCTTTCCTTTAGGAATATTCAAATAGTATAATTTCTGTAGAGGAGGCAAATAGGAACTTAAACCTAAGACTAATTAATTTTCCAGTCACCAGATTACAATCACCTAAGGAACTTTTTCATCAGTTCTTAACTTCGGTCTTAAAGTATTCAGAGACTTCAATGCCCCCTCTAGAGAAATTATACCAATGTAATAATAATAATAATAATAGCAGTTTACAATGCTACAAATTGTTACAAAAACTGATGTCTAAAAGCTCTAGAAATCAGTTATTGTGGGAAAGATTGTACAAATCAGCTACCTAAGTTCTTAAGGAACAGTTTTTAGGTGTCTCCTGAATTCCCCATAAGTATTAGCAAGCATAAGTAATTGCTCCAGATCGTTAACCCATAATGCTGCCTGATATGAGAAAAGATGTTGACGATGTCTTTTAAATTCACATCCTCTAACCGGTGGGGAAACAAAATTCAAGTGTGAGCTTCTCTTATGTCTATTGGTTGAGAAAGAGAAAACGTCAGTAATATATTTAGGGGCTAAACCGAACAGTACCTTAAAGCAAAAACATCCAAGCTTAAATTTCACATGTGCCTCCATCGGTAGGAAGGAGTTACATGATCGAACTTCTTCAACCGAAAAATCAGCCTGACTGCCGCATTTTGCACCTGTTGTAATCGTGGCATATTTTTCTGGGAAATTGCGAGATAGGCGATATTACAGTAATCAAGTTGGCTCATTGTAGGGGGATTGTACCAAAATTCTAAATGATGAAGCATCAAAATATGCTCTAATGGACCAAAGCTTCCAGAGAGTAAAAAAACCTTTTCTAACCAAAGAGTCCATCTGGTCTTTCATGGTTAGGTCCTGGTCCAATATTATACCCAAAACCTTCATAGTAGATTGAATAGGGTAACTATGTTTATTGATGCACAGTGATGTTTTAGTATCAAGTGGGTGTGACGAAGCTACAAAGAATTTTGTTTTTTCTGAATTAAGCTTCAGTCTAAATTCAGTCATCCATTGTTCCATCAAATTTAGTACTTCTGTTGCCATAGGAGTAACTTCAGAGAGAGAGGTAGCGAATGGGATAATGATCGTAAAGTCATCTGCGTAACTAAATAATTTTATCCCCAGTTGGGTCAATAGCGCACCTAATGATGACATGTAAACATTGAAAAGCAATAGAGATAATGGTGACCCCTGCGGAATGCCAGATGGATTACTCCAGGTATCAGAGAGATTGTAATTAAAACATTCCTGGTAGGTGAGGGACATAAGGAAACCTCGGAACCAGTCTTAACACCTCTCCCCTGATACCAATTACATCTAAGCATAATAGCAATTTCCCATGGTCCACTAAGTCAAAGGCAGCACTCATATCAAATTGCATAATCAGGGCATTAAGGCCCTTACTAAACAAGGAACATAAATTATCCAAGATGGCCGCAATTACTGTCTCAGTGCTAAACAGAGGTCTGAAACCAGATTGAGTTTCATGTAAGAGAGAGAACTGATCAAGATATTCCATCAGTTGGGCATGTACCAATCCTTCCATGATTTTTACAAAAAATGGAATGGATGCTACTGGTCTATAGTTGGTTACTAATGCTAATGATTCTTTATGATTTTTTGGGACTGGGGTTATTATAATGTGACCATTATTAGTGAGGAATTTTCCATTTTTAAAATTATCGGTCAAATAATGTTAGTTTAAAGTCTAATGGAGCTGCTTTCCATAATTTCTGGGAGACAGGAGTCCAAAACGTAGTATGATTTAGTAATTATTCCATTCTAAATCTTGAAAGGAATTCCAAATCATATCCGCTGGTGTTTCATTTCTTTGTGTGTTAACTATTTGATGTTCATATATGTCATCTGTCGAACAGTTATTTCTTAAGTTTTTAATTTATGAATCAAAATGCTGTGCTAGATCATTTGCTGAAGGTAGCTTAATATTATGCATGAATTGAGTGTAGCGTGTGGTGTCAAATAAATTTGTAACCAAGTTGAACAGTTCTTTTGTATTGATTCCTTTCAAGTTAGTATTGGATAAGTCAATTTTGGATGAGTAAAATGCTTTACGGTTTTCTTTTATCAATTGTTTGTAGATTTTTATGTTGGATCTCCAGTTCCGGTCTGACAATTTTCCCGTTTTTTTCCAGATCCTTTCCAATCGTCTTACTAATTGTAATTCCTTGAGCAATGGGGTTACGTGATTGAATTTACTCTTACCAAAAATGAGCTTGGCAGCAGTGCTCTGTATCAACTGAAGTCTCTGCAGACTGACCTTTGAGAGACTCCGGTACATTGAGTTGCAATAATTCAACCTTGACAAGATAATTGACTGAACCAATACAGAGAAGTGTTGCTGATGAAAGAGCGCTCTCACTCTTCTCAGGATACGGAGGCTAAAGAAACACTTTTTAACAAGAAAATTTAGCTGATCCTTAAATGTAAAAGATGAATCAATAACAATACCCAATATTAGCAAGGAAAATTCAATTTTCAGAGATTCTCCTGAGTCTAAGGTCACAGCTGAGGGAAGAGAATCTAACTTTGGACCGATCCATAAGAGTTTGGTCTTAGCAGCATTCAATTTCATCTGGACCATCATCACCCAGGATCGAAGCTTAGCAATGCAATGGATAATATTGGGTGTTAGATTATCAAGATCTGGGTCAACTTCAAGTAATATGAGGATGTCATCAACGTATGTTAATAGAGTTTCCCGAATATTCAAGTCATAGTATTTCAACGTACTCATGTAGATGTTAAATAAGATTGGAGACAATGGGGAGCCCTGAGGAACACCACAAAAGGCTCTTCAAGATTTTGAATTAGATCCTTCCAAATTAACTGAGTAAGAACAGGAGGATAGAAATTTATCAAACCAGTCCAAGACAGTCTGATCAAGGCCAATGTCTGAGAGCAGGTAATGCAGAATATTATGATTGACTATGTCAAAAGCTGCAGTTTCTTACAAGATTGTAACTGCTGGATCTTAGAAAGGAGAGAGACCAAAAGGGTTTCTGTGCTGAAATTCGGGCAGAACCCATGATGGAAAGGTAAAAGGATGGAAAACTTCGGGTAATTTGAGAGTTGACTGGCAATAATTGATTCCATAAGTTTAGTTAGAAGAGGTATAGAGTGGTACCTTGGAATCCAATCTTAATCCATTCCAGAACCCCGTTCGAGTTCCATAAAGTTTGAGTTCCAAGACAATTTTTCTCATTGAAAATAATAGAAACTGGATTAATCCGTTCCTTGGTCCCACAAACTCAGACAGCAGGACCAGCATAGGCAGCAAGATTAGGACCCCCTTCGGCATAGGCACCAACATCAGGACCCCTACCGGCAAAGACAGCAAGATCAGGACCCCCACCAGCAAAGACAGCAAGATCGGCAATGGCAACTGCAAGCGGTACTCAGCCCAAAGTTTCCCTCCCAGGCGGAAACAGGAAGCTGTGTCAGAGGGGAAGCTTTGGGCTGAGCACTGTTTGCAGTTTGGATTCCAAAGCAGCGTTCGGATTCCGGGACAAAAATTGAGAAAAAAAACCAGTTCGGATTCCAAGTCATTTGAGTTCTGGGGTGTTCAGATTCTGAGGTACCACTGAATTTGCAATCAGTCTATAGTGGGAAGTGACAGTTGGGTCAACATCTGTTTCTTTCAAGAGAGGGGTAAGGCTAATTATACCCATGTCATGTGATAAACAGTCTGTTTCTTAAATCATAATTTAGTAATGTAGTCAGCCAATTGATTGCATGAGGTGGTTCAAGGTTGTTGCCATGAGGCTGCAAACACTAAGTGAGCAGTTGTGACCATAGTCACTGTCACTTTATTAAACAGGTTTCATATTTAATAACGCACATCCCATATGTTTTACAATGATCACCCCACAGATGTCTGACAGCAGAGCAAAGACCATATCCCAATAAGGGCTCCCCTAGGACAGGTCCACCAAATATGTTCAAAGGACCCTTGGCCCCCAGCACCTATCTGAGATGCTGGAGTTAATCTTATATAGCTTGAGTGGGACCGTGTAATACCACCGATACAGTAGTTTGTAGCCATTTTCAACCATATTACTTGCTATTGAGTCTTTAAGTAAAGAGCGCAAGGTAATCTTCCACTGTGCCGGTGTAAAAGATTGCTGTAACATACTTTTCCAGTGAGCCAAATACTGCATCGGTAGGTGATCCTGAGATATCAATATACGATACAAATGAGATATACAACCCCTCCCACTAGAGTCCACCTACAGTTTGTCCCAATCAGGATTGACTCGAAGGAGGTCCGGCAAAGCTTTTCTCTTAATAAAATCAATTACTTGATTATACTGAAAAGCTCTGTAGCTGTAAGGCCATATAGTCTTCTTGCAGATGGGATGCTGGGACCAATGGACCCTCAATCAAAAATTATCCCAAAGTAACCAACCCTCATGGCTCCCATAATCTGTATCTAGAATCCATTTGTCCTGGGACAAACCCCTCTGCCACTACCACTGGAGTTTGGGCAAAATAAAGCCGGCCATGAAATAAATGGTCCCAAAAAAGAGGACCAGAGGCGTAAAAGAACTCCAAGCAAAGGAGTAACATGGGGAGTTAGTTCCCGAATCCGACTCAGGGCAAGCCACAGAAGATGTCGCAAAGGTACATCACCCATAAGCCATGCCTCCATTTGAACCCAAGTTTCATGCATTTCCTGCTGCCATGCAATTTTATATCTTAGCTGTGCAGCTAAATAATAATAGTAAAATTGGGAAACCCCCATCCCACCCCGATCCCTCAGTTGAAATAACATTGCTCTTTGAACCCACGGTGGTTTATGCTGCCAAATAAAAGAGAAAATTCTGCGATGAAAAGCGGCAAAAGGGGGGGGGTCACGTGATGTGCACACTCTAGTAAGATGCCCCGAGATGAGGCTCCAGGAGCTACCCTGACTAAACTGCTTTTTTCCCCTGCCCTAGCCTACCTATCAGAGCTATCAGCTTATAAATTCTCATCTGAAAGGTAGGGGGACCACTCCACTACAGCGATTTTCTTCTCTGGGGAAGGTTATGCCACATAGAGGATCGTGAGGTTCTTGCTCCAACTCGGGGCATCCCCGTACCAAAATGACGTCGGAAAATGTGCTTGGAACTAGCAACAGGCCTGTTTCTCCCACGGTGACCCTCAGTGACGCAGCAGTACAGGAACTCAAAAAACATCTGACAGCTATCACGGATGATAAGCTGGCCGGCTTGCAGATGACTATTCAGGAGGTAAAAGACAGTGTGAGGGCCTTTAATAATTATGGGCTGCAGTTGGAGAATAGACTGGTGCAGCAGGAGGCCGCATCTGATTCTTTGGTCACCCGCATGCAAGCCTTGGAGCACACTGCATTGCAACTGGCAGATAAGGTGGAAGATCAGGAGAATAGGGTGAGGCGTAACAATCTTAGGATGGTGGGCCTGCCTGAATCTATTCCAGAGGGGACCTTGTGCACCTGGCTTGAGGACTGGCTGCCAAAGGCACTTAACATAGGAGCGGGACCATCTGCCTATCATCTAGAATGCGCGCACTGGGTCAGCCCACGCACCAGGATAAAAGACCTCGGCCGGTGATTATGTGGTTCCTCAACTGTGTGGACAAGGAGCTGCTATTATGCCAGTATTGGGAGACCAGACAACTCTGATATGAAAATTACACCATTTTGCTGTTCCAGGACTTTTCCTCGGCTGTGGCGGAGTGCAGGAGAGCGATGGCTCTTCACTGCTCTGTGCTGTATAAGCGGGGGCATAAGGCAATACTTGCAATATCCAGCACGAGTGCACCTCCAGTTCTAGGGGATAAACCTCTTCTTTGATAAACCACAGGAGTTGGAAGTCCCCTGACACAGCACCTAGACCCTGAGTGTGCTTGACTTTGTATGCTTGCGCAGTATACCATGATTGGACCCTTTGCTGAGTTATCGAGTTTGCACTTTTGGGTCTCTGGCTATCTGCACCGGATATCTGTTGCTTTGGATGGGTGCAGCACTACTTGGTTTGTTATGGGTATTTGCTTCGGGCTCTCCCTGACTGGCTGATAGACTTTGCCTCTGGGCAGGACTGACATCAGTGGCAGGCTTATGGTTTCCAGGCCTGTTGTTTTTTGTGGTCTATGACTTAATCCGCACCTTTACATTTGTATTCCTTGTAGCCTGTTTTCATTTCTTTTTTTCTTAGGAGTGGCTCCGGGAGGTCTGTATCTGGGAGAAGGGAGGAGGTGGTGGGGGGAGTAATTGTGGGAGAGGGATGATTTTCTGGCTTCGTGTGCATGTGAGTGTATGTGTGTATGTATGGGGGGTTTTGGGGTGGGGGATGGGGGAAGGGGAACTTGGTCATCGTGCTGCCAACAGGTACCTATGGGAAGATATGTGTGACGTGGGTCTCTCTGGAAACAGTGGGATGGGGGTTTAGCTGGGAGACCCCTTTCTTATCTTCTGCCTGGTTTGTTACTGACAATATTCTAGTTCACATATGGGATGGAGAAATTAGGTTCTTATCTGCTAATTTACTTTCTTTTAGCCTCTCCACTCCAGCTATGTGGGAGGCCGAGATGTCTTAAAGATGAGACTCTGCCCAGACCATGAGCAGAGCTGCTGCCTGTGCCACCTGAGTGCTCTTGGTGCCCCCCTGACGATTGACATAGGCCACCGCCATGGCATTGTCCGACAGAACCCGGACTGACTTGCCCGTCAAGAAGGAGTGGAAGGCTAACAGCGCCAGACAGACAGCTCTGGTCTCCAGAACATTGATCGACCAGGACGCCTCCTCCATGGACCAGGTGCCCTGAGCTGAGTGACCTAGACACTGAGCTCCCTAACCGAGGAGACTGGCATCCGTGAGAAGCACCGTCCACTGTGGCTGATCCAGACTCGTCCTTGAACAAGATGGGAGGTCTGGAACCACCAATGAAGACTGCAGCGTGCCAAGACCCTCAGAAGAACAGGAAGATCCATACTGTGCCTCTGGGGTGACCACCTCCGAAGCAGCGCATACTGGAGAGGACATATGTGGGCCCGCAACCACCTTACTACATTGAGGGAAGCCACCATCGACCCCAAGACTTGGAGGAAATCCTGCACCCGAGGACACCGGGACACCATAAGCAGGCGAATCTGAGATTGCCATTCATTTACCCGGACCTCTGCAAGGAAGACCTTCCCCAAGGAGGTGTCGAACAGAACCCCGAGGTACTCCAGGCGCTGGGATGGGGGCCAACCCACTCTTGGAAAAGGTTGACCACCCATCCCAGCGACTACAGAAACTCCACCACCCGAGCCGTGACCCGGGTGCTCTCCTGAGACGACTTCGCCCGAATCAACCGGTTGTCCTCTGCAAGTCCGCCCGCAACAACCACTATAACCTTGGTGAACATCCGCGGAGCCGTGGCCAGACCAAAAGGAAGTGCACAGAACTGATATTGCTGACCCAAAATCACAAAGCGAAGGAAGCGCTGATGGGAAGCCCGAATGGGGGACAGGCAAGTGTGGTCAGGTTTGAAATGTTAGAGGAAAATCAGAGAGAGGAAAATACTTTTTTGTTTTATTACAGCACAGCACGGGGTTTGAGAGGTTGTAGCCATATGTAATGTTAAACTGTAACCCGTTCTGATCACTTAGGGGAGGACGAGTTATATAAATAGTGCATTTAGCAATATCATTAAATTCTTATGTAATCCGCATTGAACCGTAAGGTAATGGCGGAATAGAAATCACTAATGTAATGTAAATAAATAAAATTACTACAAATATCTTTTTTATATTGAGGGGGGGGGTGTTAAAAAAGGATCAGCTCCGGGTGTCACATACCCTAGGTATGCCACTGACTGGGGCCAGATCACCCCAAGGAAAAGTCCCCCAACAGGTTAAAGTCTAATACCAACAATCCCTGCAAAAGAGACCAACAAGGAAAGAGAAGGGAAGGCTGGAAGAGCTGCTCAACCTGTGCACAAGAGGAGAAAGAAGAATTTCTGACCTGATCAGAACCCAGGGCAGACATTTCCTCTGAATTCTGCAGCCACTGGGATGGAATCAGATTGCAAAATTCCCTCTTCCCGGAATGATGCGTAAAACAGGACGAGGCCGAATCTCAGATATAATCTCTCCTCTACAGAAAGGGGGACCGGGTTTCGCAGGGATTTCCAGCTGCAGGACCACAGATTTCTCTGCTTCCGCTTCCTCTTCCTCTGGTTTATTTTCGCAGCCCTGCGGACACCAAAGAGAAAGCAACAGAGCATGCTCAGAGCTCTTCACCCTGCCCCCCCTCCTCTGAGGTCATCTTAGAATATCCCGCCTACTTAAGAAAGAAATGAGAAGATTGCAAATTATACAAAACGGCAATAAAAATTATCGCCAATTCAAAAAAAAAAAAAAAAAAATATGACCACGTGACACCACTTCTGCAAAAAGCACATTGGCTACCAGTCCCGTACAGAATTACTTACAAAATTACGTTATTAACTTTTAAAATCCGACAATCTAATGCACCAATATTTTTAGACCGCTTCCTGATACCGTACACCCCCATCTAGGATACTCAGATCAACAAAACAGTGTCTTCTGACCATTCCCTCCTTAAAAGTAATAGGCACTAGGAGATCTACTATTTTTTCGGTTATAGATCCTCATCTCTGGAATAATCTACCAAATTATTTGCATGGTGAAACCTCAGAAAAATGCAAAGGTTTTTAAAACAGTTTCCTGTACAAGGACACATTTGAGACATAGACAAGATAACTAGTTTACAGTTAAAATCTTTATATTTTATATCCTAATACCCAGTTTTATTTAGTCCTCATTTATAGGACTCAAAAATGTGTTCTTCTTTTTTCTCTCCCTCTTTATTCTCACTCCCCCCCCCCCCCCCGATGTGTTACCCATAAATGTTTCTCCATTTTCTTTAACGATTGTAGTTCATCCCCCTCTCCTTCTGTATCGGTACTAAATTTGTACATATACGTATATATTAATATTTTGTAGCAAAACGTCTCATGGTTTCCCCCCAATTTTTTAAACTTGTAATATGCTTTGAAATATTTTACATTGTGTGCACAACAAATTTTAATAAAACTTGAAAACTTTAAACTTGGTTCTTTAGTGACAAGGGACTCAATGCTGAAAATGCCTGCAACACTGCTTGAGAAGAGGACGGCTTCTTAGCAGGTTTACCTGATGCAGGAACAATGTCCGACATCGATGGACAGTGTCAACACCAGTACTGTCAGTATTGATGTTTCACTGGAGGCCATGGTCATGGTCCAGCTTCTCTTTCTGGATGCGTCAAGCTTTAAGAGAGCGTTTTTGTAAAGTAGAACAGCGGATACAAGTGTCTATTCAAACTCTGGCCCCAGACACTGAACACACCAATTGTGCAGGTCAGTGATGCCATGGGCAGCGAGTGCCCTTTTAAAACCTGGTAGAAGGCCTTGACACGAGAGGAAAAAATCTTGGCAGCAAAGTTAAAAAATGCAGCCCAAGACAAAAAAAAAAAACAGTCAGAAAAAGACCATAGATTTTTTTTTTTTTGTATAGTCTACAGCAGGGGTGTCCAATGTCGGTCCTCGAGGGCCGCAATCCAGTCGGGTTTTCAGGATTTCCCCAATGAATATGCATGAGATCTATTAGCATACAATGAAAGCAGTGCATGCAAATAGATCTCATGAATATTCATTGGGGAAATCTTGAAAACCCGACTGGACTGCGGCCCTCGAGGACCGACATTGGACACCCCTGGTCTACAGCTTGACTACATTTTCAGATATTTGTCTTTATAAATATGTAATTGATGTACAGTATATTGCTTGTTTATGTACTTTCACTGTTTTAATGTTAACTCTGAAAATACAATAATATCTATTAAAAAAAATTAAAGAAAAAGACCAGAGAGAGAAGGTCTGAAGGCCCAACTGAGGGAAAAAAATACAAAGTTATAGAAATAGGTTTTTTTTTTAGAAATTTGATAGAAAACTAGAGTTAAACTACAAAAACAGAAAATAAAAATGAGCCGAAAGACAAAAAGTACAATTGACTGGGAAGGCAACTCAATTGGTCAGTCCCAAAAACAACTTCTTCACTCCACAGAAAACAAAGAACTGAGGAACTGCAAGCTGATGTTGGACAGGAAGGTACTCGAGCGTGCGTGATGTTCGCAGTCTCAAATCTTCGCAAAATCTTAAAGTGACAGTACACTGTAGCACTGTTCGTGGTTGATGTCACCTCAACATGTGAGAATATGCTGTTTGCTTGTCCTAGGACAGGGGGGTAGGCCATTCCGGTCCGCGAGAGCCGGAGCCAGGTCAGGTTTTCAGGATCTCCACCATGAATATGTATGAGATGGATTTGCATGCACTGCCTCCTTGAGATGCAGATCTATCTCATGCATATTCATGGTGGATATCCTGAAAACCTGACCTGGCTCCGGCTCTCGAGGACCGGAATTGCCTACCCCTGTCCTAGGGTAAAAATATGTTTGAATCATATTTATTGGAAGAAAGCCACAATCAGTAAAGCACAGTCACAATCAGCTCCTTACAAAACATATTATACAAAGAGAAAAATATAAAATTACATATTAAGAGATGCAGAATTATCAGATAGACTCAAGTCACATGTACTACAAGGCCATAGATGCAAAATCAGTTCCCTGATCAGTTAGTTCTTCCAGTGTGGGACCTGCTGCCTTTATCTGCTATCTGTAGAAATCCACCTTAAGGAGGTGGGCTTCACTGAATGACCTCACCAAGGGGGCGGGGTGAAGAACTCTGAGCATGCTCCTTCTTTTCCTATGGTCTGCAGAGCTGCAATTTAGGAAGAGACTGGGAGCAAAAGCTGCAACTGGAAATCCCTGCAAAACCCAGTCCCAGATCTGCAGAGAGAGAGAGGAGGAATTTATCTGAGACCTGGAATCAGCCCAGGCTGCTCCTGACTTATTCATCTTTCCAGGAAGAGGGAAAGCCCCAGCCTGAATCCATCCCAGCAGCAGAATTCAGAGGGAAAAGAGCAGGGAAATGTCTGCCCTGGGTTCTGATCAGGTAAATTCTTCTCTCTTGCACACAGACTGCCCCAGCACTTAAAGGAAAATGCTTCCTTGGGCAATTCTTCCAGCCTTTCCTTTTCTTTCCTTGTTTACCAGTATATAATTTGGAGTGAAGCATTAGCCCAGTGGTTGATGGTAGAAGACTTTAACCCAGGGATCCCCAAAGTCCCTCCTTGAGGGCCAAATCCAGTCGGGTTTTCAGGATTTTCCCAATGAATATGTTTGAGATCTATGTGCATGCACTGCTTTCAATGCATATTCATTGAGGAAATCCTGAAAACCCGACTGGATTCGGCCCTCAAGGAGGGACTTTGGGGACCCCTGCTTTAACCTGCTGGAGGTGGTCTGCATTATCCTATCAGAAGAATTTATAGTCTCCTAGAGCAGTGTTTCTCAACACGTGATATGCATACCCTTAGGGCAGGGGTAGGGAACTCCGGTCCTCGAGAACCGTATTCCAGTCGGGTTTTCAGGATTTCCCCAATGAATATGCATTGAAAGCAGTGCATGCACATAGATCTCATGCATATTCATTGGGGAAATCCTGAAAACCCGACTGGAATACAGCTCTCGAGGACCGGAGTTCCCTACCCCTGCCTTAGGGGTACACGAGCTGCTTGTTGGGGGTATGCGCTCTGGCCGCCACCACCATCCATGCCCTCCTTATTCTCCTTATTGCCTCATTTGTGTCTTCGGCCAGATCTCTGTCCAGTTCTTCCTAGATGGCCTAGTGCATCTCCTCCTTTCCCCATGCCTTTTGCCTTTCAGCCACTTTGATATTATAATTGACAAAAAGAATTACCCCTTTCTCTATTATTTCACTCCTTTCTAAACAGATGACAGCATTTTAGCAAGAGTCTCCTCTGGCCTGACCCCCAATGCTTTTCTGCCTTCAGACACTGACCAATTTTCTTTCTCTCACCTCTTCACCTGCTGCTGCCTTCTCTTTCTTTCACCTACTATATCAGCCCAACATGAGAGATTTCCAATGTTTTCTGAGGACCAGGAAATCTGCTCCAAATATTACAGACTTAAGGAAACAGACTTCTCTTCATACTATATAAAATACTGGAGAGTTGATCTCATTGACAGAGGTATAGCAAAGTTTATGGCATAAACATCATAATGAAACTGTGACTGTGTCCCCTCTGCTATTCCAGGCATCGATCACATTCAAGGATGTTGCCGCTTATTTCTTGGAAGTGGAGTGGAGCATTCTGGGAGAATGGCAGAAGGAGCTCTATAAGAAGGTCATCAAGGAGGTTCATGACATCCTCATCTCACGAGGTAAGCATGCCTTCTCTTATCATGTACTGCACAGGCAGAGTATGGAATCAGCAGCGGAAAACTCCCAGGTGTCAGGGCCCAGTTGGTCCCTGAGATTTAGAACCTGGATTGTAATGTCATCCTAGATCCAACAGGAGCCAGTGAAACAGGCATCATACAAGACCAGCTATAGTCTGTTTCCCTTTTGTATACCAAAAAAATAGACACTGAAGACCAGAGAGAGGACTTGCCTCCCAGATTTCTTGCTGAGAACCAGAACTTCATCTTAAGAGCATAACATGGCAGCTGCACACCACTCAACTCTACTGTGCAATGGGCAACCCCCCCTTTTTTGTGTGTAAATGCTTTATTAAATTTTCAAAGTACACCAAAAGGTATTTGGGGGCCATTGATTGCATATTCTAATGATTAGACACCTTGGACACCTTTTTATTACATAGGACTATATTAAATGTGGGGATGGGGAGGTATGTTATGTGATTTAATGGGTTTATTCCCGATGAATGGGATGGGTGGGGGAGGGGTCTTTTTTTAAATATGCATTTGACCATAATTGTTAGAATGTCAAGTGATTTTGTACGAATTATCTGATTGAATATTGTACAATTGTTGCAAGAGTCAAAAATGAATAAAGAATGATAAAAAAAGAAAAATTTTCAAAGTACAAACAACCACTCAACAAAGTCAAAGATACAAAAGCCAAAGATACTTTTCCAAATAACATCCCTCTCCACTACAAAGAACCCCCCTCCCCCCCCCCGAGGATGATTCAGAGAGCATAACACGAGCTTCGTAGATGCAATCTAGTCTTACCCCTTCCCTGATCTCCAAGAGATATACATAACCCAAGTTTTATGATTCATAGGCAACGTTTTCCTTCGCAGTAATTGTTTGTAATCAAGTCTGCTCAATAGCATCTCCCGGTCGGGTAGCTTCACTGAACACTAATGGTGAGCGAGAGCCATTTGAGCTAATATGAAGATCGCCAGTCTATGTTCATATTTGTGTAACCCCCTTTTGATGGTAGCCACATACCGTAGAGAAGATTATCATTAGAGAATGACACGGTGGCGGTTTACCCGCGGCCACCGCATTTTAGCCGCGGGTCACCGCCGAAAACGGGGAAGAAAACTAGCAGTCGCTGCGGCGACGGGGACAAGGCCATTCACCGCCCGCGGGGCGGTGAATGGGTCTTGTCCCCGCAGTGAGGCATGAAGGATCGCGCGGTCCCCGCAGCTCACACCCGCCTGCCCAATCGATTCTAGTGTTTAGCCAGCTCTCTCCCTTCTCCTCACCTTAGTTTGTAGATTTTCTTTTTCGGCGACCCGCACGCTATCAAAGAGCCGCTGCTGCTCAGTTTCGATCTTCTGCTCTGACGCAACCGGAAACAGGAAGTTGCAGCAGAGCAGAAGATTGAACACTGAGCAGCCGCGCGTGTGCGGCTCTTTGGGAAAGCGTGCAGGTCGCTGAAAAAGAAAGCCTGCAAATTAAGGTGAGGAGAAGGGAGAGAGCTGGCTAAACACTAGGATCGATTGGGCAGGCGGGTGGGGGCTGCGAGGACCGTGCGATCACCCGTGTTCCCGGCTCAGACTGTAAGGAGGGAGTGAAAGGGAAAAGGATTCTGGGCCAAGGTGATGAAAACGGAAAGAAAAACCCACAGCAGGAAAGAAAGGGAAGGACAGGCAGGTGAGCCAGATGCTAGAAGCGGGGGGGGGGGGAAGAAAGAGGGAAAAAAGCTAGATGGGGTTGAAAAGAAGAGACACACTGGTATGGAAGAGGAAGATAGGGGAAATCTGGACACAGGAAGGTAACAGAAAGAGGGGAAATTATGTGCATGGGGCATAGGGACAGAGACAAAAAGGGGATATGCCATGGGGATGGTATATGGACACAGGGGGGGGCAATGGCAGATACATAGGGGAGATATTAGAAAAGTATATAAAATCGTACCCGTTTGAGGCTTTTATGTATGCAGTGGTGACGGTGACGGGGTGGTGAATGGGGTTGCAGTGGCGGTGACGGGGCGGTGAATGGGGTGGCAGTGGCGGTGACGGGGCGGTGAAGGGAATGACGGTGACGGGGCGGTGCAGAGGATGGTGAGACGGGGACGGGGCGGTGACGGGGACCAATTTTTTCACCGTGTCATTCTCTAATTATCATTGAAATGCCATTTTCCTACTTCTTATTGACAGGTTATTCAATTGTTAATCCCGATGTTATATTCAGGATTAAAAAGGGAGATGACAAATATTTCACTCAACAATTTGAGCGGGAGGAAAAAGAAAACCTGACCGATCCCACCAAGAGTAAGTAGACGTTTAGAATTTAAAGGGCTCTGTATTTTCAGATCTCAGGGGATGGGGGTCATTGGCATCACATATTTGGAGACTTAAAATTAATTTCCTTATTTTTAATATTATCAGATCCTTTGGTGAAACCTTCTTGACCTGTTTTCTCATAGCTTGCCTTCCAGTGGTAACATCTATTTTTTCACTGAGTGTTAAACAAGAGGAAGATCTCCCTTTCCTGGATGATCTTGGATTAGAGATTTCTGAATTTACTCCGCCTTCTATAAGAAGTAAGTATAAAATTCATCCTGCACATCTTTACTAAGATCATTTGGGATCATTTAGGAGTTCAGTGCTGGTGGGTAAAAGGCCGTTATCCTCTCCTTCTACTGTCTGTTTCCCTACTTTGGACAGAGTTGGCTACTTATGGAGATGGAGGTGGCACCTGATGAAGGTGTGTGTCCAGGGGGTGGGATCAGGCCTACAAACTTTATCTTATCCCAGGACAAGCAGGCAGGTATTCTCACAAGTGGGTGACGTGATCCAACGGAGCCCCGATGCGGACGCCTCACAAGCAGGCTCGCTTGAAGAAACTCGAAGTTTCGAGTCGCCCGCACCGCGCATGCGCGAGTGCCTTCCCACCCAGCGCAGGGCGCGTCTCCTCAGTTCTTACTTTTCCGCGGAGCTGAGAAGTCCGTCTTCGACTCTCTGCGTGAAGCGTTTTCACTCGTGCCTTCTTTTGTCCGCGGTTTTGTGTTATTTTTCTCAGAATCGCTGTTTTTATTCGTTGTTCTTAAAAAAAAAAAAATTTCTTCCGTTCGTTCGACCGGGCAAGCCACGTGGCCGCAGCCCCGCGGCTTCGATCTTGTGGCGGAGCTTTTTCGGCCTATGTCATGAGATTAAGAAATCTGTATTGTTGAATGGGCTGGTGGGAGTGGAGAGACTTTCCTAGCTTCAGGGGAACATGACTGACCAGAGTGGTAAAGTTTGACTTAGCCATGGAGTTTTTATATTGGAACAAATCACAGTATAAAATGCAGTTTGCCGTAATGCGTTTTAATATAAATGGGACTGAATTGCCTGGTGTCAGGTCAAAAGCGCGCCGGGACAAAGGCGCGCCCAGAGAATTGAGTGCAGCGCGGAGGCGCGCACCACTCAAAATTACTGTTTTTAGGGCTCCGACGGGGGGGGGGGCATGGGGGGAACCCCCCCACTTTACTTAATAGACATCGCGTCGCGTTGTGGGGACGTTGTGGGGGGTTTGGGGGGTTGTAACCCCCCACATTTTACTGAAAACTTCACTTTTTCCCTGTTTTTAGGGAAAAAGTTAAGTTTACAGTAGAATGTGGAGGGTTACAACCCCCCAAACCCCCCACAACGCCGGCGCGATGTCTATTAAGTAAAGTGGGGGGGTTCCCCAACAAAAACCCCCGTCGGAGCCCCTAAAAACAGTAATTTTCTTCGGCGCGCACCTCCGTCTTGCGCTCAGTTGTCGGCACGCGCCTTTGTCTTTTGCGCCGTTGTCTATGAACTGAATTGCCTATAAGTGTCAGAGCAGTGCGGAACAATCTATGCTTTTGTAGGGGGGGTGGGGTAAATTGTTTGTTAATCTACCTTAAGTCTGCATTAAAGTTAATGAGAACTGTCATGGACTAGCTTGTTAAAATACCTTAATATCATACGTGTTCACATGTTCACATGTGTACATTATTGCTTCTATTGTATTTAATGACCTTTTCTCCTTTTCCACCAACAAACTTCTCCTTTTCCACCACATTCAAACTTCGTTTCCCCTCCAATTAAAGGTTGCAAACTGAAAAAACACCATGATCACCTTCTCTCACACTAGAGAATGACACGGTGACAAAATTCATCACCGTTCCCGTGCCCGTGGATAACCGCGGGAAATAATCCCATGTCATTTTCTAGTGTCTGTTTCAACCTCGGTCCTTCTACACCAGCATTCTTCAAAGCAAAGCTTGCGGGTCAGTGGTTGTGGCCATTCATACTCTGATTCTTATGGGAGCCAAGGATAATGAAGCCATTGTGACATCACTGATGTGATTGGCTCTTAGGCACTGGTGGAATGAGGCATTATGACATCACAATATCTGTTCTGGATACCAGAGACTGTCATTCTGTAGTGTCTGTTTCATCCTCAGTCCTTCTACACCAACATTCTTCAAAGCAAAGCTTGCGGGTCAGTGGTTGTGGCCATTCATACTCTGATTCTTATGGGAGCCAAGGATAATGAAGCCATTGTGACATCACTGATGTGATTGGCTCTTAGGCACTGGTGGAATGAGGCATTATGACATCACAATATCTGCTCTGGAATGATGCTGCTCAATCTCAGCATTCTTCAAAGCAAAGCTTGAGGGTCAGTGGTTGTGGCCATTCATACTCTGATTCTTATGGGAGCCAAGGATAATGAAGCCATTGTGACATCACTGATGTGATTGGCTCTTAGGCACTGGTGGAATGAGGCATTATGACATCACAATATCTGCTCTGGATACCAGAGACTGTCATTCTGTAGTGTCTATTTCAACCTTGGTCCTTCTACACCAGTATCCTTCAAAGCAAAGCTTGCGGGTCAGTGGTTGTGGCCATTCATACTCTGATTCTTCCCTCATTCCTTAAAGAATGACATGAAGATGGTTTCCCGCGGTTATCCGCGGGGACGGGAACGGTGATGAATTTTGTCACCGTGTCATTCTCTATCTCACACCAAGCAGCCTTATGGGGTAAAGACCTAGATCAACTACTTTCGCCCACTACCTGCGAGGAATTTAGGAAGCGCCTAAAAACACACCTGTTCCTGAAATACCTAAACAACTGACCTGCTCTTCCCTCTCTCCTCAATAGCGGTCCTCCCGACCTCTTACCCTTTTCCTCTCTCCCCTCTTAAGTCCGCATAGAACTCTTGGTTCTGTGACATATATAAATTGTTATTATCATAATTTTCGCTATACTTTTTGAATTGCACGGCCTTCTCCTAACAGGCCCACTTGGAAATTTCTTCCAATCTGTATACCTTATACTCTCGCTCAGCAAATTGTATATTTATAATTTTGCTTCCTTAAAGTTTCTGCACTCTGTATTTCCTCTGATTATCTGCACATTGTAACTCGCTGAATGTCCAGCTCTCTTGATTGTAAACCGCCTAGAAGTCGCAAGATTATGGCGGTATAGAAGAATAAAGTTATTATTATTATATTAGTTTCTTGGTTAATTGGCAGCTCAGTTTAAGAACTCCAGTGCCATGTGCTTAGCATTAATTTTGTAATGCATCTTGGCACCAAAATACTGTTAAGTCAGCATCAGGGTGCCCGTGACTAAGTGTGCCCTCTTACTCCAGGCCTAAATGATGCACATAGTTTCTAGCCAATTCTCAGACAATGAGATGCAGCCCGGCGACCTCCCATGGTTGGCAGCAAACCCAGTAATTCAATGCTAGGGCCGTATCCAGGGACTGGCATTGAATTTCTGGTCTATTTTTAGCTGTGGTTGGCGTAGCCGGCCAAGCCGATTCAAACACCTGTTGTCCACCTCTTTGGTCCCGACAAGTCCCAAACTTAATGCAACTCTCAGTTCCTCTCTGTTTCTTACTGCCAGGCTTTCTAGTAATCTAAAGAGCCAGCAAAATTAGTAGGGTTTGTATGGTATCCAGTCTGCTGTGATGTTTAATGTTAGGGTTATAGTCATGGAGGCTCTGAGCAGAGGAGCCCAGCACTCTTGGAAGCCTGATGCAGTGGGATCAGTTCTGTTTAGGCTGTACCAATAGCCCCTTTGTGCACGTTATACCGGCTTTCTGTGAAGTTGTCTTCAACAGTACTGCTATTTTCTTGTACAATCCCACTCTATTCCTGGACAAGTGGGTTATGCATCTCATGTCTCAAAACTGCTTGTAGGAAGCCTCATTTACATAATTTTTTGACCCTCCCCTCTTACCTCAGGACTGCCCTCTGGGATCCAGTTGCTTTCCTACAAGCGAGACAGTGGGCTCCAGTCTTTTTTCCTTCTATTCAGTTTTTGTGCTTGGCTTTGCGTCTTTGTGCTGCAGAGGTTCCCTGCGGAGACAGCTCTGGCTGCGGGAGATAGCAGACTTTACGGGTTAAGTCTGCTTCTAGGAGGTTGGCTGCTGTGCAGTGCTCCTTCTGGACAGCTTCCACTTTCAGATTGGGGCTCAGGGACTCTTCCCTTGGGAGTAGCACACTTCAGGTTTGTTCACTGATGGGTTTGAGCATAGGCTATGTGGTTCCGTGGAGGTGTGACTGGGATTAGGGCTGACTGTGTTCCTCCTCCAGGTCGTGTGCATGGCATGTCCATGTTATAGTGGAGGTCTCTGGCCGAGGTATCGGGCCAGTGGGGCAGTCAGAAGACCAGAAATCCAGGCTTGTTGAGGCAGAGAATCTCCTTGGATACTGTTTAAGCTTCCTTTCCTGCAGCACCTAGCACATCATGGCACAGTGAGTACAAGGCTGAGACGGGGACCGAGCTTGTGGGTAAGGGGACAAATTTTTTTCCCCATATCATTCTCTACTCTCACTCCTTAAAATTGCCACATTTTGAGGGTTTTTGTAGTTTTTTCAGGCTATTTTCTTTTGAAAATCACTCCTGCGGCAGCCATCTTGGATTTTACTGATTTGAATTTAAAGTTATATTGTGCCTTTAGAAGCTTAGTTTTGAAAGAAAAATATTCAAGATGGACTCCTCAGGGCAGGATACTTTGGATTCAAGCCTCGTTTGCAGCAGATCAACTGTGTTCAATGTGTGGTGCAATTGGAGGGAGAGATTTCATCAACCCTGGCTCCCTCAACCCCTTTTAGGGGGGTTCTTCAGCCAATACATCCGGAGCAAGTCGAAAAAGCCTCTGGGGATGGCGAATTCACAGCCCTGATGAAACACAGCGGCATCCAAGGCAACTAAATCCTCCAAGAGTACCAGCTGCTCAACTAAATCCTCCAAGAGCGGCAGCTGCTCCTCTGGACAAGGGTTTCCCCACCAGAATTTATTAATATAGTTTTCCAGGCTTACCTAGCCAAGAAAAGGCACCAAATACTTCTCCTTTGGCATCCTTCCTGGCATCAAGAGTCTCTCATTCCCAGGTCATGGGTCCACAGTCCAGAGTACCAAAGTTGGCAAGGGACGATACGCCTACTGATGATACAGATGATTTAATCATGCCCCTGTTTATGCAGGCAGGCACCATTACAGTGGGAGATGTAGCTGCACTAGCGGATCTCCACAATCTGGATCTGGGAGAGGACCCCATGGTGCGGAGACTTTTCAAACCCTCTGCCTTATTGGATTGATTTCCAAATCCCTCCAGGAATTGAGATTGGAGATTGGACAGTTAGCAGCTGTGGAATGCTCTCTCATAAGTCATCTTCGTCTTTTCCTGATCATCCAGACACTGTGAAAATGCTTACAGATCACTGGGAGTCTCCGGAAAGCCCCTTGCAAGTAGTTAGGGCTATGTCTAAGCTCTACCCGATGGCAGGCACATTTAACCATTGTTTTGCATCCCCGAATGTAGATTCCTTGATGGCACAGGTCACCAAAACCTACTTCTCTCCCTAGTGAGGGAGGGATTGTGCTGAAAGACGCCCAAGATCATAGGACTGATTTTGTCCTCAAACGGCTCTTTGATTTGATAGCCTCTGGTTTGAAAGTGGCCGCAGCCGCTTCCTTTGTGGCCAGAGCCTGTCACTCCGAACTTCGCCATGATCCTGATACTATTTTGCTCCAAGGTCTTCCCTTCTTGATTTCTGGCATGGATTATATGGCAAATGCCTCCTATGTTCTCTTCAGAGTGGTGAGCAAGCTATCTGAAGCTTTCTGGCTAAAGAGGTAGGGGTTGAAGGCTTTGTAATTTTACCTTTTATTTTATTGTCTCTTATTTTATATCACGCATTTATGTTTTTATTGAGTTTGTATTTTGTACCACACTTTGAGGGCATTTACATTAAAGTGTGTATTTATTTATTTATTTTTTAAATTTCTATACCGTTTTTATCCAAAATGGTTTACAATGGCTTCTTTTTGTGATATATTTCTTTTTACCTTTATTACCATGGACCCCTGATGAAGGTTGTCCGAAACACGGACCGTGTTGGGTCCCCTGTCTGGTAAAAGGTTTTTAGTTAAGATTTATTTGTCAAAATAAAATTTGCCTGCACCGTGTACAAGTCTGCAGTTTTGGTTTGTTTACAAGGGATTGCATACATAAAATGTTAAGAATCCATACAAAAATAAAAAGATAAAACAGGCATATTTAGTCCAACATAAAATCAATTGCCTAGAAAGTGCATCGATACCATCAAAACATATGGGTGTCAGGTCAAAAGCGCGAGCAGACAATTGAGCGCAGCGCGGAGGTGCGCGCTGAAGAAAATTACTGTTTTTAGGGCTCCGACGGGGGTGTGTGTGGGGGAACCCCCCCCCACTTTACTTAATACAGATCGAGCCGCGTTGTGGGGGCTTGGGGGGTTGTAACCCCCCACATTTTACTGAAAACTTCACTTTTTCCCTGTTTTTAAGGAAAAAGTTAAATTTACAGTAAAATATGGGGGGTTACAACCCCCCAAACCCCCCACAACGCCGGCGCGATTTGTATTAAGTAAACTGGGGGTGCTCCCCAATAAAAAAACCCCGTCGGAGCCCCTAAAAACAGTAATTTTCTTCGGCGCGCGCTTCCATCTTGCGCTCAGTTGTCGGCGCGCACCTTTGTCTTCCGCGTTGTTGTCTATGAACCAAACATATGTATTCTGTCTGACATAAAATCATTTGCTTAAAAAAAATGCATCAAAAAAGAGTTGCATCTTCAACATTTTCCTAAAGGAATTCCTCTCTCCACATAGTCTAACCTGGCCAACAAGGCCATTCCATAACTTGACTCCTGCACACGTGAAAGTCATGGCATTCGTATCTACATGTTTGGGGTTGGACTTTGTTTTCAACAATGCCGCACCTACAGAACGTAAGGATCTTTGTGGTTGATAACGAGACCTCATGTTCTTAAAAATTTCAGGCATCGTACCATATAGAAATGGATGACATAACATGATTGCTTTATACTGAATTCGGAACACAACTGGCAACCAATGCAGCTGTCGGAGATATGGAGTAACATGCTCATGTCTTGATGTTCCAGTTATTGGTCTGGCCGCAACATTCTGGACCACCTGCAATGCCCTATGCCTAGCCTTAGTTATTCCCAGGTACAGGACATTGCAGTAGTCCAGCTGTGACAAGATCATTGCCTGTACAATAGCATGGAAGTCAGGTGATGACAGCACGGGTTTCACACGGTACAGTAGATGTATCTGAGCAAAACATATTCATAGTAAGCCCTAGATCCCAATTTTACTCCCAGGATTGTCATGGACTCCCTCACCAATAATACTTCATCTAATACCTTTATTGTTTTGGGCCAATTAACATGGTCCAGTTTCCCCACAAGCATTATCTCTGTCTTGTCTACATTCAATCTTAAACCCTGTTTCTCCATCCATCCTGTAATTTCACTCATATAATTACTCAACAATTTTTCCAGCTCATCTCCCCATACACACAGTGGGGAAAAAAAAAAAAGATGATATCATCCATGGAATAAATGAAATAAAATACTTCTCCATTCCCAGAAGATGGGGCCTGGGAACAGAGGAACCTGTGCCTGTGTCTACACTTGAAAGCCCACCTTTTTGATATAGCCTTCAATTCATAACCCTATTCCCCACTGTCCACCAACCCAGCCAGCAGATTAACCGTTCCCCTTAACTGTGTCCATGACATCCTGTTTGTCTGTCTTATCTGTTTAGATCAGGGGTAGGGAACTCCGGTCCTCGAGAGCTGTATTCCAGTCGGGTTTTCAGGATTTCCCCAATGAATATGCATGAGATCTATTTGCATGCACTGCTTTCAATGCATATTCATTGGGGAAATCCTGAAAACCCCACTGGAATACGGCTCTCGAGGACCGGAGTTCCCTACCCCTGGTTTAGATTGTAAGTTCTTTCGAGCAGGGACTGTCTTCGGTGTAACTCTGTACGGTGCTGCATGCGTCTGGTAGTGCTATAGAAATAATTCATAGTAGTAGTGTGGAAGAGTTTCAGTCTTTGGGAGCTGAGATTGTGATGTCATAATGCCTCATTCCACCAATAAGAGCTCCTTCTCTTATTTTGGGAGGAGGGCATTTAGTGCCATTGTTCCTGCCCCCTCCATTTTCTAAAAATTCCTTCTGCCTGATATTTAGCTGCAGCAGTAAACGCCATCTGAGCTGCTCAAAGCCATAGGCTGAACTGACCCCGGATATTCAGACCAGTGCCCAGTTAAATTTGGTTCATTAGGTAGGACAGCCTTTCTGTTACTTAGCTGCTTAACAAGCTAAGTAGGTGCTCTGCCCACACCGTGTCCCCAGCCCACCCCTAATTTAACTGGTTAGGAAATGACTACCGTAGTTAGCGACAATAACCAATTAGTGTCACTGAATATTGATCTTAGCAACTAGATGAAGAACAGTCTGTATCAAAAAAACTCCTGATAACAGAGATTTTAATTAGATTTATGCAGTAGCAGAATCCACAACAGACATGTTGACAGCTCAAAATTGTTAGGGTATTGTTAGAATACATTTCTGATGATGATCAGTACAGCAGCACCCCCTCTTTTGTTTTTTTCTCTGTACTAGTGGCAGTGCCTATGAAAAGATCATAATTCAGAGTACTTATAGGCACTTTAGTAACTTAAAAACAACAACCATATTTTCCTTTTTTATTGTTATTTGTATTAAAATCAATAAAAATTTATTGAACTCAAAAAAAAACAACAACCACCACCATATTTTACTGTCTTTGTCCTCTAATAGGCTCCCACAATGTCAAGCCTGACATTTTATTCCGATTTGGGACTGAGCCTCAGGGATCTGAGGAAAGAGGAAATCTGACCACCACAGGCCCATGTGAGGAACTGCATCAAACAGGTGATGTAGCTTGAATTAAAGCTAGATAGGAGCTGATCCAAACATATCCTACAAGAAAGATGGCTTCTAATCTGCTTCTAACCTTTCTTGTGCTTCTAATGTATTTGTTTGGTTGCCTTTCTTTCCTTCTCTTTCTCTTACTCTCCCACACCATTTTCCCATCTGTCTGGCCCTTCCCTTCAATTTCTTTTAACAATTACTGTCTCTCATCCTTTATCAGTTTTTGTATCTCTCACTACTTCTCGCCTCTGTGCTGCTCCAAGATACTAAACCTTCTTCCCACCTACCCAGCAGCTTATGGGCTTTGTTCTCTGTGATGCCAGTTGGAAAGAGGCAGGCAGGATGGTCTTACTGTAAGAGGGTGGAGAAAAGACACAGGAAGAATGAGGAAAGATGGTCAAACTAGGGATTCCAGAAGGGAAGGACTACACATAGCACTAGAAGATGGGAGGGAGGCTTTTTGTTGTTGTTGTTGAAGTCCTCCTTTCTTAGGTGTTATGAAATTCTTGCCTATTAGTGATCTAGATAAATTATTTGTTTTCTAAATCTAGTTTACCTTTAATTTATTGTAATGGCTCATCTTTATTTAAAGTTTTCTTTGATGAATTGTTTGAAAATACAAATAAAATAAAGGAAGATTAGGTGGGTAATCTATTCACTGGCAGTAGCAGGGGGAAGGGAAAGAGGAAGAGCCACATTGATAGCACTAGGGCAGGGGTAGGCAATTCCGGTCCTCGAGAGTCGGAGCCAGGTCAGGTTTTCAGGATATCCACAATAAATAGTAAAAGGTATGGGAAATTTGAGCTACAAAGAACGCCTCAGAAAACTGAGCTTGTTCACCCTTGAGAAGAGATGATATGGGGATATGATAGAAACATTTAAAATACTAAAAGGATTTGACAAAATCCAGCAAGAAGCATCGTTAGTCACGTTGTCAAATGTGACTCGGACGAGAGGTCACGGACTGAAATTGAGAGGCGACAGGCCCAAGACAAATGTCAGGAAGTTCTGTTTCACACGGCGAGTGGTGGACGCTTGGAGGAGGTTGTGACGGAGACCTCCATTATGGGATTCAAGGGCAAGTTGGATGCACACCTCCTTGCAAATCACATTGAGGGATACAGGTAAGCAAGGTCTCATCAGGAAGCACCTAGTTAAGCCTCCGCGTGTGCGGGTCGCCGGACTAGATGGACCAAGGGTCTGATTCGGTGAAGGCATTTTTTATGTTCTTATGCATCTCAAGGAGGTAGTGCGTGCAAATCCATCTCATACATATTCATGGTGGAGATCCTGAAAACCTGACCTGGCTCCGTCTCTCGAGGACCGGAATTGCCTACCCCTGCACTCGAGTGAAGAGAGGTGGGAATCCTATAACAAAGGCCATAGACACAGCAGTTTTCATTACCTTAGTACAGTATGTCCTCATTATCCATGTGTTCTGTATTCACGGATTTGCTTATTCACGCAAAATAAAGTATGACCCATTCTCGCTTATTCACTGACATTTTCGCTTATTCATGGTCATGTACAGTGTGTTTTCATGAGGATGAAGATAGTCACAGAGCTGTGCCTGATTACTCTTGGATCCAAAGATTGTTTTTACAAAAAAAGCAGGGTATAAAATACATTTATATAAAACTAGTATTTTAGCCCGTTACAATAACGGGTGCTAGAATATATGTCTTTATTTCTGTCTCTCTCTTTCCCTCCCGCTGTCTTTCTTTCTGTCTGTCTCTCTCCCTGGCCCCCTTTGTCTGTCTGTCTTTCTGTGTCTCTCCCTGCCCCTGTGTCTTTTTTCTTTTCTTTCTGTTTCCCTTCCTCCCGCTGTCTGTCTTTGTTTCTATCTATCTATCTGTCTCTCTCCCTGCCTTCTATGCAGCAGCATTTCTCTCCCCCCAATTCCCTGTGCAGCAGCCACAGCAGTATTCCCTCCCCCTCCATTTCCCTCCCCCCACACCGCTTCCCTGTGCAGCATCAGCATTTCCCCTACCTCCCCTTTCTCTTCCCGCGGTCTGGCCGGCTCCCTTACTACCCCCCCTTCCCTTCCCGCAGTCCCGACAAACCTGCCAATTCCAGCAGCGTGTGCAGCACTGTACACGCGCTGCTTCGGGGCCTTCTACTGCCCTGATTTACTCTGGCGTGTCCGCGGCGGGGGCTTTGAACAAAAAAATGAACTTTGTCTGGCCGGAGCCGGCAAGCCCGCTGCGAGACAGAGAGATGCGTGGTAATGTAATGTAATGTAATGTAATTTATTTCTTATATACCGCTACATCCGTTAGGTTCTAAGCGGTTTACAGAAAATATACATTAAGATTAGAAATAAGAAAGGTACTTGAAAAATTCCCTTACTGTCCCGAAGGCTCACAATCTAACTAAAGTACCTGGAGGGTAATAGAGAAGTGAAAAGTAGAGTTAGAGGAAAAATAAAAATAAAATAAACATTTTAACAAGACAGCATTGATCTAAATACTTTGGAAGGTAGAAGAGAGGAGAGAAAGGAATAGAAGCAGAAGGGGGAGCCGTTGAACAGTAGAATTCTGGAGAAATTTAAATGATAGAAATAGAACAAAACAAAGACAAAAGGCAAAACAATAGATAAGATTAAAGATAAATCATAAGCTGGAAAGAAAAATAAAATAAAACTTTGTCTTCAATCCACGGTTTCAGCGTCAGTGATGAAGTGGAGCAAGTAAGTTTAGGAGGAGCGATTGACGTTTCCAGAAAGGGCTTCTTCAGGGAAGAGACTTGGCCGACAGTCCCAGGATGCCTATGTCTCCTCCCCTGCGATGTTCTCCCATCTTCTTGCAAATATATAATATATATAATATATAATAATATAATAATAAAACGCTAAGCATGCATGCGCACTCTGCCGGCCATGGAAGTACAGATCAGGCAACACGGCGTTGAGTGTGCATGCATGCTTAGCGTTTTATTATTATAGATATAGAATATTATAAGCAAGCTGTTCTTTGCAAGAAGGGTTCACAAAATGATGAATTTGTGGTGTTAGGTAGAAAAAATACACAGTAAACAGAGTTGCACAGAAACCTAACCCCCCTTTTTCCCCACTGGGTCAATAGCTCTAAATTCACAATTTTGATATTCACTGGGGTGTCTAGTAACCCAACACCAGCAAAATAGTGAGAACGCAGTGTATTATAGGGACGTGGTTCATTTTCAGAACTTCTCAAGATCCTTCCACCGAGATATTTACTTTTTCAGAGGTCACAAAATTCCCATCAACTCAGTTGTTTTTTTTTAAATTTAAATCTATTTTATTCGTTTTCACATCAAAGATCAAAAACGAACACTTTGATACAGGCAACTAAATATACTCAAGAAATTATTATCAAATCATAAATTCCAGGACAATGATCATAGTCCACATTAGGGGAGAGTGAAACCATACACAATCAAGGGGAGTTGAATTAAAGAAAAACTATACTCGGTCATATTGACATATGCCTCAAATATACAGGGTTCTTTGGTTAATTACATTAAGGCCTAAGTGGTTGAAGTTATAGAGGGGTTGGGAGCCTTAATGGCAGCCTTACCTTCCAAGAAAAATTGCAATTGTTCTGGATCTTAAAAAATATACTTATTTGTTTGATAGGTAATACAGCATTTACAAGGAAACCTAAGTTGGAAGGTTGTTCCCAAAGCCAAAACTGACTGACGAAATGTCAGAAATTTTTTACGTCTAAGCTGCGTCCACTTTGAAACATTAGAAAAAATTGCAATTTTGTGATTGTAGAATTCAATACTTTCAGTTCTAGAAAAGAGACGGAGAAGAGCTTCTTTATCTTGTAGGAAAACGAAAATCACTAACAAAGTAGCTCTCGCTGAAATTTCAATCCGTGAAGATTCCAGCATCCCAGTGAGGTCTAATTCTCCGGGATGAATAGTTGACTTATCCTTATCTTCTTCGACTATATTAAGAGAGCATAGTTTTTGCAATGGTGGCATATGAGTCTCTGAAAATTTTTTTTTTTTTTTTTTACCTTGAAGATTTATTAATTTTCCAAAAATCAGATAACAAGAACAAAGGAAAAAGGTACAGAGTACAGTGGCAAATTGCATTGAGGTCAAAAAAGAATGAAAAAGTTCTCTAGGAGATAATATTCTCATCAACTCAGTTTTAAGCAAATTTTGCTCTTCTTATGCCTTAAGTTTTCCTATGTAACCTGAAGTTATTTTTCCATTCTTCATAAAGGCAGCCAAAGTTATATTGCTGAGCCCATAGCAGAGATCCTTAAAACGGAAGAAGATCCTGTCAGTGACCAAACGGAGGGAGGAGAGGAGGTTACTGATACTAAGAGCGGTGAGTCAACAATTCCTATGTAATAACATCCTTGCTATATGCTGAGGAGTATTTTTTTTTTTTTTAACTTGAAAAACTTTTTTATTTTTATTAAGAAATAACAAAGCAAACGCAAAGATTGTTATTATTATTTTTTTTTTCAAAGTCTTTATTCATTTTTTTATCTTACATCAAGTATACAATATTACATCATTTAAATTTATACTCGTCACTTGAATTTCTTTCTATTATTATCTTAAATACATAAATTTATTCCCTCCTCACCCACCCTTCCCACAAATATTTTAATCATAAGGGTGGAGCCCTTCAGAGGGAAGGCCACAAGCATCGCCGAGCAAGCCTGTGTAGAGATTTGCTCACTCTGCAAGGTGTGTGCTAGCAGCAGGGAGGGAGGGAAAGCCGTCTTGAGCTGGCGGACCCGAGAGCGAGTGGGTTTGCTGGAGCCGTTGGCCCCGATGAAGAAAGGGAACAATGTAAGGCAAAGTAGATGGAGGAAATGGTCCAGCAGTGGAGTTGAAGCTGGACAAAAGGGTACAGGAGAGGGCTGGAATTGAAGGTAAGGGAGAGAGAGGTGCTTGACCTATGGAGGGGAGGGCTGGAATTGAAGGTAAGGGAGAGAGCTACAGGACCTGCAGGAGGGGGAGCTGGAGAGAAGGGGGAGAAGTGCTGCACCTGTGGAAGAGGGGCTGTTGGAGGGAAGATAAGGGAAAAGGAGATGCATACTAAGCGAATGAAGGAATAGGCTGCTACTAATACTAGAAACAATAGGAATCTCATGTAAGGTGCACACATGGTTTCAAGGATTCCTACAATCCAGGATCTACAGAGTAAAGACAAACAAAGAAAAATCTGAACCATGGTCCATCCCCTGTGGCGTACTCCAAGGATCGCCATTATCCCCAACACTCTTCAGTCTCTACATTGCATCCCTCGGCACCTGCTTAGACAAATTACATCACCATTCTCCTTCCTTTTGACCAACCAACGTCCTCCATGACAGACACTCTACACAGAACACTAGATACAGTGGCAACATGGATGAAAGATCACAAACTAAAACTGAACCCAGACAAAACAAAATTTATACTTCTCGAAAAAAAATAAAACCCCAATCATAACAAACTTAGTAATAAACGTAATCACATACCCCATTGAACCCACCCTAAGACTTCTGGGAGTGATGATAGACAGATGCTGCACCATGCAACCACAAATCAACAAAACAATACAGAAATCATTCGTGGTCATGAGAAACATAAGGCTAATCCGAAAGTTCTTTGATAAAAAACAATTCAAGCTCCTGGTCCAATCCCTAGTCCAAGGACTTCTAGACTACTGCAATATCCTCTATCTCCCCTGCCATGCAGTCACGATAAAACAACTACAAACATTACAAAACACAGCTCTGAGACTGATCTATTTGCTGAAGAAATATGACCACATCACTGCCTCATACCTCGACTCACACTGGCTCCCAATACAAGCAAGAATACTATTCAAGTTCTACTGTTTACTATTTCAAGCCATAAATGGAGACAACCCAGCCTACTTGAACAACCCCCTTATCCAAACTACCACAACCAGGCCAAAGGAGAACCCAGACACCATTCACGAACCCCCCAATCAGAGGCGTCAAACGCAAAAATATGTACGATGGCCTACTGTCCACGCAAGGCAGCGAAGCTTGACCACCAACTCTCCAATCTACTGATCACAACAGACTATAAAACTTTCAGAAAAGAAATAAAAAACCTGCTATTCAAGAAATCCATCAAGACAAACTAACTCCGCAGGAAGCATTTCAATCCCCCAAAGTAACCTGCTCAACTCTGTAACTCTTCTGGAGATGTCCAGATAACCTCTTATGTAATCCGCCTTGAACCGCAAGGTAATGGTGGACTAAAAGTCACTAATGTAATGTAATGGAATGAAATACTGAACACAGCAGAGAGAAGGAGAGGCACAGGGAGGTATAGGAGGGAAATAATGGGCATGGAGAGTAGAATAGGGACAGAGACACGAAGGGAGATGCTGCATGAGAATGGTACATGGACAGAGCGGGCCAATGGCAGACATGGGAGGGGGGTGTATGGACACAGAGGGAAAGTGCTAGATGTGGGAGAGAAGAGGAACACAGAAGGGAGATGAGTCATGCAGGATGATAAATACATGGGAGAGGCTGGACGGAGAGGTGTAGGGAACCCAGAGATGGGAAAGACAGGTACGCAAAGACGGAAGATGGATGGTGAGCACAGAGAAGTCGAAATGTCAAACGAGCAGGAAGCCGTGGCGAGTGAGGGAAGACAGAGGAAAGCAGAAACCGGAGCCTGGGACCCATATGACTTGAAAAATAAAATGCAGTAATCCTCAATATATAAAGTCTAAGACAATCCCTTGAACATAGATGGAAAAAAACCTTCAAATATGGTATTATAAGGTTTGATGTATATTTAAGCTGAAAGACCTCAAATATTCATAGCTATCTGGGTCCAGAAATAAACCTGCCCAGATTGCCAAATGTGAACTATCACTGGTCTTATTTGCCTTTATTTTGTTTGAAACACTCTTTTTTCATGTTTTTTTAATTTTTAATTCATCTAATACTATTAGCAATAGAAATCTATCAGCTAGCTCTCTAAGCCAGGGGTCTCAAAGTCCCTCCTTGAGGGCCGCAATCCAGTCGGGTTTTCAGGATTTCCCTAATGAATATGCATGAGATCTATGTGCATGCACTGCTTTCAATGCATATTCATTGGGGAAATCCTGAAAACCCGACTGGATTGCGGCCCTCATGGAGGGACTTTGAGACCCCTGCGTCTAAGCAGTACCACTAGTTAACAATGGGAGTTTTTCTAAAACAAATAAATGACAAGACAACAAAAGGTAGAAACATTTTATTTTCTCTTTTGTGATTAGAATACATGAGAACTGAAAGGTTTATCCTGCCAGTGCTGGGGTTAGCCATGGGTAGGGCCTATGGCAGAAATTTGGGAGGGGACCCAAAAGCACACTACTAGCCTGTGCCCTCTTCAGCTTCCAGCATGCTTAGGGCTTTCTCTAGCCATGGGCCGGTTGCCCTAATTGTACTCTTTGGCCTAACACCATCCCTGGCATGTGTGATCTTTATATTTTGCACGGTATAGGAGGAAATGAATCTTTTTATTTCTTTGGTGTACTATATGGAAGGTGTGGTTTCTTGGGATTTTGGTTTAATTTATGTGTATCGTTTTTGGTCAGTTATTATGTATTTGGCATTTGTGTTCCGTGTGTGTGACCGAGGTATTCTGTTAAGATGAATTTTCAATGCAGCATTCAGTTTTGCTGATAGTAGAGGGGATATTGTGATCCTTCTTCTGTATTTGTTGTACAGCATAATGTTCCTTTTTATAATTATTTTTTTTTCCCAAATCTTTATTCATTTTAATACATACATCAAGTGTACAGTAAAATACAAACTATCATAATACATTATCACTTGAAAATTCCATCACAATATGTATCTAAAAGCTTTATATCCCACCCCCCTCCCATAACCATACACAAATAATAAAATTCATATACAAATATACAAGATACAAATAGGCGGGTTTAAGGTTGTCTGGAAAGATTGGATTAAAGCAGATATAAGATCCTTAAATGAAGGTATTCATAATGGTAAACTGCTTGATTTTTCACAATTGCAACATAAATATGGTCTAAATAAAAAACAAAGTTATAAGTGGTTGCAGTTGAAGCAGGCTATTCAGGTGGGGTTCCCCGAATGGAAATCTTTAAATAATCATTATAGCTTAGAATTCTTATGTTTCCAGGCAGATTTTCTGGGATACCAGGCCGCAAAGTGGTATAAAATTTTATCTAATTATTTGAATAAGAAACCTAAAAATGGATTAAGAGATATTTGGAGCATTGAGATTAAGCATCAAATTAATGCATCTCAATGGCCACGTATTTGGTCTTGGAGAATTAAAGGTACGATGTTGGCATCTATTAGGCAAACATGGTTCTTCTTGTTGCGTAGAGCATTCTGGACCCCTACTAGATTACAAAAATTAGATTGCTCTAAGTCTAATAGATGCTGGCATTGTAAAATTGAAGTTGGAACTTTAGACCATCTTGTATTCAGGCTTTTTGGTTATCAATCTGGGATCAAGTTAATCTTTTAATGGAAAATCATGTGGCATTGTCCTTTTTATAATTTAATAAAATGATTTCAGTATAAAATAGCTATTCAAAACTTGTGTGGAAGCAATCAGACAGGAGTCCGTGGGGATGGGGACAGAGTCCACGGGGACAACTTTTTTCCCCGCATCATTCTCTAGGTGAGATGTCCAGAACTTGCACCTATCTACCAGCTAATAACTTTAAAGACTTTTGTGGGGATATTTGCCCTAAGACCCCTTTACCCTACCCTGGCCCCTTCTATCTCACCGTGTCCCTTTTCCCGTTAAACTGCTTCCCTTTAAACCGCATCTTCACCTGCTGTTTGCTCCCCCTGTTTTTTTTACCTACATGCCCTCTTCCACTGTACCCCTTTGTTATACCTACATTCTTGGATTGATCCTATACGCAGATTGTCTTGATCTTCTTCCCTGTACCATTTTTTTGCCCTGATTGTACCTATTTTCGTTGATTGTACCATTTTTTTTGCCAATTGTACCACTGTTCACTGATTGTTCCTATTTTCTCTATTTGTACCATTTTTCTCTGCCACCTATTTTTTCTGATTGTACCATTGTACCATTTTCGATGATTATCCAGCCCTTCTTCGTTGTAAACCGCCTTGAACTACTATGGCTTTGGCGGTATATAGGAAATAAAATTATTATTATTATTATTATTATATTTCTTACTTGATAGCTATATAATTTATGTGCATAAAGTACTTTCATTTTTATCCAACAGATGATGGATTTGGGAATAAGAGAATGAGAATGTGTGATGGACAACAGAAGAGGGAATGGAAACACAAAGGCCCTTTCAGAGACAGCCCAGATTCTTCAGCTGATAGTGTGGGAAGTATTAGTCTACCAAACATGAAAGAAAATACCCCAAAAGGAGAGAGCTCGAATGTATGTACTGAACAAGAAAGAAATTCTACCAACTGCTTAAATCAGAGAAGCAGCAGGCAGAAACATTGTCAGAGAACTATATGTGAAGAAACGTTCACTGGGAAGCCAAACCTGACAGGACAACTTACAATTCATCAAAAAATTCTCAAAGAAACAAAACCATTACAATGTTCCGTAAGTGATAAAAGCTTCCCTGAAAAAGTTAAATTCAGAATACATGAAACAGTCCATGCTGAAAGCAACCCATACCAATATTCTGAATATAATAAAAGATTCAATCGAAAAGATCAACTCGGAATTCATGAAAGCAACCATGCTGGAGAAAAAATGCATCAATGTTGTGAATGTAATAAAAACTTCCTTCATAAAGGTACCCTCATACTTCATAAAAGAATCCACACTGGACAAAAACCATATCAATGTAAACGTGGGAGAAGCTTCAAAGAAAAATCTAGCCTCAGAAAACATGAAAGAATCCACACTGAAGAAAAACCATATAAATGTTTTGAATGTGGTAAAAGCTTCACTGCAAACAGTACCCTTATAACTCATAAAAGAATCCACACTGGAGAAAAACCGTATAAATGTTTTGAATGTGGTAAAAGCTTCACTGTAAACAGTACCCTTATAACTCATAAAAGAATCCACACTGGAGAAAAGCCGTATAAATGTTCTGAATGTGGTAAAAGCTTCACTCGAAAAGATAAGCTCATAACTCATAAAAGAATCCACACTGGAGAAAAACCATTTAAATGTTCTGAATGTGGTAAAAGCTTCATTCGAAAAGATAAGCTCATAATTCATAAAAGAATCCACACTGGAGAAAAACCATATAAATGTTCTGAATGTGGTAAAACCTTCAAAGAAAAAGCTAATCTCAGAAAACATGATAAAATTCACACTGGAGAAAAACCATATAAATGTTCTGAATGTGGTAAAAGCTTCAATCGAAAAGATAAACTCATAACCCATAAAATAATCCATAGTGGAGAAAAACCATATAAATGTTCTGAATGTGGTAAAAGCTTCACTCTAAACAGTAGCCTAATAACTCATAAAAGAATCCACACTGGAGAAGAACCGTACAAATGTTCTGAATGTGGTAAAAGCTTCAATCGAAAAGATAAGCTCATAACCCATAAAAGAATTCACACTGGAGCAAAACCATATACATGTTCTGAATGTGGTAAAAGCTTCAGAGAAAAAGCTAGCCTCAGAAAACATGAAATAATCCACACTGGAGGAAAAACCATATAAATGTTCTGAGTGTGGCAAAAGCTTCAATCAAAAAAGTACTCTCAGAGCTCATGAAAGAAACCACACTGGGAAAAAAAGGTGGACAAATCCAAAAGTGATTTTCTTAGGCCCTAAGTCTTAGGGGAAGCTAAGAAACTGAAAACAGCTCTCTAATGACTATGAGATAAAGGAACTTGAAAATTAAGGTGTATATAAATATCTAGGAGTGGAATATTAAGGTATATATAAATATGTAGGAGTGAAGGAAGGAGAAATGATCAAGCAGGAGTCACTGAGAGAAAAAAAACCCTGTAAAGAATATTATAGGAGACTAAAACTGATACTGAAGAATACATTATCATTGTGTCCTATTATGACCCCAGTTTACTTATCTTTGTTGTTCTCTTTTTTGAATTCTCGGCGGGGATTGCCTGGGGGGCTAGTTGTATGTATTTGTTTTCTACCAATTGTATTGGACCACTTTTATATCGCTGCTGTTTGAGACTGTACCCTGTTGGGTGGTGTACTTTTCACTGTCAATAAAAATAAGTTTAAAAAAAAAAATAAATAAATAAAAACTAGATGTGTGGGGAGGAAGTGACGTTACCGACGAGAATGATCAGCTGAGGTGTGAGCTCCACAAGCCCCGACTTTAAATAGCACTTTCCCGGTGCTATCATTAAGTGCTTCGCTCCCGGCATCGGACCTAGTAGGCGGTGAGCGGCAAACTCCGTTTTCATGGCGGGGCAGCCCAAGAAAACCCCGCAAGACTATGCTTTTCTCCCGAATGGCAATGGCACGCTTAAAATTGCGGCTGCGGAGGGAGAGAGTGCGGCGGGGGCCGATGGAGGCAGTTCCTGTAGCGGCTGGGGAGGTGGTGCAGCCCGCGGCAGTGGATCCTATGGCGGAACTGAAGCTGATGCTGCAGGAAATTCACGCAGATATCACATCGGTCGGAACAGAACTGGCGACCCTGGCTACAGACCTGAGAGGTGAGATCACAGAGTTGGGACATAGGGTGGCCAAGACGGAGGAGGGCCTTGAGCAACATCGGGAGCATTTGCTGGAATTGGATACCAAAACTAAAGATCTACTCGCTCACCATACTTATACTTTGCTAGACAAGTTAGAAGATTTGGAGAACCATGGGCAGTGCTCTATCCTGCGGATTCAGGGTGTACCGGAGTTGGCGGAATATGTTAATATTGAGCGGGTGGTGCAGCAGGTGGTCGGCATGCTCCTGTCGACAGATACGGTGGTCATGGCTCCTGACCACATTCAACTGGAATGGGCCCATAGAGCTTTGCTGGCCCCGAGGGGGAATAAACCCCGTGACATAGTGGCCTGCTTTGCGGACTTTAAAACCAAAGAGGTGGTCATGCGAGCAGCGTGGGCGCAGCCTGACCTGAAAATGGATACCTTTGACATTGAGTTATACCAAGATTCGACTGCAGTGACCTTGAGGCGGCGAGCAGAGCTAAGACCTGTACTTCGCCATTTGCGGGAGTATAACATCAAATATCGTTGGCGACATCCTTTCGCACTGCTGTTCTACCTGGAAGGGAGATTGTGCACGGTTCGAACATTGGAGGATGCAGCTCAGATCTTCCCTTTGGTCCAGTTCTCTGGTGAGGTGCCACTGTCGCACAGCCGGCCTGGACAGGCGCCTATGGAGGGAGGACGTCCCTTGCGACCCCGCTGGCAACGGGTGGCCCGGATAGGTGGTCACCTCACAAGGAATTCACCGGGAGCAGCGGCCAGTCCGAGTACAGGAACCTGAAACTCTTCGTTCCTCCTTTTGGACCTGATTCTTATGGTTCTGGAGGTCCTCTTTTGGGTTTCTGATGAGGACATAGAGATGAAGGGTTGCTGCGGTCCGGTTTCTTTCAGGGGTTATGGTCAATCTCTGCTATCAGGGTTTGGTGGGGAGAGAGATTCTGCAGTGTTCTGGGTCCTGTTTGCTGGAGGGGGGTACTTCTGTTGGCTTCCTATGGCACCGGCTCCAGGGTTTACCAGGCAGTCCCCTGTTATGTTCCGTTTGGGTTGCTTTGGTGTGCCCTTGTGTCCAGGTTTTGTGGGAGGGTGGATACCTGAAATTGGGGGAACTTAAGCTGGGGGTTTGGCACTAGGATGTGATAATGCTGAATTACTTTGATTTTGGTGCAGGGGGGTGAGCTGGGGGGGTTCTGTTGATGGTTGGGCGCTTTGGGATTTTCAGGTATTATGTGAGGGGGGCCTGCGGTAGCTCAATCTTCCTCCTTGGACCTTGGTCTTCCCGTAGGTGGGGGATAGGCCTGGATATGGTTTCTGGGGTGGTTGTGGGATGGGGGGCGGTGGGGAAGGAGGGGGGGCGGGTGTGGAATAAGGGAAGTCTTCAAGTTTTTGGGTGGCTGGTGTGGAGTGGGGAGCCCGCTGGGGGCGGTGAGTGTGGGGTTCTTTGGCATCCTGGGCAGCTAAGGGTTGCTAGTGGGGATTGATGTCCGCTCCGGAGCTTAGGCTCCTCACATTGAGGGCTCCTTTTATCAAGGTGCGGTAGGGGGGGGGGGTTCAATGCGCAGAATACCACGCGTTAAACCGCCTGCCACGCTAGTCGCTAATGCTTCCGTTGACGGGGCCTTAGTTTTTTGGCTTAGCGCGTGATGAAATGTCCGACGCGCTAACCCCGCTAGCCCTGAATGTGAGAGGCCTAATTGTGGCCAATAAGCGACAGCTCTTATTTTTGGAGGCTCGGCGCCTGCGCCCTCAAGTTCTTTTTTTTCGCAGGAGACGCATCTTAGACCGCGCCGTGAACATTTACTGCATCATCCTCTCTTCTCGGGCGTATATTTGGCGTCCAACAAAAGTTTCAAGTTTATTAAAATATTTGATTGGATCGCAAAATCCAGATCCAATGCGATTTACATTTAGTTAAAAATTAGGTTAAAAAAACAAACATAACAAGACAATTAAAACTATTTTAACAAAACAAAACGTGAAAAAGGAGTAAAAAAAAAAATTGAAGGATTAAATATAATTCGTAAACAAATAAAAAGGGGTAGGTAATAAAAACAAGAGGTTGGGGAAGGTTACCCACTTAATTTTCGCTTACCAGCACTACTAGTTGACTTTAAAGCAGGGGTCTCAAAGTCCCTCCTTGAGGGCCGCAATCCAGTCGGGTTTTCAGGATTTCCCCAATGAATATGCATGAGATCTATGTGCATGCACTGCTTTCAATGCATATTCATTGGGGAAATCCTGAAAACCCGACTGGATTCCGGCCCTCAAGGACTGGAGTTGCCCACCCCTGCTCTAGATCTAACCAATATCAGGGGTCCCCAAAGTCCCTCCTTGAGGGCCAAATCCAGTCGGGTTTTCAAGATTTCCCCAATGAATATGCATGAGATCTATTTGCATGCACTGCTTTCAATGCATATTCATTGGGGAAATCCTGAAAACCCGACTGGATTCCGGCCCTCAAGGACTGGAGTTGCCCACCCCTGCTCTAGATCTAACCAATATCAGGGGTCCCCAAAGTCCCTCCTTGGCCAAATCCAGTCGGGTTTTCAAGATTTCCCCAATGAATATGCATGAGATCTATTTGCATGCACTGCTTTCAATCCCTATTCATTGGGGAAAACCCGACTGGATTTGGCTCTCGAGGGACTTTGGAGACCCCTGTATTACCATTTGGAATAGTTTTTTTGTGTCTTGGGTTTCTTTGCCTATTAGGTTAGTGTAGTGCAGGGGTCTCAAAGTTCCTCTTTTTTTAAACAAATGTAATTTTATCCTAGTAATCCTTATGTACTTTTTATTGTCTATGGATATGTTTTTATGTCTATTGTTTAAATAATTTATTTCTCCAAATTTTAATCTTTGTAATACGCATTGAAAATATTTGATATTGCGTGTAAATCAAAATCTTAATAAACTTGAGGGCCGCAATCCAGTCGGGTTTTCAGGATTTCCCCAATGAATATGCATGAGATCCATGTGCATGCACTGCTTTCAATCCCTATTCATTGGGGATATCCTGAAAACCCGACTGGATTGCGGCCCTCAAAGAGGGACTTTGAGATCCCTGCTTTAAAGTATCCTAATATAGAATTTAAACGATTCAGTTAAAAGCTGATAAGACGGGGATTTTGATTGCGAGTGCAGTACACACGGAGGGCAAGCGCCTCATTCGAAATAGGGAAGACCGCTATTTAATCCTGGTGATAATAGTAATAAATTTATTCTTCTATACCGCCATTACTCAAGAGTTCTAGGCAGTTTACACCATAAGAAACTGAACAATCAGCGAAGTATATACATGTCATAAGATTTAAAAAAACAGGATTAAAAGTTAGTAAAATGATTACAATGATGGGGACTGGTATACCCTGGTCAATGTCTACGCTCCCAATGAACGTCAAGGCCCTTTTTTAAGCCACTTGGAGGCTCGAATCCAGAGTTGTGTAGAGAGGATGTTAGTGCTTGGTGGGGATTTCAATCTCACCTTGGATCATTTTGTGGATAATTCCAAATCAGGTTTTCACTATGGGAAGACGGAGCGGAAGAGTCTACGAGCCCTTTTAAATCATTGGGATCTGTGTGATCTTAGAAACATAGAAAGATGACGGCAGAAAAGGGCTACAGCCCATCAAGTCTGCCCACTCTTCTGACCCACCCCATCAAGTCTGAGTGCTAATGACCCAGATCCTTAGCTCGACCCCCCATAGGGATCCCACGTGGATGTCCCATTTATTCTTAAAGTTGAGCACGCTGGTGGCCTTGACCACCTGCACCGGAAGTTTGTTCCAGTGATCTACAACCCTTTGGCGGAAATCTAATCCAAAGGTACGGGAGTATACTTATTTACTACATTCAGGATAATCAAAGAATACTTAAGTAATATATCAGGTCTGAAAATACCAATGCTTAGTTCAGAAGATACTAGGAGGGTCAATGGGAAACCATAAACAGCGATGAGAGTGGAAATAGTTTTTCTGAAGCATGCTGCTCATATCTCTTATATAAACAAAGAGTTCCACCAAAAGTTATAATCCAGTAAGGAAGCAGATTTCCAATTTTGGATACCAACTGAGATCATGATGTCAAAGAGTTTCAATTCACATAAGCAACTCTCAAAGCATGCCCAATCTCTCCCGCCGCCAACCAACACAACTTCCCAGCAGCAGGAGAGATGCCCAATTTTTCCCACCCACCAGGCAGCAGGAGAGATGCCCAATTTCTCCCACCGCCAACCGACCCCCCCCCCCCCAACTCCTCAATCCCCCTCGGCACTGCCCATGCTTTCCCGCCACTACGCAAGAACCCCACACCATGCCTATGACCACCCCCTTACCTTACTTTCAGATGGCTGGCCCGAGGGATGCCTATACCCTCAAGCCAGCTGCCCCACCTCTTCAAAATAGCAGGCCTTCCCTGGTGCATCACAATGATAGAGATTGACTACTGTCTGTTCTACCAAGTGGTGAAGTAGTTTCAAAAAGGTCTCTGAAGTCCATTCTCCTGTCCACATTGTGCTTTGAGTGGGGTGCAATTGTTTTTGATCCGCATCCTGGAATGCACCAGGAAGGGGCCTGAGGCTCTGATTAGCCCAGGTTGCCTGAGGCCCCTCCTAAGGGGGAGGCCTTATATGTCTGGGACAATCAGAGCTTTAGACATCTGGGGAGGGGCCAGCCATCTGAGAGTAAAGTAAGGGGGAGAGAGCGGGTTCATCAGAGGCACGGGGGTGTTGCGTGGCAGTGGGAGAGCGTGGGCAACCCTCCTGCTGCTGAGGGGAATTGGAGGTTGGAGAGTTCGGTGGGTCAGTTGGCGGCGGGAGAGATTGGGCATCTCTCCCGCTGCCAGGGAGTAGTGTCAGTTGGGCATCTCTCCCGCTGTTGTGGGGATTTGATTTGGGTGGGGGTTTTTTTCTATTTACTCTGCGCATGTGCCCATCACTATAACCAGTGATGGGCACATGCAAATTTTGCAAGTCTTCGCTACTCTCCGCCAACCTCAATTGCATGAGTGTTTTTTTGGAGAATGACTTGCTTTTTAAAAATTGCTACTGTAACAGCTGTGACAGCAGTCCATCAGATTTTTACACTTTTTTTTTTGAGAATCTAGCCCTCAGTCCCCTTTCTGCAGAGGAGAGATTATTATCTGAGATTCAGGAATTAGCTCAGCCTCTTCCTGTTTTTCTCATCATTCCAGGAACAGGGAAATCTCCAGCCTGTATCCATCCCAGTAGCTGCAGAATTCTAAGGGAAAGCAGGAGTGAAATGTCTGCCCTGGGTTCTGATCAGGTAAGAAATTCTTGTTTGTCCTCTTGCTGTGCACAGCTCTTCCAGCCTTCCCTTCTCTTTCCTTGTCAGTCTCTTTTGGAGGGAGCAATAGCCTGGTGGTTGTTAGTATTCTGTCCTTGGGGGTTCTGGTCCCAGGGATTTATGAGAATAGGAGGAAAGGAGAGCTGCCTCTTATATTTTGCCTGTGCCTGGCCTCATTAATAGATGGTAGGTTCAGGTCCTGCCACTGATGCATTTATGCAACCAAGACTGTGTGATGTTCCCAGCTACATTAATGCATGAAAAAAATACTGTGGGATTTTCTAACCCAGTGTCTCGTAAACTTTGCCAAGCTGCGGCACAGTAAATGTAGTGGCCGCGGCTTGAGGCATCTGGAAGTTCACGGACATAGACATGATAATGTCGCACACATACTGCCCGAGATTTCAGGTGTGCTGCGAGACGCTGGTGCCTGTCGACTGCCTACAGGATGTGCCTCTCCAACTGGTGGCTCGATGTCCGCGTGCGAGTGAAGGACCTCCAGACAGGCCCTGAACCGCCAGTGGGGGGTGTCGGAAGGGAAGACGCACAGAGAGGAGAGGCATGGCGGCTTCTGTAGCTTTCCTTAGATCTACTCCTATTCAGGAAATCTGCAAGGCTGCCAGTTGGTCCTCGGTTCATACCTTCACCTCTCATTATTGTCTGGATTCTTTTTGCAGACGGAATGGCCATTTTGGCCAGGCAGTTTTACAAAATGTATTCTCCTGAATTGCCAACACTCCCATCATCCCATTCTGGTTAGCTTGGAGGTCACCCATATGTTGAGAATAGGCTGCCTGCTTGTCCTGGGATAAAGCAGTTACTTACCGTAACAGGGGTTATCCAGGGACAGCAGGCAGCTATTCTCACAACCCACCCACCTCCCCAGGTTGGCTTCTCTGCTAGCCATCTGAACTGAGGAGACGCGCGCCCTGCGTCGGGCAGAACTTTCAAAAGTTCTTCAAGAAAGTCTGCTTGCAAAGCTGTCTGCCTCCGGGCTCTGTGGATGACGTCACCCACATGTTGAGAATAGCTGCCTGCTGTCCCTGGATAACCCCTGTTACGGTAAGTAACCGTGCTTTTCTGGGCCTCCAGAGGACATTCTAAATTGTTACGTTCAGCATCCAGATTAAACAGCAGCTGGCAGAGAGCATCAAGGTCAGAATTCTTAGCCGCCAGCATGGCACGGAGTCAACCAGTCTCCAGGTCAGCATCTGTCAGCTGAGAATTCAGGACCCAGAGCTCACCAGAAGCATTTAGCAAATCACACGCAAAGAGTCTGATGCTTCCCTGAATGCATATGCTCAGACTCTTTAGCCTGGTTTTGAAGGAACAGATAGCAGCTTGTAAATCTTTCCAAAGCAGTGTGAGCTGTGGTTAACTCCTCACTGGCCAAGCATTCACGAAGATCCCTCAGTCTCACGGAGGGTAGCCAATCGAGCTTGGAGATTCTGACAAATAAGCAGTCAAAAGCAGCACCGCTATACCCTGTTCCTGCCAAATGTCAAAAAGAGTGTCTAATAGATTGTCATTTGGAAGCAGGAACTTTAGATCATTTACTGTTTCATTGCCCATTTATTATGAATTTTTGGAAATCAATTTGGGACCAAATTAACAATTTGTTAGATAATCCGGTGGCATTATCCTATGATACTGTGATATTTGGCATGGAAAGGAGAGCAAAAAGTCAGATTTCTGCGAATAATAATAAGTTATTACTTATAATGACGGGTGTTGCCATTCAGCAAATCACATATAATTGGAAGGATTGGAGAAGATTAAATTACAACTTTTGGTGGAACTCTCTATGCCATATCTATAAAATGGAAAGATTTATTGCATTACAAAAGGGTTATTTCAAGAAATTTCAGGATGTATGGAAACCATTAACAAAATATTGCACGGAGTAGTTAGATTTGTTTCCCTTAATTTTATTAGTATTAATTGGGTATGGAGGGGATATTTTATTAATACATATTATATTATATTGGATTATATGGTAGGGAGGGAGGGAAGGGGGAGTGATAAGATTTTAAGTAATGTGCGAATGATAGTCTGTAAGTGATATATGTATTGTTGATGTGATTGAATCTATGTAACACTTAATGTAATTTTAAAAATGAATAAAGAACATTAACCCTTTCAGGACCAAGGGATATATTTGTCCCATAACTTTAAAATCCTATAAATTTTGATTGGGATAGTCTACAGTTCTAAATTTGTTATGTACGGATTCCATATGATACTGCCTTTATGTAAACAAACTGGTTCCGACATTCATTCATTAGCGTCGTTGCCAGATTGACGAGAAGATTCACTTGCCACACTGTCCATAAGCCAGAAGTGATTTTTAAAAAAAAAAAAATAATGATATTTCACAAAAAAAATCAATTTTTTGGCATCTGCAAGCCCTTTTTACCATAAAAATGTCGTCAAAACCACAAAAATTGGCCTACGATCCTTATGGTCCTGAAAGGGTTAAAAAAAAAAAAAAGAGTGTCATCTTGCTGTGAAACATGGAGATTAACCCCCGACAATGGCTGGGCCGCAGCAGCGAGTCGAGATTGTCAATCAGCCTTCTGAGATTTCAAAGCAGCAACAATGAGAATCAAGCGTCTTCAAATCCCGCAGCGCTCTCTCCAAATCGGCCCGCAGAGAAGTCTGTAAAGCAACGGAGCTGCCCAAAGCATTGCGGAGAGATGTTTTAAAAAGCAAAGAACAAAAATAACTTCAGCCAAAATCTCGGGGGAAATTTGGGACTTCGCTTTCAAGAGACGCTGAAACACAGAGCTAAACGGTGCATTGGTCAGAGACAAATCACAAGGCAAAAAGTTTGACCAACGGTCAAAATAAACCTCAGAATCCGTCTGATTTTAAATTACCAGATGCAAAAACTGCGAGTTCAAGTTCTGACCAAGGAGCATCTGGAACAGAAAGAGTCTCAGCCATGACAAGCAAGATATACAAGTTTCAAGTTTTTCAAGTTTAATATGGGACTTGATAAATCGCTTAATCGGATATTCTAAGCGATGTACATTTAAAATATACAATGTATAAAAAACAATAACAATGCAATACATTACAATACATACAATTTTTAAATAATGACTAAAACACTCTAAATTTGAACATTGTTAAACAAGGGGAAAGGAGGGATGAAATACAACTTTAAAGTAAAGAAGAAACATTAAGGGAAAATACAAAAGGGATATAGTTAAAACAGGATTAACCAAATAAAAATAATTCATGAAGTATAAAATTATGTAGAAAAGGCATCTTTAAAAAGGAAAGTTTTTAACTCAGTTTTAAATTTTCCCAGGTCTTTCTCCTCCCGTAAAATAATAGGGAGGGCGTTCCATGTTTGCGGTGCCGTACAAGAAAAGATAAGAACAAACCAAAAGAAAGAACAGATGGAATGTAGACATATGACCACAATACTGTAGTAGTGTTTAAGTGTAATAATTTTTTTGCAGGCAATTACGGATAAACAATTCCTGCACTCATGTCTAGGGGGAAATAACATCTAACACAATGTCCCAGAGGTTGGTCCTAATGAAATCTTATCGGAAAGTATGAAACCAAAGAATGTCTGAAACGTATTTATTATGAAAGTAAAGGCATGTCATAGAAAATATATACATAGCAAGCTGTACATAATAGACTAATGATTAGGAATAAAAATACATATCAACACACACTTAGTAATACAGTCAGTAAATATGACTAATTATACCACACAAAACATATATTCTTACATAAACAAATTAAGAATTTCCTTATTAGAAAACAAGCAGCAGCTCAGATATGACTTGACTAATTATCAAGAGCCTGAACAGAAAATGAAACAGGGACAAATTTTTCCCCGTTCCATTCCTGTGAGTTTTTTTTTTTTGCCGTCCCTTGTCCCGTTCCCGTAAGCTCTGCCTTAACCGCGCAAGCCTCAAACACTTATGATTTTAAAGTGTTTGAAACTTGTGCAGATGAGGACAGAGCTTGCAGGAACAGGAAAAGAATGTGCAAATCCTGTCTAACTCGGCAAACTGAAGAGAAACATCCAGGTCTCACCATGTGGTTCGGCTTCTTGTCAGAATTCCTCTTCAAAGTTACAAGCTTTGTCCGCGAGCGCCAATGTTCCAGTAGGCGTGGCAGCAATACCCCCAGCTCAGCTACAGCTAAATTGAATCAGGTTGGGCAGACTGGATGGACCATTCGGGTCTTTATCTGCCGTCATCTACTATGTTACTATGTTATAAACAAGCCCATAATGCTCCAAGAGAGAAAATATGGTTCTTGGCCTAAGTGTAGGCCTGAAACCTCCAAAAGATAAAGCAGGGTTAATCTCTACATTTTTCTTCCATATTTCAAAAGCTTTAGTGCTTTGAGATCTGATGATGCCATTAAATAAGCCTGGAGGCCTATGATAGTTGCTCGATAGATATAATCTATTTAAATGAGACCCATCCCTCCTTTAGATCTATGAATGTTACAAGGTGATCTTAAAGATCACCTTGTGGGCATGGAGGGTTTTCTCATTTGCACTTCTAGTTTTTAAATGTCTTTAAGAGGCCTGTCTACAATACCAAATCTATATGAGAATGCAGGAATGCCAGTTGATTAACAGCCAGCCTCCTATTCTATAATGCTAATGTACTCTTCAGTGATTCCTACTTCATATATTGCTCCTTTCTCCTCTTCTAGATATTTATATATACCTTCCTATTCAAGTTCTTTTATCTCACAGTCAAAGAGATGTTTTCAGTTTCTTAACTTTCCCCTAAGTAAAATCACCTTAGCACATCTGTCTACATTTTTCAACAGGATGGATTCTTTCATGCTGTCTTAGATCAGATTTGCTGTGGAAACATTTATCACATTCAGAACATTTATATGGTTTTTTTTTCTCCATTGTGGATTCTTTCATGAGCTCTGAGGATACTCTTTTGATCTAAGCTTGTACTACATTCAGAATATTTACGTTTTTTCTCCAGCATGGATTCTTTTCCATCTTCTGCGTTAATCTGTTCGATTGAAACTTTTACCACTTTCAGAACAGTCATATGTTTATTTTTCCCTTCCAATGTGAATTCTTTTATGAGTTATGAGATTATTGAAGCTTTTACCACATTCAGAACATTTGTATGTTTTTTTCTCCATTGTGGATTCTTTCATGAATTCTAAGGCTACTTATTTGAGTGAAATATTTATCATATTGAGAAGAGTTATATGGTTTTTCTCCAGTGTGGATTCTTTCATGAATTCTAAGGCTACCGGTACGAGTAAAGCTTTTGTCACAATGAGAACAGTTATATGGTTTCTCTCCTGTGTGAATTCTTTCATGCGTTCTGAGGTTAGTTTTTTTATTGAAGCTTTTATCACAATTAAAACATTTATATTGTTTCTCTCCAGTGTGAACTCTTTCATGTGTTCTGAGATTATTTTGTTGACTGAAAATTTTATCACATTGAGAACATTTATATGGTTTCTCTCCAGTGTGGATTCTCCAAATTAGAACCCATTCCTCCTTATTTTCTGAAACATCACTTTACTGTTTTCGGGCCGTATATCTTACAAATTATCCATACTAGTCTGAGTACAGCTAGCATTCCTCTTGATTGGAAACATTCAATCGTATTTCCAATCATCAAAGACCCTAAAAATAGTATAGACAATTGTGCTAATTACAGACCAATAGCAAATCTTCCATTTTTGTGTAAATTAACGGAAAAAATAGTATTTCAACAACTAACTGATTTTGTCGAAAAAACACATGTATTTCATCCGAATCAAACCGGTTTTCGCATAAACCATTCAACAGAATACTCATTACTAGGTCTCACAACATCCATAAATTATTATCTTGATCACCACAAATCCGTTTTACTCGTCTCATTAGATCTGGCTTCAGCATTCGATACCATTGATCATTATCTTTTACTACAACGTCTTTCTTCTATAGGTATAGCTGATCAAGCTCTAGAATGGTTTCAATCCTATTTTTCTAATCGAGCCGTAACAGTTCAATTTAATAACACAAAATCAAAACCTTATAATTCAAACTTTGGTATCCCGCAAGGTTCTATCTTATCCCCACTATTATTTAATATTTATTTATCCCCACTTTTGACTCTCTGCCAATCAATCGGGTTCACAGTCTATGCTTACGCGGACGATCTTCAACTGCTACACCCAATCGAATCAACAATTCAATCTGAAATTCAGGAAATCAATAACAAATTAAGTAAAGTTCACGATTGGCTAAATTCCAACAAACTCTCATTAAGCATCTCAAAAACTAATACTCTTCTGTTCCCAGGTAAAGAGGGAGCTAAATTAATTTCCCCAATTATCATCGACAACATACCACTCATAACAACTTCAACGATAAAAATCTTAGGGGTCCTTATAGATAACAAGCTTACTTTCCGACCGCAAATAAGTGCTCTGGTTAAAAACTGTTTTTACAAACTAAGAATGATTCGATCATTGACCCCTTTTCTTGAAACCAGTTCTCTCAACACTTTGATCCATTCACTCATTATTTCAAAACTAGATTACTGCAATTCGCTTTTAAAAGGTATATATCACAAAGATTTGAAACGTCTGCAACTAATTCAAAATACGGCAATTAAGTTAATCTACAGAGCAACAAAGTATGACCACGTTACTCCTCTTTTAAAAGATGCTCACTGGTTACCTATCTCACACAGGATAACTTACAAAATTGCCCTTTTGTCATTTAAAACTATGCAGACTAATTCTCCAGCTTTTATTGATCGAATATTGATTCCCTATGAGCCACCAAGATCTTTACGATCCATAACCCAATCCAATCTAAATATCCCTTCCTTAAAAATAATTGGTACACGTCGAACCTCTATCTTCTCAGTAACAGCTCCTACGATTTGGAATGCTCTTCCGCTTTATCTAAAAACAGAAAATAATTTAAAAACGTTTAAAAGTAGCTTAAAATGTTTCCTTTTTAAAGATGCTTTTAATTGAAGTTGTTATTTCATTATTTTTATCTTTTTTTCCTCTTCTTCACCTTTTTTCTCTTTTCTCGCCTTCTTTTCTCTCCATCAAATCCTGCCCTTTTGTTTTTTCCCCTTAATGTTTCTCTCATTTACTATAATTATTGTATTTCCTACCTTTTCCCTTCATGTATCGTTTGTTAGTGCGTCCTTATATAACCTAGTACGTGTGGTAGTTCATCTAATAATTTTGTATTTTCATTTTTTTTAAAGTTTGTTTTAATGATTTCTGTTTGTTGCAATGTTATTTTATCTAGTGCTTTGTACAACGCTTTGCAGAATCGATAAAGCGTTTAATCAAGAAACTAATTAAACAATAAACAATAAACAATTCTGAGGTCATTTTTTTGAATGAAGCTTTTATCACATTGAGAACATTTATATGGTTTTTCTCCAGTGTGGATTCTTTCATGACTTCTAAGGCTACTTATTTGATTGAAGCATTTGTCACATTGAGAACATTTATATGGTTTCTCTCCAGTGTGGATTATTTCATGTCTTCTGAGGTTATATTTTTGATTGAAGCATTTATCACATTGAGAACATTCATATGGCTTTCCTCCAGTGTGAATTCTTTCATGTGTTCTAAGCTTACTTTTTTTCTTGAAGCTTTTATAACATTGAGAACATTTATATGGTTTCTCTCCACTGTGCATTCTTTCATGGATTCTGAGATTACTCTTTTGATTGAAGTTTTTTCCACACATTGAACACTTAAATAGATTTGCTCCTTGGAGGTTCATGTCATGATCTTGTTTCTTTCTAGTGTTAGTTAATTCACGACTTTTCAGTTGTAATATCTGAGTGAAGCTTTTATTGTGTATAGAACATTTTGATGATTTTTGCCCTTCGTGAACTTTCTGATGAATTGTAAACTGTGCTTTATATGTAAAACATTTTTCACACTCAGTACATTGGAAGGACTTGTGTTTGTGAATTTCTTTTTCTTCTGTAAGTTCTGAATTCTCAGACAATCTTTCCTCATCTACAGTGCTCTGAAACGGTTTCTCTCCATTGAGTCTCCGATTTTGTGCAAGATTGGAGAAATAGTTGGAATTTCTCTCTTGTTCAGTACCTGCATTGGGTCTGGCTACATTCTGAAGTCCTTCTTTTATGCTGGGTGGTGTAACTTTACTCGTATCTCCCACACATTCAGTTAAAGGATCTGGGCTGTCTCTGGAGGGGTCTTTATGTTTCCATTCCTCCATTTGCTGCCCATCACCCTCTCTCATTCTCTTACTGTTTCCAAATCCATCATCTGTTGGATAAAAATGAGTTATGCACATAAATTATACAGCTGTTGAGTAACGTTTAAAGACTTTTGCTTTGCTAAGTCTCCACATGTCACGTGACAAAAAATGGTGTTGCATTTAGACAACTACAGGTGGACAATAGAACGGGAACAGAGAGTCTAACCTGATCTCATTCACTGGTTTTGGATATCTCATCCTCTCCTCCAGTCTTTGCAGCCATTCCTTTACTTTGATTAAATTCACTAACCAAAAACTCTGAACACCCTGCTAGAAACCCGAGATTCACTGAGCTACTGAGAAAGATAAGTACTGCAAATATCCCCACAGGAAACTTTAAAGACATCTGCTTTGTAAAGTCTCCATATGTCATATAAATAGAGTAGGAGGGTACAGGCTGCCTGGCTCATGGCCAAAAGTAACATGGTAGCTGCCAGCAATGGGGTACCTTCATGGTCCTCCCTCGTCTCTGGGCCGGCCGCCACTTCTAAAGGTTTGAGAAGACCTTCCTAAAATGACCTAAGCAACTCGGGCTGACTGGGTTGGCAGTCAGGGGTAGAGGAGATTTTCTTCCCTCCTTCCAAAGATTGTTCAGTTCTTCTCTTTCAGCCTTTGTTTATATCTGTTAGTGAAACTCACTATTACATTACATTACATTACATTAGGGATTTCTATTCCGCCATTACCTTGCGGTTCAAGGCGGATTACAAAAGGTTAATTTAAAAAGACATAATTACAATGATTAGCTAGAGAGGTAAGTTGTAGATCTTAAGAGCATTTAGAGGTCGTGTTGTTATTGCTGTTTCAGGAATTTCTTGAAAAGTGTGGTTTTTATTTCTTTTCTGAACGTCCTATAGTCTGGGGTGGTCATCAGAAGGTTGGAGATCTGGTTGTCCAGTCTTGCGGCTTGAGTGGCTAGGAGGCCGTCGTGTAGTTTTGTTCTTTTTACTTCTTTGATTGGGGGGGGTATGAATGGGGAGTGCGTTTTTCTGTGTCTGGTACTGGGTGCTTGGATGAGGCGATTGTTCAGGTATGATGGGCTGTCTCCGTGTAGGGTTTTAAATAATATGCAGTAGAATTTGAATTGGATTCTTTCTTGGATTGGGAGCCAGTGTGAGTTGATGAAGGCTTCAGTGATGTGGTCATGTTTTTTCAATGAGTAGATGAGTCTCAAAGCTGTATTTTGGATTGTTTGGAGTTGTCTTATCGTGGTTGCAGGACATGGAAGGAAGAGTATGTTACAGTAGTCCAATATACCTAGTATTAGGGATTGTACTATAAGTTGGAATTGTGTTCTTTCCACTTATTGCTGGTCACGTAGACAAGGAACAAGTCTCTCAGAATGGATTTGAGACTTCTGTCTTAAATAATTTCGTGTTATTAATAAAAGCGAGTGAAAGTTACCGCTTTCCTGACGAAGCCCCGTGGTAAAATTTGGGTGCGAAACGGAGATCTTCCGTAGAACATTGAAGTAAAGGAAGTGAGAACAAAATATTGAAGTGAATAGACATCAGGAGAAATATAAAGAAAAAAAGATAAGTGATCCTACACTATATGGAACAGCAAAGCAAAAAATTTATATATTTATATATTTTATAACAGAAAAAAAAGAAAAAATAAAATGCACATAATAAAAAGATAGAGAAAATAGAGAATACATAAGGGTTCAATGATAGCTCACGGTATCGGCCATTGACTTTGAAAAATATCTCAATACTATGGCTGTGAGCACTTGAGATCCCGGTTAATCTCTAAGAATTGTTGTACAAGAGTGCATTTGAGATTTGTGCGACAGCGCATTGTAATAAGTGGATAGTGAGTTTCACAATAGTTTATTGAGTGGTGATTTACTATATCTGTTAGTGAAACAGCATTCGCTTCTTTGTTGTAAGGAGGTGGCTATACCCTTTGTTGTATCTGTTGCTACCTGAGTGTTACTAGCCCTTCTCATTTTCTCTATTACATAAGCAGTATAAGCTTGTTTTTTTTTTATTTCCTTATGGTGAGTATTCTATCATACCCTTCTTATTTCATCTACTGCAGGGGTCTCAAAGTCCCTCCTCGAGGGCCGCAATCCAGTCGGGTTTCCAGGATTTACCCCATGAATATGCTAGGTTCTTCCCTCCCTTTCAGAATTACTCAGCTCTGGAACAACCTTACCTCCCCCTCTTAGGAATCTGAGCTCCCTCCAACTCTTCCGTAAACATCTGAAAACCTGGTTATTCTCAAAAATGTAACTCCTCCTCCCTCTCTGGTTATTCTAGTCTTCTAAATTTTCTCTTCATTTTGCTTCTTCCTTCCACTGGAGTTCCTTTCTACCCTAACTCTTGTTAACCGTGTCGAGTTCTGAAAATGTACATTTCCTGGTGGAAGGAGTTAAAGACTCTCCATCACTCCATGGAAATCTATCGACAGCTTAGAACTTTGCGGTCCGAGGGCGTGATACAATTGTCGTCGGACTTCTCAAAAGTGCACTATGAGAATACGAGATCTTCTGCCATTTCCATCTTAGGAGTAACTCTGTGGAACAAATTAAATGGATGGCAAAGAGCTCTTTCTGATATTCAGAAGTTTAAGAAAATGCTCAAGGCCATACTTTTTATAGAAGTATTCCAATGAATGATGATCCAATTTATTCCGGTTTTTGGATTCATATATTATATAGCGCTGTGAATTAACTGTCTTCATTGAATACCTGTAATCTCTGATGTTTGTACAAATCTTGTATGTTTCTTAATCTATGTATGTTGCTTTTGTAAAGCCACCTAGGAATAGGCGGTTCAGAAATTTTTTTAATAAATAATGAACCACGGCATTCAATGCAAACAGATTCTTATACTACGGTTATGAAATATGTTAAGAAGCAGCACAAAGCCCTGGGGAACCCCACTATTTACCCTTCACCATTGAGAATATTAACCATTTAAACCCGCTCTCTGTCTCTGTCTTTCAACCAGTTCTCAATCCATAAAAGGACATTACCTCCTATCCCATGAATTTCTAATTTTCATGAGGTACATTGTCAAATGCCTTTTGAAAATCCAAATAGACAATTATCCACATGTTCATTCACCCCTTCAAAGAAATGCAGTAGATTGGTGAGGCAAGATTTCCCTTGACTAAATCCATGCTTACGTATATGCTTTCACAGGGTAGGCCCTGTGTCTGAGCCGGGTAGTGAAAAAGATGCCGACGCCTAGGGCTACAGTCAGTCACTAATAGGCACTTAAAGTACATTCAATTGCTATGAAAATAGTAATTCAGATGGATTTAACCTCCAAATCCACCTCCCTATAAATGTTATATCAATCCTCAGATGCACCACTCCACGTTCAAACTTTATCACCACGCTAAGCTTGATGTGCAAAATCTTCCCTGGATCGATTTTACTTATATTATTACATTGACTTAATTTTATGTCATTTAAATATATTTTTTTAACAATATTGATTGCTTTATAAATGTAATACTGATAAGTTTCCCTTATCAGTATTACATTTATAAAGCAATCAATATTGTTAAAAAAATATATTTTGCACATCAAGCTTAGCGTGGTGATAAAGTCTGAACGTGGAGTGGTGCATCTGAGGATTGATATAACATTTATAGGGAGGTGGATTTGGAGGTTAAATCCATCTGAATTACTATTTTCGACGCCTAGGGCTAGACAGGGGAAAATACTCTCCCCAAAATAAAGAACTCTACCTACACTAACACCTCAACCCAGAACTAAAGCCAGACAGGGAAGGTTTAGTCCGGAGCAAGAAAGTACCTATTTGTTTTCGCCTGTGTTAAAGAAAGGAGAACAATGGGGAGGTGGAACTAATAGGACTCAGGATAGTGTTCCTGGGGGGGAAGATGGACCAGACAATTCATAACATTCATGGGGGACACAATTCCAGGTGACACCAGGAACATTCTAGCCCTCACTTTAGCCAGGAACAAGCAACACCTGTAGCTCCTTATCCTGAGTCATATAAGGAAACAGAACGGTGAAGGAAGACCAGTTCCTAGGACTCGCAGCGGCATACCTCAGCCTAACACCCAAGTAAAAGAAATGTTAGAAGATTTCATGAGTGACGCTTCAGATAATGAAGACCATTTAGACCCTGAGGAAGTCATGGACTTTAAGGAGAGAAATGTTGACACTGACCTGTGGGACATGGAAACAGACGGGGTTTAAATGAGGTTATGCTGAGACTTGGGAAAGAGCAAAACTGGGAAGTGAAATGATTTGCTAGTTTATGGAGTCAAGTTATGGGGCTGGCTGGCTCTGTAAACTTAAGTTAAGGAAAGTTTACTGTAAAGCCTTTGCAGCTTGTGAAGGTTCCTGCATCCTTCTTGTGCGAGAACCAGAGTTTTCTGGGCTGTGGCAGTTAGCACTGCACAGCTCTGGCAGTAGTTTGGAGATATTTTTCCTTTTTGGGTTTTTCTCAGACTGGATTGTGGGTCCTATTGGTGAGCGGTCATTGTGGGAGGAGGCCCCTTCTGCCCTGAGCTCTGCATCCAAGGAGCTCAGAGGCAAGATCCAGTCTGAAGCTGCCAGAAATCATTGTGAGCAAGAAACTGAATCAATTGCATGAAAGTATTTTGAGATTCGTTGACTGGAATAGTAAAGAGTCATTTTGGACTGTATCTGTGGAATACATGTTTTCTTTTGAACTATGAGTGCAATTTGGGGTTTTTGGAAACTAAAGTTCCTAATGGAATAAAGTATTTTGAGTTGGAAGCAAACTTGGGGTTTTATTTTACTTGATCCACCAACTCCAATTAAAAACTGATTATCTGCTCGGTCAGCGCCGTGTGCTCCGGGCTCTCTCGGCCATTTCCCCTTGGGCATGGCACGGCCTGGTGATGCACGGTGACAATGTTCTGTCATTTTGTTCTTTATAATAGTCTCTACCATTTTGCCCGGCACCGACATCAGACTCACCGGTCTATAACTTCCTGGATCATAAGAACATAAGCAATGCCTCTGCTGGGTCAGACCTGAGGTCCATCGTGCCCAGCAATCCGCTCACGCAGCGGCCCAACAGGTCCAGGACCTGTGCAGTAATCCTCTATCTATACCCCTCTATCCCCTTTTCCAGCAGGAAATTGTCCAATCCTTTCTTGAACCCCAGTAGCGTACTCTGCCCTATTACGCTCTCTGGAAGCGCATTCCAGGTGTCCACCACATGTTGGGTAAAGAAGAACTTCCTGGCATTCGTTTTAAATCTGTCCCCTTTCAACTTTTCCGAATGCCCTCTTGTTCTTTTATTATTCGAAAGTTTGAAGAATCTGTCCCTTTCTACTCTTTCTATGCCCTTCATGATCTTGTAAGTCTCTATCATATCCCCTCTAAGTCTCCTCTTCTCCAGGGAAAAGAGACCCAGTTTCTCCAATCTCTCAGCATATGAAAGGTTTTCCATCCCCTTTATCAGACGCGTCGCTCTCCCCTGAACCCTTTCGAGTAACGCCATGTACGGCGACCAATATTGGACGCAGTACTCCAGATGCGGACGCACCATCGCCCAATACAATGGCAGGATAACTTCTTTTGTTCTGGTTGTAATACCCTTCTTGATTATGCCTAGCATTCTGTTTGCCTTCTTAGCGGCCGCTGCGCACTGTGCTGTCGGCTTCATTGTCATGTCCACCATTACCCCCAAGTCCCTTTCTTGGGTACTCTCACCTCTGGAACAGGACCAAGAGAGGTCAGAAAAAGTGAGAGAGACAAGGAAGATTATAAGAACTGATAAAAGATGAGAGACAGTAAATGTCGATAGATGATGAAGAGAAGAGACTGAGAGACATAGGAAAATGCTGGGGGAGAAGAAGAGAAAAAGAATGAATGAAAGGCAAAAAGGCAGATTTAATAAGGACAGGAGAAAAGTAAAAATAAGGGAGATGGAGATACAGCAAATATATCCTCCTCATAATAAAGGTTAGAAGCAGGGGCAGGGATTATAGCACCTCATTCTAACAGTGCCTGGGCCAGAGGAGGTGTCTTTCTTGTAGAAAAGGTTTGCATTACCCTATTTCTCGCTTGAATCTAAGTTACATCACCTGCTTCCTGCAGTTCCTCACATGTGCCTGTGGGGGTCAGATTTCCTCTTTCCTCAGGTTCCAGAGGCTCAGTCTTGAATCTCTCTTGCTCAAATCGGATTAAAATGTCAGGCGTGACATTATGGGAGCCTGTTATATGAAAAAGATATTTATCTATTTATTGGGATTTATTAATCATCTTTCACCCAAGGCAATTTACAGCTGGTATAATTCAATATAAAACTTACAGTTTTGTTAACAGCATAACAGTAGTATAAAGACCAAATATAAACCAATAAATTAAGTGAGGTAAACTCAAAATGAGCACATTGAAACTTAATACTAGGGCTATCATGAAATAGTTTCAAACATATACTTATTGAAAGCACTGAAATTCAAATAAGAGAAATATAATACAATGTCAGCATAACATATGAAATACCTAATAAGCACACATCAGAACACTCATAGTAACATAGTAGATGACGGCAGATAAAGACCCGAATGGTCCATCCAATCTGCCCAACCTGATTCAATTTAAATTTTTTCTTCTTAACTATTTATGGGCAAGAATCCAAAGCTCTACCCGGTACTGTGATATGATGTTTATGTTGTTCTATAATACAGCTTATCATATAGCCGAGGGGCCAAGCGCAGATATTAGATGGGGACAAGAAGGGTGTTACGGAGTCCACTGGGATAAACTGATGGGTGCAGAATAAGTGTCTAGTCAGTCACCCCAGCCTACAATGTAAGTACTCAGAATTATACTGTTTTCCTAGTACAGAGCCAAAAAGAAATCTATTCTAGCAATATCCCAATCATTTTAATACTGATGTAGCAACTCCTTTTCTCCAGAGCTACAAGCAATTTTGTTATGGATGCTGCTACTCGTACATGGTGTATCTGACAACTGCTGACAGTATTCAACTTACCAGTCAAGATGCCTTCCCCTCCCTCCTAAGCTAAAAAGTTCCCCTACTCACAGTAAGCAGGGCTGTGGAGTCGGAGTCAGAGTCGAGGAGTCGGAGGAAATTTCGGGTACCTGGAGTCGGAGTCGGAGTCAGAAGTACAAAAAACTGAGGAGTCGGAGTCGGAACATTTATCTACCGACTCCATTTTTGAACTTGGCATACCAATCACGAGCGATTCTTTCAGCTATAGCACCCACTATATACACAGCACAAATGTTGCGAGCAGCTTCTGCGGCCTTAGAACCTTGATTAAAAGCAAAAAGAAGATAGTGTCGAAAATGCTCATTTCTCTCAACTTGACATTCCATTTTAACGATCTGAAAATTAACCAGTGCTGTGGAGTCGGAGTCGGAGGAAATTTCGGGTACCTGGAGTCGGAGTCAGAAGTACAAAAAACTGAGGAGTCGGAGTCGGAACATTTATCTATCGACTCCATTTTTGAACTTGGCATACCAATCACGAGCGATTCTTTCAGCTATAGCACCCACTCTATACACAGCACAAACGTTGCGAGCAGCTTCTGTGGCCTTAGAACCTTGATTAAAAGCAAAAAGAAGGTGGTGTCGAAAATGCTCATTTCTCTCAACTTGACATTCCATTTTAACGATCTGAAAATTAACCAGTGCTGTGGAGTCGGAGTCGAGGAGTCGGAGGAAATTTCGGGTACCCGGAGTCGGAGTCAGAAGTACAAAAAACTGAGGAGTCGGAATCAGAACATTTATCTACTGACTCCACAGCCCTGACAGTAAGTGACAATAAAATGATCAACACACTGGAGTTGTCAAACCTTCATCTGTCTCACACCACATGTGGGACACAGACCATACCAGTGTGTCTGGCATATGGACTGCACACCCCCCCCATGCTAGTGAGTTTTGTTTTAGAAACCCTTGGGGGTCATTAGGAAGATGAAAGCCTGAAATCTCTCTGCAGGAGAGTCTGTCTGGCTTGGAGAGGTCCGAATACTGAAAACGGAGCTCTGGGAGTCATAGTTAATTCAACGCCTCATCTCGGTTATTATCAGGAACAGCCAAATGTGAAGATTCAGCACAAGGACCTCCGTTCCCAGACTCCTGTCCCATATGGAAGTCAGGAGGGGACAGAGCCTGGGAGATAAGAAGCATACATTTCATTTCTCTCCCATTAATTCCACATCTTAATGTAAAGTCTTCAAAGCTTGGGCCAAAATAAGACACTTACAGAAAGCATTTTCTTCCCTAATCTTTGTCTTCTCAGCCATGTTTAGTCATTTCTTAATCTTACACCTCTTTTGAAATAGATCCTGATTCTCTTAACTTCCCTTACCTTTTACGAATTATTGTTCTTCATCTGAAAATTTTCCTGTCCAAATTTACCTCATGGCTCCATTGAATCTTAATTGTTCACAACCTCTTCTTGTACTTGGGTGTTGAGTATTTCTTATTATTGAGAAAAACATTGGGACATTCCCTTTAATAACTTTATTTTAAAATATCCTTAACTGGTATTTTGAAGTCTGTGACAGTTCTCATTACCTTTAATGCAGACTTTCAGCAAATTAACCAAAAAAATTAATGAGCTGTGTTGCATTCAAACTCTGTCCACCAGAGGCCATGGTGATCTCCTCTCTCTAGGGATCTCGGAGGAATTTCTACCTCCTGGGTTTACGTCAGTGGTTCCCAAACCTGTCCTGGGGACCCCCAGCCAGTCAGGTTTTCAAGATATCCCTAATGAATATGCATGAGAGAGATTTGCATACCTGCCACTTCCATTATATGCAAATCTCTCTCATGCATATTCATTAGGGATATCTTGAAAACCTGACTGGCTGGGGGGTCCCCCAGGACAGGTTTGGGAACCACTGGTCTACGTGAATGTCTGGTGTCTCTTTGAGGAGTGGTGCTCCACGCGGGGAGTGCAGCCCCTCCGCGCAGTTTTGCCTCTCCGAATTTCTGCGGGATGGCCTGGTGCGTGGCCTCGCCTGGTCCTCTCTTCGAGTGCAGATTTCTGCGTTGTCTTCTCGCGGTCTCTTGCATGGTCAGCAGTTGGTCTCTTCTCCGGATGTGATTAGATGCCCGAGAGCTGTGAAATTGCTCCGACTGCCTAGCTATTAGGCTATTGATTCCTACCTGAGACTTCAATCTGGTCTCTGTGCTCGTTCTGATGAGGATAGTTGTATTGTGCAGAATATAAGTGGGGGGCCCATTACTAATATGTATTAGATACACTTTTAGTTAGGGCTCTGAAAGACACTAATATTGTAGCTGAATAATAGAAATCCTTCACACACAGCAAAGTATAAACAGCAGAGTTCGCAGAGTACATATTTTTCCTTCATAGAACAAAATATTTTGGTTTAATGTCTGGAGCAAGATGCTGGGGCCATAACAATGGTTCCATGAAAGTGGGCTAAAAGTCACACCAACTGTACAGGGGTAGGGAACTCCGGTCCTCGAGAGCCGTATTCCAGTCGGGTTTTCAGGATTTCCCCAATGAATATGCATCAGATCTATTTGCATACACTGCTTTCAATGCATATTCATTGGGGAAATCCTGAAAACCCAACCAGAATACGGCTCTCGAGGACCGGAGTTCCTTACTCCTGCACTAACACATTTGTTTATAAAAACATATTTTTCTTCCAGTAGTTATATTTGCAATGGAATAGAACATGTCTGCAACGGTCAGCTTGACCAATAGCATGTTGTCCACTTCCTTCTACTACTGACAGAGGTGACAAATAGCATGTGATGAGTTAAGTCACTGTTGCTAAAGAAATTACTAGCAAAGTAAAATTAAGAAACCATGTGACTTCAATTTGTAAATGGATTATGATTGGAAGTTGCACCACCTACATATGTTTAATAATGAATTAATTAATGATATCAATAAAATGGCCAGTCACCTGTATTTGGGAAGCCTTTCTGACGTCCCATTATTTTGGCGGATGCAGAAACGCTTCTCAAAGCTTTGACTATCTAGCTACATTTGAGTGTGGAATTCTTTCTCTGATCTCCCCAGAAATAGAATTAAGAACTGAGGAATATATGGAAGTATTAGGAGGCAGGTAGCTAGCCTATATACTTGTTTTTTCAGCCAAACAGTTCATCCTCCGTTTGTGCCTCTCGGTTCCTGTACGTTGCAAAACCTTGCACTTAAGGAAGTCTTCCTGGTGGCCATCTCTTCCAAGAGACACGTTTCTGATCTGCAGGCCTTCTCTTCTAAGCCGCCCTTCCTGGCGTTCTCTCAGGAGTGGGTCGTGCTGCAGCCGGTTCTCTCCTTTCCGCCAAAGGTGGTTTTGCCTTTTCATGTCAACCAGTCCATGGTCCTCCCGGTCTTGGGTACTCGGGAGGGCTCGTTGGAGCAGAGGCAGTTGCGCAATTTGGATGACTGTAGGGTCCTTTGCTCATAAGTTCAGGGGACCTAGGAGTTCCGTAAATTGGATTGTCTTTTTTGTCCTCTTAGGGGGGTCCCTCTAGGGCAGGGGTGTCCAATGTCGGTCCTCAAGGGCCGCAATCCAGTCGGGTTTTCAGGATTTCCCCAATGAATATGCATGAGATCTATTAGCATACAATGAAAGCAGTGCATGCAAATAGACCTCATGTATATTCATTGGGGAAATCCTGAAAATCCGACTGGACTGCGGCCCTCGAGGACCGACATTGGACACCCCTGCTCTAGGGTAACAGTGCTTCCAAAGCTACCATTGCGTGCTGGATTAGGGAGGCTATTGCTTCGGCATACCTTCTTAACATGTGGCCTGTTCCGGAATTTCTCAGAACTCCTTCCACTAGGGGTCAGGCAGCCACTTGGGCTGTCTTCGCTGGTGCCTCCGGTGGATATCTATAAGTCTGCAGTTTGGTCTTCTCTCCATTCCTTTGTGCGACACTACCGTGTGGACGTTCAGGCGTGTTGGGACGCGGCGTTTGGTGAGTGTGTTTTTGTGGCGACCCTTCAGGGGTCCTGCCCTTGATGGGTACTGCTTTGGTACATCCCTCATTTTCTGTTCCGGTCTGACGGAATGATAAAGAAGGAGAAATTAGGTACTTACTTAATAATTTTCTTTCTTTTAGTCCCTTCAGACCGGCACATAACCCCCCGCCCTGTCATGTTATTCTGTGTTTTTTTCCCGAAAAGAGTACAGGTTTTTCTGCAGGTATTGGTTGTTGGGGAGTTACAAAGGCAGTGGCATTGGTTCGTCTGGTTTAGCTGGTGAACTGAGGGATGTTTTGGGGAAGGTTCTTGTTCTAATCAGTATCCAACGGTGTTTTCCTGGTCCGTTTGGGCCGGGCTTATGTCTTCTCCATGTGAATATGGAGCCGTATGTTCTGGAATATGGAGCCTTGTAAATGTCTGCTTGGCTATTCAAAAAAACTGCCTGCACAGCCCACTTGTACTGATGTCAAAAGTTAGTGTCTCAGTCTCCACCTGCTGGCAGAGAAGTGTAAACCCATCAGTTTCTGTGCCAGTCTGGAGGGACTTAAAGAAAGAAAATTAGCAGGTAAGGACCTAATTTCTCCTTATGTACTGTGATTTATACTAATCCACCAGCAATACAAAAACTCCATTCAAAATGCATCCTGTTCCCTCCATAACAGAGAAGCCTCCTCCTCACCACCGTTTCTTTTAACAGTACAGATTGCTCAGCCCCATGACATTAGGATGAAAGGTTTTGCCAGCTGCCTCCTCCATCTCCAGGGCAGCCTACTCCATCCAAAGTAGGGAAAAAAAACAATGGGAAGAAGAGAAAAGGATGACCTTTTAACTCTCCAGCGTTAAGTTACTGACTGGTCCAGGTTGACCTTATTAATAATAATAATAATTTTATTTCTTATATACCGCTATACCATAAGTTCAAAGCGGTTTACAACAAGATACATGCAAAGAGAGTATGCGATGTTTACAACAAGAAACATATGTTTACAACAAGATACATAAGTTCAGAGCGGTTTACAAGAAGATACATGCAATAAGGGTAGGAGGAATTTTATACTTACTTGTTACAGGAGGGTGAATCTGTTCAGATGTTTCCGATTCTGGAGGATCCATGAAGGGGAGATCTTCCTCCTGCTTAACACTCAGTGAGAACACAGACGTTACAACAGGAAGGCCTGTGATGAGGAAACACATTTACAAGGATTCACCAAGGATATACATTTAAGTCTCCAAATGATATGAAAATACAGAGCCCTTTAAATCCTAAACATTTACTTACTCTTCATGGGGTCATGTGGGTTTTCTTTTCCTTCCCACTCAAAGTGTTGAGTGAAATATTTCTCATCTGCCTTTTTAATCTTGAATATAACATCAGGATTAACAATTGAGTAACCTGTTAAGAAGAAGGAGGAAAATGACATTTCATTGTATATAGAAACCCTATGGAAATACCATCTGTTTCCCGTTCTGAAGAAGCTGTGCCTGAAAGTGTACATGAGGAGGGGGGGGGAGATTTTGAGTATTTGTCTGACAAAGCTTGGAGAGAAGAGGGAGCTACAACCTGCTACTTGATTATGCTTAAACCTTGGAGATTTGCTGGTGTAGATATTTCTCTTCTTAGTCCTCCTAGCTGGAGGCACTGCGGATGTCAGACTTCTTGATGATAAATGCTACCATTCAAAGGAGGGTTGCATATTTTGACTATTGTCCAGCTGACATGTTAGGTCCTTATACAGATTTTTTTCGTTCTCAGTTTTAGATATCTGAGTGGTAAATCCTACTCCTGGTCTTCTGTACCAAACTTTTGTTCTATGGCAGCGGTCCTCGATCCAGTTCTCGGGACACACCAACCACTCTGGTTTTCAAGGTATCCACAATGAATATGAATAAAATAGATTTGCATACAATGGAGACAAAGCATGTAAATTTATTATATGCATATTCATTATGGGTATCCTGAAAACTTGGCTGGTTATGTATGAAGCCTCTATTTTAAGGTCCTTCACTGGCTCCTGTTGGATATCGGATGGCATCAGAAGCCAGTCAATTAAGGAAACTGTTAGATTCCTTGATTCAGCAGAAACACTCTCATTGTTATTTTGGCTAGCTTTTTTCGTTTGTTTGTATGTATGATTGAATCAAATAGAGTGGCACCTTGGTTTGCGAGCATAATTTGTTCCAGAAGCATGCTCGTAATCCAAAGCGCTTGTATATCAAAGCAACTTTCCCCATAACAAGTCATGGAAACTCAGACGATTCGTTCCACATCCCCAAAACTGGCTGTGCACTGGTTGTGCGACTGAGAAAGGAGGGATTCAAGGCACAAGCACCGTGTCTGGTCCTGTCACTCACCCCCCGTCATCCAAGTTTCCAAGTTTCCAAGTTTATTAGTTTTTAATACCCCGACCATCAAGCAAATGTCTGGCCGGTTAACAATGTTTTGTAGAGACTAAAAATGTTATAAAATAATGTGAACGTATATGACGTAGACTAGACAAACTGGAGGGTGAGGGAGATAAGGGAAGGAGGGGAGAAGTTACATAATTTAGTAAAGAAGGAGAAAGTGGGGAGGGGATAGAACGTGAGGAATAGGGTAGCATTGTTACGGCATATACTTATTCGTAGTAATAGTCAGAAAGAGGGAGAGTGGGAAACAAATAAGAGAAAGACTTAAGAGAAGAAGGAGAGTGATTTAGATTCAACCGAAGGCATCTTGAAATAAGAAAGTCTTTAAGCCGGTCTTGAATTTGATTAGATTTTGTTCGTCCCGTAAATATTGTGGGAGAGAGTTCCATAATGTGGGTGCAGTTACTGCAAAATTGGTTTTTCGGGTGTAATAGAATTCTTTTAAAGAAGGAATGAAGAGGAGTTTTTGGTCAGAGGATCTTAAAGTACGAGGGGAGCATTGTGGAATTAGTAGTTTATCAAGGAATAGTGGTTGATGGAAAAGTTTAATTTTAAAGGAGAGTAAGATGATTTTGTAGGTGATGCGATGTGTGATGGGGAGCCAATGAGCTTCTTTAAGAAGAGGAGTAACATGTTCAAATTTACCTTTTTTGTATATTAATTTTATTGCAGAATTTTGTATTAATTGCAATCGTCGTAGTTCTTTTTGAGGGAGTCCATTAAGGAGGGAGTTACAGTAGTCTAGGTGGGAAATGACTAGTGAATGAGTCAAGATGTTGATTGAATCAGTATTTAGGATAGGACAGAGTGATCGAATAATACGAAGTTTAAAAAAGCAGGTTTTTACGATCGAAAGAGTTCATGCAGGGGGAAGGACGCCAAGAGTTTAATCCGGCTCTGGGATCGTTCCATGAAGAGGCTGCTGGAAGCAGTCCTGGGCTCTTTTTCACTCAGAGGGTGGTGGATGCCTGGAATGCGCTTCCGGAGGTTGTGATAGGACAGAGTACACTACCGGGTTTCAAAGAAGGACTGGATGAATTCCTGAAGGATACGGGGATTGAGGGATATAGATAGAGGTAGAGATAGGCTATGAAAGGGTATAGATAGAAGGAAAAGGGGGATTAAAGGGTTTAGACAAGGATCACCTTACAGGTCATGGACCTGATGGGCTGCCGCGGGAGCGGACTGCTGAGCGCGATGGACCTCTGGTCTGACCCAGCGGGGCAACTTCTTATGTTCTTATGTCCTGGTGGAATTTCAGGGGTCCTCGGAAAGAAACTGCGGCGTCCACTACCTCCGGATCTCGAGTCAGAGGCACCATGGCATGTCCTGTCGCTGCATTGAACGTCCTCTCGCCTCGGCGGCGGAAGGGCCCTTGCAGACAGCTGTACGGTAGAGCCACTAGCCGCACGGTGAGCTTTCCACAAAATACTGACCGTCGTATGCAGTACTCAAAAAGCATGCAGATTACTGCCATGTTAAAAGCAAAAAAGCCCCAGTGCAGAGTCAGGTGCGCGAGCATCACTACTCCCTCGACTTTGGGGAGGAGGGGAAGTCTGGGCAGGATCACACTCATTGATGTGTGTCCGTGTGTGCTTGTGTGGCGAGACAACGCTCGGTTTCTGAGTCAAGGTTTGCGGGAGTGTACTACATTACATTTTGGCAATCCTTCTAGATTAGTCATTGTTTAAGTTTTTTTTATTGAATTTTTTTTTCCATTTAACAACAAGTGTCATAAATTTTCATACAATTATCTTAACAATACACTTGATATTTTTATAATATATTTTATATATAACATTTCTTGTCTTATTTTTCTTATGGTTTTATATATCATATAATTGTAATTATTTTTCTTATAAAGTTATACAATATATATATTGTAATGATTTTATCAATTATTATTTAAATATGAACCTTTTCCCCCTCCCTTTATTACGTTATTTTCATGTAAGAATATCATCTATTATAATATTTTATTTATAATGTATGATAAAGAGAATAATTCCCTCCCCTTAACCCCTCCTTCTTTATACTATTTTCTTATCATGGGAAAATGAAATTCAAATATTGCAATATTCTGTTAATGGTCCCCAAATCTTCTTGAACTTATTCATATATCCTTTTTGTGTTGCAAATGCATGTTCCATCTTATATATATGGCAAACTGAGTTCCACCAGAAATTATAGTTCAATCTGTCCCAATTTTTCCAATTATGTGTAATTTGCTATACTGCTATTCCAGTCATTATAAATAAAAGTTTGTTGTTATTTGATGAGATTTGACTATGGGCTCTCATTGTAGTACCAAATAGAATTGTATCGTATGTCAAGGCTACAGGATTTTCTAACATCCTATTTATTTGGGGCCAAATCGATTTCCAAAATGTTAATATGAATGGACAATAGAATAAAAGATGATCTAATGTCCCTGCTTCAAGATGACAATGCCAGCATCTATTAGACTTAGAGCTATCAATTCTATGTAAACGTGTAGGGGTCCATAGAGCTCTATGTAAAATAAAAAAACAAGATTAGTCATGAATTATGTTTTGTTCCTATTGGAAAACATATTGTGCAGGATGCTGGTTCGGGAGGGGGCGAAGCAGTGCTCCCACACTCCTCTCCGCTAGTGGCTGGACATGAACACAAGGAGCCAAAAGCCAGAACTCTCCCATCCACCACGAAAAGAAACCGGACCCAATTCTTCCATTCTTAACCGCCACCATAGAACCATTCAGGCATCAGGCAACGGCTCCCTCAGCTGCCAGATCGGAGCAACTGTCCATCGGTAGGTGAGCTCAAAAGAAGCAAACACTAACGAGACTGGAAGTCCCAAATGAAAACAACAGAGGCAGAACAAAAAACCAACAAAAAAAGAAATTTAAAAGAAAAATCAACAAAGGCAAAATAAAACAAAAACAAAAGCAGGACAAGGGAGACAGCACAGAAGATGACCTAACTGGCCGCCATCTTGTTGGAATATTCATTTCTATCTCTATTTCTACCACTGTCTTTAAATTTTTACTTTTCATAAATTGTTTCTTCAGGTACTTTAGTTAGATTGTGAGCCTTTGGGACAGTTAGGGAATTTCCAAGTACCTATCTTATTTATTTTTATTTATTGTATCTTTTAATGCATCATTTTTGTAAACCGCTTAGAAACCTCACGGTTATTAGCGGTATATAAGAATTAAATTAAATTACATTAAGAAGAATAATTACAGCAACATATAATATCACATTGAAGCTCAGATTCCTGAGGCAAGCATTAAAATAATAATAACAATAAATAATAATAAGAGTTTATATACCGCAATACCGTGAAGTTCTATGCGGTTTACAAAAGATTACAAGAGGTACAAAATGAATGAACTTAAGAGAGAAGAGAGTGAGAATGGGTCAAGAAATCCAATATGACTGAAACACATACGTGTCGAGCCCTAACTGCAATAAAAACATTGAGCACCACAGGTCACCTTCTCTGTTTTTTGTGTCTCTACCATGACAAGGTAGGATCTCCTGTTTGTGTGTAGAGACCGGTTCATAGACAAAACCGCCGAAGACAAAGGCGCGCGCCAACTTTCAAGATGAAAGCGCACAAGATGGAAGCGCGCGCCGAAGAAAAAGAGTGTTTTTAGGGGCTCCGACGGAGGGTTTTGTTGGGGAACCCCCCCCCACTTTACTTAATATAGATCATGGCGGCGTTGTGGGGGGTTGTAACCCCCCTCATTATACTAGAAACTTAACTGTTTCCCTGTTTTTTAGGGAAAAAGTGAAGTTTTCAGTAAAATGTGGGGGGTTACAACCCCCCCACAACGTGGCGTGATCTGTATAAAGTAAAGTCGGGGGGTTCCCCCCACACCCCCTGTCGGAGCCCTTTAAAACAGTCATTTTCTTTGGCGCGCGGCTCCACATTGCGCTCAGTTGTCTGCACGCGTCTTTGTCCTGGCGCGCTTTTGTCCTGACACCGTAGAGACCCATGGGAACCAGCATTTGTGATTTTTATCCTACCAATTTCCTACTAGGCCTGTGTGATAGATGATAGAGAAGAGATATTTACCTCGTGACAAGAGGATCCCATGAACCTCCTTGATGGCTTTCTTGTAAAGCTCCTGCAGTTCTCCCAGAATGTTCCACTCCACTTCCCAGAAATAAGCAGCGACATCCTTGAATGTGACCAACGCCTAGAAAAGGAAAAAGGAGACCCTCAGCCACAGTTTCACTGGGTTTAATAGTCTGTAATGTGAGCTCTGTCAGTGAGACCAGATCACACCAAACAGTAGGGATGATGGAAGACAACATTGCCAGTGGTGTCCACAAAATTCTTTATTGATGACTCGACAGGTGTTTCAGCACAAACCGCCTGCATCAGAATGCTAAAAATGGACATAAAACATAAGAGAAACAAAACACACATGCAAAATAAAATCTTACATCATAAAATCAAAACAAGATAAATATCACTGTAGTCCAAAACTTAACAACCCTACAGATATAACCATTTTTAAAACAAGAAAATAAAATTAAACCATTTATAAATAAAGACTACAAATTATATAATCATAAACACGGCAGTTAAAGCTTTATCAAAAAACAACTCACCTGCTTTCTATTGCAAAACGACATGGATATTATTTTTCTTCTACCCGGACTTGATCTCTGATTATGGACAAAGTGGATTCTTTGATCTAAGTTTACTGCTTTTGTGGGGGGGGGGGGGATGAGGAGGTTCGGGGGGGATTGCTTTGTTGGGACGACTTCCTGAAGAAACAACAGGGGGTTGTCTCATGTTAGGGTTTTGTTATAATGCATTGGGCAGTTTGTGCGTGGGTATCTGGTTTAATGTTCTTTGGTATGATGCTGTATTTTTCTTTTAGAGATGGTAGTTCTTTTCTGCCTTGCTGTTGCATATTGCATTGTATTGCTGTGTGAGTTGATATTCACTTAATGCTGTTTTGTATACTTTATTCAAACTTCAATAAAAATCTTTATGTTTAAATTATTTTTATTATTCCAGCAGTAAGAAGCAAATACAAACAGTAGTACCAGTCAGGAAATAACATTTTCAACAATATACTCAGTTCCCCTCCCATCCCCCCCTCCCCTCCCCTCCCCAAGAATCCATGGCCAGTCCAACAGCTGAGAGTGGGAATAAAATCTTAAAGATTCAAAAGTCTACTGCGAGCACGCGGTGAGAGGTTCTGCCAGAAGTGCTCCCACACCTGACAAAATTTGCGACCCGGGCCAAGAGTCAAGTCTCCCACCATGCGTCTCTCCAGTGTTGCGTGCACTATCATTAGGGATCTCCATTGTCCATATGACGGGGGATCACGGGAGAGCCAGTTGGTGAGGATGGCTTTTTTAAAAAAATCTTTAAAATAAAAAAAAAACAAAACACAAAAAACAACTCACCTGGTATCAATGGTATTCCAAATGAATTAATCAAAGTGCTACCATGGCCCTCAGTTGACTGTGTGAACAGCTTTGTAAGGAAAACCATGGCCAACCAACTGGAGAATATCACTGTTCAAACCTATACCGAAGAAAGGTGATGCCAAGGACTGTAACAACTATAGAACAATTGCATTAGTTTCACACACCAGCAAAATATTGCTGAAAATAATACATCAAAAGCTACATTCATACATTGAGCAAGAACTATCCAAAGTTCAGGCTGGTTTCAGAAAAGGTCGAGGAACAAGAAATATTATTGCCAATGTTAGCTTGATATTGGAGAAGAGCAAAGAATACGAAAAGCTCCTATACTTTTGCTTCATTGACTACAGCAAAACTTTTGATGGTGTGGATCATGATAAACTATGGAGAACTCTAACACAAATGGGAACACCCAAACACAAAACTCAGCTGATGAAGAGCCTCTACGAAAATCAAGAAGCTGCAGTGAGAACAGAATATGGCAACACTGACTGGTTTCCAATAAAACATGGCATCTTGTCACCTTACCTGGTCAACCTTTACGGTGAAGCCAACATCAGAAAAGCAAATTTGGAAGAAGAGAGCGTTAGCTTCAAAGTTGGTGGCCAAAATATAAACAACCTGCACTATGCAGATGATACAATGCTCATCACCAGCAGCAAAGAAGAAATGCTGTCTCCGAGAAAGGTCAAAGTCGAAAGTCCTTACCACGGGATTAGAACTGAACATAAACAAGACAAAGATCATGAACACGGAAAATGATGAAGATTTTAAGCTTGAAGGCGATAGAATAGAAGATGTAAAGGATTTCAATCTCTTGGGCTCTTTTGTAAACAAAGAAGCAACTAGCAGGAAATAAATACTCTGCAGAATAGCACTTGGTCACTCTTCAATGAATGCTCTTGACAAAGTATTCAATGGTAAGGAAATAACACTCCAAATGAAGATCAAACTTGTCCACGCACTCATTTTCTCAGTGGTCAGTTATGAATGCGAAAGCTGGACACTACGGAAACAAGATAGAAAGAAGATTGACTGATTAGAGTTTTGGTGCTGGATAAGGATTTTAGGCATGCCGTGGACCACTAGAAGAACTAACAAATCCATTCTGGAAGAGATCAAACCAGTTATGTCACTCGAAGCCCAAATGATGAAGTTACAACGGACTTATTTTAGTCATACTGTCAGAAAATAAAGATCATTGGAGATAGCCATCATGTTTGGAAAGATCGAAGGAACTAGGCGAAGAAGGTGACCTGCAATCAGATGGAGGATCTTACTGGACTAGCACAAAACCAGTTTCTTTTAAGATCTGTAATTCATCAAGTCGCTAGGATTCGTACATGAGTCGATGGCACCTAACTAAAACTAAACTAATTTATACATAAAAAGGGAATCATTTATATATATAAAAAAAGACATCTATGAAAAAAATAATGAAGATATAATATCAATATTATCAACAAAAATGGACCCTACCTGCCCATCCATCTATCGTCCTGTCTCCCTCCTCTCCTTCTTATCCAAGGTACTCGAATGTGCTGTTCACTGTCATTATCTTGACTTTCTTTCATCTTAGGCTATCTTTAACCCACTTCAATTGGGCTTTCACCCTCTTCATTCTAAAGAAACTACCTTACGAAAGTCTCCAATGACATATTCCTGGCCAAATCCAAAGGCCTGTACTCCATCCTCATCCTTCTTGATCTATCCACAACTTTTGACACAGTAAATCACCACCTACTTATTGATACATTGTCCACGTTTGGATTTCAGGGCTTTGTTATCACATGATTTTCTTCCTACCTTTACCATCACACCTTTAGCGTATGCTGTGGTTGATCCTCCTCCACTGCCATCCCGCAGTCCGTCGGTGTACCTCAGGGCTTTGTCCTGGGACCACTTCTTTTTTCCATCTACACTTCTTCCTGTAGTGCTCTAATCTCCTCCCATGGCTTTCAGTATCACCTCTATGCCAACTATTCCCAAGATTCAACCTGCTTGTCTGACATCACTACCTGGATGTCTCTCGCCACCATCTAAAATTAAACATAGCCAAGACTGAACTCCTTAACTTTCCACCTAAACCTGTCTCTCCTCGTCCCCTTTTCTCTGTTTCTATGAACACCCTCATCCTCCCTGTCTCTTTGGCTTGCAACTTTGGGGTAATCTTTGACTCATCTCTCTCCTTCTCTTTACATATCGAACAGACTGCTAAAATCTATCATTTCTTTCTCTACAATATTTCTAAAATCAGAGCCTTCCTTTCTGAGCGCATTGCCAAGGCCTTCAACCCTACCCTCATCACCTCTCGCCTAGACTACTGCAAACTGCTTCTGACTGGCTTTCCGCTAAATCATCTCTCTCCTCTTCAATCTGTTCAAAACTATGCTGCATGCGGCATATTCCGCCAATGCTGCTATGCCCACATTATCCCTTTCCTCAAGTCACTTCATTGGCTCCCTATCCATTTCCACATACAAGTGCATTTGCTCCTCAGCTCTTTAGTATCTTGCCTCACTCATCGGATAAGTCTCTCTTATCTGTACCCTTTTCCTCGATGGCCAACTCCTGATTACGTCCCTTCTACTTTGCTGCACTGTATGCCTGGAACAAACTTCCTGACTTTGTATGTCAAGCTGGCAGTATTCAAATCCAGACTCAAAGCCTGAAGCTGCTTCAATTCCAAAATCCAACCCATCTTCTAAGCACAAATATCTGTCTTCTCATTCTCTCTGTAATTCCCCCACCTGAGCTCTGTGCATTGATGCACCTTCTTGTCCAGATTGTAAGCTCTATTGAGCATGGACTGTCTCTTCTATGTTTTGATGTACAGTGCTGTGTACAGTATGTGTAGTAGTAAAACTTAAAGAGACAATGTTCATATATCTCTCTAAAAGATAAGATATAGGAGGAGCAGTGTATATCCAAAAATGTTCATAAAATATAATCATAAAAATGTACCAGTGAAATATTTGCCCCAATTTGTATTGTAATATCATAAAATGTACACTAATAATGGGACTAATCAAAGAAAGGATGGTGACATAAAACATTACATATATAAGAGACACTGAAAAGTGAGACAAGTGGATCACCACAGTGGCATACTAAGGAGGGGGAGGAGGCAGTCTGCCTCGGGTGCAGCCCATAACAGGGTGCTCCGATGACTCCTCCAAGGGTTGTTGTTGGTGTCAAGATCTTCTTCCCAACAGCAGCAGCAACGGCCACAATTTGCTGCTTTTGTCGGCATTGGGCTTTCCTCTCTAATGTGTCCTGCCTACTTCCTGTTTCTGCAAAGGCAAGACCTGGCAGAGAGAAAGATCTGACGCCAGCAAGAGCAGTGAATTGTGAACGCTGCACTGCCGACTGCAGGTTAACAAAGGGAGGGAGGGGAGGGAGGGAGAAGGAAGACCAGGGAAGGAAGAGGAGATGAAAAAGACATGCCAGACCATGGGGAAGGAAAGGAAGGATGGAAGATGAAAGGCCATGGAGGGGGAGGAAAAGATGCCAGGACATGGGGAGGGAAGGAAAGGTGACAGAGATGCAAGACCAGGGAGAAAGGAGGGAGGGAGGGAAAGGAAAGAGGAGATACCAAAGCATGGAGGGGGAGGGAGAGATGGAAGGAAAGGAGAGGAGAGAGATGCCAGGACAATGGGGGGAGAGAAGGGAAGGAGATTGAGATGCCAGACCATTGGGAAGGAAGGGAGGGAAAGGAGATGCCAGAGCATGGAGGAAGAGGGATAGATGGAAAGAAAAGAGAGGAGAGAGATCCCAGGGCATGAGGGAAGGGAAGCAGATGCCAGACCATGGGGTGAGTTAAGATGGGAAGGATTGAAGGAGAATGCAGAGATGCCAGAGCTTGGGGAAGGGCGTGGAGACAAAGAGAAAAATGGAAGGGACAGAGAAAGAGGGCGGATGTGGATGGAATGGAGAGTGAGGATAGGATGAGGAAGGCAGAAACCAGAAATGACAAAAGGTAGAAAAAATATTTTTTTTGTTGTTGCTTTAGAATAAAGTAATATTGTAGCTGTATTGATAAACATTTATAAATAGAAAATGGAAATGGTAATCTTTTTATTGGACTCATTTTAATATTTTTTTTACTAACTTTTGGAAACCAAAATCCTCTTCCTCAGAGAGTGGTGTACCAAGGGGGGGGTAGGGGGGGGATTTCCACCCCAGGTGCAGCTCCTAGGGGGTGCTCCTCTAAGATTGGCCCTAGGTGTCACATACCCTAGGTACGCCACTGGATCACCGGAAAAAAATAAGTAAACATCTGCATAAAGAACAACAGACATCCAACTTAAACAGTGCAAATGTGTGCAAATAACCAACATCCAGGGGCAAGATTAAAAAAAGGACGGTGTACATACTACAAACTAATGAAGTGACATAATACATTAGGCCAGTGAAAACGTTAAAGAATGATGATGAATGACATGACAACTTGAACCGACGAACCTGAGGGTGCACAGAAAAAGTCAACATTTGAAATGCCAAAGTGAAAAATGCTACTGTGGTCAAATACAAATCATTTTAAATTGAGTGAAAAGCTCACCATAAGATCAACAAATAAATGAAAAATCAACCTACCTATGTGCCGACTAGTATAAAGGGCTTTGCAATTGTGCACGACTAGTAAAAAGCTCTGCCATGCAGCATGAAACAGGTTTCAGATTTCTAAAGCCAAGCCGGTGACATGCTGAGGAATGAACCAATCAACCTGAGCAGTGTGCATAGGATTCTGCCTTTATGTCTGCCATAATTAGACTGTAAGCTCTTTCAAGCAGGGACTATCTCTTGCGTGTTTAATGTACAGTGCTGTGTGGTAGCACTATAGAAATGATAAGTGGTAGAAGTGGATTGCAGGTTAGAAATTGCCACAGTTCTTGTACATGCATTAATGCAGCTGGGAAATCGCACATTACTGGCTGCAAAAATGCATCAGTGGTAGGAGCTGATCCTGAAAGACCAGACCCAGGCAAAAGAAAAGAGGCAGCTGCTCTCCTTTCCTCATCAATCCCTGGGACCAGATCCCCCAAGGACAGAATACTGCAATCTACCTCCAACAGGTTAAAGTATCCCACCAAAGACACCAACAAGGAAAGAGAAGGGAAGGCTGGAAGAGCTGCTCAACCTGTGCACAAGAGGAGAAAGAAGAATTTCTTACCTGATCAGAACCCAGGGCAGACATTTCCTCTGAATTCTGCAGCTGCTGGGAGGGATCCAGGCTGGGGATTTCCCTCTTCCTAATCCCTCCTCTCCCCCTCTGTAGAAAGGGAACTGGATCTCCCAGGGATTTCCATTTTCCAGTTACAGGACACAAAGTTTCTGCTTGGGTTCTAAATCTTTGCTCTTTACAGCTCTGCTAGTAGAGAAAGCAATTGAGCATGTGCAGATCTCTTCACCCCCCAACCCCTCCTGTGAGGTCATCGTTGAATATCCCGCCTCCTTAAGGTGGTTCTCTAGAGAGGGCACAACAGGTCTCACACAAGAATAGAGATTATATCTGTGACTGAGAAATCAGCCCAGTCTGCTCCAGGTTTATTCACCTTCCCAGGAAGAGGAAAATTTCCAGCCTAAATCCATCCCAGCAGCTGCAGAATTTAGAGGAAATATCTGTCCTGGATTCTGATCAGGTAATTCCAAAAAAGTATTTAGTCTAATAAAAAGGCGTCTTGAAGGAGTCTGGGACTGGTTTTCCTAAGTGTTGAACTAAGTTTTCTGTTTAATAAAATGCTGAATTATGTTTAGCTGCAGACCTAACTTATCTCGGGTCTTTTCCAGATAAGCTCCGCCACTAATGCAAAAAGTGCACGGGCGAAAACTTAAGCCACGCCATCTTATAAATTATTAAACTATTGAAGCCCTCCAAGAAATTATTCACATGATTTGAATAATGACTTGGGGGGGGGGAGGATTCAAGGGGGGGCAGAGCCCCCCTTGTTTATCACTTTCCCCATGTATTCACTTAGCATGGTGTTAGCTAAAACTGTGGTGGGGGTTAACTTTTTGGCGGGGCTTATCTGGAAAAGATCCCTTATCTCATGTTCTAGCCTGCCTGCACTGGGTGTTTTAGCTTGGACATTCCTGCTTCTTAAGGCTATCTGAGCATAAACGACATGCAACAGAAAGACTGCAGGGCTTAGATAAGTGACCTGCTAATGACCTGCTAGTGTGAGCTTAGGACCAATGATTGTTAAGAAAAGTAACACGTGAAAAGTTTTTTCTAGAATTCAGTTGTGTAGCCAGAAGAATGTATAAATATCTCTGTAACGTCCTGGTTTCGGGACTTCTGAAGCCAGCTCGGGGCTCAGGGGTCCGCATATGCTGAATAAAACATCTGTGCTTTCTTCAAGTCTCTAAGTTTTGTGGCTGCCCAAAGTGACCTTTCAGTCTTATTTTGTTTTGATTTCTGTATGTTTATTGCCTTGTATTAGGTAATAAATTCTTCTCTCTACACTTGTAACAGGAAAACCTTTCCCTGTGCATCTCTTCCAGCCTTCCCTTCTCTTTTCCTATTCATCTGTTTTGGAGGGAAGACTAACCTGTAGTGGGTAGAGTGCAGTACTCTGTATACTGGGGTCCAGCCCTAGGGGTTTATGAGATAGGAAGAGGGAAGGAGAGCTGTACCTATTATTTTTCCCATGCATGGTCCCTTTAATAGATGGTAGCCTCAAGACTGGGGTCTGCTACAGTGCATTTATGTAGCTCAGGATGTAGGATTTCCATGCTGCATTGTTAGGGGCCATTGACTAATCCTAGTGACTTGATGAGCATCATCAAGTTTTCGTGGTAGAATACAGTAGATTGCCTGGCCTTTCTTCTGCACAGTATAAAAAGCATAGTAACATAGTAAATGACAGCATTTAAAGACCCGAATGGTCCATCTAGTCTGCCCAACCATACACACATTAGAACTTCATGATTTAAATTATCGAGGATCTTGTATCAATATACATTTCTTTGTCATCTATCGGTCGTGGGTGAGGGAGTTAGGTGAACAGGTATGTTTTTATTGCTTTCCTAAAGTTGAGGAGTCCCTTCATGGAATCTAATCTGCGGGGCCAGTCGTTTTCAGTGGCTCAGTATGAAATGAGAGTAGGAATATTTAAAATAACAACAACCTGGGGGGTGGGGCAGGCATGGGGGAATCTAGAACTAAAGAGGTTGTGCCACAGGGTCCCACTGGGAGGGAAAGAGAAAGGAAGGAAAGAGGAGCATATGCTACACACCAAGGGCTGGGGATAGGGGGTTAGGAAGACAGGACAGATGCTGCATGGGTTGGGGGGGTTGGGAAGGACAGATGCTGCACGGGCTAGGAGATAGTTGGGAATTACAGATGCTCCATGGGCTGGGGAATTGGAAAGGACAAATGCTGCATGGATAGGGTACTGGGAAGGGAGGGAAAGAGAGATGCTGCTAGTGGGGGAGGGAAGAGAAAAAGAAAATTGTTGTAGATAGGTGCATGGAATGGGAGGGAAAGAGAGATGATATACACTGGGAAAGGAAGAAAGAGGGAGAATTGTTGGACATGATAGTGATGGAGAGAAGGGAAGGAGAAATATTACACTGGGAGAGAGGACAGATGACTCAAAGAAGGGAGAGATGTCAGATTCTGGAGAAGGGTGATGGAAGGAGAGCGAGAGAGTTGTCAGACCACTGGAAGGGGAAAGAGAGATGCCAAAGCAGAGAAAGAGATACCAAACTGCGGGAAGGAGAGACATGGGAAGTGGGAGGGAAGGAGAAAGAGATGCCAGACCATATGAGGGGGTAAGGGGGGAAGAAAGAGATGTCAGACTACAGGAGAGAGAGGGAGGAGATGGTGCACAGCAATGGGTGTGGCAGGGAAGAGAGATAGAAGAAATGTTTCTTATGGGATAGATGGGAATAGGGAAGAAGAAATAGAGAAAAGATGGTACACATGAATAGATGGAAAGGGAAGACATGGAAAAGTAGATTTTGAGAAGAAAGCAGAAAAATAGAAGAAAGTTAAAAGTTAATGCCAAAGATGGATGTAGAACAAAACACAAAAAAACCCCTCTCATCAATACTGCAGCGTTGTACGTGGGTTTTTGGCACTTTTATAATGAGCACTTCAGAAAGCAGAAAAAGTGCGGTATATGTGGGCACCATTCATTGGAAGCGGCTGGCGGGTACACAAAATGTGCCAGCTGTCAGCCTAGAGGCCTATGGGAAATTATATCAATCTGACCCTGGCATGGGAAGGCAGATAGACCCTTAGTGCAGGGAGACTGTGTTAAGTATCCCTGATATGTTTTAAGTTTCCCTGATTGAATCATGACTAGCTAAAAGGTGTTAATGTCTGATTAAGAGGGTGCTTAGGACAATGGTGCACAGATCAAGCCAGAGACTTAATCCCATCACCATGCTTGCAGGTATCTCACCCTCCTTTGTCAATTAAATTAACCATTGTTTCAAACAGTTTGCAAGTTCTAAACAGAAAGATACTGGGAGATACAATATTTTCTCTAGTCAGAATAAGATTCCAAGGTATAAAAGCCTGCTCTCTGCTCTATCAATCTATCTCTCTTTTTCTATGGAGCTATCAATATCTCTTCTTCTATCAAGCTATCAGGAGAGGGGTCCTGGCCCTCTCTCTCTCTTTCTATCTAGCTATCTCTTGGCTCTTGGCTTGGCACTCTGGCTCTCCCTCTCTCTGTCTATCCTTCCCTTTATCTATGGAACACAAAGCTTAGACCACCCCCCTTTTCTCTTTCTCTCTGCCTTTCCCTGCAACTTCATGCTTCCTTCTGGACTCTGTAAGGCAGTGAGACTGCTTTGCTCTCTGCTTAAGTGTAATGCTCTCTGCTTAATTGTAATGCTTATAAATATTACTTTTCTGTAAGACTATTTCTATAATATATTCTTTATATAATCACCCCTGGCTGTGCTTCTTGATTCTATCCCTAATGAAACTTCTGTGAAGGTATTGAACTCGGGACCGCGGATTGTAAGGCCGTGTCAAACATAACCCCTCCAACCTAACATTGTGGGGGTGCGACCATCCTTACATTTTATTATCCTTACACCAGCCACTTCAGAGACCCGCCTTCGGGTGTTGGCATGCCAGGTTCTCCTTCGTGCGTGCGTCGCTCGTCACCACGGGCTTCTACAACCCACGCTGGAATTTCAATGGGACGAGTTGCAGGAGCTCATTCTTCAGATGTCTTTGGTTTTATACTTTGAAGAGGAAGCTAAGGACCCCCTTATGGGTAGGTGGGAGGATTGGCTCCAACTTACCTTTCCTCTCATTTTAAGCTGTATAGGTCTACCAAGGCTACCCGAAGTTTTCATCTGTTTGCCTACCCAAACCCAAAAGCTTGTCGATACAAGACGTTCTTGGAAAGGTCACTTGCGTTTCAGGCAGGCGAATTGCAAACTGGGTTAGGTGAAATTATTTCTCAAGCCTTACCTTACTATTCTTTCAGGAAATTAGTCAAGACCTATTTGTTTGATTCATTTTTAACTTGATTTGACTGGTTTTAATGCATTATTATCCTGTATTTTTTATCCAATTGTATTTTCTTACATAACTGTATTTTTCACGGATTGTCCAGTTCTATTTTATGTGAACCGCCTAGAACTGCTGGTGTTGGTGGTATACAAGAATAAAGTTGTTGTTATTGTTATTATTACTTAATCCCCTCCTTGCCTCACATTGCCCATTTTTTTCACTCAGAGAATAGTTAAGCTCTGGAACACAATGCCAAGGTAAGAGCGGTTAACGTAGCTGGTTTGGACAATTTCCTGGAGAGAAAATCCAAGGTCTGTTATTGAGACAGACATGGGGGAAGCTATTGCTTGCCCTGGATCGGTAGCATGGAATGTTGCAACTATTTGGGTTTTGGCCAGGTACTTGTGACCTGGATTGGCCACTGTGAAGACTAGATACCGGGCTAGATGGACCACTAGTCTGACCCAGTAAGGCTAAGAGCATAAAAATTGCCACTGCTGGGTCAGACCAGTGGTCCATTGTGCCCAGCAATCTGCTCATGTGGTGGCCCTTAGGTCAAAGACCAGTGCCCTATTTGAGTCTAGCCTTACCTGCGTATGTTCTGTTCCAGCAGGAACTTATCCAACCTTTTCTTGAATCCCTGAAGGGTGATTTCCCCATCCAACCTTTTCTTGAATCCCTGAAGGGTGATTTCCCCTATAACAGCCTCTGGAAGAATGTTCCAGATTTCTACCACTCTCTGGGTGAAGAAGAACTTCCTTACGTTTGTACGGAATCTATATTTATGTTCTTATGTCATGTTTTCTTATCACAGGCCTTCCAATTATAATTGTTGTTTTCTAAAATGACGATGCAATTTTCCTTTTCAAAATGACCAATCCCTGTGCTTTTCTTTTGAGCTATTTGCAGTGGCCTCTTGAGCCCAGGGCAAGCAATCTTTGTGCTTTGAATGTCCTATTGTAAGGTAGCAGCCCCCTTCATTTCCCTCTTCTATTGAGTTATTTTGCATGTTTTTAACATAGGGGCAAATTTGAAAAACCGGTGCCTAAGTTAATTGAAGAGCGCCGTTTGAAACGGCAAAAAACGGCGAGGTAGACGCGCCTACTGGTGCCTAAATAAAAGACACTGGAATTGCGCCTACATAGGTGCTGTAAGCCGCTGAATGCCAAAGTAGGCAGGGCCAACACCGGAAGTGGCGTTAGGCAGCCTAAAGCGCCTACGTAGGCCCAGAAAAACCCTGGCTTTACATTTCCGGTGCCTTTGTTTCCGGCACCGATGCGTGATTGACATACAATTGGCAGCTGCTTTTAAGGTGGCTGCCAATATCAGCACAGCGAGTGCTTTGCTCTGTATGTACATGCATCCAAACTAAATATGAATTTGAGCCATTATGACCATATTATTTATAACCAATTTTACTTTTTCTCTCTAATTTTATTGAAGTAATTTTTAACTTCCCTTTCCTTCTGTATCGCCCTTATATGTCTCTTTAACTTTTAAATAATTTGTAGTTCTTATCCCTCTCTTCCCTTATGTTCTTAGTTTTGTTACGTTTGTCAATAGTCTTGTCAGACCTGATTTTTGTTATTTATTGTATTGTTCCCCACATTTTGTAATTTTATTATTATGTACATCGCTTAGAATTATGATTAAGCGATTAATCAAATCTCCATTGAACTTGAAACTTGAATTATATATTCCATTATTTGTACTTATTCTGATCTGTTGTTCTTAGATGTGGCAATTGATCCTATGATAAGAACCTAATGTGTGTCTCTGATTCAGGCAGTTGGCTGTTAATACATATTGGGCTTTTCCCTTTTTTTTTTTTTTGGCATTTCCAATTATTATCTTTATTTGAAAAGTATGGACACATACACACAACCCCCCCCCTGGAAAAAAACCTAGATGGAAACATTTAGGATCATTTTGCACCAACAGCTACTATTAAAGTGAAACTCTATGAGGCTCATAATTGAAAGAGAAAAACGTCCAAAAACCGGCCTAAGTCGACACTTGGACGAACATTGTCCAAATACGTCCAAGTGCCGATAATGAAAACGGGTTTTGGACATATTTCTAAATGACCTAGGCCTTCGTAGTGCCGCTGAACGAACAAAGCTAAACAGGGCGTTTCAGGAGGAGTGTCGAGGGCGGGAGTTGGGCGGGACGTGGGCCGGCTTAGACTTCGTCGTACAGCATGTATAAGCGAAAGTTATACAGCCCAGGATCGACGGAACTTGGACGTTGTGACTTAGACCATTTGAAACATGGTCTAAGTCACAAAAAGCCACCTAAAGTCACCAGATAAGCACTGCAAACACATAAAACAGACCCCCACACACTACCCCAGTGATCACCAACCCCCCCACCCCCATAAAAATATTAATCATACCTTTAAAATTCAGCCTCCAGACCAACATTATCCTGGCAGCCTGGCTTAGGAAAGATTAGTCGTCCAGCTCAGAGGCAGCTTAAGTCGTCTTGGGAGTGGGTTAGGGACCCATAGAGAGGAGGACCCATGCCCATAAGCCCCTGTAATCACTGCATTGATACTTAAACATGTGCACTCCTCTATACACCCCCAAAACCCTTTTTTACTGACATATAAGTGGCTCCTGCAGCCATATGGGCTATTGGGGTGGTAGATAAGTGGGTCTAGGGGATTCTGGGGGTGGTTTGGGGGGGCTCATCGTCACCTATAAGGGAGCTGTAGTGAGGAGAAGACATGGCACCCTTTTTGTGAAGTTCACAGCAGTGCCCTATAAGGTACCCCACTATTTAGGTGGCATGTCTGGGTGTTCAGTCCATCACTTTGCAGACCCCTCCCACGTCCAACAGGGCTTGTTCTAGGCGTTTTTGACTTGGGCGAAAAGTTGGACGAAAATCTGGTATAAACATGGACGATTTAGCGACTTGGACGATCAGATCGGCAGGACGTATAGTTAGACGATTTTCGAAAGAAAAAAATTTGGGACGTATTTTTTGAAAATGTGTCCTAGGCTATTTTTAACTTTGGACAACTTGCGACTTAGACGAAAACGGACTTAGACGTTCCTTTCGATTATGCCCCTCCACGTGTACTTCTGCTTTAAAAAAAACCTCAATGCAGTAGTCCTGGATAAAAATATTGAAAGACACTGATCCAATGGGGCAAATTAAATGACAGAGTTACATAAAGCTTTACTTTCTCTCCCTCTGCAGTAATCCTTCGTATTAAAACGTAAGAATAGCCTTTCTCCCTGAGGCCAATGGGTGTATTTAAGACACATATACATGGTCCTCAATCTGGGGCAATAATCCTAAGGTATGTGATTCTCCTTGTGATATGAAATCACTGCTTCAGTGTCAGGTTCCATTGTAGTATGAGGTTTTTACTGTTGTATCAGGGTGCAAGCAAGTTATGGTTGCTGCATCTTTTTTCCAAATGCCCTTTTGGCAGTACAATTTCATTGCTTACATATTCAACTTACAGATCAGGCACAGTTGTTGCGTGTCCTTTGAAACCATCATTTTATGGGACCCCTGAAGAAGACGTGTCGTTTGAAACACAGACCGTGTTGGGTCCAATATCCTATATAATAAAACGTTAGCGGCGTATGAGCTTTTAAAAAAGCATGATCCCTGACGCTGTGGTGTGTGATCCGTGGCCGTGTTCCATTTTAGAACCCGGCCAGGGATCACTCTGGCCACTCCCCTCCTTCCGCCCTCACTCACCAACCCGAAGCAAGCTCGAATACACCTCCCGCCCTCACCTCACCAACCCGAAGCAAGCTCGAACACACCTCCCGCCCTCGCTCACTGCTGCTGCCGCTGATCTTCCTTTTCGAGGCAGCCTGCGATCGTGGCGGGCCTCGCGGGCCGCTTTCTGGCCTCGGTGGCACGTTCCCTCTGATGCACGGGATCGCGTTGTGGGGGAGCGTGCTTCCGGGTTGGGGAGTGGCCTGCGAGGTTTACTGGGGCTGGCCACCACGATCGCAGCCTGCTTTGAAGAGGAGTAGGCCAGAAGACGCCAGGATGGAGGGAGGGTAAGCAGGGGGATCAATACAGGGGGCCAGAGAGAGAGGGAAAGGGGGCTGCTTTGGGGGGAGAGGTGTGCTGAGGGGAGACAGAAGGGGCCAGGGAGAGATAGGGAGAGGGAAAGGGGGCTGGTTTGGGGGGGAGTGTGCTGGGGACAGACAGTTTTGCTCTGGGGGGAAGACAGAAGGGGCCATGGAGAGACAGGGAGAGGGAAAGGGGGCTGCTTTGGCGAGGAGGTGTGCTGGGGACAGACAGTTTTGCTCTGGGGGGAAGACAAAAGGGGCCATGGAGAGACAGGGAGAGGGAAATGGAGCTGCTTTGGGGGAGGGGTGTGCTGGGGGAGACAGAAGGGGCCATGGAGAGATAGGGGGAGGGAAAGGGGGCTGCTTTGGGTGGGAGGTGTATTGGGAACAGACAACTTTGCTCTGGGGGGAAGACAGAAGGGGCCATGGAGAGACAGGGAGAGGGAAAGGGGGCTGCTTTGGGGGGAGGGGTGTGCTTAGGGCAAACAGCTTTGCTCTGGGAGGGAAGACAGAAGAGGGCCATGGAGAGACAGTTAGAGAGAGGGAAAGGGGGCTGCTTTGGGGGAGGTGTGTGCTGGGGGCAGATAGCTTTGCTCGGGGGGGGGGGGGGAGACAGAAGGACACAGACAGCGGCCAAGGAGAGAGAGATAAAGAAACACAGACAGACAGACACATCTATTCTAGCCCCCGTTAATGTAATGGGCTTAAAGACTAGTTGTATATAAAGTGGTATATTTGTACGCCACAATCTGTTTGTTGATTTCAAATAAACTTTGCCTGCATCTTGTGCATCTGTCTGCAGTTCTTTTCCTGCAGATTTGTTGGATTTCCCTTTTTGGTCTTAGGACAATACAAACATACTGTTGAATCAAAGGTTCATTTTGTAATTCATTTTATCGAACTGTTCAGCCACTGTTTGGTCTGTTCAGCTGCTTCTTGGCTTTTTGGATTGCAAAATATAGCTCATTGCTATTATAGATTAGCGGACAGTTAAAAATATCATTACATTATCCAGTATTAATATGTCAACCGGCTCACTTTTTTTTATCCATGTTTATTCACACCTTCAAAGAAATCAAGCAAACGGGTAAGGCAAGACCTCTCTTGGCTGAAACCATGCTCACTCTGTTCCATTAAACCCTGTTTGTCTATATGTTCTGTAATTTTTTTTAATTTTTTTTAATAGTTTCTAGTATTTTGCCTGGCACTGAAGTCAGGCTTTCCAGTTAGTAATTTCTCGGAGCACCCCGGAACCCTTTTCAAAAATCGCCACTCCACACTTCAGGTGCTATGGATGATTTTATTTTTTAGCTTTTTAATTTGTTTATTTAAAGCAGGGGAGTCCAACCTGCGGCCCAAGGGCCGCATGTGGCCCCGTGAAGTATTTTGTGCGGCCCCGGTCGAGGGCGATACAGTGTTTTCCTCTGCTGCCCCCTGGTGTTTACCGTCTTGCCGGCTCCCTCCTCTGCCTTGCTGCAGCATTTGCGCGGCCCCAGAAACATTTGGGCCAATGCGGCCCAGGGAAGCCAAAAGGTTGGACACCCCTGATTTAAAGTGAAGAACAGTGCAAAAATACACAAACAATAGCAAGCAGCAGCAGAAAAACAACGTACAGTACTCCCGCTCCAACATCCCCACCAAAATGGTTTTACAAAGAATCCCCTGCCCCCGTCACCCCAACGCACATTAAATATCCAAAATCAGATAGCCCACTCAAACAGAAATACAAGAAGGCAAAACTCCAAAAACGCCACTATACCCAATTCTCAATCCCCTAACCATTACACAGTCCCCCCCCCCCCCCCCGGAGTGGAAAGACTCTCCTCCACTTCCAAATAACTGACCCACATATTCCTAAATTGCTGCCACTTTCTAGCCAGCAAAGTAGTCGGCCAATATTGATGGCAAACCCCGCCCAGTCGGTCCCTTATATGCTGTAAAGCAGGTGCCACTGGTTATAAGAACATAAGCAATGCCTCCGCTGGGTCAGACCTGGGGGTCCATCGTGCCCAGCAGTCCGCTCACGGCGGCCCAACAGGTCCAGGACCTGTGCAGTAATCCTCTATCTATACCCCTCTATCCCCTTTTCCAGCAGGAAATTGTCCAATCCTTTCTTGAACCCCAGTACCGTACTCTGCCCTATTACACTCTCTGGAAGCGCATTGGCTAAGGCTCTTAACATTTGCATCTCCTCTTCCTATAGGCTAAGGCTCTTTGTACCTGCATTGTGATGTCATAGAGCTTTATGGTTATAGAAACCTAGAAACATGATGGCAGATAAAGGCCAAATGGTCCATCCGCAGCATCCACTATCTCCTCCTCTCCCATAAGAACATAAGAATGCCTCTGCTGGGTCAGACCTGAGGTCCATCGTGCCCAGCAGTCCGCTCACGTGGCGGCCCAACAGGTCCAGGACCTGTGCAGTAATCCTCTATCTATACCCTTCTATCCCCTTTTCCAGCAGGAAATTGTCCAATCCTTTCTTGAACCCCAGTACCGTACTCTGCCCTATTACACTCTCTGGAAGCGCATTGGCTAAGGCTCTTAACATTTGCATCTCCTCTTCCTATAGGCTAAGGCTCTTTGCACCTGCATTGTGATGTCATAGAGCTTTATGGTTATAGAAACCTAGAAACATGATGGAAGATGGTCCATCCACAGCATCCACTATCTCCTCCTCTCCCATAAGAACATAAGCAATGCCTCCGCTGGGTCAGACCCGAGGTCCATCGTGCCCAGCAGTCCGCTCACGGCGGCCCAACAGGTCCAGGACCTGTGCAGTAATCCTCTATCTATACCCCTCTATCCCCTTTTCCAGCAGGAAATTGTCCAATCCTTTCTTGAACCCCAGTACCGTACTCTGCCCTATTACACTTTCTGGAAGCGCATTGGCTAAGGCTCTTAACATTTGCATCTCCTCTTCCTATAGGCTAAGGCTCTTTGCACCTGCATTGTGATGTCATAGAGCTTTATGGTTATAGAAACCTAGAAACATGATGGCAGATAAAGGCCAAATGGTCCATCCACAGCATCCACTATCTCCTCCTCTCCCATAAGAACATAAGCAATGCCTCTGTTGGGTCAGACCTGAGGTCCATCGTGCCCAGCAGTCCGCTCACGCGGCGGCCCAACAGGTCCAGGACCTGCGCAGTAATCCTCTATCTATACCCCTCTATCCCCTTTTCCAGCAGGAAATTGTCCAATCCTTTCTTGAACCCCAGTACCGTACTCTGCCCTATTACGCTCTCTGGAAGCGCATTGGCTAAGGCTCTTAACATTTGCATCTCCTCTTCCTATAGGCTAAGGCTCTTTGCACCTGCATTGTGATGTCATAGAGCTTTATGGTTATAGAAACCTAGAAACATGATGGCAGATGGTCCATCCACAGCATCCACTATCTCCTCCTCTCCCATAAGAACATAAGCAATGCCTCCGCTGGGTCAGACCCGAGGTCCATCGTGCCCAGCAGTCCGCTCACGTGGCGGCCCAACAGGTCCAGGACCTGTGCAGTAATCCTCTATCTATACCCCTCTATCCCCTTTTCCAGCAGGAAATTGTCCAATCCTTTCTTGAACCCCAGTACCGTACTCTGCCCTATTATGTCCTCTGGCAGCGCATTCCAGGTGTCCACCACACGTTGGGTAAAGAAGAACTTCCTAGAATTTCCTTCCATTGTTGAGCAAGCACCAGCCGGGCAGCCGCCAAAGACTGTTGAAGAATTCCTGGAATTTACAGGTGTCACAGGTGATGTGAAAACTGAGTTGTTGGATTAAACCAATCCCAGGAGCTCCTTTTTACCAAGCCGCGTTAGCGGCTTTATCGCGCGCCACTTTTTAGTGCGCGGCGCTAACCCCCCGCGCTAGCCGAAAAACTACCGCCTGCTCAAGAGGAGGCGGTAGAGGCCAGCGCGGCCGGCAAATTAGCACGCGCGCTAAACCGCTAATGCGGCTTCGTAAGAGGAGCCCTAGGTTTTGTGACTAAATCAAGACTAAGTGATTATATATTAAAGTTTGGGAACTGAGATGAGAGATCGAGAAAAAGCCGGAGACTTTGGAATTAAAGATTGAAATATTTAAACTGGTTTTAGCTGCATGCACACAGGCTATGCTAAGGAAGTTGAAAAGCGTGCTGTGACTTTTTTTTTATTTTTTTTTAATTCTTTATTCATTTTCAATATTTTCAATAAGTGCAATACAAATTACTAAATACATTTTATATTTAAGACATCACTTAATACTCTTTCAAGAAACAATCAATCTATATCCCTCCCCCCCACCCTATCTCATAACTATTATAAATTTTTAATTTAATAATCAAATCTTCAAAAAGCTCATTATGATATACATTTCATATCCATAAGAGATAATAAGCACTAATAAATAATCCAATACATTAATTTTACAAGCAGCGATTACTTCTGACGGGATCATCAATTCCACAGTTTCTTTTGTGTTTGCGCTGCTGTTTTCAAGTTTCAAGTTTATTCAGTTTTTGATGAATCGCCTATTACAGATTCTAGGCGATGTACATATTACAATTTAAATAGAAGAAACTTACAAAATAAATTCAAATTTCAAAATTAAAACAATACATACATGAGTTTGAGGAATGGGGATAAAAGTTACAATATTAGGGTATAGTTAAAAAAGGAAAAAACAATAGGAAGGGTATTATAAAACCAGAGCACCATGTAAGAGAAAAATTTCAAAATATTTGAAAGAAGTAAAGAAAAAGAGAAAAAACAAAAAAACTATATTTTAAAAATCGTAGGCATCTTTAAATAAATAAGTCTTTAAAAGTGTTTTAAATTTTACAATATCTAGTTCCGATCGAATATACTGTGGTAAAGTATTCCACCATTGAGGGCCCATAACTGTAAAAATATCTAATCTTCTAGTCCCAATAATCTTTAATGAGGGTACCAAAAGGAGATTTTGTTCCGATGATCGCAGTGAGCGTTTTGGTTTATAAGGAATTAATAATTTGGAAATGAATTGTGGTTCATTAGATGCTAATGTCTTAAAAATAAGAAACATTATTTTAAACATATTCCTTGTGGAATCTCTTTGGTGGAACCCTTTTTTTGTTTTCTGTTCAGGTAATTAACTTATAAACCCCCTCTTTTACTAAGACTGACGTGTCCATTATATTATATGAACAAACCATGCTTCCAAAGCCTTCCATCCCCGTGGGAGTCCTGTTGGCTAGAGGGGGGTCCCCGTGGGAGTCCCGTGGGCCAGAGGGGGGTCCCCGTGGGTTAGGGGGGATTCCCGCGCGATCCCCGTTTCCGTGCAGACCTCTAGTCTGCACCTTCAGAAGCTGAGCAAACAGGATGCCCACCCCCGCCTTCTTGCAACTCTCTCTTAATGGATGCCCAACATTTCACCTCATATTCCCTAGCAGAAAAGAGCTTCTCCCCCGTCTTCAAAAAATGTGTTTCTTGCACAAATCCTACATCCACCCTTAACCATTTAAACTCTTTTAACAGCAATTGCCTGTTACGAGGAACATTCAAACCATGCACATTCAAACTACAAACTCTCACTGTATTATCCTTCCGGCCACCCATCATCCCACATTAGATGCCATTGCCCTGAGAGTCCCCCCTAACACTCTATTCCTCTCATCCCTCCTTCCTCCCCAAACCAACTCCTATCCACCAAGACTTCGTGTGACACCCCAAGACCCCTTTTGCCAGATCAAAGCAATTAGAACCCCCCCTCGCCTACTAACACATACACACTCCCCACTCACAACACCCCCATTCAAAAACACCCCCATACATACACTAGTGACCCCACTACTAGATCAAATGTATGCAGAGTTAAAGAAAACCAAGCAAAATATGAAAGTCCCTTCAAGTGTCCTCCCGCTGCTCTCCATCATCCTGGACCCTCTGCTCCTTCCCTTGTTTCGCACTCTGAGACTTCTGACTCCAGGGTATTTCTTGTCAGCGATACTTTTCCATTTTTGACACTGCCACTTTCCTCTTCTCCAATTTGGGTATCACAAATCTCTCCTTTTTCAGCAATTTCCAGGCCTCCGAGACCCTCTTATGAGTGCCCTTGAGTGTGAACAGAAGCCCAAAGGGGAACAACCATCTATACTTGATGGAATGCTGGCTCAGGACTTGTAGGACTGGACGAAACTCACACTGGTGCTGTAGAGTAATGGCTGAAAGATCTTGGAAGACCTCCACCTTGCAATTATTCCAAGTAATCGGGCCCTTCGCTCGTGCCGCTTTCAAAAGCTGCTCCCTCTTTTTGAAATTATGGAGGGAAGCCACAATGACCCGGGGGAGTTCCCCAAACTGCAGACTCAATGTCCGGTGAGCTCTATCAATCTTGGGCAACACCAAGGTGTCTGAACTACCATCGTCTGCTCTGCCAATGATATGGGCATACAGGCTGCTCACTACCTTTTCTGCATCCTGATACTCCTCAGTGTCTGGGACTCCCCTCAACCAGGTATTGTTCCGGCGAGATCTATTCTCCAGGTCCTTCACTCTGGTAACACACTCCATCAGCTCTTTTTGCGTGTCCACGGCCAGGACCTGTAACAATTGCACCTACTCCTCCTGTTCACCTTGGTGCTGCTCTGTCCCCCCTCCACCCTCTGCACCAGTTCAGCAAAATCATGGCAGATCTCTCAAACTGCCTCTTTAATTTTCCCTTTTACTCCAGCCAATTCCTGCTTAATTTCAAAGGACCACTGTTGCAAGTCTGTCACAGCAGAGCCTTTAGATGGTGATGAGCCCCGTGGCTCATCTTGACCAGAGTCTGGGTCAGAATTGCTCTTGCCTGATTCTCTCGGTGCCATCTTGGAAACCAATCCCATGTAGTGCAAAGCGCTGCTCGTTGATGCTCTCTGCAGCTGCTTATAGTTTGCGATTTTCTTTTGCGGTAGCATACCACTACTCTGTGACTCTTCTGGTGCCCAATTTCTGCAACTTGTGCCTCAGAGAGTGAAAATAACACCAACTAGGGAGGTTATAATTCTCAAGTGGCTCGGATCTCACGCTCTAACCCACCATACAGTCAGGTGACGTCACCAGAAGCCACTATGGATGATTTTAATGACATGTTACAGATCACTAACAGTAAATCAGGCCATGTTTATATATGGCTTATCCTCAGTACAGATTCTTTCATGAGTTTTGAGTACATGTCTTTGACTAAAACTTTTACCACATTCAGAACATTTGTATGGTTTTTCTCTAGTGTGGCTTCTTTCATGTCTTCTGAGCTCATGTTTCCAATTGAAGCTTTTACCACATTCAGAACATTTATAGGGTTTTTCTCCAGTATGGATTATTTCATGGTTTCTAAGCTCATGTTTTCTATTGAAGCTTTTAGAACATTCACAACTTTCATGTGGTCTTTCTCCAGTATGGATTATTTCATGGTTTCTGAGGATAGTATTGCTAGTGAAGCTTTTACCACATTTAGAACATACGTATGGCTTCTCTCTAGTGTGGATTCTTTCATGAGTTCTGAGGTGACATTTTTGAGTGAAGCTTTTACCACATTCAGAACATGTATATGGTTTTTCTCCAGTATGGATTCTTTCATGGTGTCCGAGGGCATCATTCCTCTTGAAGCTTTTACCACATTCAGAACATTTATAGGGTTTTTCTCCAGTATGGATTATTTCGTGGTTTCTGAGGATAGTATTGCTAGTGAAGCTGTTACCACATTTAGAACATATGTATGGTTTCTCTCCGGTGTGGATTCTTTCATGAATTCTGAGGTGACATTTTTGAGTGAAGCTTTTACCACATTCAGAACATTTATATGGTTTTTCTCCAGTATGGATTCTTTCATGGTATCTGAGGCCAGCATTCCTCTTGAAACTTTTACCACATTCAGAACATTGATAGGGTTTTTCTCCAGTATGGATTATTTCGTGGCTTCTGAGGCCAGTAATACTATTGAAGCTTTTACCACATTTTGAACATTTGTATGGTTTCTCTCCAGTGTGGATTCTTTTATGAATTATGAGCATATCTTTTCGAGTGTATCTTTTACCACATTCAGAACACTTATGTGGTTTTTCTCTAGTGTGGATTCTTTCATGAATTATGAGTTTCTCTTTTTCATTGAAAGTTCTACCGCATTTAGAACATTTACATGTATATGGGTTTTCTCCAGTGTGAACTCTTTCATGACTTCTAAGTAGATCTTTTTGATTAAAGCTTTTATTACATTCAAAACATTCATATGGCTTGCTTTCAGTATGGATTGTTTCATGAATTCTGAGATTAATTTTTTCAGTGAAGCCTTTACCACCTTTTGTGAGGTTTGTTTGATGCCCTTGTTTCTTGCTAATGCTGATTGATTCATGTCTTCTCGGTCTTCTCGATTCATTCACCTGACTGAACATTTTATCATGGACAGAATATTCTGAGGGTTTTCTTTCTTTGGGAACATTTTGATGAATTGAAAGTTGCTTTGTCAGCTTTGACTGCCCGGCGAACATTTCCTCACACGTAGCGCTCTGACAAAGTTGCTGTCTGCTGATTCCCTCATTTTGTTTGAGATTTAGGCAGTTGGTGAAATTTCTCTCTTGTTTAGTACATACATTTGAGCCTTCTCCTTTTGGGGTATTTTCTTTTATGCTAGGTGGTCTTAAACTACTAATAGCCCCCATGCTATCAGCTGTAGGATCCAAGTGGTCTCTGAAGGAGTCCTTGTGTTTCCATTCCAACTTCTGCTGCCCATCACATACTCTCATTCTCTTATTCCCAAATTCATCTGTTGGATAAAAATGAAAGTATGTACATACATTGTACAGCTATTGAGTAAGACATACAGGGGTAAATATCCCGCCAGAGGTCTTCAGAAAAGATTAGGTTCTTACCTTGTTAATCTTTTCTTGTAAGTTCTCACTCTATTCCAGAGCTCTTGGGTTATGTATCCCTTTGCACGAGATCTCTTGTAGGAAGCTTCATTTGCATACTTTTGCACCTTCTTCTTTATCTCTGAATTGTCCATAAGCTCCTCAGTATGTAACAAAGCAAACAGTCGACCCTGTAACAGAGACTGTAGAGGGAGGGAGTATGGGGAAACTCCTAGAGAAACATGTCTGTTCTGTTCATAACATACAAACATTAGAACAATAATCAAACATTTGGCAAACAGAAGAACAATGTAACATAAGAACCCAGCCTGCACTAACAGTGTGGGGGCGGGAAACCTATAGATCCCCTGGAGTGACGAATGTGATAGACAGGGAAGGCATTCTTGCTAAGGCTGCATAAAGAAACAAGAAGTCAAACTTACTGGTACTTACTGAGACAGACGGTAGCCAAATCAGCAGACTCCCAGGGCAGGTTTCAGGAATAGAGTGAGGGATTACAAGAAATAAGATTAACAAGGTAAGAATCTAATCTTTCCTTCTTATGCAACCCCACTCTATTTCTGAACTCTCGGGATGTAACAGAGTAATCCCTCAACCTAGGGTGGAACCGATGAGCCTGCTACTAGGATCGAAGATCCAAATGTGGAATCTCTATTGGCCGCCACATCTAGCTGTAGAATTTTGTAAATGTATGCAGAGAAAACCACTTGGCGGCCCTATAAATTCCTTTTGGGGAAACCGCTGAGGATTCTACCCACAAGAAAGCAACATGGCCTGTGGCCAAAGATGGACCTCCTCTATGCCTTTCCTCTGTGGCCTATGACAGGCCGTCTGTTGCACAGAATCAAGGTGCACCGGGGAAGAGTCCTATTATACCAGATTGCCCAGTTGCCCATGATATGCAGACCTGATACATCTACAACTAGGTCAGCTTCTCAAATTTCCCTGTCACCCAAGTCTTCTCACGCAGGGCCCTTATAGCCTTACAGGATCCAGAACACTTTGGTCTCCTGGCATGGCAGCACTAGTGTACAGGGGCTACTCAGCTGGTGTAGTCACTACCATCTTGCAGAGTACAAGGAGGTCAATAGTTGCAGTGCACGAGAAAGCCTAGCGGTATTTCCTATCCTGGTGTACTCGTAAAGATGAGGAGCTGAACTCTGCATCGATCCTGGTTGTACTCGCCTTTCTCCAGAAGGGTCTAGAAAAGGGTCTTATTGTCGGTTCCCTGTGGTTGCAGATAGCTGGTCTTTCTTGTTTGGTCCTAAGCCGCATGTGATCTCTTTTGCAGCTCCTCCGGATGTAGCCAAATTTTTGAAGGAAGCTTTACAGCTCCACCTTCTATTGCGACAGTTGTTTCATCTTGGATTCGTATTCTAGTCCTCAGGGCTCTTGCAGGTACACCCTATGAACCACTGGATCAAGCTTCCTTAATGGATCTCACCATCAAAATGGTAGCTATTACCTCCACTCATATGGGGTCTGAACTTCAGCTTCTATCCTGTGGAGGTCCTTTTCTTAGGATAGCAAACTATCGTGACTCTGCGCACTGTCCCCTTTTGCCTGAAAGTGGTCTCTAGTTTCCACATCATTCAAGAGGTGCATTTGCTAGCCTACACACCCTCGGGTTCCATAAAACATGACAGGTATTGAAATTCCTGGATGTGCACAGACTTTTGTTGAGATATTTGGAGGTCACGAACAAATTTTGTTTGTCACAGTTGGAGCGGCCCATAAAGGGCTGGTATCGAAGGCTTCAATTTCCAGGTGGATTCGTATGGCCATTTCTTCTGCCTATATCAGAGTGGGAAATCGACCTGACCATTGCCTACTCCACAGCAGAGAGAGAGTAAACCAGCAGCTTGTTCACAATTCTGTAAAGGGCATGCAGGGCACCAGCCATGTAATCCACTTCAGCAATTAAACATGAGAGATCCCTGTCCACAATAGTGTGAGGATAGTGATGCAACTTAGAGTGACAGGTTCTGGCGACAACAGATGCTGCCACACCAAACCAGGGGCTTTCAGACCAGAGGCAACGGAATTCAAAAGCTGTTTGAGCTCAAAAATTATCCTGCGGTCCTGGGCGTCCTTCAGCACACTGAAGAGAGATGTGCGCTTGGTGACCTTTGCTGTGGCAGCAATTTTAGTACCAAAAATGTCCCGGGAAAGAAAACTGAAAATTTTTTTTTTAAAAATGGCAATTTTAGGATTTTAAAGGAGGGGGGGACCTAGTACTAACCCCCAAACCTTCCAAAACACATATTGGAGACATGTCCCCCCCTCCTCCAATTGATCTCACAAGCTGTCAGCCTGTTACTCACTGTACCATGCTGTATGCTGGTTGCTGCAGAATGGAAGCTGAAACAGCTTATAGGGAGATCCTCTGCCTCAGGAAACCTGGAACCTGGACCGGCTGTATCTTCTGACTGTCTCTCGGACCCTGACATGCCGGCCAGAGGCCTCAACCTCCACTGGATTCTGCACACGCAAATAGGGGGAGGAACACAGTCTATCCCGATCCTGATTAAACCGTCATGGAGCCATGCAATCTACGCTCAAGCTCACTAGTGGACGAACCAGGGGCAAGCTATGCTCCCAAAGGAATGGTTCCTGAGCTCCCGATCTGTAAATGCAGGCTGTCCAAGGCGTGCACTGCAAAAGCAGCCAACACCTTGGAAGCAGACTCTTTGCCTCAGAGTCTGCGATCTCCCACAGCCAGAGCAGTCCCCATGGAGGATCTTCTGCAGGACAAAAAAGAAATCACGCAAATCAGCAGAAAAATACTGAACTTAAAGATAAAATAAACATAAGCAAAAAAGACAAGCTCCTATCGTCTCACTTGTGGGAAGACAACTAAGGAGCTAGTGGGCAGTTCAGAGATAAAGGAGGAGGTGCAAAAGTATGCAAATGAAGCTTTCTACAAGAAATCTGGCGAGAAGGGATACATAACCTGAGAGTTCAGGAACAGTGTGGGGTTGTACATTTGCTGGTAGACAGGTGCCAGGTCCCCTCCAGTCTCTGCAGCAATTCCCTTTACTAAGATTACATTCACTAACCAAAACCTCTCTTTGAAAAGTCATAAATACTCAACAGCATCTAGCAAGGATTTTATTACATAGGAATTGTTGGCTCACCACTATTGGTATCAGTAACCTCCTTTCCTCCCTCCAGTTGGTCACTGACAGGTTCCTCTTCCATTTTCAGGATCCCTACTGTGGGCTCAGCAGTATAACTTTGGCTGCCTGTATGAAAAATGGAAAACTAACTTCAGGTTTCATAGGAAAGCTTATGACCTAAGAAAAGCAAAAAACTTACTTAAAACTGATTTGATGGGAATTTTGTGACCTCTGAAAAGGAAAAATTACCTGCTAATTTTCTTTCCTTTAACCACAGCAGATGAATCCAGAGACTAGTGGGTTATGTCCATCATCTACCAGCAGAGATAGAGAGCACTGAATCAACTGTCTTATTGGATGAAAAGCCTCATGACCAATTAGTATTCTCTTGCTAAAGCAGAAGGAACTGGATACCCATGGAGAAAAAAACTCCTCTCTAATATAGAAACATAGAAAAAAAGCAGCAGAAAAGGGCTATAGCCCACCAAGTCTGCCCATTCCAAGTATCCCCTCCCCTGAATTCACTCCCTTAAAGATCCCACATGAGTATCCCATTTTCTCTTAAAATCCGTCACGCTGTTGGCCTCTATCACCTGGAGTGGGAGTCTGTTCCAATGATCCCCACTCTTTCGGTGAAGAAGTACTTCCTGGAGTCACCTTGAAACTTCCCTCCCCTGATTTTCAGCGGATGCCCTCTGGTGGTCGACTTAAACATACAACTAATTATACCAACAACCAACTATGAACTCTGACAGTGTGGAATACTGCGAAACCTCTAGCGAGAACAAACAAGTACATATTACCCAAAGGGTGAGGCTCTGGATTCATCTGCTGTGGCTAAAGGAAAGAAAATTAGCAGGTAAGGTATAATTTTTCCATCCTTAACGCCAGCAGCAGGTGAATCCAGAGACTAGTGGGATGTAGCAAAGCAGCTTTAAAATAGAAAGGGAAAAGGACATCAGCCCAAAGGTAGCATCTGAATACACTGCCATGTCCAATCTGAAATGCCTGAAACTAGAGGGTTTGGACTCTGCCCAAGCAGATACCACTGCTTTAGGGAAAGAAGTAGTAAAGACTGCTGGAAGCTGCCTACCTGCACTAACAATCATTGATACAATAGTTTTCCGAAATTATTAATAATAATAATAACTTTATTCTTCTATACTGCCATAGTCGTGAGACTTCTAGGCGGTTCACACCGAAGAGAGCTGGACAATCAGCGAAGTTACAATGTGTTGAAATCCGGGATACAGTATACAGTACATAGAAACTTACAAAAGCATATAGAATCTTACAAAAAAGTCCGGGATACAGCGTGTAGGGTTTGACAAAGAGCCTATAGAGTTCTTACACAAAGGCAGAGAGATACAACATATGGAGTCTTTTTACAGGCAGCGAAGATACAGCAAACAGAGTCTTAAAAAGGCAGCAGAATAAAATGTTAGACATTTCAGATTTGAAAGCAGGAGTGGGCATATGTAGTGTTGGGCGTAGATACTTTAGCGCACCACCATGGCTGGGGAAGCAGTCACCCCCAATAAAGCTCAGAGAACAGATTAAAAAAAATATGATCTGTACATCTAAAGTCGATGGTGGCTGAAAGATAACTGATTAGTAGCCTACAAAACTCAAGCAGCCCGAGGGGTTGAAACCTCTTCTCTGAATGAAACGTCAAAATCACCCTTGGTAAAAAAGGAAGGCATTGATCTTACCAATAACCCTGCCACACAGAAAACCCAGAAATGGATCTCTAGCTGAATGGGCTTGCGACTTTGAAACCCTGTGAACTGAAGATTAAGCAACCAGAAAATACTGTTTTTATAGCGAGACCTTTGATCATCGTAGTGCCTAACAGTTCCAATGGTGCTGACTGGAGAGACCAGTGCACCAGATTAAGACTATAACCTAGCCAGGATTTGTGGAGGAGAGGCTTGAGATAGTTGACTCCACATTAAGACCGTACCACGTCCAGCTGCGAAGCCACTGTACATGAAGACATCTACAGCCGCTAATACCATATCTGCGGACATCACCTACAAGACACACCTGCGTAAGTCATCTGTAACACCACCATTGCAGGACGTAGAATCGTGGGATAGGAATGTGTCCATTCTGCACAAGAAGATGGAAAAACATGAAGCCATATTATAGGATGGCACGTACGATGCAAAATAGGTCTACGCTGCATAGGAGTGCTATGAGCAGGCCCTTGATCTGCAGTATCCAATAAACTCAGCAGATAGAGGCCAGATGTCAACCTTGGAGCTGAAGAGTAAATTTCCAAGCAGCCAAACTTAAGAGCAACTAAAGAAATTGTTGCTAAAAGGACATAGGAAACTGCTCTAGATAGTCATGCTGGAACATGCCACAAGTAGCAAAAAAAAACTAAACAAACTGCGAGTGGAACAGCAGGGAAAGTTCCAATAACCCCATGGTAAAGAGACAGATTGCACTGAGAAAATGGCAGAACTGCTGTGCAAAACTGCAGACTTGGCAAACCCTCAAAATCGGAGAAGTTGGAACTTCACCGTAGAGGCAGACTCTGTCTCATCTTCGTTAAAGAAGATGCAATCAGAAGTAGCTGATGAAGACACTGGCCCTGTACAAGAGAAAAGCAGTGGAAATTGCAAGCAAAAGAAGGTGAGCGCGTGAGGATGCTGGGGCGGACGAGTGCTGGCGACAGCTGTTGGGCTTTGCCGGGGCGCTTTTCATCGGTTATTGTTATCTAGAAACATAGAAACATAGAAAATGACGGCAGAAAAGGGCCATAGCCCATCAAGTCTGCCCACTCTATTAACCCTCCCCCCAACTACCCTCCTAGGGGACACACTCTGATGGCTTCCCCTTTACACTACCCTCGTAGAGATCTGAGGTGGGCATCCCACTTTTTCTTGAAATCTTGCACGCTGCTGGCCGCGATCACCTGCACTGGGAGCTCGTTCCAATGGTCAACCACTCTTTCTGTGAAGAAATACTTCCTGGTGTCGCCATGAAACTTCCCGCCCCTGAGTTTAAGCATATGCCCTCTTGTGGCCGAGGGACCCTTGAGAAAGAAAATATCATCTTCCACCTCGATACGACCAGTGGTATACTTAAATGTCGACAAGAAACGGCGCAGCCACCCTGACTTTAAGCTGCGGTTGCGAGAGAAAAGGCAAAAACAAAAGCTTGACCAAAGAAAAAGCAGGGCTGTCTAAGTTACCTGACCTCAAGGATGCGGAGGCTGTTCAGAAGTTTTTCCTTGAAGAGCTACAGCTTGGAGAAGAATTTTTAGCACAAGGTGTTTATGAGAAGGGTGTTGACCATTTGAGCAATGCCATTGGATGAGCTCACTGGGACTAGGAGAAACATTAACTGCATGGGTTAAAGACCGGCTCAGTGGCAGACTTCAAAGGGTAGTGGTAAACGGTACTCCCTCCGAAACATCGGAGGTGTTTAGTGGAGTACCGCAGGGATCGGTCCTGGGTCCAATCCTATTTAATATTTTCGTACGGGATCTGCTTCAGGGACTTCAGGGTAAAATTGCATTATTTGCCGATGATGCTAAATTATGCAATGTAGTGGGCGGAGGTACCATGCCCGACACTATGACACAGGACCTACTTTTACTGGAGTAATGGTCTACTATTTGGCAACTGAGTTTTAATGCCAAGAAGTGTAAAGTTATGCACCTTGGTAGTGGAAACCTATGCAGAACCTACATTCTGACCTGGGAGTAATCATTAGTGAAGATATGAAGATGGCCAATCAAGTGGAGAAAGCTTCATCCAAGGCTAGACAAATGCTAGGTTGCATCCGGAGAAGTTTAGTCAGCCGAAAGCCCGAAGTTGTAATGCCGCTGTACAGGTCCATGGTGAGACCCCATCTGGAATATTGTGTTCAATTTTGGAGGCCACACTATCAAAAGGATGTGCTGAGAATGGAGTTGGTTCAGTGAATGGCCACTAGGTTGGTCTCAGGACTCAAGGATCTCCCATATGAAGAACGCCTAGGTAAGTTGCAGCTATACACTCTCGAGGAATACAGAAAGAGGGGAGACATGATAAAGACGTTCAAATATGTCACTGGCCATATTGAGGTGGAAGAAGACATCTTTTTCCTCACAGGACCTACGGCGACCAAGAGGGCATCCGCTAAAAATCAGGGGTGGGAGATTTCATGGTGACACTAGGAAGTATTTCTTCACCGAAAGGGTGGTTGATCGATGGAATGATCTTCCACTTCAGATAGTAGAGGCCAACAACGTGCTCGATTTTAAGAATAAATGGGATAAACATGTGGGTTCACTTCGAGGAAGTGCTTAGGGGGATGGGTTATTCGAGTGGGCAGACTTGTTGGGCCGACGGCCCTTTTCTGCCGTCATACTCTATGTTTCTATGTTCTATATGGCTGTGTGTGGGCAGCCACAACAGTTGTTGCCTCAAAAGCTTCCACCACCAGCGTTCCAGATGCTTCTGACTAAGTTACCAACTATTAGCCAGAGAACTGTAAATTCACAGAGCTCAACAGAGGATGATGTTGAGTAAGGAACGAAAACACCTGCTCTTTCCTAATGCAGAAGATGAAACAATGAGGCAAAAAAATCCAAATGTGTTAGTAAATGGACAGTATATTGTATCGGAAGCTGTAAGAAAATTGACCAGAGTTCAACTTTTTTTGTAAGTGGATTTAGCTGCGTTATTTATTGATTTGATGGATGGGTATTTTTTTTTTTTTCTTTCTCTTGTGGAAAACCCCCAGTTATTTGTAAAATATTACTGCATTCATTTACTAAAATATCAACATTGTACATAAAATAGCGGTATATACTGTGTATCAAATGCTCATTTTGAGGTGGGGAGGAGCAAGATTAATGCAGTAAAAAAGATGTCTCCTTTAAAAAAAAAAAGAAGAAATGGTCCTATACTGAGCAACAGGGGTGAGGGAACTATAAATGCCTTTCTTGGGAGGGCTTTGCTCTTCTTCCTAAGCTGCTGCTATTGTGCCTGCCCAAGCAGAAATGGCTCCACACCAAGCCAGAGATTGGAATCTAATATGGTACAGGAAAAGAGAAGGCTGACAAACCCCTATAATAACTGTTGGAGCTGGCATAGTACAACATGAAAGCGAAGACTGCCGCCACTGAGAATAGACAGGATACCGACAATGCATAGTGCAGGAGAGAGTAAGTACCACGTTGCACAAATGTTGAAGACAAGGCCGCCCAAACAGTGCCGGTCACAAAGAATGCCGGTCCTCATCCTACAAAATGCTGGCTGCCATGCCTTGCCAATTGGTCACACCACAGGATGATCGCGAACAAACTGGCATTGCCAGGAGAAAACGAGGTACCTCAGAAATACAGACCACAGCTCGAATCTGCGTTGCAGGAAGTAAGACTCAGAGAAAATGAAAGCTAAAGACGTACATCGAAAAGCTCTAATCTAGCGAATTCGCTCTCGGAGCTCTGGGAAGAATGCTTACCCAAGAAAACTGAACTCAATCTCCCTAAAAATCCCAGTAAGAAAACTTTAAACAGGACTACAACAGAAGAGCCAACAAATACCTGGGAATAGCAGGTCAAAAGCCCTCTAAGAGAGGGAAAGAGAAAGAAACACACCCTGAGGACCTCGACACCCAGCTATAATCAACTATTAAGATGGGCTTGGGGGCATGCTGCGCTGTTTATTCCTACAGAAGGACGAGCCGCGAAAAATCTGTTTTACTCCTTGGTATCTTTCCGGCTACTTGTGAGTTGTCCACAGTTGAAAACCGGATGCCATGACAGCCACGGTTGCTTTACTGGCAACTTACTGGCATCCCACTTTATATACCCACAAAGTCTGCGCGCGACACATGCATTCATTCATTGGCTGTGTGTCCCTGATGCCAGAGGTAGGCCGTAGTCGTAAAAATGTGATTCTAGCGTGTTCTACCGTGTGGGATCCCACCTCTCTTCACCCTGGTGCTATCAATATGGGTCTTCCTTTCTCCCTTCCCTCCCACTATTGTCAGTGGGGACATTATCCAATCTTCCTTTTTTAAATTTGCATTTTTGTACAATACATCAAAGAATGCTTTGAATAAAGATAAAAAGAGCCATTACAATAAATTAAACAAAGGTAAAATAGATTTAGAAAACATTAACTCTATCTAGTTCACTAATAGGCAAGAATTCCAAAACACCCAAGGAATAAAAGACAACCCCAAAAAAAAGCCTCACTCCCACCTTCTACTGCAATCAGTGTGGTCCTTCTTATAGCCTTGGAGTGTGTGTGTGCTGTGGTTAGAATTACAGCCTCAGCACCCTGCGGTTGTAGGTTCAAATCCCACACTACTCCTTGTAATCTTGGGCAAGTTACTTAATCGCCCATTCTCCTAGGACAAGCAGGATGAGTCAGCCACATATGGGTGTTGTCCCAACAGCTCCTAATTTGCGGATAAGCTCTCCAATAGCTCAGAGAGATTTTTGGGTTTTTTTCTGGCTGTAAGAGGCAACATGCAGGGACTCCAGGAGATATTTCTCTACCGGGCCGAGTGCAGGCGGGGGGGGGGGATTAGCTGAGCCAGGGCATCCTGGAGGCTCCTTGCCGCTGTAGCTTGTGGATCCCCCGCTGCTGCATTCCGATGAGGATGGCTGCTGGAGGAAGATTCTCGGGTCTCACTTCTCTTCATGAAGTCTCTCTGTGCCCTCTTTCTTAGCTTGCGTGCACGTGGTGACATGTGCGCACAATGCAAGCAACACGGAAACCTTGAGCGCCGGATCCAATCAGTGGGCGCACAATTCATGAGGATCCAGTGTTTTCATCCTCCTCCTGCATCCCAGTCGTTTCTTTAGATGATTCAGGCATCTTGAAGTTGATGAGTAGAAAAGTTGTAATGGAGAGCTGTAGAAAATCCGACCGATGGGAACGGGTGGAAACTAAAGACTGGGGATTAGGGGGAAGCAGGGGGAAATGGGTAGGGCTCGGGCATGCCCAGTGGGGCCCGGGCACTGCACGTGCTCAGAGAGAAAAAAAAAAAAAATCTCTCTGAACTATTGGAGAGCTTATCCGCAAATTGGGAACTGTTGGGACAACACCCATATGTGGCAGACTATCCTGCTGTCCACGGAGAACCTACATTACAGGTAAGTAACTACACTTTACCCACTGGGACATATAGGGAAAAATGCTCAAATACCTGAATGTAAAAACCACTTAGACAATAAGGGGTATATAAATACTAAAAAATAAATAAAATAAAATAGTTTTACCATCTTTCTTCCAGTTGATCCCAGTGGGGGCTATCTTTTTCCAGCCTCTTAAATAAGATCATCCTACCTGCCTCTTTCCAGCAGGCCTCTCTATATGTACTTGAAGAAGATCGAAGCAAATGGAAGATATAAACAATAAAATATGTAGCAATATAGACTACTTAATTTAAATAGTGTTGTGTATCCCTCATATGATTGTTAAGCTATAAAGACGACTGCACAAGGCTGAAGTCCAGGCTTGAATCAATCGGCAGGCTATTATTTTCCAAGCCACGCCCAAGGTGGTTTTTGGCGACAGATGGAAGGCTCCTAAGGAAGGGATACTTACCTGAAACTAGGCTTAGTAGAGCCTGAAGAAATTTTTCCACAGTTGGGACTTAGCTGAGCGTCTCTTCAACAAGGATCAAACATTGAAAAAACTCTAGGATGAATTATGGGGGGGGCACATTTTGAGCTAAGTACTACTTTTTGATTTAACTTTTGATTCCGTTTTTGAGCAATTAGGTTGGAGCTTATTGGAGATATATTATATTTAAATTATTCACTTGAGAGCTCTTCACTACACATACGTATATACCTACGATGGTGTGGGCGTGGCGTGGAAACTAGCCTACCGATTGATTCAAGCCTGGACTTCAGCCTTGTGCAGTCGTCTTTATAGCTTAACAATCACACTGAGGGATACAACACTATTTAAATGAAGTAGTCCATATTGCTACATATTTTATTGTTTATATCTCCCATTTGCTTCAACCCTCTTCAAGTAAATATAGAGGGTTGTTATGCGAGGCAATTGACTGGGTTTTAATAGTTAGTTCTTTCTAACAGACAGCACCAGAGAACAAAATCCACAAGCTGCTGGATAGGTGGTAGGAAGGTTTAACATTTTGGAGCATCACAGAGGTGAGAAGTAATGAGACAGTTTTTGTGAGACAGTAATTGTTGAATGAAAATGAAGGGAAGGGCCAGACAGATATGGGAAAATGGTAAGAGAGGGTAAGAGAAGGATTCTACAAAAGCAAATCGGATAATGTAAGGCAAAAAGTAGAAATAAGAGAAACAGAACAAACGCATTATCAGCACAACAAAGGTTAGAAGCAGATTGTGTCTTTCTTGTAGGACATGTTCGGATCAGCTGCTACATCACCTGTTTGATGCACTTCCTCACATGGGCCTGTGGTGGTCAGATTTCCTCTTTCCTCAGATCCCTGAGGCTCAGTCCCAAATCGAAATAAAATGTCAGGCTTGACATTGTGGGAGCCTATTAGGAGGACAAAGACAGTAAAATATGATTTTAAAAACAGTTATCACAGGGCCTGTAAGTATTTAGATTATGCTCTTTTCATATGCACTGCCACTAGCACAGAGGGGTGCTGCTGTCCTGTTCATCATCAGATATGTATTCTATCAATATCCTGATCATTTTGATATTGAGGTGGTCAACTCTTTTCCTCAAGAGCTGCCAACATGTCTGTTGTGGATTCTGCTACTGCATAAACCTATGAAAACCTCTGCTATCAGTTTTATTTTGGGTTTTTTTCATACATTCAGTGGTTCCCAAACCTGTCCTGGGGGATCCCCAGCCAGTCAGGTTTTCAAGATATCCCTAATGAATATGCATGAACATAAGAACATAAGCAGTGCCTCCGCCGGGTCAGACCATAGGTCCATCCTGCCCAGCAGTCCGCTCCCGTGGCGGCCCAAACAGGTCACGACCTGTCTGAATCATCAGAAGGGGCTCCCTTGCCACCTTGGTTTCTCATTGAAGTCCTATCTTCCCATCAAAGTCCTCACCCTCCAGTCTTGCCCATGCACGACCTGGTTGGCTTTCTATACTTATTACCTGGTTAGCTTTCTATACTTGTGTTACATTCCAGCACCTCTCTCAGTATCCCACGATCCCTTTATCCCTCAGGAATCCGTCCAATCCCTGTTTGAATCCATGTACCGTACTCTGCCTGATCACTTCCTCCGGTAGCTCATTCCAAGTGTTCACGACCCTTTGGGTGAAGAAAAACTTCATTGCATTTGTTTTGAACCTATCTCCCTTCAGTTTCTCCGAATGCCCCCTCGTACCTGTTGTCCCCCTCAGTCTGAAGAATCTGTCCCTATCCACCCTCTATATGCCCCTCATGATCTTGAAGGTCTCTATCATATCTCCCCTGAGCCTCCTTTTTTCCAGAGAGAAGAGCCCCAGCCTATCCAACCTCTCGGCGTATGGGCAGTGTTCCAGCCCTTTTACCAGTTTCGTTGCTCTCCTTTGGACTCTCTCAAGTACCGCCATGTCCTTCTTGAGGTGCGGCGACCAATACTGAACGCAGTATTCCAGATGTGGACGCACCATCGCTCGATACAATGGCATGATGACTTCCCGCGTCCTGGTTGTTATGCCCCTCTTTATGATGCCCAGCATCCTGTTGGCTTTTTTGAGGCTGCTGAGCACTGTGCAGATGGCTTCAGTGATGCATCCACCAGCACACCCAAGTCTCTCTCAAGTCTGCTGTCTCCCAACAATGCCCCCCCCAATTTGTAGTTGAACAACGGGTTCTTTTTCCCTATATGCATGACCTTGCATTTTTCCACGTTAAAGCGCATTTGCCATTTGTTTGCCCAGTCTTCCAGCTTGTCCAGGTCCCTTTGCAGGTCCTCACACTCCTCCCTGGACCTAACTCTGCCGCACAGTTTGGTATCGTCTGCAAATTTTATAACCTCGCACTTTGCCTCCTTTTCCAGGTCATTGATAAATATGTTGAAGAGTAACGGCCCCAGCACCGATCCCTGTGGCACACCGCTCGTGACTCCCCGCTAGTCAGAATATTGGCCCTTTACTCCGACCCTCTGCAGTCTACCCAACAATTTGCATATAATGGAAGTGACAGGTATGCAAATCTCTCTCATGCATATTCATTAGGGATATCTGGAAAACCTGACTGGCTGGGGGTCCCCCAGGACAGGTTTGGGAACCACTGATCTAATTGCTAAGATCAATATTCAGTGGTGCTAATTGGTTATCGTTAACCAGCCATTTCATAACCAGTTAGATTAGGGATGGGCCGGAGACAGAGTGTGGGCAGAGCAACGACTTAGCTTGTTAATACCAATTTTCAGTCAGCTATGTATCACACAAAGTTAGAACAGCAGAAAAGTTGTCCTAACTAACCTCCCCTCCCCCTTTTACAAAGCCGTAAGGCAACGGCCCTGAAGCTCTTTAAATCCCTATAGCTTTGAGGCTGTTACCGCAGTGGCCCACGCTTAAACAGCTTCATAAAAGAGGCCCTAAATGAACCAAATTTAAATGGGCACTGGTTTGGAGTCAGTTCAATCCATGGCTGTGAGTGACTCGGATGCCTCTTACTGCTGCAGCTGAATATCGGGCAGAAGGAATGCTTAGAAATTGGAGGGGAGCAGAAACAATGGCACAAAATGCCCTTTCCCCCAACAATAAGAGAAGGAGCCCCCTATTCAGGGTACAGGTTGGGGGCATTCCAGGGGCAGAGTCAACACTTGGCCTCTTAAGTGCCAGGTTTTGGGTTTTTTTTATATTATTTATTTATTTATAAATTTTTCAAATTATTTAACAAGCGTATAATCTTGTACAGAAAAGTGCGATCAAGAAAACATAACATTAATTATTTCCAAACTTGAAAATAAACCAAAACTGCATAAAAGGTAATAAGATCTTCAACTTAATCCCACACTAGTCCTCAAAATTGGATCCAAGATTAAAGAATTGGGAGTGAATACAATACAATAACAATTAAACCAAATCACATTATCTGTGGCTGAAAGAGAGCTTAAATTAATTATTGAGACACAGATGTTTCTCCTTTTTCAAGGCGCTTCATAGAGAGGGAAGCCATCAAATGAGCTGGTTCAAAGAAAATATATTTAAAGGTACTATATCTGATTACACACTTACAGGGATATCTAAGAAAAAATAAACCCCCTATCTGGTTCACACCTGGTTTTAATAATAAGAATTCCCTCCTTCTCTTTTGTGCTTCTCTCGAAACATCAGGAAAAATTTGGATATGGAAGCCAAGGAAATCTCTAGATCTATTTTTAAAGACAAGTTTAAGGATCCAATCTCTGTCTGGAGCCAAAGCCACAGTCCGTAAGAGAGTGGCTGGACTAGCCACCTCTCTATCAGATTGTTCCAATAAATTAAGTGCCAGGTTTAATGCATAAGTGGCACCACATAAATATCTGTCCTGTTTTTACGTGGTAATCCATGAAAAATTAAGTGCCAATGTATCAACTTAAGAGGTTATATGGCTCAAAAATAACCGAATATTCTTTTTTTTAAATCTTTATTCATTTCATATCTTAAAAACAATATTCAAAGTCAACACCCAGCCTCGAGTATCTAGGAATAACTCCGAACGTTCACCGTTGCCAGCTGAATTTTGAGGTGCACGCTTTTATTTTTACTAGGTTTTATATTGATGAGTGAGCGGTCTTAAAATGATTTTTTTAAAAGTCCCAAAAAAATCCAGTTGTTCTTTTCCTGTTACAAATTTTTGTATATTGTAAACTGCTGCATTCTTGCGCAAAGTTAAGCATTATAGCAAATTTAATAGGCAATAAGGCCCGGATTTTAATTGGAGCGATCATTGACATTGTTTAAAATCAATTAAAAATGAATTTTTTTATTTTTTCAAATTCTTTATTCATTTTCAATCTTACATCAAGTGTCCAAGGCAAGACAAATCATGGGCTGCATACGAAGGGGTTTCGTCAGTCGTAAGGCGGAAGTCATTATGCCATTGTATAGATCCATGGTGAGGCCCCACCTGGAATACTGTGTGCAATTCTGGAGGCCGCATTATCGCAAGGATGTGCTGAGACTGGAGTCGGTGCAGAGAATGGCCCCCCGGATGGTCTCGGGACTCAAGGATCTACCATACGAAAAACGGCTTGACAAATTACAGCTATACTCGCTCGAGGAGCGCAGAGAGAGGGGGGACATGATCGAGACGTTCAAGTATCTTACGGGCCGCATCGAGGCGGAGGAAGATATCTTCTTTTTCAAGGGTCCCACGACAACAAGAGGGCATCCGTTGAAAATCAGGGGCGGGAAACTACGAGGTGACACCAGGAAATTCTTTTTCACCGAAAGAGTGGTTGATCGCTGGAATAGTCTTCCACTACAGGTGATTGAGGCCAGCAGCGTGCCTGATTTTAAGGCCAAATGGGATCGGCACATGGGATCTCTTCACAGGGCAAAGGTAGGGGAGGGACATTAAGGTGGGCAGACTAGATGGGCCGTGGGCCCTTATCTGCCGTCTATTTCTATGTTTCTATGTTTCTATGTAAGTGCACAAACAATAAAACAATATTAAGTTTCAAGTTTTATTAGGATTTTATATACCGCCTATCAAGGTTATCTAAGCGGTTTTACAATCAGGTACTCAAGCATTTTCCCTATCTGTCCTGGTGGGCTCACAATCTATCTAACGTACCTGGGGCTCTGGAGGATTAAGTGACTTGCCCAGGACCACAAGGAGCAGCGTGGGGTTTGAACCCACAACGCCAGGGTGCTGAGGCTGTAGATCCAACCACTGCGCCACACACTTCTCGTTTGACAATCTTTCTGATTTATCTTACAATACATAAAATTACCACCCTCCCCTCCCATCATTCCTCTATTATTTCCCCAATAAGAAAAATGTAAAATATACTTCCCCCTCCCCCCCAATCATTAGACAGTGTATATTACAATAGAAAATGGTGTTTACTCATTACAATAAGAAGTTAATGGCTCCCAAATTTTATTAAATTTCTTATAGCTTCCTTGTTGTATAGCTATTGCTCTTTACATTTTATATACGTGACATAATGAAATTGTAATTGAGTCTACTGTAATTTTTCCAATTATTTGTGATATGCTGAATTTTTAAAAAAATGTAGGTATCCATAGGCACCTACAAGAAGACCACCGAAATCGTGACTACAGAAATGACCATAGGCGTCATTAGGCGCCTCTGAAGATGTGATTCTCGTCAATGGTAAACACCGGAAACGTAGGCCTTTAAAACCATGGCTTACATTTCCAGTGCCTACCTTTGACTACAGCCGCGATTCTACAAATGGTGCCATTGCTTGATTGACATGCCTTCAGTGGCATTTTTTTTTTTTTTAGGTGGCCACCAATTACAGCTCCGTTTGTAGAATTCGGAACTGAGTACTTATTTTATACCTGGGCAATGGAAAGTTGAGTGACTTGCCAAGAGTCACAAGGAGTTGCAATGAGAATTGAAATCAGTTCCCCTGGTTCTCAGTCCACTGCACTAATCATGAGGCTCCTCTTCCACTAAATAGTGCCAGCTGAATTAGTAACAAGGTTCAAGAGGAATTTTATACTTGCCTGTTTCAAATGGATGGGTCTTTTCAGACAGCTCTGATTCAGAAGTATCCATGAAGGGGAAATCTTTCTCTTCTTTAACACTCAGTGAGAACACAGATGTTACAATTGGAAGGCCTATGATGAGAAAACACAGCAAGAAGGTTTCCTCAAGGATTTAATAAATCAAATTTTAAATCTCCTTTTGATCTAAATGCAAAGCCTTTTAAATCCAAAAACGTTACTTACTCTTGGTGGGCTTATTTGAGTTTTCTTTTCCCTCCCATTCAAATTGCCAAGGAAAATATTTCTCATCTTCCTTTTTAATCTTGAACATAACATCAGGATTAACAATGGAATAACCTGTTAATTAAGTAGAAAAATGAAAGATTAGATTCCTACCTGGATAATCTTCTTTCAGTTAATCTACTACAGATTCCATATGTGTGTTGATTTGTCCCTTTCCAGCTTGCAGAGTGAGAATACTTACAGCTTTGAGCTACTCCCCTATAGAGGTAGAGCCCCAGTCCACACCTCAGTTTAGTCCCAAAGCAATCGAGCCCCACTGGAACATAAGAGGAGGGGAAGGGTGAAGCTCCCCACAACAATAAGCAAATCTGGTCTGCTCTGCAATTTAGAAATCAAGAGTTAGAAGAAAACATCATAACAACTGAAACACAACCATATTTTCTACCCATATCACGCACCCATAGAGGTTCACCATCCCTGGAGGATGTGGATGAGGCTAAGCCCAAGGCTCCTGCCCCTCCCTCATGAGCGCTATGGCACGCGGTGCACAGACGTTCTTCTGCTAGTAACTTGGCACAATTTTGACATGAATTCACATCCTCACCCCGAAGAGTCCATCCTCAGATGATCTGGAGCAAAATTGGATGGTTTTGAGGCAGATAGAGGCTTTTGAAAAAAAGATTGATTGAAATCCAAGATGGCCACTGCCAGGAAAATTGCACCAAAACCAGCCCGTGGAGACTTTTTGAAAAGTTCAAAAACACAGAAAAAGGGGTTTTGGAGGTAGGGATCCTAAACCCTAACCCAAGAAACCCTCAAAATTGGGATTTTCAGACCTTTTCTATTCCTGAATGGAGTTCTTTTCTTAATTGATGTGAAATACATATTGTAAATCACTTGGATCCTTTTTTGGCTATTATGCAGCATATAAACTTTTTAATAAACATAAACACCCCGATTTTCCCATAGGAATGAAGATACTGTACTCAGTGTTATGCTGGTGCCTGCCTGCAGCTTTTTCAATGCAGCTGAATGGTGGAAAGGACTTTTCTGCCTCAGATACTTCCTGCGACTCTCCAAGACCAAGGAATCTTCGAACTGCAAGCTGGATGGATCAACTTCCACCCCCAACCCCAGGGACCTCTAAGCATGTTGGTGGTGGGTAAATATGCAGCCGGTGCCATGATACCTTGAGAAACTCAGAAGGTGAGCTGGATCCCAGGGGAACAGACCCCGAGCCCAGAAGATATCACAGCAGGCTGGCTCTGCAGGGTCACCCGAGCTGCAGACTGGCAGAGCGGATCTGCGTCCTTTCCCAGGCACAGAATCCCCAAGAATGGGGTCTCAGAGCACCAAATCCTCAGATAAATGAACTTTGAACTTTAAACACAAAAAAGCAAAAAGGATAAGTACAGCGGATCAAAACCCGCCTGCAGAGGAAAAAACTGAGGTGTGGACTGGGGCTCCACTTCTATAGGGGAGATGCTCAAAGCTGTTAGTAGTCTCACTCTGCAAGTTCAGTTTGCGGGAAAGGATAAATCACCACACGTATGGAATCCGGAGTAGATGTAGCTGAATTACATTGAAATTGTATATGTAGAAATTCCAACTGAAGGGGTTACACATTGTACAGTAAAGTTGACTAGGATGCAATTGACATTTCTTGCTGAGAACTACGGTATAATTTCTGTGTAAGGATATGATATCTGACAGGTAAATCCCCCCTCTGGTCTTCGGTGTCAAATTTTTGTTGTATAGAAAGGAAGACACGTTGGATTCCCTAGTGGACCATCTGCCTTTCTGTTTCTTCACATCTAGAAAGGAAGACCAACTCCAGCCGGTTTTCTACGAATCCTCCAGCTTTAGGTCTACATTTTATCTTACAACTAGCTGATTACCTGGCGTTGCCCAGATATTTATGTATCCCAAAATGTTCCCCCCCTCCCCCCCACATGTCCCACAGGAATGTCCCTCTCTATGGGGCTGAAGTTGGACTTAAAAGGCATCGGGAGTGTCAGTATTCATCTCAGCGAGCCCTAAAACTATGGGGTAGACACTAATATCTGTCGTTTTTGATAATTTTTAAATGCCACCCCCTTCTGACCCGCACAGTATTTTTTCCCAGATAAGTAAATCATATGTATACCAAGTTTGGTTGAAATCTGTCCATGCATTTCAGATAGATGCAGAGAGCACCAAAGTATTTCACTGGCTCCTGTAGGATATGGGATGACATGAGAAGCCAGATTATAAAATTTAGATGGCCTTGGAACCTGGTCCTTGTGATACTTATACCGCCAATTCCATAATATGCACATGCGGCAGATGATAGAGAAAGCATTTACCTCGTGACAGCAGGATGTCATGAATCTCCTTGATGACCTTCTTGTAAAGTTCCTTCTGCCATTCTCCCAGAATGTCCCACTCTGCTTCTAAGAAATAGGCAGCAACATCCTTGAATATGACCGATGTCTGGAACAGCAGACAGAATACTTTAAGAAGCAAGACCTTCAGTTTTGGAGGGGGCAGGGCTAAGCCAAATTTATAACAAGCTTTGGCAGTATGCCATTCAGTGCTTGGCCCAAAATTAGATCAGCTACCCACACTCATTTCATTACCTTCTGGTCCCACACTGCAGATTAAATTCTCAAGCAAAGTTTTGGGCGTCATTATTGACTCTACACTTTCATTTAACGACCATCTCAACACTCTGGTAAAAAATGTTTTTTTAGTCTCCACATGTTGAGAAAAGTGAGATCCTGCTTCCACCAACAATATTTTGCTGTCCTTGTACAATCAATCATTCTTTCCAGGCTGGACTACTGCAACTCCATCTATCTAAGTCCAACCAAGAAAAGTCTCCAAAGACTTCAGCAGATCCAGAATACTGCGGCTAGGTTAATCTTCGCAAAAAGTAAATTTGATCATGTTTCTCCACTTCTGTCAAAACTTCACTGGCTTCCAGTAATTTCTAGGGTTCACTTTAAGTGTGCCTGCCTAACATTCAAGATCTTGCATGGCATTCTTCCTCCTCTAATCCCACTATCTTGGAATTCTACGAGACCTGACACTACCAGATCCATCCAAAAACTTAAATTATCTTTCCCCTTGCTAAAAGGCATCATCTATGCTGGAAAATTAGGGAAATCTCTTTTCATCAAAATCACTGAGCTTTGGAATAACCTTCCTGCCCTGCTGCGGAATCTGGGCTCCTTCCAATTATTCCGAAAGAATCTGGAAACCTGGCTATTCTCGAAAATGTTAATCTCGCTACCCTCTTTATAATCACTAACTCTTATTATGTTTTTCCTTCCTTATATTAAAGTTCCTGTAAACCGTGCTGAGCTCCATCCCTATATAAACTTAAGGTTTAGTTTAGTTTAGTTGTAGTAATGTATTCATTTATTCTTTTTTTTCTCTTGTGTATGACAGATTACATGGCTGTAATTGGTTTGAATTGTTGTGGTATAGATTTATTTCCCTTTTGTACCAGTCTAATTTTGTATGGGTTTTATATGATTTTATTTTTACAGATTTATATCTTGATTGTACACTGCTCAGATATATTTGTGAAGCCTGGCAATCGGCAGCACTTTCCATAGGCCACCACCACATTGGCTCCCCCTTCCCTCGTGCATGCTCAGTTTTCACAAATGAGCGAAAACCAAGTATGTATCAAGTTAGGATAAAAACCTGTATCATAAACTTTACAGAAATGATGTGTGTTAAATCTGTAACTTGTTCTGAGCTCTTTGGGAACAACGGACTAGAAAACGAATTAAATCAATCAATCAAGGGAGATAAATATGAGAAAGAGGAATGTTTGATCAGCGGAGGGGTATATAGTGGTGAGAGATGCTTGCTCTGTGGAGGGGGATGGGGAGAAATAGATATGTAAACTTATGAGCACAACTGTAAAGACAGACAAAAGATTTTGGCATGTCGGTTGTTGATGAAATGTTTGCCAGTATTGATTATTTTGCCAGCTATATCATGTTATGTGAAGATTTTTATTCGTGTACTTTAGTAACATAGTAGATGACGGCAGATAAAGACCCGAATGGTCCATCCAGTCTGCCCAACCTGATTTTTAATTTTTTTCTTAGCTATTTCTGGGCAAGAATCCAAAGCTCTACCCGGTACTGTGCTTGGCTTCCAACTGCCGAAATCTCTGTTAAAACCTACTCCAGCCCATCTACACCCTCCCAGCCACTGAAGCCCTCCCCAGCTCACAAATTAGCAAAGACTACTGGTCTAAAGCATCTCTTTCCTCCTACAGGGAGGCTAATGCCATTGTCCAGCTCATGCCCTCTCTCACTTCATTTCCCCCCTCCCCCCCACCCCTTCAACCATTAGATTTCCCCTCTTCCAACAGCACAGAGCTCAATTGCAACTGGATAAGCAAGGTGTATGATGCTATAATGTCTGCCACTAATACTTTCGATCTGTCTTGCGCCAGAAGACGTATGAGGAGAGACTGGAAGCCCTGAATATGTATACCCTAGACTAGAGGAAAGGAGAGACAGGGGAGATATGATTCAGACGTTCAAATACTTAAAGGGTATTAACGTAGAACAAAATCTTTTCCAGAGAAAGGAAAATGGTAAAACCAGAGGACATAATTTGAGGTTGAGGGGTGGTAGATTCAGGGGCAATGTTAGGAAATTCTACTTTACGGAGAGGGTGGTGGATGCCTGGAATGCGCTCCCGAGAGAGGTGGTGGAGAGTAAAACTGTGACTGAGTTCAAAGAAGCGTGGGATGAACACAGAAGATTTAGAATCAGAAAATAATATTAAAGATTGAACTAGGCCAGTTACGGGGCAGACTTGTACGGTCTGTGTCTGTGTATGGCCGTTTGGAGGAGGATGGGCAGGGGAGGGCTTCAATGGCTGGGAGGGTGTAGATGGGCTGGAGTAAGTCTTAACAGAGATTTCGGCAGTTGGAACCCAAGCACAGTACCGGGAAAAGCTTTGGATTCTCGCCCAGAAATAGCTAAGAAGAAAAAAAAAAAAATTTTAATTGAATCAGGTTGGGCAGACTGGATGGACCATTCGGGTCTTTATCTGCCGTCATCTACTATGTTACTATGTTACTATGTTAAAACGGGGATCCATTTTCAAAGCAGTGCTTTGAGAATCCGGGGGCTCCACCATTTACCCGGACTCCAGACAGATGAGAAAAGAGAAAGCAAGGCTGGAAGTATTGCACAAGAGGAGAGAGAAAAAAAAATTCTTACCTGATGGACAGACATTTCCTTCTGAATTCTGCAGCTGCAGAGACAGAGAGAGTCAGGCTGTAGACTTTCCTGTTCCTGGGAAGATGAATAGAGGAGACTGAGCTGATTTCTGAGTCTTAGATAAAATCCCTCCCTTCCCCCTCTGCATACAGGGATTTCCAATCCTGGAAAGACAAAAATGTCTCTCTTTACTCTAGTCTTTTCTGCTTTTCTTTTTTTTTTTTTTAGCCCTGCAGAACACTAGACACAAAAAAACCCCAGCAGAGCATGCTCAGAGCTCTTAGCCCTGCCCTCCCCCTTGGTGACATCACCTGGTGAAGGTGGATCTCAAGAAATAGCAGAACTATAGAGGAAACAGGTCCCACAGAGGATGAACCAGGAACTGATGCGGTCCCCTTGCATCTATGGCCTCGTAGTTCTTTGGAGGAGTGTGTGGCGCAGTGGTTGGCGCTACAGCCTCAGCACCCTGGGGTTGTGGGTTCAAACCCCGCGCTGCTCCTTGTGACCCTGGGCAAGTCACTCGGTCCTCCGTAGCCCCAGGTACGTTAGATAGATTGTGAGCCCACCGGGACAGATAGGGAAAATGCTTGAGTACCTGATTGTAAAACCGCTTAGATAACCTTGATAGGTGGTATATAAAAACCTAATAAACTTGAAACTTGAATCTGATAGCTCGGGAACAGACTGGGCTGATTTGTGAGGGTCTCACATAAAGCCCCTCCTCTACTCTGGTGGGGCTCAAGGTTGCAGGACAAAGTAAGTTTCTGCTTCTATTTTGAATCTTTTCTGGGTTGTTGTGTTTTGTTTGTGTTTTTTTTGCAGCTCTGCTGAAGTAGAGAAAGCAACTGAGCATGTGCAGAGCTCTTCACCCCACCCACTCCTGGGAGGTCATCCTGAAATATCCCGCCTCCATAAGGTGGGATATGTATAGAGGCAGCACAGCAGGTCCCACACAAGAAGAATCTTCTACAGCTCCACCTTAAGGAGGTAGGATATTCAGGATGACCTCAGCAAGGGGAAAGGTTAAAGAGCTCTGAGCATGCTCAGCTGCGTTCTCTACTTCCGCAGAGCTGCAAAATGGGAAAAGATTCAAAATAGAGGCAGAAACTTTCTCTGTGTTGCCGCTGGAAATCCCTGCGAGCCCCAGTCCCAGATCCGCAGAGGAAGAGAGAGATTATATCTGAGACTCAGGAATCAACCCAGTCTCCTCATCTTTCCAGGAAGAGGGAAATCTCCAGCCTGAATCCATCTCAGTAGCTACAGAATTCAGAAGGGAAACAGGAGGGAAATGTCTGCCCTGGATTCTGATCAGGTCATTCAAAACATGTATTTAGTCTAATAATAAGGTGTTGTCTTCTTTTCTTTGTTTTGATTTCGTCTTGTATAAAGTAAGAAATTGTCCTCTTTACTCTTGTAAAAGGAAAACCTTCTCCCTGTGCATCTCTTCCAGCCTTCCCTTCTCTTGTCCTTGTTCATCTGTTTTGGAGGGAAGACTAACCTGTTGGAGGTAGGGTTACCAGATGTTCCAGAACTAAAATCCGGACCCTTGGCCCCACCCATCCCCGCCCAGTTCTGCCCCTGGCCCCGCCCCCTCCACCTGTTCACTTGTCAGGAGGGCATCTGCGCAGGCGCTGGTGTGACGCAATGACATCCCACGCTCCTAGCTGGAAGCTTTTCAAAATCCAAAGTGCTGGGTTTTCAAAACCACATTGAGGTCCCAAGATGAAGGTGGTGCACGAAATGGAGGACAAAGGTTGTTGAGATCTCGTAGAAAGCGAGATAGTAAAGGATATTATGATGCAGGTTTTTCCATCTATCCAGGAGTGGTATGCAGAGATGGTTGATAGATGGAGTCATACAGAATTGGATTTAAGACCTAAATCCAATAAATATAACAAGTAGGTTAAAATGTAGTTAATCGGGCAATGAAACGGATCCTTAGCCTGTGAATGTGCCCATATGGAAAAAGGCTTCCACTTTAATTGATAAGATTTCATTGTAGATGGTCTTCTGGCTGCCAGGAGCATTTCTTTTACTGATGAAGGTACTGGAAACTCTGCAAATATTGTCCGCTCAATTTCCATGCTGTGAGATTGAGGCTGCAAAGATTGAGATGCATCAGGTGACCGTTCTGCTGAGAGAGACGAGAGGGGTGATCTCCTAACGGAAGTGGAGGAGCAACCAGAAGATCCAGGAGTATCGGGTACCAGATTTGCCTGGGCCAGCAAGGTGCAATGAGAATCAGCTGGGCTCCATCCCTGATGGTCTTCTGAAGAACTTTGGAGATCAACGGAGTTGATGGGAAAGCATAAAGTAGGGTGAGATTTCATGTCATGGAAAACGCATCTCTGGTGATTGCATGAGGAGCAGGTCTGAGAGAGCAATACTGGGTACATTGAGCATTGGTTGCAGAAGCAAACAGATCTATTGTGGGGGTACCCCATTGGTGAAAAATGTTGCATACCACCTCTGGATTCAGAGTCCACTCATGAGGATCTGGCTTGTAGCAGAGGGAATCTGCAATTGTGTTCAATTTCCCTGGAATGTATACTGCTTGCATATCTGTGGAAAGGGAAAGAGCAAGGTTCCCTAAGCGGTAAGCTTCTCTGCAAAGAGGGAGAGACCCTGAGCCTCCTCTGTCGGTTTGGATCAAGAGTCGTGTTTTGCGGATCCAAGGAGTGAACGCTCGAAGTGCATAGTAAACTGCTCAAAGATCTAGAAGATTGATATGAAACTGGGTTTCTTTGTCTGACCATAGACCTTGAGTCTGGAGATGTTCTCCCCAACCTTTGTTTGAGGCATCTGTTGTGATGGTGAGTAGTGGTGGCTGAAACCGGAATGGACAGCCTTGCCTGAGGCATGAAGAGTGAATCCACCAGGCAAGAGAGGCCTTGACCTTGGTTGAAAATGAAATTAGGGTTGCCAGAGATTGAATGCTCCGAGTCCAGTTGAGCTTGAGACGCCATTGCAGAGGGCGCAGGTGAAGCCTGGAATGTGGGACTAAAGCCAGGGATGCTGCCATGTGACCCAATAGCCATAAAACTGCGCATGCTGGTTACGTTGCACTTTGTGTCGTGCTGCACAAGTGTAATTATTGCTTGATGTTCTGGTAAGTACGCTCTGGCAGAGACTGCGGGTCGGCTGAAGGTTGGATTTTTTTTTAAATTGATGATGAATCCCAGCTGTTGTAATGAGTGCACTGTGGCTTGAATTGTAAGAAGCAACTGTTCCCTGACACGAGGGAAAAAGAAAATCAACAAAGCATCAACTGAACCCGAGTGTTTGGTCAGGCTTTTGCCTTTGAGAAGAGGAATTTGCGACAGGAGTTCTTGCACGCCAGTGATTGACCATGCTTGACAACTATGACGGTAAGTACCTGGCTGTATGCGATCAACATTTGAGTAATTTTGACATCTAAATTAAGAGTGGAGTTTTGTTTTGAGAGACCAATGGCTTTGTTAAGCTCTACTTACAGGACTTAGATGTACTGAAATATAAACATAGAAATTGACGGCAGATAAGGGCCACGGCCCATCCAGTCTGCCCACCCTAATGACCCTCCCCTGCCTTTACTTTGCGAATAGATCCCACATGTCGATCCCATTTGGCCTTAAAATCAGGCACGCTGCTGGCCTCAATCACCTGAAGTGGAAGACCATTCCAGCGATCAACCACCCTTTCGGTGAAAAAGAATTTCCTGGTGTCACCACGCAGTTTCCTGCCTCTGATTTTCCACGGGGTGTCCTCTTGTTGCCGTGGGACCCTTGAAAAAGAAGATATCCTCCTCTGCATCGATGCGGCCCGTGAGATACTTGAACGTCTCGATTATGTCTCCCCTCTCTCTGCGCTCCTCGCGCTCCTCGAGCTGTAATTTATCTAACCATTCTTCGTACGGGAGATCCTTCAGTCCCGAGACCATCTGGGTGGCCATTCTCTGGACCGACTCCAGCCTCAGCACATCCTTACGGTAATGCGGCCTCCAGAATTGCACACAGTATTCCAGGTGCGGTCTCAACATGGATCTATACAAAGGCATAATGACTTCAGAGCAAATTGATTATCGGAGGTCTCTTTTTTTTTCTCCACTATTTTTTGGTTATTTAACTCTGATTGATACAGTGGTCTTTTGAACATAGTTGTCTTCTACTATATTATGTTGACATACTGACAGAAGTCATATTACAAAGTCTACTACAGAAACATGATAAGGAAACTGGCTGACTGTGTCCGTGTCTTGCTTTCCAGACATCCGTCACATTCAAGGATGTCGCTGCTTATTTCTTGGAGATGGAGTGGGACGTTCTGGGAGAATGGCAGAAAGAGTTGTACAAGAAGGTCATCAAGGAGATTCATGACATTCTCATCTCACGAGGTAAATATCATCTATCACCACTTAAAGTATTATTAGCACTTTCACACATATGCGATGATTGAGTGGTGGGTCTGGCTATAGGGACTTCAGTCCTTGGCAAGATTACACAACTCTGAGCATATGTCACTGTTTCAACCACAGATTATGTGATTATATAACGTTTTAATACAGGGATCATTGAACTCCAATTTAAGATTTATTTTTAATCAAGTTGCAGTCTGTAACTGCCTTTTTTCTCTAAGCTTTAAGCTTTGGCAGGCATATACTCAAATTCCAATATAAAGAGATAGATACACACACTAGAAGCTGACCAAATTTTGGTTACAGTGAGAAAACTGGCCCAAAATTCTTCTGCCTGGTTTTGGCAGAAACTGACTGTGTGGGTTTTTTTTTTTTTTTAGAAGCTGAAAATTTGTGCTTTGTCCTGTTTGTCTCCCTCCCCTCTGAACTGGAGTTGCCTTTACTCCCTTCCCACTTGTAGGCTCCCCCCTTGGGCCTATTTTACAATCCCTGGCAGTCTATGGGGTGTAGCGAGGGCAAGAACAATCCTCATTTGCTCCTTCCCCTGCTGGCTCTGCTTTCAAAATTCCCACAGACACACAGAAATAGATGGGATTCTACAAATACAATGTAAATATCATTTTCCTATGTCTTAATAACAGGTTACGTAATCGTTAATCCTGATGTTATATTCAGGATTAAAAAAGAAGATGAGAAATATTTTGCACAACACTGTGAATTGGAGGGAAAAGTGAACCCGAATGAGCCCACCAAGAGTAAGCAAGCTTTTCATTTTCAGAGCACCAGGTTGACATTAAACATTTAGGGGCCCTTTACTTAAGCTTAGAGGGCGCTAATGGAATTGGTGGATGCCCATTATATATATATATGGGCTTCTTAGTATTTAGCACGCGCTAATTCCACTAACATGCACTAAGCTTTAGTGAAAGGGCCTCTTAGAGACTTAAAATCTATTTTCTAATTTATTATTATCAGATTCTTGGTGAATCCTAGATATGTTTTCTTGTAACAGGTTTTCCAATTGTAACATCCGTTTTCTCGCTGTGTATTAAACAAGAGGAGGATCTCCCCTTCATAGATCCTCCTGAATCAGAGACATCTGAACAGACTCACCTTTCTGTACCGAGTAAGTATCAAATTCCTCCTGCACAGCTTTACTAAGGTCAGCCGAGACCATTTAGGAAATCAGTGGTGGAGATGAGGGCATCATCCACTCTTCTCCTTCCAAATTTCCAAAATTTTATATGTTTACCGCTGGTGTGGGAACAAAACTTTTTATCGCTCTGCAGGAACGGTAAAAGGCTTTGATCCCATGGAGAAAACCACCCCCTCTACAATCACAGCTCCCAACCATCGCTCCACTCCCCTCGCAGCTCCATCTCTCCTCCCTTCGAGTCTGGCAGCACCAGCCCCCCCCCTCCTCGCTCACGGGTCCAGTGGTTATAGTCTCCCCTTGCTCGCGGGTCTGGCGGCTGAGGTATTCTGTTAGGATTAATTTTCTTTGTAGCATTCAGGGTCCTGATAGTAGAGGGGATATTGTGAGGGGGGAGACTGGTTTTGTTGATCTTTTTTCTGTACTTGTGATTTATAAAATGACAGTTGTACAGAATATTGTTATTTTAATACTTTAATAAAATGATTTCAATATAAAATCATAACTATTCAAGGCTTGTGCGGATGGGATCAGACAGAGTTCGAGGGGACGGGGACAAATTTTTTCCACATAATTCTCTAATGGAGGCGCCTAGCCCAAAGCGCCTACACTAAAGTGGGCGTGGTTAGGGGGCGGATCAAGGGCGTGGTTTTGCGTGAAACATCTCTTTTTGTGAATCGGGTGCCATTAGGCTTTCACATCGGCACCTAACTTTAGGCATAGAAAAGCCTGGCATAAATTGGGAACACATAAATGTCAGGATGCTGAGTGTGATTTTATAACGGGTGCCTACGTTTGTTGTTGGTTTTTGTCCTGCCTTTAAGAATTCTTTTGGGCTGATCTTCAAAACCACGAAACTGGGTAGGAGAGTCTTGTATACCATTAAATGGTGCTGAGCTGCCTAGGAGGGGCTATTCAGGGGCACTGACCCTCTGACTGATGCAGCACTATCCCAGAGCCAGTCATGGTGGTCCTAAACAGGAATGGACTGCTATCCTGTTTAAACTGATGTTCCAGATTTAGAAATTGCACAAATATAGTTATATATTTCCAATCAAAAATATTTATTAAAAGTCATTTCATGCCAAAATAATCTTGCATCAAAAGGCTCACAAAAGTCTATTTGTGCAATGGAGACGTCTCAACAGAAGAAATACGATCACATCTCACCCCGTCTGATTAGTGCACATTGGTTACCAGTTGAACACAGAATCAGTTATAAAATCCTACTTTTAACATTTACAACAAAATGAAACAACCAACCAGAGTTCATCAACAGACTTTTAATTCCCTACAATACTTTAAAAGCTCTTCGTTCAACGTCTCGGAATCTTCTCGTTATACCTTCTTTAAAACGGATTAATACGTTGCGCTCCAATAATTTTGCCGTCACTGCCCCTACTCCCTGGAATTCGCTGCCTAACCATTTGCGCAGTGAATCCGATTTAAAACAATTTAACCCTTTCAGGACCATAAGGATCGTAGGCCAATTTTTGTGGTTTTGACGACATTTTTATGGTAAAAAGGGCTTGCAGATGCCAAAAAATTGATTTTTTTTGTGAAATATCATTATTTTTTTAAAAAAAAATCACACTTCTGGCTTATGGACAGTGTGGCAAGTGAATCTTCTCGTCAATCTGGCAACGACGCTAATGAATGAATGTCGGAACCAGTTTGTTTACATAAAGGCAGTATCATATGGAATCCGTACATATCAAATTTAGAACTGTAGACTATCCCAATCAAAATTTATAGGATTTTAAAGTTATGGGACAAATATGTCCCTTGGTCCTGAAAGGGCTACAGCAAAACTAAAAAAAAATTTCTTGTTCCAGGACGCTTTTGGATAACAACTGTCCTCTTAAGGACAAAAAAATTAAATCAAATTATTACTTTTTACCCTAACCTATTGTATTTTCCCTTTTTTGTTGCACTTTTCTTTAACGATTGTAGTTCTTCCCCACTTTCCCATTGTTTGAAGTAGGTCCATACGTCTTATCAGTGCTTTATTATGGCACTTGGATTTTATCCAGTATCCCCTGTTTTAATATGTTTATATGTAATTTTATATTGTACACCGCTTAGAAACCTGATTAAGCAGTTTAAAAAATCTTTTAATAAACTTGAAACGTGAAGTGTAAATTAATATTTCTGGAGAGAGATCTCACCTTGCTCTAACAATGCTTTTACCTATATACGTAAAATAATTGTGACATCATTTTACAGTCTTCATATACAGTAAAACCTTGGTTTGCGAGCATAATTCGTTCCAGAAGCATGCTTGTAATCCAAAGCACTCGTATATCAAAGCAAATTTCCCCATAGGAAATAATGGAAACTCAGACGATTCATTCCACAACCCAAAAAATTTAATACAAAATACTCTACGTACTTGTATTGCAAGACCTCACTCATTTAGAACAGTCTGCTGTCCATTTTTTTCTCCTCTTGCTCCTGTCCCTGTCTCCAACATATTGATTTTTCCCTTTCAGCTTTTCTCCTTTTTTCTGTTCTGCCTCTGTCCACTCAAATTTCGCCCTCTTTCTCATCCTTCTCCTTTTTAAATTTTCAGCTACCTATCAATTTTCCATCTTCTTTTATTCTGTAGCTCTTCCATTTCCCATCTCACTCCTTTCCCAGCCTCCTATCTCCTTCTATCTCTCTCCTCTTGGTCCAACATTTTGCTCCCTCTTTTCTGTTCTTCTTCCCTCCCCCCTTGATGCTGAACAATGAGATGGAAGGAAAAAAAAAGAGATGCTGCATCTTTCTCTCCCTTCCACCCCCAGGCCTAACATTTCTCCCTCCCTTCCATCTCCAGATCCAACTTCTCTCCCTTTCTCTTCCCAACTGCCCCCTATCCCAACTCTCTTCCTGTCTGCCTCCCTCCCTCTCCCCCCCAGGTCCACCATTTCTCCCTTTCTCTTCCCACCGGTTCTCCCTTCAAGTATCTTTTTCCCTCTTTCTCCACATTACCCCAGGTCCAACCTGTCTCCCTTCATCTCGTTGACTTCACAGCCCAGCATGCTTTTCCCTCCAGCACCAGTCCCTCTCTCCTTACAACCCAGCATGCCTTTCCCTTCAGCGCCGATCCCTCTCTCCTCACAGCCCAGCATGCCTTTCCCTCCAGCGCTGATCACTTTCTCCTCACAGCCTGACATGTCTTTCCCTCCAGCGCCGGTCCAATGTCACCACCAAGCCGAGGAATCTGCCGGTCTCAGCAATTCGGCAGTGTTGTCCGTGATTCCCCCTCCTGCTTTTCGCCTGCCGTGGTCTGTCTCCAATGACGCAAAACTTCCTGTTTCCACCTGGGTGGACCGCGGCAGATGGAAGGCAGGAGGGGGAGCCACGGACAACACTGCCGAATCGTTGTCGAAGCCGGCAGACTTTCCAGGTGGGCCGGATTCAGCCCGCAGGCCTTGTGTTTGACACATGCAGCCTAGGCCATTCTTTATATGCCAAGACCTGGCTTCACTGGGACATTATGCCTCGACATGTTAGCCAGAGCACCATCTTAGCCCCAGAATTTAACTGGGTAGTGGTGGTGGTCAGTCCACTACCCAGTTAGTTTATTTGTGTGTGTTAAATGCTGCGAGTCCTATTTTGTCACAAGGCATTAGCACATGCTAAGCTTTAGCAAAAGGGCCCTGTAATGATTTTAATGATTTTATTATGATTGTAATTAATTATTGTAATGGTAAGCCAGTGAGATGCTTTACAAATTCAGCTGTATATCAAGACTTAATGAACTTGAACTTACTGGGGGGGGTGCTGAAGACCCCTCCAGCTCTGTCTTCTTAAATCAGAACAGTTTAGCAGATCTCCAGTTGGTGGTGTCAGGCAATGGAAGGTGGTGTTTTTAAATGTTTCTAAATAAATCAATTTGAAGCTTTTGAGAAAGGAGTTGCCCGCCTCAATAATAAGATAATCAGGCTCTGGGGTAACTTTTTTTGTTTTAACCACCTTGTACTAACGAAGATCATTGTCCCATAACAGGCTCCCACAATATCAAGCCCGACATTTTAATCCGATTTGAGCAAGAGAAATTCAGGAGTGAACCTCCAGGATCTGAGGAAACAGGAAATCGGACCACCACAGGCTCATATGAGGAACTGCATGAAATGGGTGAGGGAGCTTGAATTAAAGCTAGTAACGACGGGTTACAAACTTTTCCTATAACAAAGACTCCTTCTCTGGATCAGGCACAATGAGAACGAGGTGTTATCATCACAGTCCCTCCTTTAATCTTTGTTGGAAGGATTATTTGTGTGTTCTATTTCCCTTATTTTTATTTCTTTCCTTTCATTGTCAGGTAAGCTTTTTTTATTTTATTGTTTTTATGGGAGGGTTATACCTTTCTTTTTTTCTTATTCTACCTTACCATTTTCCCATGTCTCTCTCCTTTCAACATTTATCTCTCATCCCTTATCAGTTGATTACATCTTCCTTGTATCTCCATTTCTGATCTCTCTCGGTGCTGCTCCAGGGTGTTAAACCTTCCTTCCACCTAGCAGGTTGTAGGTTTTGTTCTCTGTGAAATAAACAGTGCTACTAGGTGGAGAGAGGCAGGGAGGATAAGAATAAAGACACTGGGATCAGCAAGATGAGCGAGGAAGCATGGCCAAACTGATAGTACAAGGAGGGAGGGAGGCATGAAGGACCACACTGACAGCAGTAGAAGGCGGGAGGGAAGCAGACTGGCTCAAGATGGAAGGAGGCAGAAAGGAATAGAAGAGGAGGAAGCAAATAGATTCTGCCCCAGTTGAAGAAAGAAGGATTGAGGCATATAGGCCTCTGATTAAAGCAGCAGAAGGGGGGAAAAAGGAGATTGACCACCAATATCCATATTAGGAGAGAGGAAGGATAAATAACCCATGGCTGGCCGTAGTAGTAAAAGGAGATGAGAAGATCCATATTGACAGAAGCAGGTTGAAGGGAGGTGGGATCCTATATGTTTCATGCATGCTAGATGCAATTTTATTTGTTGAAATTATGTAATTAGGCTGTACCTTGTATCTGTACCACCCTCTTGACTCTAAAGTGACCCTTTCCAAGATCCTTCTAAAACTATGCAATGTCTAGAGAATAACCTATGTAATGTTATGTTGTAACACTATGAATGTAACTATATATTGTAAACTGGGGGGGGGGGGGGTCGGGATATAAAACCAAATAAACAAAGGGCATATTCTGCTGCAGTTTTCATTACTATAGTATTGTAGGACTCTGTGTTAAATGTCATGATTCGTTTTCAGAACGATGGAGGGTCCTTAACTCCTTCCACCAGGACACTTGAATTTTCAGAGCTCATAATATTCCCATCATCTCAGTATTGGCAAAATTTGCTTTTAAGAACATAAGAAATGCCTTCACCGGATCAGACCTTAGGTCCATCTAGACCGGCGACCCGCGCACGCGGAGGCTAAGCTAGGTGTTCCCTGATGAAGACCTTGTTTACCCGTATCCCTCAATGTGATTCGCAAGGAGGTGTGCATCCAACTTGCCCTTGAATCCCCGAATGGTGGTCTCCGTCACAACCTCCTCCGGGAGAGCGTTCCAAGCGTCCACCACTCGCTGTGTGAAACAGAACTTCCTGACATTTGTCCTGGGCCTGTCACCCCTCAGTTTCAGCCCATGACCTCTTGTCCGTGTCACATTCGACAATGTGAATAACGATGTTTCTTGCTCTATTTTGACGAATCCTTTTAGTATTTTAAAAGTCTCTATCATATCCCCTCGCAGTCTTCTCTTTTCAAGGGTTCTAATCTCTCCTTTAAACCTGAAGCTATTTTTCGTTTCTCTTTACAGGCAACCAAAGTTACACTGCTGAGAATATAATAGAGATCCTGAAAATGGATCCCGATAGTGACCAGCTGGAGGAAGGAGAGGAGGATCCTGATACCAAAAGTGGTGAGCCAACAATTCCTTTATAATCAAATCCTTGCTAGGTGTTCTGGAGTATCTCTAAATTTTCACTTAGACACAAATACTACTATTACCGTATTTTCACGTAGATAACGCGCACCCGTGTAAAACGCGCACACGGGTATAGCGCGCGGGAAACACACATTTATGTAAAGAAATTTTTATATACCGCGCTCACGGGTATACCGCGCATGCCGCCCCGACTCTCCTCTGGCTGCCCCCCCTTGAAGTCCTGTCCCCCCCTTGAACGTCTAACTGTCCCCCCTTGAAGTCCTGTCCCCATCCTGAAAGCCTGATGCCCCCCCCCCGACGCCCGATTCATCATCCGGAAGGACCGCTCGCACCCCCACCGCTCGCACTCCCACCCGAAGAACCGCTCGCACCCCCACAGCCTCCCCCCCTCCCCCATGGAGAAGCTGTCTACCTTGTTTCCGGATGCCAGTGAGCCCAGCTGCTTCCTCTGCCGGCGGTCCCGCCCCTTCTCTGAGCCCTGCGCTACACTGCTTCCTCTTCCGGCAGTCCCGCCCTTTCTCTGACATCAGAGAAAGGGCGGGACCGCCGGAAGAGGAAGCAGCGCAGCAGGGCTCAGAGAAGGGGCAGGACCGCCGGCAGAGGAAGCAGCTGGGCTCACTGGCATCCGGGAACAAGGTAGACAGCTTCTCCATGGGGGAGGGGGGAGGCTGTGGGGGTGCGAGCGGTTCTTCGGGTGGGAGTGCGAGCGGTCCATCGGGGTGGGAGTGCGAGCGGTGGGGGTGCGAGCGGTCCTTCCGGATGATGAATCGGGCGTCGGGCGGGGTGGGAACTATGTAAAAAAAATTTTATATAGCGCGCTCACGCGTATAACGCGCAAGGTTATGCACGGTTTGTAAAATCGTGTATAACGCGCGCGTTATATGCGTGAAAATACGGTAATTATTTCTATAATGCTACCAGACGTACGCAGCGCTGTACAGAGTCACAAAGAAGACGTTATTTAGATTTTTGGGGGTACATAATTTCCTGGAGTGTATATAGTGTGCATAATACCATCAGTAACGGAAGTACTGCGAGAAGCAGCTGGTTAGACATTGCATTACATTGGTATTTATTGATCACTAATATGCTCCCAGAAGGAGTTCAACGTGATTTACAATTTAGAATGTAATGTAATCCCTGGCCATATCCAGTGACTACATTATTTCATTAGGGTTCTTGACACAGATAACTTGTTTTGTGTTGGAGGGAAAATTGCTTGAGTACCTGAATAAATGCATGTAAAACCGTAGAACAGTATAGAAAATTGAATGAATGAATAAATAAATATGATTATGGCATATGGAGAGCTTTGTCAACTATCGAGATAGGAGAGCTGGTTTGTGTCTTGTTTAGTTTCTTTTGGTTGTAGCCTGTTATCTGTGGAGGGGAAGGTATTTTCAAAATAGAGAGGCTTTTAGGCCTTTACAAAAGTTTTGGTAGTGGTGGGGGGTTGTTCCTTAATTGTGCTGGTAAAGGATTCCACTATTTTGCTACCAGGTATGGGAAGGTTATAGAGTGAGTAGTTTTGTATTTGGGAATCTTATGCTCTGGTGGGAAATTTCATGGCGACACCAGAAAATATTTCTTCACCGAAAGGGTGGTTGACCGCTGGAATAATCTTCCACAACCGGTAATTGAGGCCAGCAGCGTGCCAGATTTTAAGAAAAGATGGGATTGGCATGTGGGATCTCTTCATGGAGGTAGTTAGGGGGTGGGCCATTAGTGCAGGCAGACTAGATGGGCCGTGGCCCTTTTCTGCCATCATGTTCTATGTTTCTATATGGTTACTGATCAGGTTACGATTATCTTTGGGTGGTATTTTGATTAAATTCAACTGGTCTGGTAAAAAAGATCAGTGTTAGTTAGGTACCATCGACTCACCTTCAAGTCCTAGCGACTTGATGAATTACAAAGAAATTGGTCCGGTAAGGTCCTCCAGCTTCATCCCCATGATTGGTCCAGTAAGGTCTTCCCCTCTTCATCTAGTTCCTTCGATCTTCCAAACATGATGTCCATCTCCAATTAACTTTCTTTTCTGACAGTATGACCAAAATAAGAGTGTCATAACTTCATCATTTGGTCTTTGAGTAACATAGCCAGTTTGATCTCTTCCACGGCACATATAAAATCCTTCTCCAACACCAAAGCTCAAATGAGTCTATCTTCTTTCTGTCTTGCTTCTGTAGCGTCCAGCTTTCGCATCCATAATTGACCACTGAGAAAAAGAGTGCATGGACAAGTCTGATCTTCGTTTGGAGTGCTATTTCTTTGCCTTTGAATACTTTGTGGACATCCTTCATTGACGAACGGCCAAGTGCTATTCTGTGGAGTATTTCCTCCTTGCTAGTTGCTTCTTTGTTTACGAAAGAGCCCAGGAGATAGAATAGAAGTTGTAAAGGATTTCAGTCGCCTTCAAGCTCAAAATCTTCATCATTTTCCGTGTCCGTGATCTTCGTCTTGTTTATGTTCAGTTCTAATCCCATGTTACGACTTTCGGCTTTGACTTTTCTGAGTAGATACAACATGTCGTCTTTGCTGCTGGTGATGACAGTTGTATCGTCTGCATAGCGCAGGTTGTTTATATTTCGGCCACCGACTTTGAAACCATCGCTCTCTCCTTCCAAATTTGCTTTTCTGAAGATTGCTTTGCCGTAAAGTTTGAACAGGTAAGGTGACAAGATGCATCGTTGCCTGACGCCACATTTTATTGGAAACCATCAGTGTTTCCATATTCTGTTTTCTCTGCAGCTTCTTGATTTTCGTAGAGGCTCTTTATAAGCTGAGTTAAATGTTTGGGTTTTCCCATTTGTGTTAGAGTTCTCCATAGTTTATCATGATCCACACAGTCAAAAGCTCATGCATGTTATTACCAGGGTGGACCTACTCTGAATCACATCCTGTGTATCTTCCAAAAATTCAGTCAAATTTACCTCTGGTGTGATCAGATGGTCCACCTCCTGGGCAGATTCAACTTTTTTTGGAGGAATGTAATAATAGTTATTTATTGGAAAGTTCTCCGCATTGGCCATTCCCAATACTTCTTCAAAATACTTCCTTAATAATATCTCAGGCGACAATAAATGAGTTACTGGAAAATTGATCAAGCGGAGATTTTTCACTCTATGAAGCAAAAGTATAGGGGCTTTTGGTATTCTTTGATCTTCTCCAGTACCCAGTATCTAATGCATGCTAATGCTCGTTAGGGTGTGCTAAGCTTTAGTAAAAGGGCCCCATTGTGATTTAGCAGATTTTCAATTGGTGTGTAGCAGAATCTGATTCCGATTACAGCAACTAGATGAAATTTCCATTATGATTTTGCTGTAACAGTATCCTCCACAGAACTGTTTGTAGTTCTTAAGGAAAGGAGCTGCCTGCCTCACTATTAAAATGATCATGATATTGCTAAAATATATTTCTGATGATGATCAGTACAGCAGCACCCCTGTCCTGTTAGCTCTGTTCTGGAGACAGTGCCAATGAAACAGCATAATTGTGAGCACTTCGGGACAGTAAGGGAATTTTTTCAAGTACCTTTCTTATTTCTAATCTTAATGTATATTTTCTGTAAACCGCTTAGAACCTAACGGATGTAGCGGTATATAAGAAATAAATTACATTACATTACATTACACTTATAGAGGCTCTTTGGTAACTGGTTTTCCTATGACAGACTCCTACAGTGTCAAGCCTGATGTTGTAATCAGATTTTTCCAAGAGGGATTTGGGACTGAACCTCCGGGATCTGAGGAAAGAAGAAATCTGACTACCACAGGCACATGTGACGAACTGCATGAAGCAGGTGATGTAACTTAGATTAAAGCGAGTAACGAGCTGATGCAAACTTTTCTTTCATGAAAAAATGACTCCTCTGGACCAGGCACAGTGAGAATGAGGTGTTATTTATAAACTGCTTATATTAATCAGGAACTCTGTCTTGGCAGGCTATGGTACCTGGGGTGATGGAGGGTTAGGTGACTTTCCCAGGGTCACAAGGAGCCACATTGGGATCAAACCTGCAACCTCAGTGTGCTGAGACAGTAGCTGAAACCACTAGGTCACTTCTCCACTCTTTAGTGATCATGGCCCCTGCTTCTAACCTTTGCTTTGTGGATCATGTAGTTCTTCTTTTCTCCTTAAATTATTTTTATGCCTGTCATTTCTTCTCTTTCTCTTATTCTCACCCAGCTGTTCTCCATGGCTCATCTTTGTCTCTTCCCTTCTCTTTTTCAACACCTACCCCCTGATATTCTGCCACAGAAGTTAGCACTTTATTAAATGTTTATCGCCGCTGACTAAATTATGCACTGATTCGATGCCAGGCCGGTCCGGACACCTGCACTGAATATCGGTGTATAAATCTGGGCCTGACCAATGTTTTTTGGGGATGCATAGGAGTTAATGCAGCTTTGACTGAATATCATTCTGGCTGCATAACCTTTTTTTTATAAATAAAAAATAAGAGCCCCAGAGTCCCGATCCCCCTCTTATATCCCCCCGATCATGGCCCCTCTTGCCCTCCACCCTTCTCCAGCCCATGGAAAAATCCATGTCCTTCCCTCCCTTTACCTCCCCCCAAGGGCCTCCTGCTCTCCCCAGCCGTCCAAGTGACTTGCCCCCCTCCCAGGCCTACCTCCATCAGTGGTGGTCCAGCAGCTTCAGTGGGAGCAAGAGCGCAACCCCATTGCATTTTCCCTTGTGGCAGCTTTGCAAAATGGCTGCAACGACCTCTGAATATCAACCCCCTCCTGTTTCTCATTCTATATCAGTTTGAATTCATCTTTTTTTATATCTTTCACTATTTTTTTACTTCTCTGTGTCGCTCCAAGATGCTGAATCTTCCTCCTACCCAGCAGGCTGTGAGCTTTATTCTCTGTGAGCCACAAAGTGCTGCTCAATGGAGAGAAGCAGGCAGGATAGTTTTGCTGGAGGAAAGGAGGAAAAACAGCCTCCACTGGGATCAACAGGAAGAATGAGGAAGGATGGCCAAATTGACAGCAGTGAGGCAGAATGGCTCAACATATTAGCAGAATGGACGGATGCAGAAAGGAATCGAAGAAGGGGAAAGCAAAGTGACCCCTCCTCCTCTGTGGAAGCAAGGGATCGAAGCAGCAGGAGGAGGAAAAGGAAGGGTGATCACTAATATCCAAATTAGGAGAAAAGAAGGTCAAGTAAGCAGTTGGAGGGGAAAAGAAGACAGGGAGACCCACACTGTTAGCACCAGGTTGGAAAGAGGTGAGATTTTCTCACAGGGCATATTATGCAGCAGCTTTCATTACCATAATACTTTACATTAGTGATTTTTATTCTGCCATTACCTTGCAGTTCAAGGCGGATTACAGAAGAGGATTTCTGGACTTGTCCAGAGGTGTTACAGAGTAGAGTGGACTGCTTCAGAGGATTGAAATGTTTCATACACTGTTAGTTAGTCTTCATGGATTTCTTGAATAGCAGGGTTTCTATTTCTTTTCTGAAAGTTTTGTAGTCTGGGGTCGCGATTAGTAGATTGGAGAGTTGGTGGTCTAGTTTTGCTGCCTGTGTGACTAGAAGGCCATCTCCATGTTATATTTTCAGAATTACAAGACTCCTATATTTTCAGAGCTCCCAAAATTCTCATCCGTTTTAGACAAGAGTTGCTTTTCTTGGAGCTTTTAAGCTTTCCTTTAAAACCTTAAGTTATTTTTCTACTCTACTTACAGGCAACCAGAGTTACACTGCTGAGCCCACAGTAGAGATCCTGAAAATGGAAGCGGATCCTGTCAGTGTCCAGTTGAAAACCGAAGAGGAGGAAACTTATACCAAGAACAGTGAGCCAAGAATTCCTTTAGTATAAAATCCTCACTATGTGCTCTGGAGAGTTTCTACATTTCCACTAGAAACCGACCAAATATTTAGATTTCAGTTTCTGCTTTGGCGCCAGAGCCAGCCTAAAATATGAGTTTGGCCTTATTTCAAACTGAAACTTTGCTGCGCCGCCCCCACTCCCTTCCTCCTCCCTTTGACAAGAAAGATGCACGGCTCCTCGGTCAAAAGGCGCAGCATTGGGTTTTTCAATTGGAATCAGTAGAGCCATTGGGCTTGAATGCGCGGCATTCTGATTTGTTGATCTGCTTGTGCTTGTGAGCAGCTGCATTGGATTGGCTGCTAGTGGAATGAGGTGGAATCTGTTCAGCGATTTCAGTCAGCCACAGCTAGCCTATGAGGAACTGTGTCGAAGGCTTTGCTAAAATCCAGGTATACATCTAGCACACATCCTCTAGCTAATTCTCCGGTCACCCAGTCAAAGAAATCGATCAGATTCGTTTGACACAATTTCCCCTTGGTGAAACCATGTTGTCTCAGATCTTGTAACCCATTGGATTCCACTATTTCCTTCAGCAGAGCTTCCATTTAGAGAATGACACGGTGACTGTTACCCACAAGTAGCCACAGGTAACCCGCCGGAAGGGGGAAGAAAAAAACCTGGTTGCCGCAGGTAGAGGACAAGGCAGTTCACCGCTCCACGGGGTGGTGAATGGCTTTGTCACCACAGTTAAATATCTTGCGTGCGTTGCCTCACGTCTCACCCCTCCTGGTCAGCAGCCCTCACAATCACGCGGTCCAGCAGCCCCCTCCCTCCCGATCGCTGCAGTCCGGGCATCTCTTCCTTTCGTAGGGGCAAATAGATTTGTGTGTCTGTCTTTCTCTTTCTCTCTCCTTGGCCGCTGTATGTCTGTCTGTCTTTGTTTTGGTGTCTGTCTCTTTTAATCTGTATCTGTAGCCCCCTGTCCTTCTGTGTGTGTCTTTTTTTTTTTCTGTTTGTTTCTCTCTCCTTGTCCAAAGTTTTTTGGGTTTTTTTTTCTTTAAATCTGTCTCTTTAGACCCCTGTTCTTCTGTGTGGTTTTTTGACTGTCACCTTCTGTCTATCTCTTTGGCTGTTGTCTGTATTTCTTACTTTTGGTCTCTCTGTCTGTGTTTGTTTTGCTGTTTGTCTCTTTGGCTGCTGTATGTGGGGGGTTTTTTTCTGTGTCTCCTATTATTAACCAGCATTCCCTCCATTTCCCTCCCCCCACACTACTTCCCTGTCCCTTCCCGCGGTCTGGCCAGCTCCCTTAGTCCCTTTCCGCCCCTCCTTCCCTTCCCGCAGTCCCAACAAACCTGCGACTCCAGCAGCGTCTGCAGCACTGTATACACGCTGCTTCGGGGCCTTCTACTGCCCTGATTTGCTCTGCCGCATCTCTGATGATGTCATCAGGGACGTGCCAGAGTAAATCAGGGCAATAGAAGGCCCCGAAGCAGCGTGTGTACAGTGCTGCAGGCTGCTGGAGTCGGCAGGTTTGGAGTCGGGACCGCGGGAAGGGAAGGGTGGGGTGGGAAGGGACTAAGTGAGCTGGTCGGATTGCGGGAAGGGAAGGGGAGGGCGGCAAGGGATTAAGTGAGCTTGAAGCAGCGAGTGTGGGGCCGTTTCTGCAGCCGCGCAAGGTGCAGAGGTGAAGAGCAGGGAGGCTTCTCTGGTGCGCATGCGCACTCCTACCACCACAGCCCGACGGATCAGGGATCAGGGAAGCATGCGGTAAGCGTGCGCATGCACGCTTAGCATTTTATTATTATAGATTCCATTTTATTATGTCATCTTGTATCTTATTTTCTGTTCCATTTTAATTTTTTTAATTTTTCTATTTCATTTTGTTTTTAAAATCTTTATTCATTTTTAAAGCAAACAACAAGTGCACAAAAATATATCATAAAAGTAATTCCAATATAGCACTGTAATATCTAACACATAAAATCTAATAGTGTACAATCCCCACCCATCCACCCTTCATCACATTCTCAACTAAAATACAATATACTATATTATACAATATATTATAACATATCTTATTAAATTACACCCCAAATCCACCCTCCCTCTTTCTTTCTTAGATCTATTTTATTTCGTATCGTACTTTGATTGACATTTCTTTTAAAGGTGTATAATCAAGTGGAATAAATGAAATGAAATGCATATTTCTCTGTTTTCAGGCCCTGTCCCCTCTTGACTTCCCAATTGGAAGTGGGGCCTGGGAACAGAGGAACATGTGTTGATTGAATCTTCATGCTTGGCTGTTCGGATAATAGCACTGGGATTGTGCCTTGGACTGACTACAGACCCCCAGAGCTCTTTCTGCAGCATTCAAAGCTCACTGACCCATCCAGGAGATGGACTTCTGGCTTCCCTCCTGCAAGCTGATTTCTGTCTTTCCTTCATAATGAACTCCCCCCCCCCCCCCCCCCCCCCCGCCAAGGACTCAGAAATGAACCAAAATTCATTGTAACAGAGGTCACCTTAGGGGTCCATGGGAGCTACCATTGGCTCTCATAAATAAGAAAATATGGGCCCCCTTCTATCAAGCCATGGTAGAGCATTTTTGCATGGGTCGGTGATGTAAATGCTCCAGCAATCATATGAATTGAATGAGCATCAGAGCAGTTACCTTGCCAGCCTATGCTAAAATGCTCTACTGCGGGTTGATAAAAGGGGCTCATGGAGACTTAGCAAAGCAGATGTCTTTAAAGATTCCTTTGGGAATATTTGCCAATATCAATGGCTGTATCATTTATTTAAATACTCTCATTTTTATCCAACAGATGATGGATTTGGGAACAACAGTAAGAGACTGAGAGAGTGTGTTGGGCAGCAGATGAAGAAATGGAAACCAAAAAACCCTTCCAGAGACAGCGCAGATCCTTTATCTCATTGTGTGGGAGGTGTGAATACAGTTACAACTCCCACCATGAAAGAAAAACTTCAGAATGTAGCCAGACCCAATGCAGGTGCTGAACAAGAGAGAAATTCCAACTATTTCTCAAATCATGCACAAAACCAGAGACTCGATGGAGCGAAACCATTGCAGAGCACTGCAAATGAGAAAAGATTCTCTGACAATTCAGAACTTACAGAAGAAAAAGAAATTCAAAAGCACAAGTCCTTCCAATGTACTGAATGTGAAAAATGTTTTACATATAAATCACAGTTTGTAATTCATCAGAACGTTCACAAAGGTCAAAACCCACCAGAATGTTCAATACATGACAAAGACTTCAGTCAGACATCTCAGATGGACAGACATGAAGTAAACATTAGAACGAAAGAAGTGCATGAAATAAATCAACAGGGAGCAAAGTTATTTAACTGTCCACTATGTGATAAAAGCTTCGCTCAAAAACATAACCTTCAAATTCATGAAGGAATCCATACAGGAGAAAAAGCATATCGATGTTCTCAATGTGATAAAAGCTTCAATCACACAAGGAGCCTCAGATTTCATGAAAGAATCCACACTGGAGAAAAACCATATATATGTACTGAATGTGATAAAAGCTTCAATCATATAAGTACTCTCAGAACTCATGAAAGAATTCACACTGGAGAGAAGCCATATAAATGTTCTCAGTGTGATAAAAGCTTCAGGCACATAAGTACACTCAAAAATCATAAAAGAATCCACACTGGAGAAAAACCATATAAATGTTCTGAATGTGACAAAAGCTTCAATCAAAAAAGTCACTTTAGACGTCATAAAAGAATTCACACTGGAGAAAAACCGTATAAATGTTCTGAATGTGATATAGCCTTCAATCGTACCAGCAGCCTCAGAATTCATGAAAGAATGCACACTGGGGAAAAACCATATAAGTGTTCACAATGTGATATAACTCTCAATTACACCAGTAGCCTCAGAATTCATGAAAGAATCCACACTGGAGAAAAACCTTATAAATGTTCTCAATGTGATATAACCTTCAATTACACCAGTAGCCTCAGAATTCATGAAAAAACCCACACTGGAGAAAAACCATATAAATGTTCTCAATGTGATAAAAGATTCAATAATAAACATAGCCTCAGAAATCATGAAAGAATCCATACGGGAGAAAAGCCATATATGTGTTCTGAATGTGATAAACGCTTCAATCATAAAAGTAGCCTTAGAAGTCATAAAAGAATCCACAGTGGGGAAAAACCATATCAGTGTTCTCAATGTGTTAAAACCTTTAATAATAAGAGTAGCCTTAAAACTCATGGAAGAGTTCACACGGGAGAAAAGCCATATACATGTTCTGAATGTGATAAAAGCTTTAATCAAAAAAGTCACCTTAGACGTCATAAAAGAATCCACAGTGGATGTCTCTCTCCAGGGTGTGGGAGCTTGCTCCAACCTGTCGGTGACATCAAAGGTATTACCTAGTGGCGTGCTGCCTTTCTTTGTGTTGTCTAAGGCTGAAGCTAAAGGTGTGTTCATTTGTGCAGTGTTGGAGCCGAGACTAGTTTTATCTAGTAGGATTTGTATTATTTTATCTTTATCTTTTAACATTGTGAATAGTTAGATGGATATATTTTCTAAAATGGTTAAATAAATAAATAAATAAATAAATAAAGATTATTTTTTAAAAAAATGTATTGATCTAGTGTGCTTTAAGTCTGTGTGGTCCAATTTCTGAGGTTGTTCTGAGTATGCTTATATACCAGCCGTTGTATCATTACAAAGGAAACCAAAGTTTAGTAATGCTAGACGTGGGGTGAATAGGAACTTAATTGACTGTATGAGTTTTCAACCTAAAAAAATAGAGGTTTATTATGGAAATAGACCTCTGAATAAGAGAGCTATTCATATGGTTATCATCTAAATAAGATTCTAGAATGTTACCTGAGTAATACCTGGGCTTCAGTGTCTCTCTCTTATATTTTTAAGTTTTTAGTTTTATATTGTTGGTTTCTACTTTATTTTGTTCCTTTCATCTACCTTATTCATAGTTTTACAGGGTTCTGTACTTTTTCTCATCTTGGGTAGGAGGAGTTTGACAGTTATAGAATCACAGCATAACTGTCTACTAACCTAAAGGCCTGGAACGGTTCATTTTCAGCAGAGGCCCTGCCTATCTGCGTGTGGTGACTGGAGATTGCTGCAGGGAGATTGTTGCTGGAGGTGGGACCAGTGGAGGCATGGTTGATCGCTGCTGGTGGTTGCCTAGGATGGGGCGGTGTCTGCTCTCTCATTAGGGAGGAGCTGGCGGTGTCTCCATGGAGTGGGACTGTGCCATGGACTCCTCCAATGGAGGCAGAGTGCTATATTCTTCCAGAGCTGCCCACGAGCATCCGCTGCCCGGCACTGGATTGTTCTTTCTCTGTGCATCTTCTGCTTGGAAGCGATGAGTCGGGGCTGCAGCAGCTGGAAAGCCCATGTGATATCTGTCCCGTCTGGACTTTTGCCGTTGGGATTATTTAAAATATGCTGAGGCAACAGAGCTGCTTCAGGAAATTAGACTTCTGCCAGACTTATTTGATTTTGGTTTACAATATTTTCTTCCAGTTTATGAATTGTTTTAAATTTTATTCCATTGTTTTTACCTTTATTCTTTTTATTTTATTAACTGAATTCTATTGTTTAACAGTTCCTCCCTTCTATTCCTTTTTACATATTACTTTAATTCATTTAGATGCTCCTATCTGTAAAGTTAGGTATTTCTATGAAATATTCTACATGTTTCTCTCCTCTCCACTCCTTCCTGCCCTCTTCTAACCCCTTCCTCTGTAATGTCGCCTAGAGCTTGTATAGGTATGTGCGACACACAAATGGAAGAAAGAAAGAAATAAAATAAATCTACAACCTGTTACTTATAATGCCCCTATAAGCCTACCATACATAGCCATACCAGTTCCATGGCATTATTGCAATGCTAGATCAGTATGCAATAACACTTTTTTATTGAGGGATTTGATAGAAGATCATTAAATAGGGATTGCGTTTATAGAAGAAATGTGGTTTCCAGAAAAAGATTCTCCACTGTTATCAGAATTATGCCCTTTTGGATATAGCATTATACATAATCCTAGAGGGAAATAAAGGGGGAGAGGTTTAGCAATTATATATAAAAGGTTTTTTTTTCTTTGATTTACTTAGGTTATTTGGTAAAAGAGAGCTTAGAAATTTTATTCTATAATGGTCCAGAGGAGGGCGACAAAAATGATAGGAGGCTGGTGCTAGAAGACGTATGAGGAGAGACTGGAAGCCCTGAATATGTATACCCTAGAGGAAAGGAGAGATAGGGGAGACATGATTCAGACGTTCAAATACTTGAAGGGTATTAATGTAGAACAAAATCTTTTCCAGAGAAAGGAAAATGGTAAAACAAAGGACATAATTTGAGGTTGAGGGGTGGTAGATTCAAGAGCAATGTTAGGCAATTCTACTTTACAGAGAGGGTGGTGGATGCCTGGAATGCGCTCCCGAGAGAGGTGGTGAAGAGTAAAACTGTGACTGAGTTCAAAGAAGCATGGGATGAACACGGAGGACCCAGAATCAGAAAATAATATTAAATATTGAACTAAGGCCAGTACTGGGCAGACTTGCACGGTCTGTGTCTGTGTATGGTCATTTGGTGGGGATGGGCTGGGGAGGGCTTCAATGGGTGGGAGGGTTTAGATGGGCTGGAGTAGGTTTTAACGGAGATTTCGGCAGTTGGATCCCAAGCCCAGTACCTGGTAGAGCTTTGGATTCTTGCCCAGAAATAGCTAAGAAGAAAAAAATTTAAATTGAATCAGGTTGGGCAGACTGGATGGACCATTCGGGTCTTTATCTGCCGTCATCTACTATGTTACTATTTTACTATGTAATGATTATTCAGATTTTGGTTCTGTTGGGATAATGTTAGTATATAGGTCACCAAGGAGCTGGATAGAGATTCAATAGTGTTTGATTATATTACATCAATATTTGTACAATATTAAACATTACTTATTTTGGGTGATTTAAATTTACATCTTGAAAAAGCTGACGATCACCATGCATGCACTCAAAGCCTTTTTAGACTCTTAATCTGTCTTTTGCATCTATTACTATGCCTCAAATTAGATTTAATTGCTTTTTCTTCTGGTGCAATTGATGGAGATATTGAAAATTCTCAGTGGGCTCTTGTACCATGGTCGGACCATCTATTATCAAATTTTAATGTATACATGAAAACCAACAATTTCAGTTGATTTAGATCAAGAGGTAACATTGTTTCAAATCAATTTTGGAAGCAGGTTACTCTACCCTCAATTTCAACAGTATCAGATCTGGAGGAATCCATAAACCAATGGAACAATACTATAAATCATAGACGCCTGATTGCGGGGGGGGGGGGGGGGGGGGGGGGAAACGACAACGACGCAGGGGCCATGGCCTCCCCATACCTCGGTACCGCTGCGGCAAAACAAGAAAAAGAAAGGCATAATGGCAAGGCTGCTCTCTTCATCCTCACAGCTGCCGCCTCTGCCAACACTGAAAGTGATGTTGGAAGGGGGCAGGGCAGCCAGCCAGCCATGAGGATGAAGAGTGCAGCCCTGTGATGCCTTTATCTTTGTTTAATTGCCGCTGGAGCGAGGAGGAGAGATGTGCTGGCTAGAAGGGAAAGGGTCAGGCGCTGGATGGAAAGAGGGAGAGTGTCAGGTGTTGAATGTAAGGGGAAGAGAGAGAGAGAGGGGTGCAGACACTGGATGGAAGGGGGAAAGGGGGAGAGGAAGCAGATGCTGGGTGGAAGGGGAGTGAGATGGGGCAGACAGTGGATGGCAGGGGGATAGACTGGATAGAATGGGGAGAGGAAGCAGGCACTGGATGGAAGGGGAGGGGAGATTGAGGGGTCAGTCACTGGATGGGAGGAGAGAGAGAGAGAAAGGGTGCAGACTCTGGATGGAAGGGGGAGAGAAGAGATCAGGTGCTGGATGGAAGGGGGAGAGAAGAGATCAGGCGCTGGATGGAAGGGGGAGAGAAGAGATCAGGCTCTGGATGGAAGGGGGAGATAAAGAAGGGGTAGATGCTGCATGGGAGGGAAGAGGCAGATGCTGGATGGGGAGAGAGAGGGGGGGACAGATGCTGGGTAGAAGGGGAGAAGAGGAGAGGAGCAGATGCTGGGAAGAAGGTGGATAAGAAGAGAGAGAGCAGACACTGGATGGAAGTGGGAGATAAGGTTAAATGCTGGATGTGGGAGAAAGGACAGAGTGAGAGACTGGGAAATAAGTGGAAGTGAAACAAGAGAGCTAGAGTGAGGGAAAGAGATGGCAAGCCAGAGGGTAGACACACTAAAAAAAAAAAAAACAACAACTAAACTGTAGACTGTATACTAGGAAATAATTAAATCTGGACAGAGGTAGAAAAATAAATTGAAGAATGCTGAGTGGAAAAGAAAGAGAAAAATGACAAACTGACTAGAATTCTTGGCAAGAGAGTTAAGAGGAAAACAATAAAAGCAGAAACCAGAGACTGGGACCAATATATTTAGAAAAAGTAAATGACCAGACAACAAAGTTAGAAAAAATGAATTTTACTGGCTTCCAGTAATTTCCAGGGTCCATTTTAAATGCGTCTGCCTTATTTGGAATTCCTTGAGTCCTGATACTACCACATCCACCCATAAACTTAAACTATCCTTCCCCTCGCCAAAAAGTATCCTCTATGCGGGAAGATTAGGGAAATCCACTGAGCTTTGGAATAACCTTACTGCCCCACTACGGAATCTAGGCTCCTTCCAACTATTCCGAAAGCATCTGAAAACTAGGCTATTCACAAAAATGTAATGCTCTCTTCCCCCTATATTCAACCTCCAACCCCATTATGCTGTTCCTTCCTTACATTAAGCTCTTGTAAACCACGCCGAGCACCATAATTATGGAGAGGATGCGGTATATAAACTTAAAGTTTAGTTTAAGATAAAATAGTGTGGTAGCTGTGTCAATAAATGTAATAAATATTGAAAATGGAAATAAGGTGATATCTTTTTATTGGACTGATTTTTTTTTAACTTATGGCTTTTATTTTTCCGCCAAGACACATTATACAGAACAAAGCATCCTTAAGTTCAATAAACACAAAAACAATAGAACTGAAAGACATCTGAAGTTAGAAACTGTTGAAATAGTTCCTTAGGTGATTGTAGACTGAAGACTGGGAAATTGTTCAGTCTAAGATTTAAATTACTATTTGCATTCTCCAAGTTCTCAATCTTCCTAGCCAGCAATACTTTATCTTTATAATGCAAATTAGAGGAATTTTGTAACTCCGAGACCTGCTTCTCAGCTTTGTCCATTCTTTTGTCCTGATGTTGAATTTGTAGCTCTAAATTCTTTATTTGAGTTGAGGAGGTTTGTGAAACAGAAATAAAGTGAGACTATACCTTGTGAAGGCTTTTAATAGCCTCCCAGATTGCTTCCATGTTTATCACTGGTGGTTTTTTCAGAGGGTTCAGGAAGGAGGAAAATGCAACCATAGAATCCATATTGGGATTTCTGCCACTGAATCTCAGGTCCCCCAGTCACTGTAGAGTGAAGCTGTAATTCCAGCAAAGATGAAACTGCCTCCGGGGTCAAGGGTGAGCTAATCAGTGCTGGCGGAGAGAAAGTCATCTCCGCCGCTTCCTGCAGCGCCGTCAGCATCCCTGACAACATCCCAGGGCGTGGGGGAACTTGCGGACCAGCTGGGCTCAGCAAAACTTCACTGTCCGAAGTCAGCCCCCCTCGTTCAGCCGGAGCGCCCCGTACAAGTAGGACAGCATAGGTGGTAATTGCTGACTGGCGCTTTGATGGTGTAGCAGAGAAGGCAGGAAGTCCACCTCTCTGTTTTCCTCTACGCTTCGGCATGAAGAGATAGCAAGAAAAGGCAAATATGTAAGTATTATTTTGCCGGCATAGCAGAAGCTTCCTGCTATGCGACTTGCTCCGTCACCATCTTGAATCCCATTTTTCTCATTTTTATAGATCCCTTCTCATATTGTCCACACCCACCGGGGAGTCCACACTCTTGCAAATCTTGGTGTCATCCGCAAAAAGGCAAACTTCCATAGCGTCCTTCCAACTACTCCAGACCAGTGAGATAATTATGTCCATTGTCCTGCAGATGTAGATAGTACTCACATGAAGAGCTGTGAGATATAGGTCTTAAATAGAGCTGCCCGATTCCCAATTCAAACTGATTCACTTCAGCTGAATCAATTCAAATGGATTTGTTCTCAGAAAAAAAAATCAGACTCAATTCAGTGCAGGCCCATAAGGGGGTGCTCCGAGGGCCAGCGACATCGTGTCCAGGAACTTCTCTGCAGTGACAGCCTTCACAACTCGCTGTTCTTGCCTGCGTTCAGCCTTCCTCTCTGCCAGATCCTGCCTTCATGGAAACAGGAAGTAGGCGGGATGTGGAAGAGAGGGAGGCCTGACGCTGGCAAGAGTAGTAAGTTTTGAAGGCTAGGTTGCAGACGGTGTGTGTGTGTTGGGGGGAGCTGACAAAGAAAGAGAGCAAGGGAGGGAGGGAGGGAGGGGGAGTGGGAAGGGAATAGGGGGGAGTTATCAAATCTGGGGGGGCATGAATGGAGGGTTGGATGGAAAAAAAGATGCCTTACTACAGGCAGGCAGGTAAGGAAGGAGAAGACCTGGAAACAAGAGAGAGATTAGATAAGGCAGTGGGGAAGGGTGGGAGAGGCTGAAGTCATAGGGGGAGGAAAAGAGAGAGAGAGAGATGCTGGGACAGGGGAACTGGAAGAGAGAGAAATAAGGAGAGAAGAGTCGGAAATATGCTAAATCCACAAACAGAGAGTAAAAAAGAGATGCTTGCCCTTGGAATGAGGGGTGTAGGAGGTGAAAGGAAACAGAGGGAGAAAAGCTGGACAGATGGAGATGCAGAGCCACAGGGGGTGGGAGGGATGGGGACCGAATGGATGGAAGGTGCAGGGAGAGTAGAGAGGACAGACGCTGTAAGGAAAGAAGAGAGAAGAGGATAAAGCAGAAACGACAAAAGGTAGAAAAATGTTTTGTTGCTTTATTGTAGCTGTATTAATAAATGTTTATAAATCTTTTTATTAGACTAATTTTAATACATTTTTTACTAACCAGGTCAGGAGAGGATACCTTAACAGCAGTATATCGTACTCATAGGAAGACAGAACAGCAACTGTTGGGGGACTGTTTACAGTCAGGCAGAGGTGAATATCAACTGCAGGGGGCCTTTCCAGTCCAGACCATGTGGGCCGGCAGGGGGATTTCCCTGTTTATGATGGGAGGGGCTTCTGAGCCAGTGATTCTCTTTAGTGGCAGTAGCGGTTGCGATCCAGCTTCGGAAGTCCCTTGCCAGCAGTTGGAGGATTCCCCAAACATGAGAGGAAGATTTCCCATTTCTGACACCTTTCTTTAGTATTATTGCTGCTTGGGCTTGGAGATTCTCTTTCTAGCAGTTAAAGGAGACCTCGATCCAATGAGATTTCATCGGTTGTCTCGGCAGCTGGTTCCTTCAGCATGTCAGCTTTGATAGAGTCTGTCTAGTGCTACTCCTGCTGTGGGGCTCATTGGGAGGCCTTGAGATGTTCCTTTAAGGCAGGTATAGTGCGTACTGAGCAGGACCAGTCACTCCAGCCGGCAGTGCAGCCCTTGGGTTCAGGGGAAGTAGCAGCTGCTTAGCAGGTTCCGGGAGATACGGAAATGGCAGTCATTTTGGCATCACGAGGTAGTGAGCCTTCAGCCTCTTCCCAGCTTTCTGGGTCTGTGGGACTCCCTGCCTCATTGGCTTTGGGCACGAAACTTCATCAGGGATCAATGTTTTCTCCAGGTGCACCAGGTGTTTCTTTCAAGCAGGCCCAGGCTGGGACTCTGGTCTCTGCTCAGACCTTCCTGATGGATGACTCCCTGGTGGGTGTGGACAGTGTGAGAAGGATTCTACAAAAATTAGAAGAATGGTCAAATGTTTGGCAGGAAAGATTTGATGTGAAAAAGTGCAAAGTGATGCACTTGGGGTGCAGAAATCCAAGAGAACAGAATATGCTAGGGGATGAGAGACTAACACACACAGATCAAGGGAGAGACCTTGGGGCGATGGTGTCTGAAGATCTGAAGGTGGCAAAACAATGTGACAGGGCAGTGATTGTTGCCTGAAGTTTGCTAGGCTGCATAGAGAGAGGCATAACAAGAAGAAAGGAGGTGCAGATGCCCCTGTACAAATCATTGGTCAGGCCCCACTTGGCATACTGTGTTCAGCTTTGGAGGTCGTATCTCTATATGGATCTAAAAAGTTTAGAGGAAGGCAATGAAGATGGTACAGAGAAAATGAGGAGAGACTGGAGGACTAGAATATGTATAAGACAGAAAAAAAAGAAGAGAAAGAGGCGATATGATAAAGACCTTAAAGAACTTGAAAGGTAATAATATTCAAACAAACCTCTTTCAGAGACCTAGGGGTGGTAGAACTAGAAGACATTGATGGAGGTTGCAAGGAGGCAGACTCAGGAGTAATGTCAGGAAATGCTTTTTCTCGGAGAGGGTGGTGGATGCTTGGAACGCCCTTCCGAGAGAGATGGTGGAGTCTAAAACTGTGAACAAATTCAAAAAAGCATGGGATAGACATAGGGGATGCTTAAATAAAAAGAAGGCGGAAATGCAATATGGCTGTTGAGGTGTTTCCTTGAACGAGAAATGCGAGATCATACACCATGTATCCTGGCTCAGTAGTGGGTTTCATAAGTATCACGGGAACCCATTTGGAGACACTGACCTCTAAAGATCACATAAACTGCTGACAGATGTAGGATTAATAAGAGCAGTTTAAATCAGTGCTTCCCAATCTTTTTGAGGTTGTGACTTCATGATTGTAGCCAAATAAAATTGTGTGACCCCCCTGAAGTTGTAGAATAATGATGCATCTATGGACAGCCCTCCTAGGATGTGACCACAAAAGCAGGTTCTGGAACCTCATTTGGGGAGCTCTGATTTAAATTATCATACATCTTCAGTCTCCAACCCATAGAAGGGTAGAAAATCCAAGTCTACCAACAGGTGGTGCTGTCTTTGCTTCTTAACATCTTACCATTTTCTGTGACCACAGGTCCACCTGGTCAGATCACTGCTGAATATTTCCCAATTAGCAGATGCTGCATCCCTTATGGAGTCTATATCGGTCTGAAAATGGAAAGCAGTCTATAGAAATGTCTCAGCTTTTTCACTGGTGAGTGAGAAGAATTCAGTCTCTGGTAACCAGGGCTGCTATTGTGATGTCACAATACCTAATTCTAAGAAATGATCTCACCAGTGATGTCACAATGACTGGATTCCTCTGCAATGGCACAGTGACTTCTAGAGTATTTCTAAGATTATACATTAAAAGATCATTTGGTATACCTAGTAGGTATCTATATATATTGCCTTTGAATTATTTTACTTAAAACATGTATGCTGTGTGTGTGTGTGGGGGGGGGGGGGGGGGCAGTATTCAGCCCACAGTGGTCAGCTATATGCAGCGACTATCAGTTTTTAGTTAACTGGATTCTGACATTGAATACAGATTATTGGTGCACAGATAACTTCTGAGTCCACTCTGTCTTTACCTCTTGACCAGTCTGGCAATAAATCAGGAGAATTTTGCCAAGATTTTTTTTTTTTTTATTGAGAGGGGGGGGGGGGGGTGGTCATGCCACCTCTAAAACAATTAGCAATGAAACCTCAAAACTCCAAGGGAAGATCTATACACTTTTATAATCTATCCCAATATGTAATCCAATCATATCATTGGTTGCAACAGCTCCAGAAACAAAAGCAGTAGGAAAAACCTCCCCAAAACAATCAGGAGAAAAACCAACTGCTCTAAAAGAACCAGTAGCTGTTCGTCAACATTTAATAACTATGTAGCATGAATCTCTCGACCAAAAGCCAGCCTTGAAAAGAATGCTCCTAAAAATGGCTGTGCATAGGAAATATATATTAAAAATTGCTTATCTCAATAGCAGAAATATCCATGAGCACTTTAAAAAACCCAAAAAAAAAACCAGTCCATTTAGCACACAGCCTTTTTTTTTAAAGTTCAAACTTTATTGAGTTTTTAATACCAAGATCATAACAATTACAGTTTAATAAGCAGCATCAGCATTACAACATATCAAAACCTTCCTTCCCGAATCAACTCCCCTCCCCAACCCCACCTCTGAAAGGAAAACTTGTTTGTCTGGCAGGGTAGTTACACACAATGATTAACAAAACCCTGTAAAGGACCCCGGTTAGCCTTAACCAATTGTTTCACTTCACTCTGCATCAGGACAAAAGGAATTTTTTACTATATCACCATATATCAAGATGATAAAGAGAACTAAAAAGATGCCAATTACCTGGATTCGTAATGGAAAAACCTCCTAAAAGTACACTGGAAGTTCTTTTTGATTGAATCTGTGGCACCCAACATGATGGGAAATATTTCTGTGTCTCAGACTGTATCTCTTGGTACCTGAGGATCTTCCCTCTCGCCATGTGATTCACTGAGTTATCTCTTTGGACCAAAACCTCTATAATCAATGTCATTCTGGTATTTTTTTTCTTTTACCATTATATCCAGTTTTTTATCAGTCAGGATGGGAATGTCCCAGATCTTAACCTATTCGTTTTCCACAATTCTCGTGGTCATTATATCAATGTTTTTCTGGTACACTGATATTATAATGATTAGATAATTCCCAATGAATGAGACATGCCACCTTGCTGTGCCTTTCTGGATAAATTTTTTCTATCATTAAGACTTTGCAGCCAGCCATGAGAAGAGTAACTGTTTCTAGCTTTTTCTTAGAAAATCTACATTGTCTGTTGCACCATCTTTTTCAATGCTTGCTGTAAGTGTAAACCATCTTATCTATAATCCATTGCCCTAGACCAGGGGTCTCCAAAGTCCCTCCTCGAGGGCCGAATCCAGTCAGGTTTTCAGGATTTCCCCAATAAATATGCATGAGATCTATGTGCATGTACTGCTTTCAATGCATATTCATTGGGGAAATCCCGAAAACCTGACTGGATTCGGCCCTCGAGGAGGGACTTTGGAGACCCCTGCCCTAGACTGTAACTATCAGTTACTCATGCTTAAGTTTAAATTCACCTCTCCTTAACCATTTACTGTATGTGTCCGATGTTGACCCATGAATGGTTCTTGGAGTAACAATTTATTTTCTGCTGTACTTATGCAGTTGCTACTTGTTGTTCCACCCCTTTGTGATCCAATTCCTTAAAGAGCTTTTTCACTTCCTTTGCAAATTCTGTTGCTTCCTTCCCTTTTGGTACCAATAGATTTTCACCCATTTCTTCTACTTGTTGGAATACTTGTCCAAGTTTAATAATAGAAATGGATTCTGGAAGTTTTCTTCCATATTTCAAAACGTTTAGTGCTTTGAGATCTGATGATGCCATCAAGTAAGCCTGGAGGCCTATGATAGTTGCTTGATAGATGTAATCTATTTGAAAGAGACCGATCCCTCCTTCAGATCTAGGAATGTACAGTCTTGGCATACACTGATTCTTATAGATCCCCTTGTGGGAATGTTTTTTTTTTCTCATTTGTTCATCTAGTTTTTAAATGTCTTTAATAGGCTAGTCTTCAATACCAAAGCTATATGAGAGTGCAGCAATGCCAATTGATTATACAATAGAATGCTGGCTATTAATGTGGGCAGACTAGATGGGCCATTTGGCCTTGATCTGCCGTCATGTCTCTATGTTAATGTACTCTTCGGTGATTCCTGCTTGATAAATTGTTCCTTCCTTCACTCCTAAATATTTAGATATAAGTTCCTATTCAGGTTCCTTTATCTCAGTGATTAGTCAGAGAGATGTTTTCAGCTTCTTCATTTTCCCCCTATGTAAAATCATCTTAGCACATTTGTTCACATTTTTCTCCAGGGTGGATTTTATCATACTTTCTTAGATCAGATTTGCTGTGAAAACGTTTTTCCTCCAATGTAGATTCTTTTATGAGTTATGAGGTCACCTGTTCGATTCAAGCTTTTACCACATTCAGAACATTTATATGTTTTTTTCTCCAGTGTGAATTCCTTCACGTCTTCGGGGGTCATTTTCTTGATTGAAACTTTTACCACATTCAGAATATTTATACATTTTTTTCTCCAGTGTGGATTCTTTCATGAATTCTAAGACTACCTATATCATTGAAACATTTATCAAGATGTCTTCTGAGCTCATTTTTTTTGCTTGAAGCTTTTACCACACTCAGAACATTTACATGGTTTTTCTCCAGCATGTATTCGTTCATGAATTCTGAGTTGATCTGTTCGAGGGAAGCTTTTACCACATTTATAACATTTATATGGTTTTTCTCCAGTGTGGAATCTTTCATGAATTTTGAGGTGAATTGTTTGATTAAAGCTTTTATCACATTCAGAACATTTATATGGTTTTTCTCCAGTGTGGAGTCTTTCATGAATTTTAAGGCTGCTAATTTGATTGAAGAATTTATCACAATGAGAACATTTATATGGTTTTTCACCTGTGTGGATTCTTTTATGAGTTGTGAGGTTACCTATTTGATTGAAGCTTTTACCACATTCAGAACATTTATACGGTTTTTCTCCAATGTGGATTCCTTCATGTCTTCTGAGGTCATTTTTTTGATTAAAGCTTTTACCACATTCAGAGCATTCACATGGTTTTTCTCCAGCATGGATTGTTTCATGGATTCTGAGCTGATCTGTTCGAGTGAAGCTTTTACCACATTCAGAACATTCATATGGTTTTTCTCCAGTGTGGATTCTTTTATGAATTTTGAGGTGAATTGTTTGATTGAAGCTTTTGTCACATTCAGAACATTTATATGGTTTTTCTCCAGTGTGGAGTCTTTCATGAATTTTAATGCTGCTAATTTGATTGAAGGATTTATCACAATGAGAACATTTATATGGTTTTTCACCTGTGTGGATTCTTTTATGAGTTGTGAGTTTACCTATTTGATTGAAGCTTTTATCACATTCAGAACATTTATATGGTTTTTCTCCAATGTGGATTCCTTCATGTCTTCTAAGGTCACTTTTTTGATTGAAGCTTTTACCACATTCAGAACATTTATATGGTTTCTCTCCATTGTGGATTCTTTCATGAACGCTAAGTTTGCATTTTTGTTTGAAGCATTTATCACAATGAGAACATTTATATGGTTTCTCTCCATTGTGGATTCTTTCATGAACGCTAAGTTTGCATTTTTGTTTGAAGCATTTATCACAATGAGAACATTTATATAGTTTCTCTTCAGTGTGGCTTCTTTCATGAATTCTGAGATTACTTTTTTGATTGAAGTTTTTTTCACATACTGAACATTGAAATAGCTTTGCTTCCTGGAAGTTCATGTCACACACTTGTTTCTTTCTAGTGTTGGTTAATTCATGACTTTTCAGCTGTAATGTCTGTCTGAAGCTTTTATTGTGTATAGAACATTTTGATGGTTTTCGCATTTTGTGAACATTCTGATGAATTATAAACTGTGCTTTAAATGTAAAACATTTTTCACATTCAGTACATTGGAAGGACTTGTGTTTTTGAATTTCTTTTTCTTCTGTAAGTTCTGAATTCTCAGACAATCTTTCCTCATTTACAGTGCTCTGAAACGGTTTCTCTCCATTGAGTTTCTGATTTTGTGCAAGATTGGAGAAATAGTTGGAATTTCTCTCTTGTTCAGTACATGCTTTGGTTCTAGCTATATTCTGAAGTTTTTCTTTCATGGTGGGTGGTGTAACTTTACTCGTACCTCCCACACAATCAGCTAAAGGATCTGTGCTGTCTCTGGAAGGGTCTTTATATTTCCATTCCTCTATCTGCTGCCCATCTTTCTCTTTCATTGTCTTACTATTTCTAAATCCATCATCTGTTGGATAAAAATGAGAGTTATGCACATAAATTATACAGCCGTTGAGTAATCTTTAAAAACATTTGCTTTGCTAAGTCTCCACATGTCATGTAACAAAAAATGGTGTTGCATGTAGACAACTACGTAAAAAGAAAGATTAGCCTGGCCTCATTCATCGGTTTTGGATATATCTCATCCTCTCCTCCAATCTTTACAGTGATTCTTTCACTCTGATTACATTCACTAACCAAATATTCTGAACACCCCATTAGAGACCTGGACTTCATTCTGCTATTGCATAAGATATACTGTATATTGCAAATATCCCCAGGGGAGAACTGTTCCAGCAGTTGGTAATGGAACCCACGCGGGATGGGGTCATACTGGACTTAGTGCTTACAAACGGGGAAAGTGTTTCTGATGTTACAGTGGGTGATCATCTGGCATCCAGTGATCACTGCATTGTAAGATTTAATATTAAGATGGGTATATAGAGAGGGCTCATTCAAAAGTAAAGGTTGTAGATTTTAAAAAACTAACTTTGTTCGAATGGGGGATTACGTTAAGGAATTGTCTGGATGGGAATTTCTGGAAGGAGTAATTGTAAGGGCGACAAACCTTTTTGTGAGGCAAATAAGTAAAAGTAAGAGGAAAAGAAGGCTACTTTGGTTTAGTAGCTCAGAAGGTAAGGAATAAGAGGTTAGCTTTCATAAACTACAAAATATCGCAGAAAGAGGAAGACAGAAAAAATATCTGGAAAAGTTAAGAGAGGCTGGTCGAGTAGTCAGGAAAACAAAGATGCAAATGGAAGAAAAAATACCTGAAACAGTAGAACGGGGAGACAAGACATTTTTTTAGATATATCAGTGATAGGAAGAAGTGCAAAAGTGGCATTGTGAGACTCAAAAGTGAAGCAGAGACATATGTAGAAGCTGATAAAGAAAAGGCACACTAGGGAGCACTGCAGTGAACTTCACCTAAAAAGGCCCAGGTACAAATTCCACCATAACCCTCCAAAACCTATTGGACCCTACTGTACACCACAACAATAGCTCTTATGCCTGCATGCCCTGGACATTTTCTAAAATATTTGATTATTGCAGAAAAACATCCAAATCATGAGCCAGCCCTAATACCGCCCATGTCTCCAACATGCCCCCTTGAGATTTAGACGCACTGAAGACAAGCACCATAGAAATTCATCTATAACATACATTTCAAAATAGTGAATTTAGAAGGGTTTTGCGAGGAAAAAACGTCCATCTGTCCCTTTATGCCATTTTTTGGACAATTTTCTTTTTTTGAAATGAGTCCCATAGTAAATCAGTTATGCAATATTCACAATTTCCTGCATCAAGAAGAAAATATTTAATAGTTCAACTAAACCAATTCCTGACATCAAAATTATGAAGGAATCCACAATATATAGTCAAGACAGCAGGGTTTTTCAAAGTTTTGTGATAAACAGTAGAAATTGCATGAAAATGGCCAACAACCGATTCCAAAGGTAAGGACCAACATAACAAAATGCTCCGTTTCTAGAAGTTGTTAACCTTACAAGGCTCATTGATGGAAGTTTTGTACAGCGCTGCATATGCCTTTCAGCACTATATAAGTGATAAGTAGTAGTAGTAAGTTTTAATAAACTCTTTTGGGATGATTGCGGGGCATAAGATGGTACATATCCATTTAACTTATCTGCCAAGTATTTGGGAAAACCCAACCAACAAGGCAGGTTCAAGTACATCTGGGCTGATAGAGAGAGCATGGCATTAAAAGCAAAACTTGCCATATGACCTAACAAAAAGGCAGGTCAGTGTACATCTTCAGAAGACACAACCACCCAACTGGAGAGGAATGGGGGAGGGATCGAAGTATACAGCAATGCCATCTGGATGTTCCTGGAGCGCGACCTTATCGGGAGTATTGCGTTCAATTCTGGTCTCCTTATCTCAAAAAAGATATAGTGGCGCTAGAAAAGGTTCAAAGAAGAGCGACCAAGATGGTAAAGGGGATGAAACTCCTCTCGTATGAGGAAAGACTAAAACGGTTAGTGCTTTTCAGCTTGGAAAAGATATGATTGCAGTCTATAAAATCCTGAGTGGAGTAGAATAGGTACAAGTGAACCTCCTAACAGAACAGAAAATGTTTTTGAGTATGAGAGAAGAGACAAGGCAGTTAGGGGCTACTTTCTTGTTAGCCTATCCATGCAATTGTGTTATAAAATATATGGGTATAAAGCTTGTCTCACTGGTCCCTTCACAGAAGAGAGAGGGGATTCCTTTGGTCTTGCACAAGTTGGTTCAGGTTGCCACGGCCTCTAGAGCCAGCCCTGTTGTCTAAAACTGAGATGATGGGAATTGTACCTAGAGGACAAAGGGATTGAGGGGTACAGATAGGAGTAGAGGTAAGGTTATAGGGACAGGATTAGAGGTAAATTATAAAATTAGTCAGAGACCACTGTTCAGGCAGTGGGCCTGATGGGCCGCCGCGGGAGCGGACCACTGGGCAGGATGGACCTCTGGTCTGCCCCAGCGGAGGCAACTTCTTATGTTCTTATGTACAAGTTCTGCAAATGTAAATTTCCTGGTGTAAGGAGATAAGGACCCTCCATCACTCTGATAATGAACCACGGCATTCAATGCAAACAGATTCTTATACTACGGTTATGAAATATGTTAAGAAGCAGCACAAAGCCCTGGGGAACCCCACTATTTACCCTTCACCATTGAGAATATTGACCATTTAAACCCGCTCTCTGTTTCTGTCTTTCAACCAGTTCTCAATCCATAAAAGGACATTACCTCCTATCCCATGGCTTTCTGATTTCTTCAAAAGTCTTTCATGAGGTACTTTGTCAAATGCATTTTGAAAATCCAAATACACAATTATCTACATGTTCATTCACCCCTTCAAGGAAATGCAGCAGATTGGTGAGGCAAGATTTCCTTTGACTAAATCCATGTTGGCTTTCTCTCATTAATCCATGCTTACGTATATGTTCTGTCATTTTATGTTTATAATAGTCTCTACCATTTTGCCTGGCAGCAACTTCAGATTCACCGGTCTATAACTTCCTGGATCACCTCTGGAACCCTTTTAAAAAATTTGTGTCACATTGGCCACCCTCCAGTCTTCCTGTACTATGCTGGATTTTAAAAATAATTGCAAATTACTAACAATAGCTCTGCAAATTAATTTTTCAATTCTATCAGCACTGTGGGATGTATACCATCTGGTCCAGGCAATTTGCTACTGTTCAATTTGTCAAACTGAGCCATCACATCTTCCAATGTTACAGAGATTTGTTTCAGTTTCTCTGACCCATCAGCATCGAATACCATTTCAGGCACTAGTATCTCCCCCACATCTTCCTCGGTGAAGACTGAAACAAAGAATTCATTTAATCTCTCTTCCCTTGTACTCCTCAATCATATAGTGCTACAACTGATTCATTTCTGATTGTCTTGCTTTTAATATACCTACAAAAGCTTTTGCTATGTGTTTTTGCTGCCAACACAATCTTATTTTCAAAGTCTGTCTTTGCCTTTCTTATCAGCGCCTTGCATTTGACTTGCCATTCCTTGCATGGTTTACAATTATTTTTAGTCGAATCCTTCTTCCACTTTCTGAAGGATTCTCTTTCAGCTTAAATAGCTTCCTTCACCTCACTTGTTAACCACGCCAGTTGGTGTTTGGTCTTCTTTCCTCCTTTTTTTAATAAATGGAATATATCTAGTCTGAGCTTCTAGGATGGTATTTTTGAATAATATCCAGGCTTGATGTAAATTTTTGACCTTTGCAGTTGCTCCTCTAAGGTTATTGTTGGTTTTCTTTTACTATTTTCCTCATATTATCAAAGTCTCCTTTTTAAAAGTTAAATAAGAACATAAAAATTCCCGCTGCTGGGTCCATCATGCCCAGCAGTCCGCTCACGCGGCGGCCCTTTGGTCAAAGACCAGCGCCCTGAGACTAGCCCTACCAGTGTACGCTCTTGTTCACCAGGAACTTGTCTAACTTTGTCTTGAATCCCTGGAGGGACTGTCAACTATCGACTTTCCCCTTCTTCCTAGTTTAAAAACTTCTCTCTTGATGTTGCTTGCAAGTAGCCTTGTTCCGTCTCTGCTGAGGTGGAGTCCGTCCTTCCTGAATAGTTAAATGCTATTGAATTGGATTTCCTGTGTGAACATACTTCAGGGATTATATCAAATCTAATTATGTTATAATCACTGTTATCAAGCGGCCCCAGCACCATTATCTCCCACACCAATTCATGCGCTCCACTAAAAACTAGGTCTAGAATTGCTTCTGGTGTGGCCCATTCTGGAAGACTCAGGTTGTGCATCTTCTGCAGATGAGAAAGGTGAAGAATCCTATTAGCTGTGGCAGGCTATTCTTCGAGGTTCAACTGCACATGCTTCAGCATCAGTAAGCTTTACATGGCAATACAGCATGTCATACGCCTTCCAGATCCTCTGGAGCACACTCCTGATCCTAGTGTGGACCATCGTTCCTCCTTTCCTCTAGCCTCTTCCAGTAAGACCATCCTGCCTGCCTCTCTCCAACTGGAAGCACTGCATTGCTCACAAAGAACAAAAACTACAAGCCTCTGGGTGGGAGGAGAGTTTAGCATCTTAGAGCAGCACCAAGAAAGGCCACGAAAAGTGAGAGAGACGAGGAAGATCATAAAAACTGATAAAAGATGAGAGACAGTAAGTGTCGATAAATGATGAAGAGAAGAGACAGAGAGACATAGGAAAATGCTAGGGGAGAACAAGAGAAAGAGAAGGAATTTGAAAAGCAGAAAGGCAGATCTAATAAGAAATAGAGAAAAATAGAAATAAGGGAGAGAGAGGAAACACATCCTCCTCATGACAAAGGTTAGAAGCAGGGGCAGTGATTATAACACCTCATTCTAACAGTGCCTGGGCCAGAAGAAGTGTCTTTCTTGGAGAAAATGTTTGCATTACCCCATTTCTCACTTTAAGCTACATCACCTGTTTCCTGCAGTTCCTCACATGTGCCTGTGGGGGTCAGATTTCCTCTTTCCTCAGGTTCCTGAGGCTCAGTCTTGAATCTCTCTTGCTCAAATCGGATTAAAATGTCAGGTGTGACATTATGGGAGCCTGTTATATGAAAAAGATATTACGTTTATCTATCTATTGGGATTTATTAACCACCTTTATGAAGAGATTCACCCAAGGCGTTGTACAGCAGTTATAATTCAATATAACTTACAATTTTGTTAACAGCAAAACAGTAGTAAAAGACCAAATATAAACAAATTAAGTGATCCTGGTTGTATGTTCCCTTTGCAACTGCTAATAAAGACAATTTAAAAAAAAAACAAAAAAACCTTAATGACAGGACTACCATGAAACAGTTTCAAACATATACTTACTGACAGCACTGAAATTCAGATAAGAGAGATATAATACAATATCAGCATAACACTTAGGAAACAGCTAATAAGCACACACCAGAACACTCAAATAACATAGATATGATGATAATGCTGTATCATATAGCCAAGGGGCCAAGCATAGATATTAGATGGGGACAAGATGGGTGGTACAGAGTCTGTTGGAATAAACAGATGGGTGGCTAAACTCAAGGCAAGGATATAAGGATGTAGAATGAGTATCTCCTAGTCACTCCATCCTACATTGTAAGTGCTGTTTTCCTAGGCTTTGCCACCAGTACAGAGCCAAAAAGAGAGGGGAGCTGCTGGACTGATTGTCATCAGAAATATATTCTAGCAATATCCCCATCATTTTAATACAGAAGTGGCAACTCTTTTTCTCAGAAGCTACAAACAATGCTATTGTGGATACCGCTATTTTATAAATAGAATGGAAATTTCTGTCATGAAGAGGTTTTTGGGTTGTTGGGGGTTTTTAAAGTCACTATTTAAGAATTTTAGAAAGAAATACAAGTGAATTGACATTGTATAGAAAAAGAAAATGTTGTATTGTATAGAAAATGTTGACATTGTATAGAAAAAGAAAATGTTGAGAACCAGACAATAGTTGATCAGCCAAACAATTTAACATTGTAAGGAAAACAGTAGAAACATCATGCATGCATCTCAATAGGAAATAAATCTCAGAGCTTCAGAATAGATAAAGTTTGAGGGAGTTCCATTGTAGTTGGAATTTATGAAGTCTATTAGACTTTTTTTGCTAAATGAGCTTCAAATCTATAAGTGAGACATACGAAATTCCACCATTGGAGATGTGAAGATTGTAACAAATTTTTCCAAGAACCGAGAAGGACTTTTAAGGCTAAGGAGAGTAGAACATCAAACAAATAAGACAACGTTATATCTATATGAAATAAAGAACAGATAGGGTTGTATAGAAGGGCAGTAAAACAGTAAGGGGCTCATAATCGAAAGAGAAAAACGTCCAAAAACCGGCCTAAGTCGGCACTTAGACGATCATAAACGAAAGACGTCCAAGTGCCGATAATAAAAACGGGTTAGGAACGTATTTCTAAACGACCTAGACCTCCATAGTGCCGCTGAACGACCATCGCTAAACAAGGCAGGGAACTTGGATGTTGTGACTTAGACCATGTAAAACATGGTCTAAGTCACAAAAATCCACCTAAAGTCACCAAATAAGCACTGCAAATACATAATACAGACCCCCACACACTACCCCAGTGATCACCGACCCCCCCCCCCATAAAAATCGTAATCACACTTTTAAAATTCAGCCTCCAGACCATCATCACCTGGCAGCCTGGCATAGGAAAGCCTAGTCATCCAGCACAGCGGTGGCTTAAGCCATCTTGGGGGTGGGTTAGGGACTCATGGAGAGGAGGACCTATGCTCATAAGCCCCTGTAATCACTGCATTGACTCTTAAACATGTGCACTTCTCTATACACCCCCAAACCCTTTTTTACTGGCATATAATTGGCTCCTGCAGCCATAAGGGCTATTAGGGTGGTAGATAAGTGGGTCTAGGGGATTCTGGAGGTTGTTTGGGGGGCTCACCATTACCTATAAGGGAACTGTAGTGAGGAGAAGACATGGCACCCTTTTTGTGAAGTTCTGTTAAAAATGTCCTTAATATCACGTTGTAATATATCCATCTTATGGAGGCCACGTTTTACCTCGAAGCTGAGTATCATGCAATGTTAGTCATTCTTTGACAAGTTCCAATCTTGCGTTCTACTGTTTTAATTGAAGTGTAATGCTGCCAAGGTCAGATTTTATATCTGCAGTCGTTGCCAAATTTTTCTGCATCAGGCCACATAAGACCTGCAGGTCGTTTGAGATTGAAGCTCCTTGTTCTTTGGGAGCAGTCAGGCAGGCCTTTTCGGGTGATGGTGGCTCATGCTTAGAACGTTTGGATGCACTGTGTGATGACTTTGCATTATCGTTTTTAGAAGGTTTCAACGACATTCATTAGTTATGCAAAGTCCACTGACCTGCATATCAATTAAAGAAGGTTGAATTTGGTACTTTTATGTGAGGCTAATGAGGAGACGCGAGCTAAGCAGCCATCTTGTAATCAGTCACATGACATCCACCTTAGGTTGTAGTTTTTGGGGGTTTTTTCTATGGACTGTTCTTCACATAGTAGTTAAAGATTAGAAATCAGAATTTTCCTGAAACCACAAACGGAAAGTCTGCTAAATCATTAGGGGTCCTTTTACTAAATAGCGGTAAAGTATAGCACTAAGGCCATTTTTTTTATACTGGGGTAAAACATCTGATTTTTCTTTTTTTCCTATTAATGGCCACCTGCTAATTTTCCCCATTAGCAAGTGGCCATTAGCACTAAACCTGCGCCAATCTGTGCACACCAGTGTCCACATGCTGATTAGAGCAGAATATGCTCACTCTTTGCCCCCCAGACCTGCTCCAGCAGTTAAATATACATTTTTTAGCGCATGATAATTGCGCACCAATTCAAATATTACTAAAGGACACATGCACACACCCTGTTGTAAGGCACTAACCACGCATTAGTAAAGGGCCCTTATGATTCTATGAGACAGAGTAGGAGAAGTCTCAGCCACCAGCAGAGGGTGCTAAAGAGAAAGAATTCTTAGAAATGAATTGGGAAACAGGAACAATAATGGCACAAAATGGCTGCTCTCCCCACAGCAGCGAAAGAAGAAGCCTCCTATTCAGGTTACAAGGGACAGGGAACTGCTGGATTTGAAACATATTTAACTATTATCGCACAGGTGTTACACAGTAACATAGTAAATGATAGCAGAAAAAGGCTCTCGTGGTCCATCCAGTCTGCCCAACAAGGTGACCAGAGCCTTGCTCATCACTCTGTGTAGGCCCAGGTCACCCATGTTTAAAGGCTGGTTGTGAAGTCATCACCATGTCAACCATATAGGCAGCCAAACATGATGGGGATGATACATGGTGTACTGCTGACAATATTCAACTTCCCAGTCAAGATGCCTTCCCTTCCCTCCTAAGCTAAACACTTCCCCCACTCACAGTGTGTGATAAAATTATCAAACCATCACCTATCTCACATCGTATGAGGGGGACAGACCATTTCCCCATTCTGAATTTGGCCATTCTTCTTTGTCTCTCACTATTTGCGGGACAGATCATTCAAGTCTGTCCGGCATTGGCCTCAGCTCCCACTATGCTTGCCCACAGCAAAACCACAACAGCCAGGTGTTGTCAGTTTACCCTCTAGGTCAATAACTTATTTCAATGCCAGAGAGTCACTGACAGCTCCCACGGACCCCTAAAGTGTCCCCTAATGTTATAGTGAGTTTTTATTTTAGAAACCCTGGAAGTCAATAGGAAGATGAAAGCCTGAAATCTCTCTGCAGGAGTCTGTCTAGCTTGGAGAGGTCCGAATGCTGCAGACAGAGCTCTGGGAGTCATAGTCAATCCAACGCCTCATCTCGGTTATTATCAGGAATAGCCAAATGTGAAGATTCTCTCAGCATAAGTACCTCCGTTCCCAGACTCCTGTCCCATATGAAAGTCAGGAGGAGACAGAGTCTGGGAGAGAAGAAGCATACATTTCATTTCTCTCCCATTAATTCCACACCTTAATGGAGTGTCTTGGGCCAAAATAAGACACAGAAAGCATTTTCTTCCCTAATCTTTTGCATTCTCAGCCATGTTTAGTCATTTTTTTACCTCTTTTGAAATAGATCCTGATTCCCTTAACTTCTCTCACCTTTTACTAATTATTGTTCTTTATCATCATTAAAGTTCTTCATCTGAAAATTTTCCTGCCCATATTTGCCTCATGGCGCCACTGAATCTTAATTGTTCACTACCTTTTTTTGTACTGAGTATTTCTTACTATTGAAAAAAACGTGACATTCCCTTCAATAACTTTATTTTATAATTTATTTAATTATTCAATTTTCTATTCCATTCTCCCAGGAGAGTTCAGAACGGTTTACATGAGTTTATTCAGGTACTCAAGCATTTTTCCCTCTCTGTCTTCCTTAACTGGTATTTTGATCTCTTTGGTTCACACTAAAAGTCTGCGTCAGCTTTCATTAACTTTAATGCAGATTTACAGTAAATTAATCAAAAAAAGTTAATGAGCTGCACTGTATACAAACTCTTACAAATCAATCCATTAATATTAAAATGCATTAGTGTAAACTGCCTTATGTACAATCCACCAGCAATACAAAAATTCCATTCAAATTGCATCGTTCCATCAATAACAGAGAAGCCTCCTCATCATCACCATTTAACAATACAGATTTCTCGGCCCCATGACATTAGGATGAAGGGTTCTGCAGGTCTGTCAGCTGCTTCCTCCATCTCCAAGGCAGCCTACTCTATCCAAAGTAGGGAAAAAAAACCAATGGGAAGAGAGAGCATGATGACCTTTAAACTCTCCAGCATTAAATTATTGAATGGTCCAGGCTAACCTTAATAAAGAAATGGAGGAAGAATTTTATACTTACTTGTTACAGGAGGGTGAATCTGTTCAGATGTCTCCAATTTAGGAAGATCCATGAAGGGGAGACCTTCCTCTTGCTTAACACTCAGTGAGAACACAGATGTTACAACAGGAAGGCCTGTGATGAGGAAACACATTTACAAGGAGTCACCAAGGTTATGATAATACTAAGTTAAGAAATACATTTTAAGTCTGCAAATGTTTGATGTTAAGGACCCATCTCCCATGATCTGAAAAAAGCAGAGCCCTTTAAATCCTAAACATTTACTTACTCTTCATGGGGTCATGTGGGTTTTCTTTTCCTTTCCACTCACAGTCTTGAGTGAAATGTTTCTCATCTTCCTTTTTAATCTTAAATATAACATCAGGATTAACAATTGAGTAACCTGTTAATAAGAAGGAGGAAAATTACATTTAATTGTATATAGTAACCCTATGGAAGTACCATAGTAATGTAATGTAATGTAATTTATTTCTTATATACCGCTACATCCGTTAGGTTCTAAGCGGTTTACAGAAAATATACATTAAGATTAGAAATAAGAAAGGTACTTGAAAAATTCCCTTACTGTCCCGAAGGCTCACAATCTAACTAAAGTACCTGGAGGGTAATAGAGAAGTGAAAAGTAGAGTTAGAGGAAAAATAAAAATAAAATAAACATTTTAACAAGACAGCATTGATCTAAATACTTTGGAAGGTAGAAGAGAGGAGAGAAAGGAATAGAAGCAGAAGGGGGAGCCGTTGAACAGTAGAATTCTGGAGAAATTTAAATGATAGAAATAGAACAAAACAAAGACAAAAGGCAAAACAATAGATAAGATTAAAGATAAATCATAAGCTGGAAAGAAAAATAAAATAAAACTTTGTCTTCAATCCACGGTTTCAGCGTCAGTGATGAAGTGGAGCAAGTAAGTTTAGGAGGAGCGATTGACGTTACATAACATAACAGATGACGGCAGATAAAGACCCGAATGGTCCATCCAGTCTGCCCAACCTGATTCAATTTAAATTTTTTCTTCTTAGCTATTTCTGGGCAAGAATCCAAAGCTCTACCCGGTACTGTGCTTGGGTTCCAACTACCAAAATCTCCGTCAAAACTCAATCCAGCCCATCTACACCCTCCCAGCCATTGAATCCCTCCCCAGCCTATCCTGAACCAAAAGGCCATATAGAGACACATACCGTGCAAGTCTGCCCAGTACTGGCCGTAGTTCAATATTTATTATTGTTTTCTGATTCTGGATCCTCTGTGTTCATCCCGTTTTTTTGAACTCCGTTATCGTTTTCCTCTCTCAGGAGTGCATTTCAGGCATCCACCACCCTCTCCGTAAAGTAGATTTTCCTAACATTGCTCTTGAATCTACCACCCCTCAACCTCAAATTATGTCCTCTGATTTTACCATTTTCCTTTCTCTGGAAAAGATTTTGTTCTACATTAATACTCTTCAAGTATTTGAACGTCTGAATCATATCTTTCCTGTCCCTCCTTTCCTCTAGGGTATACATAGTGTGACAGGGAAGAGCCTGTCAGCAGTTTAAACCCAGCTTTAAACCCTGCCTTGCAAAGGCTGGCCCCTATTCCTAAGCCCAGGAAGCTGCCTAATAATCCTGTACCTATCACCAAGAGCCAACAGGCAGGGCAAGGCAGAGAGAGAAGGGCAGAAACCATAACATCTGGTTTAGGGCACTATAATCCCTTTTATAATACCTTGGGCAAATCTCCAACAAAACCTCTAGTAAAGAAAACCAGCACAGGCATGGTTAATGAGAGGGGTGTGGCTGGCAAGCAGGACGAACCCAGAGGGAGAGTGGGATTAGGCTTACAGCATAAAATGAGCACAGGTGGAAACACTAGGGAGGAGATTGGTAAGAAGACTGCAGGGGAGAACACTTGGGAGAAAACTGTAGGGAGAAAGGCAGGAGAGACATGCCGTGCTAAGCAGGAAAGAGCCTGCTAGGAGGTCTCTGTCCCAGACCCTAGCTAAAGCACAGCTGGTCTTACAACCCTCCCGAGCTAACAGACTTCTGACTCCTAAGCAGAAGTGCAGGGGAGTAGAAAGACCTCCAGGGCAGGGCTGGCCGTTAGCTGTCCCTGAAGGGAGTTCTTACCCTGTCTCAGAAAGCGAAGATTCCCTAATGGAATTAGAGGGAGAGCTATCTGAAAGCAGTGAGATGGAGTGCAGTCTCGCAGTATGGGATCTCCTGGAGAATCACAGTTAACAATGTATAAATGGGGGAGGGGAATGAAAGTGAATGTATCTTTGTGTAGCGTTCTTTCTCCCGTAGCAGAACTGTGAGCATGTGTGAATGAATCACTTAGAGCCTGAGAGGGAGGCCATGTAGATAAAGGGAAGGAGGTGAGAACCTTTAATTAACTTCCCCGAGAAGTGTAACGGAACTCAGAGACCTGACATTGTGTAACCCTGAAGCAGGGAACTTTCGGGAGGGGACTTACACCAGTCATAAAAGGTTGGGTTATATAAAGTTCCCTAGCCCTACCCAGGAGCATAGGGTAGTGGGGGGCATTGGACTTCGGGTGGGTTAGGTCACAGAGCTTCCTGAAGTATTTCCAAACAAAAAGAGCAAAACTAAGGAGAAAACGTTTTGGTTATTTTTTTGGCTTTTCTGCCTGGGCAGCAGGCTGGACTGTATTGTAAGGAAGAAACCTTATGAAAGTATGTTTTGTTTTAAGTCTCCTCAGACCAGAGGGACTACTGGAACCCTAGTGCTGTGAACTAGGGGTAATAAAGATAAAAGCTGAACTTTACCAAGAACGCAGTCTCCACTAATTATTCTACTGCTTATCCAGTGGGAGTCCTCCTGGGAGCGCTCCGTCCTTACGCCTGGGGCGGGAGCCGGGTTGCCAGCGCTAGGCTTACCCCCAGCCCCGCCACAATAGTCAGGGCTTCCAGTCTCTCCTCATACGTCTTCTGACGCAAGCCTCCTATCATTTTCATTGTCCTCCTCTGGACCGCTTCAAGTCTTCTTGCGTCCTTTGCCAGATATGGTCTCCAAAACTGAACACAATACTCCAAGTGGGGTCTCACCAACAACCTGTACAGGGACATCAACGTTTCCTGTTCTGAAGAAGCAGTGAATGAAAGTGTGCACGGAGGGGTGTATGGGTGGAGGAAGGTTTGAGTATGTCTGACAAAGCTTGAAGAGAAAGAAAAGCTGCTTACCTGTAACAGGTGTTCTCCGTAGACAGCAGGGGAATGCAGCCACACTTGATTGGTGAAGTTTCTGACTTAGCCAAACAGCATCAGTACTCTCTCCCATAGCTACAGTACGCTTTTGAGCTTACTGAGCATGTGCAGGATTGCCTACTCCTTGAGCCCCCACCCCTTCACCTGTCAGTTTATTCTCTAGCAAAAGAGATGAGAGGATGACGGGCAAGTGTAGCTGCATTCCCCTGCTGTCTACGGAGAACACCTGTTACAGGTAAGCAACTGTGCTTTCTCCGGAGACAGGCAGGGGATATGCAGCCCCACTTGATTGTTGAGTCCCAAGCTGAAGCAGTCTATAATGTGAAGAGGTTACGCAAAACTGATTGTCTTGAGCTACGCCTTGGCCTAAGCAATAATGCTTAGTAAAAGTATGTACAGTCAACCAGGTTGCTGATCTGCAAATGTCCTGGATTGGAATGGACCTCAAGTTTGCAATGGAAGTTGCTGCAGCACACAGACTATGGGCTCCAATGGAATCAGGAGGCTGTACATAAGCTCTTGTGTAGCAAAAATGTATGCAACGTGAGATCCAAGCTGAAAGCACTCTCTTAGTTGCAGGATGATCACATGTGGGTGGATTGTAAGACACAAATAATTGAATGGATTTCCGGAGATGAGAAGTAGCTTTGAGGTAAAAAAGCAGTGCTCTTCTGCAATCCAAAGAATGAAGTTTTTTTTCCGCCTCAGAGGCATGTGGAGATGGAAAAAATGAGGGCAAAGTGATGGTTTGGTTGAGATGGAAATCCGAAACCACCTTAGATAAGAACTTCGGATGAGTTTGGAGCTGTACCTTGTTAGGAAAAAATTTCAAATACGGATAGTATGTAAATAAGGCCTGAAGCTCACTTACTCTTCTGGCTGATGTGAGCGCTACCAGGAAGACGGTCTTCCAGGAAAGGAAGGTAAGAGATGCAGAACCCAGTGGTTCGAAGGGTTTAGACATCAATTGATCTAGCACTACATTGAGGTCCCACGCTGGAATAGGGGTTTCCAATGGAGGTCTAAGATTGTTGAGACCTCTCAGGAAACAAGCCATGAGAGGGTGTTGTGAAATTGGTTTACTGTTGATCAAATTGCTGATAAATGAAGTCTGACAGAGTTCGTCTTGAGCCCTGAATCAGACAAATGCAGGAGATATGTGAAGACATAGTCCAGCGGGCAATGGAGTGGTTGTAAACCATGATCATGCGCCCATACTGAAAACATTTCCATATGCTTTCTTGCGTAGCTGCAAGAAGAACTGTTTTCACAGATTGGGAAAGCAGGAGATCCATTAGGAGTGAGCTTTCAATTTCCATGCCGTGAGACTCAGACTGAGGAGATTGGGATGTAGCAGCTGGTCGTTGTGTTGAGACAGAAGAAACGGACGTTCGCCCAAGGGTATAGGGGGTGCACCCAGTAGATCCAGAAGCAGTGGAAACCAGACTTGTCTGGGCCACCTGCATTCAATGAGAATGAGATGTGCTTTGTCTGCTAAAACCTTCTGAAGCGCTCTGGAGATGAGAGGGAACAGTGGGAACGCATAGAGCAGAATGTGGTTCCATGTAATTGAAAAGGCATCCCTGGCTAGAGCTCATGGCACTGGGTGCAGGGAGCAAAAGAGAATGCACTGTGCATTGATGGGAGAAGCGAAGAGATCCACTTGAGGAGTCCCCCCATTGATGGAAGATAGATGTTAGTACTGCAGGATTGAGGGCCCATTCGAGTTTCCTGTTGAGGGAATCAGCAAAGATATTTTGATGTCCTGGAATGTAGACTGCCCGAAGATTGATGCTGAGCATCAGGGCATAGGACCAGAGGCGATAAGCTTCTCTGCATAGTTTGAGGGATCCAGAACCGCCTTGTTTGTTTATGTAAAACATGGCACTTGATTGTCAGTCTGAATGAGAATGTTCTTGTGACCTATCCAGTGACGAAAAACTTAAAGTGCATCTTGAGTTCCAGATGAGTGATGTTAAGGGATTGCTCTGATGGATTCCACTGACCCTGTGTGCAAAGATTGTTGAAGTGAGCTCTCCACCCCTGAGTGGAAGCATCGGTGGTGGTAGAGGCAGAGGGAGCTGAAAGGGACATCCTGCCTGAAGGGAGACAGAGTGAATCCACCATAGAAAGGAAGCCTTGATGTTGGACGGCAGGGGAATCAGCTGTGACAGTAGGTGGAGACGCTGGTTCCAGTGCAATTTGAGGTGCCACTGCAATGGACGCATGTGTAGTCTGGCATGTGGCACCAATGCAATCGAGGCTGCCATGTGACCCAGCAGTCGCAATATCTCTCGAGCTGGTAAGAGTTGACTGTCTGGCTTGGGTTGCCAATTTTATGATAGCCAGATGTCTTTCTTGATTTACATAGGCCCTTGCAGCAGTGGTGTCAAGAAGTGCTCCGATGAAAATTAGGATGCACACTAGAGTGAGTTTGAACTTGTCAAAGTTGATGATGAAGCCCAGACTTTGCAAGGTATGTACCATGGTCTGAATGGTGAAAAGAAGACGGTCCTTGGAATGAGCCAGTAATAGTCAATCATCCAGGTACGGAAACACTATATGGTGTTATGTTCTTAAATGTACTGCCTCCACTGCCAGGCATTTGGTGAAAACTCATGGGGCTGACGAGAAGCAAAATGGTAGGACCTTGTATTGGAAATGGAGATTGAGAAATTTGAACCTGAGAAATTTACAATGGGAAGGATGAATTGGAACATGAGTGTAAGCATCCTTGAGATCTAGGGCGGTTAACCAATCGTGCTGATGAAGAAGAGGCAGAATCACTGAAAGGGAGAGCATTCTGAATTTTTCCCTTTTGAGGCAGACGCTGAGAGGTCTGAGGTCGAGTATTGGACGAAGGCCCTGTGTCTTCTTGGGGATAAGAAAAAACTTTGAGTAGAACCCCTGATTTAGCTGAATGGGTGGTACTTATTCTATGGCATTGTTTTGGAGAAGTGTGATTTTTTGCTGCCAACTGAGACACATGTTGAGGAGGAACTGTGAATGGAGATGGAGCTCTGGAAGGCAGGGTATAGGATTGGAAATTTAGTCGATACCCCTGAAGCACAATATTGAGGACCCATTTGTCTGTTGTGATCTGCTGCCAAATTGAGTAAAATTGTGCTAACTGCCCCCCTACTGGAAGATGGTCAGAAACTAGGAGCAGGCTTGAGTGTCGGGAGTTGAGAAACGGCCTGCTGCTTATCACCCCAAGGACGTTGTCTAGGTGCATACTGACATGTTTGCGTACGTTGCAGAGTAGTTCTGGCATAAGGTGTAAAACGTCTCCTTGGATAATACTGCTGGAAGAACTGTTGTGGCTGATATGTTCTTCTGTAGGAATAATTAGAAGAAAGATGAAGAAATTGGTTAGACTGATTCTAGGGAGTCGCTGAAAGTTCTCGGCTAGCTGAGGAATCTTCCTTCAATTGGGAAACGGTATCTGCCAAAGAGGCTGTCTCCTAAGCAGGGAGCAACCACCAGACTGTCATGAAGATCGTCTTTAAGATTTGATGCCTTCAGCCATATACTACGTCTGGCACATATGGCCACGGCTGCTGTCCTGGTGATCATATCATAAGCATCATAGTTTGTCTTTTTTTTTTTAATTCTTTATTCATTTTAAAAATCTTTCCTCAAGTGTACAATATTCATAATCAACACAATGAAACAAGGCACTTGCATATCTTACATTATAATCTAAACATATAAATGTAACCCTCTCCCCACCCTCCCTCAAAACCCTTCATTCATATAACAAAACCTATCTTTGTATCCCTCCCCCCTCCTATTATTATATATCATAGTTTGTCTTGATCAGATGGACTCAGGTGAGGCTGATTCTAGCTGCTGCAAGATTGAGTGCTGAAAATGCAAAATCTGGAGCTGGTGGGCCATAATTTTGGCAGAGAGCATAGCACCCTGGTATACCTTGCAGCCTGTAGAGTCCAAGAGATGACAATTTTTACCAAGAGGAGCATTAGTGTTGGACCTGGAAGCTGTACCTTTCTTGATGGCTGACTCTGAAACCATAGAATGGTGCGGGAGCTGCAGGGAATCATGACCAGGTGCCTTCTGCACCTTGTATTTAATCTCAAGGCGTTTGGAAGCCATGGATACCGACCATGGTTTTGCCAGTTATTAAGCTGAAGATCCTGCAATATTTGATGCACTGGCAAGGCAATTAGATCTTTCACTGGAGACTTACAGGATTGAAGGATGGCTTGGAGATCCTTTCTTCTTGAGGGAGTTGTATCCAGAGTAAGACTGAGAAGAGAAGATACCTTTTGTACAAATCTTGAGTAAGAGTTCTCCTCTGTGACAGCTGACTGGGCCATAGGCTGGTCAGGTTCCTCTAAGTCTTCAGGCAAAGACTCCTGCTGCTCCGGCCATTCCTGGAAGAGACGGCCCTGGGGTTGGAGAGGAGCAAATGGGAGTTCCAGGACTCCAGTCTATAAGAGGAGGTATGTCTACCTCAGCAGGTGGGGGTAAAGGACATTGCTGAGGTTCTAAAACAAGAATAGGAGGTGCAGGAACCTGTTGTTGAAAAAACCCTGCACTCTCCTGCATAAATTTCTGAAAAAAGGTGAAAAAATTTGACATTGCTTGAAAAGACTGAGCCTCGGGAGAAGGAGCAACTTGTACTACAGGAGACAGGGCTACAGGGCTAACCTTTTAGGGGGTACCTGTGGCTGTTCCCAGTCTAGCAAAGAACTTTGGACTTTGGACCCTTTTGGACTCTGAAACTTTCCCAGCACCCTTCTATGGTCCAAATGCCAGCAAATCTGTGAGGAAAAGTAGGGAAGAGGATCGCGAGGCTGCAGCTGAGCCTGCGGGAATCCCCTGTGATGAGGATGCCACTGAGAGGCTGGACACTGAAGCCTGTTCAGCGGGACGTTGCAGAGACGTTGCCAACGGTGGAGAGGGGGTGTTTTGCCTCTGAATCATTGGGAGTTTTTTCTTATCCTTTTCCTTTCTTGGAGGCGCTGCCGTAGCTGAACCTTTGTGATTCGTCAGCTATGACGGTTTTGCGCTAGCCTCCCCTGCTGGAACCGAAACGGGGCCCTGAGGGAGCCGAAGAAGTCAGCTGTTTTGCCAGCATCTTTTCTTTGCCGGCTTGTAGCATCATTGAAGGCATGTACATGATAAGAAAGAGTCTTCGTGGTCCTAGCAACCGCTGTGTGAGAAGCGCAGAAGGCAATCAAATAATACCAGACAGCTTCTACACACAAACTGACCAATGTTTTCTGGTTTGTTTGGTTTTGGGTTGTTGGGGGGTTTTTTTTTTCAATAGTTGTTTACTGGGCAGGTTGTGGTTTGATGAAAAATCAGTCAGTCTTCCTGTCAGAGGAAGTTGTACTGAGGAATTCTTATGGTGATTTTTTTAATTTTTACAGTATGCCCCAAGGGCTGGAAAACTAAGGTTTTCTGACTAAAAAAATCTTTAAATAGTAATCTGTTATGTTTTTCTCTGAAGAGGGAGAGAGAGCCGTGACTGCCACTTGATAACGCTTAAACCTTGGAGATTTGCTGGTGTAGATATTTCTCTTCAAGGTCCCTAGTTCTAGGACTCCTAGACTACTGTAACGTCCTATACCTGTCATGCTCTGCCAACATGACAAAACAACTCCAAACAGTGCAAAAATATAGCCCTCAAACTAATATACTCATTGAAAAAGTATGACCACATTACCACTGCCTTCCAAGACTCATACTGGCTCCCTGTACAAGCACGCATACTCTACAAACTCTACTGCATGCTATTCAAAGCCTTGAATGGTGATGGACCAACCTATCTAAACAATTGCCTAACCAAGAACAACACATTCAGAACAAGGAGAACACAGGCCCCCCTTCACTCACCCCCAATCAAAGGCATATAACATAAGAAAATGTATGATGGCCTACTAGCCACTCAAGCAGCGAAACTAGACCACCACATCTCCAACCTGCTGATCACAACGCCAAACTACAAAACCTTCAGGAGAGAATTAAAAACCAAGTTATTCAGGAAATTTGTCAAGTCAAACTAACTTCAATATATCGCCAGACCCTAATGCTTTTTCTAATTATCTAGCTTGCAATCTCATTGGGCATGCCCAGACCAATTCTTTTGTAATCTGCCTAGAACCAAAAGGTATTGGCGGAATAGAAGACACTAATGTAATAGTCCTCCTTGATGGAGGGATTGCAGATGTCACTTTTCTCAATGATATCTGCTACCATCCAAAGGGGGTTACATATTTTACAATTCAGTTGACTAGTGTTAAGCTGACATGTCATGTCCTCATAATCCTTCTCTTGGTCTTCTGTACCAAATTTTTGTTCTATAGCAGGGGTTCTCAGTCCAGTCCTTGGGACACACCAACCACTCTGATTTTCAAGGTATCCATAATGGATAAGCATAAGATAGATCTGAATACAATGGAGGCAGAGCATGCAAAAGCCTGGCTAATCATGGATGAAGCCCCTATTTTAAGGTCCTTCACTGGCTCCTGTTGGATATGACATCAAAAGCCAGGTTCTAAAGTTCAGATGCACACGGGACCCAGTATCTGTGATTTTTATTCCACCAATTTACTAATGAGCCTGTGTGGTAGATGATAGAGAAGACATATTTACCTCGTGACAAGAGGATCCCATGAACCTCCTTGATGACCTTCTTGTAAAGCTCCTTCTGCCATTCTCCCAGAATGTTCCACTCCACTTCCCAGAAATAAGCAGTGACATCCTTGAATGTGACCAATTTCTAGAAAAGGAAAAAGGACACCCTCAGCCACAGTTCCACTGGGTTTAATAGACTGTTATATGAGCTCTGTCAGTGAGATCAGATTGCACTAAATAGCAGGGATGATGGAAGACAACAATGCCAGTGGTGTCCACAAAATTCTTTATTCAAAAACACTCTTGATGACTCCATACATGTTTCCAAATAAAGGAGTCATGAGGCAAAAGATGTCAGCCACTCAGTGATGGGTTCTTCCAAAGTATACTTTATTAGTAAACAGCACGGTGTGGAGAAAAGGACTCGACACTCACTGACAATGTTTTAGCAAATCTGCCTTTGTTAAGACTCTAATTTCTGAGTGTGGTACAAACAGTATATGAGTTGGACTGAAAAAACTGTCAGGATTCTCTGGTGACTGCAGTGAACTCACAAGCCACTCATGACTTGTGAGTTCAGAGAATCCTCCTACCAGTTTTTAGTTAGGATCTGGTAGAGAGGAAGGCCCAATGCCAGCAAAAGCAGCGTATTGTGAACATTTCACTGATGACTGCAGGGTGACAAAGGGAGGGAGGGGAGAGGTTGAGAGAAATGCTGCACCCAATTGGGGAGAGGGAGGGAGGAGGGAGAAGGAAGACCAGGGAAGGGAGAGAAGAAAGAGATGCCAGACCATGGGGAAGGAAAGGAGAGAGGGGAAGGAAGGGAGATGCCAAGTCATGGAAGGGGAGGAAGGGCATGGAGGAAAGGGAAGATGATAGAGATGCCAGACTAGGGCGAAAGAAGGGAGGAAAGGAAAGAGAGGAAATACCAGAGCATGGAGAGGGAGGGAGAGATGGAAAGGAAGGAGAGAGATGCCAGGGTATGGGGGGAGGGAAGGAAAGGAGACTGAGATGCAAGACCATCAGGAAGGGAGGGAGGGAAAGGAAGGAAAGGAGATGCCAGAGCATGGAGGAAGAGGGAGAGATGGAAGGAGAAGAGAGATCCCAGGGCATGGAGGAAGAAAAGCAGATGCCATGGGGTGAGTTGGGGTGGGAAGGAGAGAAGGAAAGGAGAGGGGAGAGATGCCAGAGCATGGGGGAGAGAGTAGAGACAGAAAGAGAAAAATGGAAGGGACAGAGAAAGAGGATGGATGTTGGAGGGAATGGAGAGTGAAGAGAAGATGAGGAAAGCAGAAGCCAGAGATGACAAATGGTAGAAAAAATATTTTTTTGTTGCTTTAAAATAAAGTAGTATTGTTTGTTTGTTTGTTTATTTATGCCCTGCCCTTATCCAGGGTGAGTTACATATTAACATACAAAACAAGACATAACATTTATTATACAAACTATAAATGGAAAATGGAAATAAGATAATCTTTTTATTGAATTAATTTTAATATATTTTTTACTAACTTTTGGAGACAAAAATCCCCTTCCTCAGACAGTGGTGTAACAAGAAGGGGGTGTGGGGAAGTGGAGTAGGGGGAGGGGCGATCTGCCCTGGGTGCAGCTCCTAGGGGTACTCCAGCGCTATAGAAATGATAAGTAGTAGTAGAAGTGGATTGCAGTATCTTGTCTGCAGGTTAGAAAATTCCACACTACTTTAATTATTAGAGCTATTTAATTATTAGAGCTATTAGAATTATTATGATGGAGATGTTGATTGCTTAGTATTTTAGAAATTTTTTTAAAAAACTTTTGCTTTTACTCTTCTCTATCCTATCTTTAAATGGAGTTCCTTTCTTGATGAATATGTATTATGTATTGTACACCACTTAGATCCTTTTTTAGGCTGTTATGCGGTATAGAAAGTTTTTAATAAACATAAACAAAACATTCCTGGCTGCAAAAATACATCAGTGGTAAGACCTGATCCTGAAAGACCAGACACAGGCAAAATAAAAGAGGCAGCTCTCCTTTCCTCCTGTTCTCACAAATCCCTGAGACCAGACCCCCCACAATCTACCTCTAGCTCAGGGGTGTCAAATGTTGGTCCTTGTAGGCCGCAATCCAGTCAGGTTTTCAGGATTTCCCCAATGAATATACATGAGATCTATTTGCATGCACTGCTTTCATTGTGTGCTAATAGATCTCATGCATATTCATTGGTGAAATCCTGAAAACACGACTGGATTGCGGCCCTTGAGGACAGACATTTGACACCCTTGCTCTAGCTAGTTAAAGTCTAATGCCAACAACCAAAAGAGACCAACAAGGAAAGAGAAGGGAAGGCTGGAAGAGCTGCTCAAGCAGCCTGTGCACAAGAGGAGAAACAAGAATTCCTTACCTGATCAGAACTCAGAGCAGACATTTCCTCTGAACTCTGCAGCTGCTGGGAGGGATTAAAGATTGAGATTTCTCTCTTCCTAAAAATGATCCGATTGGGCTGATTCCTGAGGGTCTCATATAAGGCCCCTCCTTTCCCCCTTTGCAGAAAGGGAACTGGGTCTTCCAGGGATTTCCAGTTGAAGGACAAAGAAAGTTTTCTCTTCTATTCTCAATCCTTTTGCAGCGAAAGTAAAGAAAGCAAGGGAGCATGTGCAGAGCTTTTCACCCCACCCCCCTCCTGTGAAGTCATCCTGGAATATCCCACCTCCTTAAGGTGGTTCTCTAGAGACAGCACGTCAGATTCCACACAAGAACGATCTGCTACCTGTATCTGCTGTTTCTATGGCCCCACCTTTAAAGAGGCGGGATATTCCAAGAGAGGAAAAGAATCTCTGAAAATTTAAGAGCAAACTAGAGTCTTCTTTTTAATGTACAATTGAAGAAAAGGTAAAATGAATTAAGAAGAATAGTGTTGAAAGGGAGGGTGGGTGATGGGTTTATATATATATACAATTGTTATTATCTTGATGGATTTATCAAGTGTTATTTTTGAGCCTATGTATTACTTTTTATTGTACACTTGTTGAATGATTAAAAAGGAATAAAGAATTAAAAAAAAAAAGATGCATTCAATGATTAACTGAATTGCTAATGGCTCTTATTCCATTTTTAACTATTTTGACTGTTTTTATTCCCTTCCCTATTGTTTTTACCTTAATTGTATTACTTTATAACCAGATTGTAATTCATTCCTAATTTTCCTTCTGTTTCTGATTGTATGTGTAATCTTGATTTACTATTATGTTTAGTAGATTTGGTACTTGTCATTTATGTTTGTCTTCCTCTACTTTGTAATTTTTATCACTTTGTACATCGCTTAGAATTCGGATTAGGCAATTAATCAAATGTCATAATAAACTTGATGACCTCACTGGAGGGGTAGTGTGAAGAGCTTTGCACAGACACGGTTCCTTTCTCTACTTCCCCAGAGCTGCAAGGAGCAGACAAGATTCAGAAGAGAATCAGAAACGTTCTGGGTCCTGCAACTGGAAATCCTTGGGAGATTCAGGAATCAACCCAGCCCATCTTTCTAGGAAGAGGGAAATCTCCAGCCTGAATCTATCCCAGCAGCTGCAGCAGAATTCAGAGGGAAACAGGAGGGAAATGTCTGCCCTGGGTTCGGATCAGGTAATTTAAAAAAATGTATTTAGTCTAATAAAAAGGTGTTGTCTTAATTTCTTTTCTTTGTTTTGATTTCTGTCTATTGCCTTTCAGTGGTCTGTATATTGGGGTTTATGAGATAGGAAGAGGGAAGGAGAGCTGCCTCTCTTATTTTACCCATGCATGGTAGGCTCAGGACTGGAGTCCACTAGAGCAGTATTTCTCAACTTCTTCAAGCCAAGTACCCCCTAAGTCTAATGAATATCAACTGAGTACCCCCAACCACTGACTGCCCAAGCTCCGCTCCCATTACTAATTGTAATGCAATTTCTTTCATTCATTTTTCTTATATACAGCAGATATAAATTCTCAAAATTGACACATTTTTCCTACCTTTGTTGTCTGGTGATTTTATTTTTCTAATCATCTTTTCCTAGTCTATGATTGCACTTCCTTCTGTCTGTGCTTGTAACTGTGTTTCCAGGGCTTTCTTATCCTTTGACAGTTTTTCTCTCCTTCTTCACTTTCTGCCCTACATCCATCTTTGGCATTAACTTTTAACATTCACCTTTTTTCCATTTTTCTGCTTTCTTCTAAAAATCTACTTTTCCATGTCTTCCCTTCCCTTCCTGTCTCTTTCCTTCCCTCCCTGTTTCCATGGTCTGACATCTCTCTCCTTCCCTCCCCCCAGTAGGCCAGTCCAGCATCTCTCTCCTTCCCTCCCCCCAGTAGTCCAGCATCTCTCTCCTTCCCTTCCTCCTCCCAGTGGTCTGACATCTCTCTCCTTCCTTTCCCCCCTTCCCACATTCTGGCATCTCTACTACTACTACTACTACTATTATTTCCATAGTGTTACCAAACTCCCTTCCATTCCCTGGTTTGACATCTCGCTCTTCCTTGAGTCATCTCTCCTTCTCCCCCCACCCCAGTGTAATATTTTTCTCTCCCTCCTTTCTGCCTCCTGCAGTCCAACATCTCCCTTCCTTTCTAGCCCCCCCCCCTCCCAATCCAACATTTCTCCCTCCTTTCATTCATCTCTCTCTCTCTCTTCATGAGTCCAACACTTTCTGCCTCTTGTATACTTTCTTTCTCCTTGCCCCTTTCCTCCAGTGTGACATCCCTCTTTCCCACCCCCAATTCATCTCTCCCCAAATCCACTCACAACTAACATGTTCTCTCCCCATGCATCATTTCTCACTTTCCTCCACTCCATGTCTATTTTTCCCTCTCTCATCATTCCCCCTCCCTCTGCAACAAATTTAATTCCTTCTTTCCCTCCCCAATCCCACTCACAACTAATATGCGCTCTCCCCATGCACCATCTCATCCTCCCCTCAAGTGTGCAGCACCTTTCCTTTCCCCCCTTCTCCTTCAAGTCCAGCAGCACTTCTCCTGCTACCAGGTCCAGCAGCACCTCTTCTCCCTTCACTTTACCTTCCCCCATTCAGCAGCCCCTCTTCCCATATCCAGCAATAGCTGCAAAACAGAAAAGATTCAAAATAGAAGCAGAAAGTTTCTGTGTCCTGCTACTGGAAATCCCTGGGAGACCCAGCATTACTCCTTCCCTCCTCTCCCTTTCCCATATCCTGCAGTACCCCTCCCTCTCCCCATGTCCAGCAGTACCCCTTCCCCTCCCCATGTCCAGCAGTATCTCTTCTCCCTTCCCCTTATTCCCTGTCCAGCACCTTTCTCTCTCCCTTTCCCATGTTCAGTAATCTCTCTTCTCCCTAGCGGAAGATCACTGTGTGTTTTTAACTTCCTCACACAGCTGCCATTAGCATTAGTTTAGGCGCAGTTTCATCAGGCAACCTTGGGCCTTTGCTAGGTAGTCCGCCTCTAATGATGCAACTTCCTCTTTCATCAGAGGTGGACCAGCCTAGCAAAAGCCCCAAGGCTGCCTGATAAAACCACGGGCTAAACTAACGCTAGCAGCAGATGTGTGAGGAAGTTAAAAAAAACATAGTGATTTGCCGCTGCTGGTTTTTTTGGGGGGGAGGGGTTGGCTTGGGAGAGAAGACGAGGAAAGCGGGAGATACACAACAGAAGGAAGTTGGGAGACATACAGCGCCAGCACCGCGTACCCCTTTGCAGCAGAGGATGTGAGATTTCCCTGCTGCTTTGTTGTTAGGTGCTAAGTGATTCATAAGAATTGCTGCTGCTGGATCAGACCAGTGGTCCATCATGCACATCAATCCGCTCCCGCGGTGGCCCTTAGCTCAAAGACCAATGCCCTAACTGAGTCTAGCCTTACCTGCGTACGTTTTGGTTCAGCAGGAACTTCTTTAACTTTGTCTTGAATCCCTGGAGGGTATTTTCCCCTGTAACAGCCTCTGGAAGAGTGTTCCAGATTTCTACCACTCTCTGGGTGAAGAAGAACTTCCTTATGTTCGTACGGAATCTATCCCCTTTTAAATTTAGAGCATGCCCTCTCGTTCTCTCTACCTTGGAGAGGGTGAACAACCTGTCTTTATCTACTAAGTCTATTCTCTTCATTATCTTTAATGTTTCTATCATGTCCCCTCTCAGGCCCAGTTTCTCTAATCTCTCACTGAATGGCAACTCCTCCAGCCCATTAATCATTTTAGTCGCTCTTCGACCAGTGCTGGACGCAGTATTCCAAGTGGGGGCGTACCATGGCCCGGTACAGCAGCATGATAACCTTCTCTGATCTGTTTGTGATCCCCTTCTTAATCATTCCTAGCATTTTGTTCGCCCTTTTCACCACTGCCGTGCATTGTGCGGATGGCTTCATTGACTTGTCTACCAGTACTCCTAAGTCTCTTTCCTGGAGGTGCTCTCTAAGTACTGCACCGGACATCCTGAATTTGTGTATAAGATTTATGTTACCGACATGCATTAAATTACACTTATCCATGTTAAACCTCATTTGCCATGTCGCAACCCATTCCTCGAGCGTGTTTATGTCAGGTTGCAGGTCTCCGTAATCCTTTTGTGTCTTCACTATTCTGAATAACTTTGTATCGACTGCAAATTTAATCAACTTGCTCATCGTACCAATTTCCAGATCACTTATAAATATGTTGAAGAACACGGGTCCAAGCACTGAACCCTGCGACATTCCATTCGTGATGCTTTTCCATTCCGAGTATTGTCCATTTACACCTACTCTCTGTTTCCTATCTACCAACCAGTTTTTAATCCATGCGAGTATTTCACCCTCAATTCCATGGCTCGCAATTTTTTGAAGTTGTTATTCATGTGGGACCTTGTCAAACACCTTCTGAAAATCCAGATATATAATGTCGACCGGGTCACCCTTGTTTATCTGCCTGTTTACTCCCTCGAAGAAGTGCAGTAAGTTTGTTAAGCAAGATCTGCCTTTGCTGAAGCCGTGCTGGTTGGTCCTCATCAGATGTCTGTCAAAGTGATCAATGATGCGGTCCTTTATCAGCGCCTCTACCATCTTTCCCGGTACCGAGGTTAGACTCACTGGTCTGTAGTTTCCCGATCTCCCCTTGAACCTTTCTTGAAGATCAGCGTAACATTCGCCACTTTCCAGTCTTCCGGAATCCTTCCTGATTTGATTGACAGATTAGCTATTAGTTGGTGCAGTTCAGCCATAACCCCTTTCAGTTCCTTGATTACCCTCAGATGGATGCCATCTAGTCCCGGGGATTTATCGCTTTTCAGTCTATCAATCTGCCTACATACCTCTTCTAGACTGACCGTCAACCCTGTCAGTTTCCCGTCTTCGTTTCCTGTGTATGGCCTGTCGGCTTCCGGTATGTTGTGTATATCCTCTTTGGTAAATACAGACGCAAAAAATGTGTTTAGTTTGTCGGTGATGGCTTTGTCCTCCTTTAGTACTCCCTTTATTCCATGGTCATCCAACAGCCCCACCGCTTCCCCTTGATATATCGAAAGAACGGCCTGAAGTTTTTTGCCTCCTTGGCTATTTTTTCCTTGTAGTCTCTTTTGGCCCCTCTTACCACCTTATGGCACCTGATTTGATGTTTGTGTTTTTTCCAGTTTTCATCTGTTTTTGACCTTTTCCATTCCTTAAACGAAGTCTTCTTGTCCCTGATCACTTCCTTCACCGATACAGTGAGCCACAGTGGTTCTTTGTTCTGTTTCCTCTTGGATCCCTTGTTGATATGCGGTATATATAGATTTTGCGCCTCGGTGACTGTGTCCTTAAAAGGGACTTTGCTTGCTCTAGCGTTTTTACAAAGCTTATCCTCTTCTTAATCTTCTTCCCCACCATGAGTCTCATCCCTCATCCCTTTTCGAAAGTTCAGTGCCGTGGCTGTCGTTCTGGATAGATGATTTGCTCCTGTGTCCAGGTTGAAGTGGATCATATTATGATCACTGCTTCCCAGCATTCCTTCTACTTCTACACATTGCGTCGGTCCTCGTAGTCCATTTAGAATTAAGTCCAGAATTGCATTTCCTCTCGTATGTTCCAGGAAGCAATCACCTACAGCATCCAGGAACATGGTCTCCCTACTGTAGCCGGAGGTGCCTAGGTTCCAGTCTATCCCCAGATAATTTAAGTTGCCCATGATAACTGCTTTGCCTCCCTTGCAGTTGCGTTTAATCTCATCCGGCATTTCTCCATCAGTTTCTTTGGACTGCCCTGAGGGTTGGTAGTAGATGCCGATCTTCGTTTCCGTTCCATTTGTTCACGGAATTTTGGCCCATAGAGGCTCTGCCTTATTTTTCGTTTCTGGCGTGTTCTCTCTGGTAGACTCGATTCCCTCTTTGATGTATAGGACAATACCCCCATCTTTTTGTTTTACTCTGTCTCTGCGGTATAGCTTGTAATCCCGCTAGCACAGTGTACCAGACGTTTTTCTCCTTTCACCATGTTCCCATGATGTCAAGGTTATCTTTTTGTACCATAGCTTCCAATTCCTCCATCTTATTCATTAGGCTCCTTGCTTTCGTGTACATACACTTGAGTTTGCGGCCTGTTACTTTCTTGTATTTCCTTCTCTCTTGTGTCCCTTTCGATCCGTCAGGATTTCTATCTTGCCTATGATCCGATGAGTCTTCTCTACAATCTTCCTGCATGGTATCCTCTGGATATACCGTTTCCCAAACCATTGACTCTTGGTCGACTGCCGGCTTTCCCCTTCTTCCTAGTTTAAAAACTTCTCAATTTCTCGCTTGATGTTGCTTGCAAATAGCCTCGTTTCATCTCCGCTGAGGTGGAATCCATCCTTCTTGTATAGCTTGCTCTTCCCACAGAACGTCGTCCAGTTGCGCACAAAGTGGAATCTTTCCTCACACCAGCGCCTCATCCATGCGTTGACTGCTTGCAGCTCTGTCTGCCTCTTCTCGACACTTAAATTGTCCAAATACCTAACTAAACAATCAGCATGTAAGTACAATACAATAAATCAATTTCTAGACCACATAACCAGATAGTTCAATGCGGTTCACAAAAGAATAAGGATACAAGAAATAATCTGAGTGTAGGAAATCTAATTACCTATAAATTTGTTGAAGAGTCTTCAATTGCCTTCTAAACCAAAGGTAAGAGTGAGATATAGAGCACAAAAGCCTGTAATCGCTGTCATACGTGGCAGTCTGAAAGGAGAGTTTACGCTCATGAAATTGGCCAATGGAAAAATGAATAGAGTGTGGGTTTTTCTCAGATTTTTCTGGGATGAAAAGATTAATAACTGTAAGATATTGTGGGGCCTGACCGGCGATAACTTTATAGTAAAAACAACCTAGTTTGAAAATAATGCGCTCTTCCAAGGGAAGTACAGTAGTGGTACCTCGGAATCCGAACGCCCCAGAACTCGAACAACTTGGAATCGATCTAAAAATTCAAGCAAATTTTGTCCCAGAATCCAAACTCTGCTTTGGAATCTGAACGCCCTGCACCGACCCCGGGAACCGGAAGTATTTCTCCCCCTGAGGCCACTGGCGCTGCTCCCTCCCTTCGCGATCACCTCCTCCCCCCCCCCCCCCCACTGACCGGCCCTGTCCTTACCCGTGCGCCGCCAGTGTTAGAAAGTGCCTGCTGCCGGTTTTCTGCTGGGCTGCTGCTGGGCCTTGAGCATCTGCGCATGCTCAAGGCCTTCTGGATCTCATTGCTTTTATATTGGTTCCGGCTGATACCTGTGCCGGGACTTGTCACCTCGGCCACCCTGAGAGTCCAGATTTGGGTGATGTACCCTCTGTCCACCTTTTTACTGCTGATGTTAAAAAAGAGCTCCAATTGGTTTCTCCACCTTCCATTTCTCAGGCTTCGGTCATGGACCGTACTCATCTGCCTTTTTCCATTCCATCCACAGCTCCTCAATCTTGTTTTGGAACAATGCGATACCCCAGAAAACTCTTTCGGACCTTCTACTGCTATGTGTAAGCTTTATCCCCAGCTCCTAATTTTCAGCAGGGTTTTGAACAGCCTGATGTAGATTCCGCCTTGGTGCAGGCTATCCTGCGTGCAGCCCTCCCTAGTGAGCGAGAAGTGATGCTTCAAGACTCTCAGGATTGCAGGGTGGATATTATGTTGAAAACGCCTTTTGTAGTGGCATTTTTTAGGTATCAAAGCAGCAGCGGCCATTTCCTTTACGGCGTGTGCCTGTCATACTAGCCTGCGAAGGACATCCTCTGTGAAGGTTCACGCCTGTCCTCTGCTGATGATGGATGGTGTGGATTATGTGGCAGACACTCTTTCTGATCTCATTCCAGTTCTTAGTGCAGTCTCTGCTTATGCAGTATCTGCACATTGGACTCTTTAGATCTGTCTTTGAGCTGGGGACACTACCTCAAGGGCCTTCTAAAGCAGATTTCCTTTCAAGGGCCAGCTTCTTGTTGATAAAGGTCTAGTTGACCTCATTACCAGTGTTGCCAAGTGCTGCCCTAAGTCTCTCCATGTGAACAAGTTTCGCCGGATGTCGGGAGGCATCATGTAATGTAATTTATTTCTTATATACCGCTACATCCGTTAGGTTCTAAGCGGTTTGAAGAAAATATACATTAAGATTATAAATGAGAAGTAAGAAGGAACTTAAAAAATTCCCTTACTGTCCCGAAGGCTCACAATCTAACTAAAGTACCTGGAAATTAATAAAGAAGAGAAAATAAAGAGGGTTGAAAAAAGAAAAATTCTATGTGACCTTATAGGATGGAAATTAAACTGACAGTGAAGAACTGTATGAAAAATACATATGAATGCAGTTAGAGAGGGTAGGTTACAATCTATTTATGGTATTTGTTTAATTGGAAGGTGTTAAGGTGGGTAATTTGGGGGAAGGTTATCTGAAGGTAGGTGAATCTTCTGGAGGTAAAAGAGGAGGGGTTAAGATATTTGGATGAATTTTTTGAAAAGCAGGGTTTTGATTTCTTTTCTGAATGTTTTGAAGTTGTCTGATATTGTCATAAGATTGGAGATGGAATGGTTGATTTTTGCTGCTTGTGTTGCCAGAAGGTTGTCAAACATTTTCTTGCGTTGTGTGCCTTTGAGTGGGGGGAAGGCGAAAGGGTTCGAGGTTCTTCTGTGTCTTGAGGTGGAGATTTGGTTTAAGCGGTTGTTTAGATAGGAGGGGGAAGAGTCGTGTAATGCTTTGAATAATCCATAGTGCCTTTTGCTCCTCCTGCAGGTGTCATCAGGGATCCACAGGTTCTTTCTCCCAAAAATATTTCCAGGTAAGAGCCAGTTTGAGAGATGGACGCTGTGCCATTTTCACTATGGACCTCCCCCCCAATAAAAACAAATGAATCCAAACTGTTTCAGATTATTTTATCAGTTTTAGTGCCGGTTGCGCTAAGAGTTATCCGCGGGGACGGGAACGGTGATGAATTTTGTCACCGTGTCATTCTCCAGTTGCGCTCTCCATGAAAATGCTTAGCAGCAGCTGTGGCAATAATAATAAAAAAGGAGGTCTGTTGTTAAAATCCTGGCTTTATCTTGTTCCAAAGACTACAAAGCAACTGGAAAAGGAGATCCGGATGAGGCAGAAGCCGTTGCTCCCGCCTCGACTTAAAAAACAAACAAAAACCCTTCCACAACAAAGCTTCATCTCCCTCGTTTGACCAGCCCGGCCGCGAGACACCCAAGAACTAATTTCAGCGCGGAAACCCACAAAATGCCGCCGAAAACATGATCTAATTGGGGGGGGGGGGGGGGGGTAGGGAATCATCCGGCAGCGAGTGAGGCGCGATGGTTAGAGACGTTGGCTTAGGGGCGGGGCGAGAGTCGCGTGCTTCGTTTTTGAACGGCCGAACGGTTGGGCTTGCGTGGGAGGGGCCAGGGGCGACCCTCGAGGAGCTGCGAAGCGCGGAAGTGGGCTGAAGTGACTTCTGACGGCCCCCCCCCCCACCTCAAAGAGCGAAGGTAACTGGTCAGGGCAGGAGGATTATTTCGTTCTCATAGATTTTGCAGGTAGGTTGTAGAAGGGGATTAAAAAAAAATCACCTCATTTTAGGAAATGGCACCCAGCAAATGATGGGGTTGTCAGATTTCCTGGGACAATCCAGATCTAACTCCCTCCCTGGGATATGTGGTGGTTTTTTTTGGTTTTGTTTTTAATTATTCTTTCCACCATGGGGATTAAAAAAAAAAAATCACATCATTTTAGGAAATGGCACCCAGCAAATGATGGGGTTGTCAGATTTCCTGGGACAATCCAGATCTAACTCCCTCCCTGGGATATGTGGTGGTTTTTTTTGGTTTTGTTTTTAATTATTCTTTCCACCATGGGGATTAAAAAAAAAAAATCACATCATTTTAGGAAATGGCACCCAGCAAATGATGGGATTGTCAGATTTCCTGGGACAATCCAGATCTAACTCCCTCCCTGGGATATGTGTGGTGTTTTTTTTTTTTTTTTTTGTTTTTAATTATTCTTTCCACCAGGGGATTAAAAAAAAAAAAAAATCACATCATTTTAGGAAATGGCACCCAGCAAATGATGGGGTTGTCAGATTTCCTGGGACAATCCAGATCTAACTCCCTCCCTGGGATATGTGTGGTGTTTTTTTTTTTTTTTTTTTTGTTTTGCTTTTAATTATTCTTTCCACCATGGGGCAGATGGGCAAAATGGAACTCCATTCCTCAAATCAGCAACTCTTCTCCACTGCCAGTTCGACTTTATTCCTTTCACCTCCCTGCCCTGTATGCCTGGAATAGAGGTCTCTTCTGGTGTTCAAAAATAGACTGAAAACCCACCTTTTAAAGATAGCCTTTAATGCAGGGATCTCAAAGTCCCTCCTTGAGGGCCGCAATCCAGTCGGGTTTTCAGGATTTCCCCAATGAATATGCATTGAAAGCAGTGCATGAACGTAGATCTCATGCATATTCATTGGGGAAATCCTGAAAACCCGACTGGATTGCGGCCCTCAAGGAGGGACTTTGAGACCCCTGCTTTAATGCATAGCTAAGGTGACCATACATCCCGTTTTGGGGGCGGAACTGAAAATTAGTAATGTCCCATTTTGAGGGGAAAAAAATAAATGGTCACGTTATGCATAACCCTCTCATTCTGCTCATCAGTTTAACCATCTCCCTCTAACTGTATCCCCTACCCTGGCATCCTCTTTGTCTTGATTGATTAGATCAGTGGTTCCCAAACCTGTCCTGGGGGACCCCCAGCCAGTCAGGGTTTCAAGATATCCCTAATGAATATGCATGAGAGAGATTTGCATACCTGTCACTTCCATTATATGCAAATCTCTCTCATGCATATTCATTTGGGATATCTTGAAAACCTGACTGGCTGGGGGTCCCCCAGGCAGGTTTGGGAACCACTGGATTAGATTGTGAGCTCATTCAAGCAGGGACTGTCTCCTCTGCAACTATGCCCACTGCTGCGTACCTACTTCATTTAAGTTAGTAACTGCATTTCTTCCTGGCAGGTAATTGAAGGTGGGGGACCTCACATAGATAGGATTTTAGATATTGCTGGGGAGGAGCCAGCTGTCTTGGTACACATAGGTACCAATGACAGGAAAATGGAGGGAGGTTCTAGAAGCCAAATTTAGGTTCTTAGGTAGAAAGCTGAAATCCAGATCCTCCAGGGATAGTTTTTTCAGGAATGCTCCCAGTTCCACGCACAGGACCCAAGAGGCAGGCAGAGCTCCGAAGTCGCAATGAGTGGTTGAGACAATGATGCAGGGATGAGGGATTTAGATTTGTCATGAACTGGGAAACCTTCTGGGAAAGGGGGAGCTTGTTCCAAAAGGATGAAATCCACCTTAAACGGGATGGAACCAGACTGCTGGCACTAACCTTTAAAAAGGAGCTAGAACAGCTTTTAAACTGAAATGTGGGGGAAAGCTGTCAGTCGCCTGATAGTGGATAGTTTGGTGTGAGGTATCCTTGAAGGATACCATTGAAACAGGATATTTAGGGAGTCCCAGTAGAGAGATTCCAATGATGGTAAAAGAAAGCCTGAAAGGTTTAACAAGAAGGCAGAGTGAAAGACCCAAATTTTCCCAATCTTCTCAGGAGCCTGTAGTTACAAGGGAAATACACAATGAAGTATCTGTATACAACATCTAGAAGCCTAAAAAATAAAATAGGAGAGTTAGAGTATATAGTAGTGCTGCCTGATTCAGGAAAAAAAATTTCGATTCAATTCAGTTCAGCCTATTGGATCGATTTTTCGATTCGATTCGAATTTCCTGTCCAGTTGGTTGTTTTTTCAAACATCCTGGTGGGTTTATTTTATAGCCTCTTCACCCCTTTTATAGCCTCTTCACCCCCTTTGCCCTCTCCTACCCTCACTAGCACTGTGGTGTTATTACTGAGGTGACATTGCATATTTTAAAGTTATCTGCCTTGAGCTCTTTGAAAAATAAAACAAATATAAATGATAATTAACGTTTTCTCTGCATACAGTGTGCTTTGTGTTTTTAAAAATTTTGTGGTTACCATTATGAATTAAGATTATATTATACGTACATGAAAAATGAATGGAAGAAATTGCATAACAATTACTACTATTATAATGGGGGTGGGGTCAGGGGCAGAGCTTAGGCTGGGGTACTCAGAATCTTGGGAGTGCTGATAGACAGATGCTGCACTATGCAGACCCAAATCAACAAAACTACCCAAAAAGCATTCTTCACAATGCGCAACTTAAGAAAAATAAGGAAATTCTTTGACAAAGAACACTACAGGATAATTGTACAATCCCTGGTACTAGGTCTCGTGGACTACTGCAATATCCTTTATCTACCATGCCCCACAAACATGATCAAAAAACTTCAAACTGTTCAGAACACAGCCCTTAGACTAATTTACTCACTCGGAAAATTTGACCACATCACCAATGCCTACCTAGACTCACACTGGCTACCGATTCGAGCCAGAATTCAATTCAAACTATACTGTCTACTCTTCAAAGTAATTAACGGTACTGCACCCACCTACCTAAATGACCGCCTAAACCGTAACCTTCCAACCAGAACAAGAAGAACACTGACATCATTCACATACCCACCACTCAAGGGTACTCACCGCAAAAAGCTCTATGATAGCCTCCTGGCAACACATGCTGCAAAACTCGAACCTTCCATCACCAGATTGTTAACCACAACATCAGACCTCAAGACATTCCGTAAAGAAATCAAAACACTGCTGTTCAAAAAGCATATACAATCTACCTAACCTCCCTCACCCCATCCCCCAAGAAACCAAAACACTGCCGTCCAAAACATCTTCCGATGTTATTAAGTCTTTACTATCATTCTGTTATTAAGTCTCTATCCTCAAACTGTATTCTCTATTGTCATGTACCATCCTGGAAATGTCCAGTTCTCTTCTTATGTAATCCGCTTTGAACCGCAAGGTACAAGCGGAATAAAAATCACTAATGTAATGTAATGTAATGTACTCGGTTGGTATTTGTTAGACTTAGGAGGGTTGGGATACTTGGCTTGAAGAAGTTGAGAAACACTGGTCTAGGTGACTATGGAGTTCACTCAGTAAGGGCCCCCTTTTAACAAAGCCACAGTAGCGATTCTTCCATGGCAAATGCACCAAAGTCCATTCAATTCCTATGGGCTTCAATGCATTTGCTGTGGCAGAATTGTTATCGCAGCTTTGTATAAGGAGCCCTAAGGCAGGAACTACTGTCTCTGTGCTATGTCTTAAAACAAAAACCAGATTGCCGTGGATGCAAAGCATTAACTGATTCAACATGCGTCAGAAGTTGGTTGAATACCACTCGCTTAAGTACGGTAGTTTTGAAAGAAATGGAAGGTTTGATACTGACCAGTAATGTAATGTAATGTAATTTATTTCTTATATACCGCTACATCCGTTAGGTTCTAAGCGGTTTACAGAAAATATATTATTCAGTAGTTATTCAGAATAAGAGGATTTGCATTACTTTTTTTCAAGGGTGGCTTAAATGCTACTGGAACATTGCCTAAGTGTCAAACCTTAAAAAAGAAAGTCATATTGAGCATTGGAAAATAATTAATAATAAGTAACTAATAAAAATAGTGTACATTTAGGCATCTTTTTACTAAGGTGTGCTAGCCGTTTTAGCGTGCGCCAAATGCCAACGCGTCCATAGACTATAATGGACATGTTAGCATTTAGCGCTTAATGTTTTGCATGGTGACCTGACTCTCCCTTTGGTCAAGTCTCTTTAAGACATCGACACGTTCAGCCAAAGACAATGACTTTTGGCTAGCGTGGTGGACACGTTCAGCCAAAGACAAAGGTTTTTCTCCATGAGACGCCATGGTGCTGTTTCAAAAGTTTGAACACCTGGCCAGGCCTAGACTGCTGATCTGAAACACGTGGATCACCAATGTGATAACGTGATTGCTTTTAACCGGCGAGAACGTAATGTGAAAGAATAGAGGTGGGACAGTGCGCATAAGCGGATTGTGTGCTTATCCAATTTGCAATTATCCGGAGTTTACGTCCATTGACTTTAATGTAAAAAAAAATGGGACCATGGTGGTAGGCTGCAGATAACCGAAGTGTGCGCTTAACCGACATGCACTTAGGTGGAGTCGACTGTATACATATTGAGATATTTAAATCTGTTCCCATATGCTGTGATCGGGAGCTGCCCCAGCTAATTTCAACTGCTGCATCCTTGTGGAGCAGGCATGGGAGGCGCCCTTGCAACATCCCTACAGCTTCTTTATTAAAGATTTTCATCTTCAAGGCAGCTCCACTGTGATCGGGAGCTGCCCCAGCTGACTATAACGGCTGCAGCCGCAAGGGAAGGAGTTGAAGCTGTCATGGGAGGCAAACTCTGCCCCCCAACAGCCCTTGCGGTACCACTACAACCTCTTTTTTAAAAGTCTTTATCTTTAGGGCGACGCAGCTCTTTCAAACTGCTCGCTCTTCAGGGCAGCTCCATTGCTAGCGGGAGCTGCCCACCGACATAACCACCACCGAAGGGAACAGATCAGGCCGGTGTGGGAGACGAGCTCTGCCTCTTGACCTCCCTAACAGCACAGATCTTTTGAATTGCACACTCTTCCCACTATCCTACCTTCCTACTTCCACTCTCTCTCTCTTACACACACACACACACACACACACACAAAAAAGCAAAGAAGAGAGCCTACTATCTCCTATGGGCACCACTTAAGATCCTCAATCCATCAAAATGAAATTCCCACTCGCCCAAATTCTCCCAATTCTTTGCCTTTCCAGCCTGACAGCTGTGCATAATGCACCCTCCAGCAAAACCCCCCCACTCCTCGTGGCCCCCCAAACAACAGAGTTACATACCCCTTGCCCACCCAGATCTGGAATACATCGCCCTCACCCCGATACCAAAATCACCAAAGGCAGATCTCTCTTTGGCTTCAAATTATAGATCTATCGCCGGCATACCCATTTTCACAAAAATCATTGAGACCCATGTAAGTAAACAACTCACGTGGAGCAACACTCATGCCTCCACCCATCCCAATTCGGATTCCGTCAACAACATAGCACATAGCTTCTCCTTCTCCCTTTTAATCACAAAAACCGAACAACTGCTCAGCACAGGACACTAAGCAATTCTCCAGTTCAATACTTCAGCAGCCTTCAACTCAGTTGACCACCATTTATTACTAATAAAACTATCAGAAATAGGCATAACTGGCACAGTGCTAAAATGGTTCTCAGATTTCCTAAAAAACAGAGACTATATTGTCAATAAGAGCGGAAAGAACTCCAACCCCTGGAAAGCTTTCTGTGGTGTGCCACAAGGCTCCCCACTCTCCCCCATCCTATTCTAATCTCTTCATGAGCTGTCTAGGTCAGTGTTTTTCAACCTTTTTACACCCGTGGACCGGCAGAAATAATAGAATCAACACTCTCTTCTTCAACTAAATGCTCTGCATCGAGACATCGTCAATCAAATTTGCATCCATCCCATGCTCTTCATCGGATCGATACAGAAGACATCGAGGAACATCGTCTCGCCATTCTCCTCCACATATCTCATCCCACAGTGAATCACCTTCAGTGCCAACGGTTGATTTTGATCTCTCTCGACACCATACTGACTCTGAGTGTGAGGCCACTCTGCTCCTGAATCGTATGGTATACCCTCGGATCCATCTCCTCTTCCCCCAAGAAAGAGGTCTCCACCTGAAGAACTATCTTTCACTAAATATATTAGAACATTGGGAAAGGCCCTACCTGTCAGGCTAGAGGCTGACACTGAACCCAGAGCAGATCTTTTAGATGCCTTAGACTATGATGAACCACCTAAGGATCTTCTCAAATTGCCATTGCATAATCTGCTCAAGGAGGCCATTTTTCATAATTGGGAGACCCTTCTTTTGGTCACTGCATCCCCAAGGAAAATTGACTCTTTCTACATAATTATTTCCTGCCCAAGGTTTGACAAACCACAGCTTCAACACCAATCGCTGCTAGTAGAGTCAACTCTCAAGAAGTCATCTAGTACCAGGTTTTATGCCTCTGCACCACAAGGATGTGAGGGTCGCACTGTGGACAATTTTGGATGCCATCTCTACCAAAATTTGATGTTGGCCAATAGTGTGTTGAATTACAACTATTGTAAAGAACTTGGCAGATTTTGAGCAGTATATTTCTCTGGAACATCTCGAGGAATATCAACAGACTTCTCACAGCCTTTTTCAAAATAGGAAGTATATGGCTCAGACGGCATTTGATGCATTTGAGATGTCATCCAGAGCATCCACCATGTCTGTGGCTATAAGACGTCTAGCTTGGCTATGAGTTTCAGACATGGATATTAATCTCCACGATCGTCTAGCCTTCGCAATCTACCGGTCTATCGCGATCGATGTATTTGGCACCCCTGTTCTATAGCATAGATTACCTAGTCGACCCCTATAGGTGAAAAATATTTCCATACTTCCATAACATTGATACCATCAGAATCAATTGGTAGCTGAGGTAAAGGACTAACAACATTTTGTTAAGACAAGAAATTATTTGCAAATTGCGCACATATTGGAAATGTACTCTTATCTACTATTGGAGATATTAACGAATTGACATCAAAAATAGCTCCTTGGAGCTAGAGGCAACCTGTTTGTCAAAATAAGCTGTTTTCGTACTCAGCACAGATGACTTATAATTTGCCATAGTTGTGATGTACGCTTCATGCGTATAGAAATCAGGACACTTCCTCAAATAACATTCTAGTTTACGAAGCTCCCTTTTGGCTTGCTTCAGCTCTGCTGTGTACTAGGGATTATATTTTCCAGGAACCCCCGAACAGTTTAAAGTGGTGCCAAATCATACAAAGTGGATTCTAAGGAAGAATGCCATACTTCAACAGCGTCCGTTAGTGACATATTATCATTATCTGTAATTTAGGAGTCCACAGCCTCTTTAGATCTTGAAGTTCATAGATTGGACGCTGTAGCTTTTCCTGTCTAGGCAAGAAAATTTTCAAATTGTTACAAGGATCAATAGTCATCAAGATAAATTTGGGATCTGTCTAAGGCACTTGTACAGCAATAGGTTCTAACAAAATATCGAAAGAATTATCTTCCTGTACAAAGACCAAATCTAACATATGATCTCCTACATGTGTTACCTCAGTTACTGAGACCATCCTAGACTGGCTATCAACAGAAGGGGACTCGCTTCCATTCGTGGTGTACTCTCCATCATCTAGAAGCTTTCTCCTCTTCTCTCTCCAGTGTTGGACTACCTTCTCCTTTTATCCAGTTATGGGTTGAAAACCACTTTGGTCAGAGTTCACCTCTGCTATTAGTGTTTTTCATGTTCCTGTCAACCATAAATCTCTGGCCACTCATCCTCTTGTTTTCAGGTTTATGGAAGGGACTTTTCAACTCCAAATCACCGTTCAAACTGCCTTCGGTTGTCTGAGATCTTAATGTAGTTCTCACCAGTTTGATGAAGCCACCATTTGAACCACTCCAGATATCAGCAACTATAATTCTTTATCCTAAGAGATATACAATCATCCACTTGTTCTCAAAATATCATAAACATTCTTCACACATCTTTTTACTTAATTTGCTTTAAGTTTATAAAGGTGCCACTCAAAACTCAAACTTTCATCACAATGAGAGCCGCACATTCACCTTGTCATCAGCCCTTCCATGAATTCTTAAATACTGCACTTTATAAATAGTCTCCCCTCACTCCAATATCTTAATGAGACATCAATAACTTATCATTAAACATTCTGTCTGTCAGCCAGGGGGGTATGTCCAACATGTTTTGTCCCTTTCCATTGCAAATGCAAGCAGTGTCTCACTTCCGGCTCACCACACAATTGTTTCCCACATACTCACCTTTATAGGAGCCCCCAGGGACCCCTGAAGAAGACTTTTTGTCGAAACGCGGACCGTGTTGGGTCCTTTAAGGCTCTTATGTGGATGATTTATTTTTATGTGGATGGAATTATTTTATGTGGATGATTTCAGTGTACCTTTGGAACTTTGACACTTTCAAATAAAGTCCATTTAGGAACATCGTCACTCCACAGAGTTTTTTGGGGGTTTTTTCTCAACATGTTTTGTCAAACAAGAAAATGGCTTTTTCAAAGACTTCCAATGTGAAAACAACAACAATGAATAATCTACTCCCTTTACCGTTCATAAGCCATTTGCTCATCAACATTCACACTCGCCACTCTCTGCCGTGTCTTACTGAATGCCCACACAATTCCAGACATGCAAAAGACTAAGCATACACCTGCCCTCTTATAAACTCTTTTCAATGACATCACTTCCCCTCCTCCCAATCGCAGCTTTCCCTGATTTAAATTAATGATAACCATTCTTTCTCCAAATTTAACCCAAAGAGGGTCTACCATATTCAATATAAAGATCCAAAATTGATCAGTATTACAGAATTTATTTTCTTCTTAATGGCCAACTCTCCCTCCATCCCATTATATTCAGCTAGGAAGTCCCGCATGTGAGTATATGCTGCCTGCTTGTCCTAAGATAAAGCACAGTTACTTACCATAACAGGTGTTATAAGGGGACAGCAGGCAGATATTCTCATATTCCTCAGGGGAGATATGATAGAGACCTTCAAGATCATGAGGGGCATAGAGAGGGTGGATAGGGACAGATTCTTCAGACTGAAGGGGACAACAGGTACGAGGGGGCATTCGGAGAAACTGAAGGGAGACAGGTTCAAAACAAATGCAAGGAAATTTTTTTTCACACAAAGGGTCGTGGACACTTGGAATGAGCTACCGGAGGAAGTGATCAGGCAGAGTACGGTACAGGGATTCAAACAGGGATTGGACGGGTTTCTGAGGGATAAAGGGATCGTGGGATACTGAGGGAGGAGCTGGGATGTAACACAAGTATAGGAAGTTAACCAGGTAATGAGTATAAACCAACCAGGTCGTGCATGTGCAAGACCGGAGGGCTAGGACTTCGATAGGAAGGCAGGACTTAAATGGGAAACCAAGGTGGCAAGGGAGCCCCTTCTGATGATTCAGACAGGTCTTGACCTGTTTGGGCCGCCGCGGGAGCGGACTGCTGGGCAGGATGGACCTGTGGTCTGACCAGGCAGAGGCACTGCTTATGTTCTTATGTTATGTTCTTATGTTCCTCCCACCTCCCCTGGTTGGCTTCTTAGCTTGCTTACAGAACTGAGATACTGCAAGCTGGCATTGGGCGGAAAGGCACTCACAAACTTTCTAAAAAGTGGCAATACATTGTACCGGGCTCTGTGGATGACATTGGCCACATGTGAGAATATCTGGCTGCTGTCCCTGGATAACACCTGTTACGGTAAGTAACTGTGCTTTGTTGCTCTTTTTAACCCACCACATCAAAATTGTATTTGCCATTTATTTGATCTTACAAGGCTTTCAAATTAATTTTTAAATACTTTTTTTAAATACTTAGTTCATTTATGAATTGCAGACATTTAATTTGTTTAGGTAATCGTCATGTGATAGATAGGGTTTTTTTTTATATGTCTGTTTTTGACTGGATGCATATTGGACTGAATGCATATTTTATAGAGTTTTTTTTCTTTTTTGGTTTTAATCATTATATGTAAATTTGGACTTATTTAATCTTTTGTATTCTTGTTTTATTTTCTTTATTCCTATTTTATTTCCCTAGATATGAACATACTTATAATATTGTTCATTTTTTACTATTTCCATAGGCACTTTAGGTTAGAATGTGAGCCCATCTGGAACAGAGAGGAAAGTTTTTTTTTCTTAATGTGCCTTAAGTCGAGTCAATTTATATAAATCGCTCAGAACTCTGGATGTAGCAGAATATAAATACTTAAATAAATAAATAAACTATAATATTTTATTAGATATAGCAGTACATTAAGATGTAATTGGGATATAATTGCTCTTTTTTTCCAGCAATGATGATAGCAACTCTACTGAAGGATAACATTCCCTACACTGTTCTTCTCTCCATTATTGGAATATGCATGGGTCTTTTGGGTGATGCTATTCCTTCGGTAAAGTACATATAGTAGACAATATATATTGATAAAAAATGACTGCATTTTTGAAGAGTCCTTATTTAAAACATTTTTTATTTTTCTTTGCGGAACAATTGGAATGGTTTGTCTAGGAGAGTGACAAATGAAATTTTATCAATAAATTCATAATACCCCCAAGTAAACCACTCACGCTGTCTTAAGAAATTAAAAAAAAAATGTTATTGACCATCCATACTCCTTGCAAATAAATTAGAAAGCTATAATTGTTTCTACAAAGGATAAATGCCAGGCATTTGCAAGAAAATCTGAAGAATGTAGCATTATCCTAGGACAAGCAGGCAGCATATTCTCATATGTGGGTGACATCATCCACGGATCCCGATATGGACAGTGAAAGTGCATCGGTACTTTAGGAATTCATAAGCTTTTAGACTGCCCGCTACCACGCATGCAAGAATGCCTTCCAGAGAGCGGGGCAGACAGGCAGGAGAGAGTTGAGCAGGAAGAGGAAGCAGGTGAGCAGGAGAAAGTCAGGCAGAGAGAAGAGGAGGCAGGAGAAAGCAGCAGCAGGTGAAGGGCAGTGGCGAGAGGTAGCTCCGCCCACCCCTCCGACATCATCGGCAGCTGATCCGGAGCTTCCCCATAAAAGGGGAGGGGCCAATGGCGAGTGATCCAGCATGCTCTAGAGCGCGGGGCAGAGTTGAGTTGGGCAGGAAGAGGAGCTAGGTGAGCAGGAGAAAGTCAGGCAGAGAAGAGAAGGCAGGAGAAAGCAGCAGCAGGTGAGGGGCAGCGGTGAGAGGTAGCTCCGCCCACCCCTCCAACGTCATCGGCAACTGATCCGGAACTCCCCCTTAAAAGGGGGAGGGTCCAGCGTCGCTCAGCCGTTCGATGTGCGTCGTAGGTGCTTGCCTAAGCAAGAGCGCCTTTGCGAAGGACCTTAAGAAGGGACAAGTCACTGCACTGAAGAAACACCAGGGAAGAACACCTACACAGGCAAGTACCACTCTACCACAGGGCAACAGGACAGACACAAACAGCAGATAAATAAATAAACAAACACAGCAGTCGCAGAGGACAAACACAGCAAACGCAGAGGACATACACAAAAGAAGCAGGTATATAATTAGGAGAGAGACTGCACAGTAACAGTACCAAGGACACTACAGGCAACGGGAGAAGGCGTATAGGGAAGAACAAGAAGCTTGGAGGACCTGGGAAACAAGGAGAAGCCACTTCAGACAACAGACCGGCAACTAGACAGCAATGGAAGCAGCAGATAGAAGCAGAATGTTCAGCTATCCAGTTTTATGCACTGTTTGTCATATGTATGATTATCTCTCCTCTGGGAGGCAGTCTTATGTATGCACTCGATGCGAGGAACTGGAGGGCCTGAAGAAGCAAGTCAGACTACTAGAGGGCAGAGTACTAGAACTAGAAGCACTTCGAGCAGTTGAGGAGGAGATCAGAGAGGCAGAAAACTTCATGAAAGGGAGGAGCATTGAAGAAGAAGCCAGGGAGGCAGAAAACGTCATGAAAGAGAGAAACATTGAAGAAGTCAGGAAGTTAGAGAAGTTCATCGAGGAGACATATAGAGAGGCCGTGGAACATCACCAACAACAGAGGAACTGCCAAGATACACATACAGTGAGTGAGGACATCCTGGAGGACAATCACAAGAAAGGACTAGATGACACAGCAGCAGGACATGGAAATGGGGTGGGTGGGGTGGGGGGGAGAGCCGAGAGCCCACAGTGTAAGCCAATGCCGGGAGGGGGAAAGATGGAAGTGCACCGAGGACACGGACCTGTGGCTAGAGAGATAGACATACACCGAGGATATGGACCTGCGGCTAGAGAGACTAAGAGAAGATAGAGAAGACAGCGATCATCGTGGAGGACTCCATCATCTGACAAGTCAACAGCCATATAGCGGGAGGAAGAAAGGATTGGCTGGTGACCTGCCTACCAGGAGCCAAGGTGGAAGATATAGTGAGCCGCATCAACAGGATCATCGACAGTGCGGAAGGGGGAGATACGGTGGTGGTGATCTACATTGGGAGATTACAGCAGGGAAACACTGAAAGACCAGTTCCGGATGCTAGGAAGGAAGCTGAAGATCAGAACGCCGAAGGTAGCGTTCTCGGAGATCTTCCCAGCACCCAGGGCCAACGGGAAGAGGCAGACGAAACTGCAAACAGTGAATGCATGGATGAGATGTCAATCAATCGGCTTTAATACATTCGCTTATGCCGACGACATACAACTTCTGCATCCCATAGACACTAATAACTCATCTGACATAACTTTAATTAATACAAAACTCGAAAAAATCCACCACTGGTTAAACAGTAACCGACTTGCATTAAACATCATTAAATCCAATGTGTTGCTCTTTCCCTGGAAAGATAATCCTAAACTTATCCTACCAATCTCTATTAATGGGCTTCCTTTACAAGTTCTACAAAAAACCAAAATACTCGGAGTAATTTTGGACCACAAACTCTCCTTTCATGACCATATCAGTAGCGTCATTAAGTCCTCATTCTTTAGACTTAGACAAATACGTTCTATCTCACAATTACTCAGTACCGACTCTCTGAAAATTCTCATTCATTCTCTCGTTATTTCGAAATTAGATTACTGTAACGCTTTGTTTAAGGGAATAGCACAAAAAGAAATCAAACGTCTACAGATTATACAAAACACAGCCATTAGGCTTATTTCAAAAGCTAAAAAATTTGAGCACATAACTCCTCTTCTTAAGGAAGCCCATTGGCTTCCAGTGGCCCACAGAATAATATACAAACTTAGTTTACTCACATTTAAATCTCTTCTTTTCAAAACTCCGGCTTTTATTCATAAATTATTAATCCCTTACTCTTCTAATAGAACTTTAAGATCAGATGAACAGCATTTATTAACGATCCCGTCGCTAAAAATAATAAATACGCGCCGGCAGTATATCTTTTCAGTCACAGCTCCCCAAACCTGGAATTCTCTCCCCATTTATCTACGAGAAGAAATTAATTTAGAAAAATTCAAAAATAAACTGAAAACTTTCCTTTTTAACGATGCCTTCGCAATTTAACACTATTGATTTCTTTTAATAATATTTTATAAGACTTGGAACTAACCTTTTCTTTTCTCCATAACCTTTATTCAATCATCTTTATTTTTACCCCTTCCATATGTGTTTTCCATTTTTGTTTCCCACTCTGCTATAATATATTGTAATTTCTTCCCCTACCTATCCCTTCGTTTCCAGTTTGTGTTGTAATTGTCTGTGTCCCGTTAGTCTTTATCTATTTTAAAATTTCTTTTATATTGTAATTTTAATTACGTGTAAATCGCTTTGAAAAATGACAAAGCGATTAATCAAATACATATTAAACTTGAAACTTGAAACTTGTGTGAGGAAGAAGGATTCTACTTTGTGCGCAACTGGAAGTCGTTCTAGGGAAAGAGCAAGCTATACAGGAAGGATGGACTACACCTCAGCGGAGACGGAACGAGGCTACTTGCAAGCAACATGAAGCGAAAAATTGAGAAGTTTTTAAACAAAGAAGGGGAAAGTCAACCGTCGACCAAGAGTCGATGGTTCAGGAAACGGTATACCCAGAGGATACCATGCAAGAAGATTGCAGGGAAGATTCACCGGATCATAGGCAAGATAGAAATCCCAACAGATCGAAAGGGACGGAGGTGAGAGAGACAGAAGAAGGAAGAAAGTATCAGGTTGCAAATTTAAGAGTATGCACACAAACGCAAGGAGCCTAAGGAATAAAATGGGGGAATTGGAAGCTATGGCACAAAAGGGTAACCTAGACATCATTGGTATCATGGAAACATGGTGGAATGAGGACGTCTGGAACACACTACTACTGGGATACAAACTATACTGCAGAGACAGAGTAGGACAAAAAGGTGGGGGTATTGCCCTATACATAAAATAGGGAATTGAGTCTACCAGAGAGAACACGCTGGAAACGAACAATAAGATAGAATCTCTATGGGCCAAATTACCGGGAACAAATAGAATGGATACGAAGATAGAGAAATGACGGATGAGATTAAACACAAATGCAAGGGAGGCAACACAGTTATCATGGGCGACTTCAATTATCCGGGGATAGATTGGAACTTAGGCAACTCCAGCTGCAGTAGAGAGACCAAGGTCTTGGATGCTGTAGGCGATTGCTTCCTGGAACAACTTGTCATGGAAAATGACAAGAGGAAAGGCAATTCTGGACTTAATTCTAAATGGACTAAAAGGACTGGCGCAAGGTATAAAAGTAGAAGGGACGCTGGGAAACAGTGATCACAACATGATCCGCTTCAACCTGGACACAGGGGCAAAACATCGTTCCAGAACGACGGCTACAGCACTGAACTTCCGAAAAGGGAATTACAAAGGGATGAGATTCATGGTGAGGAAGAAGATTAAGAAGAGGATAAGCACTGTAAAAACGCTAGAGCAAGCATGGTCCCTTTTTAAGGACACAGCCACCGAGGCGCAAAATCTATATATACTGTGTATCAACAAGGTACCCAAGAAGAAAAAGAACAAGGAACTGGCGTGGCTCACTGTAGCGGTGACGGAAGTGATCAGAGACAAGAAGACTTCGTTTAAGGAATGAAAAAGGTCAAAAACGGACAAAAACTAGAAAAAGCACAAACATCAAAGCAGATGCCATAAGGTGGTAAGAGGGGCCAAAAGAGACTACGAGGAAAAAATAGCCAAGAAGGCAAAAAAACTTCAAACCATTCTTTCGATATATTAAGGGGAAACGACCTGGGAAGGAAGCGGTGGGGCTGTTGGATGACCATGGAATAATGGGAGTGCTAAAGGAGGACAAAGCCATCGCCAACAAACTGAACACATTTTTTGCGTTGTATTTACCAAAGAGGATATACACAACATACCGGAAGCCAACAGGCTATATGCAGGAAACGAAAACGGGAAACTGACAGGGTTGACGGTCAGTCTAGAAGAGGTATGCATGCAGATTGATAGACTTAAAAATGATAAATCCCTGGGACCGGATGGCATCTATCCGAGGATAATCAAGGAACTGAAAGGGGCTACAGCTGAACTGCTTCAGCTACTAGCAAATCTGTCAATCAAATCGGGAAGGATTCTGGAAGACTGGAATGTTACGCCGATCTTCAAGAAAGGTTCGAGGGGAGATCCGGGAAACTACAGTCCAGTGAGTCTGACACCAGTACCGGGAAAGATGGTAGAGGCGCTGATAAAGGACCACATCATTGATCGCCTTGAGGATCAGCCAGCATGGCTTCAGCAAAGGAAGATCTTGCTCGACAAACTTGCTGCACTTCTTCGAGGGAGTAAACAGGCAGATAGACAAGGGTGACCCAGTCGACATTGTATAACTGGATTTTCAGAAGGCGTTTGTTAAGGTTCCGCATGAACAACTACTTCGAAAAATTGCGAGCCATGGAATTGAGGGTGAAATACGTGGATTAATAACTGGCTGGCGGATAGGAAACATAGAGTGGGGGTAAATGGACAATACTTAGACTGGAAAAGCGTGGAGTGCCGCAGGGTTCGGTGCTTGGACCCGTGCTCTTCAACATATTTATAAATGACCTGGAAATTGGTACAACAAGTGAGGTGATTAAATTTGCAGATGATACGAAGTTATTCAGAGCAGTGAAGACGCATGAGGATTGCGAAAATCTTTAATGTGACATAAACATGCTCGAGAAATGGTCTGCGACATGGCAAATGAGGTTTAATGTGGATAAGTGTAAGGTGATGCATGTCGGTAAGAAAAATCTTATACACGAATACAGAATGACCTGTGCAGTTTTTGGAGAGCCCCCCCCAAGAAAGAAACTTGGGAGTACTGGTTGACAAGTCAATGAAGCCATACACACAATGTGCGGCGGTGGCGAAAAGGGCGAACAGAATGCTAGGAATGATTAAGAAGTGGATTACGAACAGATCAGAGAAGGTTATCATGCTGCTGTACCGGGCTATGGTACGCTCTCACCTGGAATACTGCATCGAGAACTGGTCGCCGTACATGGTACTACTCGAAAGGGTCCAGAGAAGAGCGACTAAAATGGTTAAGGGGCTGGAGGTGTTGCCGTACAGTGAGAGATTGGAGAAACTGGGCCTCTTCTCCCTTGAAAAGAGGAGACTGAGAAGAGACATGGTTGAAATATTCAAAATACTGAAAGGAATAGACTTAGTAGATAAGGTGTATAAGGTATAATGCTGGAGGGGAGGGCGTAGTGCTTGTGAGATCTCACCAGGAGTGGATTCAAATCCTGGAACATTGAGCTCTATCAATTATACCTCCCTTCTGAAATGCTTAAAATCTTTTTCAGCAGTTCAAAAATTGTGATCTTCACTATCAAAAAATGTTTGAGCACTGTTAAACACCCTTAAAGGAGGGAAAAACCTCAGATCCCCGTATGCTGCAAGACTGAAGATGCATACTTGAGAAGGAAACCATCTCATCAGCTAAAAAACCTCCAGAACCTCCACAACTTGAGCATATGCTGGCAAAATAACGTTAATTCTAATGTTTCCTCAGGAAAAAAATTGTATAAGTTAAAACAGCCATGCTTATAAAGCTGTCTATAACAAATTCTACTTAAATTGAGATATTTAATGTCAGGGGTGCCCACACTTTTTGGGCTTGCGATCTACCAACAATAAAATAAAAAAAAAAACAACACAAAGCACACTGAAAGGCAGAGAAAATGTTAATTATCATTCATATTCCGGGGTTTCTTCAAAGAGGTCAAGGCAGATGACTCTATGCAATGTCACCTCAGTAACAACCATACAAAAATAGACAAATATACCCCCTCCCTTTTTACTAAACCGCAATAGCAGTTTTTAGCACAGGGAGCTGTGCTGAATGCCCCGCGCTGCTCTTGACGCTCATAGGCTCCCTGTGCTAAAAACCGCTATTGCAGTTTAGTAAAAGGGAGCCATAGTGCAAAATATAGACAGCAGATATAAATTCTCTAAACGGAAACATTTTGATCACTAAATTGAAAATAAAATAATTTTTCATACCTTTGTTGTCTGGTGATTTCATGAGTCTCTGGTTGCACTTTCTTCTTCTGACTATGCATCCAATATTTTTTCCCTTCTTTCAGCCACCTGTATGCTTCCTCTCCTCCAGATCTCATTCCCTCTCCCCAACTTTTTCTTTCTGTCTCCCTGCCCCCTTCTTTCTTTCTGTCTCCCTGTTCCCCCCTTTCTTTCTGTTTCCCTTCTTTCTTTGTCTCCCTGCCCCTCCTTCTTTCTGTCTCCCTGCCTGCCCCCTTTCTTTCTTTCTCACTTTCTTTCTCACAACCCACTAAATTTGCTGCCGCCGCACAAGCTTTCCCTGCAGAAGTGTCGCGCTGACCATCATTCCGCTCCTCAATGTCAATTCTGACGTCAAAGAGGAAGTTCCGGACCAGCCAGTCAGCGATTGGCTAGCCCAGAACTTCCTCTCCAACATCAGAATTGACATCTGTAAGAGAAATGCTGGTCGGTCCGACGCTTCTGCAGGGAGAGCTTGGGGCGGCTGTGGGAAACGTTGGGGAGAGGAAGGCTGATCGGCCCAGTAGATCGGGATGGCAACATGAGTCTATCACGGAGTCCGGGATGGGCTCTACGATCGACTCATGTTCACCTTCCCGAGCTACTGGTTGATCGCAATCGACGTATTGGGCACCTCTGTTTAATGTATTATCGTGCTCAAGTGAAGTAAAATAAAATTGTTCACTCCTCATTCAAACATTCTGTGTACTGCATGCTGCCTCTGCTGTGCCCTGTTCTACTGCTGATGATAGCTAACTGGCGTTTTGCCGAAGGGCTGCTTCAGGTTAATAGGTCTCACTCCTTCGGGAAAAAGAAGAAGAACACAGTCGACATAAGGTTCGCAACAGAGTTTAAAGTTTGACAACAGAGAAGATGTTTCTCCTATCAAGAACAAAACTTACTGTCGACACTTCTGCTTAGCGCTCACTGCGGCAAAGATGGCTGCTGTTCCGATCAGCTATTTGCTATGAATGCTTTATCTAGCCACTCTTTATCCCCTCTTGGTTCACAACGATTGGCTATGCTCTCTGGATCTAAAGGAAGCCTACACTCATCCCAATTCATCAGGCTTCCAGGAAATATCTCCGTTTCCAAGTGGCTTCTCACCACTATCAGTACAAGGTCCTGCCAATCGGCCTGGCATCTTCCCCCAGAGTCTTCATGAAGTGTCTGGTTGTGGTAGCAATGGCCTTCAGATCTCAGGGTCTTCAGGTGTTTTCCTATCTGGATGACTGGCTCATCAAAGACCCGTCCTGTCAGGATGTTGTGCTAGCAACGAATTGCACCATCTTGTTTCTCCAGAACTTGGGATTCGAGATCAACTTCCCCAAGTCACAGCTTCTTCTGTCTCAAAGACTTCAATTTATAGGAGCAATTCTCGACACTACTCTAATGAGAGTATTCCTTCCCCAGAACCGTCAGGATGCTCTGATTTAGCTTTGTCATCAAGCGGACCAGTTTCAATCCATATCAGCCAGGCGAATGATGGTTTTTCTGGGCCATATGGCATCTACGGTCCACATGACTCCTCTGGCGAGGCTCCATCTCAGAACACCTCAATGGTCTCTAGCCTCCCAGTGGTCCCAAGCAACGGATCCTCTCTCACAACACATTTCTGTGACATCGTCTCTTCGACAGTCACTGCAGTGGTGGTTGATTTCATCCAATCTCTCTAGAGGACTTCTGTTTCACATGCCTATTGACCACGGATGTGTCCACTTATGCCTGGGGGGTGCATCTGGATGGTCTACAGATTCAAGGTCATTGGTCCTCCAAAGAGCGGAAGTTCCATATCAATCTTCTGGAACTCAAAGCAATTTACTATGCTCTCAAAGCTTTTCAGCACCTCATAGCCAATCAAGTCCTCTTGCTTCACACGGCCAATCAAATAGCAATGTATTATATAAACAAGCAAGGAGGCACAGGATCTCTCCTCCTTTGCCAGGAAACTCAAAAGATTTGGCTGTGGGCGACTGCTCAGAACATCTATCTCAGAGCAGTCTACATTCAGAGGGAACAGAATTGCTTAACAGACAAGCTCAGCAGAATTCTTCAACCTCATGAATGGATGCTCAGCTCTGAAGCTCTCCATCCCACCTTTGTTGAGTGAGGCACTCCTCAGGTGGACTTATTTGCATCTCCCCACAACAACAAGTTGCCCCAGTTCTGCTCCAGACTTTACTCACCTGGAGGCAGATGCATTTCTGCTGGATTGGACATATAAATTTCTCTACGCGTTTCCACCTACTCCTCTCATTCTCAGGACTCTTTTCAAAGTCAAGTAGGAGTTGGCCACCATGATTCTCATAGCTCCTCGGTGGCCCAGGCAGCCTTGGTTCTCCCTTCTACTTCTAGTTCCAGGGAGCCCATGCATCTGCCAATTATTTCCATCTCTTCTTACGCAGAGTCAAGGTACACTTATACACCCCAACCTTCAGTCTCTGCACCTAACAGCTTGGTATCTCTCAGGCTGAGTGCAGCTGTGCTTCACCTCTCTCAGCCAGTGAGAGTTATTCTAGAAGCCTCCAGGAAACCAGCCACAACAATATTAGCAGAAGTGGATGCGTTTCTCATCCTGGTGTCTTCGTAATCATTAAGATCTAAAATCCATTTCAGTTTCTCTAGTCCTAGATTATCTTTTTCATTTGTCTGATTTGGGACTAAAGTCTACATCTATTAGAGTCCATCTAAGTGCTATTACAGCTTTTCATCAACCAGTGGAGGGTAAACCTTTCAGTGCTCATCTTTTGGTTTCCCGGTTTATGGAGGGTAAACCTTTCACTGCTCTTCCTTTGGTCTCCCGGTTTATGGAAAGACTGTTCAATGTGAAACGACCTCTCAAACTGTTTGGTAGAAATACCCATCTACTCAGGCTATCTACCTGCCTCCTAATACCTCCATATATTCCTCAGCTCTTAATTCTATTCTGGGGAGTTCAGGAAAGAAATCTCTCACACAAGTGAGGTTAAAAATAGTCAAAGCTTTGAGAAACGTTTCTGCATCCCCAAAATAATGGGACGTCAGAAAGACTTACCCAATACAGGTGTCTGGTCATTTTATTGACATCATTAATTAATTCATTATTAAACATACGTAGTTGGTGCATTGTCCAATTACAATCCATTTACAAATTGCAATATTCTATTGGTTACTTTGTTCCTTAGCAATAATGACTTAACTCATCACATGCTATTGTCCTCTGTCAGCCATAGAAGGAAGTGGACTGAGGTCACGCTGATCCTTGCTCTCTATTGCAAATATCTTGTTTATAGAAACAATCACATGATTTTCTATAACTACCAGCTGATCAATATTTGCCCTAACTATGTAAGTGGAAGAAAACTATGTTCTCATACACAGATGTGTTTTTCTCTCTAAACTGTCTAAACAACTACTTGAAGAAAAATATGGTTTCCAGAATCTCTTTCATTTGCTAAACAATATAATATAATCGCATGATTTCCCCTAACTCAAGTGATAAAATATGTCAGTGGGACTTTTAGCTTATTTGCAGGGGCCTGCTATGTTATGGCTTCAGCATTTTATTTCAGACATTAAACCTTAATATTTTGCTCTATGAAGGAAAAATATGTACTCTGCTAGTTGCTATTTATACTTTGCTGTGTGTCACAGGTTACTGAACAATTTCTATTATTCAGCTATAAAATTAGTCTTTTAAAGCCCTAACTAAAAGTGTATCTAATATATGTATTGGTTAGGGGGGCCATATTAATTCTGCCCCCCCTTATATTCGGCATACAATTATCCTCATCAGTGGTCTGGGACCTTAATGTAGTTCTTGCTAGATTAATGAAGCTTCCGTTTGAACCAATGTCTACGGCTCATCTCAAGTATCTTATCTGGAAAGTTGTTTTTCCCATTTCTCTTACTTCTGCCAGAAGAGTAAGTGAACTTGAAGCATTAGTGGCAGATCCAGCATTCACTGAGTTCCAAAGCATTCACCGTGACAAAGTGGTCCAAAGTTTCTGCCGAAAGTTGTCATGGAATTTCATCTCAATCATTGGGCTTCCAGTATTTTTTCCTAGGCCTCGTTCTCACTCGGGAAAAGCAGCCCTTCATACTCTGGATTGCAAGCGAGCTTTGGCCTACTATCTCGACAGAACAAAGCCGCATAGATCATCTCCTATGATCCTAACAAGATGGAGCATTCTATTTCCAAGAGATTGATTTCCAACTGGTTGGCTTCCTGTATATTATTCTGTTATGTTCAGGCTGGACTGCAACTGGAGAATCGTGTCAGACCATAAAGTTAGAGTTATGGCAGCTTCAGTAGCTTTCCTTAGATTTACCCCTATTCAGGAAATATGTAAAGCTGCCATCTGGTCCTCGCTTCACACATTTACCTCACATTACTGTCAGGAGTCTTTCTCCAGATGGGATGTTCACTTCGGCCAATCAGTATTACAAAATTTAATTTCCTAAGGCCACCATCCCATACTGGTTAGCTTGGAGGTCATCCACATGTGAGAATATGCTGCCTGCTTGTCCTGGGATAAAGCTCAGTTACTTACCGTAACAGCTGTTATCCATGGACAGCAGGCAGATATTCTCACAACCCACCCACCTCCCCTGGTTGGCTTCTTAGCTGTCTTACTGAATTGAGGAACTGCGCGCCTATGTCGGGTGGGAAGATACTCGCGCATGAGTGGTGCGGGCTATCGCAAACTTTCTGAAAGTCTTAAAGTGGCGATGCACTTTTAAAGTGTTTGTACCGGGGCTCTGTCAGTGACGTCACCCACATGTGAGAATATCTGCCTGCTGTCCCTGGATAACACCTGTTACGGTAAGTAACTGTGCTGTACGGTTCTACCCTAGACGAGAGTAATGCAAATAGATTACATTCTCATTTTTATTTTCCATTCCGTTCCTGATCATTCCTAGCATTCTTTCTTAGTTGCCATCACACACTGAGCAGAGGGTTTCAACATGCCCTCATAAATGACACCCAGATCGTTTTCCTAGGTGGTGACTCCTAATGTGGAGCCTTACATAGTTAAAGCTCCTCTTTCCCACATGGATCATTTTGCACTTGCTCACCTTAAATGTCATCTGGCATTTTAATGCTGCCTTATAAGATCTTGTAATTTTTCACAATCCTCTTGTGATTTAACAACTTTGAATAACTGTATTTCATCAGCAAATTTAATTACCTCATTAGTTAATTCCATCTTTAGATGTATGTTAAAAAGCAGTGGTCCCGGCACAGACCTTTGGGAAACTCCTTTGTGTATACTGTATGTGCATGTGTGTATTCGTTGACCTGTTGCAGGCCTCTGTTTTCCCTTTTTTATTTAAGACATTCTGGTAACTAGTGGCTTTGTTTTCTTATATTATCACTTTTTAAATTTAACTTGAGTGCCTTTGGACACAAATAGTTGTGTGTTAAATATGACTAATTAAATAAAACTAGTTTTTTTATGATTAACTGCATTGCATTTTCTCTCTTTTTTCAGTTTTATTATTATACAAGAAGCATAGGAAATATTAGCCCTGTTTTACTTTTTCACATATGTGTTCCAATATTAATATTTAATGCTGTTTTTGAAATGGGTACTAATGCACTTTGGAAATCTCGTTGGCAGGTAAGATAAAGTTTTTTTGTGTATAAACTTTTTTCAAAATTTCTTTTTTTTTTTTTTTGTTTTCTATCACTGATGCATCATCTACTCTTATCAACCACTAAGCTGAGCAGCTTAGTTGAAATGCATTTGTTTATTTATTAAAAATTGATATACAAACCTGTCTGAGCAAGCAGGTCAAGGTAGTTCATAATACCATTTGAAAGAGGGCGCATATCTAATTAATCACTTCTAGAATTGGATACTTCTTAAATTTAGTAAAAATATTCTGGCACAAGTGTCAAACCTTAAAAAAGGAAGTCATATTGAGCATTGGAAAATAATAATAATTAACTAATAAAAATAAGAACAAAAGAAGTTGCCTCCGCTGAGGCAGACCAGAGGTCCATCTCGCCCAGCGGTCCGCTCCCGCGGTGGCCCATCAGGCCCATTGCCTGAGCAGTGGTCCCAGACTATCCCTATAACCTACCTCTACTCCTATCTGTACCCCTCAATTCCTTTCTCCTCTAGGAACCTATCCAAACCTTCTTTGAAGCCTTGTAACGTGCTCCGGCCTATCACAGCCTCTGGAAGCGCGTTCCATGTATCCACCACCCTCTGGGTGAAAAAGAACTTTCTGGCATTTGTTCTAAACCTGTCCCCTTTTAATTTCTCCGAGTGCCCCCTTGTACTTGTGGTTCCCCATAATCTGAAAAATCTGTCCCTGTCTACCTTTTCTATACCCTTCAGGATCTTGAAGGTTTCTATCATGTCTCCTCTAAGTCTCCGCATTTAATTTTCCCCACCACCAAATTTCCCCGGCCTGCCCCATACAGCTACTTTTTCATGCCACCCGGCTAGAAAAAATTTCTGGGGAGAACCCTGCACAATGAAGACAGGCAAAAATAGTGACAAGAAAATTTGAACCACAAATATCAATTTCTGATAAATAATGAAGGAGAAAAGTGTTCAATGAGGTCATAAACAGCAGATAGGTCAAGAGACAAGTTTCAAGTTTATTATAGAATTTGATTAATCGCCTATTCCAAATTCTAGGCGGCCGGCAGTTTAGCGTGCGCTATTACCAGGCCGCACAGTGGTATAAATTGATAAGCGGATTTGTAAATAAAAAACCTAAAACTGGACTTTGGGACATTTGGAGCATTGAGATCAAACATCAAATTAATGCATCTCAATGGCCACGAATTTGGTCTTGGAGGATGAGATGTACAGTGTCCGCATCTATGAGACAAACTTGGTTCTTTATATTACATAGAGCAAAGTTAGATAGCATTGTAATCTTGAAGCAGGGACTTTAGATCATTTTTTATTCTATTGTCCCTTTATCATGGTCTTTTGAAAATCAATTTGGTCCAAAATTAATTGTTTATTAGAGAATCATGTAGCATTATCATATACGATTTTATTTGGTATATCAATGAGAACAAAGAGCCAAATATCATCAAATAATAATAAGCCATACAACAGATCACAAGTAATTGGAAAAATTGGAACAGACTAAATTATAATTTCTGGTGGAATTCGTTATGTCATATTTATAAAATGGAGATAACAATAGCTATACAAAAGGGGAATTATAATAAATTTAAAAAGATATGGGGGCCATTAACTAAATATTGTAATGAATAGATTCCATTCTACTTTATAAGTACAATTGTGAATGAGGGGATGGGAGGGAGGTATTTGAATTTTATTAAATGTTTAGTTTAACAGGAAAGAATTTTTATGTGATATATTTGATTGAACATGAGATTGAAGGGATGGGAGGGGAGGGATTAAATTTTATGTATTAACATTATAAATGATAATATTTCAAGTGATTCATACAATGTCAATTGTTTAATAATTTTACACTTGTTGAAAGATGAAAAATGAATAAAGATTAAAAATCAAACAAACAAAAAACGCTAACGTGGATTCGTAAAAGGAGCCCTTAGTTATGTCTTCAGCAGTTAATAGAAATAAAAGTAATCTGTTGTAGTTTTTTAGTCCTGCTGGCAAACTATATAATAACTAGTCTTTAAGCCCGTTACATTAATGGGTGCTAGAATAGATGTGTGTGTCTCTTTTTTTTTCTCTCTCTTTGGCCGCTTTCTGTCTGTTTGTCTTTCTTTCTTTCTGTCTCTCTCTTTCCTCGGCTGTCCACCATCACACCCCTTTCCTGCTCCCCCTGTCCAGCAGCAGGCCTTCTCCCTTTGTTTTACGTCTCCCCTGTCCAGCAGCACCCCTTCAATGCTCCCCCTGTCTAGCAGCAGCTCTTCTCCCTTCGTTTTACCTCCCGCCTATCCAGCAACACTTCTTTCCTCATCCCCCTGTCCAGCAGTAGGCCTTCTCCCTTCCTTTTACCTCTCCCACTGTCTAGCAGCACCTCTTCCCTGCTCCCTCTGTCTAGCAGCAACCCTTCTGGCCCACCGGCACGAACGTCATGTCCATATCTCTCCCTCCCCCTTCTTTCCCCTCCCTGAATCTATCTCCCTCTCCCCATCTTGCCTCCTCCCCATCCATTTCTCCCTTCCCCCTGCTTCCCTCACTCTGTAACGCACCCCTGCTGGCATCTACTCCCCCTCTCCTCCCTCCTGTCTGCTCATCTGCCCGCCATGTTTAACTTCAGAGAAAAGCGCTGCGCCGCGCTGTTGCTGCACGGATGGGGGGGGTAGAGAGAGAGGGACAGGCAAGTTTAAGTACCGAGAAATGGATTCACCCTCCCCCAAGCTACAGCCGCTGCCTGGGCTCCCAGCACACTGTCTGCCTGCAGCTCGCGCCCAGCCCCGCTGACTTGCAGCTCACCGGCCAGAATCTGGCAAACCTCACTGGCGCCCGCTCGTTTCTACTGCCCTGATTTCCTCTGCCGCATCTCTGTCTCTGATGATGTCATCGACGCGGCAGAGGAAATCAGGGCAGTAGAAGGCCGTGAAGCAGCGTGTTTAGAGTGTTGCAGACGCTGCTGGAGCCGGGAGGTTTGTGGTCGTCTCGCGGTGGGAGGGTCAACGGGGGTTCGGGTGTGCCGGGGGGGGGGGGGGGGCGACGACGACGAACTGCCTTACACAAAAACAACCTTAAGCGCGAATGCGCACTCCTACCTGCCAGGGACCTACTGATCACGGAACATGCAAGTAGGAGTGCGTATTCGCGTTTAGGGTTTTATTATTATAGATTAGAAATAAACATAGACACATGTCGGCAGATAAAGGCCAAGTGGCCCATCTAGTCTGCCCATCCAAAGTAACCATTATCTCTTTCTCTCTCTGAGAGATCCCACATGCTTATCCCAGACCCAGTCTCTGTTTCTACCATCTCTTCCGGGAGACTGTTCCACTCATCTGCCACCCTTTCTGTAAAAAAAGGATTACAAATTCATATTCCATCCATTACTTTTTCCAAAAAGCTCAATTATTGCTTAGTGTATCTTTTCCAAAATATTGTTCTTAAATATTGATGTTTATTTTATTTCCTGATTATTTTTATTAGTGTTACATTTATTAATTTTTTATTTCTATTATCAAAAACTTATGTCTCCTTCTTCAAGTTGCAATATTTAAGTGAAAGTTGAGCTAATTTAAAATTTGCCTTTACAGCTTTTCAGTTAACATCTGCACTACTTAGTGTAATGAGTTTTTGTAGTGCAAGAGCCACATTAGTCTTGAACTAGTGGGTAGTAGCCCTCAAACTGTGAGTTTGTCTTCAGCTTCATCTTCTTCCTCAGTGGGCTGTACTGTAGTCCCTTAGTTTTTCCTTCTGAAAGTGAGTTAAGAAGGTGTTTTTCTGTTCTGCTGTTTCAGGTTTTTGGAACTGAATCTCGAGGTGTTTTTTTTTTTTTTCAATGCTGCAGAGGTTCCCTGGGTACTGGGACAATTGACTGCAGAGGAGACATAGACCAGTATTGCAGGTAGCTGGTAGGTGTCTCTGTGGAGTACCTGCTTAGCCAGCCTACCCTAGTAGCTGTGGATGCTCATGGGCCATTTCCTTCGTAATTTAGGCAGGATCTTGAGTATAGGCTGTGGGGTCTCAAGGTAGTCCAGTAGGAAAGAGTGGAAACAGCTGTGTTTTTACTCCCCCTGTTATCGCACAAGGAGCTGCATGGGGGTTAAGATCTCGGCTCACATTTTGGCTGGCTGGCAGCCTGAAGATACAAGTATTGGGCGATGGTGCACCCGCACCTGGAGTACTGCGTTCAATATTGGTCGCCATACCTTAAGAAAGATATAGCGATACTTGAGAGAGTTCAGAAGAGAGCGACACGTTTGATAAAAGGTATGGAAAACCTGTCATACGCTGAAAGATTGGAGAAACTGGGTCTCTTTTCCCTGGAGAAGCGGAAACTTAGCGGGGACATGATAGAGACTTACAAGATCATGAAGGGCATAGAGAAAGTGGAGAGGGACAGATTCTTCAAACTTTCCAAAACTTCAAGAACGAGAGGCCATTCGGAAAAATTAAGAGGGGACAGATTCAGAACCAGTTCTAGGAAGTTCTTCTTCACCCAAAGGGTGGTGGACACCTGGAATGTGCTCCCAGAGGGTGTGATAGGACAGAGTACGGTATTGGGGTTCAAGAATGGATTAGACAATTTCCTGAAGGAAAAGGGGATAGAAGGGTATGGATAGAGGATTACTATACAGGTCCTGGACCTGATGGGCTGCTGCGTGAGTGGACTGCTGGGCATGATGGACCTCTGGTCTGACCCAGCAGAGGCACTGCTTATGTTATGTTCTTATGTAAAGACTTACAGGCTTGTGTAAGGCAGAAATCCTCTTCTTTTCTGCTGCAGAGACAGCTACAGCAGTTCACAGCATCAGCAGGCACATGCAAGTACAGGCTAGAGCATCCTATGGGAAAAAAAATGGGGGGAGGGGCCTGTGGATTATGTTTGTGAGGATTCTTGAAGCCAGGTTGGGGGCCCCCAACCTCTAAAAGCCCCCATCCCAGTATTTTCTGACTTTTATTTTATCAATTTGGAGCCATTTTTGGCACTAAAATCGCTGCTACCGTGGCCATCTTGGATCACCTGATGTATTTTTAAAAGCTTCTATCTCCTTTAAATTGCCTCAGTTTTGCTTAAAAGCAGGATTTATGGACTTATCCATCTCTGTTAACCTGGATTCATGTTGGATGGCAGGTGGAGGACCATTCTTGTTCCATGTGCTGCGCGGCACATGAAGGAGGGTGGGAACTTCGGGCTCAACCCTCTCTGACCCCTTGAGACTTTTGGGACTACATATGGAGTGCTTTGAGGAAGACATGACCTCCGTGGAGGCAAAGAAACCTCCAAATTCACAACCATGGCAGAGAGATGCTGCACGGAGGTCACAGAATATTCAAGGAGGCACAAAAAGCACCTGCAAGGGGCAGCTGGTCCTTCATGCAGGTTTTTACTCCAGATTTTGTATGTCTCTATTATGATGCATATTTGAATTATAAGAACCAGTCCGCCTGCTCTAGAACCGCTCTGGTGGTAGCACAAGGTGGGAAGTCCTCAAGAGTGCAGGATCTAGTAGGCAGAGCATAGCCACAATTTCAGAAGTACAGTCGGACAGAAACTGGGATGATTGGGTACTCAGATTCTATGCCTCTCCTCTCTGAAAGTAAGCTGTCCATTTCTGGGCTCTCAGATTGTGGACAGCAGCCAGCAGACAGTGGTTGCTCTGGACTAGGGAGATGATCTGATGGCAGCCATTCAGGGAGTGGCGTGGGACCAGGCAGGAAGCGAAAAGCTCTTGCTCCTGCCTTATGTGCCGCTCTGCAGCAAGAAAGGAGACAACCGTCCAGTAAGGAAGGGGCAGGAGCGCAGAAAGCTCCTGCTGAGACCACGCTGGACCACCGGCATTTTAAAAAAAGTACTGGGGGCTGCGGGCTGCCTAATACCAGAGGCACCTACGTGTAAAGGAAAAACCAAGAAAAAAAATTCTGAACCAAATTATTTTTTCTTAGTTTTTCCTCCTCTACATGTAGAGGTGCGTCTTATGGTCAGGTGCATCTTATAAACTGAAAATTACGGTAAATATATATCTCTTTCAAAAGGAAATTTAACTTATCTCAATTGTTGCATTTAAGTTCGACCCGGGAGGGCTGGACTCTCTATTGTTTTGTAGTTTTAATTCTTTCGGAAGCCATCACTGAGAACATTCTTGTCCTGACGCTTTTGTATTTGGCACAATTACAGGGCGCATTCTGGTGTTTGGTAATGTAGTCTGGCTGCTAGAGATTATGATTCTGAGAAATGAATGATTTTGTGTCTGCAGCAAGATCTTGAATTTCACTCCGCTTTCAATCGGGAGCCAGTGTAACTCATCTGCCTCGATTTTCCTAGCAGAAATCTTGCTGCTGTATTTTCTACGATTTGAATCTGCTTGATCATGTACTTTGGAATGCCCAGCAGGATTGCATTGTAGTAGTCAAAGATTAAGAGTACCAGGGTTATTATTACGTTGGACATTGCTTGATAAGTCCTCTAACCTAGTAGAGTTTATCATAAGCATTTTCACAATGCATTTGATCTGTAATGTCATGTCTAGGTTCGGATCCAGCTATACTCCTAGGTTCTACACCCCTTTCATGGATGATTTTATGGTATTGCTGTTCAGTTCTAGCTGGTATCTTCCCATTTGTTGATTAGAAGTTGTTTGTTTTTTCCTTGTTAGCTGTTTGGAACCATCCAAAGATTTTCTCTAGGCTTGGCTTGATCCATTGTTTAGTCTTCACGTCCTGTTTCTTCAGTGGGATGAATTTCTCCAATGGTTGGATGAAGATTTTGAACAGCATCAGTGACATAGCTGATCCCTGTGGTACCCCTACGTCTGTTTTTTTCCAGTTGCATGTGTTCCCCTGCCATTCTACCCTCGTTTGTCTTTTGTATAGAAAGGACTCTATCTATGTGCCATGACATTTCCTTTGAAGCCCAATTTGGTTGCTGTCTGTCTGTCTTTCATTCTTTCTGTCTCTCTCCTTGGCCGCTGTCTGTCTTTTTTTTATTTCTCTCTCTCTCTCCTTGGCCGCTGTATGTCTGTCTTTCTTTCTGTCTCTCTCCTTGGCTTCAGTATCGGTGCAGGTCATAGATTCCAGTGTCGATGACCATTTATCCCTACCCTCTGTTTTCTATCCAATAACCAATTCCTAATCCACATCTGAACTTTGCCACCTATCCCATGACACTTAAATTTTCTCAAGAGCCTTTCGTGAGAAACTATCAAAAGCTTTCTGAAAATCTAGATACACTATATCAACCAGCTCACCTTTATCCACATGTTTATTCCCACCTTCAAAGAAATCAGTTTGTGAGGCAAGATCTCCCTTGGCTGTCCCTATGCTGACTCCGTCTCATTAAATCATGTTTATCTACGTGTTCCACAATTTTATTTTTTATAATAGTTTATACCATTTTGCCTGGCACTGAAGTGAGGCTTACCAGTCTGTAATTTTCCAAATCTCCCCTGGAGTCCTTTTAAAAAATCTGTGTAACATTGCCCACCCTCCAGTCTTAAGTTTAAGTTTAAGTTTAAGTTTATTAGGATTTTATATACCGCCTATCAAGGTTATCTAAGTGGTTTTTACAATCAGGTACTCAAGCATTCTTCAGGTATTACAGATGAATTTAGCGACAGGTTACAGATCACAAACAGCGGGTTAGCAACTTGTCGATTTGGCATAGTACAACTTCCAGATTCACCGAGATTTCTTTCAGTTCCTCTGCATCATCACCCTTGAAAACCATTTCTGGTTCAGGCAGATAAGAATAAAGTGAGGGAACAATAGAAGGGAAAAGCCCCATAATTTGTTCTCCATTCAAATGACTCCTTCTCCTTCTTAGGTGAAAAACACATAAAGCCAACCAAGATACACATAGATTTAGAGGGGTTTGAAAAGGTTTCATGAGCTGTACTCAGCATGCCCAGGGCTAGATTAATCAATAGGCCCAGTAGGCACGTGCCTAGGGCCCGAAACTGTGAGGTGGGGGCCCGCTGAAGGAGTACGACTCACCTTGCCATTTTTTAAAAACAGCAACGGTCCCCTCCCGGCATCAACGGTAACGGGCCCCCCCTGCATCAACAGTAATGGGTCCCCCCATCGACGGCAATGCAGCTGCCTCTGTTACAGAAAGGTCCCGCGATGACTGTGTCTGCTGGTCCATCCCTCTCTGATGTCACTTACTTGCTTTGGAAGCAGTGATGTCGGAGGGGGATGGACCGGCAGACCCAGCCATCGCGGGACCTTCCTGTAACAGTTCCGGCTGTGTTGCCGTTGATGTGGGGGAGAGGACCGTTGCCGTTGATGTGGGAGGGGGGCTCGTTGCCATTGATTCTGGGAGTAACCCATTGCTGTCAGATGTTCTAATTCTGCTTTCGGGTTGCCTTTTGCAAAGGAGCTCAGAGGGCAGAGCCGGCAGCTGTAATCTTTGGAGAGGGAGAGAAAAAGGAGCATGGAAGGGTGGTGGAGGGAGAGAAAGGGGGCAGGGTGGTATGGAAGGGTTGTGAGAAGGATGGTATGGAAGAGTGGTGGAGGGAGAGAAAGGGGGCAGATGCTGATGGAATTGATGTGCAAGGAAAGGGAAGAGACATAAGGGGGAAGGATACTGGATGCAATTGGGTTGGAGGGAAAGAAAGGGAGCAGATGCTGATGGAAGTGGGGGGAAGGGAGAAAAGAGAGTGAAATGCCCCATGCCTCCTACCCATATGCAAAATATAAATTGATGGGCTTCCCAAAGCCCTTCCAGCTGAAGATCTCTTCATCTAGGAAGGAAGGGGGGATTTGTTCAGAGATGTTTAGAGGTTGCATAGAAGAAAAACTGTACACTGGCACTGGTATGGTAATCTTTGTTGTTTGTTTTGAATTTTAAAATAAAATAAATAAAGTGGAAATAAAGAAGTAATAAGAAAGAAGTAAATAAGAAAATGGGTAAATACTAGTGCTGCCTGATTCACGATTCAAATTGATTCTACGATTCACTTCGGGTGAATCGATTTAAAACAAAAAAAATTGGCCTCCAGATTCAGTGACTAACCCTCCCCATTCGCCCCCTAAAGCAGGAACGGCAGTGCTACCTCTTGCTGGCTGGCCGGCCTCTGCCACTCCTGCTTTAGAGGGTGAGGGGGGAGGGTTAGTCGGGAAGTGCTGGTGTCCGGCTTCCCCCCTAGCCTCCCGCGCATCCAGGGCTGGATTAAAGGGTAGGCCCAAGGAGTTCACGTCACATCGTGCTCGGGTTAGGAGGCTGCAGGCGGCAGTGGTGATTCTGTGTACATCTTCCCTGCCTCGGCAGACAGTGCTCCTGTTGGTGCTTACCTGCACCATGGCCATCTGCTTGCGGCCTGCCCGCCAGCTCCATTTAATTCTGCTCACTGCATCTGCTCCAAAAGAGCCAGGCGCGTGCAGCGATTGCACACCTCCGGCCCATAAGCCTTTCCGTCAGAATTGACTGGCGGGTGCAATTGCCGCACGCGACTGGCCCTTTTGGAGTTGCGGGGGGGGGGGGGGTGTTAAATGGATTTGGCAAGCGACGGCGAGCAGTGGCGATGAGCACAGGGTTAGTGGTGGGAGGTGGAATCAGTGGTGGGTTGGCTTGGGGAAGGCAGGGAAGAGTCTGTGTGGATCCTGCAGCTCTTGCCATGAGACTGGACCCACAGTCGCATAGCATTTCTTCTGCTGCTATCAGACTGCTGCACGATGATAAAAAAGAGATCAAGTGTAGGCAGCCTCAATCAGCCTGAGAGGAGAGCTGAGGGGAAGGAGGCAAGGAGTGAAGAGCCAATAGGAATAGGCTATGAAGGAGTGAAAAAGTACTGAACGAAGGATGGGAATGAGAAAGGAGACAGGAAGAGAAATATAGGGTAGGAAAGATGATAAAGAGTATTTGGAGAGAGGGATGGAGTGAGCAGAGAAAAATGTCTGGTGAGAGAAAGGGAAAGAAAGAGAACAATGAAGAGGAGAAGTAGAGAAGCAAGAAGGGGAAAAGAAGTAAATAAGAAAATGGGTACATGCGGGTGGGGCAGGGCATGGTGAGGTAGCCTGGGCAGGGGGTGCAGGCCTTCAAGGGGGGGACAGGCCTTCAGGGATGGTGGCAAAGGCCTTCAGGAGGAACAGGCAGGCCTTCAGGGGGAGCCCTGGTGTAGAAGTACACAGAGGAAGGGAAGGGGGGGGTTCTAAGAGACGTGCATATGCCGGACTTTGGGGGGGAAGAAATAATGGGTCTAAAAACAGAGGAGAGGGAGAGAGATGGTGGACAATGGGATTTAGGGAGGGAAGGAACAGAAAGGGAGAAAAGTTGGACACAAGGGATGGTGTGAAGGGGGGATAGAGATACTGGATAGGAGGGTAGTTGGGAAAAGAAAGGGAGAGGTGGTGGACCCTAGGGTGGTGGGGAAGGAGGAAAAGATGCTAGATGAAAGGGTAGTTGAGAAAAGGTGGACCTGTGGATGGAGATTAAAAAAAAGAAAGATGCCAGACTTCCCAGGGAGGGAAGGGAAACGGAAGGGGAGGACAGAGCTAGAAGATGGATGGTTAGCACGGAGAAAGAAGGAGACCCTGGCAAGCAAGTTGTCAGAAGACAACCAGAGCCTGGGACCAACAAGATTTGAATAATGACCAGACTATAAAGGTAGGAAAATGATTTTATTTTCTGTTTTGGGATTACAATATGTCAGATTTGAAACGTGTATCCTGCCAGAGCTGGTGTTAGACCTCAAACGTGAGCTAGGATTTAATAGAGAGAGGAAAGTCTTGTTTGTCTGTTTATTTTGTTTACGCCACAGCGCCATTGTGTTAGGAGAAGACAAAGGGGGAGAAGAGGCTATAAAATAAACCCACCAGGATGTTTGAAAAAAACACCCAATTGGGCAGGAAAATCAAATCGAAAAATCGATTCATTGGGCTGAATCGAATTGAATCGAATCAAAAATTTTTTCCTGAATCGGGCAGCACTAGTAAATACATGGGGTGGCGCAGGGGGCGGGGCATGGTGGGGTGAGGGACAGGGTGAGGCAGGGGGCCCAGTGTACTTGTGTGCCTATGGGCCCTCGACAAATTAATCCTGCCTGCATGACTTCCCTGCTTGTCTATGTATGTAGCTTGTACATGTATGTAGAAATTCAGGACTAATATCTACCAAGTAATGATCATTGTTTCAATTATGATGATTACAGTGTAGAATGTTTTTTAATGAATGACAGCTAATGGTCAATGTGATGAATTTTTAACATTTGCTTTAGTTTTGTTCCAGTGCAAACTTGCTTGAGATTTTTACTGAAACACTTGAGTATTTTCAACAGGAAAAATAGAGCAAATTATAATTATCTTTGGGCTCCTTTTATCAAGGCGCGCTACGGGGGTTAGCGCGTCGGACATTTCATCACGCACTAACCCCCGCGGCAGCCTAAAATCCTAACGCCTCGTCAATGGAGGCGTTAGGTACTAGCGCGGCAGGCGGTTTAATGCATGGTATTCTGCGCATTAAACCGCTACTGCGCCTTTTAAAAGGACCCCTTTGTTTTTATGAAAACTGAGCAGAACTTTGATATTTCTATCCTATTCTTCAAAATATTCTTCAAAATGGAAATAATGATTTTTTTTTTCCAGGTGGTACTTCTTTCACTTCTTGGGTATCTTTTGAATAGTGCCTTGAGTGCAACTTATGCTATCAAAATATGTGAAAACAATTGGGACTGGTATACAGGCCTAATTTTTGGCATTATTATAAGCGCAACAGATCCTATTTCGTCAGTAGCAGCACAGAAAAATACTGGTATGTGAAACATAGCTATTTTTATTTAAGTGTTTGTACCTGCCTTGCTATATTTCATACACAGAATGTTCCTCTAGCAGGATAAATTGAATCATGCAAATTTTCTAGTGCAATAGGTGTGTAATTTTGGATGAGTGGGTTATTCCCCAGAGCTCGTGAGCCTTGCAAGGATTCCTTTCTGGATTTTTTCTGAATCCTTCCTACTTCAGAGAGCACTGCTGCCCCTACAGTTTTTTTCCTTTTGAATGCGAGCCTGAAGAAGTGTTCTGTTGCAGCTCTTCCTGATTCCATACGCTAGGGGTTCAATTCCAACCCGCAGTCCGGGAGTTGCAGAAATCAACAACTTTTCTGAGCACATGATCCACCCCCTTAGCCTGAGAGTTAGTAAACATGTCCAGTTACAATTTCTGCAAGCAGTCCATGCAGAAGTCTTTTGCAGATGCTCTGCTTCTATATCTTTTATTTTCACTTAAAGTTTGTTTCTCAACTGGAACTGGATTCAAATTTGTTTGATGATTGTTTGCAATGGTTTGATGGGTGGGTGGATGCAAGGGACCTGGGGAGAGGAAGAAGTGATATGGATCACTCTGAAAAGAGAAGATGGAACTTCTATCTATGTTGCATAAAGAAAAACTGGAGAGGGAACCATATGAAGTGAGATACTTGCAAAAGGATGTTAATCACATCTTTCAGTTCCTCCTTTTTCACTGTGGAAGCGGCAAAAGGAAACCACTCATGAACGATAGCGGTAACATGTGAGGAGCACATGAATATTATGCAACTTGCATACTGAAAGACAACAACTGTGGGCAAGCAAAACAAGATAGTCCAGTATGAATCAGGTTCCCATACCATGGGATTGGAGCTGATCAAGATGAGCCTGTAATAATTCCAGTGTGTCAAAAACTTTAGTGTTGTTGTTTAAAGTAATCACCATCCGCGCAGGATACTGCAGGCCAAAGTGTGCTCCCATTGAATTTAGGCACGGCCTCATGTCTAAGAAAGATTTCCTCTTTCGTGCAGTCATCTTGGCGAGATCTGGGACAATCAAATCCTTTCTGCTGTCAACGAGGATACTGGGGTGGTTTTTTGCAGCTGTGAATAATTGTAATGCCTGTGGAAAGCGAAGAAGTTTAGCGACTACCAGGCAAGAAGAGGGTTGATCTAGTCGAAGGTGTGAACGCTCAATATCCAGCACAAAGGTAGGGTCCATATTGAGAATCTTGGGTAACCATTTCATGAAAAAACTTGACATATCTGTGCCTTTGATGCCTTCTTGTAGCTCGATGATTCTCAAGTTGTTCCTTCGGCTTTGGTTGGCTATGTCTTGTTCTATGCCAGGGGTGCCCACACTTTTTGGGCTTGCGAGCTACTTTTAAAATGACCAAGTCAAAATGATCTACTAACAATAAAATTTTTTAAAACACAAAGCACACTGTGTATGCAGAGAAAATGTTAATTATCATTCCTATTCCGGGGTTTTTTCAAAGAGGTCAAGGCAGATGACTCTATGCACTGTCACCTCAGTAACAACCATACAAAAATAAACAAATATACCCCCCTCCCTATTTACTAAACCACAATAGCAGTTTTTAGCGCAGGGAGTTGCGCTGAATGCCCAGCGCTGGTCTCACTCCCTGCGCTAAAAACCACTATTGCGGTTTAGTAAAAGGGGGCCATAGTGCAAAATATAGACAGCAGATATAAATTCAGACACATTTTGATCACTAAATTGAAAATAAAATCATTTTTCCTACCTTTGTTGTCTGGTGCTTTCATGAGTCTCTGGTTGCACTTTCTTCTTCTGACTGTGCATCCAATCTTTCTTCCCTTTTTTCAGTCTGTATGCTTCCTCTCCTCAAGACCTCATTCCCTCCCCCAACTTTTTCTTCCTCTCTCCCTGCCCTTTCTTTCTCCCTGCCTCCCTTTCTTTTTTCTCTCTTCATGCTCCCTTTCTTTCTGTTTCCTTTCTGTCTCCCTGCCTGCCCCCTTTCTTTCTTTCTCCCTGCCCTCCCCCAAGCCACTGCTGCCGCCATTGGGGAACAGGCCCCCAAGCCGCCGCCGCCATCGGGGAACAGGCCGCCGCCGCCCCAAGCTCTCCCTGCTTCCCTGCGTCGGGCCGACCACCATTCCTCTCCCTGACGTCAATTCTGCTGTCGGAGAAGAAGTTCCGGCCCAGCCAGGCAACGATTGGCTGGCCCGAACTTCCTCTCTGACAGCAGAATTGACGTCGGGAAGAGGAAGGCTGATCGGTCCGGTAGATCGCCAAGGCAAAGTGAGTCTATCACGGAGCCCAGGATTGCGATTGACCTATTGGGCACCCCTGTTCTAGGCACTTAATTTGGTTCTCTGTCTGTTCATGCTGTTGTACCATTTCAAGTGCTGTGGCATCTGCTCTGGATTCTAGTGATTCAATACGCAGTTGAAAATTTGTTAGGGAAGCATTTATTGCAGACAAATCTTCTTTAAGCTCTTTGGTAGTATCAAAGTGCTTAGCATTAAGCTCCCTTAGAGCATGAAGCTCTTCAAGCATGATGTCGCTTGATGTGGTAGCCTTTTTCTCAGGAGCCATTTTTTCAGGAGTTGGAGGGTCTTGTTTTATCGGTTTAGAACCAGCTGTAAGGTTGGTAGAAGTCTCCAGTTTCTATTGTTTGGTAGTAGACATCTGAATGTGAAATATATATAGAAAAGTCCAAAACCAGTATGGAAAGGAGGTTTGGCAGTTCTTATTCTTGTCAATGGAGGGAGAGTGCAAAGCTCAAGCGTCCATTTTGTTTGAAGTACAGGACACGCACACCTCAGAGAGGGTGGTAGATGCCTGGAATGCCCTCCCGAGGGAAGTGGTGGAGAGGAAAACTGTGATGGAATTCAAAAAAGCGTGGGATAAACATAGAGGATCTCTAATTAGAAAATGAAGAATGTAGATTAAAGAGCTAAGGCCAATACTGGACATATTTGCACAGTTGTGTCCCATATGTGGTGATTTGGTGTAGGATAGGCTAGGGAGGGCATCAATGAGAACTCCACTAACTTGAAACATGAGGATGTTACTGGCCAGACTTTTATGGTAGATAACCTGCAAACAAGATGGTTAGATAGGCTGGAGTGAGCTTGGACGGCAACTTCAGCATTTAGAACCTAGGATAATTCAAAGTGGACTTTACAGTCTATGACCCAGAAATATCAAAGAAGAGACAAGTTAATTTAATCATGTATTTTTAATGGGTATAACTAAAGGGCAGAGTGGATGAACCATTTAGGTCATTTATCTGCTATCATTTACAATGTTACGTATGTTACTCAATCGTTTATGAGATATTGGTGTGAAAGGGACGGTATTGGATTGGTTCTCATCTTTTCTAAAAGACCGTACATATAGGATAGCTAATAGTGGTTCTATGTCTCAGGAGAAAATGTTAGATTGTGGGTTACTGCAAGGTTCAGCACTATTGCCAATTTTGTTTAATTTAATTTTGAGTTCCTTGGCTAGACTTTCTCCCCTTATGTTGGATTTGGATCCTTTACAAGATAGTTTAAATAAGATTAACTGTTAGCTAAATGACAATAGACGTATTAAATATGAGTTGCTTGTTGTATTACAAGTGATAGAAAGTCACCACAGTTGGACATATTATTAGATTAACATCATGTAAGATTGGTAAACAGTTTTAGATATTTGTGGATAATGTTTGTCATTTAAAATTTGAAGATCACATTTCTATAGTGATTGGGAGAGGATTTGGAGCATTGAGACAGAGCTACTTAAATTTTTTTGAATGAGGATTCTTTGCATAATTTAATACACACCTTTGTTTTAGCAAAATTGGATTATGGTAATTTAGTTTATGCAGGGATAACAACAGGACAATTAAAACGTTTACAAACTTTACAGAATGTGGCTATTTGGCTACTAGGTAATTTACATATTAGGGATCATGTAACTCCTTTATATTTCATAGCAAATACAGAAAAAAGAGGCAAGTGAGATGTCTAAGTCCATGAGCCTGACATACCTCCATTCCAAAGCCTCCAAAACAACGGCGGTGGCAACGCTCTGAATGGGCTGCTTCGTGACCTTCCCCGCCAGGGCCTTCTTTCTGCCGCGTCACTGATTACATCATTCCCCCCTCCTTGTCTTCCAGCCTTTGCTCCAAATTCATGCTCCTCCCATGTCCCAACTTGCTCCTTCCCCCCCTTCTTCCTTTGTCCCACGTTCATATCCCACGTTCCATATCCTTTGTCCCATGTTCATATTCAAGGCTGCACTCACTCCCTTTAGGGACATCCAGCTGGGCTACTCCATCCTGCCGTCAGCCTCACTTTTGTTTACAGGGACATTTCAGAGAGATGGCTTCCGTGTCAGCCATGTGCATCGTGCAAGAGCTGCTGCCCACATCTCTGCAAAGAACAAGTGTGACTGAAGGCAGGAAAGATCATCACACCTGGAAGGAGGTAACTGGGAACCCCGGCTGACCCTGAAGGCTTCACTCTGATGTCTTCGGAGGGATGCCTTCCGGGTTGGGTTTGGTGGAGGAGGGCAGGAAGGAAGTCTGTTTACAAATGGGAACCCCAGTGGCGGTGGCGAACAGCAGTGGCTCCACATTGGGGAGGAAGAGGGCGGGAGACAAGGAGGTGCTTCCAACTGCGGGAACAAAGCTTTTCACCATTTTTGCAGGCGGTGAAAAGTTTTGTTCTCATGTTTGCAGCAAGTCAGTCTTTGGTGTCTCCGTAGTTGCAGGTAAACCATGTCTCGCCATGGTGTATGTTCACCATGTCATTCTCTAGTGGATGTGGTTCTCAAGAGGCTTTTTGAGGCTTTAGCTTTGGGTATCAAGGCTGCCTCTACGGCATCCTTTGTAATCTGTGCCTGCAATACCAGTTTATGGACTCTGGAGCGTGAAAGTGATGATCTGGTGTCCCAGGAGTGGTTTATGTGGCTGATGCTCTATATAATACCATTAGGGTCATGAGCAAGGCTTTGGCTTAGCAGACTCACTTTCAAAGGGCAATTGTTATTCGTGAAAGGTTTGGACGATCTTATGACCAGTGTGGTTGATCGTTGTCTGAAATCTTTGACTGATAGAAGACCCAGAACCTAATTTTTGTGGCTCCAGCTGGTCTTGGCAGTACTCTGGAGCCACATCGTAGAGACCCTTCCAGGGTTACAGACAGATGTTTGCCAGATCCAGGCACAGCCAGGCATCTGGTTCCCATACTGCTTCTGCCAAGAAGACACAATGACGCCAGGTCCGGAGCAGTCCCTCTCAAGATAGAGGGGACAGCTTACAGACTTTCTGTAGGTCTGGGCTCAGATATCCTCAGATCTCAGAATCCGCTGGATTCTGGAAATCATCCAGAGCAGTTACAAGCTCATATTTGCCCAGCCTTTAACAGAAATTCGACCTGGACCTTCCTGCTCCTCTTAAGTGAGTTCTATCAACCAATCCATCTAAAATTTACAAAATCATCCAAAAACTAAATGTTCTCAGTAATTGGCTTTGCAATAATCTACTTTCCCTCAATATCAGTAAATCAAAGACCATGCTTTTTCCGACCAAAGAGAACTAAAACCTTTCTTCCCCATTATGCATCTCTTCCACCCCAATTCAGTTAGTATCAGATATTAAACTCTTAGGTATGATTCTTGATGATGCACTATTTTTCAAAACACAAATTAGTTCTATAATTCAAAAATGCTTCTTTAAACTCAAGATGATACGGTCCCTTGTGTCAATTTTAGAAGCAAAATCTCTTAACATTTTCATTCATTCCTTAGTCATCTCCACCCTTGACTACTATAATTCCCTTTACTATGGAATCCCCCCCCCAAAAATAAAGACTAGGAGATTACAAATTATTCAAAATACTTCCACAAAAATTATCTTCAATGCAAAGAAGTTTGACCATGTCACTCCTCTTTTGAAAAAGGCCCACTGGTTGCCCATCTCCCACAGAATCACATTTAAAATTATCTTCCTTGCATTCAATGTTCAAGCCAATCACTCTCCTTCATTTATCGATAGTCTTCTGATCCTGTACGAAACCTCGCGTACTTTACGATCATCTCAGCAACATCTTCTTTTGGTTCCATCTGTTTGTCGGTTATTTTATGACACAACTCACAAAACTATTTATTCTGTAGCCACTTTATGAAATGCCCTCCCGTTAGTGTTAAGACTAGAAACTACCGTTTTTTTTTCGCTTCATAAGACGCACTTTTTCCACCCAGAAAAGTGGGTGGAAAAAGGGTGCGTCCCATGGTGCGAATAACCAAACCACCTTATTTTACCTTATTTTAATTTTGGTGCTCTCTACAGGGGGGGGATATGGATTGTTAAATGTACGATGATATGCTATGGCCTGTCAGATGAGACACATTAATGACTGGTTTAGGGGGACATCTGATTTTTCTGCCACGCCACTGGAGTTATCTTTGTTGGCTCTGTACCATGTAAGTTATTTTTTGCATGTGGCGGACCCGAAGATACATCCTTTGGTGTCATACTATCCGATATTTACGCCGGCACGGCAAACCTGGAAATGGGTGTGTAAAACTGCTAAGCTGTCTTCTGGGGTCTCCTTATACTTACCCATTCAGGGCAATGGAGCCTTTCAGCCTGGATTACAAAATACCTCCTTTCAGAGGTGGAGACTTCAATATCTTTTCCACCTGTTTTTGGAGGAGGGGAGAATAACAACTTTTGCGGAATTACATCGGACTTTTGATTTACAGCCTAATGACTTGTTTGCCTATTACCAGATCCGACATTATGTACAGTCTCTACCGGTGGCCCACCTTACTGAGGATAATAGAGATGCCCTCTCGGAACTCTACAGCCTTTCTGCGCAACAGAGGATTCCTCTTCGTTTTCACGTTGTGGGGGTCCGGGATTGCCAACCTGGCCCTAACTTGGACATTTTAGCGACAACATGGGCAGAGGACTTGCAATGTACACTCACGGCCCACCAGTTACAACATTTCCCACTGGGAAATGCAACTGAAAATTGTTTTGAGACTCTATATTACGCCGGAAAGTGCAGCCCGAATGGGGATCACGCCGTCTCACTCATGCCCGAAATGTGACCATGCTCATGCCTCTTTGGGACATATGCTTTGGGCCTGCCCTAAAATTTTACAGTTTTGGAGTCACCTGGGACAATATATAACGCTGCTTTGGGGGAGGCGTTGGCTACCGCAACCGAGAGCATTATTTGGGTATTACAATATAGCCACACCTAAACCCAAGGGTATGTCCGCTTTCATTACCAGAGCACTCTTGATGGGGAAGAAAGCCATTCTCACCAACTGGCTGTCTAGTACTCCCCCGACTTATGCCCAATGGAGATCCTTGATGATAATCCACGTAACGCTAGAGCGGAGAATAGTAGGAGACTTGGATCGTGGTCCGGGTCGTAAATTTCATCAGACCTGGGAATGTTTCTGGCAGGATCTCACCCCACATGCACGTAGTAGACTTTTGAATATTTAAGTCTGACTCGGACTCTCAGGTTTTTTGATCTGGCACTGGACTCCTGGGGTGGGGAAGGATGGGAGGGGGGGGATAGTTGCATCATTGTTTACTGAACTATGCTGCTGATTGTGTTGAGTGTTTACTGTTGAAACAATAAAAAACATTTGAACATAATTTTGGTGCTCTCCCTCGCTGGATGCGGCTGCCTTTCCAGCGGCAGAGTGGCGCGCAAGGCTGCCTCCTCTTCCCTTCTGTAGCTGCTGAGTGGTGCACAAGGCTGACTGCCTAGTCCTGCGCCACTTTTGTTCTAGCGGAAAGTGGCGCGGGACCAGGCAGACAGCCTTGTGCGCCGTTCTGCCGCTACAGAAGGGAAGAGGAGGCAGCCGCGGCATCCGACCAGGCAGGCAGCCTTGCGCGCCACTCTGCCGCTAGAGAGGCAGCTGGAGACATCGAGTCCTGCTTCCCACACATTCCCCGCGGGCGCGAGCAGCAGCCATTTGATTCTGAAGGCGATGGAAGTCCCGGCATGGTGGTGCAGCCCTGAAGAGAACGAGCGGCTGCGGCAATAGTAGCAGCAGCGGCTGGTTCCGGCCTCCCGCTCTTCTCTCTCATTTCCCCTATGGCAGCGCTGGGCAGCACATCCGGGCCTCAGTTGCCTCCACCGCCGCTCCTCTGACTCCCTTCGCGTTCGGACGGGACATGGAGGAACAGGCCTGTCAAGCTGCGCCGGAGGAACTAAAGGTACGGGGAGAGGTCGGAGGGGGTAAGAGGCGATGTGCCTCGGGGGGTGCCTTGCCTTGCCTGTCTGCCTTCTGTCTCGGGGTGGGGATGAGGAGTACAGGAGGATGGAATTGACAATCCAGCATAAGAACCAGGGCAATCAGGGGAGGGAAAGAGACAGAGCAAAGAAATGCTGAAGGAGGAGGGAGCATAGGGACAGGGACAAGGAATAATGCTGGAAAGGGAAGGAATAAAGATATAGAGATGTGATACTTAATGGAAGGGGAGGAAATGGATAGTGAAGAAGAAAAGAAAGATTATGCACTTTGGGGGGCCCTGCCTTCCTGCTTGCTTGCCTCGGGGTGGGGGGCCCTGCCTGTCACTAGGCCATTAGACCTGCCTGCCCTGTATCCTGTCCCTGCCTACCACTAGACCACCAGAAGAGGTACAGGGTACAGAGCCTGGCATGGAGAATTTGGTTCAGAATGGGTTTTTTTCTTGTTTTCCTCCTCTAATTTTAGGGTGCGGCTTATGGTCAGGTGCGTCTTATGGAGTGAAAAATGTGGTAACTCTAATCATTTAAAAACTAACCTTAAAACCTTTCTCTTTAAGGATGCTTTTGAGATTTAGTTAAATGGATTACCTACATCTTCCCCTTCTGCATATCGTTCTTCCCATTACCTTTTCAATTTTTTATTTTATAAATTGTAAACCCTCCCCTTTTTTTCTCTTATGCCATGTCATGACAATTCAGGTTCACATATATATGTCCTTTCTGTTGTTTTTAACTATTTTTGTCTGTTTTAAAAATTGTTTTATATTGTAAACTGCTTTGGCAGCAAAAATAGACCACCACCTCTCAAATCTGCTGACCACGATGCCCAACTACAAAACATTCAGGAAAGAACTGAAAACCATACTATTCAAGAAATTTGTCAAATGATCTAACCAAACCGTATCGACCTTTCCCTGATCCCGACGCATACTATAACTATCAACCTTGTAATCTCCCTGGGAATGGCCAGGCTAATTTCTTGTTGGAAACTGCCTAGAACTAAAAGGTATTGGCGGGATAGAAGACAGTCAATTGGAGGCCACAGTGAGAAGGTTGTTGGAGATTCAAGCCATAGAACCTGTACTGCCTAAGACTCAAGCTTAGGCAGATGCTCCATATACTTCATCATGCCAAAGAAAGACTCAGATGATTGGAGACCCATTCTAGACCTTACATCAGTGCAGCCCTCAGGGTTCCACGTTTCCGTATGGAGACAGTTCATTTTGTCATTGCTGCAGTGGCTCTGGAGAGTTTCTTACCTCTCTGGATCTTACGGAGGCCTCTGCATATTCCATCTTCCCAAAACCACAGAAAGCTCCTAGAAAACCATTACCAGTTCTCTACCCTTCCCTTTAGTCTGGCAACAGCCCCTCACACTTTCACCAAGGTAAAAGTGGCAGCCCACCTATGGAAGATGGGCTTACAGCTGCATCACTACCTGGATGACTGGCTGATCAAGACTTTTGCTGAAGTGCAGCATATGGTAGCACAGGTCTTCCAAGGCCTGGAGAGCCTGGATTGTGTTGTAAATTACCGGAAGAGCCATTTGTCATCGACACAGTTCTTGGAAAACCTGAGCATCTTGATCAACATGGCAGATGGCTGCGTCTATCCTCCAGAAGCACGCTGATGGAAACTGTGCTCTCAGATAATGAGCTTACTAGTTAGACCGCCCCGTCGGAGTGGCACTATTTCCAAGTGCTAGGATTCATGGTGGCCATAATAGATGTGGTCCCCTTGGCAAAAGCTCACATGTGTCCTCTCCAACATGCATTCCTAGCCCGGTGGTCTCTCTAGACCAGTGTTTTTCAACCGCTGTTCCGCGGCACACTAGTGTGCCGCGAGATGTTGCCTGGTGTGCCGTACGGTCAGGGCCGCCATCAGGGCAGTACCACCAGTCCTGCATTCAGGGGCCCCGGGCTCCCCCAGGGTCCTAGGCCACAGTCTAGGGAGAGGGGCGATACGCCCCACGTGGACAGGAGAGAGCTGGACGGGGGACCCGCGGATTTCAATACATCTCGAGCCGCGAGGCTCGTCTTCTGTTCCTGCCTGCCCTGCAGCTAACATATAGCCGATCGCAAGCGTTCCCCGATGTCAGCGCTGACGTCGGAGGGAGGGCTTAAGCAAAGCCTGCCCTCCGACGTCAGCGCTGACGTCGGAGAATACTTCCGTTCGGCTATTTGTGCGCGGCAGGGCAGGCAGGAAGCAAAAGACAAGCCTCGCGGCTTGAGCTTCGTTTTGCTGAGAAAGTTGCAAAGATGGGCTGGGAGGCAAACACGGAACACAAAAGGGGGGAGGGAGTGCGTTTTGGACACAAGGCATGAACTTGGGAGAAAGGAAGGGAGGGAAAGAGATGGTGGGGGAGGGAATGGGTTTTTGGACACAGAAGAAATGGACTTGGGAGAGAGGAAGGGAGGGAAAGAGATGCTGAGGTGGGGAAGGAAATGCGTTTTTGGACACAGAAGAAATGGACTTGGGAGAGAGGAAGGGAGGGAAAGAGATGCTGAGGTGGGGGAGGGAATGAGTGTTTGGACACAGAAGGCATGGACTTTGGAGAGAGGAAGGGAGGGAAAGAGATGGTTGTGTACACGGGAAATAGAAGAAAGGAGAATTTTTGGTCATAGGGAGGGAGTGAGGTACAGATAGTGGCATACCAGGGTGGGGGGGAGGGCGGTCTGCCCCACCCCGGGTTTATGTCCCAAGGGGGTGCACAGCTGGCCACCCTCCAGTGTTGTCCCTAGGCCGGCAAACTGCGGCTCTTTAGCCACTTGAGTGCCACCGCCGCCATCGGGAACAGGCCGGCGCCAAGTTCTCCCTGCTTTTCCCTGTGGGGCCGGCCAACTCTCGCCACTCGCGTCAATTCTGACGTCGGAGAGGACGTTCTGGGCCAGCCAATCGCTGCCTGGCTGGCCTAGAACGTCCTCTCCGACGTTAGAATTGACGACGGGTGGCGAGAGTTGGTCGGCCCCGTGGGGAAGAGAAGCAGGGAGAACTTGGCGACGGCCTGTTCCCGATGGCGGCGGTGGCACTCAAGTGAATTACTTTATATATAGTCAATATAGGCACAGAGTTAAATTTTTTAACATTTTCTAATGGTGGTGTGCCTCGTGATTTTTTTCATGAAACAAGTGTGCCTTTGCCCAAAAAAGGTTGAAAAACACTGCTCTAGACGGACTCTCTGTAGAAGTCCCTGCCTTGGATGCTGGAGGTTCGGGCCAGTATGGACTGGTGGCTTCGCACTCAGTCTCTCACCAACAGCATGCCTCTCAGCATAGCTTCCTGGATAGTTGTAACGAAAGATGCAAATCTCTTCAGCTGTGGGGCCCACTGCAATTGTGAGCCGATTCAGGGGCGGTGGTCGGCCACCCAGAAAAAGTAGCCATTCAGCTATCCTTACTGAAACTGCAGAAGACTTTGGAAGGCCAGGCAGTCTGAGTCTTCTCAAACAATGCTACGATGATGACCTATGTCAAAAAGCCAAGGGGGGGGGGGGGCGGGGCGGTCCACAAAGAGTGCCCATCTGTGTTTGCTATTCATCTGGGCCTATTTGCTATTCATCTGGGCGGAACGTCATCTTCAGGTGTGCTCAGCTGCGCACGTAGCAGGAGTGTAACGCATCCAAGCCAATTTCCTCAACAGGCAGACCTTGGATCCTGGTAAGTGGATGCTGTCAGCGTCAGCCTTTCAAGCCATTGTTCGTCACTGGGGTCAGCTGGTGTTTCACCTCATGGCAACAGCAAACAGGAAAGTGGAGAGGTTCTTCAGTTGACGATATGAGCCTGGAAGCGCGAGTCTGGGAACTCTGCTCCAACTGTGGCCGCAAGGCACGCATGTTTCCTTTGTGTTCCATGATAGGCTGAATCCTGCAAAAGATTGCAAGTCATCAGGGAAAGGTCATTCTAATGGCTCCAGACTGGCCACACAGACCGTAGTACACAGATATGGTCCATCTTTGGATGGGCCCCGGTCTCAGGCTATAAGTACAACTGAACCTTCTTTCTCAAGGTCCAAAGGTCACAGAAGATCCGGATCACTTTGCTCTACTGCATGACTATTGAACGCAAAGTGTTAGCATGTAAGGGGTACTTAGAAGTAGTCATTGCCATTTTCCTAATCTAAGAAGTCAACAACAGTCTCAGCTTATGCTAAGAAATGAGAGACTTTCTAGCATTGGTACGCCCAGGAAAAAGGTGGAAACGTTTTCAGCACCAGTTTCTGTGGTGTTGGCTTTCTTTTAAACCAGCCAATTGATATTGTGTATTTGTATTTTCAAAAAGCATTTGACAAAGTACCTCATGAAAATAGAGAGTCATGGGATAGCAGGTAATGTTCTATTATAGATTAAAAACTGGTTGAAAGAAAACAGAGTAGGTTTAAATGGTCCAGGGGTCTGTGCTGGGACCGCAATTTTTTAACATATTTATCAATGATCTATAGAGGGACATAACTTCTGAAAAAGCTATCTGAAAGTTTTGGATTTTAACTTCATACCTAAGAGCCTAAATTTGGATTCCAGAATCTCAATACTATATTTCCCTATGTCATTGGTACCCACATGTATCAAGACAGTAGACTGTCTAAAATCTTATTTGGTGATGTGTGCATTCTGCCACCTTTGCACCAGGCAGGCAAGTGACCAAGCAATCTACACATGTTCCATCCACCTAGCTATCAACATTCCTATTGATCGAATCTCCCACTATAACGGTTGTCCTAACTAGTGCTACCCGATTCAGGAAAAAAAATTTCGATTCGATTTGATTCAGCCTATTGAATTGATTTTTCGATTCGATTTGATTTTCCTGCCCAATTGGGTGTTGTTTTTTTTTTTTAAAAACATCCTGGTGGGTTTATTTTATAACTTCTTCACCCTTTTATAGTCTCTTCACCCCCTTTACCTTCTCCTATCCACACTGGCGCTGTGGTGTAAACAAACAAAAAAGACTTTTCCTCTCTCTGTTAAATCCTAGCTCACATTTGCGGTCTAACACCAGCTCTGGCAGGATACACGTTCAAATCTTACATATTGTAATCAAAAAACAGAAAATAAAATTATTTTTTCTACCTTTTGTTGTCTGGTCATTATTCAAATCTTGTTGGTCCCAGGCTCTGGTTGCCTTTTGATAACTTGCTTGCCAGGGTCTCCTTCTTTCTTCTTTCTCTGTGCTAACCATCCATCTGCTATCTCTGTCCTCCCCTTCCGTTTCCCTTCCCTCTCCCGGAGGAGGGGCGGGACTGTGGCAGAGAGAAGGCAGCTCGGAAGACCCGATGGCAGCTTGCAAAGATCGATAGCACTAGCGATCTTATCCAGGCTGCTGAAATTAGGTAAATTGATGCCGGGAGGCCAGGGGGGAAGCCGGATAGAAGCACTGACACTCCCCACTTGCCCTCTAAAGCAGGAACGGCAGCGTCTGGCCAGCAAGAGGCAGCGCTGCCGATCCTGCTTTAGGGGGGAGGGTCAGTCGCTGAATCGGGAGGCCGATTTTTTTGTGTTTTTGAATCAATTCGAACCGATTCACCCGAAATGAATCGTGAATCGGGCAGCACTAGTCCTAACCCTTCCCTCCTGGTCAGAAGCCCCTAGAGATTCATCCTCTGTGTGAGAGGACATTGCATCCCCTGGTGGGCAGGTCTTGACTACAGGATTGCCTTCTTCTTCACTAGGGTGATGCTCTCCTTTAAGAAGGCCTCCCTCCTCCGTGGCAGCACAGATGCTGCCAGACTGGAGGTGGGACTTTTCTGTAACATCCCTGTAGGTCTTCTCTGTCTCCCTTAGCCCCTCAAAGTCTTCTATTCTAGCCTCAAGAGATCAGAACCATTCCCTGAGTGCTAGGAGCTGTTTCCATCAAGCACAAAGGGCCCAATTCACTAAAGTCAGCAATTGCCGCTAAACCTGTTTTCACAGGTTTAGTAATGATCGCTGCTCTCTGACCGATTCACAAAACTGCCCACCGCAGGTTTTCCCCTTCAGTCACCCATTTCCCGATCCGGCCATGCAAATTAGTAAAACCTCATGCAAAATAGCCAAGCAATTGATTCACTAACATTTGCTTGGCTATTTTGAATGCAAGGAGCAGGGCCTAAGGCCCTGATTAGCTCAAGGGGAGTCCAAGGCGCCTCAGTCAATCAGGGCCTTAGGCCCCTCCCCATACATCATATCATACACTGGGGCGGGGCCTAAGGCCGACATTACACAGGAGCGGGTCAGAGGAGCAGGTGGGGAACCCTGCTCCTGATGTAAAGGTACCGGGGGGGGGGGGCAGGCCGGGAGACGACGGCAGTGGGGAGGGGGCAGGCCGGGAGACGACGGCAGTGGGGGGAGTCCAAACGGTGGGGGAGTCCCGATGGTAGGAGGGAATGGGCATTCCTCCTGCCATATCTAAGTTCGGGGGTGGGTTCGGCGGGGGGGGGGGGCAATGGTAGGAGGGAGTGAGCATCCCTCCTGCCATATTCGCGTGGGGGGGGGCAGCGTCTCTTCTCCCATACTATGGAAGCACTTTGGTATAGCAGCGTTGGGCAAAGAGTCTTGTGGCAGGAGGGAGTGGGCATCTCTTTTGCCATTTTGGAGGGCTCGGGGGAGGGAGTGCTTCATCGGGGGGGGGGAGGGGGAGGCTTCTCTTTTTTTAGCATAATACACGCAAAATATCTGTGCCATTTAAAAAAAAGATGAAAAACAAAACAGCAAAAGCAGTGACAAGGAGGCTGCTTCTCCTGTCACTACTGTCAGGGTTTTGTACCGACTCAGTCGCTCACTGAGCGATTCAGTCGGGAAGTTTGCATACTAATGATTTGCACCTCCATGCAAATCATTTGCATGCAAACTAGATGGTGAATCAATTGCTGTTTAAAAATCAGCCAAAGAATCAGCCAACAGCAATTGAGTCGTTATCTTTAGTGAATCGGGGCCACAATGTTTTACCTTTTCCCAATGGAGTTTTTCTTCCCCTTAGCAGATCGTCACTCAACACCTCTTCAGGTCAAAGAGCAATTGAGGTTTCTGTTACCTTTTTATTAGCTGTGCTTCTAAAGTGAAAATGATGTCTGCTACACTTTCTGGATGTATCACCTACACTGATCCTGACCTTTTGACTTTTCCCTTTAATCAGGCACTATTGTTTAACTGAAAGGCAACTAAAGAGCAGTTTATAACTGCCTAAATGAAAAACCTTTGCAATAAATATGCTCCTTAGTGCTATTTTTTTTTCTAGCTGTATTCTAAACTGTTAAACACTAAACAAAGACTTTCCTCAACTGCTATCTGTGCCCTAATCTGATTTTACCTTATGCTCTGAAATGCAACCTGAAATATTTAGACTAAACACTTTTATATAAAAAAAAACCCTAACAGACTCTAAAGGTTACTTTATTACCTAAACTGACTTTGCTGAAAAAGCAGAGTACCAAACTAAAAAGTAAAAGAGAAGGACAATGAAACAACCTACTGAAGTCCAAGTTTTATCTTTTTAGTTTGTCTTCCCCTTAGCAGATCCTCACTCAGCACCTCTTCAGGACAAGGAGTAATTGAGATCTTTGGATTCCAAGATTTTATGCTCTTTGATTCATTTTGTATACAATGTGATAAAAGATGGCTTAGGCGGTGGTTCCTTGCAGTTACTCAGACAGCAAATTGTCATAAAATTACTGTGGCTATGAATATTATTTATATGTGTATGACTTATTGTTTCTTTGGTCTTTATTTAGGTATTTCAAAAAATCTAATTCACCTAGTTGCAGCTGAAGGTGTATTTAATAATTCAATCTGTGCAATATTGTTTCAAATTATCAAGCAGCTTTTACAAAAACATGGCAATCTGGGTAAGAACATTTTATTTCATTTATGTCTTGCATAGTATCAGTGTATGTAATTATGATTTATATTTAGCATAATGTTAGAAATGCTGTGGAACTAGGAATCTAGATGTTTTTGCAAAAACCTTTAGAGTCTGTGATATATTTTACAAATGCAGAGCCGAATGCATAAGAATACTGTAAAAATAACAACCCCTCCTAATTGAGATAGTTTGGTACATGAATGGTAATTTCTTGAAATCTATGAATATCACTGTAAAAACAAGAGAAAAATTAAAATAGATAAATGCCAATCTGATCTGTACAACCATGCCATCCACAATTCCTTGTCCCCAGGCTGTCTTGAATTCAGATACACTCTATCTCCACTGCCTGCACTGGGAGGCTATTCAATTTACATAAGAACAGGGTCAGACCAGTGGTCCATCGTGCCCAGCAATCCGCTCCCGTGGTGGCCCTTAGGTCAAAGACCAGTGCCCTAATTGAGTCTAGCCTTACTTGCGTACGTTCTGGTTCAGCAGGACGTTGTATAACTTTGTCTTGAATCCCTGGGGGGTGTTTCCCCCTATAACAGCCTCCAGCAGAGCGTTCCAGATTTCTACCACTCTCTGGGTGAAGAAGAACTTCCTTACGTTTATACAGAAACTATCCCCTTGTACGGAAACTATCCCCATCTTACTAGAAGGCCTCATTTTCCCTATAGGCTTTGACAAAACCCCCTCCTCCCCTATGTCTAAGAACTAAGAACCATTATAAGTGATCTTTCAGTCAACCACAAAAAAATAATCATCTTAGGAGACTTTAACTTTGCTGAATACCCAGACATCACCAGTGTACCAAGGGAATTCACAAAGACAACGTCTGACCTAGGTTTTATCCAACAAGTCCACTCCCCCACCCACTCCTGCGGAAACACTCTAGATCTGATCTTCATCTCAAAGGCCCGCTACTCAACAACAAACCAACCCTGCTAACAAACACTCAGGTCCCCATGTAATCACATTCAGCCTACACGTCAAGACCAAAGGGCCCATAGAAAATCCAGCGTCACAAAAAGCAACCACACTCGACCCAAAGTTGGTCAACCTACATGATTTTTCCATTGGCATCTCCAAAATAGACCTACTCACAAGTTCCACGACCAACTCACTAGAAGAAAAGGCACAGGCATGGTATTCTGGCATAAAGTCACTGTACGAGAAATTAGCAAGAGTCAAAAAAGTGAAAACATACACAAGATCTTTCTCATCACCCTGCTTCCTGGTGTAAAATACTCAACGCCGAGGACAAATCCACCTGGAAAAGCCTCTTGAAAGATTATAAACTAGCAATACTCGAAACAAAAAAGGCATATTTCACAAACCTTATATCCAAAATCCCCAACAGATCAAAGGCTATCATCTCACTGTCGAAAAACCTTTTTAACTTCTCCCAAGGACCACACCACATCCAACAATCAAACTTAGATAGTGAATCCCTTTCAAATTTCTTCCATGACAAGATATCAAAGATAAGAGAATCCTTAGACTTGGAAGCCATAGCTCTGCCAAGCATCCCAAATACTATACAAAATAACAATCTACACAAGATAGACTCTCTAGATGACTTCATACCAGTTTCCATTGACGACCTAAAAAGCACAATAGTCTCCCTACACCCCACAACATCAATCCTGGACCCATGCCCATCCACCAGTTTCCATTGACGACCTAAAAAGCACAATGGTCTCCCTACACCCCACAACATCAATCCTGGACCCATGCCCATCTACCACACTTCTAGCTACCAGAGAATCCTTCCTGAACTCCATCTTACCTCAAATTAACGAGTCCCTACAATCTGGCATAATACCACAGAGCTGGAAATCTTCTGTAGTAAGACCACTCCTAAAAACCCCCACCATGGACCCAGACAATCCAAGCAGCTATAGGCCAGTCTCAAATCTCCCATTCATCTAAAAAATACTATAAAAGATTGTACTCACACAACTACGAGACTTCATGGAAACAAACACCACTCTCTCCAACTTCCAGTCAGGATTCAGGAAACACCACAGCACAGAAACGATGCTTCTAGACATCGTAGATGACTGCTGGAAAATCCTTGATGAGGAGAAAGACGCTCTTCTGGTTCTATTAGACCTGAACGTCGCCTTCGATACTATCGATCACTCATTCCTTCTAGCCAGACTACACTCTATTGAAATCCATGATGTTGCACTGGCATGGTTCTCCTCCTTTTTAAACGAAAGGTCTCAGAAAGTACTGTTGGAACCCTCCTTATCGGAGCCAAATCCTCTCGACTACGGAGTGCCTCAGGGTGCACTAATATCCCTACTCCTCTTTAACATATATGTCAAACCAGTACTCGACATCGCAGAAAAATACCAAATCAAAATACACTTGTACGCAGACGACATACCTTCCCCTAGGTCAACACCGAGATGTACTAATAGAAAAACTTCACTGCTGCCTAACAGAAATAAAAAACTGGATGACTACAAATAAACTACAGCTTAACTCGTCAAAAACAGAACTTCTCTGGATACATAAAGACTCCTGCGCATACCCCCACCCATCTCTTTCCTGGGGAAATGACACCCTTGCAGCCAAAGACAAAGTCCGCAGCCTAGGAGTGACTCTCGACTCAAACCTGTCGCTCTCAAACCATGTATCAAATTTAGTATCTTCATCTTCCTGTTGCATCGGCCAACTAAAATGCATCCGTGCTTACTTTTCAGAAAATGATTTCGCCCAGCTACTATACGCGTTTGTACTATCCCGCTTAGATTACTGCAACGCTCTACTAGTGGGCTTACCAGCAAAAACATTCTCCCGTCTACAAGGTGTGCAAAATGCTGCAATCCGACTTCTAAAAAATTTGGACTTCTGCAACCATGTCACCTCTGCACTAACATCCCTTCACTGGCTACCTATCCAGAAACAATGCACCTTTAAAGCCTTAGTGCTAGCTTTCAAGACTTTCCACAAAATAACACCAAACTACATAGCATCAAAACTTCAAAATTTCGTCCTCAACTGATCACTGAGATCTCAAACAGAAAAATAGCTGGTCCTGCCACCAGGCCGCTCACTTATGTCTGAGACAGCCCGAAGATGCTCATATTCTCATTACATACCCAGAATGTGGCACATCATCCCCCCTTATCATTATTTCACTAGACAGTCTTTGGAACTTCAGAAAAGCCGTGAAAACCTTCCTCTTTACAAACCCAGCTCCTTGAAGACCCACGTCTACACCCCGGACGGATGGAATCTCAAAGACACAACCTAACATACCAAATGGAATCTCGCTAAAACTCGCATGCCACCGCATGCCACTCGCATTCCACCGCAAACATACTTGAATTACTACCACATTTTCTGACAACAAAGATGCACCCACTTGCAAAGAATAGCTATTTCATTTCCTAGTATATCCACACTGAAATGGCTGCAATTTAACCCACCCTATGTCCACTAAGTCTGTATTTGTAAGTTTGAATGTTATGTCTATACTGTAATTGCTGTAATCTAAACCCCTTTGTCCATGCTGTAAATGCTGTAAAGTCTATGTCTCACTAAAATTTGTCCTACTCATACTATGTATGTACTCCTGTAAACCGTTCTGGGCTCCATTGGTAGGGCTAAATAAATGACTAAATAAATAAATAAACAAATTTAAGAGAGTGCCCTCTCGTTTTCTCTACTTTGAAGAGGGTGAACAACCTGTTTTTATCTATTAAGTCTATTTCCTTCATTATCTTGAATGTTTCATTCATATCCCCTCTCAGTCTCCTCTTTTCAAGGGAGAAGAGGCCCAATTTTTCTAATCTCTCACTGTACGGTAACTCCTCCAGCCCTTTAACCATGTTAGTCACTCTTTTCTGGACACTTTCGAGTAGTACTGTGTCCTTCTTTATGTACGGCGACCAGTGCTGTACACAGTACTCCAGGTGAGGGCGCACCATGGCCTGGTACAGCGGCATGATAACATTCTCCGATCTGTTTGTGATCCTCTTTTTAATCATTCCTAGCATTCTGTTCGCCCTTTTCGCCACCGCCACGCATTGCATGGATGGCTTCAGTGATTTGTCTACCAGCACTCCCAAGTCTCTTTCCTGGGGGGGTCTCTCCGAGTATTACACCGGACATCCTGTATTCATGTATAAGATTTTTGTTGCTGACATGCATCACCTTACATTTATCCATGTTAAATCTCATTTGCCATGTCAAGGGTCCATTCCTTGAGCGTGTTTGTCATGTTTCAGGTCTTCGCAATCCTTCTGTGTCTTCACTACTCTGAATAACTTTGTATCGTCTGCAAATTTAATCACCTCACTCGTCGTACCAATTTCCAGGTCGTTTATAAATATGTTGAAGGGCACGGGCCCAAGCACCAAACCTTCCACTCATGACGCTTTTCCAGTCCGAGTATTGTCCATTTACCCCCCTACTCTCTGTTTCCTATCCACCAACCAGTTTTTAATCCACATGAGTATATCACCCTTGATTCCATGGCTCGCAATTTTTCAAAGTAGTCATTCATGCGGGATCTTGTCAAATGCCTTCTGATAATCCAGATATATAATGTGAACCGGGTCACCCTTGTCTATCTGCCTGTTTACTCCCTCAAAGAAGTGCAGTAAGTTTGTCAAGCAAGATCTTCCTTTGCTGAAGCCGCGCTGGCTGGTCCTCATCAGTTTGTGTCTGTCAAGGTGACCGATGATGCGGTCCTTTATCAGCGTCTCTACCATCTTTCCCAGTACCAAAGTCAGACTCACCAGTCTGTAGTTTCCCGGATCTTCCTTTGAACCTTTCTTGAAGATTGGCGTAACATTCGCCATTTTCCAGTCTTCCAGAATCTTTCCTAATTTGATCGACAGATTGGCTATTAGTTGAAGCAGTTCAGCTATAACCCCTTTCACTTCCTTGATTACCCTTGGGTGGATGCCATCTGGTACTGGTGATTTTTAAGTATCAATCTGCCTGCATACGTCTTCTAGATTGACTGTCAACCCTGTCAGTTTCCCGTTTTCATTTCCTGCGTATAGACTGTCAGCTTCTGGTATACTGTATATATCCTCTTTGGTAAATACAGACGCAAAAAATGTGTTCAGTTTGTCGGCGATGGCTTTGTCCTCCTTTAGTATTCCCTTTATTCCATGGTCATCTAACGGCCCCACTGCTTCCTTTGCGGGTCATTTCCCCTTAATATATCGAAAGAACAGCTTGAAGTTTTTTGCCTCCTTTGCTATTTTTTCTTCTTAGTCTCTTTTGGCCTCTCTTACCGCCTTATGGCACCTGCTTTGATGTTGTTTGTGCTTTTTCCAGTTTTCATCCGTTTTTTACTTTTTCCATTCCTTAAACAAAGTCTTCTTGTCTCTGATCTCTTGCTTCACCGCTACAGTGAGCCATGCCAGTTCCTTGTACTTTTCCTCTTGGATCCCTTGTTGATAAGCGGTATATATAGATTTTGTGCCTCGGCTACTATGTCCTTAAAAAGGGACCATGCTTGCTCTAGCGTTTTTACAGTGCTTATCCTCTTCTTCTCCACCATGATTCTCATCCCTTCGTAATTCCCTTTTCGGAAGTTCAGTGCTGTGGCCGTCATTCTGGATCGATGTTTTGCCCCTGTGTCCAGGTTGAAGTGGATCATATTGTGATCACTGTTTCCCAGCGTCCCTTTTACTTCTGCGCCTTGTGCCGGTCCTTGTAGTCCATTTAGAATTAAGTCCAGAATTGCATTTCCAGTTCCAGGAAGCAATTGCCTACAGCATCCAGGAACTTGGTCTCCCTACTGCAGCCGAAGGTGCTTAGGTTCCAATCTATCCCCGGATAATTGAAGTCACCCATGATAACTGCGTTGCCTCCCTTGCAGTTGTGTTTAATCTCATCCGTCATTTCTCCATCAGTTTATAAGGACTGCCCTGGGGGGTCGGTAGTAGATGCCGATCTTCATTTCTGTTCCATTTGTTCCCGGTATTTTGGCCCATAGAGACTCTACCTTATTCGTTTCTGGCGTGTTCTCTCTGGTAGACTCGATTCCCTCTTTGATGTATAGGGCAATATCCCCACCTTTTTGCCCTACTCTGTATCCCGGTAGCACAGTGTCCCAGATGTTTTCCTCATTCCACCATGTTTCCGTAATGCCAGTGATGCCAAGGTTATCTTTTTGTGCCATAGCTTCCAATTCCCCCATCTTATTCCTTAGGCTCCTTGTGTTCGTGTGCATACACTTGAGTTTGCGGCCTATTACTTTTTTGCATTTCCTTCCCTCTTGTGTCCCTCTCGATCCGTCAGGATTTCTATCTTGCCTATGATCCGGTGAGTCTTCCATGCAATCTTCCTCCATGGTATCCTCTGGGCATACTGTTTCCTGAACCATCAACTCTTGGTCAACTGTCGGCTTTCCCCTTCTTCCTAATTTAAAAACTTCTCAATTTCTCGCTTAATGTTGCTTGCAAGTAGCCTCGTTCTGTCTCTGCTGAGGTGGAGTCCATCCTTTTTGTATAGCTTGCTCTTCCCCCAGATCGTCCTCCAGTTGCGCACAAACATTTATATCCTGCATATCCAAATTCTGTGCAGGTTACAGTAGTAACATACATAAGTCGAATAACACCAACAGTTACATTCATGAATCAAATTAGCAAACACTATTTATTTATTTTTTATAAGATTTACAATAATTATCCAAGAATCAACTCTTGTACAGAAAAAAAAGGAAATAGTCTTTAACAATTTTAACCAGGAGAGCATAAAGTACCGACTATCCTTCTAAAGTCCACAGGAACAGGATCCAAGGGTAAAATAAGGCAGATTATTTCTCTATCAGAAAAAAATATAGGAAAACAAGGCTATCTAAAGTACTGGAAGAAGGACCTAATTATAAACTAAGATCTAATTATTATCCCAGGACAAGCAGGCAGCATATTCTCACTGGATGGGTGATGTCACCGATGGAGCCCCAGTACGGACCACTTTAAGAACTTAGAAAATTTTCAATTGCCTGAACCGCGCATGCGCGAGTGCCTTCCCGCCCAATGAGGGCGCGCAGTCCTTCAGTTTCTTAGTTTTCGTGGAGCTAAGAAGTCGCGTTTTCAATGGCTGTTGAAAAATTTTCTTTTCACTGCCTTCCTGCTCTCGCGGTTTTCTGACTTTTTAGTCAGTTTCTTCTTTTCTTTTATTGTTAGTACAAAAAAAAAAAATTTCATTTATAATTTCTTTCTTCTTTTACCGTCGTCAGTTTGGCTTGGTGGGGCCTTATGGATCACCATATTGTTTTCTCCCCACTTCATGGCTCTTGTTCCGTGCGGGTTTTTTCTGCTTAATTTTCCTCAGCGCGGTTGTTTTGTTGTGGAACTTGTCTTCACTGACATCCTTCTGTGATTTTCTCAATGTCGGGACCTCAGCCTTGCCAATTTCTTCTTCCCTTGCTTTTTTCCTCTTCAGTGCATTTTCATGTGGATTCTTCAGAAGCAGTTTCCCGTCGGCGCAGCAAGGATTTCGGCACCAGCCGACGTCAGTAATCCGGTACCCAGCGTACTTCCAGCACCACTCTTCCAGCCTGGACCGACTTTGATGAGCCCGATCCTCTTGGTAAGTTGGTGCAACTTTCTACTTTGTGCTTCAGGTCTTTGTAGCAGTGAGTCTAATCCTGCCGACCTTGGTCATTGTAGTAGTGAGTCAAGTCCTACCGACCTCCTTTAGCCCCATCTCTGGCTCTGCTTCGATGTCGATGAATGCCTTGATATGGGCATCCTCATCTTGGAAGCGTGGAGTGACACCGATGGTACCGGTCATGGGACAAGGGTACCAGTGTTCTTTCCTTCCTGCTGAATCTTTTCCGCTCCGCTAGTGATGTGTGCTTTGATACCAGCATTTTCATTTCTGGAGCGTAGCTCGATGGTACCGGCGTTGCAGCCATTGGTACTGGTGTTTTCATTTCAGCAGTGTTTTCCTTCATGTCCACTTCTGTTGGCATTGACATGTTTACCTTTATCTGTCGATTGGTGTCGACATCTATGATCGATGTCGACATCTATGCTTGCTGTCGACATCCAGATCAACACTCATGTCGATGTCAACGTTCATGGTTGATGTCAACATCCATATTGACATCCATGGAAGTAAGCCTTGAGTGAAAAATTGATCATACTTGTACCCGTTCTACTCAACTCAGGATTTTGTAGACTTCAATCATATCTCTCCTCAGCCATCTCTTTTCCAATCTGACAATCCCTAACCATTTTAGTCTTTCCTCATACGAGAGGAGTTCCATCCCCTTTACCATCTTGGTCGTTCTTCTTTGAACCTTTTTTAGCACCACTATATCTTTCTTGAGATAAGGAGACCAGAATTGAACGCAATACTCCAAATGAGACTGCACCATGGAGTGATACAGGGGCATTATGACATTCTTAGTCTTGTTAACCATCCCTTTTTTAATAATTCCTAGTATCCTGTTTGCTTTTTTGGCCGCCGCCACACTTTGGGTGAAAGGTTTCATTGTATTGTCTACAATAATACCCAGATCCTTTTCTTGGGCATAATAATAATAAAGTGATGATTGATGGGGGGGGGGGGCTGGGATGGAATTTAAAGTGTCTGGGACAGAATTTAAAGGTGCCGTGGGCTGGGGCGGAATTTAAAGGTGCCGGGGGGGGTGGGGGTATGTAAGACTGATGATTGTATCGGGGGCTGGGGGGGGCTGGGACAGAATTTAAAGGTGCCGGGTATATATTAGTATACAATTTGGTACAGAATTTTTTTTTCTTGTTTTCCTCTTCTAAATCTAGGGTGTGTCTTATGGTCAGGTGCATCTTATGGAGCGAAAAATAAGGTAATTGGTCTGAGTTTTATACTCACACTCCACTATTAGACTATTTATTAATGACCTTCTGTAGGCGCCATTCCACCCTACCATAGGCACTAGACAGGGCTGCCCACTCTCGCCCTTACTTTTCAATTTGAGCCATTATTACTAGCCATTAGGAATAATAATCGAATCATTGGTTTCAATCATAACTCCTTCTCAGTAAAGTTATCTGCGTAAGTGGATGATATTATCCTATATATCTCTCCCAATTCTATTTCCCCTATTATGGATGTAATAGATACTCAATTCTCTCTGGATACAAACTAAATACAGTAAAACCTTGGTTTGCGAGCAGAATTTGTTCCAGAAGCATGCTTGTAATCCAAAGCATTTGTATATCAAAGCAAATTTCCCCATAGGAAATAATGGAAACTCAGACGATTTGTTCCACAACCCAAAAACTTTAATACACAATACAGTACTGTATATACTTGTATTGCAAGACCTTGCTTGTTTTGAACAATCATTACACTGCGGTGTTACGTTCAGTCGTGCTCAGTGTGAGATATGCGTATGTTGTGCGTGCTTTATGTCCAGCCATGATCAGTGATGCAACACGCATATATTGTGCGTATTTGACATGACGCGTGTATATGTGCTCGTAATATAAGACGCTTGTTTATCGAGTTAAAATTTAATAAAATGTTATGATCGTCTTGCAAAACACTCGCAAACCACATTACTCACTAGCCAAGGTTTGAATGTACTAGTAAAACTGAAATCATGCATTTTAATTGCAAAGAGGTTTGCTTAGAAGTGGAAACTCTCGGTTTCCTTTGGTCTTCCCATAAAATTAAATATCTTAGTGTCTGGTTTGGCCCCTCGATAGAGGAAACCATTCAACATAATATAGAATTTCTGTTTTGCATAATTCATGATTGTATTAGAAGGATGGTCTCCCCTTAATATCAGTTGGTGGGGAAGAATGGAGACCAACAAAATAATGATTGTACCGAAGGTGAATTACATCTTAAGCATGCTTCCTGTAATACTTGATTGTAGTGTATATACTAAGATGGAAAAGTTCCTTCTCTCATTCTTGTGGAACAAGAAATAACCTCGTATTTATGTTTTACAAACTCAAGTGCAATAAAGAATATGGAGGTGTAAACTTTCCTTGTTTTCTGAACTATCACTCAGCTTTTATTATGTCTCAAAGTGCTAAATGGATGCTGGATTTGGCCCCCATGGAAAAACCAAACTGGTTTACTTTGGAACAAATCATGTTCATTCCCATTCAATTGAAATTTATTACTTCTATTACACTCTCCAAACAGCAAAAACTAAATCCTCTCCTCAACAGCTTTAAGACAATTTTCACACTTATCGATAAATTATCTTCCAACCAATGGTCAAACTCTCTTCTGGCTCCTATTTGGATGAATGACTCTATTTGGATTGCCAGCTCCACCATTTCCTGGTCAATTTGGCAACGACAAGTAATTTGACCCCTTAATCAACTTTTTCAACAAGGAGAATGGAGAACTTTTGATGATCTTATCACACTCTGATATTCCTAAGAATCAATATTACAACTGGATGAGACTTCTCTATTGTTTGAAATCCACATTTTCAGACATTCCAGATCTATTATCATCAGCACTCAAGATCTGCAGTACAAGAGACTAAACTTCAAATATTGTGTAAAATTCTGGAGACCTCACCTTCAAAAAGATATAAAAAGGATGGAGTTGGTCCAGAGGAAGGCTACTGAAATGGTGTGTGGTCTTCGTGATAAGGCATATGGGGACAGACTTGAAGATCTCAATCTGTATACTTTGGAAGAAAGGCATGGGGAGTGGAGATATGATTGAGTTGTTTAAATCTACTATAATAAAACCCTAGCCAATTATGTGCACTCTTACCTGCGTGTTCCGTGATCTGTGATCAGTAGGTCCATGGCCGGCAAGAGTGCGTATGCAAGCTTACAACGGCCCCGCATTCACGGTCTGGCTGGCTCCCTTACTAAAGTTTATCGCGGTAGCAGCTCCTCTTGCATCCGGCCCTGTGTCCAAAGCTTCTCCGAAGGCTGGCTCCCATGAAAATGTTATTTATCTATTTAAAGCCGCGCCGGCAGCTTCTCTCAAGAGCCACACCAGCGTCGGAGAAGGCTTCTGATGCTGGCGGGGATCGAGAGGAGTCACCGCTACACCTTTAAACTGAAAAAAAAAATTTGCCCGGAGCATGCCAGATCGCGGGGCGGGAAGAGAAGCGCCGACAAAAAAGACTCCAGTCGCTTTGCCGGCTCCCCACTCACTCCGTAAGTAATTTCTTCACGGTCTGACCAGCTCACACAGTCCTTTGGTGCCCCTCCTTCCCTCTCCGCGGTCCTGACTCCAAACCTGCCGACTCCAGCAGCGTCTGCAACACTCTACACACGCTGCTTCGGGGCCTTGTACTGCCCTGATTTGCTCTGCCGTGTCTCTGATGATGTCATCAGGGACGTGCCAGAGTAAATCAGGGCAGTAGAAGGCCCCGAAGCAGTGTTTGTAGAGTGCTGCAGACGCTGCTGGAATTGGCAGGTTTGTCGTGACCGCGGGAAGGGAAGGGGGGCGGGAAGGGACTAAGGGAGCCGGCCAGACCGCAGGAAGGGAAAGGGGGGTAAGGGAAACACTGCTGCTGCACAGGAAAGTGGTGTGGAGGGGGGAGGGAAATGGAGGGGGAGGGAATGCTGCTGCTGTGGCTGCTGCATAGGGAAGTGGGGGATTGAAATGCTGCTGCACAGGGAAGTAGGGTGGGGGAAATGCTGCTGCACAGGGAAATGGAGGGGGAGGGAATGCTGCTGTGGCTGCTGCACAGGGAAGTGGGGGTAGAGAAATGCTGCTGCATAGGAGGCAGGGAGAGAGACAGATAGAAAGAAAGGGAGACAGAAAGAAAAGAACAAAGACAGGGGCAGGGAGAGACACAGAAAGACAGATAGAAAGAAAGACAGCGGGAGGGAGGGAGAGACAGAAATAAAGACAGACAGACATATATTCTAGCACCCGTTAATGTAACGGGCTAAAATACTAGTACCTACATATAAATGTGCATGAGTCAAGTCTCTTTCATTTGAAAGGAAACTCTGCAATGAGAGGGCATAGGATGAAGTTAAGAGGTGATGGCCTCCGGAATAATCTGAGGAAATACTTTTTTATGGAACGGGTTGTAAATGTGTAGAACAGTCTCCCAGAAGAGGTGGTGGAAACAGAGACTGTGTTTGAATTCAAGAGGGCCTGGGATAGACACGTGGGATCTCACAGAGAGAGAAAGAGATAATGGTTACTGTGGATGGGCAGACTAGATGGACCATTTGGCCTTTATCTGCCATCATGTTTCTATGTTTCTCTGTTTCAAAGGCAAATCCCCTATTGCATGCTCTGTCTCCCGTCATTACTCCCTCCTTGTGGGAGAAGAAAGCTCTCCAAAGTCCGCTGATTTGATGCAGGGGAAAAAGTCAATTAAGCCAGTTCAAATTGAGGTTTCCCTTTCCGTTTAACCATATTGTTAATATTAACAGATCACCCGGTCTAAGGCACTCCTTACCGCATGTCCGTTAAAGTTGCCATCTTGTGTCTCAAGTGTCCTTACAATTCTTTAACTAAAAGTACTAACCTTACAATAATAATAATAACTTTATGTTTTGTATACCGCAGTACCTTAACAGGTCAAAGCGGTTCACAACAAGAGAAGACTGCACAAACACAGTGAAGTTACATCAAACATGTTGTGATAAATACACCAAATACACAAATTTATTGAGTAAGTAAGTTTTTACTCATCTTCTAAAAGATTGATAAGAGATAGCATTCAGAATCAAATCACTTAAACATTTATTCCATTTACCTACTTGGAAAAATAATGTCCTATCAAGTAATCTCTTGTAAATATAGCCTTTTAAAGTTGGAAAAGAGAACAAGAGGACAAGTAATTTCTGATAAAGTAATCTAAAAGACAGAACAGTGTTTTGTAACATAAACAAGCGAATTTGAAAATTATTCTCGCTTCCACTGGCAACCAATACATTTTTTTATAATAAGGTCTTACATGTTCAGACTTTTTCAGGCCAAAAAATCAGGCGTACTGCCTTATTCTGAATAATGCTCATTCTCTTGATAGTTTTCTTATAGAATCCCATGTAAACAATATTACAATAATCTAAGGTACTTAGGACCAAGGACTGCACCAACAACCTGAAGGATAAGAAATCAAATAAGCTTCTAAAGTGCGGAGTTTCCACAGTATGAAAAACATTTTTTAACCAGGGAATCAATTCAAAAGTTAATGAACAATCCAAAATGACACCTCTCCACCAGCCAGCCAGATCGGGGCCATCTTCGGAGCGTGGGAGCCCTGCTCCGCCCCCCCCCCCCCCGATCCAGCCGGGACACAGACAGACAACTAAAAAGGCCCAGCGCCTGCACCTCTCCACCAGCCAGCCAGATCAGGGCCATCTTCGGAGCGTAGGTTCCCTGTTCCTCCCCACCCCCGATCCAGCCGGGACACAGACAGACAACTAAAAAGGCCCAGCGCCTGCACCTCTCCACCAGCCAGCCAGATCTGGGCCATCTTCAGAGCGTGGGAGCCCTGCTCCGTCCCCCCCGATCCAGCCGGGACACAGACAGATAACTAAAAAGGTCCAGTGCCTGCACCTCTCCACCAGCTAGCCAGATCGGGGCCATCTTCAGAGCGTGGGAGCCCTGCTCCGCCCCCCCCCCCCCCCCGATCCAGCCGGGACACAGACAGACAACTAAAAAGGCCCAGTGCCAACGGCGCGCTGCCATTCGGTGTGCCAACGAAGGTGAATGCGCTTTAGTGAGCGCCTTCATGAAACGCCTGCATGAAACGGCCTGCACCCACAAGAATCTAACGATGCCTTGATCCTGAACTACCGACCTTTTCTGTCGCCCTCCAAGTCAGGTAACAGCAACATTTCTACTCACTGTCAATCTTTTCACTGCATATCTAATACTTAATCATCTAGGTACTCAAGGACAAACTATCTGATACATGACCAATGTCTAATTACCGTTCTTTTGTGTTTCAGGCTGTACCTTCACAACAGGACCGTTTAGTTATCAGTATTCTTGGTTCTTGCCATTGCCAATTCCTATTAACTATTTGTTGTTTCTGGTGAGCCTGGTAGCTAGGGATTCTCACTCATGGTAATCTGTCCTTACAGAAAAAGAAGTTATTCAACAGGAGCAGGTGTTCTCCAAGGCAGCAGGGCATAGATTACCATAAACTTCCCATCTCCTCTAGGAGTTGTATTCCCTATGCATTTTTATCCTGTACAAGTTGTTGGGGTGAGAAAGTACCCATGCTTGTATTCCAAAGGTTTGTTTTTTTTTGTGTTGCACTAGGTAGAATCTACCAAGGCTCTGTTCGTGATGTCATCCATTCATGGTAATCTATGTCTTTCTGTTCTGGGAGAACATCTGCTACAAGTGAGCAACTTGACTTTATAAAATCACCCCAGGATTTACACATGTAAAAGTATACATGGCACCAAGTAGGCATGTAGACTCAGGATTTAAGCATGGTCATACTCGCAATCCATGTGCATTTGTTTGAAAGTGTTATAAGGATTGTTTTATGTTAGAATTTTGTATGATTTTTATGTTATAAATTTGTATGTTTTTTGTAACCCGTTTAAGTTTAAGTAGGCTATAAGCTTTTAAAATAAATATGCACATACTTGAAACAGAATTATATATGCTGGAGCATGAATAAATGTCCATAAGCTTAATCTAGGCACAATTTCTGTTGCTGTGCACTTAATATTTAATAAAACAGCTAGGTGCTTATGTATATTTATAAAACAGGCTAAAAAAATAGTTGCCTACTTTAAACACATAAGTGATCTGTTATAACCTACTATATACATACATGAATAAATACATAAAAATTGCCTCACAATTTTGTTTATTTCTTCACAGCTATATCAGGTATTCTACTATTGTTATTACAGTTCATTGGAAGTCCTTTGTTTGGATTCGTCATGGCAAAATTTACAGAATTCTGGCTGGCACACATTTTCAATTCAGAGTTAACTGAAATAACTGTCACCTTTGTTATGATATATTTAACTTTCTGTCTTGGTAAGATAAAAAAACGTAATTTGTTTAGATTTGTGTTCATGTTTCATTGCAGTATTTAATTGAACTGTAACGTTGATTAATTATTTTAAAATATAAACAGTATTAATAATTTGTAGATTGAATACATTATGATTTCTTGGTTCCTTTAGGTAATGAAGAGCTGCTGAATATAGCGGTAGTGAGAGTGCAGGAAAAATAAAACAATCTAATCTAAATCTTAGATTAATATACCATGTCATCTCCTAAAATAGGAGCTCGCCTCAGTTAACATAGTAAAATTGCTAAGAAGATGTAAACTGAATTAAGTATAGAGAAAAATTTTAATGAGAACCAGACTATTCATAGAATCCTAGAAACATGATAGCAGATAAGGCCAAATTGCCCATCTGCAGTAACCATTATCTCTTCCTCTCTCTAAGAGATCCTACGTGACTATCCCAGGCTTTCTTGACATCAGACACAGTTTCTGTCTCCACCACTTCTTCCTGCACTGTTCCACGCATCCTCCACCCTTTCTGTAAAAAGGTGTTTCCTTAGATTACTCCTGAGCCTATCGCTTCTTAACTTCATCCTATGCCCTCTCATTCCAGAGCTTCCTTTCAAATGAAAGAGACTCAACTCATGTGCATTTACATCACGTAGGTATTTAAACGTCTTTTTCATATCTATCCTCTCCCGCCTTTCCTCCAAAGTGTACAGATTGAGATCTTTAAGTCTGTCCCCATATGCCTTATGACGAAGACCACACACCATTTTAATAATCTTCCTCTGGACTGACTCCATTCTTTATATATCTTTTGAAGATGTGGCCTCCAGAATTGTACACAATATTCTAAATGAGGTCAAATCAATACCTCCTTTTTCTTACTGGCCATACCTCTCCCTATGTACTCTAGATCCTTCTAGCTTTTGCCTCACCGTTTCAACCTGTTTGGCCACCTTAAGATCATCACATACAATCACACCCAAATCAGGCTCTTCTGTTGTGCTCATAAGTTCTTCAACCCCTAAATTGTACCGTTCCCTCTGGTTTTTGCAGCCCAAATGCATGACCTTATATTTCTTAGCATTAAAGTTTAGCTGCCAAATTTCAGACCATTCTTCAAGCTTCGCCAGGTCAATCTTCATGTTATTCACACCATCCTGGGTGTCTAGTTCATTGCAGATTTTGGCATTATCTGCAAAGAAGCAAATCTTATTTTATAGCCCTGTAGCAATATCGTTTATAAAAATGTTAAAAAGAACAGGCCCAAGAACAGAACCTTGAGGCACACCACTGGTAACATTAGTGCTTTACTCAGAGCGATCTCCATTGATCACTGCCCTCTGTCGCATTCCACTCAACCAGTTCTTGACCCAGCCTGTCACTTTGGGACCCATCCAGTTTATTTATTAGATGTATGTGTGGAACACAGTGAAAGGCTTTGCTAAAATCTAAATACACCACATCTAGCGCTCTCCCTCTATCCAGTTCTTTGGCCACCCAGTCGAAGAAATTGAAAAGATTTATCTGACAAGACCTTCCTCTAGTGAATCCATGTTGTCTCTGGTCCTATAATCCACAGGATTCCAGAAACTTGACCATTCTCTGTTTTAAAAGCGTTTCCATTAATTTGCTTACCACAGAAGTCAGATTTATCGGCCTATAAATCCCTACTTCTTCCTTACTTCCACTTTTGTGGAGAGGGATCACATCCGCCCTTCTCCAGTCCTCTGATGCCACTCCCGACTAGGAAAGAAGCCAGGAGGCAGGTGAGGAAAAAAAAGAAGGAACAGAAGGCGAACAGGAGGGGAGAGAAGGGAAGAGGGGAAGCAGGAACAGAAGGCAGGAGAGAGCACCCCCGACGTCAACTTAAGAATTGCCGCTTCTGGGTCAGACCAGTGGTCCATCATGCTCAGCAGTCCGCTCACATGGTGTCCCTTAGGTGACTAGCCTTACTTGTATATGTTCTGGTTCAGAAGGAACTTATCTAACTTTGTCTTGAATCCCTGGAGGGTGTTTTCCCCTATAACAGCCTCCGGAAGAGCATTCCAGTTTTCTACCACTCTCTGGGTGAAGAAGAACTTCCTTACATTTGTATGGAATCTATCCCCTTTTAACTTTAGAGAGTGCCTTCTCGTTCTCTCTACCTTGGAGAGGGTGAATAACCTGTCTTTATCTATTAAGTCTATTCCCTTTATTATCTTGAATGTTTCGATCATGTCCCCTCTCAGTCTCCTCTTTTCAAGGGAGAAGAGGCCCAGTTTCTCTAATCTCTCACTGTACGGCAACTCCTCCAGCCCCTTAACCATTTCAGTCGCTCTTCTCTGGACCCTTTCGAGAAGTACTGTGTTCTCCATGTACGGCGACCAGTGCTGGACGCTCTATTCCAGGTGAGGGCGTGCCCGTAGAGCGGCATGATAACCTTCGCCGATCTGTTTGTGATACCCTTAATCATTCTTAGCATTCTGTTCACCCTTTTTGTCGCCTTAAAAGGGGTGGGGCCAATGGCGCTCAGTTTTTCGGCGCGCGTCGAAGGCAAACATTAAAGGTGCTTGCCTTAGCGAGAGCACCTTTGTGAAGGGCCTTAAGAAGGGACAAGATACTGCACTGAAGAAACCAGAGAATGACACCTACATAGGCAAGTACCACAAAGGGCAACAGGCAGACATGAACAGCAGCAGATAAATAAACAAAGACAGCAGTTGCAGAGGGTAAACGCCGAGGACATACACCACAGAAGCAGGGGTAGTAGGTATATAATTAGGAGAGGGACTACACAGTAACAGCACCAAGGACGCTACACACAGCAGGAGAAAGCATATAGGGAAGAACAAGAAGCACATAAGACCCGGGAAACAAGGAGAAATCACTTCAGACAACAGACAAGCAAGTGGATAGCAATGGAAGCAGCAGATAGAAAGAGGATGATGAGCTACCCAGTCTTCTGCACCATTTGTCATACGTATGACTTCCTCCCCTCTGGCAGGAGTCTTATGTATGCACTCGGTGCGAGGAACTGGAGGGCCTGAAGAAGCAAGTCAAGCTACTGGAGTACTAGAACTACAAGCACTTCGAGCAGTTGAGGAGGAGATCAAAGAGGCTGGAAACTTCATGAAAGAGAGGAACACTGAAGAAGAAGTCAGGGAGTTAGAGAAGTTGGTGTCAGGTCAAAAGCGCGCCAGGATAAAGGCGCGCGCAGACAATTGAGCGCAGTGTGGAGGTGTGCGCCGCAGAAAATTACAGTTTTTATGGCTCCGACGGGGGGGGGGGGCGTGGGGGGGAACCCCCCCACTTTACTTAATAGAGATCGTGTCACATTGTGGGGGCGTTGTGGGGGTTTGTAACCCCCCACATTTTACTGAAAACTTCACACCCCCTGGACTTACAGGACACATACACTCATGTGCCCATGCACCCAGCCCACAGGAGGCATCGTCACTTCAAAAGCCAAGACAGACACTTCCAGTACAAGGTCCTACCCTTTGGACTCTCAACGGCTTCAAGAGTGTTCACAAAGTGTGTGGCCGTGACAGCAGCACATCTACACCATCAGGGGGTGTGCATCCTCCCTTATCTTGACGACTGGCTGATAGTGGTCCACTCTCCAAGGGAGGCACAGCCGGCCCTGACAACCATCATAACCCTCCAAGAACTGGGGTTCCTCATCAACTACAAAAAATCCCACCTGATACCCACCAAGAGGATATCGTTCATCGGGGCAGTCATCGACACCACACAGACCAAGGCCCTTCTAACGGACTGCCGGATCAAGGCCATGACATCCCTGGCCCAGCGCATCTCTGCCAGCAGCTCATCGTCAGCATGCTCCCTCCTGCATCTTAGGAGCCATATGGTGGATGCGGTCTTTGTTGTCCAGCACACCAGACTATACATGAGACCCCTGCAATGGCACTTCAGATGTCACTGGAACCAGCATACCCAACCACTGACCACCCAGATACCCATTCGCCAACCCATACACAAGACGCTTCACTGGTGGATGGCCCGAGATAACTTAGTGAAGGGGAAACCATTCAGACCACCACCTCACCAGCTGATGGTCACCACGGATGCCTCCAAACATGGATGGGGGGCACACCTTCTCCATCTTCGCACAGGGGACACATGGTCTGCCCATGGTCCGTCCTCACTTCATATCAACCTTTTGGAGCTCAGGGCTATAGGGATTGCCCTCGAAACCTTCAAACAATGGGTGACAGGTGGGACAGTCCTCATCCAAACACAACCAGGTGGCCATGTACTACATCAACAAGCAGGGAGGGACAGGGTCAGCCTCGCTCTGCAAGGAAGCTTGCCGCATATGGGAGTTCGCCAACTCCATTCAATGACCCATCCAGGCAACTTACCTTCCGGGGGAGCAGAACGACCTGGCAGACAGCCTCAGCCGCCAGCTGGAACCCTACGAGTGGTCTCTCAACCCAGCAGTGATGAAGAAGATCTTCAGCACCTGGGGCACAACGAGTATCAACCTGTTTGCAACAGAACTGAACTCAAAATGCATGACCTTCTGCTCAAAGAGACCGACCCATCACCGTCTCAGCCCCGACGATCTGTCTCTGAGTTGGAACCACGGACTCTTATACGCCTACCCGCCAACACCTCTCATACCCAAAGTCCTGCAGAGATCCTTCAGGATAGAGCAACGATGATCATGATTCCCCTGTTCTGGCCCCGGCAACCAAGGTTCTTGTTCCGGCAACGGATAGCGGTTCACCCACCTCTCCACCTCCCGATCAGCACAGATCTCATAACACAACACAGGAGCTCTACCCTCCACCACGACCTGCGTTCCCTAGCCCTGACCGCATGGAAGTTGAGAGGATGAACCTACCACAAGACGTGGAGCATATTCTTATGGCAGCCAGAAGACCTTGCTATGGGTTGAAATGGAGAAGGTTCCGCTACTGGTGCACAGGCATTGCACAGGCACGCAGTGAGACCCCTACAACTGCCCCATACCGGACATCTTGCAGTACCTACTGAGCTTATCTCAGGGGGGCCTAAAACCCACTTCCATCAAGATCCACTTAAGTGCGATTGCGGTGTACCACACTGGTTTAGACAACACACCGGTGTCGGAGCACCCAGTAATCGCAAAATTTATGAAGGGACTGTCCAATCTGCACCCACCGGTCAGACCACCACCGCCCGGATGGGACCTCAACTTGGTGCTGCATCAGCTCACCCTCGACCCCTTCAAACCTTTGGGGGAGGCAGATCCCAGATTCCTTATCTGGAAAACCCTCTTCCTAATCTCCATCGCGTTGGCCAGACATATCAGCGAGATCCAGGTCCTGGTCCATCACCCCCCCCGACACACTCCTTCATGAGGACAGGGTGGTGCTCAGAACCCACCCCCAATTCTTGCTGAAGGTGGCTTCAGCGTTCCACATCAACCAGTCTATCATCCTCCCTGCACTCTACATCCCCCCACAGGGAGACTCACAGCCACCTCAGCGACACCTCCTGGACTGTGAACGGGTCCTGACTTCCTACATCAACAGGACGCAATGGACCAGACAAGCCTCACAACTGTTCGTCTCCTACGACCAAAACAGACCAGAACTGCCGGTCACCAAACACACGCTCTCGCGCTGGATATCCCAGTGCATCTCCTTCACCTACAGAAGAGCGCAGCGTGAACTGCCGGTGGGAGCCCACACCCATCAGCTCAGAGCCATAGCCACTACTCCAGCTCATCTACACCACACACCAATAGAGGACATCTGTGATGCAGCACTTGGTCCTCCATGCACACCTTCACCAAGCACTACTGCCTCGACGTAGTATTCCACTCCCCGAATGCATTCAGCTGAACAGTCTTGCAAGCGGCCCTTCCCTCCCGGGAGGGACAGCAACCACTAGCACAGCCTTGACAAACACTGATCAAGTAGGGTGTTATAGATATTGATTAAGTAGGTCTTCCAGTACTACCTGTCTAGACTGAATGTTGAATATGCAAGTTCAAATTGTCACGTGCAAGTACGAATTGTCACTGTTGACCAGTTGGTTTCTCACTGTTGATTGTTATTGACCAGTTTCACTGTTCTGTGAATATTATTGACCAGTTAAGACAGCACTTTATCAAAAACCTTGTTTGCACAACTTAACCTGCTTTGCCTGATTACCCTGCCCGGCTCGGCCTCCACAGCCAGGCGAGGGATGCACAGAGCACTAAGGCGCAGATCCAATCGGTAAATCCCTCGGCTAGGGAGTCACCCATATGTGGCTGACTCATCCTGCTTGTCCTAGGAGAAAGTGTAGTTACTTATCTGTAACAGCAGGATACTTATCCGTGGACAGCAGGATAGTCAGCCACACAACCCACCCGCCTCCCCGTACGGCTGACCCAGCCACAGCTAGGAACATCCTGGGGATTAGGGGGAAGCAGGGGGAAATGGGTAGTGCTTGGGCATGCACTGCAAGTGCTCAGAGAGAGAGAGAGAAAAAAATCTCTCTGGCTATTGGAGAGCTTATCTGCAAATTGGGAGCTGTTGGGACAACACCCATATGTGGCTGACTATCCTGCTGTCCACGGAGAATCTACGTTACAGGTAAGTAACTACACTATTCAGAGTAGTGAGGACACAGAAGGATTGCGAAGACCTACAAAAAGACATAAATATGCTCGAGAAATGGGCTGCGAAATGGCAAATGAAGTTCAACATGGATAAGTGCAAGGTGATGCATGTCGGTAACTAAAATCATATGCACAAATACAGGATGTCCGGGACACAGAGGGAGGAGCATAAGGCCCTTATTGGCTCAGGCACCTAAGGCCCCTCCCTAATCAGGGCCTTATACCCCTCCCAGTGCTTCACATGATGCACCAGGGAGGTGAAGGCCTACCATTTGGGACTGGTGTGCCGTGGAACAGGTGGGACCGTATCCCTCTTGCTCCTAACTTGTGAAAAAAGCATCGGGTGGGTTTGGGAGATGGGGGTGGGGGTTTGGGGGAGCATATCTCCTGCCATTTTTTTTTTTGTGAAGGGGAGAAGAGGGGAGGGCTGCATGGGGGAGCCTCCGTTGGCAAGAGGGAATGGGCATCCCTTCTACCATTTTTTCTCATGTGGGGTATGAGGTTGGCATGGCAGGAGAGAGTGGACATCCCTCCTGCTGTTTTCACTGCCGCGGGGACTGGGGGTTGGTTCCCAATGCCAATGCCAGTTCGTCAGGAGAACATTGGGTAAGGCCGTCATTGGAGGGAGGGGCTTTTTTCTTTTTCTTTTTTATGAGACAGTTTACCATCGGATTGGAAACACTCTATTCTCTATTCCAGTATAAAAAACCCAAAAAATAATTCTATGGATTGTTCCAATTACCGTCCAATCGCTAATCTTCTTTTTCTAGCTAAACTGAAAAAATTGTTTTCAACCAGCTTTCTGACTTCATTGATAAAACACAAATTCTACATCCCAACCAAATGGGCTTCCGAAGTAATCACTCAACTGAACATTCTCTTTTAGGACTTAGCACAACCATTCACTATTATCTCGACCAACATAAGTCAATGCTTCTCATCTCCTTGGATCTCGTAGCAGCATTTGATAGTATAGACCACTAGCTTTTACTCCTAAGACTTGCCTCAGTTGGAATCTCTAACCAGGTTCTTGAATGGTTTAAATCTTACTTCTCTGACTCTTAAGTCTTTTAATACTAACTAAAATCCCTATTACTTTTTAATATCTATCTCGCTCCTTTATTAACCCTCATTCAGTCAATTGGTTTTTCAGTTTATGCATATGCAGATGACATTCAACTTCTTTATAACCATCGATCCTTCTAACTTAAATGTTATTGCTTCCATTAACCTTAAATTAGTTAAAATTCATGACTGGTTAAACTCAAATATGCTTTCTTTAAGCATCACAAAAACAAGCACTGTTCTTTTCCCTTGGAAAGAAGGTTTACAGATAATCTCACCAGTTTTCATTGATAATACCCCACTTGAATTTACTTTAACAACAAAAATCCTAGGTGTCATCATCGACAATAGACTCACATTTTGACCCCAAATCAGCGCTCTGGTCAAAATCTGCTTCTATAAGCTCAGGATGATAAGATCTCTAGTTCCTCTCCTAGACTCAAAATCACTTAATATCCTAATTCACTCTCTCATCATATCCAAAATTGATTATTGTAATTCATTATATAAAGGGTTGTGTCAAAAAAATATCAGGTATCTTCAACTTATTCAAAATAAGGCCATTAAAATCATCACAGCTTCGAAAAAATTTGATCATGTCACTCCTTTGCTAAAGAATGCACACTGGTTACCCATTTTACATTGGATTACTTATAAAATTTCTCTTCTTTGAAAACTCAACAGATTAACATTCCCGCGTTCATAGATAGACTTCTAATTCCATATGATCCCCCCAGAACCTTAAGATCCGCCTCTCAACATACTCTTAATGTTCCATCATTAAAAATAATTGGCACTCGTCGTGCTTCCATCTTTTCGGTCACCGCTCTTTCAATCTGGAACTCCTTCCCCTTATACATTAGAGCAGAACAAAACTTGGATAAATTCAAGAGTAGTTTAAAATGCTTTCTTTTTAAAGATGCCTACAATTGATTTATCCTATTTTTTTGTTTTTTTAGTTTTTTTACCCAATCCCTACCTTGTCATATCCTACTATTTTTATCCTATTATGTTTTCTTTCTTCACAAATTGTAGTTCTCCTTTTTTTCCTCCTGTTTTCTCGTCCTCTGCCTATTCAAGTTTGTCCGTCTTGTAAGGTTTATGTTTATTATTTGTAGTTTGTTCCCTATTTCATATGTAAACTATTTTTATTGTACAATGCTTTGAATCCTATGTTAAGCGTTTAATCAAATTTTAATAAACTATGAAACTAAAACACACACACATCTGTGCCCATTTAAAAAAACTGAGCTGAACTATTGGTAACAGGTAAGCAATTCGTCTTGACCAGTCGGGTTTTTTGTGCATAGCCAAGCGATGTTAGTGCATCAGTCGCTTGGCTAGGTTGCATGGGGTTTACTTAATTTGCATTGCTGGATTGGAAAATGGGTGATTGAGGGGAAAAACACGCAGTGAGCTGTTTTGTGCATCGGGTCAACAAATTTGATTGTTGCTAAAGCAGTCAAAATTGGTTTAGCAACGATCGTTGACTTTAATGCATTTGGGCCTTTGTTTACTTAGATAAAAAGGCTTTCTCAAAATTGCTTACCTTCCGGGGGATGCACAAAACTTACCAATCGTGTCCCAATCATCGCTAAACCAGTTTGACCAGTTTAACGATCAGTTGGATTGGATTCCCCGCTGCACAAAACTGCCCACAGCATGTTTTTCTCCTCGATCACCCATGATCCGACCCATGCAAAACAGCCAAGCGATTAATGCACTAACATCGCTTGGCTATTTAGCAGATTGCTCTAGACCTGTGTTACCGACTGGTCTGCCTGATTATTTTTTTTTTTTTTAATTTTTTTTCAATGATACAGATATTTTGCATACATTACACACGCAAAATAACTGTCCCATAAAAAAAAAAACAAAAAAACAACCCAAAACCCCGGTGCCACCGATGACCCTCCCCAGTGACATCTGACAATCGTCCCCCCGACAAACACGGCAATCCCTCCCTAACAAACGCGGTGCCATACCTGAACCTAAAACAAATGGCAGGAGGGATGTCCACTCCCTCCTGCTACGAAGGACTTACTCCCCAAAAAAGATGGCAGGAGAGATGCCCACTCCCTCTTGCTATCCTGATTGACCCGCTCCTGCAGCAAAACGGCAGGAGGGATGCCCACGCCTTCCTGCCAGGAAAGGCATCCCCTTGGGAGGGCTCTTAGGTGTCTGAGCCAATCGGGGCCTTCCTTAGGCTCTTTCCTGTATCACGGATACAAGGGGGAGTAGCCTAAGGCCCTGATCAGCGCAGAAAAGCCCTGATTGGCTCAGATGCTTAAGATTCCTCCCAAGGGAGGAGCCTCAGGTGTCTGAGCCAATCAGGACCTTAGGCCACCTCTCGTGCATCACATGATGCACCAGGGAGTGGCCTAAGGCCCAGAATTTGGACAGCACATCGGAGGAAGCAGGAGGGACTGAGCACCCCTCCTGCTCCCCAACATAAGGTATGGGGAAGGGGAGCCTCAAGGGGGAGGGGTCCTGTAATCACTCCTGCACTTTTTTTTTTTGAGGGGGGGCTGGTAGTCGGGGAGGTATTTCCTGGCAGGAGGAAGTGCGCATCCTCCTGCCGTTTTGCCACTGGGTGGGGTGGGGTCAATCGGGATGGCAGGAAGGAATAGGCATCCCTCATGCCATTTTGGGGGGTTCGGGGGAGACAGTGGCTCAGAGATGCCAGCGCGGTGGAGGGGCTTCTCTTTTTTATTAATGGAACAGTGTGCATGTTTAACACACCTGTGCCATTAAAAATAAAAACAAAAGCTCTAATAGCAGTGACAGGAGGCTGCTTTCCTTGTCACTGCTTTTAGGGCTCCTCGCATGTGTCAATCGCAGTGCATCTAGCCCCTTGTATGCTAGTTTCACACTACACATACCTGCCACACTGAAAGACAGGAAAAAGTATTACTGACAGTGTCGGTGTTAGACTGGGAGGAGTACAATAGACATATTTTATGCATTTTCAAGCTGATACAAATCCCCATGGATACTTTTTTTCATGGCTGATTTTAAGCTTCTGCTTTCCTCTAAGCATTGGTACAATATTACCTGGACAAAGTAATTTTTGATTTGCATCTTTTCTCAGTGTTAAAAATTTCCCTAATAATATTGCATAATTTAAAGTGATTTTCTTTTTTCCTCGTAGCTCTGTGGTTTGGAATGTCTGGAACTATTGCTGTGACAGTTTTGGGTTTGCGTATAGATAATATATCTTATAGCCCAGGAATTGAGTTCTTCCTTGCTAAGTAAGTACATAATAAAAAATTATTTACATACATCTTTACCGCTGTGTGATGGTGTACTATTTATTTGCTGTAAATCTTTCTTTTTTTAAATCTAAAACAAACAAACCACACTGGAGATATGAAGTAATGTTGGTGTGCAATTTATTCAACAATCATAAAAGTCTGTGCTATGGCTCGTGTTTTGGCCAATATGGCCTACCTTTGGAGCTTACAACATTAAAAATGACACATAGAAATTGTTAAAAACATGCAATACAATTGTTAAACAAATACACGTTTGTCAAATAAATCTAATTTTGAAAAATGACATCTGCCTTTGTTTTTTTTTTCCCATTATTTTTTATTTTCAAATTTTACATAAAGTGTACAAAATATTAAAATACAATTGATAGATACATAGTATCACTTTTATATCTAACACATTATATATCTAAATTTGATTTTCCCCCTCACCCTCCCCCCACCCTTTTATTACTTTAATATATAATATTTTTAATTTTCAAATTTTATAGAAAATGTACAACATGTTAGAATACAGTTGATGAATATTCAATAACATTTTTATATCTAATACAATATATTCTAAATAAATTTTATCCCCTCTCCCTCCCCCCACCCTTCTATTACTTTTCATTCATACATTGCATATTGTATAATATATTATAACATATTATGTAGACTTTATTTTCTTTACCCCCCCTCTATGTGTGTCATAAAAAAGATCCATAAAAGAAGAAAAGAAGAAGAAAAGTCCTACTATTTATTCATTACAGTATTTTGCCAATGGCCCCCATATTTTTATAAATTTAGTATATGTCCCCCTTTGTATTGCGATTGTTCTTTCCATTTTGAATATATGACATATTGTATTCCACCAAAATGTATAATTTAGGTTGTTGTAATTCTTCCAGTTATTAGTTATATTCTGAATGGCAACCCCTGTCATAATTAATAAAAGCTTGTTATTTTCTGGTGAAATTTGACTTTTTTTTCTCATCATCATTCCAAATAATATTGTGTCATATGATATTGCAATATGATTTTCCATCAATTTATTAATTTGTGGCCAAATTGAATTCCAAAAAGTTTTAATATAAGGACAATGATACAATAAATGATCTAATGTCCCTGGTTCTAGACATCTGCCTTTGTGACAAACAAACAGCAAAGAAAGACTCTGGTGCTCAAATGTCTTCTATTGATATGACTTGACTTGACATGACCGTATTTCGGCCCCAACAGGGCCTGCCTCAGGAGTCTATTAGCAGGTTGATGTATTGCTTGCTGTCTTCTTACAAATATCCTGTATCACTATATAAATCATAGCAATTTGCTCTGCAAGTGGATGTAGCGATTCGTGATAGAAAGGCTGGCCTAAGTACACAATTTCCTTCAATGAGCAAAATCTGAAAAACGATGGCAGAAGGGATGACAAAGATGGCAGGAGGGATGCCCATTCCCTCTTGCTATCCCAATTGACCCCCACACCATACCCCTTAGCAAAATGACAGGAAGGATGCCCACTCCTTCCTGCCAGGAAAGACCCTCCCCCCTGAAAAAAAAGGCAGGAGGGATGCCCACTCACTCCTGCCATCAGAGGATCCCTCCCCCACAAGGCCCCCCTTCCCTACCTTTTGGAGAGCAGGAGGGGTGTTCAGTCACTCCTGCTTCCTCTGATGTGCCGTCCAGAATGCCGGGCCTTAGGCCACTCTCCAATGCATCAGGCCCTTGATGATATACTTTAAAAAGTTTTAATAAAAATAATCTTAAAAATTTCATGATAAAAAGATCTGCATACTGGCTATTGTGTCAAAATAAATTGCCAACTTTAGATCCTTCATTAAAATATTACTTTGTTTAAAAGCTACGTCGCATTAAATAAGGCAAATTATGTGCGGCCAGTCCCAAAGATGGGTTCTGGAGGAGACTGGCCGCATGAAATTGAAGGAGATACACAGCCAGTAGCAGTATCGCTGGAGCATGAGTGCGAAGCTAAGTACCTCTTTTTGTTTTGAAATATACAGTGCTGGTGCTCTGATATACTGTACTGACAGCACAGTTTTTGTGAATGTTTTCAGTCTGCCACACTCTGAACCAGGGGTGCCCAACACGTCGATCGCGATTGACCAGTAGCTCAGGAAGGCAACGCGAGTCGATCGCGGAGCCCATCCCGGGCTCCGTGATAGACTCGTGTTGCCGTCCTGATCTACTGGGCCGATCAGCCTTCCTCTCCAGTGTTCTCTCTAGGGCCTTTTAGCTGTGTGTCCGCCCAGCTGTCATCTTCTGCTGCCGCCGCTGCTGAACATTAAAAAAAAACAAAAAAAAACGGCTTGGAGATTTCAGCCCGTAGCGAACTTATGCTCCGTGGCTCTAACGTGTGCGTGTAGGCTTCCCTTCTCTTCCCTCCAAAACCGGAAGTTATGTCCAGGGGGGGGGGGAAGGGAAGCCGGCACGCACATGTTGAAAGCCCTGAAGCAAGCGTTCGCTACGGGCTAAGGCGGGAGAAAGGTTAATGAAGCATTTCCTCTTCTTGCTGCCGGGTCCTGCCTACTTTCTGTTTCCGTGAAGGCAGGACCCGGCAGCATTTCCCCCAACAGCTCGATCGTGATGCTGGTCGGCCGAAGAAGGAGAGGTTGGGGCGGTGTCGGCTTTCGGGCCTGTTATTGGTGGCGGTTTGGGTCCTGGTCCCCGATGGCAGTGGCTTGGGGGAGGGCAGAGAGAAAGAAAGAAAAAGGGCAGGCAGGGAGACAGAAGGAAAGAAGAGAAACAAAAAAAAGAAAGGGAGACAGAGAGAAAGAAAGGGCAGGGAGAGAGGAAGGAAAAGTTGGGGGAGGGAACGAGGTCTAGAGGAGAGGAAGCATACAGGCTAAAAGAAGGGAAGAAAGATTGGATGCACAGTCAGAAGAAGAAAGTGCAACCAGAGATTTATGAAATCACCAGACAAGGTAGGAAAAATGATTTTATTTTAAATTTAGTGATCAAAATGTGTCTGAATTTATATCTGCTGTCTATATTTTACACTAAGGTCCCCTTTTACTAAATCGCAATAGAGTTTTTTAGCGCAGGGAGCCTATGAGCGTCGAGAGCAGTGCTGGGCATTCAGCGCAGCTCCCTGCGCTCTAAAAACTGCTATCGTGGTTTAGTAAAAAGGGAGGGGGGTATATTTGTCTATTTTTGTATGGTTGTTACTGAGGTGATTGTGCATAGAGTCATCTGCTTTGACCTCTTTGAAAAACCCTGGAATAGGAATGATAATTAACATTTTCTATGCGTACAGTGTGCGTTGTGTTTTTTTTTAATTTTATTGTTGGTAGATCATTTTGACTTGGTCATTTTAAAAGTAGCTCGCAAGCCCAAAAAGTGTGGGCACCCCTGCTCTGAACCTTATTGAAGTATTGTCTATTGGACTGCAATATAGCATAATTTGAATGGTTTGGAGTTGCAGCACCAGATTGGAGTTTTTGGGGGGACCCATGAAGCCCTTTAACTGAAATTCTGTTTTTCTCTAATATATTTATTGGTGCTTCTCTCTCTTGTAGGGTAGGGGTTTCTAGAATTGAGTCAACTGGAATCAAGTGTCAAGCATATATTATTTTTGTGCTTTATATGTGGTTGAAGATATATGCTTCTCAATTTTGATACAGTGATTTCAGTTATCCCAACATTGGTTAGATGTTACATCGGGATGTGCTATGTAGGTAAAATACCTAGACTGCTATTGGTCCAGGAACCGATAAGAGGGGGAGCTATTTTAGATTCGGTCCTTAGTGGAATGCAAGGCATAGTACAGGAATTAACTGTTGAGTCCGCTGGGAAACAGTGATCATTACGTGATCAAATTTGAGCTGATACCGGAAGTGACATCACAAAAGAAATCTACTATAGAGGCATGTAATTTTCAAAAGGGTGACTATGATAAAACGAGGAAAATGGTTAAAAAGAAGCTAAAAGGATCAGTTTCAAAGGTTTCAAGTTTATTGGCATTTGATGAATCGCTTATCACAATATCTAAGCGATGTACATAGTAAAAACCACCAGACGGTGGTTTAACATACAATTTAGACAGGTTAGACATAGAACAAACAGTTTACTAATAATATTATTAAAATTGACGAAAAAAGTTAGGACTATGAACCAGGCATGGATGTTATTTAAAAATACCATCATGGAAATCCAGACCAGATGTATTCCACGTATCAGCAAAAGTGGAAAGAAGAGGAAATGAGAACCAGCATGGTTAAAAGGTGAAGTGAAAGAGGCTATTAGAGCCAAAAAACCAGCCTTTAAAGAATGGAAAAAGGATCCGAATGAAGGAAATAAGAGACACAAGCACTGGCAAGTTAGATATAAAACATTGGTACATAAGAAACTGAAAACCTGTGAGGGAATCTGTGGGACCGTTGGATGATCAAGGAGCAAAAGGGGCACTCAGGGAGAATAAGGCCATAGCGGAAGACTGAATTAATTCTTTGCTACGGTCTTTACGGAAGAAAATGTAAGAGATCTACCTAAACCAGAAATGGTTTTCAAGGGTGATGATGCAGAGGAACTGAATGAAATCTAGGTGAATCTGGAAGATGTACTAAGCCAAATCGACAAGTTAAAAAATTATAAATCACCCAGACCCGATGTTATACATCCAGGGTACTAAAAGAACTCAAACTTGAAATTGTTGACCTGCTGTTAGTGATCTGTAACCTGTCACTAAAATCATATGTAGTACCTGAAGATTGGAAGGTAGCCAGTGTTATGCCAATTTTTAAAAAAGGTTCCAGGGGAGATCCAGGAAATTACAGATTGGTAAGCCTGCCTTCAATGCTGGGCAAAATGGTGGAAATAATTATAAAAAAATAAAATTGTGGAACAAGTAGACATGGAAACAAACAGGAGAAACTGCCTTCATACCAGTGAACATCAAACAAAACAACAAAGTTGACCAATTGGTGCTCAGTCTCTTTTGTTATGATGGACTCGACACGATCGTGTTTCAGCCCACAAGGGCCTGCCTCAGGAGTTTTAAACTGCGGGCAGTAGCAGACGCTGTTCACTCGAGCTGCAGGTTTCTATAGAATGTGTTAAAAATTTTTGCTGATTTTGTACAATCTGATTACCACAAAACTCCTGTGGTAGGCCCTTGGCTGAAACACGATAGTGTTGAGTCCATCATAATAAAAGAGACTGAGTATCAATTGGTCACCTTTGTTGTTTTGTTTGCAGAACAAGTAGACATACATGATTTAATAAGACAGAGCCAGCATGAGTTCAGCTGAAGGAGATCTTGCCTTACCAATTTGTTCGACTTATTTGAAGGTATGAATACTGTCACCCACCCGGCTTCCGCTGGGTAGCTGTAATGCCAGGATGGGTGACTAGGCCGACCTCTGTGCGCCATTCTAGAGGGAGAATGGCCCTTCAGGGTGAAAGCAGCCAAACTGCATAAACACAAAATCCAAACAGTCAAAAACAACTCTCAAACAGTTCAGGATTTTAAAGGATGAGTTCAGCTTTATTCTATCCGAAAAATTGGAGCACAGAGAGATAAGTAAGGAGGATGTCCTCAAACAGATAGACAGGTTAAAATGCGGCAAATCGCTGGGCCCGGACGGGATCCACCCAAGGGTTCTGAAAGAACTAAGACAAGAAATAGCGGGCACAATCCAGCATGTTTGCAACCTATCCTTGAAAACTGGAGAGGTACCAGAGGACTGGAAATTGGCGAATGTCACACCTATCTTCAAGAAGGGATCGAGGGGTGACCCCGGGAACTACAGGCCGGTAAGCCTGACTTCAATTATAGGGAAGATGGTGGAAGCTATGATCAAGGACGGTATTTGCGAGCACATCGAGAGACATGGCCTACTGAGAACAAGCCAGCATGGATTCTGTAAGGGAAGGTCATGCTTAACGAACCTTCTGTACTTCTTTGAGGGAATAAGCAGTCGGGTGGACAATGGGGAACCTATAGACATCATTTACCTTGATTTTCAAAAGGCTTTCGACAAGGTGCCACATGAAAGGCTGCTTAGGAAGCTGTGGAACCACGGGGTGGGAGGGGATGTGCACAGATGGATCGAGCACTGGTTGTCGGGTAGACTGCAGAGGGTCGGAGTAAAGGGACAATACTCTGACTGGCGGGGAGTCACGAGCGGTGTGCCACAGGGATCGGTGCTGGGGCCGTTACTCTTCAACATATATATCAATGACCTGGAAAAGGAGGCAAAGTGCGAGGTTATAAAATTTGCAGACGATACCAAACTGTGCGGCAGAGTTAGGTCCAGGGAGGAGTGTGAGGACCTGCAAAGGGACCTGGACAAGCTGGAAGACTGGGCAAACAAATGGCAAATGAGCTTTAACGTGGAAAAATGCAAGGTCATGCATATAGGGAAAAAGAACCCGTTGTTCAACTACAAATTGGGGGGGGGCAATGTTGGGAGACAGCAGTCTTGAGAGAGACTTGGGTGTGCTGGTGGATGCATCACTGAAGCCATCTGCACAGTGCGCAGCAGCCTCGAAAAAAGCCAACAGAATGCTGGGCATCATAAAGAGGGGCATAACAACCAGGACGCGGGAAGTCATCATGCCATTGTATCGAGCGATGGTGCGTCCACATCTGGAATACTGCGTTCAATATTGGTCGCTGTACCTCAAGAAGGACATGGCGGTACTTGAGAGAGTCCAAAGGAGAGCAACGAAGCTGGTAAGAGGGCTGGAACACTGCCCATACGCCGAGAGGTTGGATAGGCTGGGGCTCTTCTCTCTGGAAAAAAGGAGGCTCAGGGGAGATATGATAGAGACCTTCAAGATCATGAGGGGCATAGAGAGGGTGGATAGGGACAGATTCTTCAGGCTGAAGGGGTCAACAGGCACGAGGGGGCATTCGGAGAAACTGAAGGGAGATAGGTTCAGAACAAATGCAAGGAAGTTTTTTTTCACCCAAAGGGTCGTGGACACTTGGAATGCGCTACCGGAGGAAGTGATCAGGCAGAGTACGGTACAAGGATTCAAACAGGGATTGGACGGATTCCTGAGGGATAGGGGGATCGTGGGATACTGAGAGAGGTGCTGAGATGTAACACAGGTATAGAAAGCTAACCAGGTAATAAGTATAGAAATCCAACCAGGTCGTGCATGTGCAAGACCGGAGGGTTAGGACTTCGATGGGAAGATAGGACTCAATGGGAAACCAAGGTGGCAAGGGGGCCCCTTCTGGTGACTCAGACAGGCCGTGACCTGTTCGGGCCGCCGCGGGAGCGGACTGCTGGGCGGGATGGACCTATGGTCTGACCCGGCGGAGGCACTGCTTATGTTCGTATGTTTAAGTGACAAGCAACTCCCACAGGCCAATACCTTTTACAACAAAATCCTTATAATTCATAAGCTAACTAAATTCAGTCCGCCCCCCTTTAAACTAATTACTTTATCATTTGAAAATTACTTCATTAACAATATTTCTTATCCCAATCAATTCTCAAATTTTCATATTATCAACCCTAAATCCCTTATATTCAATACTATGAGACATTAATAGAAATTGATACAAATATCCTATTAACCCAGAAGAGATTAATTAAAAGCTCCCCATCCTTAAATATCATTTTCCAAACACTAAATACCATTCCAACCCACCTAAACCCAAAATACATACTTTCCTAAATGTAATTCCCCTTGAATTCATGATTAGGCACTATTCCAAATCCTTAAAATTCATAAGCTACCTAAATTCAATCCACCCCCGTTAAAACAGATTACTTTATCATTTTTAAAAATTACTTCCTAAAAAATATTTATTTTCCCAACCAAATCCCTAAGTTTCATATTATCCACCCTAATTCCCTTATATTCCATACTATAGGACATTAATAGAAACTTATACAAATATCCTATTAACCCCCAAAAAAATTAATGAAAGACTTTCCATCCTTAAATATCATTTACCTCACAAGAAATATCATTCATACCCACATAGAACCAAAATCCATTTTATCCTAAACACAATTCACCTTGATTTAATGAATGAGCACCATTTGTATATAATAATTATGCACATCCAAATTCCATATCTTTTATTTCCTAAATTTAAGGAAAATACAGCATCTCACACTATAAACTCATCTCGACTTTAGAAAATTACTCAAAACTCACCTATTCCGAGACCAAGACCCTTAATGCCCCTTTTCAATCCTCCCCTGTTCTGATCTACTCCCCTCCCCATCTCCCTCCTCTCCCCCCTACTTCTCTCCTTGCTGTTCGCAACTCTATGATCAATTCGATATGTAACTACTCTCGCCTTGCTGTTTGCAACTCTATGATCAATTTGATATGTAACCACTTGTAATCTCTGTCTAACTAATGTGAACCGCCTAGAACTCTTCGGGGTATGGCGGTATACAAAAATAAAATTGTTGTTATTATTATTATCTGAGAAAAATCACCAAATAACCATCCATTTAACTATTATCCCCATCCATTCTTTTTAAATAAGTATCTTTTCATTAGAATCTTTCATAAAATTCCACTTCTGCAATCCTTATAAACTCTCATATGCCAATCCTTAATAAGCTATCATATTCTGTGATTTTCATAAACTTCCATGCTCTGATTCCTTCATAAACATCCATCTTCATGTTTCTTTATTCGCTTCCATATTCTGATTTCTTCCTTCTCAGTCATACTTTTTTAATTTCTCTCAGTCTCTCCTACACCAGGTCTTCCACATACTGTTCCATACTGATATCCTCATACACAACCATGTTTCAGTCTCTACAAAAAACTCAATTTTTGATGTAATTTTTGACTGTTGTGTACAATCCAATCCCTTTTAAATAAACTGAAGCACATCACACCATAGCAAATAATGCTGACTTTTGTATCCATTAAAAAGGTCCGTTTAGAATGTTCATTCACTTTATCTTCATATCTTTCTTTTTGAAATTATTAAAATGTAAAGGTATATTAAACAGTGGTATATTTTAACTGATTAATGAATATAAGAAACATGATATATAGGTATGAGTAGAAAAGAAAAGGGGGTAAATTTATTAGAAATATGTTGTTATGAAATATTAGGGAATATATGTAATATGATGAGAAATATTTGTTGTGCATTAATTTATATAATAAAATGAACATGGAGTTTGAGGAAGAAAGGGTGGAGGGAGGGATAAGATAATGTAAGATTACTTGTATTATGAAAGAGGGATGTCTAAGTATGTATATGTTTGGATAGAATATTTTGTTGATATGGGAGGGGATGGGAGGTGGGTGGAGGGAATTAAAACATGTATAATAATATAGTTTAAGAATGACAAGTGAGTTATGTGAATTACTTGTAATAATATTGTACACTTGTTGAAAGAAATAAAAAGGAATAAAGATTAAAAAAAAAATAAAAATGTAAAGGTATACTACATAGACATCTGATGTTCACAGTTTTCCAAGAATTCACTCAATTTTATCGGATCTTCAAAATTTAGAGTCTTGTTCCCATATGCGATTCTCATTATGGCTGGATATATCAGTCCATATCTCACCCCAAGAGATTTCAATCTTGGTCTCAGCTCCAGCAGTTTTTTCCTTTTCTGTGCTGTGGCTCTAGCAAAATCAGGCATAATGAATATTCTTGAATCCTGGCATCTTAAGTTATGATTTTCTTTTGCCAGTCTAAGGATCTCTGTAACCTGCTGAAACCTTAATAGTTTAAATATTAAAGGACGTGGCCCCCGCTGTTTTTCTGATCTTTTAGCCGGAATTCTATGGGCTCTTTCAAACTCCAAAGGAAATTTAAACTTCAACGGCAGAATCTTTGGCAAAAAATTATCTAAAAACGAGACTGGATCATTTTTTTCAATGCCTTCTGGCAGCCCAATCATCCTCAAATTATTCCTTTTACTACGGTTCACACAATCCTCCAGATCTCTTGACAGACTTTCAATTACTTTATTTTCCTGTTTCAACTGCCGAATCTCAGTCTCATGTGTTTCAGTTTTTTTCTCCACTTGATCCACTCTGACATCTATCACTGCCATCTTCCTTGTGAGGCTAGCCACTTCATCAATTACCTCCTGAAGCTTCTTAGAGTTGTTTAATACAATTTCTTTAATTTGCCTGAGTTCAGCCGCAATATTGCAACTGTCATCTCCCGGCAACGGCACTTTTGAGGGAACCATCGCCGGCTCAGTTTTTGACCTTTTAGCGCTTCCTGCGCTCGTACTCGCCGATTCCCCCTTCAAATGTTTTACCGATGCCATTATATACTCAGGAAACTCAGTCTCATTCAAGAAAAATTATTTTCCGTAGCTTATATTTCAAAACATTAACCTGCTATGAAGGAGCTGCGCTATCACCCGTCCATCTTCATGCGGCTCCAAGCCACCCCCCTCAGCACTATACATTTTTACATTTATAGATGGTCCCTTCTCGGAAGAGCTTACAATTTAACTTGGACAGACAAGACATGACATAGAGGGTAGGTGAGAGGAGTTAGGAGTCAAAAGCACTCTCAAAGAAGTGGATTTTTAACTGGGCCTTGAACACTGCCAGAGATGGAGCCTGCCACAGGGATTCAGGCAGCTTGTTCCAAGCATACGGCGCAGAAAGGACAGAGTCTGGAGTTGGCAGTTGAAGAGAAGGGCACAAATAGGAGGGACCTACCACCTGAATGGAGCTCACAGGAGGGGGGGGGAGGGAATCATTGTGGGAGATAAGTGAAGAGACAGTGAGGGGCAGCTGAGTGATTGCATTTGTAGGGCAGTAAGAGGAGTTTGAATTGTATTTGGAAATAAATGGGAAGCCAATGAAGTTACTTTAAGACTTTAGGAATATGAGTTGTGCAGCTGAATTATGGACAGATTGGACGGGAGCGAGATGGCTAAGCGGAAGGCTTGAGTGTAGTGAGTTGCAGTAGTCTAAGCGTGAGGTGTTAAGGGTGTGGATAAGTGTTTTGGTAGTATGGTCAGAGAGGAAGGATCGGATTTTGGTGATAATATAGAGGCAGAAGCAGCAGATTTTAATGATATTTTGTATCTGGGCAGTGAAGGAGAGAGAGTTGTCAAAAATGACCCTGAGATTATGAACAGACAAAACAGGAACAGAAATATTACCACAGATTCTCCCTTAGAAGTTGTATTCTCTAAGCTATTATACTCAGCTGCTGATCCCACACTATTGAGGCAAGCAGGAAGTTGTCCGTGAATGTGTACTAAGGCTGCAAAGGCTTCTGGATTATTCAAAATTCTGAGTAGCATGTGTGGTAGGGTTCTATCATATATCATTCCCCAACAGGGATTCATTCATACCACAAAGACAAAAAGAACTGTTGACAAAATCATAAGAAAAAACGGAGAAAAAATAAACCTCAATTGTGGGCTGCCGGGACTACACAAGTACCCTAAGCCCCCCACATCATCACAGGTTTATAAAAAAACTCCGTACGAATATAAATCGCTCTCATACATAGAAATTTAATCTCACTTTCAATGTTTTCAATATTTTCAGTGACACTGTTCAAAAAATGTCCAAGAGAGAGATATTTTCAGTATTTTCAATGTTTTCAATGACAACATTCAAAAATGTCCAAGAGAAAGGTAACTAAATCCCAAACTAACTAAACTATGGCAGGTCCATTTTGAGACGTTGTTGTGTTGCTAAGAAGCGTGGAAGTAACCTGAATAATATGGATCCCCTGAAATAGCCTGCTTTTAGGCGAAACAGAAAGCCTTTTCTGTCGGGACTCAGAAGTTTTTCATCTCCAGATGAGTGATACATTTTCTTAGAGATACTGATACTCTGGTTTTACAAGCTACGCAGCGTAACCGTTTTTGAATGCTTACAGCTGAGCTGACTGCCATAGTTTAGTTAGTTTGGGATTTAGTTACCTTTCTCTTGGACATTTTTTGAACGGTGTCACTGAAAATATTGAAAACATTGAAAGTGAGATTAAATTTCTATGTATGAGAGCGATTTATATTCGTACGGAGTTTTTTTATAAACCTGTGATGATGTGGGGGGCTTAGGGTACTTGTGTAGTCCCGGCTGCCCACAATTGAGGTTTATTTTTTCTCTGTTTTTTTCTTATGATTTTGTCAACAGTTCTTTTTGTCTTTGTGGTATGAATGAATCCCTGCTGCTACATATTATTTACAATACGTTTGTAACCACACCTTGTTTTTGATATATCATTCCCCCAAATGCAGTAATGTGTATCCTGTTGTCCTTGGATACACAGTACCTTCACTTTATGGATATGTGTTTTGAGTGATGATTCTACCTTAGATGCAGGGAAAAGCCAAAAATGACAATTTTGGGTTTATATTAGAATTTTATATGATATCTGATTTTACTGTTTATTTTTGTTTAATAAAGATTTATGTAATTTTTAACCTTTGATTTTGTCTTTTATGTTTGCTGTTTTTATAATGCCCATTCTCTTGTTTGTTATTATGTAATCCAAATAGCTACCAAAATTAGTGTGTCTGTTAACTCAACGTTATTTGCATGAAATATGTTAATATAAAATTTATTTAATTTATAAATATGTTTTCAAGACCAACTCCCCTTTTTGTCTTTTGATGTAGGTTCTGGGAATTTTTGACTTTTACGACTAATACACTGATCTTCACTATTATTGGTATTATAATAGCTGATAAAACATTACACGATATAACCATTAACGATATATTTTCTATCTTACTACTTTATGTTGGATTGACTGTGATAAGGTAAGGAATATTATTGGTAGACTACATAATAAAGATTGCACTCAAGATTTGAGCAAATAGAATCTGTGCTCATGTAAAATTTTATGATAAATATTCAAAATAAAATATTTATTGCCCTCCAGATAGCTATTTTCAATCACATGACCAATGTATAATATTAAATGGATAGGTTACCCATTTAAAATTATGGGGATATTCAATAGAACAATCCCTCTGATTCTATAAAGTTGTGCCCATCTTTGCAACTAACAATTGTGTGCATAATTTAATTGGCTAATGAGCTTGGCATTAATTGACACTATTAACTGTCATTAATCGATATTCTATAACTCAAGCACTCAATTCCATAGCATGCAATTACAAGGGACATGGAGCTGGGAGGGGCATGGGCAGGTTAGGGGTGTGCCTAGAACAAGTGAGCTAGAATAATTGTACACTCCTCCCTCAATATTCATGGGGATTAGGGGCCGAGCCGGCCCGCGAATATTGAAAATTTGCGAATAATTTTTTGGGCCATTCCCCCTAGCATCCTGGACCTTATCTGGTGGTCAAGTGGTCTTTTGGGGCAGAAGAAATCTTCCTATGCTCCTGCCCCGTACAAATCACTCATCCAAAATGGCTACCGTGAGTTCCCGTAGTTTCTTGAGACTACGACAGGAACTCACGGCAGCCAACTGGATGAGTGAAATGCATGGGGCAGGAGGTAGGAAGATCGCTCCTGCCCCGAAAGACTGCTAGACCACCAGATAAGGTCCGGGAGATGGGAGGGAGGTGGGGATGATTCCGGTTTTAGGAAATCACGAATAATTGAAATCGCGAGTCCTAAAACCGCGAATTGGGAAAGGGAAGTGTAGTTACATGCCTACAGTTAGGTACATAACTGCACGATCTGGACATAGGTACGACGAGTGAGGTGATTAAATTTGCGGATGATACAAAGTTATTCAGAGTAGAGAAGACGCAGGAGGAATGCGAAGATCTGCAACATGACATAATCAGGCTTGAGAAATGGGCATCGACATGGCAGATGAGGTTCAACGTAGATAAATGTAAAATGATGCATGTCGGTAACAAAAATCTCATGCACGAATACAGGATGTCCAGGGCGGTACTTGGAGAGACCTCCCAGTAAAGAGACTTGGGAGTTCTGATCGACAAGTCGATGAAGCCATCCACACAATGTGCGGCCGCGGTGAAAGGACGAACAGAATGCTAGGAATGATAAAGAAGGCGGTCACGAACAGATTGGAGAAGGTTATCGTGCCGCTGTACTGGGCTATGGTGCATCCTCACCTGGAGTACTGCCTCCAGCACTGGTCGCCGTACATGAAGAAGGACACAGTATTACTCGAAAGGGTCCAGAGAAGAGCGACTAAGATGCTTAAGGGGCTGGAGGAGTTGCCGTACAGCGAAAGATTAGAGAAACTGGGCCTCTTCTCCCTCGAACAGAGGAGATTGAGAGGGGACATGATCGATATATTCAAGGTACTGAAGGGAATAGACTTAGTAGATAAGGACAGGTTGTTCACTCTCTCTAAGGTAGGGAGAATGAGAGGGCACTCTCTAATTTTAAAAGGGGATAGATTCCATATGAACATAAGGAAGTTCTTCTTTACCCTGAGAGTGGTAGAATAAGCAGCAATATATTTTGATTCCCCCGTTTCCAACAAGCCATTACCAGTGGTCAGTAGTTTTAAAAGTTCAACTACTTTCCTTCTACACATATGCTTTCGTGAGCTCAGGCCCCCTTTTAACATGGTGTTCTGTCCTTACTAAGCTCTTCAGGAGACTTAACAAAAAACAGCACTCAAAATAGAGAGTTGTGCGGGGACAGGAATCCCACCCATCCCCGCAGGAATCCCTCCATCCCCATCCGTCCCCGCGAGGAATCCCCTCCGTCCTCGCCCGTCTCTATAAACTTCAGAAATAGTTATTTCATTTAATTATGCTACTGAATTAAAGGCTCTGATAGAGACCCATTTACAAATAAGCAAAGAGACTTTATTAATTTGGAAATATTAATTGGGAAGAATACATACTTTGTAAATGGGTTTCTACCACAGCCTCTAATGTAAATATAAATACTCAGCTGAAGAGAACCCCCAAGCTGTCAGCTGAGGACTTCCTTTGCAGTTGGCCGGGGATCCCTTTTGCCAAGCTTGGCAGGCAGCAGTAGCGTCCCAGAGTCACAGATTCTGGCACCTCAGTGGCTCATGGATGTTGCCAGTGACTGCTGTGCTTGGTGGAGGGGAGTTCTGGCTGTCTCTAGAGGAGGTCCTCTGCTGGCGGTGCTTGGGGATCCCCACCAGTCACATCAAGGGTCAGCAAGTACTTCAACACTGTAGAAATAAAACCAGAAATGCATTTCCTTTTCTTTTGAACACAATACAAAGACATCTACTATATTAATTTCCCAAAGCTAACATATTTTAGTCAATAAATTCCGTTTTTTATCTTTGTTCGGAGACTTATTTTTCCATAAAGTTGGTCCCAGTTTCTTTTTTCCGCTTTCCCATCTTCTGTAAATTCTTCTGTTGCTGTCCATTGGTTCCTCCTACCATGGTCCAGAATTTTCTCCCTTTCTCATCTTTCGTGCCTGCCCACCAGCTCTATGCCCAACATTTCTTCTTCTATCACCCCTCTCCAGCACCATGCCACATCTCTCCCTCCATTCCCTTAACCACTATGTCCAACATTCCTCCCTCTTGCATCCATTTCAATCTGTCCCACTGTTCCCTTTCCACCACAATATTTCTCCTCATCTGTACCTCACTCCCTCCCTATGACCAAAAATTCTCCTTTCTTCCATTCCCGTGTACACAACCATCTCTTTCCCTCCCTTCCTCTCTCCCAAGTTCATGCCTTCTGCGTCCAAAATGCATTCCCTCCCCCACCTCAGCATCTCTTTCCCTCCCTTCCTCCATCCTCTTTCCCAAGTTCATGCCTTGTGTCCAAAATGCACTCCCTCCCCCACCTCAGCATCTCTTTTCCTCCCTTCTTCCATCCTCTTTCCCAAGTTCATGCCTTGTGTCCAAAAGCGCACTCCCTCCCCCCTTTTGTGTTCTGCGTTTATCTTCCAGCCCTCGTCTGCAAGCAAATTACCTTTGCAACTTTCTCAGCCAAATGGAGCTCAAGCCGCGAGGTTTGTCTTCTATTTCCTGCCTGCACTGCCCCAGCACACATAGCCGACCGGAAGTCTTCCTGATGTCAGCGCTGACATCGGGGAAGACTTTTGGTCGGCTATGTGTGCTGCGGCAGGGCAGGTAGGAAGAAGAAGACAAGCCTCGCGGCTCGAGTTGTATCGAACCCCGCAGGATCCCTGCGACCCTAGGAGGCATCCCCATGGGATCCCTGCAACCCTAGGGGGCGTCTCCACGGGATCCCCGCGACCCTAGGGGGCGTCCCCACGGGATCCCCGTGACACGAAGGGGGAACCCGCAGGTTTCCCGTCGTCCCTGTTCCTGTGCAGCTCTCTAACTCAAAACCACTTAACCAACTTTTGGTTTTTACAAAGATATTACACAAGTCCTTTCTCACTTTCCTTGTTAAATCTTTGAGGGGTTTCATCTTACTTGCATATTGTTTTGATAAAATGCTCCCCCTTGCTGTTTTTACTGATTTTCTTTTTATAAGGCTTATTTTTCATCGGTCCAAAACGACAGCTACGGCACTAAACTTCCGAAAAGGGAATTACAAAGGGATGAGACTCATGGTAGGGAAGAAGATTAAGAAGTGGTTAAGCATAGAAACATAGAAAAAGACGGCAGATAAGGGCCACGGCCCATCTAGTCTGCCCACCCCAGTGACCCTCCCCTATTTAACTCTGTGCAGAGATCCCACGTGACGATCCCATTTCTTCTTAAAATCAGGCACGCTGCTTGCCTCAATCATCTGAAGTGGAAGTCTATTCCAGCGATCAACCACTCTTTCGGTGAAAAAGTATTTCCTGGTGTCGCCGTGTAACTTCCCCCCCCTGATTTTCCATGAATGTCCTCTTGTCGCCGTCGGACCTTTGAAAATAAAGAAATCCTCTTCTACCTCGATACGGCCCGTGAGGTACTTGAACGTCTCGATCATATCTCCCCTCTCTCTGCGTTCCTCGAGTGAGTATAGCCGCAATTTATCCAGCCGTTCCTCGTACGGGAGATCCCTGAGTCCCGAGACCATCCGGGTGGCCATTCGCTGGACTGACTCAAGCCTCAGCACATCCTTGCGGTAATGAGGCCTCCAGAATTGCACGCAATATTCCAGATGGGGCCTCACCATGGATCTATACAACGGCATAATGACTTCAGGCTTACGGCTGACGAAACTCCTACGTATACATCCTATGATCTGCCTAGCCTTAGATGAAGCCCGCTCCACTTGATTGGCAGTCTTAATGTCTTCACTGATGATCACCCCTAAGTCCCGTTCTGCAACAGTCCTTGCTAGGATCTCGCCATTTAGGGTGTAAGTCTCACATGGATTTTGACTGCCGAGGTGCATGACTTTGCATTTCTTGGCAATGAAACTCAGTTGCCAGGTCCTTGACCATTGCTCCAATAGGAGTAGGTTGTGTTTCATATTGTTCGTTGTGCTCTTGCTTGTTATATTACATAGTTTGGCGTCATCGGTGAATAATGTTATTTTACCGCGAAGCCTCTCAGCCAAGTCCCTTATAAAGATATTGAAAAGGATCGGGCCTAAGACCGAGCCCTGTGGCACTCCGCTGATCACTGCCGTCGTTAAGGAGGGGGTGCCGTTCACCACCACCCTCTGAAGCCTACCACTAAGCCAGTCCCCAACCCATTTTGTCAAAGTGTCACCTAATCCTATAGAACTCATTTTGCACAACAACCTGCGGTGTGGGACACTATCAAATGCTTTGCTGAAGTCCAAGTATACAATGTCCAAGGACTCTCCAACATCGAGCTTCCCCGTCACCCAGTCAAAAAAGCTGATCAAGTTGGATTGGCAGGATTTCCCCTTGGTAAATCCATGTTGACGGGGATCCCGTAGATTCTCTTCATCCAGGATCTTATCTAATTGGTGTTTGATTAGGGTTTCCATTAGTTTGCTCACTATAGATGTGAGACTCACTGGTCTGTAGTTCTCAGCCTCTGTCCTGCAACCTTTTTTGTGGAGTGGAACGACATTAGCCGTTTTCCAGTCCAATGGGACTCTACCTGTACTAAGGGAGAGATTGAAGAGTGCGGATAGTGGTTCCGCCAGGACGTCCCTTAACTCCCTGAGCACCCTGGGGTGTAGGTTGTCTGGCCCCATTGCTTTGTTAACCTTGAGTTTAGACAGCTCACAATAGACACTGCTTGTTATAAACTTGAAATTACTAAACGGGTCTCCTGAGTCATTCTTTTTCTGCAGCTGAGGGCCAGAACCCGGCGCCTCGCGGGTGAAGACCGAGCAGAAGTATTCGTTTAACAATTCAGCTTTTTCTGAGTCTGCTTCTACATAGTTCCCGTCTGGTTTCCTAAGGCGTACTATCCCGCTTGTGCTGCGGTTTCTGTCGCTAATATACCTGAAGAAGGATTTATCGCCCTTCTTGATGTTCTTTGCTAAAGTTTCCTCCATTCGGAATTTGGCCTCTCTAACCGCTGTTTTGACAGCTCTTGCCCTAGCCAAATAGACTTCTCTAGAGTCCTGAGATCCTGTATGTTTGTAGGAGATGAACACTTTTTTCTTCTCTTTTATGAGGTCCGAGATCTCCGCAGAGAACCATTGTGGCTTATTGTTCCTGCGCCGTTTACTCACTGATTTTATATAGCGATTGGTTGCCTCCTGAATGATAGCTTTCAGAGTCGACCACAATTCCTCTACGTTATCTATTCCTGCTCGGTTTTGTAGTGCTTGATTGATGAAATCCCCCATACCCTCAAAGTTGGCGAAGTTAAGGACCCTGGTTAATGTGTTAGTTTTGGCGAAACCCTTCCTGAGTTTGAACCATATCATGTTGTGGTCGCTGGAGGCCAACTTGTCGCCCACTGAGACCTCAGTGACACTTTCGCCATTGGTAAGCAATAGGTCCAGTATTGCCTGTTCCCTTGTTGGCTCCAATACCAGTTGCCTCAGTTTAGCTCCCTTCATAGAGTTCAATAGTCTCCTGCTGCTGCTGGATGCAGAGGAAAGTGTGTTCCAATCCACATCAGGCATATTGAAGTCTCCTAACAACACTGTATCCCCACGTAAGGTGATATTCTCTATGTCACCGATTAATTCTATATCTATGTCATCCTGTTGCCTTGGGGGTCTGTATACTATGCCAAGATACAGGCATTTGTCATTCCCCCTGGCCAAATTTACCCAAAGAGATTCCCCTGTGTACCTGATATCTGTGATTCTGGTGACTTTGATATCATCCTTAGTGTATATTGCTACACCTCCCCCCATTCTGCCCTCCCTGTCTTGGCGAAGAAGGTTGTATCCTGGTATCACTGTAAAAACGCTAGAGCAAGCTTGGTCCCTTTTTAAAGACACAGTCACCGAGGCGCAAAATCTTTATATACCACGTATCAACAAGGGATCCAAGAGGAAACAGAACAAAGAACCTGCGTAGCTCACTGTGGAGATGAAGGAAGCGATCAGAGACAAGAAAACTTTGTTTAAGGTCAAAAACGGACGAAAACTGGAACAAGTACAAACAACATCAACGCAGGCACCATAAGGCGGTAAAAGGGGCCAAAAAAGACTACGAGGAAAAAATAGCTACTTCCATATGCGCCAAAAATACCTACTTCCAAATGCACCAATTTCAATATACCAACTCTTAGGACCTCAAATGACTTTTGCAAAGTTTTAACATTAAAGGCCCAGATTTCAATTCAATCACTCCTCTCTTTATAAAATGTTTCTTTTCTTTCTTTGGTCCCTTCATTCAGACATTGATTGAAACTAGTCTAACCACAGGATTTATACCGAAAGAATGGAAAGAAGCAATCATCCGTCCAATACTAAAAAACCCAAAAGAATCAATTGCAATTGAATCAAACTACCGACCTATAGCCAATCTTTCCTTTCTTGCCAAATTAATAGAAAAGGTTGTCTTTAATCACGTAATCAACTTTGTAGAAAAAATGCATATACTACATCCCAACCATTCAACAGAACACTCCATGATAGGTCTTACAACCAATATCCAATACCACCTGGATCATCATAAATCAGTCCTTTTGATATCACTTGACTTATCTGCAGCATTTGACACTATTGATCAGCATTTACTTATTAAGAGACTGTCCTCTATTGGCATTTCTGACCAAGTACTTAACTGGTTTATATCATATTTTCAAGAGCGGTCAGCCAAAGTCGTCTTTAACAATTCATCATTGAACAACTACACAAATTCTTATGGTATACCTCAAGGCTCAATTCTGTCTCCACTTTTATTTAACATCTTTTTGTCACCACTACTTACCCTTAGTCAATCTATAGGATTTTCCTCTTTTGCCTATGCAGATGACATTCAGCTCTTACACCCATTAAATACAGCTGATTCCAATGAGATAATAAATTAAACAATAAACTAAAACAAATAAGTCAATGGCTTACTAAATCTTCAGTAATGTTTTTTCCATGGAAATATGATCTTAAATTCTCATCGCAAATAATCTTAGATAACTTCCCACTCCAAAGAGTAACAACAACAAAAATACTGGGAGTGTTATTAGATCAAGAACTCTCCTTTCATGATCAGATTAGTTCAGTGGTTAAAAGCTGTTTCTATAAGTTACTTCTTTTCAGATCCTTAACAAAAGTTTTAAAACCAGAAGCTCTTAACATTCTCATTCATTCTTTGGTCATTTCTAGGCTTGATTACTGCAATACATTGTATCATGGTATAACCCAGAGAGAAATAAGACTACAAATCATACAAAACACAGCAATAAAAATTATTACTAATTCAAAAAAATATGATCATGTCACACCTCTGTTACAAAAAGCACACTGGCTACCAATCTCTCATAGAATAATTTATAAAATCGCACTGATAACCTTTAAAATCCAACAAACTAACGCACCAATATTTCTGGATCGTCTTCTAATACCATATTTTCCAATCAGGACACTTAGATCAACAGAACATCAACTGCTGACTATCCCTTCTTTAAAAGTAATAGGTACTAGGAGATCTACTATCTTTTCAGTTATAGCACCCAGATCTGGAACAACTTACCAATTTACTTACATGGTGAATCCTCACTAGAAAAATTTAAAAGCTCTTTAAAAAGTTACCTGTATAGGGACACATTTGAGACATAGATATCATAATTCTTCTATCATTAATGCATATGCTCTAATACTTAATTTTAATCAGACTTTACGTATAGGTCGTAATCTCCTTTACCTCTTCTCCAGGTTTAGCCATGCTTTCAAGATTAATTTTTATTACCCTCCAGTTGTTTTTTTCCCTAAATGTATCTCTATTTTCTTTAAAAATTGTAGTTCACCCTCCTTTCCTTTTGTACTAATAATTATCCCAGGACAAGCAGGCAGCATATTCCCACATATGGGTGACGTCACCAACGGAGCCCCGCAGCGGACAGCCTCGAAAGCAAACTTGCTTGAAGATCTCGAACTTTCGAGTACTGCACCGCGCCTGCGCGCGTGCCTTCCCGCCCGAACTAGGGGGCGCATCTCCTGAGAGGATCCTCAGTTCGTTTATTTCCGCGGAGACAAGAAGACACGTTTTCTTTCTCTGCAGCAATTGCCTTCTCATCACCGCGGCTGTTTCTTTTAAATTAAAGTCGGTCGCTGTGTTAATTTTATCTTTCTTCTTTTCTTTTTCGTATAAAAAAAAAAAAAAAAAAAAAAAGTATATTCTTTTTTCCTTTTAAGTTCGGCCGTCGAGCTTTGGGCCTAGGCCTAGGCTCCTTCGTTCGACACGGACTTTGTTTTTTCCATGTCCCGGCCTCTTACCGGGTTTAAACGTTGTCGACAGTGTAATCGGGTGATTTCGGTCACCGATCCCCACTGCCGCTGTTTACAGTGCCTGGGTTCCTCTCATTCCCCAGAAGATTGTCATCGCTGCTTTACCCTCACTCCACGAGCTTTTCGGCGGCGTTGTGCTCAATTTTTTCAACTTTTCGGTATGGAGCAATCTTCGGAGCCGGCCTCGACCGTGGCGGCTGCACCGGTCTCGAAGGCCTCGACTCCGACGACCTCGACACCTGTGGTCTCGAAGGCCTCGACCCAGACTCCGGCTGGAGTTTCGGTCTCGAAGGCCTCGACCTCTTCTACTTCGGTTGCCTCGAAGACGACGTCTTCCACGAAACCTTCTACGGGGGGTAAGTCTCCGAGTTCCCTTTCAGGTGCCGTATCCAAGAAGCCACCAGAGTCCTCGGCGCGACCACTTTCAAAGCGTACCTCCAAGATAAGGGAATACTCACCTTCGAGGTCGCCCTCTTCGGAGCGTACTGCTGCACATACGAGGTCAGAATCTTCTGTCTCGGTGCCGATGCTGGAAGACATGTTAAAGTCTATCCTCACCACTCAGATTAATTCTTTGGTGGCTCAACTGGTCCCGTCCTCGACCTTGCCTCGGGCTGACCAGCCTGTTACTCAACCGGAGCTTCCAGTCTCCCGAAGCCGATCCCGGACACCGAAAAACATTTCTTCATCGGAGTCGTCTCCGGGCTCTCCTCCTCCAAAGCATCGGTCGAAGCATTCGAGACATGTTGCCTCCAAGCTTCGGAGGGAGTCTTCGCCGTTGGATACCGAGGCTTCTTTGTCTCGTTCTTCGAAGACGAAGCAGGGATCTCGACATCGAGCCTCCACTCGAAGCCCTTCTCGATCCAGAACCCCATCGAAGCCAGTCCGTCGAGACAGTTCTCCACACACCTCGTCTCATTCGGTACCACGTACACCGGGTACTTCTCCATCCAGGAGTCTGAAGAGGAAGCATTCTCTTACTCCACTTCACAGTACAGCTTCTTCTCCTACTATGCGTATGGAATCGGACATTTCCACATACTCTAGAGAAAATTCTCCATCCTACTCAGTACAACATAAATCTCGCAGTGGCTCTCCTGAAGAATCATCTGACCCAAAATCAGTTTCTTTTGCCAAATTTATTTTTGATATGGGCCAAGCTCTTAAGCTAGACCTTCATTCAGACTCTAAATATACTCCTGAGTACCTGGCGGATATGGAGCTTCCCCATCCTCCTAAAGAGTCACTCAGATTGCCTATGACTCCTGTCCTCCAGCAGACCTTCACTCGCAATATGGAGACTCCTTATTCTATCACTGCCATCCCATCTAAATTGGAGTCTCGTTACAGAACGGTTCCATCTAAAGGATATGAAAAGTCTCAACTTTCTCATCAATCTCTAGTGGTAGAGTCATCATTAAAGAAAGCACATCCATCCAAAATTTATGCTTCAGTTCCTCCTGGTAGGGAAGGCCGTACCATGGATAAATTTGGTCGACGTTTATACCAGAATTCTATGATGGCAAATAGAGTTCTAAATTATAATTACATTTTTACATCCTATTTCAATCATTTTTTAAAGATTTTGTCTTCCTTTTACCCGGATATCTCTACCAATCGTCTATCAGAATTTAAAAATATCCTTAAGACTCTTTCTCAGTTGAGACTATTCATGCTACAAGCTTCCTATGATGCCTTTGAACTCTCGTCTAGAGTCTCGGCATTTGCAGTAGCCATGCGTAGATTAGCATGGTTACGGATAGTGGACATGGATCCTAACCTCCAGGATAGATTGGCTAATCTTCCTTGTCAAGGAAATGAATTATTTGATGACTCTATTGAGGCAGCTACAAAGCGTCTTTCAGAACATGAACGCTCTTTTGCTTCCCTCATCCGTCCAAAACCTAAACCTGTACCAACTAGAGGTTTTAAACAAACTCCACGTCGCTATCCACAGAAAACAACTCCTGCTTTTTCTAGACCTCCTGCTCGTCGGCCTCCTCCACAACAACGACAACAGAAGTCACAGACCCCTGCTAACACTAAGCCTGCTCAGTCTTTTTGACAATCTCAACTTGAGCATTCAAATTTCTCTGTTTCCAAATTCTCCCCTCCCCATAGGGGGTCGCCTGTCAAATTTTTATCATCAATGGGAGCTCATAACATCAGATCTCTGGGTACTTACCATTATCAGAGAGGGATACTCTCTTCGACTCCTTCAGGTGCCTCCAGATCGCCATCCAAGAGAGTGTCTTTCAAATCAGTCGCATCTTCCTCTTCTTCTTCAAGAAGCTCGGGCTCTTCTTCTCCTGCGAGCAGTGGAGGAAGTTCCTCTCTCCCAAAGGAACTCGGGATTCTACTCCCGTTATTTTCTAGTTCCCAAAAAGACGGGGGATTTGCGACCGATTTTGGATCTCAGAGCTCTCAACAAATTTCTAGTCAAAGAGAAATTTTGAATGCTCACTCTGCCAACTCTATATTCCTTGATGGATCAAGGGGATTGGATGTGCTCCCTCGATCTCAAAGAGGCCTATACTCATATCCCCATTCATCCAGCTTTTCGCAAGTACCTCAGATTCCAAGTAGGAAATCTTCATCTTCAGTACAGAGTTCTCCCCTTCGGACTGGCTTCTTCCCCCAGAGTTTTCACAAAATGCCTTGTGGTTGTAGCTGCAGCTCTTCGCAACCAGGGTCTCCAAGTATTTCCATACCTAGACGACTGGCTCATCAAGGCTCCCTCTCTTTCAGGGGTTATTGTAGCGACCCAACAGACTATTCTCTTTCTTCAAAGTCTGGGATTTCACATCAATTTTCCCAAATCTCAACTAATTCCTTCTCAGTCTCTCCAGTTCATAGGAGCGACTCTGGACACTATCAATCTGAGAGCATACCTTCCTCAACCACGTCAGGATGCACTCCTTCAGATTTCTCAACAATTCTTCCAACTTTCCACTATTCCAGCAAGGAAAATGATGGTTCTGCTCGGTCACATGGCCTCTACAGTTCATGTGGTTCCTTTTGCCAGGCTTCATCTTCGCATTCCTCAATGGACACTGGCATCTCAATGGCAACAATCAGTGGATCCACCAACTCGACTAATTTACATCACTCCTTCATTAAAAAAGTCTCTCCGTTGGTGGATGCTCTCTTTGAATCTTTCAAGAGGTTTACTGTTTTACCCTCTTCCTCATCAGAAGGTTCTCACAACCGACTCGTCAATGTATGCATGGGGAGCCCATGTGGACGGTCTTTGCACTCAAGGGCTCTGGACCCAAGCAGACCGGAGGTGTCCTATAAATCTGTTGGAACTCAGAGCGATATTTTATGCTCTCAAAGCTTTTCAGCATCTTCTTCACGACATGGTGATTCTTGTACGTACCGACAACCAAGTAGCCATGTATTATGTCAACAAACAGGGAGGGACGGGATCTCACTCCCTCTGTCAAGAGGCTCTGAAATTGTGGCAGTGGGCGATTCTCCACAACATCTTCCTCAGAGCAGTTTACATTCAGGGTCAACACAACTGTTTGGCGGACAAATTGAGTCGTCTTCTACAACCTCACGAATGGACACTCAATTCTCCTACTCTTCGCCAAATTTTTGCTCGTTGGGGGACTCCGCAGATAGATCTGTTTGCGTCACCTCTCAACTTCAAACTGCCTCAATTTTGCTCCCGCATCTTTACTCCTCAACGTCTCGAAGCGGATGCGTTTCTACTGGACTGGAGGAATCAGTTCCTTTATGCTTTTCCTCCGTTTCCTCTGATTCTCAAGACTCTAGTCAAGTTGAAGTCAGACCATGCCACCATGATTCTGATAGCTCCTCGGTGGCCCAGACAACCTTGGTTCTCCCTTCTACTTCAACTCAGCACCAGGGAGCCTCTACTTCTACCAATATTTCCTTCTCTACTCACGCAGAATCAAGGATCTTTGCTTCATCCCAATCTACAGTCTCTACATTTGACAGCTTGGTACCTTTCTCTTTAACAGACTTTTCTCAATTCTCTCCGTCTGTACAAGATATTTTACTTGCTTCCAGAAAACCATCCACTAGACAATGTTATGGTCAAAAGTGGACAAGATTCTCTGCTTGGTGTTCTACACATGATTTACCTCCCAGATCTGCTTCATTGACATCAGTTCTGGACTATTTACTTCATTTATCACAATCTGGACTTCAGACTACATCTATCCGAGTCCACCTTAGTGCTATAGCTGCTTTTCATCAGCCTTTGGATGGAAAATCCCTTTCTGCACATCCTATGATTTCTCGTTTTATGAAAGGACTTCTCAATCTCCATCCTCCTCTTAAACCACCTCCTGTGGTTTGGGATCTCAATGTTGTTTTAGCTCAACTTATGAAATCTCCTTTTGAACCACTTGACAAAGCTCATCTCAAGTATCTCACTTGGAAAGCTGTGTTCCTGATCGCCCTCACTTCTGCTCGTCGTGTCAGTGAGTTACAAGCGCTAGTGGCTGATCCACCTTTCACAGTTTTTCACCATGACAAGGTGGTTCTCCGTACTCATCCTAAATTCTTACCTAAAGTTGTTTCAGAATTTCACATCAATCAGTCTATTGTTCTGCCTGTATTTTTTCCAAAGCCTCATTCTCACCCAGGAGAGGCGGCTCTTCATACCTTGGACTGTAAACGTGCTTTGGCTTTCTACCTGCAACGCACTCAGCTTCACAGAACATCTCCTCAACTTTTCATATCCTTTGATCCAAACAGGTTGGGTCGTCCTATATCAAAGCGTACCATCTCCAACTGGATGGCTGCTTGCATTTCTTTTTGCTATGCTCAGGCTGGTCTTCCTCTGCAAGGTCGAGTGACGGGCCATAAAGTTAGAGCTATGGCGGCATCTGTAGCTTTCCTCCGATCAACTCCTATTGAGGAAATCTGCAAGGCTGCCACTTGGTCCTCGGTTCATACTTTCACCTCTCATTATTGTCTGGATACTTTATCCAGGAGGGATGGCCATTTTGGCCAATCTGTTTTGCAAAATCTTTTTTCGTAAATTGCCAACTTCCCTCCATCCCTTTTTACTTAGCTTGGAGGTCACCCATATGTGGGAATATGCTGCCTGCTTGTCCTGGGATAAAGCACAGTTACTTACCGTAACAGTTGTTATCCAGGGACAGCAGGCAGATATTCCCACAACCCTCCCACCTCCCCTGGTTGGCTTCTTGGCTAGGTATCTGAACTGAGGATCCTCTCAGGAGATGCGCCCCCTAGTTCGGGCGGGAAGGCACGCGCGCAGGCGCGGTGCAGTACTCGAAAGTTCGAGATCTTCAAGCAAGTTTGCTTTCGAGGCTGTCCGCTGCGGGGCTCCGTCGGTGACGTCACCCATATGTGGGAATATCTGCCTGCTGTCCCTGGATAACAACTGTTACGGTAAGTAACTGTGCTTTATTTGTACGTATACACTATATGTTTATTTGTATAAAGTTATTTTATTGTTTGTTTCCTAATTTTAAACTGTCATACGCATTGAAGTATTTGACATTGCATGTACAACAAATTTTTAATAAATTTGATAAACTTGAAACTTTTAATAATAATAAACTTGATATATTAAGGGGAAATGACCCGCGAAGGAAGCTGTGGGATCGTTGGATGACCGTGGACTAAAGGGAGCGCTAAAGGAGGACAAAGCAATTGTCGACAAATTGTACACATTTTTTGCGTCTGTATTTACCGAAGAAGATTTACAGAGCATACCGGAACCCATTAGGCTAAATGCTGGAAACGAAGACAGAAAGCTGACAGGATTGATGGTCAGCCTAGAGGAGGTGTGTAGGCAGATTGATAGGCGTAAAAGCGATAAATCCCATGGACCAAATGACATCCATACAAGGATCATCAAGGAACTGAAAGGGACTATAGCTGAACTGCTTCAACTAATAGCCAATCTGTCGATCAAATCGGGAAAGATTCTGGAAGACTGGAAGGTGGCGAATGTTATGCCGATCTTCAAGAAAGGTTCAAGGAGAGATCCGGGAAACTACAGACCGGTGAGTCTGACCTCGGTACTGGGAAAGATGGTAGAGTCGCTGATAAAGGACTGCATCATTGATCACCTTGACGGACACGGGCTGATGAGGACCAGTCAGCACGGGTTTAGCAAAGGCAGATCGTGTTTGACGAACTTGCTGCACTTCTTTGAGGGAGTAAACAGGCAAATAGACAAGGGCGACCCAGTCAACATTGTATATCTGGATTTTCAGAAGGTGTTTGACAAGGTTCCATATGAACGACTACTTCGGAAAATTGTGAGCCATGGAATCGAGGGTGAAATACTCACGTGGATTAAAAACTGGCTGGAGCATAGGGAAAAGAGAGTGAGGACAATATTCGGACTGGAAGAGCATCACCAGTGGGGTGCCGCAGGGCTCGGTGCTTGGACCCGTGATCTTCAACATCTTTATAAACGATGTGGACATTGGTACGATGAGTGAGGTGATTAAATTTGCGGACGATACAAATTTATTCAGAGTAGTGAAGACACACAGGGGGATTGCAAAGATCTGCAACATGACATAATCAGGCTTGAGGAATGGGCTTCAACATGGCAGATGAGGTTCAACATGGATAAGTATAAAGTGATGCATGTAGGTAACAAAAATCTCATGCACAAATAAGGATGTCCGGGGTGGTACTTGGAGAAACCACCCAGGAAAGAGACTTGGGAGTTTTGATCGACAAGTTGATGAAGCCGTTTGTGCAATGTGCGGCGGCAGCAAAAAGGGCGAACAGAATGCTAGGAATGATAAGAAGGCAGTCACGAACAGATCGGAAAAGGTTATCATGCTGGTGTACCGGGCTATGGTGTATCCTCACCTGGAGTACTGTGTCCAGCACTGGTCGCCGTACATGAAGAAGAACACAGTACTACTCAAAAGGGTCCAGAGAAGAGCAACTAACATGGTTAAGGAGCTGGAGGAGTTGCCGTACAGTGAAAGATTAGAGAAACTGGGCCTCTTCTCCCTCGAACAGAGGGACATGATCGATACATTCAAGGTACTGAAGGGAATAGACTTAGTAGATAAGGATAGGTTGTTCATTCTCTCTAAAATAGAGAGAACGAGAGGGCACTCTCTAAATTTGAAAGGGGATAGATTCCGTACGAACATAAGGAAGTTCTTCTTCACCCTGAGAGTGGTAGAAAACTGGTACGCTCTTCCGGAGTCTGTCATAGGGGAGAACACCCTCCAGGGATTCATGACAAAGTTAGACAAATTCCTGCTGAACCAGAACATACACAGGTAGGGCTAATCTCAGTTAGGGCGCTGGTCTTTGACTAGAGGGTCCCCGTGTGAGCAGACTGTTGGGTACGATGGTCCACTAGTCTGACCCAGCAGCGGTAATTCTTATGTTCTTATGTTCAGCCTTCGTGAGATCTTACAGACTAATAATATTTTTATCAGGAGGTTGTTTTTCTTCACAATAAGCCACTATGTTCTGATTTTATACCCCATAGCAACGGCTTCTCTATTGTAATTCTTTTTAAGAAAATCCTACGTTTATTTTATTACAAAATTCCTTTCCCTTTTCATTCGTATCTACTCAAGGATAGGACTGATTTCAACTGTTCGTTGAGTCGGCTGCTCCATATAGGTGCATTAGCCAGTAGCCTCTCTTATTTGATTCTTGAATCTTTTTGGCATTTCCATCGCATATATTTAGATTCAACTGACTCTAGGAGGTCATTTATTATCTTTCAACCTCCATGCACATAGGTTTTATCGGACTTTTCTGTTTACCTCTAGTGGAACTTAGGGTTTCTTTCTTCATTTTATCCATTAGGTTCCTTTCCTTGCCTCCGCAATCTCTCATCAAACATTAGGTCTAAGTTTATGAGACAACTTGAGTTTTTCTGAGTTCTTGGATCCCAATTCTCTCTCCATCCCTTTTGTTTGAGCTAGAGAGTCCCATTTGTGAGAATATGCTGCCTACTTATCTAAGGATAAAGCACAGTTACTTACCGTAACAGGTGTTATCCTGGGACAGCAGGCAGATATTCTCACAACCCCTAGTTGGCTTCTTTGCTTGGGCATAGAACTGATGACCTTGTGAGCTGGTGTCAGGCAGGAAGGTATGTGTGGTGCGGGAAGTCTAACAAGCTTGCTAAAGCTTAAAATGATACTACACTTTTCACTGTCTGTGCTGGGGCTCCATGAATGATGTCACCCATTTGTGAGAATATCTGCCTGCTGTCCCAGGATAACACCTGTTATGGTAAGTAACTGTGCTTTAGGGCTTAGCCTGTAACGTCTCAGTGCTCAGCTTTAGACAACCTTTTGAAAATTACTCCTTATATATTTTAAGTGTGAATGCTGAAAGTGCTGGAATAAATTAGAGAGCAAATGCATTTTACTTCCCTCAATATAATTGTATGCTTCACCCCAGAATCGATTTAAAACTGGTACCCCCAAGCATTTTCAGAGTCCGTTTAAAACCAGTATTGAAATAGAATGGAAAATGAAACTTTGCAAAGGGCTATTTCAGAAAGGTGTTTTGTCCACTTTGGGCAGGATTTTCAAAAACCCATGTTAAAAAGCGATGGTCTGCTAACACAACCGTTTTGATAGCGAATCTAAAAAAGCGATACATTTTCAAAAAAACCTGCATGCAAATAAGGTTGGTTGACAGCAGCGAAGAGTCGCTAAATTTGCATGTGCGCATCGCTGGTGACAGCAATGGGCACATGTGCAGAAAAAACACATCAAGAAAAAGACCCACCCAAAACACAACAGCGAGAGAGATACTCTGTTTCTCCCACTGTCAACCAACAAACGCCCCCCAGCAACAAGAGAGATGCCCACACTCCCGCTGCAATAAATTCCCCGTTGCGACTGACCCAACCACCCACCCCCCTTGCAGCGGGAGAGATGCCCACTCTCCCGTTGCACTAAAAACTTCACCTCGACTGACCTGACCCCTCCCTGCAGCGGGAGAGATGCCCATACTCTCCCACTTCACTAAAAACCTTGCCGCAACTACAGCGGGAGAGATTCCCACTCTGCCTTGCTGGCAAGTAAAACCCCACACCACCACCGTCTCTGCCACCCCTCCCCCTTACTTGACCCGACGACCCGACCCCCTCTTGCAGTGGGAGAGATGCCCACACTCTCCCACTGCACTAAAAACTTTGCCGTGACTACAGCGGGAGAGACCCCCCTATTGCTATCTCCACCGCCCCCTTACCCTTTCCTCAAAGGTGATGAGCCAGAGGGACGTGGACGCACTCCTCCCAGCTTCCTGCATCATCTAAAATGGGCCTTCCCCTCCCCGGTGCATCTAGGGATGCAACCGGGGGAAGGGCCTGAGGCTCTGATTGGCTCAGATGCCCCATAGCAAAGACTTTAGGCATCCAGGCCAATCAGAGCCTTAGGCCTCTTCCCAGATGGCATCGGAAAGGGACCTAAGGTTCTGATTGGCCCGGATGCCTATAGCCCCTGCTATGCTGCATCTGAGCCAATCAGAGCTTCAGGCCCTTTTCCAATGCATCTGGGAAGGGGCCTGAGTCTCTGATTGGCCCAGATGACCCATTGGAGGGGCATTAGACATCCGGACCAATCAGAGCCTTAGGCCCCTTTCCAATGCATCTGGGGAGGGGCCTGAGACTTTGATTGGCCCAGGAGGGACCTTAAACAACTTGGGCCTATCAGAGCCTCAGGCCCCTCCCTGGTGCATCTTGGGTTGCACCGTGGAGGGGAAGGCCCATTTTTGACAATGCATGCCAGCTGGGAGGAGGGAATCCGTGTCCCTTCGTACATCAATTTGGAGATAAGGTGGAGGCAGGGAGAGGTGTTATATGGTAGGGAGTGTCACTTGCCAACGAGGGGGAGTGGTCATCTCTGCCCCTGGAGGGGGGAGTGCGTGACCGAGATTTCTTGGCAGCGAGAGAGTGTTGGCATTTCTCCCGCTCCAGGGGGGGAGGGAGTGTTGGTTGGCAGCATGGAAGAATCGACATCTCCCACTGCAGGGGGTGTTGCCGCCATTCCTAGTAGGTGGTGTTCACTGGCGACATGGGTTTCTTGGGGGGGGGGGGGTTTGTTTGATGACAGCAGGAGAGTTTGAACATCTCTCCCGCTGCTATTGTGCTTTTGTTTGTTTTTTTCTTGACACGTTTTTTTTTCTGCGCATGTGCCCATTGCTATCAGAAGCGATGGGCACATACAAATTTAGCGAATCTTCGCTGCTGTCCACCGACCTCATTTGCATGTGTGATTTTTTGAGAATGTCTCACTTTTTTCAATTTGCTATCAAAACAGACTGTTGCTTTTTAATGCGGGTTTTTGAAAATCCTGGCCTGAAGAGCTGCAAGTTCTTAAAGTGGCGATGTACTTTTAAAGCTGTCCGTACCGGGGCTCCATGGATGATGTCACTCACATGTGCGAAAATCTGCCTGATGTCCCTGGATAACACCCGTTACAGTAAGTAACTGTGCTATTTGGGAAGGTTGCTAGAAAAGCAAAGCAGTGGTTAAACTGGAAGATAAGGTATTCTATTAAAAGAAACTGTACCTTGGATATTTATGCTCTGATTGTGAAGGCCATTTATACATGTTTTAAAGAAATCAGTAACAAAAAAGAAAAAAACTTTGATAAGGTAGGTCAAAAGAGAATTTGTAAAGAAGCTGGAATTTATGATAATAAAAAAAATTCATGTATATTTGAAATAAAAGGCTGGAAAAGAAGTTGGTTCAAGCACTAGATGACCCATGTATAAAATGAGCACTCAGAGATGACAAGGCTAGAGCACCCAGTTTTTCCATATATACCACTGCCGTAGTTCACCTGCTCAGACCAGTATCATTACTCCTTAGAAGCAACAACAGTAAGAATTGAAATAGACACATGTCAGGTTTGAAGTTTTAAAGTTTTACTGCTGATTATGCCAATAAAGATGTAAGGTATGCTCCTAACATTTACTTTTCATTTGGTATAGGCTTCTTGTTATTATCTTTCTGTGCCCTCTCTTATCTCGTGTGGGCTATGGATTTAATTGGCGCTGGGGAGCTGCTGTTGTTTGGGGTGGAATAAGAGGAGCATTTACTTTGATCATGGTTCTTATGGCCTTTCATAATGGAAAACTACCTTCTAAAATAAATAACAAGGTAAAGTACACAGAAATTATTTTATTTTTTATTTAGAAGAGCTTTATTTTTGAAATTCTAAAAAATTAATATGTTGAACACATGAATAATGTTTAAAGTAAAAGAAATGCAAAAAGTGAAGAACACAAAAAAGATCCTCAAGCTTTATTCCAACCCAGGAGGTGAAGGTATTAACAAAATATGCTGGTTAAACTAGCTAATTCTTTTGATTGTCACCAACTCTTGAATCTAATAGCTCATTGCATTGAAGGTTGTATTGACTCCTGATGCAGGCTAATTGGCAAAAACATAGCTGTTTAGTCTTTTGTTGATACTTTCACCTTCTGGGTTGGAATAAAGCTTGAGTGCATAATATTGGAGGATACTGCTTCTTTGCGCGCTTCACTTTTTCAATCTCCATTTTGGTACCCATGAGTCCTTCATCTTCTCCTCCTCCTAATTTAAAATCAAAACAGCAAAAGGGGATATTTAAAATGGTATATAACTTTAGAATTTTAATATTGCCATCTAATTTTGAAATTGATAATAAGTATGCTTCTCATGCATTAAAAAGAGATTAAGGATAAAGTTACCAAGCTGCATTATTTATTTATTCAATTTTCTTTCTATACTGTTCTCCCAGAGGAGCTCAGAATGGTTTACATGAATTATTCAGGTACTCATGCATTTTTCCCTTTCTTCACTCTAGTGCAATAGGTGTATCATAGAGAATGACACGGTGGCTGTTACCTGTGGGTAGCCGCGGGTAACCCGCCAAAACAGTAAGAAAAAATCTGTGTTCACCGTGGCTACGAGGACAAGGCCATTCACCGCCCCATGGAGTGGTGAATAGAGGTCTGCACGGGAACGGGGATCCCGCGGGTCCCGCGGGGATCCCGCGGGTTCCCCCCCTGGCCCACGGGACTCCCACGGGGACGCCCCCTGGCCCACGGGACTCCCACGGGGATGCCCCCCTGACCCACGGGACTCCCACGGGGACGCCCCCTTGCCCACGGGACTCCCACGGGGATGAAAACAACCTACCTAAATTCTGGCGATGCAAGCATGCAGCTTACAAGTCTGGCGTCGCGTCGGGAAATAGCCATGTTGAGCAGTGAGCTCAGCACGTACACAGATGAAAGCCTTGCTTGCTGATTGGTCCGGCGGCCCCGTCCCACCGTGCCGCCGGACCAATCAGCAAGCAAGGCTTTCATCTGTGTACGTGCTGAGCTCACTGCTCAGCATGGCTATTTCCCGACGCGGGCATTAGGCTGTTTTTTGTCATTTCGGGTGGGGGATGGCAGCGGCAGCAGCAGCCTGAAAAAGAAATCATCCTGGCCGGGTTCGGTGTCATGCTCCGGAGCTTCTACAGCCTTCCTATCTCCCTCTCCCTTCTACCTGCGGCTCTCTTCGGCAACTCAGCAGCAACGATCGACACAAGCTTCTGGCGTCGGGGCCTACCCTCTGCGAGTCCCGCTTGTTTCAACTTCCTTTTTCCACAAAGGTGGGACTCGTAGAGGGAAGGCCTCGATGTCGGCAGCTTGTCTTGATCACCGCTGCTGACGAGTTGCTTAAGAGAGCCGCGGAGCAGGGGGGTGTTGCCAGGTGCAGGTAGAAGGGAGAGGGCCAGATGCAGGACTCGTGGGTGAGGGAGGAGAAGAGAGAGGGGAGAGAAACAAAAGGAAATATTTCATACTGGGCTGGGCCGGAGTGGAGAGAGGGTGGAAAGATTCTGGCTACAGGGTGCAGTAACAAAGGAAAAGGGGGGAAAGCTGAAAATGGAGATAGTGACACAAAGAAGAGAAAGGGTAAGCAGGACCTTCTGAATAAGGATAGAGATACAGAGGGGACATGAAGAGGAGGTGAAATAGAGACATAGAAGTAATGCTGAAAAAGTGTGTGTGGGGGGGGGGAGATAAAGACATTGAAAGGGCAAATGGTGAATATGGGGTAAAGACAAGGACAGAGACAAATGAAGATTCTGAAAAAGTGGTGAGATAGGGATATAGGTGAGATGGACACAAAGAAGGGTGATGCTGGAAAATAGGTGGAATGGTAATTCTGACAGACACAGAAGGGAAATGCTGGATCAAGGAGAGATGGGGCTCAGGCTGGATGGAATGAGGAGAAATGCCTTGTTGGCCCGGAACTTCCTCTCCTACGTCAGAATTGACGTCAGGGAGCGGAATGCTGGTCAGCGCGACGCTTCTGCAGGGAAAGCTTGGGACAGCGGTGGCTTGGGGACTATTCCCCGATGGCGGTGGCAGCAAACCGAGTGGCTTGGGGGAGGGCACGGAGAAAGAAAGAAAGGGGGCAGACAGAGAGACAGAAAGAAGGGGGAACAGGGAGACAGAAAGAAAAAGTTGGGGGAGAGAATGAGGTCTGGAGGAGAGGAAACATACAGGAGGCTGAAAGAAAGGAAGAAAGATTGGATGCACAGTCAGAAGAAGAAAGTGCAACCAGAGACTCATGAAATCACCAAACAGCAAAGATAGGAAAAATGATTTTATTTTCAATTTAGTGATCAAAATGTGTCTGTTTTGAGAATTTATATCTGCTGTCTATATTTTGCACTATGGCTCCCTTTTACTAAACCGCAATATTGTTTTTTAGCGCAGGGAGCCTATGAGCATTGAGAGCAGCGCGAGGCATTCAGCGTAACTCCCTGTGCTAAAACCTACTATTGTGGTTTAGTAAAAAGGGAGGGGGTGTATTTGTCTATTTTTGTATTTTGTTACCGAGGTGACATTGCATAGAGTCATCTGCCTTGGGAAATGTATATGGCAGATATCTTTGTTTTGTGTTCAAAAGAAAAGGAAATGCATTTCTGGTTTTATTTCTACAGTGTTGAAGTACTTGTTGGCCCTTGCTGTGACTGGTGGGGATCCCCAAGCACCGCCAGCAGAGGACCTCCTCTAGAGATGGTCAGAACTCCCCTCCACCAAGCGCAGCAGTCGCTGGCAGCATCCATGAGCCACTGAGGTGCCAGCATCTGTGACTCAGGGACGCTACTGCTGCCTGCCAAGCTTGGCAAAAGGGACCCCAGGCCAACTGCAAAGGAAGTCCTCAGCTGACAGTTTGTGGGTTCTCATCAGCTGAGTATTTATATTTTATATTTACATTAGAGGTTCTGGTAGAAACCCATTTACAAAGTATGTATTCTTCCCAATTAATATTTCCAAATTAATAGTCTCTTTGCTTATTTGTAAATGGGTCTCTACCAGAGCCTTTAATTCAGTAGCATAATTAAATAAAATAACTATTTCTGAAGTTTATAGGGAAGGATGGTGACGGAGGGGATTCCTCGCGGGGACGGGTGGGGACGGAGGGGATTCCTCGCGGGGACGGGTGGGGACGGAGGGGATTCCTCGCGGGGACGGGTGGGGACGGAGGGATTCCTCACGGGGACGGGTGGGGACGGAGGGATTCCTCACGGGGACGGGTGGGGATGGGTGGGATTTTGGCGGGGACGGGTGGGGACGGGTGGGATTTCTGTCCCCGCGCAACTCTCTAGTGGTGAATGGTCTTGTCCCGCAGTTAAGGAAGGGAATGCACATGGTCCCTATTGTGCTCCCTCCCTCCTTACTGTCGCTGCCGAGTTGAAACAGCTTCCTTTCTCCCTCCCTGCCCCTTACCTTCATGGCCGCGAGTCTAAATTACCTTCTTACAGCATCTGGAGCGTTGAAGCTGCGTGTGGCTGCCGTAAAAATCATCTCTGATGATGGGGAAGTGAGAGTGGAGAGAAGACGCTGGCAGGGAAGAAGACAGAGATGCCAGACTATGGGATAAGTGGAGGGAAGAAGATGGGTGCCAGACCAATTTGGAAGGGGGAGAAAGGGAGAGGCACAGTAACAGAGCAAATGGAAGACACAGCTAGAAGAGAGACAGTGGATGGAAGGAATTGAATGAGAAGATGAGGAAAGCAGAAACCAGCCAACAAAGGTAGAAAAAAAATCCTAATTCTTTTTTTTTTTTTTGCTTAGGATAAAGTAATGCAATGGTGGTGGCCTATGTCAAAAGGCAGGGAGGCAGCAGGAGTCCTCTTCTAAACTTGGAAGCTCGGCTGCTCTTTTCCTGGGCAGAATGGCACCTTGTAGCTCTGTCGGCAGGTGTAGAAAATGTAAAAGCAGATTTTCTCTGGATCCCAGAGAGCGTCAGAGTGCATAGTGCATCAGTGGGATTGTCCAACGTTCCACCTCATGGTGACTGCCAAGAACAGGAAGGCAGATCGCTTTTTCAGCCGTCGGCGGGAGGCTGGCAGTGAAGGGCTAGATGCTCTTGTGCAATCTTGGCCTCATAGCCCATGATAGGGCGTGTTTTGCATCACATTGTAAAACATGGGGGCCCGGTGATCATGGTGGCAACAGATTGGCCAAGGAGACCCTGGTATACTGACCTAGTTGGCTTCAGCATGATCAAGGACTTTGGCTACCCTACCACCCTCATCTTCTTACTCAGGGACCAATCGCTCTGCAAGATCTGGATCATTTTGGTCTTATGGCATAAAAACAGAAGAAAATAAGAATTGTCGCTGCTGGGTCAGACCAGCAGGTCCATCGTGCCCAGCAGTCCGCTCCCGTGGCGACCCTTAATTAAGACCTGTACCCTAACTGAATCTAGCCCAGGGGTCTCAAAGTCCGTCCTTGAAGGCCGCAAACCAGTCGGGTTTTCAGGATTTCCTCAATGAATATACATGAGATCTATGTGCATGCACTGCTTTGAATGCATATTCATTGGAGAAATCCTGAAAATCCAACTGGATTGCGGCCCTCAAGGAGGGACTTTGAGATCCCTGGTCTAGCCTTACCTGCGTACATTCTGGTTCAGCAGGAACTTATCTAACTTTGTCTTGAATCCCTGGAGGGTGTTTTCCCCTATAACAGCCTCCGGGAGAGCATTCCAGTTTTCTACCACTCTCTGGGTGAAGAACTTCCTTTCATTTATACGGAATCTATCCTTTTTAACTTTAGAGAGTGCCCTCTCATTCTCTCTACCATGGAGAGGGTGAACAACCTGTCTTTATCTACTAAGTCTATTCCCTTTATTATCTTGAATATTTCGATCATGACCCCTCTCAGTCTCCTCTTTACAAGGGAGAAGAGGCCCAGTTTCTCTAATCTCTCACTGTACGGCAACTCCTCCAGCCCCTTAACCATTTTAGTCGCTCTTCTCTGGACCCTTTTGAGTAGTACTGTGTCCTTCTTCATGTACAGTGACCAGTGCTGGATGCAGTATTCCAGGTGGGAGGCGTATCATGGCCCGGTACATCGGCATGATAACCTTCTCCAATCTGTTTATGATCCCCTTCTTAATCATTCCTAGCATTCTGTTCGCCCTTTTCACCGCCACCGCGCATTGCGCAGATGGCTTCATTGACTTGTTGACCAGTACTCCCAAGTCTTTCCTGGTGGGGTCTCTCTGAGTACTGCACCAGACATTCTGTATTCATGTATAAGATTTTTGTTACCGAAATGCATCAATTTACACTTATCCATGTTAAACCTCATTTGCCATGTCGCGACCATTTCTTGAGTGTGTTTGTCACGTTGCAGGTCTTCGCAATTCTTCTGTGTCTTCACTACTCTGCATATCTTCGTATCGTCTGCAAATTTAATCACCTTGCTCGTCGTACCAATTTCCATGTCATTTATAAATATGTTGAAGAGCACGGGTCCAAGCACCGAACCCTGTGGCACTCCACTCGTGACGTTTTTCCAGTCCAAGTATTGTCCATTTACCCCCTCTCCCTGTTTCCTATCCGCCAATCAATTTTTAATCCACTTGAGTATTTCATCCTCGATTCCATGGCTTGCAATTTTTTGAAGTAGTCGTTCATGCAGGACCTTGTTGAATGCCTTCTGAAAATCCAGATATACAATGTCGACTGGGTCACCCTTGTCTATCTGTCTGTTTACTCCCTTGAAGAAGTGCAGCAAGTTCGTCAAGCAAGATCTTCCTTTGCTGAAGCCGTGCTGGCTGGTCCTCATCAGATTCTGTCCTTCAATGATGCGGTCCTTTATCAGTGCCTCTACCATCTTTCCTGGTACCGAGGTCAGACTCATCGGTCTGTAGTTTCCAGGCTCTCCCCTCGAACTTTTCTTGAAGATCGGCGTAACATTTGCCATTTTCCAGTCTTCCGGAATCCTTCCAGATTGGCTATTAGTTGAAGCAGTTCAGCTATAACCCTTTTCAGTTCCTTGATTACCCTCGAATGGATGCCATCCGGTCCCAGGGATTTATCGTTTTTAAGTGTATCAATCTGCCTGCATACTAAACTGTCTAATCCACATAGAAAGCTAAATTGGTTCAACAGTAACTTTTCAGAACACTTACACTTACACTTCTTTCTTCAGCAACATTACCTTCCATGTCCTCAACTTCATTGCAAGAGTCCCTGCGCATGGGAAGCTTTTCTCCTTGTCAGGCTTTACTCCCTTTGAGAAACTTTAGCAATTATTGTCAGGCTTTCATCACTCCTGGGAATCTTATCCCCTTGCTAGGCTTCAGCTGCCCTGGAGAAGCTTTTCCCGCTTTCCAGGATTCAATCAGGGCACCATTTTCCTCTGTACTGACTTTCCAGCCACAAGTCTTCCTATTTCCTGCCTGTCAGCAGGGCAATTCCCTTAAATTGGTTCCCTCTATTTGCCTTGCTGCTCATTACCACCAGCTGGGGAGCACTGCTCCGTACTCAACCCCTAGCTAATGTTATCTCAGCACTGGGCTGAAAAGCCCAATGTATCGTGGGACATGTAGTTCACTTCAATAAAGCTCTATTATCTATTTACTGTAGCGATAAGCAATGCAGGCTTGATTATATATAATGATTAGTCTTAAAGTAGTTGCATGTCCTTAACCAGTATCCTGGCTTTATTTTTGTAAATAAATCTGTAGACATACGAGGTCTGTTCAAAAAGATCCAGGACAGTTTGAATTGTGTGCCAACAGGAAGCTAAGTGGTGTCAAGTAGCTTGAAACCTCATGTATAACCTTTTTTCCGTTTCTCGATACCTCCGAGCTACAGCAGTTTTTGTGAAAGTGCATTTTTGTAATCAACTCGTTTTCATCATGTGCGACCTCAATGAGCAGCGCTACAGCGTGAAGTTCTGTTTTAAATTGGGTAAAACTGCTACAGAAACTTATGAAATGTTGAAAGTGGCTTATGGGGAACATACCATGAGTTGTGGAAGGTTTTTGAATGCGTCAACATTTTTGAATTTTGCGCAAAAACGCGATGACGGTTCTTCCCCAGGCAACTTACGCTCCTGGCTTGGCCTCTGCTGACTTCTTATTTCATAAACTTAAATTCATGCTGAAAGGAAAGCGATTCGACACCATTGAAAACATAAAGCAAAATTCAACACAGCAACTTTTGGCGATTCCTGAAGAAGCATTTAAGGACTGTTTCTAGAAGTGGAAATGATGTTGGGAAAGGGAGTACTTTAGGACTGAAGGGGACCCAATGGAAAAAATTGTAAGATTATTTAATACATTTTTATAAAATCAGTCCTAGAACTTTTTCAACAGACCTCGTATATTAGTAAGTTTAATGCCCCTGAGAAATATGCAATGTGCAGGCCCAAACCTTTGTGATTATTTTGTTTTATATCATTTGTGGGTTGTATCAATTTGTGATCATTGAGTTTGTTTTATTGACCTAAATATATAAAATGTGTATGATTGTCATTCTCTTTACAGCCTTTGGAGTTTTCCAGATATTTAAGGAAGAAATTATATAGAATTTGGTACATACATAGGTTCAACTATTTAATCTGCCCAGTATATACCTAAATTTGTTTTAATCATTTATGGGTGGCAGTGATTTGTTTGCATGAGTGGTGGCTTTATGATCAGATGTTCAGTGCTGGGCCAAGTGCTGAAATCAGCATTGAATGTTTAGGCATGTGTAGATAGGCAGATCTTATCTGGTTGGAGCCAATGTTCAGCCTTTAATTTAAGCTAAGACTGGGTTTTATGTAGTCCAATTTGTCCAGTTTATTTGAGTAACAAACAGTTGGCTATTGGCCCTTAATCACATAAGTGCCAATTTTGCCCTAACTCTGCCCCCGGCTGCTCCCAACATAGGCAGTTTCAGCTTAGGTGGTTAGGGGGAATATTCAGTGGCACTATCCATTTAAATGCTACTGAATAGCCCCACATAGATGATTTAAAATGGGGGAAAAACTGTCAGCCCCTATATTCTTTCATATTGCTTCATTTACCCTCCCTTTTACAAAACCGTACTTTTTTTTTTTTTTTTGCACCAGCTGTGGCACATTGGAGCTGTTACCACCGCAGCCACCGCTAGAAACCACACTACAGTTTTGTAAAAGGGGGTGGGGGTTTAATTTAGTATAATTTTTCCAGTGCCATGTAAATGTGTACTTCCAAGTGTTTCTTTATATATATATATATCTATATATATATATATATATATCTACAATGGAACCTTGGTTTATGAGCATAATTCGTTCCAGAAGCATGCTCGTAAACCAAATTGCTCATATATCAAAGCAAGTTTCCCCATAGGAAGTAAGAGAAACTCACTTGATTGGTTCCACCTCCTACCCCCAAGGCCCTCGGCGCTGCTGCACCCCCCCTCGAACTGGTATTGCTCCCTCCCCCCCTCAAACTGGCATTGCCCCCCCCTCGAAACGGCATTGCTCCCGCCAGCAAACACCCCCCCAAAACATTTTCGCAAATCTGTGTAAGGGCTAAAACTGTAACATACATTGAAAAAAATGAAAACCAAAAAATATTTTATTTATATAAATAAAATATTTTTTGGTTTTCATTTTTTTAAAGTATGTTACAGTTTTAGCCCTGACACAGACAGTGTGATTTACCTTGATATCACTGAATACTGCAATAAATCCTTTATATATAGTCAAACCTCGGTTTGCGAGTAATGCGATTTGCGAGTGTTTTGCAAGACGAGCAAAACATTTTCGCAAATCAAACTGTAACAGGGCTCAAACTGTAACAGGGCTAAAACTGTAACATACTTTAAAAAAATGAAAACCAAAAAATATTTTATTTATATAAATAAAATATTTTTTGGTTTTCATTTTTTTTAATGTATGTTACAGTTTTAGCCCTTACACAGACACTGTGATTTACCTTGATATCACTGAATACTACAATAAATCCTTTGCAACCATAGTAGAGATTTCAGTTCCTCTCGTGGATCATCGCTGCTCTTTTGTGCTGTTTATCAGTGAGAACTAATCATCTCTTCTTTCCTCTTTGTTCTGAATAAACACACTGCGTGTTTAGTTTTAATTTCCTTGTTTTTTCCATGTTTGAAATAGATCACACTTAGCTAGTTTTACTTATAATTCCTTCTTTTTTTATAGATAATATTATATGTGTCAGGAGTAGTGTTACTGACTTTGTGTATTAATTCTACAACTTTGAAGACGATAGCTAGCAAGTTAGGTAAGAAAAACTATAAAAATTATTTTACCTTTCTTCCCCCAAATATATTTTTATCAAATTAAATACAATCAATCCATGTCAAAGAAATACAGCCATATATTTATTACATAAAATATATCCGTATACATGTTGCTAAAATATCAGTAAATGTTAATTCAAATAAGTCCTAGGATCTTATACAATCCCACTCTATTCCAGTACTGTTGGATTATTTTCCTGTACCCATCAGAACTTGTAGGAAGCCTCATATTTCAGAGTCTTAAGCTCCATCCCTCTTACCTTAGTATTGTCCCCTCAATAGCCAGTTTCTTTCCTACAAGCCAGACTGTAGGAGCTTGTCTTTTCTGCTTGTGTTGATTTTCTTTTAAATTCCGTCTATTTGCAGGTTTCGTCCTCATGTGGGAGATCCGCAGACCTTTGGAAAAAGTCTGCTTCTAGGGGGTTGGCTGCTTGTCAGTGCACCCTCTGGATAACCTGCACTTCAGATCGGGGCTCCGGGATTAGTCCCTTGGGAGCTTGCTTACCCCAAGTTCATTCTCTAGTGGGTCAAGCACAGGCTTTGTGGCTCCATGAAGGTGCGCCCAGGATCAGGGCCAGACTGCGTTCATCCAATAGGCGTTTGCACAGCGTGTCCATGGGTGGGAGAGGTACCCGGCTGTGGATGTCCAACTGGTGAGGCAGTGAGAAGATTTGAAGTCCAGCTTGTCTGTTTTCTGAAGTAGTGGATCTCCTTGTAAGCAGAATCAGCTTTTCTGGCAGCGTTTTCCATTCAGCACATGGCATAGTGAGCACTAGCTGATGACCTAAATCAGTGATATGGGGGGGAGGGTGTAGGTGGTTTCCCAAGATGCCCTAGCCTCCTCCCCACCCCTAAGATCCTGAAATTGCAATTTTTCAGGGGTTCATATGCTTTTTCCAGGCTATTTTAGTGTAAAATTGACACCTATGGTGGCCATCTTGGATTTTCACGATTTGAAATAGAAAGTTAATTTTAGTTGCAATAAAACAACTCAGATGGACTCCCCAGGGCAGTATTTAGGGGATTCATTCCATATTTGAAGTGGATGGCTGTTGGGTACGCAGCCATGTACCAAGTGCGCTGTCAGCCCACAAGGGAGGTGAAATTTGCCTGGACCCTGTCTGTGCTTTTGACCCCTTAAGGGAATCTTCCCACAGCTTCTCTCCTTGTGCCCATGAAAATGGCATCAGGGCACCTTGAGGAGTGTGCAGGCGATGCTCTGATGAAATGCAAGTAAAGGTTTCCAAAAAGGATTCGAGGAGGCGGTTTCCGTCCCGGAGGATGGGTTTCCCCCCAAATTTATTAATATGAGGTATCAAGCTTTTTTGGCTAAGAAATCCATGCCTTTCACCCTTCCGCAAGTGTTCTTGCTGGCCTTAGGAGAGTTTATGGCCTCCTTAGATCTGATAGAGGTGTATCTCCACATTCCAATTTTTCCGGACCTCCGGAAGTAACTGAGGTTCCATGTTCTTGAGCAACATTTTCAGTTTGTGGCAATGCCCTTTGGGTTGGTGACAGTGCCCAAGACTTTCACCAAAATGATGATGGTGTTGGCAGCCAATCTCCGCACCTTGGGAATCTTGGTTCATCCATATCTGGATGACTAGTTGATCAGAGCTCCCTCAGAGTCTGAGAGATGTCAGGCTGTTTATCAGATCATGCAGTTGCAATTCCTGATCTGGGTGATCTAGTTCAAGAAGAGTCACTGTGAGCCAACGCAGGACTAGAGACCTTGGAATTCACTTTCACATCAGTCAGAACAAGGTGTTCCTGCCTGTGTCCCATCAGGAGAAACTTCAATAAGTTATCAGGGACCTTCTGGCCACCCTGGTCCCGAAGGCCTGGCAGTATCTCCAGGTTCTGGACAGTGGTGTACCAAGGGGGATGCGGTCCACCCCGGGTGCACGCCCCAAGGGGGCGCACAGCCGGCCACTCTCCCTATTCTGCCGCTGCTTTCCTTAACCAGCAGCAGCAGCAGTAAACAGGGGTGTTCGCGGGTGCTCCCTCTGGCAGTTGTTCAACTTCTGTCCGGCTCCCCTGCATAAAGCCGCGAGCGTTGGCTCCTTGCGCGATCCATGGCTGCGTCGGAAGTGTTCCCTCTGATGTCACAACGTCATAGAAAAGGCTTCCGATGCAGCTGCGGATCACGTGAGGTGTAGACACCCGTGACTTTGAACAGGGGAACCGGCCAGAAATGCTGGGCAGGGAAGAGAACTGTTGTTGCTGCACAGGGAAGGGGGGGTTAGAAATGTTGCTGCTGAACATAGAAGGGGGGACGTAGAAATGCTGCACAGGCAAGGAGGGAGACATGCTGCTTCTACACAGGCAAGAGGGGGATAATTGCTGCACAGGGAAGGGGGGTAGAAATGCTGCACAGGCAAGGGGGGAGAAATGCTGTACAGGCAATGGGGGAGAAATGCACAGGCAAGGGGAGAGAAATGCTGCTGCCACAGGGAAGGAGGGTAGAAATGCTGCACAGACAAGAGCAGAAGAAATGTTGCTGCTGCTGCTGCACAGGGAAGGGGAGGGGGGAGAAATGCTGCTGCTGCACAGGGAAGGGGGGAGAGAAATGCTGCTGCTGTAGCACCCAATTAAGGAGAGAGAGGGAAGGAGGGAGAAGGAAGACAAGCGAGAGGAACCAGAGATGCCAAGTCCATGGGAGGGAGGGAAAGGAGAAAAGGAAAGGAGATACCAGACCATGGAGGGGGAGGAAGAGATGCCATGGCAAGGGGGAGGGAAGGGAAGGAGATAAGAGATACCAGACCATGGTGTGGAGTGGGAAGGAAGGAAAGAAGAAGAGAAAGAGAGAGATGCCAAAGCATAGGGGAGGGGGTGGAGACAGAAAAATAGAGAGGTGGTGTAGCTGAAATGAATCGTGCAAAGGAAAGAAGGGACACAGGATATACAGTTTATTGAAGTGACATAGAAAGAGGGAAGATACCATATGGAAGAGAGAGTGGACAGTAAATGGAAGGTGCAGAGAGAGTGTGGGTAGTAGATAGAAGAGGTAGAGAGAGAGGGCAGAAGTTGGGTGGAAGGGGCAAAGAGAGGGCAGATGTTGCATGGAAGGGAGAGAGGACACATGCTGTATAGAAAGAAGAGAGCAAAGAGAAGATGATTAAAGCAGAAACGACAAAAGGTAGAAATAATTTTTTGTTGCTTTACTTAGAATCAAGTAGTATTGTAACTGTATTGATAAAAGTTTATAAATAGGAAATGGAAATAAGGCAATTTTTTGGACTAAACCCTTTTCCTCAGGTCAGGACAGCAGTATACTATACTGTTCTGAAGAAAGATTTGGCCTCTGAAAGCTAATTGAAAAATGGATTGGTCCAATAAAATGGTATTTTCTTATTTCTCATTATTTGTTTTATTTTTATTTGTTAATTTGTAAAGTGGTGATTGTTATGTATCAGTTTTTTTCAAATTTACATCTACTGTCTTTATATTTTGCACAGTATTAGGGGATATGTATCACTGTTGTTGTGGTGTTGCATTGTATGCAGAGTCTGGTTTCTTGGCGGTTCAGTTTAACTTTTGTCTACATATTTCTATTTTTAGTTTGTGATTATTCCATATTGGGCGAGGGCGTATCTCTGTTCTGTATGTATGAAAAGGACATAGTTTTCAGTTGGCATTGATTGCAGGATCAATTGACTGTGCGGGATCTGACTTGTTTAGTTTTACAATGTATGTGTTGGTGTTCTAGTGCTCACTGCAGTGTTTAAGATGCTTGCTTTTCCTAGGCACACTCTTGTGCGATATGTGGATTGTTATTAAAAATCATATTTTTCATATAGATGGGGGTGGGGTGTCAAAAAAATGATGGGCCCCAGGTGTCACATATGCTAGGTACGCCACTGGTTCTGGGGATCTTGGTGGTGATGATCGATGTGGTCCCTTGGGCAAGAGCCTATTTGCATCCACTGCAGGATGCCCTGATTTCACGCTGGAGATCGCAGTGGGATCCGTTACAGGCACCCCTGCCCTGGATGACTTTGGTACAAAACAGTCTTGCCTGGTAGCTGCGACCTCTCTCTCTTTTTCCAGAGGCCTTCTCCTCCAGATTTCAGAATAGGTAATTCTGATGACGGATGCGAGTCTCAAAGACTGGGGACAGTGTACATGACTGTCCCTATTCAGGACTGGTGGTCAATCAAGTGCCTGGAACTGCAGGTGATTTGACTAGCTCTTCTCCATTTTGAAGGTTGTCTCCGTCACTGAGCCATCTGCGTCTTCTTGGACAGTGCCACTGTGGTGGTTTACATCAACCAGCAGGAGGGCACCAGGAGTGCCTCACTGAGCATGAAGACCCGGCTTCTCTTCCTGGGTGGAGAGATACCTACTGGTGCTGTTAGTGGTGCACGTGGCTAGAGTGGACAATGTTCAGGCAGATTTTCTCAGTCGTCAGACTCTGGACCCCAGGGAGTGGTCTCTGTAACAAAGTCTCAAGAAATGCAATAGAATTTCGATATCATATAATCAAAAGACAGTCCACCACAGTGTAAATGTTCAGATCACACTATGTTCCTCAGAATGCCACACGATAGAATTGTGTGGTAGCCGTCCTCACTGGAACTTTTTATGATGTGATATTTTGAACAAGTGTGCAAATGTTTGCATTTTAAGTTATAATAATTTATAAAGTGTCAGTGCTTATTTTTATATAAAACATGATGATCACTGTAAAGTTATTTAATACATAATGAGTGACTTAGCTTTTAAACTGTGGTGGGGAACGAGGCAGATCCGGTTTAAAAGCTAAGTCACTCATTATGTATTGAATAACTTTACAGTGATCATCATGTTTTATATAAAAATAAGCACTGACACTTTATAAATTATTATAACTTAAAATGCAAACAGTTGCACACTTGTTCAAAATATCACATCATAAAAAGTTCCAGTGAGGACGGCTACAACACAATTCTATCGTGTGGCATTCTGAGGAACATAGTGAGTGACTTAGCTTTTAAACTGTGGTGGGGAACGAGGCAGATCCGGTTTAAAAGCTAAGTCACTCATTATGTATTGAATAACTTTACAGTGATCATCATGTTTTATATAAAAATAAGCACTGACACTTTAGAAATTATTATAACTTAAAATGCAAACAGTTGCACACTTGTTCAAAATATCACATCATAAAAAGTTCCAGTGAGGACGGCTACAACACAATTCTATCGTGTGGCATTCTGAGGAACATAGTGTGATTTGAGCATTTACACTGTGGTGGACTGTCTCTGTAACAAAGGGCATTCGATTTCATAGTGGCACAGGGGGTATCTCACATTTGACCTCTTGGTTTCTGCAGCCAACAAGAAACCTGATCAGTTCTTCAGCCATCGCGAGGTCAGCAGTGAAGGCTGGATGCTCTGGTTCAACAATGGCCACAGGGCTGTATGTCTTCCCTCTGTGGTCCATGATTGGACATCTGTTGCGACAGATAGCAGCCCATGGAGGTCCTGTGATCCTTATCACATATGATTAGCGGAGGTGCCTGTGGTATGCTGACCTGGTTTGGCTCCAAGGTTTCAGTTTCTTTTTACAAAAACAGCAACATACACTTTTGACTTAAGATGTGGATATCTAAGATTGTACCAGAGCATTTGAAATAGAAGACTGTATCTTTAAGTTTATTTCATCAATCAGTATCCAGACTCCTAAGGCAGGCCATTAGGGGCCAAAACATGATCATGTTGAGTCGTTTTATTGAATAAAAGAAATTGAACATCAATTAGTCACCTTCGTTGTGTGCTTTCTGCTTTGGCTCCAGTGGGATCAGGGACTCTGGCTCCCTTGTCACTCTTGCCTCCTCATGCAGGGCCAATTACGCTGCAGGATCCAGACCGGATTTATGGCCTGGCTATTGAGCACGCAACCTTAGCTGGTAGGGGCTATTCTTCAGTGGTGAGTGCTACTTTGCTCCATAGTAAGAAGTTCACGGTCTCTGCCTAAGCAAAAGCTTTGAGATGTTATCAGACGTGGTGCATCCAGAAACCCATCTGTTCATCAATTCCTCATATTCTGAAGTTAGAAACATGATGACAATAAAGACCAAATGGCCTATCTAGTATTCCCATCTGCAGTAACCATTATCTTTTTCTCTGAAAAATCCCACATGCCTTTCTCATGCCTTCTTGAATTCAGCCACAGTCTCTGTCTCCCCCTCGTCTTCCGTGCATCTACCACCCTTTCTGTAATAAGTATTTCCTTAAGATTACTCCTGAGCCTATCACCTCTTAACTTCATCTTATGCCATCTCATTCCAGAGCATCCTTTCAATTGAAAGAGACTTGACTCATGTGCATTTATGTCACATAGATATTTAAACATCTCTATCTTATCTCCCCTCTCCTCCCTTTCTTTTAAAGTATACATATACCTTAAGATGAAGTATACATATGCCTTATGATGAAGACCACACACCATTTTAGTAGCCTTCCTATGGATTGACTCCATCCTTTTTATATCTTTTTGAAGGTGCGGCCTCCATAATTGTACACAATAAACTAAATGAGGTCTCACCAGAGTTTTATACAGAGGCATCAATACCTCCTTTTTCCTACTTGCCATACCTCTTCCTATGTACCCTAGCATCCTTCTAGCTTCGCCATCACCTTTACAACCTGTTTGGCCACCTTAAGATCATCACAAAGAATCACACCCAAGTCCCGCTCTGTCGTGCACATATGTTCTTCACCTCCTAAACTGTACCGTTCTTTGGGGTTTTTGCATTTCTTAGCATTAAATTATAGCTGCAAAATTCAAGCTTCACTAGATATTTCTTCATGTAATTCACATCATCCGAGGTGTCTACTCTATTGCGGATTTAGGTATCATCCGCAAAGAGGCAAATCTTACCTAACAGACCTGCAGCAATATCGCTATGAAAATGTTAAAAAGAACAGGCCGAGGAGATCACGTGATGCAGTGAGGAGAGCGGACGTTAGTTCTGTAGCTCCCGGGCCCTCATTCGCACATTCTTCGTCTACTTACTTTTATTCAGTGTTTTGAAGCTCCGCGGTTTCCTCCTTGCATTGGTCTGCTTATGGACCCCTTTGTGTCTAAATCGGGGGGCAGTTGGTCTGGCAGAATGGCAGCTAAGCCTAAAGAGAAAGCGCGGCCGGTGGACGGCACGATGGCAGAGGCAAGCCCATGTCACGCAGCGGAGTCAGCTGACTTCGGCAGTGACATCTGCCCTGGCCCCGCAGATGGAAAAACTGTTGAGCCAAATTATACATTTGGAGACTCTGTTGGGGGACACGGTAACTCGTACCACTGAGCTTGAGACGAGAGTCTCTGCAGCAGAAGATTCTACTCAGGCACTGAGTGATCAACTTACACAGCTGGAGCAGCGCCTGACTGCTAGTGAAGATAAAGTTGAAGATCTAGACAACCGATCCAGATGGGACAATTTGCGGTTTTTAGGGGTCCCGGAGACATTATCAGATCGACAGCTGGGCACTACGTTTAAAGACTGGCTTGCAGCCGAATTTCCATTGCCTGCTGGAATGGGCTCCATCTGTTTGGAGAGGATCCATTGGGTGGGACGCCCGGAGGCAGAGCGGCAGAGGCCCAGGGTCGTGGTGGCTAAGTTACATAACTATCTCCACAAGGTGGAAATCCTTAAACATTATCGGCTCCTATTTGGATAGATATGCAATTAGATGTTAGTTTTACTCGCTCTAGTCACTGGCGATTTCCTGCCTATCTGAGTCAAGATGCTGACTTTCAAAAGTTTTTACTGGCGCGGTGGGAGGATTATGTCTTGACTAATGAATAACATCAGGATGACCCACTTTTATTTGAGGAAATGTCTAAGTCTGTTCTCTGGGGTCATATCCTAGCCTACACCTGTACCCGCGTGCGAAAACTGAATAATGCCATCATTACATTGGAGCGTTCTTTGCTGGTGGCCAAATAGGCACAGTTGCTCACCCTTCAGCTTTCACCAGCGAAAAATACTTGGCTGCTCAGGCAGCTCTCAACTCTCTCTTACATTCCCGCTCATAACGATGGTCAACTTATCGACGTTATCAATTCCAGCGTTTTGGTAACAAATCGGGTAAGCTGCTGGCTAGCATGGTGGACAGTCATGTGGGTAAGAAACCAATCTTGGCTATGCATTCCACGGGCGGAGTGGTCATGTCCCGTATAGATAATATAGCTCAGGTCCTCCATGATCATTTTGCAGCCCAGTATAGCCATCTACCAGCCTCCCCTGGGGATTTAATTGCTGATTATCTCCTATCGTCGGGCATGCCACGTTTGCGGGCGAAGGACACTGATTGTCTCAACAGGTCTTTGCAGGTGGTCGAATTACAACGTGCTATTCAGACTAGTAAGGTGGGTATGGCTCCAGGTCCTGATGGGTTCTCTGGGGAATTTTATCGGATATCGGAGTCTCATCTATGCAGTCCCTTGTTGGCTTATTACAATGGTGCTGTGACGATGGGGGCATTTCCTCGATATGCTAATGACGCCTCTATAGATCTGCTTCTTAAAACGGGTAAGCCTCCAGATCTTCCTGGATCTTACCATCTCATATCACTGATTAATGTCGACCTTAAACTTTTTTCTCGGATTCTGGCGGACCGCCTTCTCCCTTTTCTACTGACTTTGATTCACATGGAACAGGTGAGATTTGTTCCTGAGAGGCAATCGGTGTTGAATGTTCGTAAAATTCTTTTGGTCCTTGCCCATGCTCAACAGATTTGGGGGTCCACTTTGCTGGTCAGCCTTGATGCATCCAAGGCCTTTGACGTTTCGTGGTCTTATCTTTTTCATACTTTGGATTATATCGGGATCTCAGGTTTTTATTGTGCGGCCTTTGCTTCTTTGTATCATGGCCCGACTGCTTCACTAGTCATTAATGGAACACTTTCTGACGCCTTTCTTATTAGTCGCGGAATACGCCAGGGATGCCCCCTCTCCCCTCTGATTTTTATCCTTACCTTGGAACGTTTATTATGTACTCTTCGCCAATTTGAGGAGGTGAGGGGATTGACAATTGCAGGTCAGGTATTCAAAACTTTGTCTTTTGCAGACGACTTAATGCTCATTCTTACGAATCCAGCTCGCTCCCTTGGGGCAACCCTAGATCTTATCGCAGAATATAGATTCTACTCGGGTCTCACCATTAATTTAGATAAATCGGTGGCTTTGCTGTCTCAGTCTTCCATTCGTGATCTGTGGGAGGGCGCCTTTCCTTTACAGTGGACAGACAAAGCCATTAAATATTTGGGTGTATATATCACTGTTGATCTATCCACATTATATGCTTCTAATGTGACTCCCTTACTGCACTCTTTGACTGTTAAATTGTGATTGTGGCAGGCTCACCCTCTTTCTCTCTTGGGGTAGGTGGCATTACTCAATACGATAGTGCTTACTACTTGGCTCTACATTTTCAGGTCCTCCCTCTGTATTTGCTATGTTATGATGAGACCAAATATATTTGTTTAATCCGCTGTTTTTTGTGGTGGGGTCGTCGTGCTCGCTTGCCCTACTCACAAATGGTATGTCCACAGTATAAGGGGGGTTTTGGTCTGTTAAACCTTCGTTATCTCACCATCGGCTGTGGTATGCGCCTTATCAATGACTATTTTCGGGGCACCTCTGTTTTCTCCAATACACCTTTAGAATTTGTGTGCTTTCAACAGGAGCATTTTAGTGCTTATTTACATTCTGTTCCCTCCACTTATTCCTCTGAAGTGCGACTTAGGGTATTTGGCCTTCCTATGCGGAAAGTTTGGAAATGGGTGTGTAAGTTCCATGGTGTTAGTGCTCGTGAGTCTCCCTTTTTGCCTCTGTGTGGTAACCGCAATTGCTCACGGTTTAAACAGTGGGAGGCAAGGGAGTTAACCTTTTTATTTCATCTGGTGCAGGATGATGGCTCAATGCAATCATTTCAGTCATTGTGCCAGATTTATGGTCTTACTTCTGTTGATAGTTTTTCCTATTTGCAGATTAAACATTATGTGGCCTCTTTGAATAAGACCAATTTGCATTCTGACCATCAGGAAATATTGTCCACGGCCTATACTTTTGGTTCCCAGATGAAAGTTCCCCTCAAGTTTCACCATAGATACTTGAAGGACGAGACCCTCTTGCCTGACTATGTTAAGCTCCAGGCGTCTTGGTCACAGGATTTGAACATGGCGCTTCCGGAGGATATCATATCCTGTGCTGTGGCCCGGTTACCTACTTTAAGAAAGTATATGTATTTTTGGTAGATACAATATAAATTGTTATTTAGAGTTTATGTATCACCTCACAGGGCCTATTGTGCTAAGTTTAGGCCCACAGCCACTTGTGATAAATGTGGGCATCTGACAGCTACTCTGGGCCACATGTTGTGGTCCTGCCTGGATGTTCAAGCCTTTTGGACAAGACTTTTTGCCTTCATTGGGACTATTTGGAACGTGACCATAAGATCCTCACCTCTAATACTTTTTGGAACTTCTCCATCTCATCATCCGAGACAGCCAGGATTGAGGGCATTTCTTCAATGGTCCATTTTGTGTGCTTTAAAATGTATTTTTCTTAAATGGCTGGACCACGATGCTCCTAACATCTCGTTGTGGCGATCTCAAATGATTCTCCTGTTGGCTTGGGAGCATAGAGATGTTCTCGATCTTTCCACCATGCGGGGAGAGCGTTTCACGGCTATCTGGGAGCCTTTCTGGAATGCCATGACTCCAGTTGGCCAGAAGCCGTGTTTTGAACTGCTGATTGTGATCTATTCTGTCATACTTTGTGTTTTTCTTTTCTGAGCTTGGTGCTGGGGACTCCGGACTGGGGGGGTTGGGGGGGATGGTTCTGAATAACTTGATTTTGGAGCACTGCTTGTTTGTCTGAATCTTTGTACCTGTGAGTTTTGACAGCTCTAATCAAAATTATTTCAACATAAAAAGAACAGGCTTAAGGATAGAACTTTGAGGCACACCACTGGTAACATCCTTTTTCTGAGAGCGATCTCCATTGACCACTACCCTCTGTCATCTTCCACTTAACCAGTTTCTGACCCAGCTGCTTTTACATGCAGCTCCTCATTGGTGTAGCTTGACTTTACTACAGGAAGAGGGGGGTCAGAGCAGACCGCGAATGAGTGAGTGCGATTCGTGAACCGCAAATTCGCAAGGCAACACTGTATATCTAAAAAATATTTTGGCTCCCTGTTTTAACATGTCAGCTATTTTTTCTTCCATTTGTGTCTTTGCTTTTCTGACTTCTCGACCAGTGTCTCTTAACTTTTCCAGATATTTTTGCCTGCCTTCCTCTTTCAGTGATCTTTTGTAGTTTATAAAAGCTAACCTCTTATTCCTTACCTTCTCAGCTACTACTTTTGAGAACCTCTTATTTTTACTTACTTGCCTCACAAAAAGATTTGTCACCCTTACAATAACTCCTTTCAGTTTTACCTACTGCATTTCTACTCCTTCCAGACATTCCCATCCAGACAACAATTCCTTGACATAATCCTCTATCTGAACAAAGTTAGTTTTTTTTTGTCTCTAGATCCTTTACTTTTGAATGAGCCCTCTCTATATCCGTCTTAATATTAAACCATACCATGCAGTGATCACTGGATGCCAGATGATCACCCAGTAACATCAGAAATACTTTCCTCATTTGTAAGCACTAAGTCCAGTATGACCCCCATCCTGCATGGGTTCCATTACCAACTGCTGGAACAGTTCTCCTTGTAGAGAATCCAGGATCTCCCTATTTCTAGAAAACCGTGCAATAAGGATACCCCAATTGACATCCAGCATGTTAAAATCACCTATTAATAAAAAGTCCCCCTTTTTTTAGATATATTCTGAATGTCTACTATTAAATTTCTCTCCTTTTCTTCCATCTGTGAAGGAGGCCTATATGTTACTTCAATGCAAATATTTTACCATTCCCTCTTTTCAAATTGATCCACAGTGCCTCTTCCTTTCCCTGCAGATCCTGCAATTGTGTGGCTTTAATATGATCTTTAACATATAATTTACTCCCTCTCCTTTTCTTCCTATCTTGTCTGTAGTCTGTTTCGGACCCTTCTTCAGGAGGTTCATTCCATTCTTCTGAATGCCACTGAGGAAGTGCTTCTTTCCCAGCAACATCAGGGATTCTACTCCCATTATTTCTTAATTCCAAAAAAAAATGGGAGGACTGTGCCCCATTTTGGATATCAGAGATCTCAACAAATTTCTAGTCAAGGAGAAATTCCGAATGTTCTCCCTCACCCTTCTTTATCCACTTCTGGATCAAAACGACTGGCTATGCTCTTTAGATCTCAAGGAAGCCTATACTCATATACCAATTCACCTAGTTTCCCACAAATATCTTTGCTTTCAAGTGAATCAGTGCCATTATCAGTATAAGGTCCTTCCCCTTGGTCTGGAATGTTCTCCAAGGTTCTTCACAAAGTGCTTGATTGTAGTCACTGCAGCTCTTCGATCTCAAGTTCTTCAGGTGTTTCCTTAGCTAGACGACTGGCTGATCAAAGCTTCTTCATCTCAAGAGGTGGCTCAAGCTGTGTCCCACACCATATCCTTCCTTCAAATCTTAGGCTTCGAAATCAACTTCCCCCAAATCGAACCTCCATCCAAATCAACGTCTTCAGTTCATTGGGGTTATACTGGACATTGCTCAAATGAGAGCGTTTCTACCTCCAGGTCGCCTGAATGTGCTCCTTTGCCTCTGTCAACAGATGTTTCAAATCAAAACTATCTCCACAAGGTGCATGATGGTGCTCTTAGGCCACATGGCTTCCACAGTGCATATGACACCACTTGCAAGGCTGCATCTTTGCATCCCTCAGTGGACCCTTGCTTCTCAGTGGTCTCAAGCGACGGATCATCCCTCACAACATATTTCTGTGACATCTCCTTTTTCACTTGCCCCCTCATCACAAAGTGATAACAACGGATGCCTTTCCTTATGCCTGGGGGGCGCAGTTGGATGGCCTACAAACTCAAGGTCATTGGTCCACCAAGGAGTGCAGCTTTCACATCAATTTACTCGAGCTCAGAGCAATGTTTTTGCTCTCAAAGCTTTCCAACATCTACTGAGTCTTCAAGTCCTCCTTCGCATGGACAATCAAATAGCAAGGAGGTGCGGGCTCTTTCCTCTTATGTCAGGAAGCCCTTTGGGCAATAGCTCGCAACATTTTCTTAAAGGCTGTCTACATTCTAGGGGAGAAGAATTCCCTAGCAGACAACCTCAGCGGAATTCTTCAGCCTCACAAATAGACTCAGCTCTGCAGCTCTCTGTCCCATCTTTCTCCAATGGGGCACTCCACAAGTGGACTTATTTGCGGCTGCCCACAATCACAAGTTGCCCCAATTTTGCTCCAGACTATACTGACCTCACCACTGCCTTTCTTCTGGATTGGACAAACATGTTTCATTTATGCATTTCTGACCACTCCTCTCATACTAAAGACTGTTCAAACTCAAACGAGAGTCTGCCACCATGATTCTCATAGCTCCTTGGTGGCCCAGACAGCATTGGTTCTCCCTTCTACTTCAGCTCAGCTCCAGGGAGCCAATACCTCTTCAAATTTTTCCTACTCTGCTTACTCAGCATCAAGGATCTCTTCTATATCCCAACCTGCAATCGCTACGCCTGACAGCTTGGTTTCTCTTGGGCTGAATCCATCTGAACTACATCTCTCTCAGCCGGTCTGCAAAACTATTGATGCATCCAGGAAGCCAGCTACTCAACAATGATATCAACAAAAGTGGACTAGGTTTTCTTCCTGGTATCTTCCTTCATCATCACAATCCAACTTCCTTGTCACTAGATCTCCTGTTGGATTACCTTCTTCATCTCTCTGACTCTGAACTAAAATCTATATCTTTTAGAGTCCTCAGTGTTATCACAGCTTTTCACCTGCCAGTTGAGGGAAAGCCTCTTACTGCTCATCCTTTGGTCTCCAGGTTCATGAAAGGACTTTTCAATATGAAACCGCCTCTCAAACCTCCTCCAGTTGTTTGGGACCTTAATGTGGTTCTTTCCAGATTAATGAAGCCTCTATTTGAACCAATGGCCATGACTCATCTTAAGTTCCTCACCTGGAAAGTTGTATTTTTTATTTCACTCAATTCTGCCAGAGGAGTCAGTGAATTGCAAGCGTTGGTGGCAGACCCATCCTTCACAGTTTTTCACCATGATAAAGTGGTTTTGCGCACCCATCCAAAATTCCTTTCAAAAGTTGTGACGGAGTTTCATCTCAATCAGTCGATTGTTCTGCCAGATTTTTTCCCTAAGCCTCATTCTCATGCAGGAGAAACGGTGTTGCGCACTCTGTACTGTAAATGTGCTTTGGCTTATTACATCGATAGGACAAAGCCACACCGAACTTATCCTCAACTCTTTGTCTTCTTTGATCCTAAAAAGTTGGGGGCATCGTGTTTCCAAGAGAACGATTTCTAACTGGGTAACTGCCTGTATATCATTCTTCTATGCTCAGACTGGACTGCACCTGGAGATTCGTGTCACAGCTCACAAATTCCGGGCTATGGCAGCTTCTGTAGCTTTCCTTAGATCTACTCCTATTAATGAAATCTGTAAAGCTGCCACCTGGTCCTCAATTCATACATTAACCTCGCATTATTGTCTAGAGTTTTTCTCCAGACGGGATGGGCACTTCAGCCAGTCAGTATAAAAAAATTTATTTTCTTAAAGGCCATCACTCCCATCATCCCATTCTAGTTAGCTTGGAGATCACCCATGAGTCTTTTGAGATGGTGCATCAGTTAGGGCCCCTATGCACAAACAGCAATTGGTCTGCTTTCTTAATTACGTACAAAAAGCACAGTGTGAGAATATGCTGCCTGCTTGTCCTGGGATAAAGCACTGACTTATCATAGCAGGTGTTATCCAAGGACAGCAGGCAGATATTCTCACAACCCACCTACCTCAGCTGGCTGACTTTTTAGCTGGCGGGCAGGAAGGTAATCGCGCATGCACAGTGCGGGCTATCGCGAACTTTCTAAAAACTTAAAGTGGCGATGCACTTTTGAAGTGGTCCATACCGGGGCTCCATCGGTAATGTTACCCATGTGTGAGAATAACTGCCTGCTGTCCCTGGATAACACCTTCTATGATAAGTCACTGTGCTTTATCCCAGTACAAGCAGGCAGCATATTCTCACACTGTGCTTTTTGTACGTAATTAAGAAAGCAGACCAATTGCTGTTTGTGCATGGGGGCCCTAACTGATGCACCATCTCAAAAGACAGTGGTCCCAAGTTTGCACCTAACTCTAGGTTTTCCCTCAGCCATGATAACAGGGCCTAACATAGAAACATAATGGCAGATAAAGGCTAAATGGCTACATCTGCATAATCCACTATCTCATCCTCTCCCTAAGAACCCACGTGGCTTTCCCACGCTTTCTTGAATTCCCAGGACATTTCTAAAATTCTGTTCCTTAATAGGCTCCAGGATATCTACAAATTATTATCCCAGGACAAGCAGGCAGCATATTCTCTACATGTGGGTGATGTCACCGACGAAGCCCCCTAGCGGACGTTTTCGCAAGCAGACTTGCTCGAAGACCTTCAGGCTTGCGATTGGCCCGCACATGCGCGAGAGCCCCTCTTGCCCTGCCTAGGCCATGCGTCTCCTCAGCGTGTCCTCAGTTCAATGTTTTCCGCGGAGCCAGAACCCCTGCTCCCTTACTTCGCGTGTTCTCTTTGTCCCTCTTGCACCGCGGCTTATTTGATTAGTTTCTTTTGAGTTGCTGTGCTCGCATCTTTTAATTTCTTTATTTTTATTTTTTTCAGTTTGTATAATTTTGACCGGATCCCCGGTCTTCCTCTAGCCGCCTGGCCTCGTGGGGCCGCGGCTCTCTTTTTGCTTATGTCCCGGCCTCATTCCGGCTTTAAAAACTGCACTAAGTGCAACCAGGTTATCTCCATCACCGATCCTCATTGGTGTATGGAGTGCCTGGGTGCAGAGCACCGCGCTGAGTCGTGTCCCTGTTGTGTGACTTTGCAACTGCGGGCTCTTCGTCAAAGGGTGGCCAAGATTCTTCAACTCTTTGGCCCCATGGATCCTGCGGGACAGGCCTCGAGCTCGGCCTCGGCGCCCTCAGTGGGTACCTTGGCCTCGAAGTCCTTGGCCTCGAAGTCCTTGGCCTCGAAGTCCCCGTCGGCCTCGAAGGCTCCGGCCTCGGCTCCTCCTGCTACTCCAGCCTTGGGTAAGTCTTCGCTTTCCTCCTCAGGTGTGCTGGCAAAGAAGCCTTCCTCGGAATCTCATGTCAGCGCCGCCTCATCGGCCTCTTCGAGACATCACTCTAAGCGTGCCTCCTCACATAGGGAATACTCTTCCTCGAGGTCGCCCCCAAAGGAGCGCACTGCTGCACCCCCGACCCACCTACCTTTGGTCTTAGTGCCTATGTTCGAGGACATGCTTAAGGCTATTATTATTACACAGCTTTCCTCGGTGGTTAGCCAACTAGTCCCGACCTCGACGCCTTTGACCTAGGTCTTGACCCAATCGCGGTCTGGCCAGCCTGAGCGTCCTCTCGTTTCTCGATGCCTTACTTGTAAGACCCGTTGGGTTCCCTTGAGCGAGTTTTCCTCCCCTGAGTCCCCGGTGACTTTTTGGGGGTCCAAGCCGGGGGCCAGCTTTTCTCCTGCTACTGCGGTGAGGCTTGCCTCTTCTAAGAAGCCCTGGTCTTCTCCGCCCTGTCGGGGCAGGTCTCCGACCTCGAGACCCTCTAGACACACACTTGTCCTCGAATTGGACTCTAGTGTCTGTTTTCCTTCGAGGCGCTTACCTGCTTCTCAGGAACCTCGTTCGAAGCTGTTTGGAGAATTTTCATATACCCCGTCTTCTCCAAGGCTTTCCCAGCGGTTTCCTTGGACTCCGGGGTCTTCCCCGGTCCATCTGGCAGGGGGCCGTTCCTCAACGCCCCCTATACGCCTTAGTCGAACCTCTTCAGTCTCCCGTTTACAGGCTTACTATTCCAGGGAAGTTTCTCCCTCTTTCTCGGCTGCACCTCAATCTCGGTCGGAGTCTCCTCCGGAAGATGAGTCTTCCTCTCGGACCTCCTCTTTTTCTCATTTCATCTCTGACATGGGTAGAGCTCTGAACCTAGATTTTCAGTCCGACTCCCGCTTTACCCAGGAATACCTGGCAGAATTGGGAGTTGACAATGCACCTTGTGAGGCGCTTCGCCTCCCCTTGCATCAGGTTCTCCGGCAGACATTTCTCCGGAACCTGGAAACACCGTAAGCTGTTACGGCTATTCCCTCCAAGTTGGAGTCCCGTTACCGGACTGTCCCGGTTAAGGGGTTTGAAAGTGCTCAGCTTTCCCACCAGTCCTTGGTGGTTGAGTCTTCCTTGAAGAAATCGAACCCCTCGAAGGTTTATGCTGCTGTCCCTCCGGGCAGGGAGGGCCGCACAATGGACAAATTTGGTCACCGCGTTTATCAGAATTCGATGATGGTGAACCATGTCCTTAATTATAACTTCTTCACTTCCTACCTCAGGCTCTGTGTAAGTGTCCTCCGCTTGTTCCGGGAGGTCGTTCCTGAGCCTTGGCATCGGGAGTTTCGTCTCCTCGAGGAGACCCTCTCCCAACTCTGCCTGTATATGTTTCAGGCCTCTTACGATGCCTTTGAATTGTCCTCGAGGGTTACAGTCTTTGCTATCGCCATGTGTCGCCTCGCTTGGCTCCGGATTGTGGACATGGATCCGAATCTACAGGATCGCCTTGCCAATCTCCCATGTGTAGGTCATGAGCTCTTCGATGATTCCATCGAAGCTGCCACAAAGCGCCTCTCGGACCACGAGCGATCCTTCGCGTCTCTGTTGAAACTTAAGCCGAAGGCTCCTCCGGCTCGCCAATATAAAATTCCTCTCCGGAGGTACCCGCAAAAATCCACTCCTGCTGTCTCAAGGCCTCCTGCGAAATGGGCCCTGCAGCAACAGCCACGTCAACCTAAGACTCAGCCACCGGCCTTAGCGAAGACCGGGCCGTCCTTTTAACAATTCCAGTCCGAGCCTTCGGGCTCCCTTTCTGGAGCCTTCCCCCTTCCCCATCGGGGGTCGTCTCCATCATATCTACACCCAGTGGGAAAGTCTTACCACCGACAGTTGGGTGCTGTCTATCATCCGGGAAGGGTACTCCCTCCACTTCATTTGCATACCCCCAGACATGCCTCCAAGAGAGCTTCCTTCTGCTCAGTCTCAGCTTCCTCTCCTCCTGCAGGAAGCTCAGGTCCTTCTTCTCCTTCGGGCGGTTGAGGAGGTTTCCTCAGAACAGTGGAACTCTGGATTTTATTCCCAGTACTTTCTGGTGCCCAAGAAGACAGGGGATCTACATCCGATCCTGGATCTCTGTGCTCTGAACAAATTTCTGATCCGGGAACGATCTGTTCGCGTCCCCCCTCAATCACAAGTTGCCCTGCTTCTGCTCCAGGGTTTACACCCCTCTCAGGATCGAGGCGGATGCCTTCCTTCTGGAATGGACGAATGAGTTCCTGTATGCGTTTCCTCCATTCCCTCTGATTCTCAAGACTCTCATCCATCTCAAGTCCATGAGTGCCACCGTGATTCTAATAGCTCCTCGGTGGCTTCTCAGTTCTCCCTTCTGTTGCAACTCAGTACCAGGGAGCCTCTTCCTCTACCTATTTTTCCTTCTCTGCTTACAGAGAGTCGGAGTTCTCTGCTTCATCCCAACCTCCAGTCTCTGCACTTAACAGCTTGGTTCCTCGAGACTTAATGCCCTCGTTCCAGCTCTTCCATCCTGTGCTGGATGTTCTGGAGGCATCTTGGAAGGAGTCCACTCGTCAATGTTACCATCATAAGTGGACCCGCTTTTCTTCCTGGTGTGCTTCTCAACAGCTGGAGCCTCTATCTGCCTCCTTGTCTGCTGTCCTGGATTATCTGTTGCACTTGTGTGGCACTGGGCTCAAGTCCTCTTCGGTTCGAGTCCACCTTAGTGCCATTGCTGCTTTTCATCAGCCGGTTGACGGGAAGCCTATCTCTGTTTATCCTGTGGTTTCCCGCTTCATGAAAGGACTTTTCCACGTTCATCCGCCCCTGAAACCTCCACCGGTGGTTTGGGATCTTAACGTGGTCCTTGCTCAATTGATGAAACCTCCGTTCGAGCTGCTGACGCGGGCTCACTTGAAGTATCTTACTTGGAAGGTTGTGTTTCTTATTGCTTTCACTTCTGCCCGTCGGGTCAGTGAGCTTCAAGCCCTGGTGGCGTACCCACCTTTCACTGTCTTCCATCATGATAAGGTGGTTCTTCGTACCCATCCTAAGTTCTTGCCTAAGATTGTTTCTGATTTTCACATCAACCAATCTATTGTTCTTCCTGTGTTTTTTCCAAAGCCCCATTCTCATCCTGGAGAAGTGGCTTCCCTTGATTGTAAGCGTGTGCTGGCCTTCTACTTGAACTGCACCGCTCCTCATCGTTCTGCTCCCCAGCTGTTCCTCTCTTTCGATCCTAATCGCATGGGTCGCTCTGTTTCTAAGCGGACCATTTCTAACTGGTTGGCCGCTTGTATCTCTTTCTGTTATTCTCAGGCTGGTCTCTCCCTGTCGGGTCGAGTCACAGGCCACAAGGTCCGAGCGATGGCAGCGTCTGTTGCTTTCCTCTGCTCGACTCCCATCGAGGAAATCTGTAAGGCTGCCACTTGGTACTCGGTTCATACGTTCACCTCGCATTACTGTCTGGATGCTTTCTCCAGGTGTGATGGCCATTCTGGCCAATCTGTTTTGCAAAATCTGTTCTCCTAAATTGCCAACTCTCCCTCCATCCCATTCTGTTTAGTTTGGAGGTCTCCCACATGTAGAGAATATGCTGCCTGCTTGTCCTGGCATAAAGCACAGTTACTTACTGTAACAGGTGTTATCCAGGGACAGCAGGCAGATATTCTCGCAACCCACCCACCTCCCTGTGGTTGGCTTCTTTGCTAGCTATCTGAACTGAGGACACGCTGAGGAGACGCATGCCCTAGGCACGCATGCATGCGCGGGCCAATTGCAAGCCTGAAGGTCTTCGAGCAAGTCTGCTTGCGAAAATGTCCACTAGGGGGCTCTGTCGGTGACGTCACCCACGTGTAGAGAATATCTGCCTGCTGTCCCTGGATAACACCTGTTACGGTAAGTAACTGTGCTTTGTGCCAGGATCAGTTTTCTCTGACTATCCCCAACCAAGATTTGCAACATAGCAAGATCAGTCACTACTCCAGTAATGCCTTCCTCTATAGTAGTCACATGGTCCTCAAGCCCACTCATTCTTTTGGTACAGACTCCAAGTATCTGCTGCATAGCTGAGAGTTTGTCAGATTTTGAATCTGAAGTTTTTACTACTGCTTGTGTGAGATCTTCCACAGAACATCACCCAACAGTTGAGAAAAAATTGGGCCAATTGTGGTGTTCTTCACTATCTTTTCTTCAGTCTTCTCTTTGTCTTTTTTGTTCTCCTGTTTTGCTGTCATTTTCACTCCAATGTTTATCACAAACTTATCCATTATTATATTTTCATTGATTGAGACCGTAATTAAAAAAGAAGGAAGGAGATAAATCAGGGCAGTTGCCCCATGAGCAAAGCCAGAGCTTTCTCACAGCATCATGTTACACCCCCCCCCCCCAACAAACAAACAAAAAAACCTATAATATTTATATTAAAAAGTAAAACTAAAGTGGTAAAATACATACACCTTTTCATTTTATAGGCCTGAGTGATATTTCATCTTCAAAGCGTATGGCAATGTATAGTGCAATTCAGCAGATACGAGGAAGTGAGATCAACATATTATACATGCTGAAAATAGATAGATTTTTCTCAGTAGCAGATTGGAATATGGTTGAACATACAATTATGGTTGAAGACCCATATAAAACGTCAAAAAGCGATGTGAGTAATGCAGTTTTATTACATAGAGTATTATATAGATAACTAGCAGATCAAACTGCTAAAAATATTGGGCCCAATATGCAAAATGATTTAAACAGCCAGGAGAGGCTCCTGACTGTTTATTTCACCTGTCTGGGACTACCCAGGCATTTTCAGCTGCACTTAAGTGGATAGTGCCATTGAGAATGCCCAGTTAGTGTCCAAGCCAAAAGCAGCTATTTTAGGGGCATTCCACGTTCAGAGTCAGCAGTTAGCTGATTTTCTGCATTTTATCAGCTAAGATGACTTCAGTAAATGTAATTCTTCATAGTCAATTAAATGCCAAATATTGCATTTAGCCAACTATGTTTTTGCCAACTTCATATACCTGGAAATTCAGTGCTGGAGACTGGAAATAGTCCAGCACTGAATTTCTGGGTATAATGCCAGCAGTGGTCAGTATTCATTATTATGGCAAACTGCACTAGGTAATTTACCAAATGTGTGGACTTCTCTTCTGACTATGTTCTACTGAAATGTCTTTAATATTTTATTAAGCTAATGTTAGGATACTGTTCCTAGGTCCAGAAAAATCACCCTTCACATACAACACCACCTGAGAATATGACAAAAGGAAACCAGAAATGCAACTTAGAATAATTAGATAAGTTTATTGAAAGAATTAATTCAGCAAAATTACAGCTGGTTAATATATAACTCAAGGTAAAAGATATATTACAAAGTCTGATCACATAAGAACATAAGAATTGCCGCTGCTGGGTCAGACCAGTGGTCCATCATGCCCAGCAGTCCGCTCACGGGTTGGCCCTTAGGTCAAAGACCAGTGCCCTAACTGAGATTAGCCTTACCTACATACATTCTGGTTCAGCAGGAACTTGTCCAACTTTGTCTTGAATCCCTGGAGGGTGTTTTCCCCTATAACAGCCTCCAGAAGAACGTTCCAGTTTTCCACCACTCTCTGGGTGAAGAAGAACTTCCTTACGTTTGAACGGAATCTAGCCCGTTTTAACTTTATAGAGAGTTCCGTCTTGTTCTCTCTACCTTGGAGAGGGTGAACAACCTGTCTTTATCTACTAAGTCTATTCCCTTCATTATCTTGAGCGTTTCAAGGGAGAAGAGGCCCAGTTTCTCTAATCTCTCACTATACGGCAACATCTCCAGCCCCTTAACCATTTTAGTCATTCTTCTCTGGACCCTTTCGAGTAGTACTGTGTCCTTCTTCATGTACGGTGACCAGTGCTGGATGCCAGATGAGGGCATACCATGGCCTAGTAAGTGGCATGATAACCTTCTCCGATCTGCTCGTGATCCCCTTCTTAATCATTCCTAGCATTCTATTCACCCTTTTTGCTGCTGCCGCACATTGCGTGAACGGCTTCATTGACTTGTCAACCAGTACTATCAAGTCTTTTTCCTGGGGGGTCTTTCCAAGTACTGCACCAGACATCCTGTATTTGTGCATAAGATTTTTGTTACTGACATGCATCACCTTACACTTATCCATGTTAAACCTCATTTGCCATGTCGTGGCCCATTTCTTCAGCGTGTTTGTCACGTTGCAGGTCTTCACAATCCTCCTGCGTCTTCTCTACTCTGAATAACTTCGTATCGTCTGCAAATTTAATCATCTCACTCGTCGTACCAGTTTCCAGGTTGTTTATAAATAAGTTGAAGAGCACGGGTCCAAGCACTGAACCCTGCTCTTACTCTGTGTTCCTTAATATTATAATTGTAACTAGACTATAAATCAAATCAGAGAAATATATTACCCAAATGTCTCTCTCTTTTTGTAAAGGCCCACACAGCTATGTGCTCTCAGAGGACAGGAACAAATAGCAGCCTCCTTAATCTCCTGAAAAATCTTTTATCCATAAAATTTGTATCATGTGACCACATGGAAAGTCCCAAAATTTCATGCCAGCGTGTCCCAGGGTCATCTTTGCACAGTGCTTCTAAGGAGGGGGCAGATACACAATACCAGCCAGTCTTCATTGGCTGGTTTATGCTATTCCTCTCTTCCCTAGCATCCGATTGGTTGATGCATATATATGCCACTCTCCTTTTCTTAGAACCTCTTCCAGGCCTAGGTCACCATGCTCCTCACATCTAGGCATGTCATGTCACTCTAATAATTCTGTCTTCAGCCCATTGCTTCTCGCATGAATCAGCTGCATTGGGCATATGATCATGCCAATTATCAGATAGCAGGCCACAGAGCATCTGCTAATTCTGAAAAACAGCCAAATTATGCCAAGCACAAGCCTGCCAATCATTTTAGTGAGAGACAGCGTCCTCAGTTTAAAGTTAGCATCTATCTCTCTAATCCTGTTATCCCCAAATCATAGAGATAAAATTATATAATTTTAAAATTTGTGAAGAATGAAATGGTGTGGTGGCTATGTTAGTTCACTCTTCAAGGTAACATTCTATATAATAAAACCTTACCCGCGCATGCACTTTTAAAATGGCGTGATCCCTGCTGCTGTGGTGTGTGATTCATGGCCGTGTTCCATTTTAGAACACGGCGTCAGGGATCACTTTGGCCACCCCCCCTCCCGCCCTCACTCACCAACCGCTGGAGGAAGCACAGGCAAGCTCTCTCCCTGCCCGCGTCCTCACGGCCCCGATTGGTGCTGGCGGCGGCTGCCAGGAGGAGGGCTTCGTAGAGCGCTGCCACCGGCCAACACCTTCCCAGTCTCCTGAGCCGTGTCCTCGCCACCCCGATTCCCGGCCATGGTGGCCACCGCTGCGCTCAGGGTGAAACTGCTTCCGACGTCTTCAGGCTTCTGGCGCATGCAGGCATGTCGGTGGTGGCGAAGGAGGGTGTTGTGCGACACAGGCAGGGATCGGAAAGGGTAAGGGAGCCGGCCAGAAATGAGTCAGCGGGGGTAGGGCTGGGAGGGGAGAGAAGCTGTCTGCCTCGGGTGCTTCAAGGCCTGGCTTCTTCGGGCAGCTGCAGCGTTTACAATTCGCTGCTGTTGCCGGCTTCAGGCCTTCCTCTCTGGCGGGTCCTGCCTACTTTCTGTTTTCATGAAGACCCAACCCGACAGAGAGGAAGACCTGAAGCCGGCAACAGCAATGAATTGTGAATGCTGCTGCTGCCCGATGAAGTTCAAGGAGGAAAGGGAGCAGAGGGGGAGAGAATGGCTTGGAGGGAAGAAGAGATGGCAGGGCATGGAGGGAAGGAGGAAGGTATGCCAGACCAAGGGAAAAGGAAGGAGGAGATGCCATATGGAACAGAGAGAGAGAGGGTGGACACTGGATGGAAAGAGAAGAGAGGGCAGTGAATGGAAGGGGCAAGATAGAGGGTGAACAGTAGATGGAAGGGGTAGAGAGAGGGAGACAGACACTGAATGGAAGTGTGGGGGAGAGGAGGGACAGCCACTGAATGGAAGTCTGAGGGACAGGGGGAGCAGACGTTGGAAGGAAGTGGGGAGGAGAAAGAAAAAAGGACACATGCAGCATTGAGGGAAGAGGATAGAGTTAGAAATAAAGATAGACAGACAGGGTGCCAGGGAGAGACAGACAGACAGACAGCATCCAAGAAGAGAAAGAGATAAATTAAAAAAAAACCAGACAGACAGACATGTACTGTAGCACCCGTTAATGTAACGGGCTTAAACACTAGTGTAGAAATAAAACAAAACCACAAAGGAAAAAAGCACCTTTTTTATTGGCCTAATATACCCTCCCCTCCTTTTATGAAGCCACAACAAGCTGCTCCCATTCTGTTCCAGACTATACTCTCCTCATCGCCTGGTAGCAGATGCTTTTCTCCTAAACTAGACAAACAAGTTCCTCTACGCATTCCCTTCATTTCCACTCATTCTCAGGACACTTGTCAAACTCAAACACGAATCCGCCACCATGATTCTGAAAGCTCCTTTGTGAACCAGACAACCATGGTTCTCCCTTCTACTTCAACTCAGCAGCAGGGAGCCACTTCTTCTGCCAATTTTTCCTTCTCTTCTTACACAGAATCAAGTTTCTCTTCTTCATCCTAAACTGCAGTCTTTACACCTGACAGCTTGGTATTTCTCAGAACTCGTAAAACAGAAGAAAAGACCATTTGTATCCTACAAACAATCACAACGACTAAAAGTCAAAGAAGCCTATCTAGAGAAATCTAGAACTGTCCAAACAGCAGTCAGAAATGCCAAACTCCGGATGGAAGAAAAGTTAGCTATGAATATTAAAAAAGGGGATAAATCCTTTTTCAGGTATGTTAATGATAGAAAGAGGAATGCAGACAGGATAGTGCGCTTAAGGAAACTCAACGGTACCTATGCAGAATCAGACACCGATAAAGCCAAACTACTAAACAAATAATTCTGCTCAGTCTTTACCTATGAGGCGCCGGGATCCGGTCCACAGCTGCAAACAAGGGAGAGCTCAGAAGACCCATTCAGGAATTTTGAATTTACTACCGGCAGCATCTACCAAGAATTATCAAGGCTCAAAGTGAACAAAGCCATGGGACCAGATAAATTGCACCCCAGAGTGCTTATGGAATTGAGATGTCCTGGCAGAACCGTTAGCTGCGCTCTTCAATCTTTCCCTGAGCACTGGAAAAGTTCCATTAGACTGGAAAACAGCTGATGTCATTCCACTTCACAAAAAGGGATGCAGGTCAGAGACTGCAAATTACAGGCCGGTAAGTCTTACATCAATAGTGTGTAAACTTATGGAAACATTGATGAAACACAAATTAGATATGGTTCTGGACGATGAGAGGTTGAGGGATCCCCTCCAGCATGGATTTACAAAGGAAAGGTCCTGCCAATCCAATCTAATCAGCTTCTTTGACTGGGTAACAAAAAAACTAGATAAGGGAAAGTCCTTGGATGTAGTGTATCTGGACTTCAGTAAGGCTTTTGATAGTGTCCCACACCGTAGATTATTGAACAAGATGAGCTCGCTGGGACTTGGAGAAACATTAACTGCATGGGTTAAAGACTGGCTCAGTGGCAGACTTCAAAGGTTGTTGGTAAATGGTACTCCCTCCGAAACGTCAGAGGTGTTTAGTGGAGTACCGCAGGGCTCGGTCCTGGGACCAATCCTATTTAATATCAAATTTAATTCAAAACAAATGCAAGAAAGTTCTTCTTCACTCAACGGGTGGTAGACACCTGGAACGCGCTTCCCGGAGAGGTGATAAGCCAGAGTACAATTCTGGGGTTCAAAAAGGGACTGGATGACTTCCTGGAAGCGAAGGGAATAACGGGGTACAGATAGAGGTTTACCTCACAGGACACTGAGCAAATAGGATATGGACTTTTTAGGTTAGGTAGGGAACATTTTCAGGTCATGGACCTGGAGGGCCGCCGCGGGAGCGGACTGCCGGGCGCGATGGACCCCTGGTCTGACCCGGCGGAGGCAATGCTTATGTGCTTATATATCTTCATACGAGATCTGCCTCAGGGTAAAATTGCATTATTTGCCAATGACACTAAATTATGCAATGTAGTGGGCGGAGGTACCGTACCTGACACTATGACACAGGACCTACTTTTACTGGTTGCATCTCTGTGCTGCGATAGGCAAGCTACTGAAGTATTTTGGCTGGAAATGGGTCAATATCTTATCAACCGATGACTAAAGCAGTGTGAGAGCTATCAAGATCATGAAAGAAGGGATTGAACGGAATGGTGGCTGCGTCGCATTACATCAAAGCTGTCCTCACCAGAGCATTTGCTCAAGTTTAGAATTACAGAAATTTTATAGAGCAATTAACCAATCATCTGCACCTTGGTAGTGGAAACCCTTGCAGAACCTACACTCTGAACGGTGAGACATTAACTGGAACTGTTACAGAACGGGACCTGGGAGTAATTATTAGTGAAGATATGAAGGCTGCCAATCAAGTGGAGAAAGCTTCATCCAAGGCTAGACAAATGCTGGGTTGCATCCGGAGAAGTTTCGTCAGCCGAAAGCCCGAAGTGGTAATGCCGCTTTTCAGGTCCATGGTGAGATCACATCTGGAATACTGTGTTCAATTTTGGAGGCCACATTATCAAAAGGATGTGCTGAGAATAGAGTCGGTTCAGAGATTGGCCACTAGGATGGTCTCAGGACTCAAGGATCTCCCATATGAAGAATGTCTAGGTAAGTTGCAGCTATACTCTCTCGAGGAACGCAGAGAGAGGGGAGACATAATAGAGACGTTCAAATATGTTACTGGCCATATGGAGGTGGAAGAAGACATCTTTTTCCTTACAAGACCTATGGTGACAAGAGGGCATCCGCTAAAAATCAGGAGTGGGAGATTTCATGGTGACATTAGGAAGTATTTCTTCACTGAGAGGGTGGTTGATCGTTGGAATGATCTTCCACTTCAGGTAGTAGAGGCCAACAACGTGCTCGATTTTAAAAATAAATGGGATAAACATGTGGGTTCACTTAGTGGGGTGGGTTTGTTTGTAGTTGTTTTATCATGGTTGTGGGGCAGAAGAGATAGAATATGTTGCAGTAGTCTAGAAGACCTAGGACTAGAGACTGGACCAAGAGCTGTTATTGTTTTCTGTCAAAGAATTTTCAAACTTGCCTTAAGTTTCTCATGACCGCAAATGATTTTGTATTGTTTTGTTGATTTATAGTTGCATGGTACAGCATCTGTCTATTGTCATTCCTAGAAGTTTTAGAGTGGGTTGTATGGGGTATGTGATTCAGTTTATTACTAGATTTGTTATAGTTGGGGTTTTATTATTTTTGAGGAGAATGAATTTTGTCTTGTCTGGGTTCAGTTTCAGTTTGTGATTATTTATCCATGTTGCAATTGTTTCAAGTGTCCTGTGTAGTGTGTCTGTCATGGAAGATGTTGGTTGGTCAAAAGGAAGGAGAATGGTGATGTCGTCTGCATAGCTATAGGAGGTGAAGCCTAATTTGTTCAGGCAGGTGCCGAGGGATGCTATGTAGAGATTGAAGAGAGTTGGAGACGGTGGAGATCCTTGGGGTACACTGCAGGGGTTGGACCATTGTTCTGTTTTTTCTTTGTCAACTTGACTCTGTAAGTTCTTGATTGTAGGAAACTTTGAAACCATGTGTGTACCTTGTCTGTGATTCCTATTGTTTCTAGTATTTGTAGTAGGATGTTGTGGTCCACCAGGTCAAATGCTGCAGTGAGATCCAGCTGTATAATCAGCATTTTTTTTACCTATGCTGAGGTGTTGTCTGGCTGTGTCCAGGAGGGAACCTAGTAGTGTCTCTGTGCTGTAGTTGGTTCTGAAACCAGATTGTGTAGGGTGGAGTATGTGTGTTGGTGAGGAGTTTGGCTACCAGGCCTTCCATTAGTTTGACATAAAGTGGTATTGAGGCTATGGGTCTGTAGTTGGATGGTTGATCTGTTGCTCCTTTAGGGTCTTTTAGGATCGGGGTGACAACGATTTTGCTGAGGTCTTGCGGGAAAAAACCATTTGTGAGCATGGTTTGTATCCTTTGTAAGAGGAGAGCACGGAATTTGGTATTGGAGGATTTTAATAAGTGTGGAGGGCAGTGGTTGAGATCGCAGGTTGCACGGCTGTATTTTTTGTAGAGTTTGTTAAGGTCGGCCCATTGTATTGTGGGGAAGTGGGACCAGGTTCTGTCTGCCGATGCTGAATATTTTTCTGTGGGGGCGGCATTGTGATCTTTTCTAGGTGGATTGGGCTTCCGGAGAGGGTAGTCCTGGCAATTGTGATTTTGTTTTTAAAGTATTCTGCTAAAAGTGTAGCTGAGGGAGGAGCGGTTCCGTTATTGGCCAGATAGGGTTTGGTGTCTGTGAGTTCTTTTAGTATTTGTGAGAATATCTGCCTGCTATCTCTGGATAACACCTGTTATCCCAGGACAAGCAGGCAGCCTATTCTCACATATGGGTGACGTTATCCACGGAGCCCGATGTGGACAGCCTCACAAGCAGATTTGCTTGTAGAAACTCGGAAGTTTCGAGAGTGCCACACCGCGCATGTGCGAGTGCCTTCCCGTCCAGCACAGGGCGCGTCTCCTCAGTTCTCAGTTTTGCGCAGAGCTGAGAAGTCTGTCTTTGATGTTCTGCGCTGAACTTCGTTCGCTTCGTGCCTTCTCTTCACCGCGGTTGATTTTATTTTCATTTCACTGTGTACTGTTTTACTTCTTTTCTTTAAACGTAAAAAAAAAAAAAAAAGAGTTATTTCTTGTCGACTGACTGGCGTGACCGCAGCTAGCGGGCTTTGACTTCGCAGCGCCTATCTTCTCTTCTATGTTCTGGCCTGTCATGGGCTTCAAGAAGTGTAGCCACTGCCAGCGTGCAATTTCTCTCACGGACCCACACCGCTGGTGTCTTCAGTGTCTCGGGACTGACCATAGTCCGACCTCGTGCACGTGCTGTGCGACTCTTCAACCTCGAGCCCTTAAACATTGTCAGATTCAGGTGGAGAAACTGTTCAGGATGGATTCTTCAGCTACACCCTCGACCTTGACTTCTGCTTTGGCCAAGCCTTCAGCGGGATGTCTACTGTTTCCACAACGCCGACCTCGAGTGTCATCAGACCTTCCTCGTTTGGAGCGTCTTTGGCTTCAGACTCCCCCACCTTCCTTTCCCGGTCACTGTAATTTTAAATTTTGGGGCAGCTGCCACACAGTGTCAATGAGCAGGCCTGCCCCGGAAGTCTTCATTATTCAGCAACTTTCTGTTCCCGCAAAGGTGGGATGCTGCAGAATGAAGGGTTCCATGAAAGACCTGCTCATTGACACTGCATGGCGGCTGCATGAAGATTTAAAAATTACAGTGGCTAGGAGGAGGTAGGTGAAGGAGCAGATCCATAACTAGGGCTAGATTCACTAAGCAAACCGATCAGTTTGCGACCCCTTTGTTACCTGATTTTACTCCACCCGATTCACTTACCTCTCCTCCGATCTGATTCCGATCTGTGCATGCAAATGAGGGGGAACGGCATGCAAAGTAGGCAGGGATGTGATTCACTACAGAAATCTTGCAACCAATCAACACAAGAAGCGATTGCTGGGGACCATTCGCAAACGTCCATTCCGACTGTCCTCGGCCTGAAATCCCAGCCCTGCAGCCCATCTCTGCCGCTCTGCTCTCTGCCCCTTCCACACATCCAAGGCACAGCAAACTCCCCTTACAGCCAAGCCCTGCTCTTGCCGCCCCGACTCTCCTGCTCTCTGCCGCCCTTCCCCGCAGTGCGAGCCTATGGTTTTAAAACGTGGCTGCACTGCGGGGAAGGGCAGCAGAGAGCAGGAGAGTCAGCCTGCTTTAAAAGTCTTTTGTAACTTTTATGAGCAGCCTGCCACCGGGGATCGCCCTATTTCTGCCTTATAGCATCTCCTCCTGAGCAGCCTGATGCCGGGGATCGCCCTTCCAGAGCAGGAGAGTCGGGGCCAGTTAACCCCCCCCCCCCCCACCCAGCTAAAACAAACACCAAACGCATGTGCAGACCATCTACAGAGAAAGATGACCTGCGCATGTGGCAGGATCGCACACTAGCGATCCGTGTCGGCAGATAGGGGCGTTCCTGCGATCACCCCCATTAGAATATTATTGTTTGCAGAATCCATCGGACTGCCCAGATCGGACACAGATCGGTCATGATCGGGCAGGATAGTGAATCTTAGCCCTAGGTCTTCTGACAGCCAATTTATGGAAACCCATGGCCCATGTGGCCTCTCCTGTTTCAACACCTATAGTATCATATATTCAGCAATCCCATATAAATTTATAGTGCCACTAAATAGCAGACATAAATATAAGCTGTGTCATTGAATATTGACATAGAGCTCTTATTATAGGCAGGTAGTTTTAATTTCATTTCTTTTTTAATAGGTTAAATTTGAAGAGTTATTTCCAAAGACTGGAAGCAATGTGTGCCCAGATTGCAAGAAAGAAATTCCAAATCGTCCATCTCCTCTTGAAATTGAAGATATGATGGAAGAAGCACGGTTGCGCATGTTAAAAACACGAATGGTCGGTCCTATGTTTGATATGCGGTTATAACTGGGTTTTGTTGTTGTTGTTTTTATGAATAGTATATCAAGTTTCAAGTTTTGTTTAAATTTGATAATCGCTTATATATGATTTACTAAGCGAGTTACAATAAAATATAAAATAAACATACAATTTAACGTACAACTTAAAATGGGTTAGACGGACAGACATATAGACAAACTTGAAAACATAAGGGAAAAAAAGGGAGAAAGTTACAAAGTTAATATACATTGCATTCACAAGTGAACTTTCAATCTGACATTTAAATTAATGTAAAACAAGCCAGTTTTCAAACACATGAGACCTGCATATATTATGTTTGAATATTGGATTATTTGTGGCATGATGTATAAGGGGTCCTTTTATCAAGCTGCAGTAGGGGTTTAATGCGCGTAATACCGCACATTAAACTGCCTGGTGTGCTAGCTGCTAACGCCTGCATTGAGCAGGCGTTAGTTTTTTAGCCAGCCGCAGGGGTTAGCGAGTGATGAAATGTCCGATGCGCTAACCTTGCTAGCACGGCTTGATAAAAGGACCCCTAAGTTTTCATGGGTTGTTTAGGTTTGAAATTTTCCTTCAGAAATAGTATAAACCTCTTTTGAATCTCACTGTGTTATTTGCATTGCCCACATCCTCTGGCAACAAATTCCATAGTTTAGCTAAGTTCTGCCTGAAACACCCCCCCCCCCCAACTTTTTTATGATTTATTTTCAGTGTGCTTGTCATAAGCTTCATGTAAGTATCCTGTTTCCAACTGCATAGGGTACAATAGGCTTGACAAGTGGGCTGGGAGCAGCTAGAGCTGTGTCTGGTATCTGTGAATACAGAGGAGCTGACAAGCTCCAACAATAATCTTTAAAAAGTTAATTTTGAGGGGTTTTGAAGGTTTCCAACTGTTCCCCCACCTGAAATATGTTACTTGTGCAATTTTTAAATTTCGGGAAATGCAGTTTTTATCGTGTTTTTGGTGTGAATTTGGGTCCAGTGGCAATCTTGGATTTTTAACAATCTTTTTTCAACTTTTCCCTGCTTCTTTAAAATTCAAAATTTTGCAAGGAAAACTGCTGGAATGGAGTCTTTAGGGTTTCCCAGTATGGATTCATGCCAAATATTTGCAAAATTGCTTCCTTTAGAGTGTTTTTGCACCACGTACTGCGTGGCGCAGTTGGGGGGTGGGGAGGCAGTAACTACTTCCTCAGCCTCCCCTTCACAAAAGCAGGTGATTACATGCTCAGCTAGCCCGTTGGGGCAGCCACATTTGTTTTGGGGGCTTGATTCTATAGCTTCGTCTGTCTGCAGCCTAAGAAGCTCAGATTTAAGTAATCTAAGGGTGACTCTATGTCCTAGGGTCCAGATACCTTCTCAGAATTAGAAATTTTGCAGGTCTGAATTTTACTCCTGGGGTTCAGCTGCTGGGTGCTTTTCTGTTCTTCTTCTTCGTAAATGGCTGAGTGGCCTTGGGGGTCTCTGTGCCTCCGCTGCCTGTTAAAAAGGAGAGGAAGGGTTGAACAGAATTAAATAAAATAAATACAGGATCGAACTTAGAAGTCAGCGGCTCCCTCCCCCTCCCCCATAACTTTCTATTTTTAGTTTCCGTAAGCTGCGAATTTCGACCCCCTTTTTTTTTTTTTTTTTTAAACAAAATGGTGGGAGATGGGAAAAAAAGACTACAAGAAAAATCTCTCCTGGTGAGGCAGTCAGTAATAGTGGGATCTGAATAGCCGGCGAGTGTTCACCAAGTACCTAGTGATGGTAGCAGCAGCTCTAAGGAACCATGGTCTTCAGGTGTTTCCCTACCTGGACGACTGGCTCATCAAAGATTCAACATATCAGGGGGTTATTGTAGCGACCCAACGGACTACGTGGTTCCTACAAAACCTGGGACACTATCCAGCTCAGAGCATTTCTTCCTCAACAACGTCTGGATTCTCATCTTCAGCTCTGTCACAGTGTTTTCCCGCTCTTCACTCTCAGCGAGACACATGATGGTACTACTAGGTCACATGGCCTCGACAGTTCACGTGACGCCTTTTGCCAGACTTTACCTCAGAATTCCTCAGTGGACACTGGTATCTCAGCAAACGCAGGCTTGCGGTCCACTCTCTCGACACATTACAGTCACTCCTTCGTTGAGACAGTTTCTCCATTGGTAAATGCTCTCTTCCAATCTCTCCAGAGGTTTACTGTTTCAGACGCCCCCCTCATCAGAAGGTCCTCACAACAGATTCCTCGACCTGTGCTTGAGTGACTCACATCGACGGTCTCCTTACTCAAGGCCACTGGTCCAGCACAGATCGTCAGTGTCACATAAATCTGTTGGAACTCAGAGTGATTTTCAATGCTCTCAAATTTCAACACCTTCTTCACGACCAAGTAGTCCTCATTCGGACAGACAACCAAGTCGCCATGTACTATGTCAACAAACAGGGGAGAACAGGATCTCCCTCTCTTTGTCAATAAGCTCTGAAGGTTTTGGACTGAGCAATCCTCCACAACATCTTCCTGAAAGCTGTCTACATCCAAGGGGTAAAAAACTGTTTGGCGGACAAATTGAGTTGTCTTCTGTAACCTCACAAATGGACACCAAGTTCCTCACCTCTTCATCACATTCTTTCTCAGTGGGAAACTCCTCAGATAAATCTCTTTGCATCTCCCCACAACCACAAACTGCCTCAGTTCTGCTTCAGGATATAAGTCTGCTTGCGAATCTGTCCGCATCCGGGCTCCGTGGATGATATCACCCATATGTGAGAATAGCTTCCTGCTGTCCCTGGATAACAACTGTTACGGTAAGTAACTGTGCTTTATCCAGGGACAGCAGGCAGATATTCTCACAACCCACCCACCTCCCTTGGTTGACTTCTTAGCTGGCTTACTGAACTGAGGGACTATGCACCTATATTGGGCGGGAAGGTACTCGTGCATGAGCGTTGCAGGCTATCACAGACTTTCTGAAAGTCTTAAAGTGGCGATGCACTTTTAAAGTGTACTGGGGCTCCTTCAGTGGCGTCACCCACATGTGAGAATATCTGCCTGCTGTCCCTGGATAACACCTGTTACAGTAAGTAACTGTGCTTTCTTGGACCTATGGCACCATGAAACTAGACTCCCTCTACAGAGTCCAGGCATGTCCAGGGTTTGACAGACTTCAACTACATCACCCTTGAAAGATCATCCAGCATGAGGACATATGCCAGTGATCCTCCTGGGAAAGAGGGCCGAACCCTGGACAGATTTGGTCACTGACTCTACCAAAACACCATGTTAACAAGTCGTATCCTTGGCTACATAAGAACATAAGAATAGCCTTACTGGATCAGACCAATGGTCCATCTAGCCAAGTATCCTGTCTTAAAGAGGCCAATCCAAGTCACAAGTACCTGGCAAAAACCCAAATAGTAGCAGCATTCCATGTCACCGATCCAGGGCAAGCAGTGGCTTATCCCATGTCTGTCTCGACAGCAGTTTATGGACTTTTCCTCCACGAACTTGTACAAACCTTTTTTTAAAACCAGCTACATTAAGTGATCTTATCACATGCTCTGGCAATGCATTCCAGAGCTTAACTATTCTCTGAGTGAAAAAATATTTCCTCCTATTAGTTTTAAAAGTATTACTCTGCAACTTCAAGTGTCCCCTAGTCTTTATAAATTTTGATGCAGTAAAAAATTAATCCACTTGTACCCGTTTTACACCACTCAGGATTTTGTAAACTTTGATCATATCTCCCCTCAACGGTCTCTTTTCCAAGCTGAAGAACCCTAACCTCTTTAGTCGTTCCTCATACAAGAGGAGTTTCATCCCTTTTATCATCTTGGTCGCTCTTCTTTGAACCTTTTCTAGTGCTGCTATATCTTTTTTAAGATAAGGAGACCAGAACTGTACACAATATTCAAGGTGAGGTCACACCATTGAATAATATAGAGGCATTCTTAGTTATCATGTGAGCTACAATTTTTATATGACTTTCTACTTAAAATAATTAGTGCAACAGTTGGCCAGCTATGAATATTACTTTCCTGGAGATTTACTTGAGCAATTCCAAGATATCACACATAATTTGATCAAAACTATGGGTCCAATGGAGCCATCAACTTCTCCTAAAAATGCTAAGAACTGTTCTCACACTTCACCATCCACTCGTACATCGGCATCCTCCCAAGAATCTCCAGATCTGACAGATCAGTTTTTGATGCATTAGATATCACCTTTAGAGCTCCAGCACCATCTATTTCTATGTGTCGCCAAGCCTGGTTGTGAGTATCTGATCTAGATCCTAATGTACAATACCGTCTCCCTAACATCCCTTTTCTTGGGGACAAAATATTTGATGAAAAAAGTTGAAAAGGCCAAACAAAAAATGGCCAAACATGAATAAAGTATGTCAACTCTTTCTACTGTAGCTGAGTTCCATCGAGCCAGTATCCCATAGTAACATAGTAAATGATGGCAGATAAAGACCTGAAAGGTCCATCCAGTCAGTCCATTAAAAATACATGATTAAATTAACTTGTTTCTTCTTTGATATTTCTGGGCCATAGACTGTATAAGTCCACCTCCAAAGGCTGGAGTTGCTGTCCAAGCTCACTCCAGCCTATCCATCCATCCTGTTGTTTGCAGGAAATCTACAGTAAAGTCTGGCTAGTAACATCCTCATGTTCCAAGTTAGTGGAGTTCCCATTGATGCCCACTCTAGCTCAAATACACCGAATCACCATATATGGGACACAGACTGTGTTGCGATTATATATCTGACACTGTATCATGCTTCTCCAAAGATCCTACAATAATTTATTTTTTTAATAAATCTTTATTCGTTTTCATATCTTTCAACAAGTGTACAATATTTAATCAAATAATAATTTTTTAAATAAAACCGAGAAGAGAGCTTAGATCTTTAAATGAGATGAAATTAAGTTTGGAGGGAAAAATATTGATTATGCCTGTTAGGATTGGAGCATCAATGATATCTGTGGCTGGTGTAGAATTATGGAATGCCCTGCCTAGTATTCTGCGATTCTGTATTAAGAGGAGGAATTTTAAGAAAATGCTGAAAATGCAATTATTTGCTAATGCCTTCCTATGCTAATGCTTATTCCATCTGATAATATTCTCTTTAGTTTTCTCTGACAGTAATGTATGACTTAAAGCATTTTGTATTTCTGATCTACTGGGATTAGACTTGCTTTGCATACAAATGTGAATTGGTTTGGCTATCAACTTTGGAATCAGTCATTTGATCTGATGTCTTTTTTTTTTTTTAAATTTGTGAATGCTGTTTTGCCTTGATTTACTGATATTTTATACTGGGGGGGATGTTTATGATATCCAGAAATGTCTACGTTATATGTGGAAATCGTAGGAAAACAAGATTTTAAGTATGTGATATGGAAACCGCATAGTTGTATGCGGTATATACATTTTTTAAATAAATAAATAAATAAATACCGGCCTTAGTTCTTTAATTTACATCCTTCATTTTCTAATTACAGATCCTCTTTGTTTATCCCATGCTTTTTTGAATTCCATCACCATTTTCTTCTCCACCACTTCCCTTGGGAGGGCATTCCTAGCATCTGCTACCTTTTCCATGAAGAAGAATTTCCTAACATTTCTCTTAAGTCTTCCTCCCTGCAACCTAAAATTATGCCCTCTAGTTTTACCATTTTCTCTTCTCTGGAAAAGATTTGGTTCTATATTAATACATTTCATGTATTTAAATGTCTGTATCATATCTCCCCTGTCCCTCCTCTCCTCCAGAGTATACATATTTAGGTCTTCCTGTCTCTTCTCATACTTCTTTTTGTTCAAACCCCTTACCATTTTTGTCACCATCCTCTGGACCGATTCAAGTCTTTTTATATCCTTCACCAAATACGGCCTCCAAAACTGAACACACCAATGACCTATATAGAGGCATTAACACCTCCATTTTTCTGCCGGTTACTCCTCTTTCTATACAGCCTAGCATCCTTCTGGCTACAGCCACTGCCTTATCACGCTATTTAAATGCCTTTATATCCTCAGATACAATTACACTAAGATTTCCATATGTGCTTATCTCTCCATCTGTGCTTATCAGCCTCTCATCTCCCAGTACATATGGTTCCCTCGGAGTTCTACCCACCAAATGCATCACTCTGCACTTCTTCACATTGAATTTTAGTTGCCAGATGCTAGACCATGTGTCTAACTTGCAGATCCTTTTTCATGTTTTCCACTCCCTTCAGGGTGTCCACTCTGTTACAAATCTTGATATTATCCACAAAAAGGCTAATGTTATGTTCTAACCCTTCAGAATGTTGCTCACAAACATATTGAACAGAATCAGTCCCAACACTGATCCTTGAGGCACACCACTATTCACCTATCTCTCCTCTGAGCAAATTCCATTAACTACTACCCTCTGGCATCTGTCTGTTTCTATTCCTGTTCACCACTTTGGGCCCTAACTTCAGCCCATGGAGTTTATTTAAGAGCTGCCTATGAGGAACTGTGTCAAAGGCTTTGCTGAAATCTAAGTAAATTACTTGTAGCACAAGTCTTTGATCCAATTCTATGGTCATCCAGTCGAAGAGTTCAGTCAGATTCATTTGTCACAATTTACCTTTAGTTGCCTTGGATCTTGCAATCCATTAGATTCTAAGAATTTCACTATCCTTTTCTTCAGCAATGTTTCCATTATTTTTCCAATAACTGAAGTGAGGCTTATTGAAACACTTATGTGAAGAGGGACCACATCTGCTCTTCTCCAGTCCCATAGAACCTCTCCCATCTCTAAAGATTTAGTGAACAAATCTTTAAGTGGACTCACCAGAACCTCTCAGAGCTCCCTCAATATCCTGGAATGGATCCCATTCGGTCCCATAGCTTTGTCTACCATCAGTTTTTTAGTTGTTCACTTTCTTCCGTGAATTATGTGTTATCCACACCATTCTCAGGTGTAACTTTGCTAATCAATCATACCGAAGAGGACTGGAGGACTGCATTCAATTCTCAACCCCAAGACCTCAACAGATATTTAGTCAGAGAAATTTTGCATGCTATTTCTAGGCACTCTATCCCCTCTTAAAGAAGAATGACTGGCTTTACTCTCTGGATCTCAAAGAAGCATATACACATATCCCCATTCTTCTAGCCCACAGAAAGTACCTCCACATTCAAATAGGACAACATCACCATCACCCAGAGTATTCACAAAGTGTTTCTTTGATAAAGGCATTCTCACCTCAAGCTGTTCAGATAGCAGTGAACTCAACCATACGTCTCCTGGAACTTTTGAGATATTCAATCAACTACCAAAAATCTCACCTCTAACCAACTCAATTCGTGGATACAACTCAAACTCGTGCCTACGTCCTCAACAGAGACTTGACACTTTGATTTGCCTTTGCAACCAAGTTTCTATTAGTGCTTCCCGATTACGGAAAAAATATTTTGATTCGATTCGATTCAGCCTATTGAATCAATTTTTCGATTCGATTCTATTTTCCTGCCCAAATGGGTATTTTTTTCAAACATCCTGGTCGGTTTATTTTTATAGCCTCTTCACCCCCTTTACCCTCTCCTACCCACACTGGTGCTGTGGTGTAAACAAAATAAACAAAAAAGACTTTTCCTCTCTCTGTTAAATCTTAACTCATGTTCGCAGTCTAACACCACCTCTGGCAGGATACACATTTCAAATCTGACATATTGTAATCACAAAATAGAAAATAAAATGATTTTTTTCTACCTTTTGTTGTCTGGTCATTCAGATCTTGTTGGTCCTGGCTCTGGTTGTCTTCTGATAACTCACTTGCCAGGGTCTCCTTCTTTCTTCATGCTAACCATCCATCTTCTATCTCTGTCCTCCCCTTCTGTTTCCCTTCCCTCCCCCAGAGGTCTGGAATCTTTCCTTTTTTTCGTCTCCATCCCCAGATCCACCTTTTCTCAACTACCCTTTCATCCAGCATCTCTCCCTCCTTCCCCACCACCCCAGGTTCTACCAGCTCTCCCTTTCTCTTCCCAACTACTCTCCTATCCAGTATCTCTACCCCTTCCCTGTGTACAACTTCTCTCCCTTTCTGTTCCTTCCATCACTAAATCCCATTGTCCACCATCTCTCTCCCTCTTCTGTTTTTAGATCAATTATTTCTTCTATCCCTTCCCCCATTTCCCTTCTCCCTCCCCCAAATCCCCTCTCCCCCAAGTTCATCTCTCCCTCCCCCAAGTCCATCCATCTTCCCCCCATCTCTCCTTCTCCAGTCCACCAACTCCAAGTCCATCTCCCCTCTCCCCCAGCTCTAACTCCCAACACAGAAGCTTTTGACCATTAACACCTCGAGGTGGGAAGGAGCCCACTAGGGGGCTTAAGGTCCTTTATATTTTATGCCCTGTGCTGGGGCAGGGGGTGGGGAGGAAAAGCCCTTGTGGACTCCAAATCTGACTATGAGGGCCCTCTAAGCCTTGCCTCGATCCCCCACAAAAAGACGAGACCTGTTCTCTGCCATGGCAACAAGCAAACAATTTCTTGAAGCAAATGGGTTCATTTGCAGACCGTGCTTAATTCTTGCAGGGGGAAAAAATATATATAATGGGTGCTAAACCCTGCAAACATTTGCACAGGAGGCCCGAAGAGAGAAAAATAAGATACGGGTTAAACAGCAGCAGGGCACTGAGGGAATAGAAGTAACAAAGGGAATTAAACGATCTGTCTGTAATTATTCACTCTCCCCTTTTCGCCAAGCACTCACATCTACACTTCAGTTGGAGGGGAGCAGGAAACAAACAGAGCCATATTATTAGCATGTCAAAGCCCCCATACGCCCCCAGCCAGCACTGGCCACCGCAATTGCCCACGACCGTCTTCCCTTCTCTGGCCAAGAAAACAGTCGCCTGCCTCACATGCAAGGAGCAAAACCAAGATGCAGAAAAAGAAGAATTGTGAGAGCCCGCCGGGTACCAATAGGCACTTGGAAACGATCTCCAGTTTCACTCCCTCCATCTGCCTATTGCCTATTACAAAGCCCATGGCGAGCAGCACATTGTAATGCAGGCGAGGGGCAGGGGGTACCCATGTGAGGTAGGAGGTGGAGCCTTGAGACAGCCTAAAGCAGGAGCGGCAGTGAATGGACAGCAAGAGGCAGCTTCTACTCCTGCTTTAGGAGATCTGAAGGCACGGGGAGGAGGGTTGGTCACCCCGAATCATGAGGCCGATTTTTTTTTTTTTTTAAACGAACCGATTCGAATCGATTCATCCGAAGTGATTCGGTGAATCGATTCGAATCGTGAATTGGGCAGCACTAGTTTCTACTCAGCAAACTATAACAGCCCATCAAATGATGTGTCTGTTGGGTCATATGGCATCCAAAGTACATGTTACCCATTTGCCCATCTTCCTCTTGGGGATCCCTAATGAACTGTTGCCTTAGGCCATGGAACCGCTATCCCAACAACTCAGTCACCTCACTTCTCCATCAGTCCCTACAGTGGTTAATAATGTATAGTTCAGGTGACATTCCATTGGATAAGTCTGAATCCTTGGTCATCTGCTGGCAGGATTCTCAGGCCAATATTCAAAGAGGCTTAAAAGGGCAGGAACAGCTCCTGGCCAATTAAAACCTGCTGAGCAAGCCAGCATACTAAATTTAGCTGCACATAACCAGTTAAGTGTTTATTTTTGTATGTAAATTATCTCTTATAGAACAACCACCTAGCAAAAATCCCCCCAGCCCAATTACCCCCTCCCACTCATATCCCCCAGGACTCCCTTGAAGAATCTCTAATGGTCTAGCGATAAAAGGGCAGCAGTTATGCCCACTCACTCCTACCTACATCTAAGACTATAACAAAATAGCTGCAACAACATCTAATGGTAGTAGTACAGCCATGTAAATCCATCTCTTTATGGGCCCTGCTGGACATAGGCAGAATGAAAAACAGCAAGTTTATCTTTTTTTAATCTTTATTTGATATACCACCTTTCCTCTGCAGATATCAAAGCAGTTTACAATACACTGTACAGTACAGGAAGCAGCTACTCTAAGTAGTTTCTCTCCATCTCTCCCCTTGGGCTCACAATCAAACTGTGCCAGTAGGTGTACACATGGGTGGATCATGGGTATTGCACATGCATAAATATGTGCCATATTTTCAGTATGAGTACTTATATACCCATGTACCATTGTCAATTTTTTTAAAAATATATAATCTTTTTATTAAGCAAAACCAAATAATAAACAGACAAGAAATAGTAAACATCAGAAACAACCTATCAAATGTAACATACAAAACCATCAAAAGTGACTGGTTCATACAAAGCGATGCAAGAACAGAAGATACAGGGCCAGTGCCTGGTCATGCCTAATATATAGTGTTTTCTATAAAACAGAAAAAAACCCTCCCCCCTCCAGCAGAACAACAAAAGATTCTGTTCAGACAAGGGCCAATCCCAAATCCCCATAAGCCGTATCCCACCCAACCCACCCTAGCTTGTGTGGTATGTACAAAGGCCAAACACCACACACAATATAAGTGAATAAAAGAGCATAAAGATTAAATAAAAAGCTGAATCAAATGTGTCAGAAGTGTGCATGAACCCTTATGAAAAAAGGAAAATACCATAAAATAGAAGAGTACATAAGAATACAGAGAAACAGCTAGAAGCTTCTGGCAACATGAAAATGGAGCTACTACAGACCTTCACTACCCCCTGGTTGAACTCAAGAATAAAGCAGAAGACTCCTCGCCCTGTGAGAGAGAGAAGCCCACTATAGCTCCCAAATATCTTCATTGTCAAATTTAATAAAAGCCTTTTCTACATGTAAAGCAATACTTTATATGTGGAAAAACTATTATTCCACGTTCCTAACTCATAAGCATCCAGAGGTTTTGAAAATTGGTCTATTTATCACTATACTTCTTTTCTTAAAATTTCCATGTATAAGCAATGCTCTTCACTTTAAGAAAGAAGCCTTCTAATTTCTTTAACACAATAATTTTGTTTTAAAGACTAGTTATTGGATGCAGTACAGCTCTGGGATACTCAATCAGCAAGCAACACGGATATTAATAAGTGCATCAGAAAGCTATATTGATAATGTTGGAAGGTAAGTACTTAGCATTTGATTTTACAATTTCTGTAAAAATAATTGTAATTTTACTGTACATTAAAGCTCTGCTCCTGAGAAACTTTAAAACTCTGAAGTAGAAATTGAAAAAGGAATATTTGAAAAGCTGGGGAGAGGGAAGGCATTGGAGTGGCAGCGAGAGAGGCCATACTGGATTTTGTTGATCTTACCTAAGAACATAAGCAATGCCTCCACTGGGTCAGACCCGAGGTCCATCGTGCCCAGCAGTCCGCTCACGCGGCGGCCCAACAGGTCCAGGACCTGTGCAGTAGCCCTCTATCTATACCCTTCTATCCCTTTTTCCAGCAGGAAATTGTCCAATCCTTTCTTGAACTCCAGTACCGTACTCTGTCCTATTACGTCCTCTGGAAGCGCATTCCAGGTGTCCACCACACGCTGGGTAAAGAAAAACTTCCTAGCATTCGTTCTGAATCTGTCTCCTTCCAACTTTTCCAAATGCCCTCTTGTTCTTTTATGTTTTGAAAGTTTGAAGAATCTGTCCCTCTCTACCCTCTCTATGCCCTTCATGATCTTGTAGGTCTCTATTATGTCTCCTCTGAGTCTCCGCTTTTCCAGGGAGAAGAGCCCCAGTCTCTCCAATCTTTCAGTGTATGAAAGGTTTTCCATGCCCTTAATCATTCGTGTCGCTCTCCTCTGGACCCTCTCAAGTATTGCCATATCCTTCTTAAGGTACGGTGACCAATACTGAACACAGTACTCCAGGTGCGGGCGCACCATTGCCCGATACAATGGCAGTATGACTTCTCTCGTTCTGATCGTAATACCCTTCTTAATAATACCCAACATTCTGTTTGCCTTCTCCGCGGCTGCTGCGCATTGTGCTGTTGACTTCGTTGTTGTGTCCACCAGTACACCCAAATCTCTTTCAAGACTACTTCTTTCTAACACTAATCCCCCCATTTGGTAGCTGAACATCGGGTTCTTTCTCCCTAAATGCATGACCTTGCATTTCCCTACATTGAAGTCCATCTGCCATTTATTCGCCCACTCCTCCAGTTTGCTTAGGTCCCTTTGTAGGTCCTCACACTCTTCCGCATTTCTAACCCTTCTACAGAGTTTAGTGTCATCCGCAAATTTGATAACTTCACACTTTGTCCCTGTTTCAAGGTCATTGATAAATACATTGAACAGCAGCGGTCCGAGTACAGACCCCTGCGGGACTCCCCTCGTGACCTTCCTCCAGTCCGAGTAGTGACCCTTCACTCCAACCCTCTGCCTGCCAACCAGTGTTTGACCCATCTGTGCACGTCCCCTTCCACCCCGTGGTTCCACAGCTTCCTAAGTAGCAGCTCATGGGGTACCTTGTCAAAGGCCTTTTTGAAGTCGAGGTAAATGATGTCTACAGGTTCCCCTTTGTCCAATTGACTGTTTACCTCCTCAAAGAAGTGCAGTAAGTTTGTTTGGCACGATCTTCCCTTGCAGAAGCCATGTTGGCTCGCTTTCATCATTTTTTTTCGATGTACTCACAGATGCTGTCCTTTATCATAGAGATCCAGTGGGTATTAACCCAGAATACCTTATTAGTTGGTGTTTCCTGCCACATGTGGCTGTAGGGCATAGTCAAAGGGGTGTGCCCAAAGGAGCATTCCAGGTTCCATGGGAGCTCTAGAAGACCATCGGAAGAACTACACAGATGCTCTATGTTATCATTTCTCTGCCACTTTTTGTTTAGAGATCTAACAACCTAATTTTATTTGTAAATTTTTTCATTTCTACTCTTACTTATAATTAGGAAAAGAAACGTGAAGTCCAAAAATATTGTTACTGTTAGTACGTCTTTACAAGGCCCAATGGATATACATGTTATCGGTGGCAAAACCTGGATGGGCAATATAATCTGGCTCATCCCAGGAGCATACTTCCATAAATTCTGCTGAAAGAGCCCCTCCCACTGAACCCACTTCCTCCTTGAATCTTGGTCCCATTGCTTCTAAAGAGGCTGAGGGAATAAAGATGGGCCTGTTCAATACCCTTGTCTAGATTCCTTTTCTAAATCCAGATGTGCTTTCTGATAAGAACTCACTTGATATCAATTTGGTATCTGATGTTATAAGCTTGAAAGGTATAAAATCTTCATTTTATATTGTTGGATCTTTGTATGTTGTATTGTTAATTGTTTATGTGTGTAATGATGTGATCCATATAGGACACATATGGACAGTGGTCTCTAGAACTGAATCTCTACCTAGTGGTATAGTTTCTGTCAGGATACCATCACTAAATAAGAGGTGTTGGACAAACATTAGAGACAATTAGGTAGGATTCAACCTCACATTTTTGTTTTGTAGAATAGGTAGGATTCAACCTCATATTTTGTTTGTGGCTCTTCAGCAATTAAGGACAGTCATAAGAACATAAGAATTGCCCCTGTCGGGTCAGACCGGAGGTCCATCGTGCCCGACAGTCCGCTCACGCGTCGGCCCCTCAGGTCCAAGACCTGATAGTGCTCATACCCTAAAACTGTCATACGCTTTTCGCTTATGACCTGTAGAGTAACCTTCTATCTATACCCTGTAATCCCCTTCGCTTCCAGGAAGTCATCCAGCCCCATTTTGAAACCCAGTATTGTACTCTGTCCTATTACCTCATTTGGAAGCGTGTTCCAGGTGTCCACCACCCTCTGAGTGAAGAAAAACTTCCTTGCATTCGTTTTGAATCTGTCCCCTCTCAGTTTTTCTGAATGACCTCTTGTTTTTGATGTGTCCGCTAGTCTGAAGAATCTGCCCCTATCCACCTTCTCTATGCCTTTCATGATTTTATACGTCTGTATCATGTCTCCTCTCAGTCTCCGCTTTTCCAGGGTAAAGAGCCCCAGTTTGTCTAACCTTTCGGAATATGAAAGGTTCTCCATTCCTTTTATCATCCTAGTTGCTCTCCTCTGGACCCTCTCAAGCATCGCCATGTCTTTCTTAAGGTACGGTGACCAGTATTGGACACAGTATTCCAGATGTGGTGCACCATTGCTCGATACAATGGCAGGATAACTTTCCATTTGTTTTTGGATGAAAAGACTTGAAAATTCTCAGAGAGCTAGGAACCTGCAATTTTTTTTAAAATATTTTCCTTAGACTAGATTCCCTTAATCAGAAATCTTGTTTAAATATTTTGAGTGTATTTTCTTTCCCTAAAGTAGATGCCATAAAGATATCCTGTTGTTATTATGTTTCATTAAAATCTTATTAGGAGAAAGTGAATGAAAAGGCATTTGATACACTGCAGGGAGATAATAATAACTTTATTTTTATATACCGCAATACCACAAACAGTTCAGAGCGGTTTACAGAAGAAGAGACTGTATACAGACAGCGATATTACAAAAAAACTTTCACATTAGCATGGTAAGATTAATCAAATTTTTCCTGGAAGTGTTTTAGAAGTACATCATGGTAGAAATGGAGTCAGAGAAATTTGTCAAAGAGATGAGTTTTGATTGACTTCCTAAATGTTTGGTAAGAAAGAGCGTTTGAGGCCGCCAGCAGCACTCTTCATTTCATCGGAGGCAGGCAGCCCCCGCAGCAGTCCTGGTGTCCAGCGCAACGAGAGGGGTCCTTTGAGGCTCTATAAAAATCAAGGGAAGCTGCGAGGAGAGAGCCGCCAGCAGCACTCTTCATTTTATCGGAGGCAGCCCCCGCAGCAGTCCTGGCGTCCAGCGCAACGAGAGGGGTCCTTTGAGGCTCTATAAAAATCAAGGGAAACCGTGGTACACGGCTCGCGGTCGCGTGTCCAAAGGGGCAGGACACCCCCCTTTTGAGCCCCTTCGGAGCCCGAGAGGAGCCGGGAGCTGTCTGTTATCAATTCCTTCCACCATGGGCAAAAGAAAGGCGAAAATCCACCTATTAGCCTCAGGCATGGGCCTGATGGATTGGCACCTTATGGCTTCCTCATTGCCACGGTTGGAAGAGCAGGTAACTTTAGGTATACATTCTGCTTCCCTCTCCTCTGGGGAGCCATCACCACCTCCCCAGCCATTAAGCTTTGTTGGAAGGGTAGAGACACCCTCCAACATTGAGGATGTAACCTCCTCCTTACAACTGTCTGCTATAACTAGACTTAGGGCTCCTTTTACAAAGGTGCACTACGGGTTTTATCGCACGCACCGGATTAGCACGCGCTATAGCGCGCACTAGCCAAAAATCTACACCCTGCTCAAAAGGAGGCGGTAGCGGCTAGCGCACGCTGTATTTTAGCGTGCTCTATTTCACGCATTAAGGCCCTAGCGCGCCTTTGTAAAAGGAGCCCTTAGTGTTTCAGATCAATCTGGTAAGGTGGGAACAAAAGGTTTGACTCCTGTACAAATGGCTGTGGAGCCAAGCCTGAATGTTCTCCCTAAAGAAAAAGTAGTCACTTTAAATGAAGGATGGTTAACTGTTAATAGAATTGAGTCTTCATTGCAAAATACAGTTTTGAAATTGTGCCAGTTCTCCTCTGATTCAGCAGTTAAAATAAATGAGCATGAAACTCTAATAACAGAGCTAGGAAACAAACTAGATAAATTAGATAAATCGGTGAATAATGTAATGTAATGTAATTTATTTCTTATATACCGCTACATCCGTTAGGTTCTAAGCGGTTTACAGAAAATATACATTAAGATTAGAAATAAGAAAGGTACTTGAAAAATTCCCTTACTGTCCCGAAGGCTCACAATCTAACTAAAGTACCTGGAGGGTAATAGAGAAGTGAAAAGTAGAGTTAGAGGAAAAATAAAAATAAAATAAACACTTTAACAAGACAGCATTAATCTAAATACTTTGGAAGGTAGAAGAGAGGAGAGAAAGGAATAGAAGCATGATGAAGTGATGAAGTGGAGCAAGTAAGTTTAGGAGGAGCGATTGACGTTTCCAGAAAGGGCTTCTTCAGGGAAGAGACTTGGACGACAGTCCCAGGATGCCTATGTCTCCTCCCCTGAGATGTTCTCCCATCCATGCATTCCCTCCCAGACACACTGCCCGTGCCCCAGCCGCTCCAAGGAGACTGCCCCAGATGAGGCCCACGGTGAATGCAGGATTCTCTCCTCTGTACTGCCTCTGCTAACATTAAAGATAATAATAATAATAATAACTTCTTGTATACCGCCATACCCAGTGAGTTCTAGGCGGTTCACATTAATTTAAACATAGTTACATGCAGTTAAGTATTAATTGAACAGATTTACATAGAGTTAAGTATTAAATTGAACAGGGATGCAGGCAACGGAGTAGATGAAATTGGGGGGCAGGATAGAGTGGATCAGGGGGTGGGGGTGAGGCGTAATAAAGGGGGAGGGAGGAGGATGGGGTTCTTTGAGGAAGGGGCAATTAAGTGTCCTGGTGTTGGAAGAGGTGTGTTTTGAGTAATTTTCTAAAACTGAGGTAGGTTGGAGCCTCGAGGATTAATTGGGCTATCCATGGGTTTAGTTTGGCGGCCTGGAGATAGTATAACAAATTCATGCCAAGATGGAAAAAATGGAGAATTATATGAGAGCTAAAAATCTTTGTTTCTTAAATTTTCCCATCATTCATTGCCTTTCTCCTTTGGAGCTATTAAGAATGTATATAAGTGAGACTTTGCAATACTCTAATGTGGATACCTTTGAGCCTGATAACCTCTTTTACATTCCGAGGGCTTCTAGGGAGGTGGTAGATGATGGGAAATAGATAAATTAGTATCACCAAATAATTTGGATCTGTCTCATTTTCTTGAGTCCTCTAAGGACACAATTACAAAACGTGCTTTACTCTTGGTAACTTTCAAAACAGAACTAGAGAAACAGGTTATCTTGAAGTTGTACTTTACTAAGAAACAAGCTCTGTTTTGTGGCCGAGTGTTAATATTTCCTGATGTTTCTAAGCAGACTCAGATAAAGAGGAAGCAGTTTCTATTGCTTAGGCCAAAGGCCTTAGCAGTGGGCGTGACCTTCTTCTCAAAATTCCCTTGTAAATGCCTTATTTCATTTGCAAGTGACAAATATGTGTTTCTGGATCCAGTCCAGTTAGAAGATTTTCTTAGAAATAAATCTTTGCAGATAGTTTCTTAAATTATTATTTGTTTTGCTAGAGAGTGTAATTGATGATTTAAAGAATGTGCTACATCTTTTAGCCTGCCAATATGTTAAACTTTGTTACTCTACCTTTTTTTTAAGCTTTGGCACTCTCGGCCATTTAATGTGGACTTGATCATTGAAAAACTATTTCCTTTGACTTTATTTGATGAGCATTTATATGGTATGTTTGAATTGGATATACTTGTGTTTTTGTTAAGTAAATGTAACAAATAAATCAATAAAAAAAAAGAAAGCGTTTGAGATAAAGTTGGTTAAACATTTATTCCATTTGCCTGCTTGGAATGATAATGTTCTATCGAGGAATCTCTTCTAGATACAGCCCTTCAAGGATGGGAAAGCGAACAAATAGGCACTACGTGTACAAGCTGTGCCTAGAAAATCAAAATGATGAGATAGATTGGGGATGAACCTGTTGTGGTTTTGAAGCAAAGGCAAGCAAATTTAAATATAACCCTTGTTTCCATGGGTATCCAATGTAGTTTTTTGTAATATGGGCTTACATGATCTGATTTCTTGAGACCGAAGATGAGACGGACTGCAGCGTTCTGAACGATTCTCAGTCGTTTGATGGTTTTCTTAAAAGATTTCAAGTGTATAATATTGCAATAGTCTAAGATACTTAAGATCAAAGATTGAACCAGCAGTTGAAAAGAGAAGTCAAAATAGTGTTTAATGGTACGAAGTTTCTATAAAGTAAGAAAACATTTTTTAACCTGAGAGTTCGTGTGATCTTTGAAAGTCAAGCTTTGGTCCAAGATGACACCCAGGATTTTGATGGTAGAATTAATTGGGTGGTCTGACCCATTTAATCTCAAAGAGGTATTCATGATCTTGTTATTAGACTTGCCAAAAAGAACTTAGTTTTATCTGAATTCAGTTTTAATTTAAATTGCGTAATCCATTGTTCTACCTTAGTAAGGACAGATGAGATGAATTGGTCTGTCTCTTGAGTCAGTGAGGTTATGGGAATAATAATTGTAATGTCATCCGCATATATATATGATTTCAATTTTAAATTTGATAACATATTTCCCAATGGTGCCATATAGACATTGAAAAGTGAAGGGGAGAGTGGGGAGCCCTGTGGAACTCCACAGGGATTACACCAAGCCTGAGAGAAAGTTACTTCGCTGTAAACCTGGTAGATACAATTTTTTAAGAAACCTATAAACCAATTTAGTACCTGTCCGGAAATGCCAGTGGAATCAAGGCATCTGAGCAAAATGTCATGATCAACAAGGTCAAAGGTGCTGCTCAGGTCAAACTGCAGTACGAATGCGCTTTTTCCCAGAGAAAACAGATGGAAAAGATGATCAGTCATGGAAGCTAAAATTGTTTTGATACTATGATTTGTACAAAAACCAGACTGAGAGTAGTGTAGGATGTTGAACTTCTCTAAATATTTCATGAGCTTGATATTAACCAGTCCTTCCATTAGTTTAAGAAAAAATGGTATGTTGGCAATAGGTCTGTGGTTGGCAGTCAAGGAGACAGATTCCTTAGAATTTGTAATAATAGGAGTCACAAGGATATGGCCAAGTTCCGCTGGAAATCTGCCAGTACAAATGCATAAAGAAACCCAATTAAAGAGTTTAGCCTTGAAGGGGATAGGGGCTGATTTCATAATAGTCAATGGACAGTTATCCAACAGGCAATTGGATTTTACATATTTTGAATACAGCTTGAGGAATTGGTTCCAGTCTGGATTTTCACAATGATTCCAAATCATGTCAACAGCTGAACTTTCTTTTCCTAAAGGAATTAAAGTGATAGGTAAATCTAAGCTTGAGCCTACAAGAGATGATCTCAAATTATGAGTTTTTGTAGCAAAATAGTCAGTTAGATTCGGAGCCGAAGGTGGAAAATCTGTATTAGAGTGTTTCGTTTATGTAAATCAATATCAAAGAGTTGACTATTCTGAAAAGTTCTTTACTATTTAAAGTAGGAGAATTAATTTTTTGAGAGTAATGTTTGCAACGCTTTTCTTTGATCATTCTTTTATATTCTTTAACCTTAAGTCGTCAAATAAGTCTGATTTACACCATATTCTTTCCAATTTATGTAATCCTCGCTTTAAAACCATTAAATCAGTATCATACCAGCTGTCTGATAAGCGTTGTCTTTTCCTATGCTCTTTCAAAGGTGCAATGTCGTTTAAGACCTGGTCGCTAAAGTTTTTCCATCATAAAATGAAATTTGGATCAAAAACTGAGTTAGATATTAAGCTATAATGCTTCCAGAATTCTACTGGGTTCAGATAACTTGGATTCAACAAATGTCCTAGAAAGCTCCTCGTATAATATCTCAAGGGCTACTCTCTTGGTCACTTTCTCCAATGAAACACCCCCCCCCCCCAAGATTACCAGATTACTATATTAAAATCTAATTTTTTTTAGTTTACTTATCGAATGTGTTCAATAATAAAAATGAACAGATGAGTGGGGAAACCAGAAAAGTAGGAAAAATCATTTACAGAGTATGTAAATTGGTGTATGAATTGGTATAGGAGGTAATGGTGCTAGGGCTATTTGATAACAGCGATCATAACATTATCAGATTTGATATAATTCTTGGAGTAAGTTCACACAGGAAATCCAATACAATAGCATTTAACTTTAAAAAATAAACTTTAAAAAACATGAAGAGAATGATAAAAGAAAGAAACTTGGGGCTCCTTTTAAGACGGTGCGCTAGCATTTTTTAGCGTACACAGGAAATTACTGCGCGCTAAACCTGCGCTATGCTTCTAGAACTAACGCCATCTCAATGCTGGCATTAAGGTCTAGTGCAGGGGTGTCCAACCTGCGGCACCATGAAGTATTTTGTGTGGCCCCGGTCGAGAGCGATGCAGTATTTTCCTCTGCTGCCCCCCAGGTGTTTACCATCTTGCCGGCCCCCTCCTCTGTCTTGCTGCAGCATTTGCGCGTTTGTGCGGTCCCAGAAACATTTTTTTCTTCCATTGCGGCCTAGGGAAGCCAAAAGGTTGGACATCCTTGGTCTAGTGCATTCGGCAATGTAGCGCATGCTATTCCACACGTTAAAGCCCTAACGCGACTTAGTAAAAGGAGCTCTTAGAGGAGCATTTGCATAGGTCCAAAATTTAGATCAAGCGTAGATGTTATTCAAAAATACCATCCTAGAAGCCCAGACCAGATATATTCCATTTATTATGTTTAAATGTATTTATTAATTTTAGTGTGCGAGCAAATAACATTAGCAACACAAAGCAGAACACTTACATTTATGCACAAAGATATCCTCCCCTCCCCCCAACTCCTCCCCCCCCCCCCAAACATAACAAAAGGAATCCCAAGGACAGGAGATAAAGAATACTCAAGCTATAAATTCAACAGACGACTTCAAGCATCTGGCTTAAGACTCATCCAGAAGCGCTCCCAAAGCCAACAGAATCTGCGACCAGGGCCAGTGTCCAGCTCAGAAAAGTGTCGTCGCTCCAAAGAAGCATGCGTAATCATGAAAGATCTCCACTGACTATAAGTCGGCGGTTCACTGGCCAGCCACTGAGATAAAATAGTTTTCTTGCCCAGTAAGATCACTTGAGTCACAAAAGTTGAAAGTCCCTTAGGTTTGGGTGAGGTAATAGTATAAAACTCAAATAGCGCTCTAAGAGTCGGAGTCCACCGTCTACCCCAAAGAGAGGTATAATGACCCAATGGCTGCCAGAATTGAAGAATATGTGGGCAGGACCAGAACATATGTCCCAGCGAGGCATGGGCCTGACTACATTTCGGGTAGTGATGATCCTGGGTAATGCCCATCCGACATGCTCGCGTGGGTGAAATATATAGGCCTAGAATAAATTTAAGCTGTAATTCCCAGTGTAGAACATTGGTGGACACAGTCCTCACAGTTTTTACCATTTGCTGTATCTGGCAAGCATTAAGCTCACATTGGAGATCCTCTGCCCAAGTTGCTGCCAATATGGTAAAGTTGGGGCCTGGTTGACAATCTCGAATGCCCACATGATGAAAACGAAGGGGAATCAGTTGTTGTGCAGACAAACTAAACATCTCCGAAAGTATCTCCTGACAAGTATCGGTCAAATGACTAGCAGGAAGGGAGCGAACATAATGTCTGGCTTGCAAATAGGCAAAGACTTCTAGTCCAGGAAGTCCAAATGTACGTTGCAAAGATGTAAAAGAAGTCAATTTGACCCCCTTCTGTATACATTTGGAAAATAAACCTTAAACCTAATGTGGTCCACCTTTGAAAAGCAACCGATTGCATACCCGGCAAAAAATCTGCATTTCCCTGAAGAGAGAGAAAAGGAGAGATCTTAGGCGACAGTTTCAAACAACAACAGACCCAGCGCCATGTCCTTCTCGCCGGGGTAAATATGGGGTAGCTTGCCACCGTAGAGCGGAGGGCCTGTGTCGTAACATGTAGGAAATAACTAACTTGATAAGGGGATAACAATGACAATTCTAGTGTAGTAACAGAGAAATAAGTGGTACCCCAAAACCAATCATTGATGTGCCTCATTTGGCAAGCCATCGCATACCAATGAATATTTAACAATCCATATAGAGAATACATACATTGAGTATGACGGCAGAAAAGGGCTGACGGCCCAACAAGTCTGCCCACTCAAAGAACCCTCCCCCTAAAAGAACCCTCCCCTAAGCATTTCCTCGGAGTGAACCCACATGTTTTTCCCATCATTTCTTGAAGTCGAGCACGTTGCTGGCTTCAACTACCTGACGTGGAAGACCATTCCATCGATCAACCATCCTTTCGGTGAAGAAGTACTTCCTGATGTCACCATGAAGTCTCCCACCCTTGAGTTTGAGCGGATGTCCTATTGTTGCTGTGGAACCTGTAAGAAAAAAGATATCTTCCTCCACCTCAGCACGGCCTGTAAGATATTTGAACGTCTCTATCATGTCTCCCCTCTCTCTGCGCTCCTTGAGAGAATATAACTGCAGCCTGCTTAGACATTCTTCATATGGGAGATCCTTGAGTCCTGAGACCATCTTAGTGGCCATTCGCCGAACCGATTCCATTCTCTTCACATCTTTTCGATAATGTGGCGTGTGTTCTTGATAAGGCGTATGGGGACAGACTTAAAGATCTCAATCTGGAAAGGCAGGAGAGGGGAGATATGATAGAGACGTTTAAATACCTAAATAATATAAATGTGCATGAGTCGAGTCTCCTTCATTTGAAAGGAAACTCTGCAATGAGAGGGCATAGGATGAAGTTAAGAGGTGATAGGCTGTGGAGTGGAGTAAAGATAAAAACAAGGGGGCTATAGGGCTAAATCAAGATAACTTGACAGATCATGGACCTGATGGGCCGCCGCAGGTGCAGACTGCTGGGCACGATGGACCTCTGGTCTGACCCAGCGGAGGCAAATTCTTATGTTCTTAAGTTGCGCGTAGACAAAAATCCCCCCATCCCTGCCAAAATTCTCTCCGTCCCCACCTGTCCCCGTGAGGAATCCTTTCCGTCCCTACCCATCCCCCCCATAAAAGTTACCTACCCCCTTAAAAAGCAGCAATTACTTCAGAAAGTTGTTGGTTTTTTTTAAGTCTTAGTTTATTTAAACCAACAATAAAATACAATATAAACAAATAACTGAATAGAAATAAAAGATGCATACTTCACCGGAAGATAAAGGACAATGGTTGCATCAGAAAAATGTGCAGTAAGCTTAAACTTTAAATGATTTTGAATATTGACCCATATTGCCTCAGAAATCATCATGTTGATTGTACATATATTCTAATTGTAATGATATGTGGAAATTAAGTGTATACCTTTAGAAAACAGCTGTTAACACTTAAGCAATGTGGCTGACACCAAGAAAAAGGACATTAACCAGTCAGGGATAATTATTTCTTGAGTCCATGCAGGAACAGAAGTCCATCAACAGTATGTGATCCATGCTGTGATCGTCTATCCTCCAGAACACGCCCAGCCAATGAAAAAGACCGCTCAGATGATGTGCTGGCATCAGGCACTCCAAGGACTTGTCTGGCAACTTCAGAAAGTTTTCTCCACTTTGTAGATAACAGAAGATATCATCTGTGATTTCGTCAGTAGAAGTCAAGTATGCATCCTCCTGGGAATAGCAGATTACATAGTTTAGAAGGTGTATCTAGCAAGTAATATTGTCATAAGATAAAATATTGAACTATCTAAAGAAAATATATACATACCTCAGACATATTTGAAGAAGTTGAAGAATATAGGTCTTCAAAGAAACTTTCAACTAGTTTTATTTTCTTATTGTAATGCTGCAAGACAGATGAGTCATCTTGAGTGTCTGCTGCTGGCAGCCTATCTACCATCTCTTTCAAGCTGGACAGTGCCCGTGCATTTTCTGTTGGTGCTAACGCTCCGAAATTGCCTTTAAACCATGGATCCAGCAAAGCAGCAGTACAATATAACTGATGAACTGGGAAGTATTTATCCAACATGTTAAGCAGATGGGTTTTCAGCTGTATGATGATGCAACTGTCAGAAGCCTTTGCAGTGAAGTGCTTTTGCAGCTTTATTTTTGTAGGTAATACCAGATGCAATGAGGGGCTCTTATCAGTTGAGAGGCATTTTTTGGCCACATCAACAGGTTCCAAAACCTAAATGACATCAGCCAACAAGTCTTCATTGATATCAGTCAGTAAATGCAAAACATTTCTATTAAAATTTGGCTCTGTTCTCAATGCATGAAGATCTAAAAAATTGGATGACACTGATTTCAGTGTGAACAGTACACTGTTCCATCAAATTGATACACATTACTTAAGTGTTATTAACAGCTGATTGTTAATTTTTGTGCATTTTGCCAATGTCACCAGTTCTTTCGAGGTGTCAATAAGTTTGGCGACCTCATGTGGCAACTAGTGCCCTGCAAATTTGCCTGCTGGGGGAAGGAAAATGGAATGGAAAAGAAATGAGATGAGGGAGAGAGAAAACAGGAGATGTAGACTTCCAGCACACAGAAAACAGCAAAAATCGATAAATGGAGAGAAAGAGAGAAGAAAACAAGGACCCAAAAACACCATACAATTTGGTTTTAACAAAAATTCCCCCAATAATTGCACACCCCCTTAACACAATCTCGGTCTCCTCCTCAGCTCGGTCGAGGCTCAGGTCAGGTCCTGGACTTGGGGCTGTAAAGGCTCCTCTGCTGTCATTGATAAAATTCAGGCTCTCTGTTCTGCATGACGGGATCTCCCACTGTCTCTATTGGGGAGGGTGGCGTTGATTAAAATGATCCTATTGCCTAAATTGTTATATCCTCTACAAACGGTACCCTTCTGGGATATCCAATAACTTCGATCTCTCTTCTTCACGTTTCTTTGGCGCCACCGGGCAGCACGTATTGCTTATGTGAAGCTGACGCTTTTTAAGCAGGAGGGGGGCCTGGATCTCCCTGATGTTCGTGCGTATAATTTGGCAGCTCTAATGCGCTTTGTCCATGAGGGGGTGACGGGGGTGGCTAGATTCTCCCCGTTGGGATGGATGGCAGGTTGGTGTGCACCATTTACCTTTTTGAATCTTGTGCATACACCTAGTGGTGTAGGGGTAGCGTTGCCATCCAAATTGCAGTTTTTGCGTCCTTTTTACCAGGCTTGGTGGTGGTGGCGTCGGGCACAGGCTCGATCTCCACAGGCTTCTCCCTTTTTGCAACTTCAGGGTAATCCCGGCTTTCCCCCGGGACTAGGCCGTTCCCCATTTGCTGCTTGGGCTTCTAAGGGGGCCTTGACTCTTTCTCATATGCTGGACAGGGCGACGGATGTTTTTGATTCTTTTGCCCAATTTCAGGACGTGGGACATTCCCAAAACTCAATTCTTTGCCTATTTACAAGCTTGCCATTACTATCAGAGTCTTTGTTTGCAGTATGGCGAGGAGTGGATTTGCGGACCCCTCGATGTGTATTTACTGTGTGTACAGGCTGCTCTGAGTTCTCTCTTGGTTTGGTACAGGGTGGTTCGATCCTCTGCTTCTCAGGGGCATCTGACCTTTTTACACGATAAATGGAACCGGGATCTGGCTACACAGTACACTCATGAATCCTTTTTGGAACTTTTTCAAACCTTGCATGCATTTGTGAAATCCGCGGCTTGGCAGGAGACCCAATTTAAACCGGGCTTACATCACTAAAGAATGGGGTTCTCGCCTGGGTTTGTGTGAGGAGTCTGTGTGTACCCATGCAGAGGGGCTCCTGGGACGTTCCTGCATTCTTTTTTGGAATGTCCTGAGCTCTCACAATGGAACTCCTCCTTTGCGCAGCTTCGCCTAGTTCTGCAGCGCACTATAGAGTGGGATTACAAAACGTTGCTTCTTGGTGACCAGACCCTGTTGGAAGAGCAAGGCCTCACTGTCCCTCAGAGGCGATTTATTTATTTGACTTTGTTGACGGTTAAATGCCTGATATTACAATATTGGACTCAAGCAGGACCTATCCCTTTGGACTGCTGGATTCATCAGATGATCGAGCTGGCACGTTTTGAGCTTTGCTATCATAAACGTTCCTCCAACCCTGAGGTGCTGGCCTATTTGGCCCTGTGGAAGGTGTTCCTATGGTAACCTCTGGTCTCCAGAATTGGGGGTAGGGGGGTGGGGAGTGACTGACTGGGGGGGGTGCGTTGTGTATGTTTTTGGGTGTGGCTGGTTTGTGTAGTGCAGTGTGAGTGTTGTCCCTCGAGCAGGGGACTCTTGGGGTGGGTATGCCATATTGAAAATTTATGGTGCTGATGAGGGAAACGGACTGTTCTTGCTTTTGGATATCCCTGTGTCTTATTGATGTACTAAGTGCTTTTATTGTTGGACATTGTATTCTTTTCCGTTACTGCCTCTGTTTGCTCTTTTATCCATGTACTTCGTTTGAGGTTGTGACGGAGACCTCCATTATGGGATTCAAGGGCAAGTTGGATGCACACCTCCTTGCAAATCACATTGAGGGATACAGGTAAGCAAGGTCTCATCAGGAAGCACCTAGTTAAGCCTCCGCGTGTGCGGGTCACTGGACTAGATGGACCAAGGATCTGATTCGGTGAAGGCATTTCTTATGTTCTTATGTTTCTCTTGTTGACTTCTTAATAAAAATGATTTAAAAAAAAAAAAAAAGACAAAGCATACAGGAATAGGACAGGGACAGCGACAAAACTTGTGGGGATGGGATGGGGAAATTGTGTTCCTGCGGGGATGGGGACAAATTTGGCTCCATCACATTCTCTATTCAACACTGCTCTTCATTACTAGGCTCATAAATCTAGGCAAATCAATGGGACGCCAAAATTTATGAGTATTACTTTTAAGCTCCTAAATTAAGATACATTTCAGCTGGAAAGTTATGTCTGGCTGAACATAGGTTACAGATTTAGGCCAATTTAGGGGCATAATTTTATGAGCTCATTTTCTGGAAATTGGGTCCTATTTTTTCAGTTATGAATTCATAAAAAACTGCTTTATTTCACCTTTTGCAGGATAAAATTTATATGATTTGATATTTTATAGAAGCAGTGGCGTACCTAGGGTATGTGGCACCCGGGGCCCATCATTTGTTGACACCCCCCCCCCCCATCTATATGAAAAATATGATTTTTAGTAACAATTCACATATCGCACAACAAGAGTGTACCTAGGAAAAGGCAGCATCTTAAACACTGCATGCCAAGTGCTACACTGGTTCTCATGCTTCCTAACTAGCCGTACCTATCAGGTCCACAGCAATGGAACCTTCTCCCATCAATGGCGTAATTCCTGCAGAGTCCCACAAGGCTTCCCACTATCCCCCTCCCTCTTTAACATCTACTTGGCACCCCTTGCACGGACACTAGCCGACTTAAACCTTAAATCATTCATTTACGCCGATGACATCACCATCATCATCCCCCTAACTTCACTCACCCAACAAACGGAACAACTCACATCCTCCATCCTCACCAGGTTAGAACTATGGACCTCACAATTTAAATTAAAATTGAACTCTGAAAAAACCAAAATCTTCCTGGCTAGCCCTAACCATAAAATAACAAACACCTCCATGAAACTGAACGGCCTTGATTATCCTATCAACCCCTCCATAAAAATACTCGGAGTCATCCTAGATAGATGCTTAACCTTCGAAGACCCTACCAGTGCCCAGGTCAAAAAATGCTTCTGCACCCTCTAGAAACTTCGCACCATCAAACACCACTTTGACCACCTCTCCTTCCGTTTACTGGTCCAATCATTAATCTTAAGCATACTGGACTACTGTAATATCATATACCTAGGAGCCTATAAAAACATCATCAAACGTCTAAGAATAGTACAAAATGCCGCCGTCCGCCTCATCTTCGGCCTCAAAAAATATGACCACGTTAGCCCTTATTACGCCAAACTCCACTGGCTGCCGGTGGAGGCAAGAATCACCTTTAAATTCACTTGCCTCTGCTTCAAAACCTTAGCAGGCTCTTCACCAATCTACCTATCTGAGCACCTTGAAATTACTGGCCCCTCTCGTACTCGAAATACCTATCTGTTCTCATTCCCCTCCCTGAAGGGCTGCCTCTACAAAAAATTCCTTGACCGATCACTAGCATTCCAAGCGGGCAAATGGAACAAATGCCTCTCTACTCTCATCTCCAATTCCCCCCACTATCAAACATTCAGGAAGTTAACTAAAACCTACCTTTTTGACAAATTCCTCTGATTTATCCTCCCTCCTCCTCCCCCCTCCCTCCTCTTCTGACCTCTCTCCTCTAGACCCTTACCGCCTCATGTAACACCGACATCTATAACTCCGCTGTAACGAGCTTATAGCAAAAGTAACTACTCCAAACATATAACCTAGCTGCCAAAATAACTTCACCGTATATTTATTGTCTAGAATGTAAAGGTAACTTGACCGAATATGTATCGTCTAAAATTGTAAATGTAACATTAACGAAATTGTAACTTTGCTGTAAATGTAGTCTCTTCATCTGTTAACCGCATAGAACTTCCATGGTAATGCGGTATACAAGAATAAAGTTATTATTATTATTATTAGAACACCAACACATACATTGTAAAACTAAACAAGCCAGATCCCGCACAGTCAATTGATCCTGTAGTCAATGCCAACTGAAAACTATGTTCTTTTCATACACACAAAACAGAGATACACCCTTGCCCAATATGGAATAATTACAAACTAAAAATAGAAATATGTAGACAAAAGTTAAACTGAACCGCCAAGAAACCAGACCCTGGATACAATGCAACACCACAAAAACAGTAACACATGTCCTCTAATACAGTGCAAAATATAAAGACAGTAGATGTAAATTTGAAAAAACTGATACATAACAATCACCACTTTACAAATTAACAAATAAAAATAAAACAAATAATGAGAAATAAAAAAATACCATTTTATTGGACTAATCCCCGTAAGCTCGGTCCCCATCCCCGCAAACCACCTTATTCCATCCACACAAGCCTTGAATTGTTTATATTAAAGTATAAAAAGAACCAATATTCTGTACAATTGTCAATTTATAAATCAGCGTCTTCTCCCCACTCTCTCTTCCCCATTTCTCTTCAGCGTCCTCAGCCCACTCTCTCTCCACTTTCCTTCAGCACACGCACATAAAAACAAGCAAGTAATTTTATATCATTTTCATTCTATTCATTCATAGAAATTAAAGTCTAAATAATGCCAGTCACATAACAAAACATGATTTTACAAAAATAATTCCCTGCAGTCAAGCCTGCAAGGATTACTAGATGTCTTTCAGCAGCTCCCCTCCCTCCCTCCTCGCTATCTTCGTGGCCAAGTCAAAATGATCTACCAACAATAAAATTTTTAAAACACAAAGCACATTGTACGCAGAGAAAATGTTAATTATCATTTATATTCCGCGGGTTTTCAAAGAGGTCAAGGCAAAAATAGACCAATATACCCCCTCCCTTTTTATTAAACCGTGATAGTGTTTTTTAGCGCAGGGAGCTGCGCTGAATGCCCCACGCTGCTCTCGATGCTCCCTGCGCTAAAAACTGCTATTGCAGTTTAGTAAAAGGGGCCCATAGTGCAAAATATAGACAGCATATATAAATTCTCAAAACGGACACATTATGATCACTAAATTGAAAATAAAATCATTTTTTCTACCTTTGTTTGATAATTTCATCAGTCTCTGGTTGCACTTTATTCTTCTGACTGTGCATCCAATATTTCTTCCCTTCTTTCAGCCTCCTGTATGCTTCCTCTCCTCCAGACCTCATTCCCTTCCCCAACTTTTTCTTTGTTTCATCCTATCCCCTTCTTTCTTTCTCTCTCCATGCCCCCTTTATTTCTCTATGTCTGTCTTTCTCTCTCTTTCCCCATGCCCCATTTTTTTTCTTTCTTTCACCCTGCCCCCCTTTCTTTCTTTCTGGATCCCTGTCCCCCCCTTGCTTTCTTTCTGGCTCCCTGGCTCCCCCCCCCTTTTTTTCTTTCTCCCTTCCCTCCCCCACCACCACCATGCTGCCACCACCGCCGGATAAAGGCTGCCACTGGCCATCGGAAACAGGACGGCGCCGAATTTGCCCTCCTTCTTTTCCCGCGGTCCGACCAACTCTGGCTGCCCGACGTCAATTCTAACATCGGAGAGGACGTTCCGGGCCAGCCAGGCAGCGATTGGCTGGCCCAGAACGTCCTCTCCGACGTCAGAATTGACGTCGGACGGCTAGAGTTGCTCGGCTCGGGGAAGAGAAGCAGGGAGGGAGAATTCTGCGCCGGCTTCTTTCTGATGATGGCAATGGCAGCCTTTCCCCGGCGGCAGCCTATTCCCCAGTAAGTGGCCAGCTGTACACCCCCTCGGGCCTTGCACCCGGGGCAGACCGCCCTCCCGCCCCCCCTTGGTACGCCACTGTTTAGAAGTTAACCTTTGTTCAAGTTTTAATCTATTATTCCTGTCTTCAAGGTTTATGGATATCAAAGATGTTAGACAGTACTGGGAAGTTAACAGATTTTTTGTCTCTCTGAGACAATACCTAGAAAACTGGATGCACAGTATCAAAACTCAAACAATAAAATCATCGGAGTAAGTTTGCTGAATGATAAGTATACTTTTATTGACTGAATATCTATTGAATACAACTCTTATCAAACTGTACATTTCAAATCAATTATCTGCTTCTGTCTGCATAGAAATATAAAAAATGTTTCTGATCAATCCCCAGTTATGAATTTGCTATGGTTTTTCACTGACAGCTTTCAGCACCAGTAGAGCCATCTTGCTGTGTGCAACTTCAGGGCTCAGGGTCCATTCCAGCTCACCTGCGTAACAACTCTTAGGATATCAAGGAGATAGATAGGATATTTCCACCACCCCCTGGTTATACGCTGAGGTTCTGTGGGGGTGTAGGTCTTAGTCGGTCCAACTGGCAGCCCAATGTTTTCCTGGTTTGGAGCCTTTTCAATGAGGTTCTGAGGCAGAAAGTCCTTTCCATTCTCTCAAGATGCAAAGAAAGCTGACAGGCAGGCACCTTTACTGATCTGTAAGTATAGCCCCATTACTATATTTCCTATGGGAAAATCATGGGAGGGGGGTAAAAAAATGTCATTTTTAAGGGTATTATGTGTCAAGGTTCAGGTTCCCCATCTCCAAAACTTCTATTTCATGGGCAATTTTTGGAATGATTTTTCTGGTGGTGGCCATCTTGGATTTTAAACGATCTTTTTTTCTGAAGTCTCTGTCTACCTAAAAATCTCTCAATTTTTACTTAAATCAGCAAGAATAGCCTCCTCAGATTGTTTGGATACCATTTCATGTCAAATTTGTGCTAGATGACCAGCAGAGGAGCACACAGGAAGGAAGGGTGGGAGCCATGAGCTTAGCACCATCTGTGTCCTCCAGGGCTGGAGAACTGCTGTAGGTCTGGGAGATGGGAAAAAATCCCATCCTGAGCCTGAATTCAGCAAAGGTGTGAAGTGCGACTTGTATGTTACTTGTAATTTTATGTATGCAAGTATGTATTGCATTTTGTTTTTTAAGGATGTTTATGTTGATGTGATTTGTATGGTAAATGGTATGTTTTATTTTGTATGTAGATGTGTAACTCATCCTGGATAAGGGTGGGTGATAAATAAACAAATGCAGAAACATGGAGTTCATGGATCCCACAAAAGCCCAATTAAAGGCCCTACATATGGTTTTTCATCAGAATTTGTAATTCTCATGTGAAGAGCATTTTTAATGAACCCAGAACATACTGTGCAGCTGGAAAGTGCATCATGGTTAGTCCTGGGAATGTCTTTGCTTCCTGAGTCCTCTGAACCGAATAATAAGCCTGCCCTCAGTCCCAACAACCACTCAGAGCTGGACTGACAGGACTGGAGACCGGACTCCATGCCTCTATTATCCCAGGGCTCAGAGAATCTCCTGGAGGACTCTAGTTCCCTGTAAGGGCAGCTAAGATGCATTTCTGACACTCGATCAGGGTGAAAACCCTTTGTTATACTAGCTGTACATGTCGGTTTCTGTTCACCATTTTATGGCAGATGTGATCAAGGAATTGAAGCTGGAGATGCAACCTTCCACTTCCCAATGCACAGTCTTAAATGGCTCAGACCTCCTTTTTCCCCATGCATCCGGACATCAATGCCTTAGTTACTGAGCAGTGGGAGACACCAGAAGGCTATGGATATGACCAGGCTCGACCCAATGGTACCGGAGGTCCAGCAGCTGAAAGTGGATTCTGCAATGGCTCAGGTCATGAAATGCACAACTCTCCTGAGTGAGGAAGGAGTTATGTTAAATAATGCTCAGGATCACAATGTGGACATTGTTCTAAAGCTTGAAGTGCTAGGTTTGGGAATCAAAGTGGCAGTGGCAGTGGCAGCTTCCTTTGCTTGTCACACTGGATTGAGATGGAACCCCTCTGAGGAAGAGGTCATCTGGCTCCAGCTGGTGCTGGAATGGGTAGATAACATGGTGGACATTCTATATGACATTATCAGGGTCATGAGTAAGGTGTCAGCATATTCGGTCTCTGCCCACAGAATGCTCTGGATCATGCATTGGGTGGGTGAATCTCCCTCCACAGCAACTTTAAGCAGAACTCCCTTCAAGGGCCAAATTATTTTTAGTAACAGCTTAGATGACCTAATGCCCAGTATGGCAGATTGCCACCCTAAGTCTCTGCCAGAAACATAAGACTAGCCTTACTGGGTCAGACCAATGGTCCATCAAGCCCAGTAGCCCGTTCTCACAGTGGCCAATCCAGGTCACTAGTACCTGGCGAAAACCTAAAGAGTAGCAATATTTCATGCTACAGATCCAGGGCAAGCAGTGGCTTTCCCCGTGTCTTTCTCAATAACAGACTATGGACCTTTCCTCCAGTAAATTGTCCAAACCTTTCTTATAACCAACTACGCTATCTGCTCTTACCACATCCTCTGGCAACGCGTTCCAGAGCTTAACTATTCTCTGAATGAAAAAAACATTTCCTCCTATTGGTTTTAAAAGTATTTCCCTGTAACTTCATTGCGTGTCCCCTAGTCTTTGTAATTTTTGAAGGAGTGAAAAATCGATCCACTTGTACTCGTTCTACTCCACTCAGGATTTTGTAGACTTCAATTATATCTCCCTTCAGCCATCTCTTTTCCAAGCTGAGAAGCCCTAACCTTTTTAGCTTTTCCACTTACGAGAGGAGTTCCATCCCCTTTATCATCTTGGTCACTCTTTGAACCTTTTCTAGCGCCACTATATCTTTCTTGAGATAAGGAGACCAGAATTGAATGAGGTCACACCATGGAGCGATACAGGGGCATTATAACATTCTTAGTCTTATTAACCATCCCTTTTTTAATAATTCCTAGCATCTTGTTTGTTTTTTTGGCCGCCACTACACATTGGGCAGAAGGTTTCATCGTTCTGTCTTCGATGACACCCAGATCCTTTTCTTGGACACTAACCCCCAAGGTGAACTCTAACATCCGGTAACTGTGATTCGTGTTATTCTTCCCAATGTGCATCTCTGCATCTGTCCACATTAAATTTCATCAGCTACTTGGAAGCCCAGTCTTCCAGTTTCCTAAGGTCTGCCTGCAATTTTTCACAATATGCATGCATTTTAACAACTGAACAGTTTAGTTTCATCTGCAAATTTAATCACTTCACTCAATCACTTCACTCATCGTCCCAATTTGCTTTTTTGGCCGCCATTGGGTGGAAGGTTTCATTGTATTGTCGACAATGACACCTAGATCCTTTTATTGGGTGCTAACCCCCAAGATGGACCCTAGCATCCAGTAACTGTGTTTTGGGTTATTCTTCCCAATGTGCATCACTTTGCATTTGTCCACATTAAATTTCATCTGCCATTTGAATGCCCAGTCTTCCAGTTTCCTAATGTCTGGCTGCAATTTTTCACAATCTGCATGTTTTAACAGCTTTGAACAGCCTAGTATCAACTGCAAATTTAATCACCTCAGTTGCTTCTTCAGACCCTCCAGTTCCTCGCATTGACTACATACATAACACTGCCTCCCAGAGGGGAGGTAGTTATACATACGACAAACATTGCAGAAAACTGGGTAGCTCATCATCCTTCTTCTGTCTGCTGCTTCTATTGCTGTCTGTTTGCTGGTCTGTTGTCTGAAATGGCTTCTCCCTGTTTCCTAGGTCCTCTATGCTTCTTGTTCTTCCCTATATGCCTTCTCACGCTTGTCTGAAGTGGCTTCTCCTTGTGTAGGAATCTGTGTAGCGTCCTTGGTGTTGTTACTGTTCCCTCTCCTACCCCAATTGCTTTGTGTGTGTCCTTTGCTGCGTACGTCTTCTGTGAGTGCTGTGTTTATGTATCTGCTGTCCTGTTGCCCATGTGGTACTTACCTGTGGAGGTGTCCTTCCTTAGTGTTTCTTCAGTGCAGTGACTTGTCCCTTCTTAAGGCCCTTTGCAAAGGTGCTCTCGCTAAGACGAGCACCTTTGACGCTCGCCTTTGATGCGCACTGAATGGCTGAGTGCTGTTGGCCTCTCCCCTTTTAAGGGGGAGCTCCGGATCTATGTTTTGCTGATGTTGGAGAGGTGGGCAGAGCTACTTCTCACCCCTGCCCCTCACTCTCTCCTGCTTCCTCTTCCTCTTTCCCCTCTTCTTACTCCTCTTCTCTCCTGCTCGCCTGCTTCCTGACTCTCTCCTGTCTGCCTGCCTCACTCTCTAATAGAGTTAGGAATTCCATTCCAAATTTCTAATAGAGTGAGGAAGTCCATTCCAAATCTCTACCAGCTTGAAGACAAAAGATTGACTAAGCTCCCCAAGAGATTTAAATCCCTTAAAGGAGGGGAAAGATAACATATTTCTCTGTATTCCTTGAATGACAAGATCTAAAGGTATTCCAATATAAGGGGACTAAAGGATCAAATATTCCATAGAGAAGCTTAAAGATTATGTATGCAGATTTAAATTGGATCCTAAAGTGGACTGGGAGCCAGTGAAGCTTTTTCAACAGAGGAGAAACATGATTATACTTTCTTTTCCTGAAAATAAGCATAGCAGCCATATATTGTATTAACTGAAGTTGTTTTAGACTGCCCTGCTTAATGCCCAGATAAACTGAATTACAATAGTCTAGCTGGGCAAGCACAATGGATTATAAGAACACTGAAAAATGTTTTTGATGGAATAATGATCTAACTTTCCTCAACAAACGCAGGCTGAAAAAACACTTTTTTGTCAAATAATTTATCTGTTCGTGAAATGTAAGTGATAAGTCTAGGATGATACCCAGCACTTTGGAAGAAAAATTTATATGGCGTGAAATATGTAGTGAAATATCTGGTATCTGTTTTACCATGGTGCTGTGGTTTGTACGATTGCTGTAATGAGATTTTCTTCAACTGCATGGTGTTTTGTTGCACAGTGCTTTGTTGCAATGAGAACCTTTTATTTATTTTTTACCTCATATCTCTTGATTCATCTTCTATTATGACATTTTACATTTTAATACGTGTTATGATCTTTTTTAAAAATCTCTTGAAAAAAGACATGTCCCTATTATTTACTTACCTTTCCCACTTTATTTACTTTGATCCAACCATTGTTTTCCTTTCTAAAAGGAAAAATCAATACTATTTCATCTGTGAGCACAGATCAAAGAGAATTATGATAGATTCCTGTAACTTATTTTCCTCTCAGAACCATCCTCCGCTATCAAAATGTTAGCTACTGTGTCTCCCTGAAAATAAGACAATGTCTTATATTCATTTGGAGCCCAAAAAAGGCACTAGGTCTTATTTTCAGTTAAGGTTTATTTTTTTCATGTACATGATCATTACATTACATTACATTACATTAGTGATTTCTATTCCGCTTGTGCCTTGCGGTTCTAAGCGGATTACAAGTTAGAGGACTGGACATTTCCAGTAGCATTGCAGTACATGTAATCAAGAGTGTGTCCAGTTACAATTGTTAGTCTGGACTTTTCCAGGAGAAATTGATAGCAGGTAGTAGATAGTGATAGGTTGTTTAGACGAATAGAGATAATACTGTTCGGATTCAGGGTGTTGCTGGTGGTGGTGATGGAGGTGGTCGTGAGAACTTTTTCTAATACTTTTATGAGGTTATGATGATGGGAAGTGTTTTTTGAAGAGATGAGTTTTGATTTCTTTTCGGAATACTTTAATGTCTGTAGATTTGGTCAGTAGATTGGTGATGGTAGTATCGATCTTTGCTGCCTGTGTCGCTAAAAGGCTGTCGTATAGTTTCTTTCGTCGTGTTCCTTTGAGAGGGGGGTGAGTGAATAGGCTCTGAGTTCTCCTTAGTCTGTGTGAGAGGTTACGGTGTAGTCTGTTATTTAGGTAGCTGGGGGCTGTTCCATGTATTACTTTGTATAGTAGACAATAGAATTTGAACTGGGATCTTGCTTTTATTGGTAGCCAGTGTGAGTCTAGGTATGCTTTGGTGATGTGGTCATATTTGCCGAGTGAGTAGATGATTCTGAGGGCTGTGTTCTGAACTGTCTGTAATTGTTTTATCATGTAGTTTGGGCATGATAGGTATAGGCTGTTACAGTAATCTACAATACTTAGTACTAGGGATTGTACTACTATCTTGTATTGATCTTTGTTGAAGAATTTTCTTATTTTTCTTAGGTTACGTATTGTGAAGAAAGCTCTTTGGATGATTTTGTGGATTTGAGACTGCATTGTGCAGTTTCTGTCTAGTTGTATTCCCAGGATCTTGAGTGTACTTTGCATTGGGTACTTGATTGTATTTAGTACTAGTTCTGTGAGAGATGGGTTTTTTTCCTTCTCTAGTAGTAGGAATTTAGTTTTTTCCGAGTTCAGTTTTAGTTTATGACTTGACATCCATTTTTCTACCGTTTCCATTATTATTTTCAGGTGGTTTGTGGATAATGGGTCTTGAATGTTAAAGGGGAGGAGGATAGTTATGTCATCCGCGTAGCTGAATGATACTGTGTTTAGGGCATCTAGGGTTATGCCTAGGGATGCTATGAAGAGGTTAAATAATATGGGTGATAATGGTGATCCTTGTGGTACTCCACATGGGTTTGACCATGGGTCGGATATGTGCTCTTTTGATTTGACTTTGTATGTTCGTGTTTTGAGGAAGCTTCGGAACCATTTGTGAACATTACCTGAGATTCCTATTGCGTCTAATGTCTGGAGTAGCGTGTGATGGTCAACTAGGTCGAATGCCGCAGAAAGATCGAGTTGAATGAGAAGCAGCTTGTTTCCTTTGCTGAGGTGTTGTCGGACAATGTCTAATAGTGATACCAGTAGAGTTTCTGTGCTATGGTTCTTCCTCTTTGCTTTCCCCCACATGTGCAACATCTTTCTTCCTCTCTCACACATCCCCTTGTTCCTTCCCTCTGCAGCATCTTTCTATCCCTCCCATCCCCCTGTGCAGCAGAATCCTTGCTCAGTTTCCATCCTTCCCTCCCTCCCATCCCTCGTGCAGCAGAACCCTTGAGCACCCACCGCCGCACCTGCTGCGCTGCTGAACTGCCGATGACCTATCTCTTTGATAAATTTCTCTGACTCCTTCCTGCCTTGTAATATCTCTGAAACACTTCCGGATATACCTAACTACCCGCGGCTTTCCAATGTAATTTTAAATTTTTCTGTGTAACATCGCTGTCTGTGTACAGTCTCTTCCTCTATGAACCGCTCTGAACTGCTTGTGATATTGTGGTATACAAAAAATTAAGTTATTATTATTATTATCCTTCCCTCCCGACCGATCCCCCGCTGACCGCGACCATGAATACCTTGCTACAGAGGAGCGACGTGCCAGCAGCACTCACAGGATGCTTCATGGCCTTCTTCCTGGGGCCTTCTGTGTACTGATGATGTCATCAGTACACAGACAGCCCCAGCGAAAAGGCCACGAAACAGCCTGTGAGTGCTGCTGGCCCAACACAGACTTGACAGCAGATCAATGTTCTACATTTGTAAGCTATTCCCTGCTTTATAGCTCTATCAATATGCACTAAGGTGCGATAAATACTAGTGTGCTAGTATACTTCAGAATGTGCTCAGGTATCCTATGTGCTATGGTATACTCCAAATTTGCATGTGCTAACCATGCACTAAAAAATAATTTTTATTTTTTTCTTGGAAGGGGGTATGTTGAAGGAAGAGTGGGCATTTCTATTCTAATTGTGTGAGGCCTTACCATCTACAATATAGATTTTGGAATGTGCTCATATAGTAATTTTAAGTAATTTTTTTTGGAGGTAAGGAGTGGAGCTACTGACGCTGACCCATTCTGCTTCTATTCCTTTCTCTCCTCTCTTCTACCTTCCAAAGTATTTAGATCAATGCTGTCTTTTTAAAATGTTTATTTTATTTTTATTTTTCCTCTAACTCTACTTTTCACTTCACTATTACCCTCCAGGTACTTTAGTTAGATTGTGAGCCTTCGGGACAGTAAGGGAATTTTCCAAGTACCTTTCTTATTTCTAATCTTAATGTATATTTTCTGTAAACCGCTTAGAACCTAACGGATGTAGCGGTATATAAGAAATAAATTACATTACATTACATTACATTTACATTACATTACATTACATTACATTACATTAGTGGTAGCACCCTGAGGTTGTGGGATTGATCCCAGGCTGCTCCTTGTGATTCTGGGCAAGTCACTTAATCCTCTAATGCCCCTGTTACAAAATATACTATATCGTATGCAAACTGCATTTAATGTGTAACCATAAAAAGGCAGTATAGAAGTCCTGTCCCCTTTCCCTTTAAATGGTAATATTAGCATATGGTTGTTAATTCCAAAAGTAGAAAATAAGTCATTTTATTAATGCAGTAAAATTGGCCTTAGAAGGCAGAAAAAAACAATTTATTTATTTAAAATTTTTTTATACCACTTAAGAAATAAGCAGTTTACATGAGTTAAAACAAATATAATAATTATGATAAACTAAAATCTAAAAATCAACAGGGGAGAACTAGCTTTTGTAAAAGTACCCCTAAAATGTTCTGCTATATTTTCAATGTATTTTTTCTTTTGAAGTAAAATTAAGGAATTTTAGAACACAAAAAATAATACATATTTATGTTTTTTTTAGGTTGAAGTTCTTAAAGATATGCTACTATCTAGTATATAATGAACGCTTTGAATTTACAATGTATATTTTGATAGCTGTGAATGCATTTCCAATTATACTGGACTTCATACCAACATTAAGTGATATATATAATGAAGAACTTCAGTTTCTTAACTATATTTTTGTTGCTTTATATATGCTGGAAGCACTTCTAAAGGTAGAGTATATATAGCAAAGGGTATTGCTAGTACTTTAAATTTTGGAAATATTTGAGGAAATTCCAATAATCTATTAGTAAATGATGATGATGAGAGTAATAAAAGCTAAAACCTAGGAAAAGAGTAGGGGGTTTAATGCTTATTTAAAATGAATAGAATTTTAGGAATGTACATTTCTTTTAAGAAGAATAGTAAAATATGATGAATGTGTTAGGATTAAAATTTTATGTGGATTTTGATGAATGGCAAGAGAAACAGGAATGTAGTGCTAATATAAAATGGAGGACAGGTAAATGTTTCTCTCCCTAAGATGGCTGACAGGAGAGAAGTATGTCCTATAATTAGACCCAACACCCATGCTGCCTGCCACTGTTAACTCCTATTATGTATGCAAACTTGTAACTGCTAACTCTCAGTATGTATATTAGCCTGTAAACTGCCAACTCTTATTATGGGTGTAAATCCTTAATATGTATGTAAACTTGTAACCCATTCTGGGCTCTTCTGAGAGGAAAAATAAATAAATAAATGGTTTTCTAGTAAAACAGGATTCACCTTTGGTTGTTATTTTCAAGCCACAGAATTTAAATTGGACCTAAGTAAGCTTACATGCGTTGGAAGTTTTCTATTTTGTCAAGCTGACATTGCATCCTTGCTGAAAATGTACCTAAGATTAAGCAGATAGGATAATGAGCTCTGATGAGCTGGGCAAATGAAGCAATTGGAATAGGGGGCTATATAATGGAGGCACCAAACTGGTCCAATGAAGAAGAGGTAGTTGTTTGTATTCACCTACTCCCTGTACCCTAAGACACTTGAAACATAGCAAAGGCTTCTTTAGAAGTGACCCCCTTCCTTTTTGTATTACCCTCCCCCTCTCACCTTTTGAATTTTTTTTCTCAATGTAATTTTTACTCTCATGTTTTTCTCAATGTATTTTTTTCTCAATGTATTTTTTACTCCCTAATGACATAAAGGGGAAGGATACTGGATGGATTTAGGTTGGAGGGAAAGAAAGGGGGCAGATGAACGACTACTTCGAAAAATTGCAAGCCATGAAATCGAGGGTGAAATACGTGGATGAAAAACTGGCTGGAGCATAGGAAACAGAGAGTGGGGGTAAATAGACAATAATCAGACTGGAAGAGCGTCACCAGTGGGGTGCCGCAGGGCTCAGTGCTTGGACTTGTGCTCTTCAACATCTTTATAAATAATCTGGACATTGGTATGATGAGTGAGGTGATTAAATTTGCGAACGATACGAAGTTATTCAGAGTAGTGAAGACACAGGGAGATTGCGATGATCTACATCGAGACATAATTAAGCTCGAGAAATGGGCATCAACATGGCAAATGAGGTTCAACGTGGATAAGTGTGAAGTGATGCATGTCGGTAACAAAAATCTCATGCACAAATACAGGACGTCCGGGGTGGTACTTGGAGAGACTTCCCAGGAAAGAGACTAGGGAGTTCTGATCGACAAGTCAATAAAGCCGTCCACGCAATGCGTGGCAGCGGCAAAAAGGGCGAACAGAATGCTAGGAATGATAAAGAAGGGGATTGGAGAAGATAATCATGCCGCTGTACCGGGCCATGGTACGCCCTCATCTGGAGTACTGTATCCAGAACTGGTTGCCGTACATGAAGAAGGACACGGTACTACTCGAAAGAGTCCAGCGAAGAGCGACTAAAATGGTTAAGGGGCTGGAGGAATTGCCGTACAGCGAGAGATTAGAGATACTGGGCCTCTTTTCCCTTGAAAAGAGGAGACTGAGAGGGGACATGATCGAAACATTCAAGATACTGAAGAGAATAGACTTAGTAGATAAAGACAGGTTGTTCACCCTCTCTAAGGTAGGAAGAACGAGAGGGCACTCTCTAAAGTTGAAAGGGGATAGATTCCGTACAAACGTAAGGAAGTTCTTCTTCACCCAGAGAGTGGTAGAAAACTTGAACGCTTTTCCAGAGTCTGTTATAGGGGAAAACACCCTCCAGGGATTCAAGACAAAGTTGGACAAGTTCCTTCTAAACTGGAACGTACTTAGGTGAGGCTGGGCTCATTTAGAGCACTGGTCTTTGACCTAAGGGCTGCCACGTGAGCGGACTGCTGGGCACGATGGACCATTGGTCTGACCCAGCAGCGACAATTTTTATGTTCTTATGCTGATAGAAATGGGGGGAAGGGATAGGAGAGAGTGAAATGCCAGATGGAAATGGGGGTGTGTGAGAGAGGGAAGGGAAGAAGAGGAGAGGAGAGACCATTGAAGGAGAAAATGGAAGAAGATGGATGCCAGACCAATGGGGGTGAAGGGAAAGATGGAATGGGGAGACATACAGTTTCTGGAAGTGGCATAGAAGGACAGAAGATGAAAGGAAGAGAATGACAAGAAGATGAGGAGAGCAGAAACCAGAGAAGACAAAGGTAGAAAAAAAATTTCTATTTATTTATTTTTTTTGCTTTAGGGGACATGCATCGCTGTTTCTGTGGTGTTGCATTGTATGCAGAGACCAGCTTCTTGGTGGTTCAATTTAACCTTTGTCTACATATTTCTATGTTATCCCTCCTTTTACAAAACTTTAGAGCATTTTTTTAGTGCTGGCCATGGTGGTAACAGCTCTGATGCTCAGAATTCTATGAGCATCTGAGCTGTTACCACCGTGGCTAAAAACCATACTACAGTTTTGTAAAAGGGGGAGAGGTTAGTTTGTGATTACATATTCCATACTAGGCGAAGGTGTTTTCTGTGTTCTATTTGTATGAAAGACAGTTTTTTGTTAGCGTTGACTAGCTTTGTTTGGCGAAATACATCAGGCATGGTTCTTGGGAGCACCTTGAATAAACCTGATTTGAATCTCCTTATTTTCTGCCAACCTTCTTTAGTTTCATGTTGGATTCTTTGGTGGACTGCTTGCCTTGTTGTTTCGTGCAAGTTAACATACATGGAGTGGAACATTCTAGAGGAGTTACAGATTTGGTTGTTTATACATACATATGCCCCCAGATCTTTATAAAATTATTATAATTCCCTTTCTGCAAAACAATTGTTATTTCCATCTTATATATGTGACCTATTGAATTCCACCAGAATGTATAACTAAGATTATTATAATTTTTCCAGTTATTAGTAATATGTTGCATGGCGACTCCTGTTATAATCAATAAAAGTTTTTAGCGCATGCAGAATTGCCACGTTACATGGCTAGAACTAACGCCAGCTCAATGCGGCAATTCTGCGCGAGCTAAGCGCGCGGTAAAACCGCTATCGCAGCTTAGTAAAAGGAGCCCTAAATGTGTACTGTTTGTATATAACTGCTGGAGAGGGTGCAGAGGCGAGCCACGAAACTAGTCAAAGTATGGAGAATTTGAGCTACAGAGAACGCCTCAAGAAACTGGGACTGTTCACCCTCGAGAAGAGAAGACTGCGAGGAGATATGAGAGAGACTTTTAAAATATTAAAAGGATTTGACAAAATAGATCAGGAACCAGCATTACTAACATTTTCAGATGTGACACGGACAAGAGGTCATAGCCTGAAACTGAGCGGCAGCAGGTTCAGGACTAACATCGGAAAGTTCTGTTTCGTACAGTGAGTGGTGGGCACTTGGAATGCTCTCCTGGAAGAGGTTGTGATGGAGACTACTGTTCTGGGTTTCAAACGCAAGTTGGATGCATACTTTCTTGCTAATCATATTGAGGGTTACGGGAAAACCGGGTCTCCATAAAGGAGTACCTAAATGGGCCTCCGCATGTGCGGATCGCCGGACTAGATGGACCTAGGTCTGATCCGGAGAAGGCATTTCTTATGTTCTTATGTATTAGTTAATTATTATTAGTTATTTTCCAATGCTCAATATGACTGCCTTTCTTAAGGTTTGACACTTGTTCCATAATTTTTTTATTAAATTTAAGAAGTATCCAATTCTAGAATTGTGTGGTGCAGTGGTTGGATCTACAGCCTCAGCACCCTGGGGTTGTGGGTTCAAACCCCGCACTGCTCCTTGTGACCCTGGGCAAGTCACTTAATCCTCCATAGCCCCAGGTACATTAGATAGATTGTGAGCCCACTGGGACAGAGAGGGAAAATGCTAGAGTACCTGATTGTAAAAACCGCTTAGATAACCTTGATAGGCGGTATATAAAATCCTAATAAACTTGAAACTTGATATTTGCCCTCTTTCAAATGGTATAGAGCAGCGTCTCTCAAACGTTTTTAATTCCGGCACACTAAATGGAGCAAATGTTTTTCATGGCCATTAGTTTTCAAGGTCCAATCACGTCAAAGAATGATGCTTATCTGGGCAGTTGTATAATAAAAAGAATGGATAAGATAACATGAGAAGTGAAATTGTCATGAATCAGAGGGATACGGCACAATCGGATCCAAGATGGCCGCTACTGCTACCTGACTGCTGTGAGGACGCCGTCGATAGTCTATTTACCTTAAGATTTGTCGGCCAAAATGCCGAAAAGAAGGGGCAGAAGCGTCGGTAGAGCCTCCCGATGTTCGGTAGCCCCATTGCCTACGGTCAATGACATTTTTTGGCGCCTTCTGAGCGAGCAGGAAGCGTCGGGGAATCGCCCTGTGAGTGCCCCGGCAGAGAGTAGTGCCGCGGGGTCTCAAGGGCTCGATATCGCGCTGAGCCCCGACGTAAGGACGCCTCCGCTTCAGCCAGAAGCGCTGGGAGCCAGCTCACCGCGAGGGGAGAGCACACCCGAAGAGGAAGTGTTCTCCCCCCGAAAGGCCATTTTGTTGGAGGGCTCGCTACAGGGAACAACCCAGAGTGATTCTCTCCTCTGGAAAGAACCAGCGACTGGAACAACGTTGGCTGAAGAAACTCAGGACCCCAGAGAGGTAAAGCACTCGAATGAACAATATTTAAAGACACAAGTTACGTTTATTTCTCCTGTTAAGCCCTCTGAAGTCACTTTAGATTCTCTATGGGATTTAGTATCTAATCTAGGGAATTCCCTTAATCCGCAAATAAAACATTTGGATCAAGAGATAAAAAACCAGAAAGCAGAAATCAATTTATTAAAACAAGATATGGTATTGCTGAAGTCCAAAATACAAGAAGAAAACAAGGAACTTAAAACAATTAAAAGTAATCAAGATCTACTTGTTAAAGATAATCTAATTATGAAAACAAAATTGGAAGATCTTGAAAATAAGACTCGGGCTAATAATTTGCGTTTAATTAACTTTCCAAAAATTTCATCAATTTCTCCACGAGAAATGATAAAGCGCTACTTTCTGGAGATATTAACAATACCTGAGGATTCATTACCACCTCTTACAAGGGCATATTATTTGCCTACAAGAAATCGGGATCCTCAAAAGAAAGAAGATGAAGGAATGTCGCAGGAAGCACCCTTGGATGTTTCCACTTTATTGGAACAATCAGATAGAGAATTGGCTATCACAGCCACTCTCTTACTGACTGTAGCTTTGGCTCCAGATAAGGACTGGAAACTTAAACTTTTCTTTAAAAATAGGTCTAAGGACTTCCTGGGTCTCCATATTCAAATATTTCCTGATGTCTCAAGGGAGACTCAGAAGAGAAGAAGGGAATTCCTAATGTTGAAGCCAGGTGTGACTCAGATTGGAGCTTTTTTCTTTCTTAGATATCCATGTAAATGTGTCATCAGATACCGTTCTTTTAAATATGTTTTTGTAGAACCGGCTCATTTGATTGCTTTTCTTTCTCTGAAACGTCTTGAGTGTGGAATACCATCTGTACCTAAGTGATAATTAGCTCTGCATCAGCACAGATTCAGTAATTTTCTTTGTAAAATTATTCTTCAATTTAATTACTCTTTTCGTTAATCTTGGATCCAAAATGGAGGACTAGTGTGTGATTAAGATAAGAAATGTTTTCTTTTTTCCTTTATACTTTGATCCATTATTAGGATTGGAAGTTAACCTAAATGTTATATTTTCTTGATTATACTTTCTGTACAAGTTATGCTTGATAATAATGTAAAATCTTATAAATAAATAAAAAAAAGAATCAGAGGGATACATACCCTGTAGGTTCTAAAAGCAGGCTTGTAGATTAGATATAAACTATGAAGGCAGTGGCGTACCTAGTTTTCATTAGTTGCCATTAGTTTTCAAGGTCCAATCACGTCAAAGAATGATGCTTATCCGGGCAGTTGTATAATAAAAAGAATGGATAAGATAACATGAGAATTGAAATTGTCATGAATCATAGGGATACATACCCTGTAGGTTCTAAAAGCAGGCTTGTGGATTAGATAAACCATGAAGGCAGTGGCGTACCTAGCATATGTGACACCTGAGGCCCATCATTTTTTGACACACACACACCCCCATCTGTATGAACAACATGATTTTTAGTAACAATCCACACATCACACAAGAGTGTACCTAGGAAAAGGCAGCATCTTACATACTGCAGTGAGCAGTACATCAGTACACCCATTGTAAAACTAAACAAGCCAGACTAGTACAGATCAATCCTACACAGTCAGTCCTAACTGAAAACCATGTCTTTCGAACACACAGAACACAGAAAACACCTTCACCTAGTATGGAATATGTAATCACAAACTACCCCTCTCCCTTTTACTAAACTGTAATGTGGTTTTTTAGCCATGGTGGTAACAGCTCAGACTCTCATAGAATTCTGAGCAATTACCACCATGGCCAGTGCTAAAAAAACACTCTACAGATTTGTAAAAGGGGGGATAAAATAGAAAAACGTAGACAAAGGTTAAATTGAACCACCAAGAAGCTGGACTCTGCATACAATGCAACATCACAGAAACAGCGATGCATCTCCCCTAAAGCAAAAAAATAAATAAATATAATTTTTTTCTACATTGTCTTCTCTGGTTTCTGCTTTCCTCATAGTCTTGTTACTCTCTTCCTTTCATCCACTGTCTACCCTCTCTCTGCCCCTTCTATTTGGCTTCTTCTCTCCTCGTATTCTCCTTCCATCTCTCCCTTCACCCCTATTATTCTGGCATCCATCTTCTTCCATTCCCTCCTCCAATGGTCTGGCATCTCTCTCCTCTTCTTCCCTTCCCTCTCCCACACCCCCATGGTCTGGCATTTCACTCTCTCCTCTCCCTTCCCCCCACTTCCACAAGCATCTGCCCCCTTTCTTTCCCTCCAACCCAATTCCATCCAGTATCCTTCCCCCTTATTTCTCTCTCTCCTTTCCCTGCACATCAATTCCATCAGCATCTGCCCCTTTCTCGCCCTCCACCACCCTTCCATACCACCCTGACCCCTTTTTCTCCCTCCACCACCCTTCTATGCTCCTCTCTCTCTCTCCAAATCAGCAAGGTCCCATGATGACTGCTTCTGTTGCCTCTGCCTCCGGAAGATGTAAGTGACATTGGAGGGGGTGGGCCAGCAGACACAGGGAGTTGGGGCAAGGTTCCGCAATGACTGCAGCTGCCGGTCCACCCCTTCTGACTTCACGTCTTCCGGAGGCATAGGCAGCAAATGCAATCATCGCAGGACCTTCCTGCACTTCAGTGAGGCTGCCGACTCTGCTTCGTAATAAGTATGGCAGCCGCACTGAGGTGCAGGTGCCATTTAGAGCAACTTGGAAGGTTCTGGATCCAGCCGGCTGTGTACCCCCCTAGGGCTGGCACCTGGGGTGGTCTGCCACTGTATGAGGGGACAAAAAATAAAAAGAATGGATAATTGACTGATTTAGATATGTCATACAATATAACCACAAAAATATGTAATAAAATGCAATTCTAAACTCAAAAGACTCCAGATGAAAAATAGACTACAGAAAGGAAACCAGAAAAGACCAAACCCATAGTACTAAGATTCAAATGCTAAAATCGGACATGTCCATTATGAAGAGACGTGTGGATCACTGCTAATTATAATGAGTGAGTCTTTAAAATATGAGACGGTAACGGATAGCCAGGCCTGGTGGACGGAAGTGACAAATACTGGAGCCAAAACAAGAGCACCGTGATGAAACTTGAATGGAAATATGGATACCTATTTATACTTTTGAGTAAAATTGCGATGCGAACATGTCATAGAAAAGAATAAATAATGTGTAAACTAAAAACCAAGAATAACATATTGTAACACCAAACTCAGAATTAATGAAATAACATGTTAAAAGAACTTAACCCCCCCCTTAATATAGGACATATACATACTTAAAATGATGACTGGTTACAAACAGTATGCCTAGACTATATAGACATAAACAGGGCAAAAGTAAACTTATGGGAAATGAACAGCTGATAATACAGAGTGTATCTTGAAAAGCCAATCAGGTAGATGAAAAGTGAAACCAGGGAAAGATCTAAATTATTGTTCAAATGAGCTTCTATTAAAACCAAAGAATAAAACCACAACACTCGGGGAAAGTAAAAAAAAAGAGAGTAAAATGGACTTACCGAAAAGGTCTCTGCACTGATGAGATAAACTCGTACGCAGAATAAATGTGAACACGCAATAGTGGGCTATGATATTTGATCCGTTGAAAGAGGCACCAAAAAAGTGTCAGCAATGGATTAGATTCACACTGATAGGGGAGGGGCATCGGGCTGTTAAAAAAGGCTGCTTTAATAAATAAATGAAAATACTGATGAAAAACTAAATAAAAAAAACCAACACCAAGATAAAATGCCGAACCTGACTGCAAGTGGTAGTGAAAGTAGCATAAGGTACCCGTAGTACTGTTAGTGCCAGAGCTGCTTAGAATAAAGAACCGTGCTGTACATGAGGAGGAAAAAGAAAAAATGAGGTGATAAGATGTAAAGTGCTGGCCCCTCACTGCACCACTTGATAAAACTAAGGAGCGATATTCTAGAGCAGGGGTGCCCACACTTTTTGGGCTTGCAAGCTACTTTTTAAATGACCAAGTCAAAATGATCTACCAACAAAATTTTTTTTAAAAAACACAAAGCACACTGTATGCATAGAAAATGTTAATTATCATTCCTATGCACTGTCACCTCAGTAACAACCATAGAAAGATTTATATAAAAAAAAAACAACCACCATACAAAAATAGACAAATCCGCCCCCTCCCTTTTTACTAAACCACGATAGCAGTTTTTAGCACAGGGAGCTGTGCTGAATGCCCAGCACTGCTCTCGACGCTCATAGGCTCCCTGCGCTAAAAAACGCTATTGCAGTTTAGTAAAAGGGGACCATAGTGTAAAATATAGACAGCAGATATAAATTCAGACACATTTTGATCACTAAATTGAAAATAAAATCATTTTTCTTACCTTTGTTGTCTGGTGATTTCATGAGTGTGTGGTTGCACTTTCTTCTTCTGACTGTGCATCCAATCTTTCTTCCCTTCTTTCAGCCTGTATGCTTCCTCTCCTCCAGACCTCATTCCTTTCCCCAACTTTTTCTTCCTCTCTCCCTGCCTCTCTTTCTTTTTTTCTCTCTTCATGCCCCCTTTCTTTTTTTTCTGTTTCTCTTCTTTCGTTCTGTCTCCCTGTCTGCCCTCTTTCTTTCTTTCTCCCTGCCCTCCACCAAACCACTGCTGCTGCCATCGGGGAACAGGCCCCAAAGCTGCTGCCGCCCCAAGTTCTCCCTGCTTCCCTGCGTCGGGCCGACCAGCATTCCTCTCCCCGACGTGAATTCTGCCGTCGGAGAGGAAGTTCCGGCCCTGCCAGGCAGCGATTTGCTGGCCAGAACTTCTCTCGGGAGAGGAAGGCTAATCAGCCCGGTAGATTGCGATCGACCTATTGGGGACCCTGTTCTAGAGAAATGCTGCCGGGACCCGCCTTCGCAGAAACAGAAGGTTGGCAGGACCCGTCAGCAAGAACAGTAAATTGAAAGCTTCAATGACCTGTCTCCCGCCTTAACCAGTAGCGAACGCATGCTCCGGGGCTCTAACATATGCGTGCCGGCTTCCCTTCCCCCCCCTCCCAGACATAAGTTCCGGTTTCCGAGGGAAGAGAAGGGAAGCCGGCATGCACACTAGAGCCCCAGACCATAAGTTCGCTACAGGCTAAGGCGTGAAATCTCCAAGCTGTTTTGATGGTTTTTTAAAGTTGAGCAGCAGCAGAATTCACGATCGGAAGATAGCCGGGCGGTCATCTAAATTAGCCGGGCGGAGCGCCTGGCTAAAAGGCCCTAGGGAGAACACTGATATGGGTTACACTTGGTTGGTGTAGAGTGAGGCAGGTGAGAGGCATTGTAAACTTGGTTATTAATATAGACTTATATTTCGGATAGTATTACTGCTTTAGAATATATTTGAACACTTTTATATATGCATGGAAAGGGTTCAGAGTTAAAATCCTTGGTAAGTAGGTGGGAAGGGAAGGAAGGGGAATTTGTTCAGAGATGTTTGGGGTTGCATAGAAGAAAAACTGTGCACTGGTATGCTAATCTTTGTTTGTTTTGAATTTAAAAAAAAGAAAGAAATACAAGTGGAAATAAATAAGAAAACAGATAAATGGGGGCATGGGCGGGGCAGGGCCAGGGGGGCCCAGTGTACTTATGTGCCTAGGGGCCCTTGAAGAATTAATCCTGCCCTGACCTTGTTGGTAGTTTCCAAAAGGAATCCACCTGGTGTGCATGTGCTATAGTGCAATATCCCCCTCCATCCTAGAATTTTCTCCCTTTCTGTGTTTATGGGGAAAACCCTTGATGATAAAGGTCCTTAGAATACCATATTTCGAGAACAATTATAACTAAGGGGTCAATATCCAGAGCAATTTAATACTCCAGAAATAGCTCCTGGCCAGTTAAATCACCTGTTTATGGCTAGCCACTAATTTTCAGCTGCACTTAACAGTTAGTGCTGCTGAAAATAACTTATTAGTGCTGAACTGAAAACCAGATATTTTGAAGGCACTCTGGGGGCAGAATCAACACTTGGCCAATTAAGTGCCAATATTCAGCACTTAACTAGCTATGTAGGTTACCTATATAAATAGGTAAAGTGATGAATATTTGACTTAATTAGCTATGTGTTAGCCAGCTCCACAAATCCCTGGAATTCAATACTAGTGCTCAAAAATGACCTGACATTGAATTTCTGGGTTTAATACCCATAGTGGTCAGCAAAGCACTGATTGCCGCTGGATGAATATCAGGAGTTTGGCAGTTAGCCAGGACTAGAATAGGAAGTGAAACATGCTTGCAATTATGTGGGGGGGGGGGGGTGAGGGGGTTGCTACTACCCTTTCCACCATCTAGTCATAACATTCAAGCTCACATCATCACTAAACAATTTTAGATGCATCCGCACATCCTTTCCTTGCCTGGTCCCACCCTCTCGACCCTCCTTCATCTGCTTTTCTTCCTTCCCTGAAATTACAAAGGAAGAACCCATACAACTTATGCCCTCAGCCATGCCCCTCAGACCCTATTCCCACCCCTCTACTTGACCCCATTTTACATACTGTTATACCTTCCATCTGTCATAACCTCAACCTATCCATTTCCATGGCAACTGTCCCTGATGCCTTCAAACATGTGGTGGATAAGCCGCTCCTCAAGAAACTCCCACTAGATCCCCACCTGCCCGTTCAACAATCTTGTCTTCTTTTTTCTGTTTCTATCCAAGCTACTCAAGTGTGCAGTTCTCCATCGCTCTCTTGACTTCCTTTCATCTCAACAGATTCTTGATCCTCTACAATCAGGCTTCTGACCTCTACACTCCTCAGAGGATGCCCTCATCAATGTCTGCAGTGACCTATTCCAGATCTAAGGGCCTTTACTCGATCCTCATCCTTCTTGACCTGTCTATTGCCTTTGACACTGTTAATCACTGCTTACTCCTTGATACACTGTCCTCGGTTGGACTCTGCGAATCTGTTCTCTCCTGGTTTGCCTCCTACCTCTCCCATCACACATTTAGTGGATCCTCTTCTGCTGCTATCCTGCTAGTGGTTGATGTACCCCAGGGCTCTGTCATAGGACCTCTTCTCTTCTCTCTCTACACTTCCTCCCTTGGTGCCCTGATTTCTTCTCTCTCTCTACACTTCCTCCCTTGGTGCCCTGATTTCTTCTCTCTCTCTACACTTCTTCCCTTGGTGCCCTGATCTCCTCCCATGGCTTACAGTATCATCTTTATGGTGATGGCTCCCAGCTCTACATGTTTACACCTGAAATTTCACCTAAAGTCCAAGAAAAAGTCTCTGCTTGTGTGGCTGACGTTGCTGTCTGGATGTCCTGCCATCATCTGAAACTAAACATGTCCAAGACTGAGCTGCTCCTCTTTCCTCCTAAACTCTCCTCTCCTCTCCCTCTGTTTTCCATCTCTGTAAATAATACTGTCATTGTTCCAGTCTTCTCTGCCTGCAAACTTGGAATTGCCTTTGCTTCTGACCTATCATTTTCTCTGCACATCAAACAAACTGCTAAGGCTTGTCACTTCGATCTCTACAAATTCATCAAGATTTGCTTTTTCCACACTCTCGTAGCCTCACGTTTAGATTACTGCAATCTACTTCTAACTGGGTCTCCCACTATGCTACCTATCCCCCTTACAATCTGTGCAAAACTCCGCTGCACTTCTCATCTTCTACCAACCTCACTACACTCATGTTACCCCTCTCCTCAAATCACTTCATTGGCTCCCTTTGCATACAGTTCAAACTCCTATTGCTAACTTACAAGTGTGTTTATTCTGCTGCCTCTCAATATCCCACCTTTTTGATATAGCCTTCAATTCCTAACCCTACTCCCCACTGTCCTAGCTAGCAGATTAACCGTTCCCCCTAACTGTATCTATGGCATCCTGTTTGCCTGTCCTGTCTGTTTAGATTGTAAGCTCCTTCGAGCAGGGACTGTCTCCTTCATGACTGCTGTGTACATCTGGTAGCGCTATAGAAATAATTAATAGTAGTAGTAGTATTTGCTTAGTAATATATGTGGTGAAAAGAAATAAAATTATGGGTTGTTTTTTTTCAGGCTTTAGCAATGAGGAAGGCTTATATCTTTCAATATTGGAACCAGTTTGATCTTTCCATCCTAGTAATTGGAATCTCAGAGATCATCACTGAACATCTACTGACTTATTTCAAGGCTTACAAGTCTGAAGTGAAGATTATTAGACTATTCCATTTTCTTCGAGTTTTTAGAGCTTTGCGACTTTGCAAGGTAAAATTATATATAATAGTGTGGCTTCATTTTGTACAGGAAAGCTTCCAAATATCTTCTTGGTTCTAAGAACAATATAAAAAAGAAAACAAGTTTCCCAAAATCTGACTTTGTAAATAAATATATTATTATTAGTTAATCAGTGTTCTCCCCAGAAATTTTTTCCAGCCGGGTGGCATGAAAAAGTAGCCGGGTGGGGCGGGTTGGGGAAATTTGGTGGTGGGGAAAATTAACCCCCTCTTTTACTAAGGTGCGCTAGCATTTTTAGCGTGCACAAACCCCTGTGCTATGTGGGAAAACTAACGCCAGCTTAATGCTGGCGTTAGCATCTAGCGCATGTGGCAATTCTCCGCGCACTAAGCGCACGCTAAAACCACTATTGTAACTTAGTAAAAGAAGCCCTAAATGTGTACTATTTTTATTAGTTAATTATTATTATTATTATTTTCCAATGCTCAATATGACTTCCTTTTTTAAGGTTTGACACTTGTGCCAGAACATTTTTACTAAATTTAAGAAGTTTTTGCCCTCTTTCAAATGGTATAGAGGTTAAAAAAAGGGAAAGGCGTTAATGAAGTCATTAGGTTCAATCTAGCCTTTATTTCTGCATGAATTAAGAACATAAGAAGTTGCCTCCGCTGAGGCAGACCAGAGGTCCATCTTGCCCAGCGGTCCGCACCCCCGGCGGCCCATCAGGCCTACTTGCCTGAACAGTGTCCCTGACTAATTTAAACAACTAAAAAAAAAAAAGATAAATATAGCTGATCCAGTCATACAAGAAATGGCTCTACAGCAAGGGTGCCCACACTTTTTGGGCTTGCGAGCTACTTTTAAAATGAACAAGTAAAAATGATCTACCAACAATAAAATTAAAAAAAAAACCCACAAAGCACACTGTACGCAGAGAAAATGTTAATTATCCCAGGACAAGCAGGCAGCATATTCTTGACTGATGGGTGACGGCACCGACGGAGCCCCGGTACGGACAATTTTAGAGTGATTGCACTCTAAGAACTTGGAAAGTTCTGGTAGGCCGCACCGCGCACGCACGAGTGCCTTCCCGCCCGACAGAGGCGCGCGGTCCCCAGTTTCTTAGTTTCCGCGGAGTTAAGAAGACGAGTTTTTCAACGGCTGTTGAAAATTTTTTCTGACTTGCCTTCCCGCTCGCGTAAACCTTTTTGGCTTTATTGCTTTTTTCCTTTTCTTTAATTAAAAAAAAACAAAAACTTTTTTTCGTCAAATTTGGTTTTTCCCCGGCGGGGCCTTCTGCCACCATCGAGGCCTCGGCCTTCGATTTGGCTGAAGCCGTTTTTCCTTTCATGCCCCCTCAGCCAGGGTTTAAAAAGTGCCAGCGGTGTGCTCGGCCTATATCTCTCACGGACCCACACAACTGGTGCCTACAGTGTTTGGGTCCTGAGCATCAGGCCTCCACCTGCACCCGCTGTGCCACACTTAAAAAACGAACCTTGAAAAATCGCCAAATACAACAGCGATTACTGTTCGGTGCAGAGATGTCCGACCCCGTTCCATCGACTCCGGCTTCGGCACCAGTTCAGTCGGCACCCTCTTCTTCGACGCCGCGCAACACCGCACCGGCGTCCCAGCATTCAAGTAAGCCGGCTAAGAAGCCTTCCCCGCTGGAGCGTCCTCTGGTCTCGAGTGCAGTGAGCCCAATCCTGCCGAATGTGAGGCGCCAGCGGAAGAGCTCCGCCCCTATTGAGGTGAGTCCCTCGACATCGGGCTCCTCATCTCCGGGGCGTCGAGCGGCACCGCAGGTACCGCAGAAGAAAAAAGCTGTACCGGTGCCATCCCTTGATGACCGTATTACGGCCATTCTCCAAGTGCAGCTCAAGGAGCAATTACAACAGCTCCTTCCAGCTATCCTGGCACCGAACCTTCCGGTGCCGGTCCGCACTGAGCCGGTACCGATAGTGGAACAGCCTGTACTGTCTGCATCCACTGTTTCAGTACCGCTCCACTCGACCTCATCGGTGTCGATGCCAGTCCTCGCACCGGAGCCGAGAGCTCAACATCAGTCGGTGCAGACTTCGGCACCGGTGCCACCGATTACATCTCCGGGCTCGGTATCGATGAGGTCGGGTAAGTCGGTGCGCAAAATCCGACACGTAGAACCATCTACTCCAGAGTCTCGGGACCGTACTTCCCATGTCAGGGATCCTGATCTGTGGGGAGATTCAGAGGAACCCTTTCTCTCTGAAGGTGAATGTTCCTCAGATGAGGATGATTCTGATGTACCTGACCCATCCTCTAGGCATGACACTTCATCTTTCTCCAGTTTTCTGAAAGATATGTGTGACTCTTTGTCTATTCCTTTGGAGGCTGAGTCCAAAAAGTCTAAAGCTTTTTTGGATGCCCTTGACTTTGACCAACCTCCAAAAGAATTTTTGAAGCTCCCTCTTCATGACATCTTGAGAATTTAGAGACTCCCTTAACGGTTCCAGGGGCCCCTCGTAAATTAGACTCTTTATATAAGGTAATTCCCATTCCTGGGTTCGACAAACCTCAACTTCCACACGAATCTTTACTTGTCGAATCTACCCTTAAAAAATCTTCAGGAGCCAGTGTATATGCTTCTGTACCTCCTGGCAGAGAGGGTAAAGCCATGGATAAATTTGGTAAGAGGCTCTACCAAAATGCAATGTTGGCAAACAGAGCTGGTAATTATGCTTTTCATTTTTCTTTCTATCTTAAACATCTCCTTACCACCATGGCTTCATTTGAGAAGTACCTTCCTCAACGTAAACAACAATCCTTTCACCATTGCTTGTCGTCTCTGTTTCAACTGCGTAAGTTCATGGTTAGGTCCATTTACGACACCTTCAAACTTACATCCAGAGCGACAGCAATGTCTGTGGCAATGCGTCGCCTGGGCTGGCTTTGGGTATCCGAACTTGATGTTAACCATCAAGATCGGTTAGCCAACGCCCCGTGCCTAGGGGATGAGCTCTTTGGGGAATCCATTGACTCGACCACTCAAAAGCTCTCTGCTCATGAGACACGCTGGGATACCCTGCTTAAAAATAAGAAAAAGCTTCCTCCAGCAAGGCCTTTTAGGCAGCAATCGGCCTATCAACACCGCTTCACAGCTCGCCCATTACCAACAGCTGCTCAGCAACCCAGGCGTCAAAGGCAGCAACAACGTCAGCCTCCCAGACAACAGCAACAGCAGCAACCTGTGAAGCCACCTCCACAGCAGAAGACACAGCCCTTTTGACTTAATTCTCCAAAGTATAGCCAGTACTCCTATATCTGCTCTCCTGCCTCAACCTATAGGAGGTCGTCTTTCTCTGTTCCTCAGCCGGTGGGAAGTTATTACTTCAGACCAATGGGTCCTCAACATCATTCGCCACGGCTACTCTCTCAACTTTCAGACTCTTCCGCCCCAAAGCCTGCCAAAAGAGTCTGCTTTGAACAGTCCTCAATCTGCCCTCCTTATTCAGAAGTTCAATCCCTCCTCCTTCTGAACGCTATAGAAGAAGTTCCTATAGATCAAAAGGGGCAGGGATTCTACTCCCGTTATTTTCTAGTTCCCAAGAAAACGGGAGATCTCAGACCAATCTTAGATCTTCGCGATCTCAACAAACATCTGGTAAAAGAAAAATTCAAGATGCTTTCTCTAGCCATTCTTTATCCTCTTCTCAATCAAGACGACTGGCTATGCTCCCTCGATCTCAAAGAGGCATACACTCACATACCGATCAACATAACCTCCAGACGGTATCTACGCTTCATGATCAATCATCGGTCCTTCTCCAGGATTTTCTTCTGTGAACACAGAACAGAAGAATTTGTTTAGCACATTTGCTTTCTCCTCATCACTCTCCACATATTTGTTCCCAGCATCTTTCAGCCTAGCAATTCCATTTTTTATCTTCCTCCTTTCACTAATATATCTGAAAAAATTTTTATCTCCCTTTTTTACATTTTTAGCCATTTGTTCTTCCGCCTGTGCCTTCGCCAAACGTATCTCTCTCTTGGCTTCTTTCAGTTTCACCCTGTAGTCCTTTCTGCTCTCCTCTTCTTGGGTTTTTTTATATTTCATGAACGCCAACTCTTTCGCCTTTATTTTCTCAGCCACTAGGTTGGAGAACCATATCGGCTTCCTTTTTCTCTTGTTTTTATTGATTTTCTTCACATCGCTGAAGGGTTAGAAGGAAAAGTGTGCCTTTTTGCAGATGATACCAAGATTTGTAACACAGTAGACACTGAAGAGGGAGTGGAAAATATGAAAAAGGATCTGCAAAAGTTAGAGGAATGGTCTAATGCCTGGCAACTAAAATTCAATGCAAAGAAATGCAGAGTAATGCATTTGGGGATTGATAATAGGAAGGAACCGTATATGCTGGGAGGAGAGAAGCTGATATGCATGGACGAGGAGAGGGACCTTGGGGTGATAGTGTCTGAAGATCTAAAGGCGAAAAAACAGTGTGACAAGGCAGTGGCTGCTGCCAGAAGAATGCTGGGCTGTATAAAGAGAGGCGTAGTCAGTAGAAGGAAGAAGGTGTTGATGCCCCTGTACAGGTCATTGGTAAGGCCCCATTTGGAGTATTGTGTTCAGTTTTGGAGACCGTATCTGGCGAAGGACGTAAGAAGACTTGAGGCAGTCCAGAGGAGGGCGACGTAAATGATAGGAGGCTTGCGCCAGAAGACATATAAGGAGAGACTGGAAGCCCTGAATATGTATACCCTAGAGGAAAGGAGAGACAGGGAAGATATGATTCAGACGTTCAAATACTTGAAGGGTATTAACGTAGAACAAAATCTTTTCCAGCAAAAGGAAAATGGTAAAACCAGAGGACATAATGTGAGGTTGAGGGGTGATAGATTCAGGGGCAATGTTAGGAAATTCTACTTTATGGAGAGGGTATGTGGATGCCTGGAATGCGCTCCCGAGAGAGGTGGTGGAGAGTAAAACTGTGACTGAGTTCAAAGAAGAAGTGGGATGAACACAGAGGATTTAGAATCAGAAAATAATATTAAATATTGAGCAAAGGCCAATACTGGGCAGACTTGCACAGTCTGTGTCTGTATATGGCCGTTTGGTGGAGGATGGGCTGGGGAGGGCTTCAATGGTTGGGAGGGTGTAGATGGGCTGGAGTAAGTCTTAACAGAGATTTCGGCAGTTGGAACCCAAGCATAGTACAGGGTAAAGCTTTGGATTCTTGCCCAGAAATAGCTAAAAAAAAAAATTTAAAAATTTAAATTGAATCAGGTTGGGCAGACTGGATGGACCATTCGGTTCTTTATCTGCCATCATCTACTATGTTACTATGTTAGATACATCATGGAGGATGAGGATAGAGTAGAGGACTCTGGATTTGACCAGGTGCAGATCATTGGAGACTTTAGCAAGGGCAGTTTTCTGTAGAATGGAGAGCGCGAATAGCTCAAGATGAAAGAAAGTCAAGACAATGGTGGTGAACATGTTCAAGTAGCTTGGTTAAGAAGGGCAGGAGGGAGATGGGGTAATAATTGGAGGGGCAGGAAGGGTCCAGTAATGGTTGAGGAGCTGCATAACTACAGCATGTTTAAAGGTACAGTTGCAGTTGAGAATGATAGGTTAAGGATATGGCAGATAGTGGGGATGATATAGGAGAGCTGGTAATCAGTAGAGAGGTGGGGATGAGATCAGAGGAACATGTAGTGAGTTTGGAGGAGAAGAGAAGCTGTGCAGTTTCCATGATTTCAGAGAAGGAAGAAACGGTGGCAGGGTTTGGTGGGAGGGTCAGTGCAGCAGTTGGGAGAAGGGAGAGGCAATTCGATCTAAGTTTATCACCCTGCTACCTCTAGTTTTTCTGCTTCTCTGTCTCTGGAAAGATTTGTTAGAACAATGGAAACATGATGGCAGATAAAGGTCAAATGGCCCATCCAGTCTGCTATCCACAGCATCCACTATCCTCTCCCATGCTTTATTGAATTCAGACAGGCTCAGGAGTAATTTAAGGAAATACTTTTTTTAACAGAAAGAGTGGTAGATGCTTGGTAGAGGTGGTGGAGAAAAAGACTAATCATCTCTTAGTTTCATCCTAAGCCCTCTCATTCCTGAGCTTCCTTTGAAATGAGAGACTTGCTTCATGTGCATTTATGCCACATAGGAGGAATAATGGACTATGCAATTTAAATTAAAACTGAATTCAGATAAAACTAAGTTCTTTTTGGCAAGTCCTAATAACAAGATCACGAATACCTCTTTGAGATTAAATGGGTCAGACCACCCATTTAATTCTACCATCAAAATCCTGGGTGTCATCTTGGACCGAAGCTTGATTTTTGAAGATCATACTAACTCTCAGGTTAAAAAATATTTTCTCACTTTATGGAAACTTCGTACTATTTTGACTTCTCTTTTCGACTGCTGATTCATACTTGGGATCTTTTAAGAAAACCATCAAACAACTGAGAATCATTCAGAATGCTGCAGTCCGTCTCATCTAAAGTTTGCTTGCCTTTGCTTCAAAACCATAACAGGTTCATTCCCAATCTATCTATCTCATCATTTTGAATTTCCAGGCACAGTTGTACACGTAGTGCCTACTTGTTCGCTTTCCCATCCTTGAAGGGCTGTATCTACAAGAGATTCCTCAATAGAACATTATCATTCCAAGCAGGCAAATGGAATAAATGTTTAACCAACTTTATCTCAAACACTCTTTCTTACCAAACTTTTAGGAAGTCAATCAAAACTTATCTCTTTGATAAATTTCTCTATTTCTGCCTTGATGTACTTGTAAAACACTTCCAGGAAAAATTTGATTAATCTCACCATGCTAATGTAATTTTGAATTTTTTTTTTTTTTTTGTAATATCGCTGTCTGTATACAGTCCCTTCCTCTGTAAACTGCTCTGTGGTATTGTGGTATATAAAATAAAGTTATAATTATTATTATCTGTATCATATCTCCTCTATCCATTTTTTCTCTAGGGTATACATATTCAGGTGTAAACCGCTTAGGTTAGTGACATGCTGGAGCAGTATATCATATCGTAATAAACATAAACTATGTCAAAGGCTTTGGTAGCACTATGGAAATGATTAATAATAATAGTAGTAGTAGTAGTGCCTAACCCTCAGTAAGCCTGGTTCTAAGGGAGAGATTATAGAGGCTCAGCATTAAAAAGAGTTTTAACAGCAACTTGTAAATTGCATATATAATTTGAATATATTTGCTTGAGGAGAGAGCTGTTAACTAATAGGCTTCTTTGGATCTGTTTAGGACCTTTTTGAGACTTTGGGGAGTAGTAAGTGGGAGAGAGGCCTGGAAAACTCTCAAAGTCAGGCCAAGTGCACTATATTTCATGGGGGTGACTGTGAATCCTCTCAACCTAACTAAAAAGCACTCCTTGAGGAGAGACCTCAAGCTGGTTTCAGCCTCTTAGTTTGAGACTGAACTCTGAGGATTTTTTTTTTTTTTAGAGATCAGACTCCACAGGTTACCCTTGAGGCTAATTCCTACCCACCCATCCCAAGGCAGAGCTTTTTTGGCTCTTCAGCCAACCAGGAACAGGGCATTGCTTTTGTAGGACTTTTCTGTTCTTTTTTTCTTCCAGGTGTAAGTACTTCTGCAACCACATTATGGCAGGGAAACAGGGAATATCTGATGTCTAGCCATTGTCAGTCTCATGAACAATTAGTCCTAGGGATAGATCTCATAGAAGTTATAGTGGAACATTGCACGCCATTAAAACAAGTTTGAAGATTTGAGATGTCTTGCTATAGATATTGAACACAAATCTATGCAGGTAGGAGATCGAGTTCAAAGACTTAAAACAAAGAGAATTGCAGTGGATTCAAAGACTGAATAGTTTATTTCCTGATGACATTAACAGCATTACTGAATGGTCTGTGTTCATATGAGAAGATCCTGCACTGTGGAGGGATGGGTGTCTCAAACTGGATATGGTCATTACTGTTGTTACTCATGATGTAAATTAAATCAAACAAATATGCCTTATGAGAATTTTAAACTTTCATACATTCCTAATACGCATACACCGGTCTGCTTGAAAATATAAGCGCCATTTTTTTTAAGCATTCAAGAGCAGCAGAAGTTAATGCTTATGAGAGAAGTGTACGTACCTACAAGTTTTTTCTTTTTCATATAATGTCGCGATGCAAAAGTTTTTGGAAGGAAGTAATTTGTTGAATTACATTTTAGTTTTAAGAACATTCAAGATTGTCAGCATTGGCAACTATGTTAGAATTTTACCACGCATGTGTTGGTGTTCAGGAGTATCAAATGCACCATGCTTAAATTGAGAAGCATTAACAGTGAATGTTTATGAAGGAAACGTAGGTGCTTACAGGATATATTTTTATTTATGTGATGTTAAAGTACAAATTCATTTGGATTACAGTAAAACCTTGGGTTGTGGGCATAATTTGTTCCAGAAGCATGTTCTTAATCCAAAGCACTCTTATATCAAAGCGAATTTCCCCATAGGAAATAATGGAAACTCAGACGATTCGTTCGTTCCACAACCCAAAAACTTTAATACAAAATAATGTATGCTATGAGCATTTGAGCTATGGGTAAATTGGGTGTGACACTTCTATTACATTCAGCCGTACTCGGCGTAAGATGCGTGTATGTTGTGCATGCTTGAACTGTGGGTAAATCGGGTGTGATACTTTTATTATGTTCAGCTTTTATTACATTCAGCCACACTAAGTGTACGCTTATGTGATTTAGTATATTAAATCGCATAATTGCACCCTCTACCCCTTTCCTCTTTTCGTCCCCCAAATCAAATCTATCATAGATATGTGGCATTTTAGAAGTTATCTTCAAATAATATAATGACTATTAACAAAATCACCTCTGTAAATTTTACTTTTTCAGATTATATTGCCCAAATTGTTATATCATATGAACAGTCAAATAAATAGACAATTAATTTTTGGATATGATATTGTAAAAGGGTTTATCATTGGAGAAGAATATGTAAGGAATTTAATTAATCAGATTTCTGATCAGAAGATTATTACCCAGGTAAGAAATAAAGATAATCAGCATACCAAATCCAATTCTCTTTCCCCTTAATTTTAACTTCAGGGCAACATTTAATTGACTATAAAATGTATAACACTATGGCCTAAATTCTATGTATGATGCCCCAAAAATTGGTGCCATAGATCTTTAGGGCCATAGTCTATAAATGGCGTCCCAATTGTAGGTGATGGTAGGCATCCTACTGCTGTCTAACCAGCCAAATGTGATACACATTTAAAAAAAACAAAACCTAAGGCAGGCTCCCTACCCAATAGGCATCTGTCACGGTTGAGGAAGATGCGTAGAGACATTTAAGCTTGCCCAAGGCTGTACGTGGGCATGGTTTTGCCAGGAAGTGCCCTAGGGTGAGCTTAAGTGGTCCTATGCTGAGTGGCCACAGCAAGGAACTGCCCCCCCCCCCCCGGTGAAGTCAGCCAGCAGAAGGAATGCCTATTCCCTCCCACCACCACACCCGAGCCCCCACCAACACTGTCCATGGCAGTAGGGATGCCCATTTCCTCCCACCCCGAACCCTCTGACACTTTCCAATTTGCAGGAGGGATGCTCATTCACTCCTGCTGTCAGCCCCATTGATCCCCTGAACCCCAGACACTCCCCAATACCCACCCGACATTCTCTAACTTTTCCAAAACCCACCCAACATTCCCGGCACCCATCTTCCACAACACCTCCTCAACACCCCTCCGACACCCATTGACACTCACCCGACATTCCCCAACACTCACCCGACACTTCCCAAAACCCATTCAACGCTCATCAGACATTTCCTAGCACACCCCAACATTTACCCTGACACCTCCTGACTTCCCCCCTCATACCTTTAGGAGATGGCCGGCAAGAGGGATGCCAACTCCTTCCTGCTGGAAGGCCCACATTTTCCAAAATGGTAGACTTCCCCTTCCCAGTGTATTCTGGGATGCACCAGGGAGGCGCCTGGGCCAACCGGAGTCTTAGGTCATATTCCCAGTGTATTCTGGGATGCACTTGGAGTGGCCTACTCTAATTGGACAGATACCGAAGGCCTCTTCCATGGAAGGGGTCTTTGGTATCTGGCCAATTGGAATCTTAGGCCACTCCTAGTGCATCCCTGAATGCACTGGGAAGGAGGCCTAAGACTCCAGTTGGCCAAGGTGCCTAAAGCCCCTTAACCAATCGGAGCCTTAGGCCCCTCCCTGGTGCATCCCAGAATGCACCAGGAAAGGGAAGGCCTGCCATTTTGGAAGAGGGGAGCCTGCCGGCCATGGGGAGTGGGCATCCCTCTTGCTGGCCATCTCCTAAAGGTACAAGAGGGGGTACAGGAGGTATTAGGGAATGTTGGGAAGCGTTAGATGGGTGTCAGGAGGTATTGGGGAGTGTCGGGGGTTAAGGGAATTAGCAGGGCTGACAGCAGAAGGGAGTGGGCAGGTGACTTCAAGGGGGGGTTCAGGGGTGGCGGCGGGAGGGATTGGGCTTCCCTCCTGCCATGGACAGTATCGGGTGGGGGTTCAGGGGTGGCGGTGGGATGAATTTGGCATTCCTCCTGCCGACCAAGGTCACAGGGGAGGTCAGGGGTTCCCTGCCGTGACTGTTCAACTGATTACGGCAGGGGGATTCCCTTTGCCACAATCAGCTGATGGGAAGGGATCAGGCGTGATTCTCTAACCGGCACCTGTGACATGGGTGCCAGGTAGAGAATCAGACCGGTTAGGCGGGATAGGGCATCTGTCTCTTAGGGCAGACACGATTCTGTATAAGATGCTTGTATGTGATTCTCAGCCGCTTCTTAGGCAGCTGTAGAAACAGGTGTCCTTTATAGAATTTCTCTTTTAGGCTACCAAGTGGTATAAATTAATATCTGAGCATCTGAATAAAAAACCTAAAACTAGTCTAAAAGACATTTGGAGCATTGAGACAAAGCAGCAAATTTCTGCTACTCAATGGCCACAGATTTCGACTTGGAGGTTGAGATGTACAGCATCAGCATCTACGAGACAGACTTGTTTTTTTCTGTTGTATAGAATTTTCTGGACCCCTGTTCGGTTGCAAAAGTTAGATAGTTCTAAGTCAAATAGATGCTGGCACTGTCATCTCGATAATAGGGACACTGGATCATCTATTGCCCCTTGATAGTTAAATTTTGGAGATCTATATAGGGTCAAATTACTATGATCCTGCAAGTTCCATTATCATTGAAGTATGATATTGTGTTGTTTGGAATATTATTAATAACTAAAAGTCCAATCAGTGCAAATCAGAATATGGTGCTTCTCGTCATGACAGGAGTTGCTATGAAGCTGATCATGAAAAACTGGAAAAATTGGGATAATATAAATTATAGTTTTTGGTGGGAAACTTTATGCCAAATTTATAAATTTGAACATATGAATTCGTTAAAATTGGGACACTATAATAAATTCAAAGTCATTTGGGATCCATTAACAAAATGTTGTATGAAATAAACATACATATTTCCCTTTGATTTCTGTTATGCACATCCAGGAAGGGTGGGAGGGTGCAGGAGGGGGGGGGGTGTTATATATTTACTATATCATTTGATTGTATTGAGTGCTGATTATTGTAATATTTGTTTGTTAATTTGTTGCATTTAATGTTGGCTTTTGAAAATGAATTAAGATTTAAAAAAAAGAATTTCTCTCTTAGGGTATGAAGAATAATCTTTTCCTATAACACATTAGGACATTATTTGAGCTTAATTGAGGTTTCTATTTGGAATGATTGTTTCACTGTTTTGATTGTTTAATGGCAATATTTAACATGTTTGATATAATTTCAGAGCAGAACAGAGTTGTGGTTCTGGAAGATTCCACATACCCCTCCTTCATATGTGTTGCTATATAGGGCTATTGCCTGCTTTGGTACAAGCTGAGAGGGCAGCAGAGCTCTCTGGTGAAGGTGGAGGGATTCGGGTGCTAGAGTGGGTTCCTTCTATGCGGCTCGTGAGTGTGGAGATATTTCCCATCCATCTAGAATGACACACCTATCTATTTAAAAAGATATTAGCAAGGTAGGAACCTAATCTTTTAAAACATAAGAACAGACTTACTGAGTCGGCCAATAGTCCATCTAGCCCAGTAGCCCGGCCTCACGATGGCCAATCCAGGTCACTAGTATCTATCATAAAACCAAAAAATAGCAACATTCCTTGCTACTCTATCAAACCTCCGTCTATTGCTTGAGATCTTAATGACTCTCTCTTTTCTTATGAAATTTCCCTTTGAGCCACTTCTTGCTCTCTGAAATTTCTCACTTGGAAAGTCTTTATTCCTCATGGCCTTCAAATCTGAATGCCGTGTGAGTGAACTTCAAGCCCTTGTATTGGATCCTGCCTATACAAGATTGTATCATGACAGGGTAGTCTTTCAAACAAATGCAAAATCTTCCTAAAGTAATTTCAGAATTCCACCTCAACCAATTCATCATTTTGCCTGTTTTCTATCCAAAGCCACGTTCTCATCCTGGAGAAGCAATCCTTCACACCTTGGACTGTTAAGGTTAGTCTTGGGGTAGTTTTAGGCTTATAGGCTATAGTGAAATAGGGTTAAACTTAGATTTTGCTACATAGCTGTCCAGACCAGGCCTGAACTGTATTTTTAAAGAGAATTAAGCTGTCAACATTATTTATCCAAGCTGGTATACTGAAAAACATTACAACATTGTTTATTCTAGGTGAGATTATGGGACAGAAGCATCATGGTGGAAGGCCATTTAGGTCATGATGATCAGGGACAATTATGCACACCCATGAAAGTAGTCAGAGGGAAGGTCTGCTGAGACTCCCCTGTAATGGGCCTATCAGAGAATAGGTTGTGTATGCTTAAGCTCACTTGGCCTTTACATCATAGGATCCATGACTTAATCCTCATCAAGTTGGACCAATCATGAATTGCCAAGCTCCATTACTTCCATGTCAGCCTAGCTATGGAGACAAATCCTATATAACAATGGATTTCCTGGACATTTGAGAGAAGAATGAGAAAGAGGAGGAGAAAGATTGTGTGTGAGAGAGAGAGAGAGAGAAATCTGGTAGCATCCAGAGGGACTGGAAAGATATGCCATGGAGAAGGATGCCTTGCTGGGAAAAGGGGGGGGGGGGGGGACGACACTCTTCCTGGGCAGAGGTGAAAAATACTGCTACAGTGAAATTCTGTTGTAAATCACTCTTTTTAGAGCAGTACTAGTCTGACAGCAACTAGCAAAGTTCAAGTTCATGCAAAATTGACTATGTGGAAACATAACATCTTACTGAGACACAGAGATTGTAAGTTTCTATATATTTCTTCAATCTAACCTTAATTAAGTTTCAAGTTTTATTAAAATTTGTTATACCACCTAATCAGACTTCTAGACAGTATGTTAATCTATATTAAATCTTATCATCATTTTCATCGTTAAATCTCATTATTTCATTATTATGTGATTTTAGTTTTGTAAATCACTTAGATCCTCAATATAAATAACAATGATAAATGATTTGAGTTAAATGCTAAATGATTTGAGCTAAATAAAGTCAATTTTAAATCTCAAGCGTCTCTCTTATATACATATAAAGTATAGCACTGAAAAGGCATAAACAGATCCTCTTATAATTTGTGGAGAATGCAGCCGCTCCAATATTACCTTATAAAAAGAAAAGGTGAAAAATAGGTGGAAATTCATGGTATACAAACAATATTCAGCTCTTGAAAAGACAAGTACAACAAGCTGAGAGGAAATGTAAACGTCAACAAACGCAATTATCTCTTCTTTCATATAAAACCTCAGTGAATTCATACAAGAATTTATTCTTTTTTTTTGTAAATCCTTTTAATTGGTAAGCAAGGTAAAACGTACATAGCCCAGCATATAACAACGGTGTATAACGCAAATGATAACAGTAATACGTCATAGAGGAAAACAGATTATAACAATAACTCAACATGCAGTGATATCCAAGCGAACAAAACCCCAGAAGAATAATCTTTCATTCCTGAGGTTTTATCAGTTTCCAACAAAAGAAAAAACAGATCTTTGTACCCTCCCTTCTTGTCCCCATCCCCAGCCCTTGAACTCCAATGTACAAGGATACATATTTCCTCCACAGTAAACAGTATGGTTTACGAGTATCTCTTCTACTGTGTGAGAATCTAACTTGCTCCCATTGAGCCATTTGCAGCATAAAGTTCTGCCAATGTTGCAAAGGTGGGGGATGCTCCCCATCCAGTACTGCAAAAAGGATTTCTTAGCCAATAAAATAGCAAGGAAAATAAAATAGAAACATAGAAACATTTTTAGAATATAAGTAATACAATTGTTAGGGGGAATTTTATGGGGAATGAATTTAACTGATTCATATGTAAATTTGGAAGATAATTCTTGTATGGATTCTATACTCATGACCCCAGATATGGTATGATAAATTTTAAGGAGGTTCAATTTACTTTATGTATCATTTCTAGGATTTTTTAATTTTAAGGGAATTATTTATCTTTATGATTATATTGGGAGGTTGGGTTTTTGTTGGGTTTTTTTCAAGCTCTCATTTGATTTTTGTTTAAGATTACATATTTTTATGAGGTAATATTAAATATTTTTCAAGGTCAAATAAATTAGTTTGTATTTGGGAAATATAGTATATGAGAGATGATTCTTGTATCTTAACTGTTTTAATTATTATAATAGGGAATTTTATGGAAAATGTATTAATTCATTCATAAGTAAATCTGATATTAATTATTTGTGGTAGGTTTTTAAATGGTCTAACAATTTTCATATATCTTTTCTATGATAAAGTGATGTCTTCCTTTTATGTTTTCAATGGGGAATGTCCTGGGAGTTAAAATTATTTAATACATTTTAGGGGTATATTAAGGGTCAACCTGGGGAAGCAGTTAAGGTGCCTGGGAGAGGTTAGTAATTACCGGCCTAAATGTTTGCTTACAAGTTCTTGGGTAATAAGATGAAAAGGGTTTGGGGAGGGTATGGGGGATTTCTGGGTTTTAGATCTTGGATAGAAACATAGAAATAGACGGCAGATAAGGGCCATGGCCCATCTAGTCTGCCCACCTTAATGTCCCTCCCCTACCTTTGCCCTGTGAATAGATCCCATGTGCCGATCCCATTTGGCCTTAAAATCAGGCACGCTGCTGGCCTCAATCACCTGTAGTGGGAGACTATTCCAGCGATCAACCACTCTTTCAGTGAAAAAGAATTTCCTGGTGTCACCTCGTAGTTTCCCGCTCCTGATTTTCCACGGATGCCCTCTTGTTGTCGTTGGACCCCTGAAAAAGAAGACTGGATGTATATCTTGGTGGATGTATATCTTGGTGGAGGGAGGGGGGAGGGGGTTATTTTTAAGGGGTTTTGGATGTGTAATGGCTTAATGTTGCTGATAGGGATAAATGTAATATTGATTTATTTTTCATGGCATCTTTTTGTTATAATTATACAATGAACTTAAAAACTTTTTTCATTGAATGTCAATGGATTTAATCACCAGATTAAGAGGAAAAAAAACACCTTTTTAAAACAGCAGGAGGCGAACATTTACTTTATTCAAGAAACTCACTTATCAGCCATTGAAGCGGTCAAGTTAGAAAAGGGATGGGTTAAGCATAGTTTTTTTGCTCCTGCTGTGGGGAAAAGAGCTGAGATTGCTATACTAGTACATAAAAAATGCTCAACTACATTTAGTGTAGTTACAGCAGACCCTATGGGTAGATGGCTTAAAGTGGACATGAACTCCGGAAAAGATAGTCTGACGCTTCTTAATATATATGCTCCTAATGTGAATCAGGCTGAATTTTTCAAGACTCTTCAGCAGTTTATCCAACCACTGGCTACTCCTGACTTAATAGTAGTGGGGGACTTTAATGCTGTTATGGACCCATGGATAGATAAACAACCCAGTAGGATACAAAAATCTATGGGTTTAGATAATTTAATACAGTCCTGTGGTTTGAAAGATATATGGCGGATTCTTCAATTTAATGCTCGGGAATTTTCTTTCTGTTCCCATGCACTCAATTCATTTTCAAGAATAGATTACATTTTTGTTTCAGGTCAATTAACTCAACAAGTTATAAAAGCTAGCATAGATCTAATTATTTTATCAGATCAAGCTGGAGTGTGGATTGAATTTAAATTTGCGGAGCAAAATTGTAGTAGACCTGTTTGGAGATTCAATAATACATTACTTTGGGAAAGAGCGATCAAGAAAGAGATCTGGGGGTACTGATAGACAAGACCTTGAAGCCATCGGCTCAATGCGCAGTGGCGGCAAAGAAAGCAAACAGGATGTTGGGCATGATAAAGAAGGGAATCACGAGCAGATCGGCGGACGTCATAATGCCGCTTTACAGAGCTATGGTCAGACCACACTTGGAATACTGTATCCAACATTGGTCTCCCTACCTGAAGAAGGATATAACCCTGTTGGAGAGGGTGCAGAGGCGAGCCACGAAGCTAGTAAAAGGCTTCGAAAATTTGAGCTACAATGAACGCCTCGGAAAACTGGGATTATTCACCCTCGAGAAGAGAAGGCTGCGAGGGGATATGATAGAGACTTTCAAAATACTAAAAGGATTCGACAAAATAGAGCAAAAAAAACATCGTTATTCACATTGTCAAATGTGACTTGGACAAGGGGTCATGGACTGAAACTGAGGGGCACCAGGCCCAGGACAAATATCAGAAAGTTCTGTTTCTCTCAGCGAGTGGTGGACGCTTGGAATGCTCTCCCGGAGGAGGTTGTGTCGGAGACCACCATTCCAGGATTCAAGGGCAAGTTGGATGCACACCTTCTTGCAAAACATATTGAGGGGTAGGGGTAAACAGGGTCTTTAGTAGGGAACACCGGGATTGGCCTCCGTGTGTGCGGGTCGCCAGACGAGATGGACCTAGGGTCTGATCCGGTGAATGGCAGTTCTTATGCTTGCAGATTCAAACTTTCTTGAAGAATTTTAATTAAAAATGAATGAATATTTTCAACTCAATGCCTCAGAGGAAATCTCTTTAGAAACATTGTGGGATGCTTTTAAAGCTACTATGAGAGGGCAAATCATTTCGTATTCAGCTCACATTAGGAAAAAACTTAAACTGGAATTTTCTAATTTGGAACAAAATATTAAAGATTTGGAGTCACAATTGGTCTTGAAATGGGAGCAAATAACTTTACAGGCCCTCTTAAAAGCTAAGGGGCTCAGAATCGAAAGAGAAAAATGTCCAAAAACCGGCCTAAGTTGGCACTTGGCCGAACATTTCTCAAAAACGTCCAAGCGCCGATAATAAAACCGGATTTTGGACGTATTTAAAAACGACCTAGGCCTTCATAGTGCCGCTCAACGTCCAAAGCTAAACGGGGCGTTTCGGGAGGCGTGTCGAGGGCGGGAGTTGGGTGGGACGTGGGCCGGCTTAGACTTAGTCATACAGCATGTATAACCGAAAGTTTACAAGTCACTTAAATATAGAGAGATATTGATAATAACACTGTGATACTCAAAATAATCTAATATCTTCTATAATCACAGCTCAAAGTGAAATAATGTTGTATTTAATAAGAATTGTGAAAACCTCAGACCCTGAACCCGTGACAAGTGATAACACCAAACTGGGGTTCATTGGGGGACCATCATCATTTTCACTGTCCCCTTTACCATCCGAAAGACAATGTGTATAAAAATGAAAAATAAAGTAAAATTAAATTAAATTAAGTTGAAAGCTTAGAAACAAAAAACTTATCTGTATCGGATGGTATGATCTCTTTAATGATCCTCAGCGGTGAATAAATTAACTCGTGCTTATAGTGAACTAAAAACGACCACTTATTACTCCTCCATAATATATCCTTGTCCCCCCGACTCGAGTTTTGAGGATTGTCTTCTTCAGGGAAGGACTCTATTAAATCAAAAATATATAGTGAAGTAAATCAGTGTGAAATTATAAATTATACTTAATCTTAAAACCAGTATACATGGGAACCTACTACTGTCTCCATGACATCAATATTTACCATACTTTATAAATCGACAATTGCAAATCTCATACCTGTTACAGGCTCCGCATATCAGCTTGGGACCGAGAGCAGGGCTGAAGTGAACACGGACCACGGGAAATTAACTTTAAATAGGATTCAAGCGGACAAGTCACCACCTAAAATCCCGGAAGTGAGGTCACCAGATGGTCTGTGGTTTTCACAATTCTTATTAAATACAACATTATTTCACTTTGAGCTGTGATTATAGAAGATAACCGAAAGTTTAACCACAGAGCCTAGACGGAACATGGTCTAAGTCACAATAACCCACCTAAACTCACCAGATAAGCACTGCAAACACATAACACAGACCCTCACACGCTACCCCATTGATCACCAACCTCCCCCACCCCCATAAAAATTTTATTCACAACTTTAAATTTCAGCCTCCAGACCATCATCACCTGGCTGCCTGGCATAGGAAAGCCTAGTCGTCCAGCCCAGAGGCAGCTTAAGTCATCTTGGGAGTGGGTTAGGGACCCATAGAGAGAAGGACCCATGCCCATAAGCCCCTGTAATCACTGCATTGATACTGAAACATGTGCACTGCCCTATACACCCCCAAAACCCTTTTTTACTGGCATATAAGTGGCTCCTGCAGCCATATGGGCTATTGGGGTGGTAGATAAGTGGGTCTAGGGGATTCTGGAGGTGGTTTGGGGGGCTCACTATCACCTATAATGGAGCTGTAGTGAGGAGAAGCCATGGCACCCTTTTTGTGAAGTTCACAGCGGTGTCCTGTAAGGTACCCCACTATTTAGGTGGCATGTCTGGGTGTGCAGTCCATCACTTTGCAGACCCCTCCTATGTCCAATAGGGCTTGTTCTAGGCGTTTTGGACTTGGATGGAATGTTGGACGGAAATGTGGTATAAAGATAGACAATTTAGTGGCTTGGACGATCAGATCAGCAGGATGTATAATTAGATGATTTTCGAAAGTAAAAAAAAGTTGGACGTATCTTTCGAAAATGTGTCTTAGGCTCAGAGGCGTACCTAGCATATGTGACACCCGGGGCCCATCATTTTTTGACACCCTCCATCTATATGAAAAATATGATTTTTAGTAACAATCCACATATCGCACAAGAGTGTACCTACAAAAAGGCAGCATCTTAAACACTGCAGTGAGCACTAGAACACCAACACATACATTGTAAAACTAAACAAGCCAGATCCTGTACAGTCAATTGATCCTGTACAGGCAATGCTATCAGAAAGCCATGTCCCTTTCATACACACAGACAGATACACCCTTGCCCAATATGGAATAATCACAAACTAAAAATAGAAATATGTTGACAAAAGTTAAACTGAACCGCCAAGAAACCAGACTCTGCATACAATGCAACACTACAACATCACAAAAACAATAATACATGTCCTCTAATACTGTGCAAAATATAAAGACAGTAGATGTAAATTTGAAAAAACTGATACATAACAATCACCACTTTACAAATTAACAAATAAAAATAAAACAAATAATGAGAAATAAGAAAATACTATTTTATTGGATTAATCCCTGTAAGCTCGTCCCCATCCCCGCAAACCACCTGTTTTATATTGAACTTATTATATTAAAGTTTAAAAAGAAACAATATTCTGTACAATTGTCAATTTATAAATCAGTGTCTTCTCCCCACTCTCTCTTCCCCATTTGCCTTCAGCGTCCTCAGCCCACTCTCTCTTCCCCATTTCCCTTCAGCGTCCTCAGCCCACTCTCTCTCCACTTTTCTTCAGCGCACGCACATAAAAACAAGCAAGTAATTTTATATAATTTTCATTGTATTCATTCATAGAAATTAAAGTCTAAATAATGCCAGTCACATAACAAAACATGATTTTACAAAAATAATTCCCTGCATAGTCAAACCTGCAAGGATTACTAGATGTCTTTCAGCAGCTCCCCTCCCTCCCTCCCCCTTACCTTTGTGGCCAAGTCAAAATGATCTACCAACAATAAAATTTTAAAAACACAAAGCACATTGTACGCAGAGAATGTTAATTATCATTTATATTCCGCGGGTTTTCAAAGAGGTCAAGGCAGATGACTTTATGCAATGTCACCTCAGTAACAACTATACAAAAATAGACAAATATACCCCCTCCCTTTTTACTAAATCGCGATAGCGGTTTTTAGCGCAGGGAGCTGTGCTGAATGCCCCACGCTGCTCTCAACGCTCATAGGCTCCCTGCGCTAAAAACCACTATTGCGGTTTAGTAAAAGGGGGCCATAGTGCAAAATATAGACAGCATATATAAATTCTCAAAACGGACACATTTTGATCATTAAATTGAAAATAAATTCATTTTTCCTACCTTTGTTTGGTAATTTCATCAGTCTCTGGTTGCACTTTATTCTTCTGACTGTGCATCCAATATTTCTTCCCTTTAAGCCTCCTGTATGCTTCCTCTCTTCCAAACCTCATTCCCTCCCTCAACTTTTTCTTTCTTTCATCCTGCCCCTTCTTTCTTTCTCTCTCCATGCCCCCTTTCTTTCTGTATGTCTGTCTTTCTCTCTCTCTCTTCGTGCCCCATTTCTTTCTTTGTTTCACCCTGCCCCCTTCTTTCTTTCTCTCTCCATGCCCCCTTTCTTTCTGTATGTCTGTCTTTCTCTCTCTCTCTCCATGCCCCCTTTCTTTCTTTCTGTCTGTCTTTCTCTCTCTCTCTCCGTGCCCCATTTTTTCTTTTTCTTTGTTTCACCCTGCCCCCTTTCTTTCTGGCTCCCTGCCCCCCCCCATTTCTTTCTTTCTCCTTCCCCTCCCCTATGCCACCGCCATTGGGAAAATGCTGCCACCGCCCCTGGGGAATAGGCTGCCACTGCCGCCATCGGGAACAGGCTGGCTCCAAGTTCGCCCTGCTTCTCTTCCCCATGGGGCCGACCAACTCTTTGCTGCCCGACGTCAATTCTAAAGTCGGAGAGGACGTTCCGGGCCAGCAAGGCAGCAATTGGCTGGCCCAGAACGTCATCTCCGACATCAGAATTGACGTCAGGCGGCGAGAGTTGGTCAGCCCTGCAGGGAAGAAAAGAAGGGAGAACTCGGCCGGCTTGTTCCCGATGACGGCAGTGGAAGCCTTTCCCCGGCGGCAGCCTATTCCCCAGTGGGTGGCCAGCTGTGCACCCCCTTGGGGCGTGCACCCGGGGCGGACTGCCCCCCCCCGCCCCCTCCTTGGTACGCCACTGCTTAGGCTCTTTTTAACTTTGGACGACTTGTGATATGCATGTAAACGGACTTAGATGTCCCTTTCGATTATGCCCCTCTAAGTATAAATACAATGAGATTTCCTCTCAAATGGCCAGGAAAGATTTGTTTTTTCAACAATTATGGAAACTCGAATTATGGAAACTTGAATAAAGCGGGACGATTATTGGCTAAATACCTCAAAGCAAAAAAAAAAGTAAATATTGTGGCTAAATTCATCTTCTAACACAGGTCATTACTAAAAACTATATTTTAAATAAATGTTTGTATTTTGTATTTTTTTATGGAACACTTTGTAATTTCTATATCAATTCTGTATTTCGCTGATTGTCCAGCTTTCCTTGGTGTAAACCGCCTAGAAATATTTTTGGTTATGGCGGTATAGAAGAATGAAGTTATGTTATGTTATGTTTGACTGAGGTTGAAAGGTGAGGCTTATGATAGGTCAAGGACTTGGTTATGTACTCTGTTATTGTAAGTTATGTAGGACTTGCCTTTATGATTTCTGTGTTTATATAGTATAGTCAAATATTTATGTATGTTTTTTACGTGAACCACATAGGCCAGGGGTGTCCAACCTTTTGGCTTCCCTGGGCCGCATTGGCCGAAAAAAATGTTTCTGGGGCTGCACAAACGCTGCAGCAAGAGAGAGGAGGGAGCCGGCAAGATGGTAAACACCCAGGGGCAGCAGAGGAAAACACTGCATAGCCCTCGACTGGGGCCGCACAAAATACTTCACGGGCCACAGGTTGGACACCCCTGACGTAGGCTATATGTGATATTAAGCTTCTAAGTGGTATACATATAAAATATAAAATCGGGGTAACAAACTATGACATACAGACGTACTGGTACAGAAGGGAGACAGGGGAGAACTACATATCAAATAGGACAGAAAGCCATTAAAGAATAGTACAGTAGGAGGGGACCTCTACTATTCATTATTTCTATAGTGCTACCAGATGAACGCAGCGCTGCACAGAATCACAAAGAGTAAGAAAACAGTCCCTGCTCGAAAGAGCTTACAATCTAAACAGGCAAGACAAACAAACAAAATGTCATGGATACAGTTAAGGGGAACAGTTAATCTGCTGGCTGGGTTGGATGGCAGAGGAGTAGGGTTAAGGATTGAAAGCTATATCAAAAAGGTGGGTTTTCAGTCTGCTTTTAAACAAGAGAAGGGAAGGGGCTTGACGGACAAACTCAGGTAATTTATTCCAGGCATAGGGGGCAGTTAGATGAACGTAACAAAGTCTGGAATTGGCAGTAGAGGAGAAGGGTAATGTTAAGAGTTACTTACATAGTAACATAATAACATAGTAACATAGTAGATGACGGCAGATAAAGACCCGAAAGGTCCATCCAGTCTGCCCAACCTGATTCAATTTAAATTTTTTAAATTTTTTCTTCTTAGCTATTTCTGGGCAAGAAGCCCAGTACCGGTACTGTGCTTGGGTTCCAACTGCCGAAATCTGCGTTAAAACCTACTCCAGCCCATCTACTCCCTCCCAGCCATTAAAGCCCTCCCCAGCCCATCCTCTACCAAACGGCCATATACAGACACAGACCGTGCAAGTCTGCCCAGTACTGGCCTAGTTCAATATTTAATCTTATTTTCTGATTCTAGATTCTCTGTGTTCATCCCATGCTTCTTTGAACTCAGTCACGGTTTTACTCTCCACCACCTATCTCGGGAGCGCATTCCAAGCATCCACCACCCTAATCTAATCTAAACCTTAAGTTCTCCGTAAAGTAGAATTTCCTAACATTGCCCTTGAATCTACCACCTCTCAACCTCAAATTATGTCCTCTGGTTTTACCATTTTCCTTTCTCTGGAAAAGATTTTGTTCTACATTAATATCCTTCAAGTATTTGAACATCTGAATCATATCTCCCCTGTTTCTCCTTTTCTCTAGGGCAGGGGTGCCCAATACGTCGATCGCGATCGACCAGTAGCTCAGGAAGGCAACGTGAGTCGATCGCTAGACTCGTGTTGCCGTCCTGATCTACCGGGCCGATCAGCCTTCTTCTGTATTCTCCCTAGGGCCCAGCTGTCATCTGCTGCTGCCGCCGCTGCTGAAAATTTTTTTAAAAAAAAACGGCTTGGAGATTTCAGCCTGTAGCGAACTTATGCGCCGGACTCTAACGTGTGTATGCCGGCTTCTCTTCTCTTCCCTCCGAAACCGGAAGTTATGTCCGGGGGGGGGGGGGGAGAAGGGAAGCCGGCACGCACATGTTGAGAGCCCTGAAGCAAGCATTCGCTACGGGCTAAGGCGGGAGACAGGTTAATGAAGCATTTCCTCTTCTTGCTGCCGGGTCCTGCCTACTTTCTGTTAACGCAAAAGGCAGGACCCGGCAGCATTTCCCCCAATAGGTCGATCGTGATGCTGGTCAGCTGAAGCAGGAAGAGCTTGGGGCGGCGGCGGCTTTCGGGCCTGTTATTGGTGGCGATTTGGGTCCTGGTCCCCAATGGAGTGGCAGTGGCTTGGGGGAGGGCAGGGAGAAAGAAAGAAAAAGGGCAGGCAGGGAGACAGAAGGAAAGAAGAGAAACAGAAAAAAAAGAAAGGGAGGCAGAGAGAAAGAAAGGGCAAGGAGAGAGGAAGGAAAAGTTGGGGGAGGGAATGAGGTCTGGAGGAGAGGAAGCATACAGGCTAAAAGAAGGGAAGAAAGATTGGATGCACAGTCAGAAGAAGAAAGTGCAACCACAGATTCATGAAATCACCAGACAAGGTAGGAAAAATGATTTTATTTTAAATTTAGTGATCAAAATGTGTCTGAATTTATATCTGCTATCTATATTTTACACTAAGGTCCCCTTTTACTAAAACGCAATAGAGTTTTTTAGCGCAGGGAGCCTATGAGCGTCGAAAACTGCTATTGTGGTTTAGTAAAAAGGGAGGGGGGTATATTTGTCTATTTTTGTATGGTTGTTACTGAGGTGATAGTGCATAGAGTCATCTGCTTTGACCTCTTTGAAAAACCCTGGAATAGAAATGATAATTAACATTTTCTATGCGTACAGGGTGCTTTGTGTTTTTTAAAAATTTTATTGTTGGTAGATCATTTTGACTTGGTCATTTTAAAAGTAGCTCGCAAGCCCAAAAAGTGTGGGCACCCCTGCTCTAGGGTATACATATTCAGGGCTTCCAGTCTCTCTTCATATGTCTTCTGGCACAAGCCTCCTATCATTTTCGTCGCCCTCCTCTGGACCGCTTCAAGTCTTCTTACGTCCTTCGCCAGATACGGTCTCCAAAACTAAACACAATACTCAAAGTGGGGCCTTACCAATGACCTGTACAGGGGCATCAACACCTTCTTCCTTCTACTGACTACGCCTCTCTTTATACAGCCCAGCATCCTTCTGGCAGCAGCCACTGCCTTTTCACACTGTTTTTTCGCCTTTAGATATTCGGACACTATCACCCCAAGGTCCCTCTCCCCGTCCGTTCATACCAGCTTCTCTTCTCCCAGCATAAACAGTTCCTTCCTATTATTAATCCCCCAAATGCATTACTCTGCATTTCTTTGCATTGAATTTTAGTTGCCAGGCATTAGACTATTCCTCTAACTTTTGCAGATCCTTTTTCATATTTTCCACTTCCTCTTCGGTGTCTACTCTGTTACAAATCTTGGTATCATCTGCAAAAAGGCACACTTTTCTTTCTAACCCTTCAGCAATGTCACTCACAAACATATTGAACAGGATTGGCCCCAGCACCGAACCCTGAGGGACTCCACTACTCACCTTTCCTTCCTTCGAGCACCTTCCATTAACCACCACCCTCTGGCGTCTGTCCGACAGCCAGTTTCTGACCCAGTTCACCACTTTGGGTCCTAACTTCAGACTTATCTGAGGAACAGGGTCCTCTGGGAGGTGTATAAGGAGAGAGAAGCGAGGAGAGATATTAAGGGGCAGCAGAATGAACACACTTTTATACGATGGCAGATAGGGAGCCAGTGAATTGACTTAAGGAGAGGGGTGACATGAGCATAGCGAGGTTGATAGAAGATGAGTTGCGCAGTAGATTTTTGCACAAATTCAAGGGGGAGAGGCAACACCAAGGGATACCAGTTAGGAGTAGATTGTAGTAATCTAAGCGTGAGGTTACGAGAGCTTGGACATGGGTCCCGGTACTGTGCTCTGAGAGGAAGGGGCAAATTTTGGTGATATTGAAGAGATAGAAGCGAAAGGTCTTAGCAGCATGTTGGATATATGTAGAAAATGAGAGGTCAGAATCGAAGATGACTCCAAGGTTGTGAACAGAGGAGACTGGAATAATGACAGTATTATTTACAGAGATGGAGAAAGGAGGAGGAGGAGCAGAGGGTTTAGGAGGAAAGAGGAGCAGCTCAGTCTTGGACATATTTAATTTCAAATGACAGCAGGACATCTAGGCAGCAATGTCAGCCAAACAAGCAAAGACTTTTTCTTGGACTTTAGGTGAAATTTCAGATGTAGAGAGGTAGAGCTGGGAGTCATCAGCATAAAGTTGATACTAGAAGCCATGGGAGGAGATCAGAGCACTAAGGGAAGAAGTGTAGAGAAAGAAGAGAAGAGGTCCTAAGACAGAACTCTGGGGTACACCAACCGCTAGCGGGGTAGCAGCAGAAGAGGACCCACCAATATATACACTAAAGGTGCATTGAGAAAGGTAGGAGGCAAACCAGGAGAGGACAGAATCACGGAATCCAAACGAGGACAGCATATCAAGGAGTAAGTTGTGATTTACAGTATCAAAGGCAGCAGAAAGGTCAAGAAGGATAAGGATAGAGTAAAGGCCCTTAGATCTGGCCATGAAGAAATCACTGCAGACCTTAGTGAGGGCAGTCTCTGTGGAGTGTTGGGGGTGAAAACCAGATTGTAGAGGATTGAGAATCTGCTGAGTTGAAAGGAAGTTCAGGCAGCGACGGAGAATAGCATACTCGAGTATCTTGGATAGGAACGGAAGAAAGGAGACAGGGCGATAGTTGGATGGACAGGATGGGTCCAGCGAGGGTTTTATGAGAAGCGGCTTAACCACTGCATGTTTGAAGGCAGCAGGGACAATTGCAGTGGAAAGAGATAGATTGAGAATATGACATATGGGAGGGATAACAGTATGTGAGATGGGATCGAGTAGAGGGGTGGGAATAGGGTCTGAGGGGCATGTAGTAGGTTTGGATGAGGACAGAAGTTGTGCAGTTTCTTCCTCTGTGATTACAGAAAAGGCAGAAAAGTCAGCAGTAGTTGACGGGACAAGCGGGAGGGGACAGACAGGAGAAGCTTCCTGAGCTGTTTGGGTGAAGGATGATGGGGAGGTGCAAGATTGAAGTTCAGGAGGTAGGGGAGAAGGATGCGACTTTGTAGTGAACTCAAGGGTGATTTTGCGGACTTTATCATGAAAGTAATCAGCCATAATCTGGGGAGAGAGAAAAGAAGGGGTTGGAAGTGGGGGCACTTTGAGGAGGGAGTTAAGCGTGGCAAAGAGATAACAATGGTTGGAAGAAAGGGAGTTAGTTAGTTGGATGTAGTAGTCTTGCTTGACCCATGTAAGTGCAGAAATAAAGGAGGTCATCATAAATTTAAAGTGAAGAAAATCAGCACATGTGCGAGATTTGAGCCAGAGGCGCTCAGCACAGTGGGTGAAGGAACTTAAGTAACGGACACTAGGAATGAGCAAAGGTTGAGGTTTGGTACGCCTGACAAAGCGAGAAACGGGGAGCAAGGGTGTCTAGAGCAGAGGAGAGAATAAAATTGTATGACAACAGCCTTGTGGACAGACTTAGATAACATAGTGGAGGCAAGGAGAGGTGAAACAGTGGATGAGAGTGTGGAAGGATCTAGGGACTGAAGATTTCGAAACCTCTTGGGCGGGGAGGAGGGGGAGGGTGAGTAATAGTGAAGGATATCAGATGGTGATCAGAAATGGGGAGCAGTGAAGTAGAGAAGTCAGAGAGAGAGCAGTTGGAGAAAAAGACAAGGTCAAGGCAGTGACCATCCTGGTGAGTAGGGGTTGTGGAGCAAAGCTTGAGGTCAAATGAAGAGGTTAAGGCAAGAAACTTAGCAGCATCAGGGTGAAAGTTAAAGCCCCCAAGAATGAGGGAAGTAGAAGATGACTCAAGAAAGCCCAAAAGCCAGGAGTCAAATTCAGTGAGAAAGGGGGAGGGCGATAATGACCGCTATCTGCAGAGGTAAAGGAGTGAATAGGCTGATAGAGTAGACTTCAAATGAGGAAAGGCTGTGGGATAAAGGCTGTTGAGGTTGGAATCTGCAAAAAGGAGAGAGAAGAAGCCAAACACCTCCACCTCGACTAGTAGGGCGAGGTGTATAAGAGAAGCGGAAGCCACCATGGGAGAGGGCAGCAGCTGCAGTAGAGTCCTCAGGGCAAATCCATGTTTCAGTTAAGCAAGCAGGTGGAGGGACTGGAAGATAAAGAGGTCATGAATGTAGGACAGTTTGTTGGAGGCAGAATGAGCATTCCATAGGGCACATGAGAAAGGGAGAGAGGAAGATTGAAGGAGAGGAATAGGTATAAGATTAGGGCGGTTACACACATGGGGAAGCAGCTGGCGTGGAGGGCCAGAGTTTGGATTCACATCCCCAGCAGAGAGCAGAAGAAGGAGTAAGAGAGTGCGTCAGAGCAAAGGGTAATAAGGACGGCAATGATGAAGACGGGAGGGGCTCAAAGAGAAAGGAGATGGATGAATGGAAGAGAGAGAATGCTTGAGCTTGAGTACAGTGAATAAGGTAGATGACTAGATGACTGGTGAGGGAATAGGAAAAGAAGGATATTGAGGGCATATGGTGTGGAGGGGAAAGGGAATAAGATTGGGGAGAGTGAATATTAAAAGCAGAAAGTGAATAGGAGCCATAAGGAGACGAACAGAGAAAGGAAAAAGAGCTATACAATAAGAGGAAATGAAAATATGGAGGTGCCCAAAGGAGCACATGCTCCTTGTTTGTGCTCCTTTGTTGCACAACGCATCACACGCCAGGGCACATACCGCCCAGAGAGGGTTCAAATTAAATAGCAAAGCTAGTGAGGTCACCTGAGTGCTTTCTTGGGAGGGGCAATAGACAGCCAGTCAGAGGGGGGAGGGCCTAGCTGTGGACTGCAAGAGAGATGGGGGATAGAGAGATCAATCTGCTTGCTGACCACCCTGAGTGCTTGCTTGGGAGGGTCTATAGACAGCCAGTCAGAGGCAGCGGGGGAGGGCCTAGCTGTGGACTGCAAAGTAAATGTTTGGAGAAAGATTTACACTTCTCCCTCCGTATTCGCTGTGATATGGGAATTAACAGAACCGCAAATACAGAAAAACCGCAAATAACTTTTTCATATGTTTTTCACTGTTTTCTATTAAAAACCATCGTAAATTTGGTGAAACCATGAATAACATGGTGGGAGACCTGGTCAGTTCTTGAAGAAGAGGCAAAACACGGTGAAGAAAGTGCTTGGAATCAGCGATTTTCTCTGTAAATGATTGGAATCAGTGATTTCTCTATGCAAGCTGATATAATTGGGGGGGAGGAGCCAACAAGCTAAAAACCGTGAATAATCGAAACTGCGAATGCTGAAACCGCGAAGATCAAATGTGTCTGAATAGGAATTTTTTTTGTTTTGTTTTAAAGCGGTCTAATATCATTTCTTCATGTAATTCTATTTCATTCAGTATTTCTAGTATAATCTAATGCCTGCATTTATCAGAAGACTAATGAAAGTTTCTTTGTTTGTTTAACAGAAATTACAGGCTGTTATGGAAATTCAGAAACAAGATGCTATGAAAGAGCTAGGTAAGAAAAAATACTGAAATGATGTAGTTTTATGTAGATCAGTGGTTCCCAACCCTGTCCTGGAGGACCACCAGGCCAGTCAGGTTTTCAGGCTAGCCCTAATGAATATTCATGAGAGAGATCTACATATAGTAGAGGTGCCAGGCATGCAAATCTGCTCCATGCATATTCATTAGGGCTATCCTGAAAACCCGACTGGCCTGGTGGTCCTCCAGGACAGAGTTGGGAACCACTGATGTAGATCCTTAGTATAAATAATAATAATAAATAAGTAAGTCACATCTGCTTTGAAGGAGGTATACCTATGTGCTACTGGAGGTATAACCTTGTCTGTGCTACTGGAGTTTATTGGAACTTATAAAAATACATACATGCATATTTTTCTTTTATAAAATAGCCTTCCTTTATAAAAAAAATTTTTAAAAAAGCATGTGTTATAAAATTATCTTCCACGTAGATCAGGTTCATTATTTATAATAGTGCTTTTCATTTTACTTTTAGGTTTATTGCAGCGGGATCATCCAGAAGTGGTGCTTTCTATGAAAACCATGCAAGCAATCCGTACTGTCCTGAATAATGCCACAGAAACTCTGAATTCTTTAATATCAGATGGAGTAATTGATTACAATGAAGGAGCTAAGTTAGAAACGGTAACTAAAAATACTGTCAATAATAACTTTTGGTTCATGTTTAACCAAAATGTCAGGCAATGACAGTTCAGCAGTTCAAAGTATAACATTGTCCCCTTAAAATTCAGCCTATACCTTTTTCACTTAACCCCCTCATCACAAGGTAATCACGACCCTGGAGGGCACATATGGACGATCTTCAGACTCAAGGTCTCTGGACCACCAGGGAACGGAAATTTCACATCAATTTCCTGGAACTCAGAGCAATGCTTTAGCCCTCAAAGCTTTCCATCATCTTCTCTGCCCCCAAGTCCTTCTCCTTTGCACAGACAATGAAGTAGCAATGTGAAGACCCTGACCTAAGTCTCCATTAATGACCTCACACAACAACCCAATTTGCTGTATAAGTAATATATTTATTTAGTAATCAATAGTAGTCAGCTTACAAAGGATAAGTCTCAGCCAATTGAGTTAATAGAACGTATACAGAATGCCGGCTTCCATATACCTGGTGTCTGTTCTGATTTAAACATTGGTAAACTGATCTTTTATACATTCTTAACAACCTAGGACCACGTTAATACAATCTACGTTCTTGATTTCTATTGGATATTCATAAATATCATTTCATTAATTGGTCAACACGTATACTTTCTGAGTCATATCGAAGCGTGATGTCTTATTGCCAAACCTGGCTTTCCTAATTTCCCTGACATATGCTCTTTTAATAGCAAGGTCACTAATTTCTGAGTAAGGCCCACCCTTATTCCTGAACTTAATTGCACAGTTACTAATTCTTATCCTTGTGGTTGATATTATTTCTGGTAAGTCAGCTTGACCTGGAGTTATAGTTATGTGTTAATTTCTTTTTATTAATTTCCTTTTTCCTAAAGTAAATGTTTGTCATTGTCAGCAGATGGTCACCAGTTTCTGTGTGAAAGATGAGCTTCTCATGAAAACTGCTTATGCCAGCACAGAGAGGAACTGAATAAGAAATATAATCTTGTTTAAGGTGCTTTTAGGCATAATGTATCATTATCATGTCTCTGTCAATCTGAGGGTTCACAGGGATCTTTCTTCACCTTCAGTTTCATGGAGGTCTTAGGATCTTCACCTGTACAGGTCTTTTCTCCATCTGTTCCCTTTAATTCTTCCTCACAAGCAGGGAGGCACGGGCTTTCTCCTGTTGTGTCAGGAGGCCCAGAAAATCTGGACTTGGGCAACCACTCGCAACCTTTTCCTAAAGGCTGTCTACATTCAAGGGGAGAAGAATTCCCTAGCAGACAACCTCAGCAGAATTCTTCAGCCTCACGAATGGACTCTCAACTCTGCAACTCTCCAGTCCATCTTTGCTCAGTAGGGCACCCCACAAGTGGACTTTTTAGTGGCTCCTCACAATCACCAGTTGCCCCAGTTTTGCTCCAGGCTTTACTCTCCTCTCCATCTGGAAGCAGATGCCTTTCTCCTGTATTGGACGGGCCTGTTTCTCTATGCATTTTCTCCAATTCCTCTCATGTTGAGAACTCTGTTCAAGCTCAAGCGAGAAGCAGCCACCATGATTCTCATTGTTCCACGGTGGCCCAGACAACCTTGGTTCCCCCTTCTACTTCAACTCAGTTCCAGGGAGCCCATACCTCTTCCCATATTTCCTACTCTACTTACACAGAATCAGGAGTCTCTTCTGCATCCCAGTCTGACATCACTGCACCTGACAGCTTGGTTTCTCTCGGGAAAAGTCTATAGTCTGTTATTGGGAAAGACATGTGGGAAGCCACTGCTTGCCTTGGATCGGTAGCATGAAATGTTGCTACTCTTTGGGTTTTTGCCAGGTACTTGTGACTTGGATTGGGCTCTGTGTAGATAGGATACTGGCCTAGATGAACCATTGGTCTGATCCAGTAAAGCTATTCTTATGTTACTATGCAATTCAAATATCTGTGTTTTATGTCTTTGTCTAGATTATCCAGTTGAAAATCAGACAGCTGACCACTTTTCCTGAAACTATTCAGTCACCTAATGCTGAAGAACTGCTGAGTAATGTCCCCTGGCTTGAAAATTCAAAGAACCAGATTAATTTCATCAAGGTAATCTATCTTCTCATGTTCCTTTCTGTGAGAGAGCTACTTCAGTTGTATACTTTTTTATTTGTCTTGCATTTCATGTCATTTGAGGAAAAGCAGATTCCTCAAAAATGTTATCATTAACTAGACTATAAAATTTTAGAGCAGGGGTGCCCAAAACGTCGATTGCGATCTACCGGTCGATCGCAAAGGCAATGCCTGTAGATCGCCGAGCCAATGTTTTCCCTAGCATTCCCCCGGTCACTGTCTCACCATTAAAGTAGTGGAATTACGGCAGCCTGCAGAGCAAACGTAGCAGACTGCTGTCAGCCTCTGTAGCACGTTCCCTCTGATGCTGTCCTGCCCCTGACATCAGAGGAGGTGCGGAACTACGGCAGAGGGAATGTGCTACAGAAGCCAATGGCAGCCTGCTACGTTTGCTCTGCAGGCTGCCGTAATGAACTTTCAACTGTGGTAGGCCAAGAGGGAAGAACGGAGATGAGGGATCCAGTCTAAGGGAAGCAGCTCGATGATCTAGTCTGAGGAAAGCAGCGGAAATAAGGCCCCGCATATTGGAGTAAAATTGTGCCCATCGCGAGGGGGATTGCCTTAGAGACCCTGGATCAGGGAGGGGGAGAGAGAAGAGACAAAAGGACCTTGAGGAGGGGCGGGAAAGCAGCTTTGAACCAAAAGGGAGTGGGAAGACAAGGCAGATAAGGCAGATCCTGGACTACTAGAGAGATTAGAGAGGTTGAAACACTCTGAACCGAGGAGAGAGAGATGCCAGGCCCTGGGGAGGGGGGAAGACAAAGAGAGTGAGAAAGACAAAGACCTGGACCAAAGTGGGAGGATTCAAAATGTTAGCTGAAGGAAGATAGAGAGAGGGAGAAACTTGAAACAAAGGGGAGGCAGAAGAGAGGGGGGCAGATGTTGGACTATGGGAAGTGCAGACAGCAGAGACAGAGGGGGAGAGACCCTGAGGAAGAACAGAGAGATGCAAGATCAGAACAGAGGAGGGAGACATGTTGCCAATAGAGGTGGAGGGGAGAGGAAGAAAAGCTGGATTCCTAGAAGGACAGAGAGAGGTGTTGGTTGGGGAATGGAACGAGGTCTGGAGGACATAAGAGGTGCACTCGGTATATATATATATATATATAAATATAGGGGTCTTTTACTAAGGCGCGCTAGCCGATTTAGCGTGCACTAAATGCTAATGCGTCCATAGCGCGCGCTAAATCGGCTAGCGCAGCATAGTAAAAGAGGGGGTATATGTTTAGTATTTTTATTGTTGGTAGATCATTTTGACTTGGTTATTTTAAAAGTAGCTCGCAGGCCAAAAAAGTGTGGGCACCCCTGCTCTAGAGTATGAGTAAGAAAAAGAAAGAAGCCATAAATGAAGCCTTAACCCGCATGAACTGCAGAAGAGAACCATTCCAGGTTTTCCACTCCGCCTCCAGAGTACTTCACAAGCTAGCTTAGCTCCTCCTATCAATCTTTCTCTTCTGCATGCATGGCTGCAGGTGTTAGAGTTCTGCTCTCCTTATTTTAAATTTGACTTAGTTTTGTTCCCTTTCGTGGTTCTTTCGCGTTTCAAGCAATTTTAAGCCTGCTTGAGAATTCACAGACTTCGGTCTGTAACTGACAGGCCGATCCCTTCGGGGTACCTGTTAGCCAGTCTGCTAGTCTTCCTTGGAGTTCAGGGCCATCCCTGACTTGGTCTTGCTCCCTGTTAAGCGGGGAGGGTCGACCGCAGACCATTTAGCACACTTAGGGGGCTCACCAGTGTTCCACATCATGCAGGCTGTGTTTCATGCCTTCACACATCCTGGTGTGCAGTCAGTGGTCCACAGGGGTCTGACTAGTAGCCCGAAGAATCAGCTTGGTTTCAGCATTCCAGGCAGTGTAACAGTGAATTCTGACTGGTTGTTAACTGAGGCTAGAGAGCAAGTGCAGCTTCTGTCTTCAGTCCTGTGAGTAAGAGGAGCTGACAGGCTCTATCAGCGATTTTTAAAACCTAATTTCGAGGGGTTTTGAGGGATTTCTAGAGGTCCCCTGGGTTCTCCCACCTGAATTCTGTTATTTTCAGGATTTTTTGATGTTGAGAAGGCCGTTTTAGATAGTGGGTTTTTTGCACAATGTTTTTTTCAACTTTTCCCTGCTTCTTTAAATTTTGAATTTTTGCAAGGAAAACTGCTGGGATGGAGTCTTCAGGGTCTCCTAATGTGGATTCATGCAAAATTTGGGAAAATTTGCTGCTTTTAGAGCATCCGTTTACCACGTGTTGGGTGGCGCAGTCAGGGGAGGCGGTAACTTTGGGTTCAGCTTCCCCTCCACAGAAGCAGGTGATACTACACTCAGCTAGCCTGTTGGGATTGCTGTCTTTATTTTCAAGGCTTGGGACTACGCATTTATTGTCCAGCCACGAAATGGACCTTCCGCAGCCTAAGAAGCGCAAGTCTAAGTCATCTAAGGGTGACTCTCTGCCCCAGGATCCAGACGTCTTCTTGGAGTTCATGAAATTTTTGTGGTCCAAGTTTCAATCAAGGGGTCCAGCTGCTGAATGTTCAACTGTTACCCCTACGGCATTGCACAGCACAGGTATTTCTTCGGGGACGTCAGTCTCTCAGACAACCCCAGATGTTTCACAGTCAGTGCAGGAGGCTATAGCGGCGAATCCGGACCTCGCTGATCATTTATTCCCCAGATTGGAAGATCCGGATTGGGATACTGGATCCATGGATCCCTTAGGGGCTCCGGATCCTGGAGAAGACCCAACTGTGGCACACTTGTTTAAAGTTGCGGTGCTCCCTGACTTGATGGCTGAATCTTTACTGGAATTGGGCTTGGATTATAAGACCACTACTGCCTCTTGTTCCACTTCTTCTACATGGCTGCAGTATGTGTACCCAGTCTGCCATTTTTCCCTGGCATCCGGATTTGAGTTATTTAGTAACTGAACAGTTTGACTCTCTGGAAGGTCCCTTGCGGATTGTTCAGGTCATGTCTCGTTTGTATCCTATGGCGGAAGAGTGTCAGCAGCTGCTGGGACAACCCAAGGTGGATTCCTTGGTGGCCCAGGTGACCCGGCGCACTTTGCAATCTAGTGGCGAGGGCGTTGAGTTAAAAGATATACAGTATCACTGGGTGGATGTGATCCTCAGGACATTTATGAGGCAGCTACTTTCGGTGTCAGAGCTGCTGTGGGTATGTCAGTTATGGCACACACCTGTATGGCTCACCTGCATACGTTGGAGATTGAGGCAGTAGATCCTCCTCCGCGGCTTCTCCTGGCTGGAACGGACTACTTAGCAGATGGCTTTTATGACCTTGTGAGAGGGTTCTGGCAAAGGTCTCAGCCTATTCGATATCGGCCCACCGAATGCTCTGCGTTCGGTGGTGGGCTGAAGATTCCATCTCCTGGGCAACCCTGGTTCGTCTGCCGTTTAAGGCACAGTTCTGTTTGGCAAGGGATTGGATGATCTCATGGAGGCTGTGATGGACTGTTTTCCAAAGTCTCTGTCAGATAGTAGGTCCACACCTAAGTGGGTTGGGCATTCTACTTTTCGTGTCTCCAGAGAAGCTTTTGGGACTAATAAACAGCTTTCTCCCTCCTCGTCAAAGAGATCTTCAAGGGGCCGTCCTGCACAACCTACCACCAAGATACAACGAAGCCAGGAAGCCGAGGGTCCTTCTAAAGATAGGGGGTTGGCTGTCGGAGTTCTGCCAGCCTGGTTGCGCATTACGACAGGCCAGTGGGTCTTACAAATTATTTGATTGGGCTATAAGCTGGAATTCGGCCAACCCCCATCTGATTGGTTTGTGACTTCTGCTGCAGGGAGTCGAGAAAAAGTGCACAGAGTTCAGGCTGCAGTTCAGCGTTTGCTGGATTTTAGAGCAATAGAGCCAGTGCCAAACAATTTTTTGGGCTCAGGCAGATACTCTGTTTATTTTATTGAGCCACAGAAAGGGTCAGAAGAATGGAGACCTATTCTAGATATGAACCATGTGTTTGCGGCTCTCAAGTTTCCTTGGTTTTGGATGGAGACCATGAAGTCGGTTGTTGTGGCGGTGTCTCCAGGGGAGTTTCTGGCCTACTTGCATCTTACGGAGGTGTACCTGCACATCCTCATTTTTCCAGCTCTGCACAAATTTCTAAGATTTGATGTGCTGGATCAGCATTATCTGTTTTCAGCTCTGCCTTTTGGCCTAGCACCAGCATCCCGGATGTTCACCAAAGTGATGGTGGTAGTAGCAGCTTATCTGAGGAAATTGGGGTTACAATTTCACCCATATCTGGACAACTGGTTGATCAGAGTGCCCTCTTTGGAAGAGGAGCATTCTGCGGTGGAAAGCATGCTCCGGGGACTGGAATCCTTGAGTTGGATTGTCAAATTCAGGAAGAGCCACTTGATGCCCATGCAATCCCTAGAATACCTGGGAATTCTGTTCAATACGGCAGAGAGTCATGTTTACCTGCCTGTGTGTGCAGATTTCACCTCTTGTTGAAGAAGTCGGCTCCTTCTGCGTGGGACTACTTGCAAGCATTGGGCTCCATAGCAGCTGCATTGGATGTGGTCCCCTGGGCGAAGACGCACATGTGTCCTCTTCATCAGGCCTTCCTTTCTCGGTGGGCGTCACACTGAGATGTCTTGGAGATGCATCTGCCATGGACATTGGAGGCCAGAGCAAACATAGCCTGGTGGCTTGGCCACCGGTCGTTCTGCTAGGGTGTCCCATTGCAAATTGCCTCCTGAATTGTGGTAACTATGGATACCAGCCTTCAGGGCTGGGGGGGGCTCACTGCGAATGTCAACCCCTTCACCCCGTCGCAGAGGAAGTGGTCAATCAACCAGATGGAGCTCAGGGCTGTTCATCTAGCCCCAAGGTCATTACAGAATCCTCTGGAGGGGTGAATTGTTTGAGTCTTTTCAGACAATGCGATGGCAATGACATATGTCAGTCAACTGGGAGGGACCAAGAGTTCTTCCTTGGCTCAGGAGGCCTAGCTTTGGGTGGAAAGTCATCTGCTAGCACATGGTGTCCCATGTGGCTGGAGTGGACAACATTTAAGCAGACTTCCTCAGCTGTCAGAGTCTGGATACAGGCAAGTGGACCCAGTCGCTTCAGGTGTTTCAGGCGATTGTGAGACATTGAGATCCTCAATGCCACAACACAATACAAGAAAGCGCTATGCTTTTTCAGCCGCAGATTCGAGCCCAGAAGCACAGGGCTCGTGTTCTCATATCAGCCTTGGCCTCCAATGTTCTTCTTTATGTCTTTCCACCCTAGCTGATGATAGGGTTCTTTGAAAGATTGCGACTCATCCAGGCCGAATCATTCTAATGGCTTCTGACTGGCTGCAAAGATCCTTATATGCAGATCTGATGCAACTGGATAGGACGCAGTCTGCACCTGAGCGTCTATACGGACCTTCTTCCTCAGGGCCCATTAGCCATAGAAGAACCGAGTCGCTTTGCTCTTATGGCTTGGATCTTAGAGCGTAAGGCTATGCAGAGCTTGTGATCGCTATTCTTCTCAAATCTAAGAAGTCATCCACGGTGTCCGCCTATGCTAAGACGTGGAGCACCTTCAAACATTGGTGTAACCAGGATCAGGAGGATCATTTTGTCGCAACTATTGTCACTAGTCCTTGCCTTTCTTCAGGCTGGTCTGGATAGGGCCTCACTGTGGCATCTGTAAGAGTCCAGGTGACCAGTCTATCTTGTTTCCATTCTCAGGATAGCTGGTCCTCGTTAGTGTTGCATCCAGAGGTTGCTCGTTTTTTGAAAGCCGCTCTTTGCCTAAGCCAAATAAAGATCCTACTTTGGTTTCAAACTACAGGCCTATATCTTTGATAAATGTTGATAATAAACTTTTGGCAAAAATTTTGGCTTTGAGATTAGCCAAAGCTCTCCCACATATTATAGATATGCACCAAACGGGTTTCGTTGCTAAAAGACATTCCTCCAATAACTCTAGACTATTATTTCACATGCTAAACTTGTCAAAAAAAAATGGATGAACCGGCTTTTACAGTTTCATTAGATGCTGAGAAAGCATTTGATAGGGTAGAATGGAATTTTATGTATCAGGCTTTAGAATGGTTTGGTATAGGTTCTGGATTTATACAAATGGTAAAAACTTTGTATAGCTTCCCGATTGCAAGATTAAATATTAATAATATGATATCTGATGGTTTTCAATTGCAGAGGGGAGTTAGACAAGGCTGTCCTTTATCTCCTTTGTTATTTGATGTTGTATTAGAACCCTTATTATTAGCAATACAGCAAACGAGGGAGATACAAGGTATTCCATATTCAGATATGGAATATAAAATTTCGGCTTATGCTGATGATATTTTGCTTTATTTGAGAAATCCAGAGTCTACCTTATCTTCTTTATTGGAATTAATTGATAAGTTTGGCAAATTTTCAGGTTATAAAATTAATTGGAATAAATCTGAAATTATACCTCTGAATGTTCACTGTGTAAAAGGATTATTTGATACTTTTCCATTCATATGGAAAGAAGAAGGATTTAAATATCTAGGCATTCAAGTTAAAAAAACAATTGAAGATACTGTAAAAGAAAATGAAAAATATGTATTAAAAAAAGTTACGGAGTTATGTGAGCAATGGAACCCATTACATATTTCTTGGTGGGGAAGAGTTCAAACTATTAAAATGATGATGTTGCCTGTAGTTTGCTACCAAATGAGTATGATACCTATTTATTTTCAGGGGTCCTTTTATAAAAAGCTTAATAGAATTTTAACAAAATTTCTTTGGCTTGGTAAAACACCTAGAATAGCTTTAGTAACCTTACAAAAATCAATTAAGGAGGGAGGGGTAAATTTTCCAAATTTTTATAGGTACCATCAAGCCTATATTCTACGTCAGGGTATGTATTGGATCCTCCCAGAACTTATAGATAATGCACCAGATTGGTTATATTTGGAATGGCGCCTTATGTTTCCCCTAAATTTAGTTCATCTACCAAGTATTAATATACCTAAAAGATACAAAGAAAATAAAATAATAATGGATACTTGGAAAACATTGAGATTTATTGATAAATTAACACTCATCCCAATATACAAATCAACTAATCAATCCATATGGATAAACTCCAAGATCAAAATTGGCGGAGCTCAAATCCTTTGGAAGAACTGGATTAATGCAGGCATTAGAACTCTAGATGATATTATATCAGAAGGTAAACTGCTGGATTTTTCACAATTGCAACATAGATTTGGTCTCAATAAAACACAAAGTTTTAAATGGTTGCAATTGAAGCAGGCCATTCAGGTTGGGTTCCCTGAATGGAAATCATTAAACAATCAATATAGTTTAAAATTCTTATGCTTTAAAGCAGACTTCCTAGGACATCAAGCCGCATTGTGGTATAAATTAATATCTGGATATGTAAATAAAAAACCAAAAAATGGTCTAAGAGACATTTGGAGCATTGAGATTGGACATCAAATTAATGCATCTCAATGGCCACTAATTTGGTCTTGGAGAATGGGATGTACAATGTCAGCATCTATGAGACAAACATGGTTCTTTTTATTACATAGAGCTTTTTGGACCCCTACCCGTTTGCAAAAATTAGACAGTTCTAAGTCTAATAGATGCTGGCATTGTAATCTAGAACCAGGGACATTAGATCATTTATTATATCATTGTCCTTATATAAAAATTTTTTGGAATTCAATTTGGCCACAAATTAATAAATTAATGGAAAATCATATTGCGATATCATATGATACAATTTTACTTGGAACAATGATGAGAAAAAAAAGTCAAATTTCACCAGAAAATAATAAGCTTTTATTAATTATGACAGGGGTTGCCATTCAACATATAACTAACAATTGGAAAAATTACAACAACCTAAATTACACATTTTGGTGGAATACAATATGTCATATTTTTAAAATGGAAAGAACAATAGCAGTACAAAAGGGGACATATATTAAATTTATAAAAATATGGGGGCCATTGACAAAATACTATAATGAATAAATAATATGATGTTTTCTTCTTCTTTTCTTTTTTTTTTTTTTTTAAGGATTTTTTTTTATGACACACATAAAGGGGGGGTAAGAAAAATTAATTTATACATAGTATGTTATAATATATTATACAAAATGTAACGTATGAAAAAAAAAAGGTAATAAAAGGGTGGGGGGAGGGAAATGGGATAAAAATTGTTTAGATTATATTATATTAGATATAAAAAAGTTATTGAATATGTATCAATAGTATTCTAATATGTTGTATACTTTTTATAAAAATTTGAAAATTAAAATATTATATTAAAGTAATGAAAGGGAGGGGGGAGGGTGAGGGGGGAAAATCAAATTCAGATATATAATGTATTAGATATAAAAGTGATAATATGTATTTATAAATTGTAATTAATTATTATGTACACTTTATGAAAAATTAGAAAATAAAAAATATTTGGAAAAAAAAAAGAAAGCCGCTCTTCGGGTATGGCCACCCATTAAGAATCTGTTCCCGGCCGGGAATCTTGATGTGGTGTTGTCGGGGTTTTTTGTTTTTTTTTAAATTTCTTTATTCATTATATATTTTCAAACAAGTGTACAATAAATCACTTCCCCCCTTTCTCTCCCCCCTTCTACACATAAGTTCATGTAATCCTTTTTCTTCTTCTCTACCCACTATTTTAAGTTCTTATAAACCGTGTCGAGCTCCATTCTCATGGAGATGATGCGATATATAAACTTAAGGTTTAGATTAGATTAGATTAGATAATATACATTTGAGCCTCTTCATGATGCTTCGTTTCTGGATCTTATAATCAAGACTGTTTTTCTGGTTCCCACCACTTCTGCTCGTAGGGTATATGGGCTGCAGGCATTGACTTTTAGAGACCCTTTCCTCCGAATTTCAGAGACCGGAGTTTTGCTCCAGATCATTCTTTCGTTTTTGCTAAGATGGTTTCAGCATTCCATGTCAATCAGGAGGTGTGTTTGCCTGTTTTTCAGCCGACAGGTTCCAAACATCAAGATCGTTTCCTGAAGAGGTTGGACGTGCGCAGAGTTCTGCTGCTTTACTTGGAGGTCACTAACGATTTCACTTTTCTGGCTATCTGTTTGTGCTGATGCAATCTATTCAGTGAGGTACTCCCTCTAAGGCCATGATCTCCAGGTGGATCCATAGGGCCATTTCTTCCACTTACATGCTGGTAGGAAAACAATCTCCTGTTTCTATTAAGGTGCATTCTAGTAGGAGTGTGGTTTCCTCGTGGGCCGCAACATGATTGTTTTCTCCTGAGAAGATTTGCATTGCGGCAACATGGTTGTTTCTTCACATGTTTGCCAAGTTTTACGGAGTGGAAGTAGCTGTCAGATGGGACTCGGCTTTTGGGTCCTCAGTCTTGAAGGCTGGCACAGCAAGCCTACCCTGACTCTCTGGGAGACTGCCTTTGTACATCCCTATGGTCCAGAAAGTCTCACCTATTGTACTAGAAAATGCTAGGAATGATTAAGAAAGAGATCACAAACAGATCGGAGAAGGTTATCATGCTGCTGTACTGGGCCATGGTATTCCCCCACCTGGAATTCCCCCATACTGCATCCAGCACTGATCGCCATATATGAAGAAGGACATAGTACTACTCAAAAGGGTCCAGAGAAGAGCAACTAAAATGGTTAAGGGGCTGGAGGAGTTGCCGTACAGTGAGAGATTAGAGAAACTGGGCCTTTTCTCCCTAGAACAGAGGAGATTAAGAGGGTACTTGATCGAAACATTCAAGGTACTGAAGGGAATAGACATAGATAAGGGCAGGTTGTTCACCTCTCCAAGATAGGGAGAACGAGAGGGCACTCTCTAAAATTGAAAAGGGATAGATTCCATAAGAAAGTTGTTCTTCACTCAGAGAGTGGTAGAAAACTGGAACGCTCTAATTCTAGTATCCCTTAGCATGGGCAATTGAGTTACAACTTTGTTTTATATAGAATGGGTACTGACAGATTCTATAAAGATTTTTTAAAAATTTTTCCAACAGCCAAAATTGAAAACAATAGTAAACATAAACTGCACAGTTCAACATAGTGAAATTATGAAGGAGTGTTTCAGAATAAAAAAACAAACAAACCCAACAACATGGGGCTCCTTTTACAAAGCTGTGCTAGGGCCTGACCAAGTGGCTGGAGACTTGATCATCGAGGCCAAAAGAATTGTCAGAATGGATTCTCTTTCTCACATCATTGGGCAAGAGACTCCGTTCTGTGAATTCAAATAACAGACCTGGAAAAGCCGTGTAAAAACAAATGTTTTGTTGACAGAGCTTCCACAGTCTGGGAAGAGCAAGCCCTCAAAATTTCAGCGCTCTTCAAAGAGAGGAAACAAGGCAAACAGATTTATACCCTAAGTCAGTGTTTTTCAACCTTTTTTGGGCAAAGGCACACTTGTTTCATGAAAAAAATCACGAGGCACACCACCATTAGAAAATGTTAAAAAATTTAACTCTCTGCCTATATTGACTATATATAAAGTAATTCTCTTGAATAGGAATCAAATAAACACAAAGAAAGTATTTTATAATTACTTTATTACGAAATAAAAATTATAAAAAATTATAAAATACTTTATTCAGTGCGAAACCTGGGCCTGTTTGGCTGAACACAAAGCTGATATTCTGGCTGGAATCGAAGAAAGACACACACGTAGCTCTTCGTCAACAGCTCTCAGTCTCTCTCTGTATTTGGTTTTTATAGCATACAAAAATAGACAAATATACCCTCCATCCTTTTTATTAAACCACAATAGCAGTTTTTAGCGCAGGGAGCTGCGCTGAATGCCCAGCGCTGCTCTTGACGCTCATAGGCTCCCTGCGCTAAAAACCACTATTGCGGTTTAGTAAAAGGTGACCATATTGTAAAATATAGACAGCAGATATAAATTCAGAACTGTGCATAGTAAGTGAAGGGAAGTTTTCATCTCTGGGAATTTACCCAGTTAACTATTAAGTTATTTGGGCAAATTCCTTTGAAAACTGTGGTAATACTGCCTCCACTTTGCTAAATTTAAAATAAAATCATTTTTCCTACCTTGTCTGGTGATTTCTGGTTGCACTTTCTTCTTCTGACTGTGCATCCAATCTTTCTTCCCTTCTATCAGCCTGTATGCTTTCTCTCCTCCACACCTCATTCCCTCCCCCAACTTTTTCTTCCTCTCTCCCTGACCTTTCTTTCTTTTTTTCTGTTTCTCTTCTTTCCTTCTGTTTCCCTGCCTGCCCCCTTTCTTTCTTTCTCCCTGCCGTTCCCCAAGCCACTGCCACTGCCGCTGCCATCGGGGAACAGGACCCACCAATGGATAACAGGCCCCAAAGTCGACGCCGACGCATGCTCTCCCTGACGTCAATTCTGCAATCGGAGAGGAAGTTCCGCCCAGCCAGGCAGCGATTGGCTGGCCCGAACTTCCTCTCCGACTGCAGAATTGAAGTCGGGGAGAAGAAGACTTATCGGCTCGATAGATTATATCGCCAAGACAAAGTGAGTCCTGGGTGATCGACTCACTTTGCCTTGGCGAGCTACTGGCGCCCCTGCCTCGGGCCCCCTGTCAGCTCCGGGCCCGGCGGCCCTGCGGCACACCAGGCAACATCTCGCGGCACACTAGTGTGCCGCGGAACAGCGGTTGAAAAAACACTGCCCTAAGTGACATCATTTGTAATAATTATCATGCTTTAGAATACAATGGCACAGTTGATCACATGACTTCCTTTCCGAAAATGCTTTACGTCATGTTAACATTAAAAGTCCATTCTGTTAAGTTTTTAAACCCAGCAGGTGGCAGTGTTTCACTTTTCTTCCTAAATCAGTTTTGATCTTTGACCTTTCCAAGTATCAATCATGTCAGTTACAAAGCCCTACTTCTTCAAAGTAGTATTGTATTTTCTAATCTATAAGAAACAGATTCTCTGTAAAACACCCAAATTTCCTGTTCCTCTGAGAACCTTATCCCATAGATGTATGTGAACAATGGAACATAAATCTATGTTTCTTAAGAGTCACAAAATCAACCAAATCAACCTTCTGAACTTCCTAGCATTAGCTGAAATGTAGAATCAGCAATTTAGACAGGGAATGCCAATCTGTGAACTAGCTAAATCTATTTATTACAAAGCCTCATGGCTGAGTTTCCAATGCAATTTGCAGATAACTGTATTTTTTAATGTATTCACTTAAGTTTGATTCATTCACAATCTCAGTTATCATATCATCGGTAACAACTGTCACACCTGTAAATTCCAGAAATCGTCAACAAGCCTTAACGCACAGAATAGCGCACGCTAAATTACCGCACACACTAGCCGCTACCGCCTCCTTTGGAGCAGGTGGTAGATTTCCGGCTAGCGTGTGCCAATCCGGTGCGTGCGTTAAAACCGCTAGCGCGGCTTTGTAAAAGGAGCCATGGTCAGTCCCAGCAAAGAAGAAGTAATTTGGATGCAATTTTCTAACCCTAATACAACTAGTCACCAATCTTAAGTCCCCTTATCCAAAGCTGAGATAGTGATGCTGCCTCGATAAATGCACTGAAGCCCATATAAATTGAATAGGCTTTAAAGCTACCAAGGCTTTGTAAAAGGGACCCTAAGAGAGAAAATATAGCCACAATTGCCTGGTGATATTTTCATTTTTACTCCAGCATTCATTCCTAAATCATACCCTATAACCCATGCAAATCATAAACTCCATAAATTATCGAAAAAATACAATTTTCATTAGTGAATTTGAATGTTTTCTTCCAATTTTTTTCTTTTAGAGTAAAGCAAAACTTTTGCTATTTGACTATGGAGATAGCATATGTACAGAAGGTGAGATGCCAAGTGGAATTCATCTTATGGTCTCTGGGTTTGTAAAGGTAAGTTCTGCTAAAGCTTTTTCATCAATTAAGATTTTACAGTGCACTTAAGAATA